>NC_092776.1:40728738-42051238 GCF_047496795.1 Chiloscyllium punctatum | reverse complement strand
AGCAACTGCAAAACTCCTAAACTGCTTCTTTCATCACTGTCATGCTTGTCTGAGGTCAATTTTAATGAGTCTTTGTAAGTACCTGAAAAATCAGGTGTCTTCATTAAAGAGCAATTGGGAGCTGGGTGAAACTGAAAATTAATTAATTTCAACTAAATTTAACTCAGCTAATCAGTATAGGTTGGCCTGCATATTTAATACATTATAATTATTATTGTACTCAGGGAACATTATTATTAATTTAAATCATTTTACTTATGAATATAGATAGTTATATAAAGCTATGCTCACTTGAACTGCATATTTTTCTTCATTTGAGAGTTCGATAACAGCAGCAGAGTCAAGCCTGCTTTAATTAATAATAGCTGGCCATTCTAATCAACTGCTGTTAGGATGTGAATTCTGTGTAAAAGCCATCTCACATCATTATATGTCTCCACTTTCTTTTCTGTATTTTGTTAATGGCCGGAGGTTCATTGATAAAGCAACTAAAATTTGCCAACATTATGGACTTATTCAACAGCTGCATTTGTCACTAATAGCTATCCCTTGAACTGGAAAGTTTCTAAATCACCTTCCATATATTATTCATTAGAGACTGTGAAGATTATAACTGAACCTTGCTTTCACAATGGCCCATTATCGAGTGCTCTTGGAATGGTTTGCTATCTCCACTCTTCCATCAATATGTGGCAAGAGAAACCTGAACGGAAAAACAAATCCAAATTAGATAACATGATGCAAAGTGATAGATAATTAGGTATAATTATAACTATATTAACTACAAACACCCTTGCACAGGAAATTCTTACTCTGGGGAGTTAGGATTTCCAATTGGAAGCATAGCAGTCAATAAAGGACTGCTATGCTTTATTACCAATGCACCATTATTGGTTCTAGTTTGTCACATGACATGGAACAGAAGCCTGAGGCCTACTACACCCCTGTAACCTACAAAATAGAATAATATAGTGAAGAATCTTGTGGATTATTTCCACAACAGTAAGAGGAAATCTTATCAAATGTACCAGCTTTGGTACATATTTCTATTGCTGCAATCTAAGTTTGTTCAATATATCGCATCAGTTTGATGACACTATGGTCTTTTGTTATAAATTCTGTGTCCTATGATCCTGCTCCACTAGCTACCTGATGAAGGAGCAGTGCTCCGAAAGCTAGTACTTCCAAATAAACCTGTTGGACTATAACCTGGCGTTGTATGACTTTTAACTTTGTCCACCCCAGTCCAACACCGGCACCTCCACATCATTGCGCTGGGCACAGCGCACAGAAGATTTACCAGGATGTTGCCGGAATGGAGATGTTTAGTTATAAATCCCCACGCCCTGATCAGGTGTATCCTAGAACTCTGTGGGAAGCTACAGAAGTGATTGCTGGGCCCCTTGATAAGATATTTGTATCATCGCTAGTCACTGGTGAGGTGCCAGAAGACTGGAGCTTGACATGGTGCCACTGACATGGTGCCACTATTTAAGAAAGGTGGTAAGGACAAGCCAAGGAGCTATAGACCAGTGAGCCTGATGTTCGTGGTAGGCAAGTTGTTGGAGGGAATCCTGAGGTACAGGTTTTACGTGTATTTGGAAAGGCAAGGACTGGTTATGGCTTTGTGAGTGGGAAATGACGTCTCACAAACTTGATTGAGTTTTTTGAAGAAGTAACAAAGAGGATTGATGAGGGCAGAGTGTTGGACATGATCTATATGGACTTCAGTAAGGCGTTCGACAAGGTTCCCATGGGAGACTGATTAGCAAGGTTAGATCGCATGGAATACAAGGAGAACTCGCCACTTGGATACAGAACTGGCTCAAAGGTAAAAGACAGAGGGTGGTGGTGGAGGGTTGTTTTTCAGACTGGAGGCCTGTGATCAGTGCAGTGCCTCAAGCATCGGTGCTGGGCCCACTACTTTTCGTCATTTATATAAATGATTTGGATGTGAGCGTAAGAGGTATAGTTAGAAAGTTTGCAGATGACACCAAACTTGGAGGTGTAGTGGACAGCGAAGAAGGTTACCTCTGATTACAACGGGATCTTGATCAGATGGGCTAATGGGCTGAGAAGTGGCAGATGGAGTTTTATTTAGATAAATGCGAGGTGCTGCATTTGGGGAAAGCAAATCTTAACAGAACCTTTACACTTAATGGTAAGGTCCTAGGGAGTATTGCTGAACCTTGCAGTGCAGGTTCATAGCTCCTTGAAAGTGGTAGATAGGATAATGAAGAAAAAATTTGGTATGCTTTCCTTTATTGGTCAGAATGTTGAGTATAGGAGTTGGGAGGTCATGTTGCGGCTGTATAAGACATTAGGCCACTTTTGGAATATTGCGTGCAATTCTGGTCTCCTTCCTATCGGAAGGATGTTGTGAAACTTGAAAGAGTTCAGAAAAGGTTTACAAGGATGTTGCCAGGGTTGGAAGATTTGAGCTACAGGGAGAGGTTGAATAGGCTGGGGCTGTTTTCCATGGAGCGTCGGAGGCTGAGGGGTGACCTTATAGAGCTTTATCAAATCATGAGGGGGAATGGATAGGATAAATAGACAAAGTCTCTTCCCTGGGTTGAGGAAGTCCAGAACTAGAGGGCATAGGTTTAGAGTGAGAGGGGAAAGATAAAGAAGAGACATGAGAGGCAACATTTTCACACAGAGGGTGGTACGTGTATGGAATGAGCTGTCAAAGGAAGTGGTGGAGGCTAGAACGAATGCAACATTTAAAAGGCATCTGGATGGATATATGAATAGGAAGTGTTTGGAGGAATATGGGCCACGTGCTGGCAGGTGGGACTAGATTGGGTTGGGATATCTGATCGGCATGGGCAAGTTGTTTCCATGCTGTACATCTCTATGACTCTTTGACTCTTCGAGAGATTGGACAGACTGGGGTTGTTCTCCTCGGAGCAGTGGAGACTGAGGGGGATATGATTGAGATTGCGATGTGATTGTATAAAATGTTGAGGAGCATAAACAAGGTAGATGGGAAGGAATGTTTGCCCTTGGTGGAGGGATCAATGACTGGGGGCATTGAATTAAAGTAAGGGAACAGAGGGAAGGTGAGAAATCTTTTTCACCCTGAATTTGTGAGAATTAGGAACTCACTGCTTGGAAGGATGGTAGGAGCAGAAATTCTCATGACATTTAAGAAGTATTTAGAAATACACTTGTGATGCCTCCCCTAAGGCATACCAAGCTGTGGGCCAATTGCTGGAAAATGGGATTAGAATAGTTAATGTTTGTTTGTGACTGTTGCAAACGTGATGGGCCAAAGGTCTTTTTTCTGTGTTGTATGCCTCTGTGACTCTTGAATTTTTGCAACATCTTTAGTACCATCCTATTATTATTATAAGGAGAAAGTGAGGACTGCAGATGCTGGAAATCAGATAGGATAGGATAAAGGGACAAAGTCTCTTCCCTGGGGTGGGGGAGTCCAGAACTAGAGGGCATAGGTTTAGGGTGAGAGGGGAAAGATATAAAAGGGACCTGAGGGGCAACTGTTTTACATAGAGGGTGGTACGTGTATGGAATGAGCTCCCAGAGGAAGTGCAGAGCAGAGTTGAGAGTGTGGTGCTGGAAAAGCACAGCAGGTCAGGCAGCATCCGAGGAGCAGGAGAATCAATGTTTCAGAAGGGCTCATTCCTGATGAAGGGCTTATGCCCGAAACATCGATTTTCGAGACCACACTCTCGATTATTGTTATTCTAAGTTTAATAAAATGATTTGATTTTTTAAAGACAGTTCTTTCAGAGAACTTGGAGACTTTACATTGTTTTACTCAGCTGTTTGTTTCTCACATATTTGAGGTTCAGCATTTTTCAAGTTATGATGGTTAAAAAAAAGAAAATACTGGAAACGTCAAACACCAGACTACAGGTGCAGAACTTGGCATATCGTCATGTCAATGCTCAAGAACAGCCACTTGAACTATGTCAGTTGCAAAATCTTGTCACCTGAAGGCAAATGATCAAATATTATGTTTAGTTTGCTAGTTGTGTGTTACCAACAAGTGGCTGTTTTGAAAACCTATCAATTAATATTCTTACATTTTCATCTCCTATCATATTGAATAACACAATGAAACTTTTTAATTGCTCAACACGTCTTCCCTTTTGCATTTTCTAACAAGATAGCTGCTGAGCTAATTTTATGAGGCCACTATATCAGCAATTGGAAAGTCAGGGGAAGTACACACTCAAATCTCCAATTGGTGCTATTGATGTGTGAGGGTCTCCAGCATTTTATTAACTTACAAAGTGACTCCCCTTTGAATTACTGGTTAGTCTTATCTTGCCAAGTTCCTTATGTGACATATCTTTCACACACATCTTTTCCTAATATGTTTATTTGCCCACAACATGATGCTAGACATAATAAAGAGTCATCATTTGTGCAGTGTCCTCCTCACAATAATTTCATGCAGCGACCAATTGTGAAACGCTACAGCAATAGTAAAGAATAATTATTAACCCATGATACAATTTCAACAGCTATACTTTTGTTATTTTCAAAAATTACATCAAAGATGAAATATCGTCACAGGCTATTTATCTCCCTTGTATTAATGACAGTCGTTCTTACCATTGACCTTTAATATAGTCAAAAGATTTTCATAGAGTGGGTTTGACAAAAGGGGGGACATGGATCAACATTTTGCTCAAGCTGCACACAACTTTGTGAAGGCAACATTTACCATTCATTCTATAGACAATTTTAACCTAGATTAAAGAACCTGCAGAGTAGCCTTCAGTCCACTATACTTTAATAGCTGCAAACTAAGGATTTGACAAGTCATTGTAATTAGGCAAATACACCAATAATTATTTAAATGAGGGACCAATGTGTCTGATGGAATTTATTAAATTCTGTCAACGTAAAAGATATACTTTATACTTTAAACAACTCTGCAGAATGAAACTGTCATCATTTGTCTGAATCTCTTGATTTATGCAAATAACGTTCTTTTTGTATGGATGAAGCCACTATATCAAGAGTGCTGTACAAAACACACTTTTATATTATAACTCCTGGTTGAAAATGTTAAGATTTTGATGTAGAGAAATGAGATATCAGTGGTACATATAAGGATGTTGATGAAGCTTCAACCCCCAACGCTGCTACCATGTAATATCACATGTATGGAATCTGACTAACTCTTTGTGTCCAAGGTGCTTCCATCAAAACTCTTCATTGTTAACAATCTATGTACACACATGGATCTAGACCATTTCCTCCAAGATCTCTCGATATAATCATGTGAAATTGATGCCATTATTACAAGTCATCGTCATTCCACATCACTCATCGCTCCACACTGTAATGTTTTAGTGTCCAGAGTAAGGATATGGCTGATCAGACTTAGTGGAGGGAACTTGTGCCTGGAGTTGGAGGAGGTAGGGAGGTCCTTAATGAATACTTTGCTTCAGTAATAACTACAGAGAGGATAACGTTAACAAGGGTAATATACTCGAACAGGTTGACGTTAAGTAAGCGGATGTGCTGAAAAGTTTGAAAATCATAAGGATAGATAAGTCCCCTGGGCCAGACAGGATATACCCATGTTACTACATGAAGTGAGGGAAGAGATTTCTGTACCTTTGACAATGACCTTTGCATCCTCACTGTCCACTAGTGCCAGCTGATTGGAGGGTGGCAAATATTATTCCCTTGTTCAAGACAGGGAATAAGAATATCCCTGGGGATTACAGATCAGTCAGTCTTACAGATGCGTGGGCAAATTATGGGAGAGGATTCTGAGAGATAGGATTTATGATTACTTGGAAAATCATAGTTTGATTAGAGATAGTCAGCATGGCTTTGTCAGGGGCAGGACAAGCCTCACAAGCCTTATTGAATTCTTTGAGGATGTGACAAAACACATTGATGAAAGTGGAGAACTGGATGTAGTGTACTTGGATTTTAGATAGGCATTTGATCAGGTTCCACATGGTCGACTCAGTCCGAAGTAAGGAGTCATGGGATATAGGGAAATTTGGCTGTCGAGATACAGAATTTTCTGGCCTTTAGAAGTCAGAAGGGGGTATTAGATGGAGAGTATTCAGCTTGGAGCTTGGTGACCAGTGGTGTTTCACCGGGATTTGTTTTGGGACCTCTGCTCTTTGTGAACTTTATAAATGACTTGGATGAGGAAGTGGAAGGGTGGGTTACTAAGTTTGCCAATGACAGGAAGGTTAGTGGAGTGGTGGATAGTGTGGTGGGCCGATGTAGGTTGCAATGGGACATTGACAGGATGCGGAACTGGAGAAGTGGCAGATGGAGTTCAATCTGGAAAAGTGTGAAGGGATTCATTTTAGAAGGTTGATTATGAATATAGAATACAGGATTAAATGCAGGATTCTTGGCAGTGTGGAGGAACATAGGGATCTTGGGGTCATTGTCCACATCCCTCAAAGTTGCAACCCAAGTTGATAGGGTTGTTAAGAAGGTGTACAGTGTGTCAGTTTCCATTAGTTTGAGTTTAAGAGTTTCAGCTTTATAGAGCTCTGGTTAGATCACACTTGGAATATTGTGTTCAGTTCTGGTAGCCTCATTATAGGAAGGATGTAGAAGCTTTAGAGAGGGTGCAGAGGAGATTTACCAGGATGCTGCCTGGACTAGAGGGCAGGTCTTATGAAGAAAGGTTGAAGGAGGCTTTTCTCATTGGAGCGAAGAAGGATGAGAGATGACTTGTTAGAGGTGTACAAGATGATAAGAGGCATATATAGAATGAATAGTTAGACACTATTTCCCATGCAGAAATGGCTATCACGAGGGGAATAATTTTAAGGTGATTGGAGGAAGGTTTAGGGGAGATGTCAGAGGTGGATTCTTTACACAGAGAGTGGTGGGTCATGGAATGCACTGCCAGCAGTGGTAGTAGAGTCAGATACATTAAGCAACTCTTTGATAGGCACATGGATGGTAAAATGAATGGTATATAGGTTAGCTTGATCTTTGAGTAGGATATAAGGTTGGCACAACATCAAGGGGTGAAGGGCCTGTAGTGTGCTGTACTGTTCTATGTTACTTTCATCCACAATTTCCAACTCTTCCAGATTCCATTATCTTTATTATATTTTATGTTTTTGCCATGTATCTATCCCTTGTTGCATCTCCTAATGCATCACTTCAGGGCCTTTATCTTTGTTTATAAGCTTTTTCCTGTGTCATTCCATTCTACTTCTGCCATCTTGCTCCACCTCATTGCTCAGAATATTCAGCTTTCCTATCACTGGCCGTTATGTCACATGGGCAAAGGGGCTTCACCCCTTTTGGAAAGGTCTGTCATTCCAATAATTAACTGGACAGCAGTGGACCTTCCTTGGGATCAAGGAAGAAATGTGAGAGTTGTTGTCCAGAGGCGAGTAGTTCTATCAAACAATGCCAGCACCTTTGGGAGGCAGTGGCCATGCCTAGTATGACATCCATCCTGAAGCCGAGGATTATTGCTGGATCCCAGGCCACAGATCAGTATTCCAGGGTTCCATGATTAAACTTGTGGGAAAATGGGGGAATGGCAAAGGCAGTGGCGCAGCCCTTAATTTGCCAATGCCAGCTACCTTGAACAGGTACTGAGTGCCATTCAAAAAGGGTAGCTCTTGGAATCCCTCATGCAGCCTGCATGATATTGCTGGTCATGCTCCCTGAAAGGCAAGGCCCCTGCTGGCCTCTTGGTTAATACTAGTAACAGGAGGGTGACACACTTCAATTGGCAATTAGTGACCAACATAGGGCCTCAATTGGTGCTTTTGTGAAGGATATCCTTAGGCCTTGCCAGCATGGACTTATTCAAGTGTGGAGGTCAGAAGACTCTGTATTCCCACTCATTCCACCTGAAGGAATATCTCACCCACAACAAACTTAATATAGGACAAAAAAATAAATTTCACTCTTTGCTATTTTGCCTATATCTCTTCAGCCTTGGGGTGGAACTTCCAGTGGTTCTATGAACACAGGAATACGATTAGGCCATTTAACCTTTTGAGTCTGAGCCAATTAGTCAAATGGTGGATCTGTACCTCAGCTCTGTTTATTTGCCTTTGCCACATATGCTTTGTTGCCTTTACCCAATAAAGATCTGTTGATCTCAGTTTTGAACATTTTAATGACTATCGGGTGACACCTTTGAATTCTTTTCCTAAATGAGTTCCTTAAAAGAATGCTCAAATCTACCTCTTCCTCTGCATCTTAAGTCACCTTCTTTAATTTAATCTTCTCTTTCCAAATCCAACATTCCAGCTCTCAACCCTGCCTCCACTTGGCAACACCTAAGACTGTGTCATTGAGTGAAAGGTGCAAGGTGAAGTTGTTGTACATTATTAGTTAAATTACTTGAGCTCACTCTATGTGAGATAGAATCTTGATTAGCTAGAATAGAGTAGAAGTTTAGATTTTTCAAATATAATTAAAGGGATCAACCAAAACACTTAAAATCAATCTTTGTAAGCTCACTTAAGGTCCCTCAATAGTGGAAGACAAACTGCACATGCCAGTTCCTTTAAACAGCAGTGAGCTGATACTTTGTTTAGATATTAGCTATATTCACCAAGACACTAGACATAGCCACTTCTTCAACTTCAAATTAGTGCAATTTCATTTTTGTATCCAGTTAACAGGGAAATAAGATCCTGGTTTAACATCTCACTCACCAGGCAACATTTGAAATTTTTCTGCATCCCCTCAGTACTTCATTGGAATCATACTACACTTTGTGCTAGTATCTCTGCAATGAAACTTAAGCCCACAATCCCCCAACTCAGAGGTGGGAGTGCAATCAACTGAGTCACAGTCAGTAGTGTTACATGTAAATTAAATCAAAACAGCTAAAAGATATTGCTAACAGAGATTGGAGTCGTTAATTGGGTGCAGATGGACGATAAATATGAGGAGTTTATTTACAGATTGTTTGGAAAATCTTATCTCTTACAACAGATGCGAGGGTCCTTTGTAACACAAGGACAATGACCAATTCTGAGAACTCTCTATCCCTTTCTACCTCTAATCTTTGAATGTTTCAATATATATGATAGAGTCCCTCATAAATGAATAGGACGTATTGAGTTGCTCTCTGTTAGGTAACGGCATACTTTGTTTGCTTCATGTTATTATAAATAAAATGCTGTACTTTTTGCAAGTTTTTAAATTAATGCTAATACAATCTTTAGATTTATGTACAATCTGTACACATTTGGACAATATTTCCATTTGACAGGAATGGGATTTATACTTTTGGACTCCTGGAATTTATGTGAGAAAGAAAAGTCAATAAAATGTTAATAAAAGAAATCAGTGGCAAATAACACTGACATCCAAATTCATTGTTGTGATGCGAGAGGGGATGGAGAGGAGGGTTGGAATTCCAATTCATTGTCGGCCCAAATAGTACTCATAAAAGGGACATTTGGCCATTAAATTTCCTGTGGTAATCTTTTTTGCACAATGCCATATTCAGATAACTGAGCTTCTTTTTTATCTAGGTATTCTGCTTGCAAATGGTAGAGAGAGAATGAATGTATCTGCATGAGGCCCTGGAGCTCTTTGTGGACCCTTCAGCTGAATTTAAATTTCTGAGCTCTGCTTTCCTGTGGAGGAATGGCCGAGACTGAGGCTGTGCTATTGTTATTTGCAGGGACCATCAGCTCCATTAGGTACATATCTGGTGGGTCACTTTAGAAAGCTAATTGCTATTTATGCCTTTTTCTGACTCCTTTGCCATTTGTAGAACCAAGTGGCAATGCAGCAGCTCACACACATGTGATTCTGATGCATTACGACCCACACCAGGAAAGCACACTGATTCTCACGCCCTACCACTCTTGTGGCATAACAAGGGTTAATGATTTGATCAAAACTTGAAGAGACCTTGCTTCACTTCTCTGTTGACATTAAGTTAACAGAAAAGCCTTACCAGATCCTTGTACTTAATAAGAACTACTGCTTATTACAAATAAGTAAATTCGAATCACAAGGTAAAAAGCTATAAATTATCAACATGCGGCTCTACTAATTAAAACTCTCACCCACTTTTTAAACCCCTTAGACATGCATACAAACAGATACAGACAAACAAAGAGTCATTGATTTAAGTGTGAAGGGTAAGAGAAACTAGGAATCAGTTCAATAGCACAAATCCACAAGGTTTGCTGAGATGGTCCTATTGATTGGCTGGGACTTTCTTTTCTTCAATCTATTTTCTCCAGATTCCTTCATTTCTTCACACACGGTAAACAGAATGGTAGTTGCAAAATCTCTTAGTTACTGGTTAAAAGCAAAAACTTATACCAACTGAGTGCCCAGGGAATAAGTGGCTTTCTCCTGGGTTCAGTTTGACTGCAGTGAGGCACACACGCAACCTCCAATTGCAGAGATACAAAGGTTTCTCACTGTTTGGCTCAGACCCACAAGCTGTTCAGTTACCCAACAATCAATGAGAGAGTTATCATCAGGCTGATGACCTTTTGCATCCATGATTGATCACAGTTATGCAAACCAATCAGTTACTTGTCGCCAGTCAAATCTCACTGTGTATTCCTCCTGGTACCAGGCCATCTACATTGCTTGACCAAAGCAGCAGTGAAAACACCATCAGCAATGAGTTTCAGCAACTTATCCTCTAAATTGCAGCAGTTCCTTCCACCATCCTTGATTGTAAAATGTCCCTTTTTCTATTTCATTCCACAGCCAAAAATATGGGTAAAAGATAATATGGTCTTTAAAAATGTGATCAATTTACAGTGCGCTCCTGCAATTTGAAAATCACAGCCTTGTTCTTTGCCAAGCCAAATTCATGCTCCCTAAATTTCTTGGCTGTAAACTTGGTGGACGAAAAATGGAAAACTTTGCCTCATCTATTAGTTGCCTTATTGCCAACAAGTTATAATGTCTCATCAAAGTAATTTCATTTTCTGCACTCATCCTGTGGTAAATAATGCTTAATGGACTGAAGTCTCTGTGGAAAGAGTGGTCTCATTTTGCACTGGACAGTTTTCTCTATTTTCTAAATATTCAAAATATCTGAAGAGGAGGTATGTAGAGAAAGGGCAGAGGAGGGGCAGTAAATGAATTGTCCTTTGGGAGAATCAGCATGGACACAATAATTTAAATGGCCTTCCTCTATGCTAGAATGATTATATGATTCTAACTAATGCTGGAAATATAACTAGAGCTGGCTTGAAACAAATCAGTGGTTCAATGGTTTGACAACTTACCTCATAATGGTCCATATGAGATCTTTGTCCAATATAAGCTAGGTCTCTATGGACGCAGGTTTCCTCAGACATGGCTAGGCAGATATTCAACATGATTCCTGTTTTACATAGTTTTGCAAGGGTCTGGGGGTGGATTAATACTTGACTGAGTGTTGTATGTGCCACCCACAGTGCTGATCTTATAGGTACTTGGTCAGAGTAAAGAGGCGGTTGGAGAAGACAAATCAGAGACTAGCCTTCACCTCACTAGCAATCTCTATAGTAATATAGGGCTTATTCATGTAATCCGTAAGGAGTTTCAGTAATGTAATAAACCTCACATTGTTTATACAGCAAGCCTCTGCTGATGAGACCTTAAAGGCGGCCATTCTGGACATGGTAGACTACTTGAGCTTCGATGGAACAGCCAAGCACAATTCTTGCGCCAAATTTGAATGTGGAGCTTATGTCAGAGATGTAAACAAGAGTGTTTTCTGCTCTCTGCTTAAACACCGGATCCTGCTTTTTAGGTTGACAGCAAGAATAACAAGATGCACAAAGAATACACCCAGCCAATGAACAAACATTATTGTGGTGAACAGTACTGCTGTTACAGCTTGGCTGTCCGATCAGCTCTGTCAATGTTGTATCAGTAAAAAAATTCAGTAGAAGCAGTTAATAAAAAAAAACAAGTTCAATCATAGTTCTTTCAAAGTGTGAAAACACCTAGGCTAAAATCTTCGGGGAAAATTATATTTCAATACCAAAAAATTGAATTCAAAGTAAACTATTAAAAGTTCCATTTCCTCGTTGTGTGTGGAAGCATTAATCTGTAGGGAAATAGATTGTTCATTCTCAGTGTGTTTGTGGGCAAATTGCATAGAGGCTTTGTGTACAATTGGACTAAAATAAAACTCCAATTCATGACATCATGTGATTAGTATATTCTAATGGAGATATCTATGTGATGTGCAAGAATTAGATTTTTTTAATGAAAATAAAAAGGAAGTGATGGATCCATGTTGAAAATTAAAGGATGGGTTGGGAAAGGAATTCTTCACTGATAATGAACTCAATATTCTAGCTGAAAAATGTGTTGCTGGAAAAGCGCAGCAGGTCAGGCAGCATCCAAAGAGCAGGAGAATCGACATTTCGGGCATAAGCCCTTCTTCAGGAATGAGGAAGGTGTGCCAAGCAGGCTAAGATAAAAGGTAGGGAGGAGGGACTTGGGGGAGGGGCGTTGGGAATGCGGTAGGTGGAAAGAGGTTAAGGTGAGGGTGATAGCCCGGAGAGGGGGTGGGGGCGGAGACGTCGGGAAGATGATTGTAGGTCAAGAAGGCAGTGCTGAGTCCGAGGGTTGGGACTGAGATAAGGTGGGGGGAGGGGAAATGAGGAAGTTGGAGAAATCTGCTTTCATCCCCTGTGGTTGGAGGGTTCCTAGGCGGAAGATGAGGCGCTCTCCCTCCAGCTTCGTGTTGTCATGGTCTGGCGATGGAGGAGGCCAAGGACCTGCATGTCCTTGGTGGAGTGGGAGGGGGAGTTAAAGTGTTCAGCCACGGGGCGGTTGGGTTGGTTGGTGCAGGTGTCCCAGAGGTGTTCTCTGAAATGTTCCGTAAGTAGGCGGCCTGTCTCCCCAATGTAGAGGAGGCCACATCGGGTGCAGCGGATGCAATAAATGATGTGTGAGGAGGTGCAGGTGAATTTGTGGCGGATATGGAAGGATCCCTTGGGGCCTTGGAGGAAAGTGAGGGGGGAGGTGTGGGCGCAAGTTTTGCACTTCTTGCGGTTGCAGGGGAAAGTGCCGGGAGTGGAGGTTGGGTTGGTGGGGGGTGTGGACCTGACGAGGGAGTCGCAGAGGGAGTGGTCTTTCCGGAACGCTGATACGGGAGGGGACGGAAATATATCCTTGGTGGTAGCGTCTGTTTGGAGGTGGCGGAAATGGTGAAGGATGATACGATGTATCTGGAGTTTGGTGGGGTGGTAGGTGAGGACCAGTGGGGTTCCGTCCTGGTGGCGATTGGAGGGGTGGGGTTCAAGGGCGGAGGAGCAGGAAGTGGAGGAGATGCGGTGGAGAGCATCGTCAACCACGTCTGAGGGGAAATTGCGGTCTTTGAAGATTTCTCCTAGTAAAGCAACACATTTTTCAGCTCTGATCTCCAGCATCTGCAGTCCTCACTTTCTCCTAGTCTTCTTCAAAGACCGCAATTTCCCCTCAGACGTGGTTGACGGTGATCTCCACCGCATCTCCTCCACTTCCTGCTCCTCCGCCCTTGAACCCCGGCCCTCCAATCGCCAACAAGACAGAACCCCACTGGTCCTTACCTACCACCCCACCAACCTCCAGATACATCATATCATCCTTTGTCATTTCCGCCACCTCCAAACAGACTGCACCACCAAGGATATATTTCCCTCCCCTCCCCTATCAGTGTTCCAGAAAGACCACTCCCTCTGCGACTCCCTCATCAGGTCCACACCCTCCACCAACCAACCTCCACTCCCAGCACCTTCCCCTGCAACTGCAAGAAATACAAAACTTGTGCCCACACCTCCCCCCTCACTTCTCTCCAAGGCGCCAAGGGATCCTTCCATATCCATCACAAGTTCACCTGCACCTCCACACACATCATTTACTGCATCCACTGCACCCGGTGTGGCCTCCTCTATATTTGAGAGACAGGCCGCCTACTTGCGGAACGTTTCAGAGAACACCTCTGGGACACCCGCACCAACCAACCCAACCGCCCCGTGGCTGAACACTTTAACTCCCCCTCCCACTCCGCCAAGGGCATGCAGGTCCTTGGCCTCCTCCATCGCCAGACTATGGCAACACGATGCTGGAGGAAGAGCGCCTCATCTTCTGCCTAGGATCCCTCCAACAACAAGGGATGAACTCAGATTTCTCCAGCTTCCTCATTTCCTGTCCCCCCACCTTATCTCAGTCCCAACCCTCGGACTCAGTACTGCCTTCTTGACCTACAATCTTCTTCCCGACGTCTCCGCTCCCACCCCCTCTCCGGCCTATCGCCCTCACCTTAACCTCCTTCCACCTATCGCATTCCCAACGCCCTTCCCCCAAGTCTCTCCTCCCTACCTTTCATCTTAGCCTGCTTGGCACACTTTCCTCATTCCTGAAGAGAGGCTTATGCCCAAAACTCCTGCTCCTTGGATGCTGCCTGACTTGCTGTGCTTTTCCAGCACCACATGTTTCAGCTCTGATCTCCAGCATCTACAGTCCTCACTTTCTCCTAGTCAATATTCTAGCTGTTCAACTAATTCAGAAAAAGCATCTTAAAAGTGTGGGACAAATAATATTACAATATTAAAGAGCTAAGGTCAAAAGTCTTGAAAAAGTAGAATCTTTATAATGTGGAAGCAGGCCATTTGGCCCATCAGGTCCACACCGACCCTCGAAAGAGCATCTCATCCAGACCCACCCTATTCCTGTAGCCTGCGTTTCCCATAGCTAATACACCTGGTCTGCATATCCCTGAACAACACGAGCAATTTAACATGGCCAATCCACCTAGCCTCCACATTTTTTGTCTGTGGGAGGAAACCCATGCAGACATGGAGAGAATGTTCAAATTCCATACAGTCACATGAGCGTGGAATCAAACCCGGGTCCCTTGCATTGTGAGGCAGCAATACTAACCACTGAGACACCGTACTGCTCTCATTTCATATAGTTTCATAAAAATCACAGGTTGGCAGGTTTTATATTAACAAGAACCTTTCCAAGTTTTTTGAACAGGCAATCTCACCGTCTGCCAGTCCATATCAGGTGCAATATTCCCTGTGAAATCCTTAATCAATTTCTTTTCCTGACATGTAGTATTTTGTTAGCTATACAGGCAAGGTGTTTACAACAAGGGTTGTGTAGCATCTTCTGACATATAGTGCAGCCTTAAGTGTGTACAACTGAGCAGAAACATAACTGTGGGCACGTGTAAAATTTATTCCTGCCCCTCCCAACCCAGCCTTCCCCAGAGATGAAACCAAGCAAATCTGTTGATTGGTCATTCTGAATACTTTCAAATAATCATAACTATTCCTGACCAAATCTAGCTTTATCAGTTATTTGAGATTCTCAGTTATATTTACTGAGTGTGGTTACAGGACTGATCAGAGATATGTCAGGGCAATGATTCCCAAGCAGCCCATTGACTTGCCTACAGGTACTCTTGGCTAGGCCAGCAGCCTAACCTTAAGTGTTTCAAAACAATCTGTTATCTGCCTTTCCGTCACAGATGTTTCCCTCCTCCCTCGCCAATTAACTTGCCAAGTTCATGCCAGCCTGTCTGTTTAATAACCTGTCTAGCTTTTCTCTGCCCACTCAGGGACAGAGGGACTTGGAGTTCATGTCTATTGATACTCGAATGATATACTGAGAGAGTGGTTTACTAAGCATATGTAATCGTGTGCTTCATAAAAGGATGTACTGAGTTGAAAAATCAGGGAGGTTACTTTGTGTAAAGTTCTGGCTAGGCCACAAGTATTTTATTCTGTCCAGTTCTAATCACTATATTTTCAGAAGAATATTAAAGATCCCTGAGAGACTGCTGAGGTTTCCAGCAATGAGGAATTTTAGCAACAAGTTACACAAGCGAGCTTAATGTTGTCCTATCTGGAGCAAAGGTGATTTGGGTAGATTTGATAGAGACTCACAGGTTTAGACAAAAAGATAAACAAAGGTTGTTCCTTTTCATTGATTATACAATGTCCTTGATTATACAGATTTTAAAGTTTTGGATAAGAAGTGCAGAGTAGGGGGAGGGTGTGGTATGATGAAGAACTTTCATTTATGCAGCAAGTAATAATTATTATATAATGGTAATATCTAGACTGTCTAGGCTTACATTCCTCATGTGGTCTAATGTGGCTAAGATCTTCTAGTCTACCTGTAAGAGTGTCGTGTAGAATCTCTGGGACTAATATCATGTTATAAGAATAAGGTCTGACTACTTCAAGATATGTACTCTCTCCCTTAGTCCTCATCAAAGTCGCTGGTGGTTATGGTACTCAATCAATCTTAAAACCTTTCAGATCCATGTATGACTACAATTGCCTAGAGCTCACAATCTACCAGGGCAATGGTATCAGAGAAAGTTAATTATTCCTATTGGAAGTGGGCACTTTGAGGAAATAAAATTTCAGGGCTACCAGGAGAGAGTTCAATGGCCTCCTTCTGTCTTGTAAAGACTGTATGAGAGATAGAAATGATATGGAAAATAGACACAAGTGAAAGAAAACTATGTATCCCTCCCACGGGAAGTCCTGGGACGCAGACCCATTCTTTGTCCTGCAGCTTCTCCTGGGGCCAGGCCTGATTCCACTGACTCTGCCTCGGAGATTGGTGGCATGTACCAGACCATAGCCGGTCTCTTGTGCGTGGAGTGTCTCAATGAAAATTCATCTTCTTTTTTGGGCAGTTATAGCACTGAGGCTGCGGCATCTGCCCGTGTCCATCTCATCTTCAGGAGATTTCTTAAACATTACGTGGAGGGGGAGAACCCAAGGGTGTTCACAGGTAGACCAGAAGATCTTAGCCACATTAGACCACATGGGCTTTTGAGGAATGTAAGCCTAGACAGTCTAGATATTACCATTATATAATAATTATTACTTGCTGCATAAATGAAAGACAGCATCTTCTGAGGGGTTGGGTATGTTTGGCTTCTGTCTCATTTGTGAGGTTGCAGCTTTCATATGGTCCATGTGTTTGTTCAGGACCACTTCTCCTACCCAAAGTGTTTATGTCACTGGTCCTGATCTCACATCAACCATGCCTCTTGCCCACGTAGCATCATTCCCGTGGTTTTAGCACAAAACTTCGTTCCCTGAAGTAAACTGTCTTTCTTGCTTAGTGGAGTCTTTTGCCCAGCATTGGCATTCCTGATCCTGTGTCACCCTCCTCCTCCCTTAAGGTCTGGGAAGATCATGTCTAACTTGGTGCAGCCATGCAGTAGCTGTTCCTGTAGTTGCATGAAGGGTGGTCCGATAATCAAGCAGGAGCCAGGACAGTTTGGTATTGAATGAAGCTATAGGCTGTTTCTTTAAGCCTGCCTTCAATGTTTGGGCTGCTCTTTTCGTCAGATCATTGAACAACAGATGGTATGGAACTCTTGTTACATGCAGAATGCCATTCAACTTTAGGAAATACCCCAACTCCCTGCTATTAAAGGGTGGCCCATTGTCTGTGACCAACATCTCTGGGAGTCCGTGTATTGTACAAGGTGCTTACAGCTTTTCAACTGTTTGTTGAATAAACTCGATGCACGTTCAACCACTTTAAATGGGCATCCACAATGACTAAAAACATAAAGTCCATGGACGGACTGGCATGGTCAACATGTAACCGAGAGATTACCCGGCCATTCACGAATGTGGGGGAGCTGCTGGTGGCAATTTTTGTCCTGGTGGGCGCTCAGGGCACTGTGCCAGCAATGCATCCAATCCTAGCCACAAGGCTTAACTTCTTACCAAGACCTTCATTCTGAAAACTCCTGGATGAGCCTGGTAGAGTTCAGCCAGTATCTGACAGTGACGTTTGCTCAGGATAATAACTCTTGCTCCCCAATATAATATGCCATCCTCTACTGTGATCTGGTCTCACAGCCCTTTGGTTAGCCCCATTCCCACCAGTTGTTTTGATTTTGCCAGGATGGGATTGTTTTGCACCCACAGTCTGATATTGTCAGCAGTGACCGAAAGGGCATCCAGAAGATTTCAAACCAGAAAGGACTCTGCTAGGGGAGGCACCACCTGTGTTATGTCTGTCAGTGGGAGGCAGCTCAATGCATCTGTATTTGTCACTTGGCCTCCCAGATGACGTTGCAACTTCTGATACGCACTCAGAATAAGAGCCCACCACTGAATTTGACCTGAAGCTATGGGTAGCATGGCCCTGTCCTCTTTATATCGTCTTAACGGTGGTCTGTTACTATTACAAATTTTTGTCAATAAAGGCACCGGAGAACTTTCTTACACCAAAGTTGACCACCAAACCTTCCTTCTCCGTCTGGGCGTATTTTTGTTCAGCATCAGCCACAGTCCGGCAAGTATATGCTATCAGGAATTCCTCTCCGCTGGGCCACCAATGAACTGACACTATCCCAAAACAATATGGAAAGACATTGCATGTCAGCACCAGATCCCACTTGGGATTGTAGCCTGCCAACATCTTTGATGATAGCTGCTTCTTCACTTCCCTAAAGGTTACATCTTGGCTACAAGACCATTTCCAAGGCTGACCTTTTTTCAGTTGCTGGTGTAAGGGTGCCAGGATGGAGACCTGGTTACATATGAATTTTCTGTAATAATTCACTAACCCAAGAAAAGACCTTAGCTCCGGACAGACATAGGAGCCGGGCACCTTTGATTTCTCTCACTATCTTCCACCGACTCTGTAGCCCAAGTAGGTCACTTGGGGGTGCCTGGAACATAAGCTTGTCACTTCTAAGGTGTATAACCACCTTGGAGAAATGTTTAATCACTGTGTCCAGGTTCTCCAAGTGCTCTTTATTGGTCTTCCTGGTTATTAGTATGTCATCCAGAGAAATGGCAACCGGGGATAGACATTGTGTTCTCCATCATCAGCTGGGAAATGACATAGACTGATGATGCCCCAAAAGACAGTCTTGTATATTGGTACAAACCCTTGTGGGTATTAATTATGGCATATCTCTGGGAATCCTCATTTAACCACAATTGCAGGTACATATGGCTCATGTCCACCTTTGTGAAAGAGAGGCCCCAACAAATTTTGCTTACAAGTCCTTTATGCAAAGTATTAGTATTTATTCAGCTGCAAAAAGCAATTTTCCGTTTGTTTAAAATCCCCACAAAGATGAACTGGCCTGTTGGCCTTCATTAGTATGACCGGTGCTGCCCATTCCGCAAACTGTACTGGTTTGATGGTTCCTTTGCTTTCCAGCTTCCTGATTTCTGACTCAACGTTTGAACAAAAAAAAAATGGCACTGGGCAGGCCTTGCAGAATCATAGAATTGTTTCTTGATCAACATGCAAGGTGGCCTTGGTTCTTTTGATATTTCCCAGACCTTCCTGAAAAATCTCTGGGTACTTAGTTAGGACTTCACTCAGGCAGCCGTTTCCTAATTGAAAAATATTGAGCCAAACAAGTTGAATCTTTCTCAATCAATTTCACCCCATTAAGCTTGGGCCCATGCCTTTTACTACAATCAGTGGGAACTGAACCAGCTGCTTCTCATAAGACACCGGAAATGGAGTGGTCCCTTAATCTGTAGGAGCTCCCCAGTATAGGTTCGCAACCCGGCCGAGGTCTTATGCAAACTTAAGGGTTGGAGTCCAGAGCAAATTTTAGTTAACTCTAGTCGCCCAATCACTAATACATCCACACCAGTATCACCTTCCATTGGAACTGGTGAGCACTTAACCAGATGTTTATTTTGATCAGTTCTGATTTGGATTTTGCTAAGCAATTTAGCTGTTCCAAACCACATTTAGGTGGACTTTCCAGGGTGTGCAGTCTCTTGGATACCACCTATGAGTTCCCTTCCTCAATTCAGTCTGGTGGGAATCTTTTGCTCTCTCAAATCTGCATGCCAGCAGCAAGTACATGGATCCTCATGAAAATGTTAACCATTTGGCCCAGACTCGGCATTGTTTTGGGTTTTTTGCAATGGGCAGACCTAGAGTCCCTCTGTTCAGGAATGTGAACTGAGTGAGGCTATGTAATTACGTGCACTCAAGTGCCAATCCCCAAGCTCAGTCAGCTTGGCGAAGGTGTTCCCATCCATTGGAATACCCTGCCACCCATATGTTCCACTTGCTGCATTTACTAATGACAAAGCCAGTCATGGTGCCTGTTTCCAGTCCAGTTGGGTTTCAGTTAGTAGGCAATTTTTCATGGATGCATAATTAATCCCATATACCAAATGGTCTCTCAGCATCTCACTTAGTGTGTAAACCAGAATCACATGCCTCTGCCAGTCATCTTAACCTCTTCAAAAATCTTGATATGGATTCTCCTGGTTCTCAAACTGCCAAGTAAAACTGATAATGTCTCAGATTTAGAGGAGGCTTGGGGTCATAATATTCCTTTGCTAAATCTGCCAATTGTTGAAAGGTTTTAGTAACTGGTGCCTCATGGAAAGTTACACCTTGGATACCTGAAAATACTGTAGGTCTGCAAGCTGTTGGGAGAATTACTTATTGCTTTTACTTTGCCCTAATGTCATTTGCCAGAACAAAATAACACATTCTTTTCACATAGTGGCCCAATCTGTGACGGCAGGATCAAACAAATCAAGCTTCTCAAACAGCAGCATGATTCCAGAAATGCTTACCCCAACTGCAAGAGAATCTCTTCTCTTGTCAGCAAGGAAATAACTTCGCAAAGACAGGTATCCCATCACCAAGTCGCCCTTTATTTGTGCATAGTAATGACACTGACTTACCTACCTCAGAACCTGCTGCTAGAACGCACAGAAACCCTGACATTCTTGTTTCTATCTGTCAGCCAGGGCTCTCTGATTGAACCAACTTAATAGCCTCAATCAGGGAACTCATAATCCATGAGGTCCACCTGGCTGACTTTGTCCCAATCATTACAATGTGTATTGTCAAAAGTAACATGCTGCATGGATAAGCAATGAGACACTTAAAATGGAAACAATACACTTTCCTTTGGAGATTTAGGATTTTGCTGGAACAAAATTAAACATGTCCACCTTTGCAAATGGTGAAATGCCCACATTTCAATCAATCTCTCTGTCAGAGGTGACTTCTCTGTAATGCTTCTTTCAGGTTTCTTTTCCACTGCTATTAACTGTGTCACGCTTGTGCTTTGTTCCAGGTCTTTTACAACCTGACCTGGTTTTGTACTCAGCTCCTGATCCATAGCCTTGAGAGCTTCAGCAATTTTCTGACAATATGTTTTAAACTCTACATTTAGTAATTTTGCAGCCTTGGAAAGGGGGTTGAGTGGGGACATAATAGGGGACAGGAAAGTGAACAGATTCGCAAAATCACAAAACTGAACTGAGTCGAGCACAGCACTGAGACAGTGCAACAAAACTGAGAGAGGCGAGATTATTTAGCTGCACTTTAAATCAATGACATTTCAGGCTATGTTCTAGAACTACAGTAGTATATCCAATATAATATTATCATATTTTAAGAAAAACACAATATGATATTTCATAATTGAAGCTTGGAGAGAGACAGCAAGATCTTATGTTATAATGCAGCAAATATTTGACTACCAGAGGCTTTCTATAAATGTATTTTGCTCTTCTTCTTTCTTAATTGGGAAATGTTATAAAGCACATATGACAAAGCACCAGGAGATTTGCCCTTTTCAATTTCAATTTACTGAGTTCATAGAGGGTCATCCGACTTCCTGGCTGCAGAGTTTAATCTTTAATTTGCAGAAAGATTTTGCAGTTAATTGTACTGGTGCAGACGGGTCATTACTTAATGAAGTGTTTCCAATTCTATGTATCTATTATAGAGCTATATAATCATTTGAGCTTAGAAGGAGGCCAATCAGCCCACATAGGCCACACTAGTCTTTGCAGAGCAATCCGATCTGTCCCACTTCTCCACTCTATCCCTGTAACCTTGCAAGTTTATTTCCCTCAAGTCTCAAACCAATGATAAGTTATAAAGTAAACAGAAATTGCGATGCTGATGATATTAAACTTCACTTCTGTCTTTAGGTTATTTAACCAAGCCAATAGGGGTTACATTAGAGTGGATTATGATTTTTTTTATATCTGATTTGCTGGCCAAATTCTAATTTCAAATGTTCCACTTCAGTAGTCCAGGGAGAATGATCTTTCATAAATAACTGTGCTAAATGTTTCTTGTGTTGCAATCCTGTGTTAATAGGCTGGTAGTGCATGAAAAGCCTTTGTGGAGTGAGCTCACAATCTATAGGAAATGGGATTGCATAATCAAATTCCAGCATCATGGGCATAATAACCAGGGAATGCAGCAGAAAGAGCACTTTGAAATAACCATTTTAAAGTCGTTTTTCGTGCGTCTTAAGAGTCTCACTCAACTTTTTTCTCTGAGTCATACCAATTCTAACCAGATCAACTCGTCCATTTTCCCTTGCTGCTTGAACAGTGCAATAACTTTTCATCTCTCTCCTGCTTCTCCATCTTCCTGTATAAAGTTATTATGAAGTATTATTATTCTGCAATGAGCAGCATCGTCTTTTGATAAGTTTGCAATGATCACATTATCTTGCTGTCTTAGTATGAGCACTCTCACATCAATTAGATGAAATTCACTGGCTGTCAGCATCTGCAGGGACACCCACTGATGGCAAAAAAAAATTGAAGGCTTAGATTACAATATGCTACCCACGTGAATGATGCAGTATGTTCTACCATTCATCCACATAGGAGAAAAAAATTCTTGTGCCTGGTGTGTTCTCATAGTACACAGAAACACGTTTGACACGCTTTCTGATAAACTGATGGGACATATTCCATTCATTAAAATTATTCTACTCCTACCATCCCAGAGTAAATCAGACTAACCGATTTGTTTTTAAATCTCATCATCTCTCGTTACCACCTGGTGGGAGGCAGGTTGGAAATATAGGGTTAAAAGGTTCTAATTTGTTTGGACAGCCTGGAACCGAGTTTCTGGTTGGTCTTAGGCCACAGAATGTTGGAAACCACTACCTGTGAGACTACTTTTTGTTTTCATACAAGTTTCATCAGAGTTATGCCAATTTCCTATGCCCTCCCCTTAAAAGGCAAGTACTTCTAGAATGTGAAGCCTATGGCCTCAATTCCAGAAAGCAAATGTTAAAGAATAGAACTGGAGTCAAGCTTTAACACTTGCTTAATTTTTTAGTTGGAGTTAGAGATAACAAGGATGCTTCTAAACCCTACAGGTTCAACCTGTTCCTATTTATTGGAAATAAACTAGATTTCTAGTTAATGACCACTATTTCCATATAACTAAACACCATTAATAGACACAGAACCAGAGGTTCTTGGAAAAGTTCAGTAGGTCTGGCAGCATCTGTGAAGAGAAATCAGAGCTAACATTTCAGGTTGGGTGACCCCTCCTCAGAACTCAGGTCACTCAATGTGATATGGTACATTAACTCTAATTTTTTTTCCATGGATGCTGCCAAATTCACTGAGCTTTTCCACCAGTCCTTGTTTTTGTTTCTGATTTACAGCATATGCAGTTCTTAGAGTTTTCATTTACAATTAAGAGACAGTTAACAGATTCTCTCTTTAAATAAAAAAAGTTATATGTATAACTAAAATTTAAAAACACGTTCAACCAAAAACCTTCCATATTCCATACCAAGTATTACATGATGAGATCCCTTCCTCTGGGAATTCTAGCAACTTCTTTGTGCATGCATTTCTTCATGTAAAACAATTCAAGAGTTAATAACTGGCACCCGCCCATGCCATTTTAAAGATTTCATCTCCAGCATTTATTTCAAGCCAGCAAGGGCCAATCAATAAACTTCATTCATTCATTTCTTTTCATGTAATATCCATCATCTGACTGTGAATGATTCTCTACATAACAATAAATGTGTATACTATCTTCAGTACACCCATTTATAGAATCTCACTTAATACTTGACAGATAGAATTCCACATTCAATGTGTCTGGCAGCCAGAGTACTTTTAGCAACCTTTTGTATTTCTTTAGCTTGTTAAGCTGAAGTACATTTCTCATTCTCATCTAGCTGAAATGAAGCCAATTGCATTAAAATGCCAAACAGGAAGGTTTGAGTGCTTCAATATGGTACTTATATTCTTTTGCTCCAATTTTGTCTTCTGCAGTGATAGCCAAATTAGCTAATGAAAGTTTCATTCCCATTCTGCCTGGTATTTTGTCCTTTCTTTATATTAGCATCTATGCCTGGTATCTGGACTATTTATAGACCTGGCAATTATTGAAGACATCTATTCTTCATATCACCAAGGATGTTTCAGCTGAAGGAAATGACTACTGATGAAGACATTTCTGGGGAAAAAACGGACATCTGATCCAATAGGGTCTCTTTCTTGAAGAACACCAGCTGGAGAAAGAAATCTGTCCATGTGAGATATATTACCACACTCCAGTGATTTAAATAAAAGCAAATTACTGTGAAAATCGGAGATCTGGAATAAAAGCAGAAGGTGCTGGAGAAACTCATCAGGTTGCACCTGTGGAGAGAGAAAGAAAGTTAGTGCTTCAACTCCAAGATGACTGTTCTTCAGAATCCCTTCTGACAGGCATCTCACATTTTACTTCCGATTTTGCTTTTTGTTAAAAAAAACAGCAATGTCAAGGTCATTCTTGATTTACTGTTTGGGAGGGACATAACATGTATCTACATAGCTAAATCAGTCATTTGCTGATCACTTGGTTCAGATTCAGAGAATATCTGAGAAGGCATGTAGATGCATAAAGCTGTGGTACTGGCTGCGGAAGGCCTTATTAACAATATCATGAGTGCAGTGCAAATGAAACAGAAAAATAGTTTGTACAAAAGCAGGAAAACAAAATCTAGAATCCAGCAATTAAAAGGGTAAGGCTATTCTAGACTTCAATTACGAGAAAAAAAAATTAAGTGTGATAATAAAAATTAAGAACATTGTCTAACCATACCTGATAATTTACACTTCTTTCTCACCATTTGCCCACAGTGTCCACCTGGATTTTAGATTTCTGTCTAAGTTTTATTTTTCTCAGTTACCAATCTTCAAATTTAGCGACCACTTTCCACTACACATATACACATTACAAACACGTACCTCATAACTCAGTCACCATGGTTTCAGCCTGTTCTTGTTTATGGTTTCTAATCAACCTGTTCAGTGATGTTATTATACCTCTGGTGCAGGTGGGACCTAACCTTGGTCTCCTGGTTTAAAGGTAAGGATACTACCTTTGCACCACAAGTGCCCACTCTGTTCATAGTTATAAGAGCACAATTCAATCTCTGGTAGATGTCTATCGCCTACATACAATAGGTTACAACTGGTACAAAACTAATACTATGCTGGGTATTCTCACACATTAGATTCTAGTGGTATTTGGAATAATAAGGTAACCTTCATAAAAGTATAGTGATTTTTCCAATAGAACCTATGGCAGGAAACCAGGTCTCAGGCCTACAGAGTTTTCTTTAGTTATCTTTCGGATTAATGCTTTCAACAGCCTGAAGTGGTTAGAGAAGCTTCTTGCAAATGTATAAAATACCATTTGAAATAATCTAAAATATGAAAGCATAAATAATTCTGAGAGGGGAAACTTGATTAAATGTATGTAGAAACATGACTGTTATTTGTTAGATATTTCACTCACAGCATTTCCCAACAGGTATGGCCTTTTCCCTTTTTTCATTTAGGAAAACCTGAGCTGTCTGTAATGTAGCAAGAAAACATTCAATTCATGTTGCCTCTTCACCAGAGAAATTTAATGTTAATCCTTTGACTGCTTTTGCTGCCACCTCCTAACCCTGTATGGTCTTTTGCTTCAAATGTTTATCTGATTTCAATTAAACAAAAGCACCAAAACGTTCTCAAATAATTATACATTGTAAGGTAATGTTCTTAATTTTTATTATCACACTCAAATGTTCTTTCTCGTAAATGAAGTTTAGAATAGCCTTGCCCTTTTAATTGCTGGATTCTAGATTTTGTTTTCCTGTTTTTGTACAAACTATTTTTCTGTTTTATTTGCACTGCACTCATGACATTGCTAATAAGGCCTTCCACAGCCAGTACCACAGCTTTATGCATCTAAATGCATTCTCCTGAAATCGACTTTGAGCATAATGATTTCAACACTTTGGTTTTGATTAATTTCTTATTGCCATCACACTCAACATTCGCACTTCCTGCACAGAGTAATTATACAGAAGCTAATTAAAAATAGAATAAAGCCAATTAAAAGAAAATTTACTTTGATTTGAACATTGCTGTGCTCATGTTAATGTAAAGCCATTCCTTTCGATAGGCCTTCACCTGACCACTGTTGAACTCAAGTGGTTGGAACGGGGCAACAAAGGTCATGTAGATTTGACTAGCCATTGTAATTTGACTTTTGTTTTCATCTAGTGGATGGAAGTTTTTGTTATTCAAACTCATTTTCATCAAATTCTTTCTTTTGACTGACTCATTTGAAATGGTTTGTGACAATTGAATCAATTGTGCATCTATGCTTACGTGGCTCAAAAATTGTTTTACATTTAGAATAGCACATCTTATGCTCAGAAACCTCAAGGTTTTAAAAACTCCTCCAGCACAGCTGCTTCATTGCATGACACTCATATTATAGCAGTTTAGTCTTATTACCCATTAATATGATACTATATTTTTGGCATCTATAGATGAACAGGAGTTGACTGCAGGGTTATTGCACTGATGTGGCCCTATACTCCACTAATTGCTTAGTGGCTCTGCTTTGCATGCTGGGAATTTTAGTCTGAACATAGCACTTCTCATCTTAGACATTTAATTAGACTCCAGCTCTCAACAAGTACAGCAGGTTCCACAGAAATATGAAAATCCTTGCACATTATATTCTGAAATCACTGGTTTTGTTTCCCAGAGATGCTGAAGTGTGCATTTATATTGTATTAGTTAGAAAACAACTCTCTATGGATCACATAACCTTGATCATAATGGCACTTTCAGGAAAAAAAGCAAGACAGTTTTGATGAATCTATACACAACACCAGTTGGGCTATATTTTGTGTACTGATTGGAGCTATGGGCACATCATTATCAAGGGATATCAGAAAGATGGAAAAATTGCAAAATGTTTTCACCACATTAGGAAGGAAAGGATGTAAAGGTCGATTTTCCAACCAGTATAATTACTGCGGCATATTTGGGTAAATGGATGATATGAAATGATGTGAATTTCAATTTTGCTGGCTCATCACTAGATGTACAGAGTGCATTATTTTACAGCAAACATTTAGACAAGTGTAAAATGTTCTCACACAGAATGCTTCAATTCCATAACTAGTTTAATGATAATGAGTCATTGTTCAACATTCAAGGCTTTATGCATGGATCATGCTGTGTCCTTCATTGTTCATTTAAATTGGAAACCAAAAGACAGCCGCGTGTTAGTCTTTCAGGCAATCACTTCCTACTTTTGACCTACTGAAATACTGTGTGAATCAAGCTGGTGAAAATTAGCATAAGATTGAATGCTCTGTACTCTTGAGAGTTTTTTTTTGCCTGGATAGTGAGTAACACCAGAAATAGATTGCCTGCAAACACCATCACACCATTAACCATTCAAACCATATTCAAAATGCCATGGGGACATCAAAAATAACTAGAACAACAGGCTGGGTTTCACATCACTGCTGCTCACTGACCTGCCCAACTCCAGCACAGAGACAGCACTACTCATGGTGATCAAACTCACCAGCATTTTCAATTCGGGTGCCTGTGTCTCTTCCCTGCTACACCTTGAAACATTACTCATACCAGTCAGCTCCATGCACAATGCACAAGTACTACACAGTCATTAAGGTGAGATGCTTTCAATGTGATGGCTGTATTTGGGGAAACAGAGAAGATTACACGAGATCTACTATGAATATTCTAAATTATTCATTGCATAACGTATTGTATTTTGATTTGAAAAGACTAGAAGTCATGATTGAAAATAGATGAAACAGAACCTGTTGAAAATTTGGCTCTAATTTCAATGTTCATTGCCCATGCAGTATTCCACCAGAAATTTTCTTCGAAATACAAAACTGTGTAAGAACCCTATTCTGAATTGTGATGCTTATAAAATGAATAATAGCCCTTGGTGAGATGAATGCACTCTGGTAGTTATTAGCAAGCTAGTAAAAAATACAATCCATCGTCTCCATTTGCGCAAAAGGTGATTGAGATCAATGCAAGAAGTAGAGGGAACATAATCTGCAAGTGATTATAAGATCATAAAAAAAGTGCAGCCATATGACCTACTCATGGCTGAATTTCAAAATCAGCTTCACTTTTCCACCCATATCCCTTGGTTCTCTTAGCTGTGGAAAGGAGATTCATTGAAAAATCATAGTTTTGCTTCTGATGATCCTCATTGAGATTTTCTTTATCAGTTTGGGATTGAAATTGGCAGCTTGCCTTAGTTCCCCTTAGGTTCCCAGCATTCAAAGCTCTGCACCTGCTGTAAGGATGCAAATTCACCCCATTTTAATGTGTATTCAATCAACTACAAAAGATGTTTTCTTTTCTCAGATTAACTCATACCATCTTCCAGTCTCTATTTAGAAGCAAATGAGGTCATTATAACCTAATATTATTAACTCAAATTGTTTCATTAATTCCAAGGCATTCTAGATTTTAAAATTTACATTATTAACAAATGCAAGGGAACCAGACATGTTTCATATTTTATGAATAGTTTCATCATACCACACATCACGACAGGTAAACCCAGTCACACAGAAACTGAATGCAGTTCCATCAGAACCACTGTAAGATTTGGATTGTTAATTTAAAATTGATTTTAAGACTTGAGCCAAATCATAATTGTAGACCAAATTCGAGACAGTCAATTAAATGGTTTTCATCCCATAAGATCATAAGACAAAGGAGCAGAAACTAGGCCATTCATTCCATCCAGTCTGCTCAGCCATTCAATCATGGCTGATAGGTTTTGCAATCCCATTTTCCCATTTTCTCTCCGTAACCTTTGATCCCCTTGGCAATCAAGAACTTAACTATCTCTGTTTTAAACATACTCAATAACCTGGCCTCTACAGCCTTCTGTGGCAATGAATTCTGCAGATTGCAACTCACTATATGAGGACTCTAGGTACAATTATACTTTCACATGTTTCACAGAAGTCAGGCATCTGAATGGGTTAAAGAATAGGAAGGGTTTAGAGGGATGTGGATCAGGTGCTGGTAAATGGGACTAGATTAATTTAGGAGATCTAATCAGCATGGACAAGCTGAACTGAAGGGTCTGTTTCCATGCTGTACAACTCTATGACTTTTTGATTCCACTCTCACCCTAAACCTCTGCCCTCTTGCATCCTGGGGAAAAGACCTTGTCTATTTACTCTATCCATGCTCCTCATAATTTTATAAACCTCTATAAGGTCACCCCTCAGTCTCTGACACTCCAAGGAAAATAGCCCCAGCCTATTCAGCCTCTCCCCACAGCTCAAACTGTCCAATCCTGTCAATATCATTCTAAACCTTTCTCAACCCTTTCAAGTTTCACTTCCTTCCATAACAGGGAGACCAGTATTGCACACAATATTCCAAAAGTGGCCTAACCAATCTTCTGTATAGACACAACATGTCCTCCCAACTCCTACATTCAATACACTGACCAAAAAGGCAAACATACCAAATGCCTCCTTCACTGTCCTATCTACCTGTGACCCCACTTTCAAGGAACTATGAACCTGCACTCCAAGGTCTCTTTGTTCAGCAACACTTTTCAGTCCACTAACCACTAAAGGTATAAATCATACCCTGATTTGCCTTTCCAAAATGCAGCACTTCACATTTACCTAAGTTAAACTCCATCTGCTTCTCCTCGGCCCATTGACTCATCTGATCAAGGTCCCATTGTACTCTGAAGTAACCTTCTTTGCTACAACTACACCTCCAATTTTGGTGTCAAACTTACGAACTCCTATGTTCACATCCAAATCAGTTATGAAACTTTAGTTAAAATAACCATTTGTTCATTTGTGATTCCACAAAAAGTTAACTAAAAACGCTGCTATAAAAAACTTTCTTTTGTTTTTCAGAGAGTGTGCCATATCAAGAATCAAACCGTACCACTTTATTGAAATTTTACAACCAATTTGTTTAAAAAAAAAATCATTATATAAATCTATCATAAAAGAGTCTGAGTGATGTGGGTTGTGACTTGTGGCAGAATTGGAAGAGAAATCTTTTGAGGCCATCTCAATGTCGGAATGATTTCGCTCCTTTTTTTAGGCTTCTGACAATCAACATTGTGAGTTTCTCCCTAGGCAATGGTAAATTGTCAATTAAGAGGGATTATTGCTCGCTAATGACCCAACTTGCCTCATTAATAGTCAGCTTCCCAACTTACCATATGCGCCAAACAAGGTACGTGTCAAGAAAACTTAACATGGATATCAGAACAGTTACCTGATGACTTCAGCTCATTGCTTGCTCCAAAGCACCTTCATGTTGCATAGGACCAAACAACAGCTCAGGGCATAACCTACAGACACAAGTCAAACACACCATACCACCACACATTCACAGACATTGACATTCAGCATTTGCCAAGTCATCATGAGATCTGTCAGCTGCACTTGCAGGCTGCTCACAAAGCAGCAAGGCATAAATTTGCATTGCAAGACATACCAGAAACTAGCATTGAAAGGCTGCTGCAGGGATACATGAAAGAGTAACTTGTTGAGGCATTGGACCATGTTAGATCTCTTTCTTGTTCTCTTAGCACTCGCTCATTTAGCACTGACCTGCATGCTTGCAGCATCTATGCCTGGCCTGCTGTACACTGCTGTGCTAATTCACACAGCCACACAACCAGGTAGACCTTGCAGGTCAGCAGTCCTCAGCCCAGAAAGTGGACACTTTGCTGCAATGTCAATCTCACATTTGCACCATATGCCATTGGCTTACTTGGTACACTGCAAGTGCAGCCACCAACCAGCCATATCTTAAAGTCTTATTGGAGTAGTTGTCATCAAAGTTCTCTGAGCCACCCATCTCTCTGGGGATCCTGGGTACAATGAGTCATGGGCCGATGTCAATGCCAGTCCAGGAGACTGGGCACGGTCATGCATCCAGTCACAGTATTCCTGCTCGAAGGGTCCATGCCTCTGTAACACGGGGAGACACGGTCAGCCCTTTGGCTCCATTGCAGCTAGTCTGAGGTAGGGCTAATGTGATCTTGGAGATGTACAGCCAACACACAAGGGTCTAGATATTTTCAAATCTGGGTATATCTAGTTAGTTCACTCAAGAGGGTGCGCCATGATCAGTCTATCAGGTCTGCCCACACAAATAGAGGGGAATTGGTGTCTTGGAGGGCAACAAATGGTCTGTTATTAGTGCATAGACACCAAGCAAATTATACTTCAGAACTGGGGACTGCAGGTTAGGACAAGAAGGGATAACAATCGTGAGGGGAAGATAACAGTACCTGCAAAGAGGAATAGGATAAAGCATGGATTAGAAAGGGGGTTCATGAGGTGAGGAGAACCCTTGTATCAATAGGGGACAGTGCATGACCAAACTTGATAAGGTAACATCATATGTCAAGAACTGGAGGAATTGGTGGGCAGGTACAAGCTCAAGGTTTGGTTGGTGATTGAAGTGGTTGTGGGTCTAAAACTTGTTGTCTAAGGAGCCTTGATGAATTTCTGCAGCACATCTTATAGATGGTGCATACTGCTATTATTGAGTGTCAGTGTGGAGGGAGGTGAATGTTTGTGGGTGTGGTGTCAATGAAGTGACTGCTTTGTTCTGGATGAATAAGAAAAAAATGAGATTGGCTGAAGTCTGGCATCTCTGTTCCTGGGGACCTCTGTAGGAAGATGGATCAGCCATTTAGCTCTTTTGGGTGAAAATGTCGCAACTGCCTCAGCCTTATCTATTGCACTGAATTGTTGGTCTCCCCCCTTATTGAGGATGTGGATATTTGTGGGGTCTCCTCCTCCAATGAGTTGTTTGATTATCCACCAACATTCATGATTCACCATCGATTATCACAAGTCAATAGTAAGTAATGGTTACATATAGAAATAATGATAATGAACAGATAGCATAAAGCATTGTGAACCCCATGCCTGTTTTTAGGAGTTATCCAATTTAGGCTTAAAAGAAAATTCAAGATAAAATGTTCTTACAATAGTTAGTCTTATATTTAGAGAAAAGTTGCTAAAGGTTCAAGTCTTATTATCCACTTATTAATATGACTACAGCATGCTCTTATAATTGTTTTTTAAAAGGGACATTTAATCTTCATTATATCAACAATAATTCAGTGAAGGGAGCATTCTTATTCACTGAGTTCTGCTGGAGGACACATGCAATGCCGATTATTATCTAATATGATTTTTAAGTATATCTCAGATTAACAATGAGAATGCCAGTGCTTGGGAAAGCTCATATTTTAACTGAGCTATTATAATAATTACTTGGGTTTGAACATCTAACCCATTCTACTCAGTCCAAAGCAGCCTAACCAAAGGATCTGCTGGAAATCATTTGAAAAATATATTTTTCCCATTTTACATCGTTGTGCTCTTGCCTGAACTACTGCACCAATGGGGACCACTGATGTTTTTAATCTCCACCTCCCCCCCACCACCCCACTTTCCATTTCCCTGAATTTCTTGGAAGGCTGGGTCCTCAGACTGGACTGGGTTACAGGAACAAGCTGCCACTGAAGATGCAACATAATACTAATGGTTCTCAAGAAAGCCTTGTAACAAAACCCACAGATACATTTCCGATGGTTATTAGGCTTTCTGTTTCAGATGTCTGTGGAATCACAGCACTACTTATGAGCCTAAAATAGACCATAACAAATTTAGTAACCAAATCTCAAAACCTACAGTTGCCACAAATGTAGGAGGCTTGATAATGGCCAATAAAGCTGTGAAGGACTTCAGAAAGCTCCAATCTGGTCCAATCACTAACACTAGACCATTCCACTGTTGCACAATTTTCTCTTTGGGGAAGGTCTTTTCTTTTGCCTGTCTTAAATTTGTTAGATATAACCTAATTTATTTGATCTCACAGAGTAGCCTTCTCAACAACTCACACTTAAAGATAGAGACAACTTGGCTCAGTGTTGCTATGCTAGTCTACTTTCCATCTGCTGTACCAGATACATTCATATTTCAAGAGCATGCACCCAAAACCTACATCCAGAAACATCCAACCAAAATGGAACAATTTCTTTGATATTGAGCGAGGTAGTTGGTGGGGGTGAGGGATAAGGTGAAGTGTAGATCCTAATCCATGTCATCACACTAGCAGATCAGAAATCCAGTGATGAAATTCAATTCTTGAATCATCCCATCAGATCTCACATCTTTCTCCCTCATTTAGAAAAATGCTGATTGTCACAAGTCTGTTCAGTCAGGGGAGGGCAGGTATCATGCATTGCCTGAAATGTTTGCACTACCAATCTAAACAAAAAGATCTTCATTGACTAATTTGGTTGCCTGTGTACAGAATAAATTACATCAGCAGCCCAGTATAACTCAATTTGTATCCAATCAGTCTTTTGGGCTGCAATAGCTTGTAGAGAATGTGCTAACAGCTTGATGACCCTTTCCTCAGAATCATGTTGCAGAGGTTAATGTGCCACCTATCAGTAAATTTAATTTACTTTGATTTTTATAACTAGCTATCAATGTGGAGTTAAATTTCAAACCAGGCTGTCACTCCTGATGTTTAATTTCACTCTCCAAATTCAACATTGTTTTTTCTATTGATTTAGACTTGTGTGTTACAAAAGCAATTAGCTTACTACTCCACACAGGTTTGATCTGCAGCTTAAATTCTTCCCTTCCTATATTGTTAATATTAAGGAATTGACAAGTAACATTATCCAAGTACCTACAAATCTTTTAGCCTCCGGGTTTGTCTTGGTGATACCATGACAAGCTCCATCCAGACTGGACTGTGGTCTCGTATTAATTATATTCATCAGTAATATAAATGACAAAATGTTCGACCTTAATTGAAATCAAGTTCAGGCAGCATGTTTAAGCTATCTTGATCTCAAAGAATCTAAGTTACGTTAACTCATCTATCTTGTTGGTATGGTCATGCATCTTTAACAATCGATAATATTTTGTTCTTTCTGTCAGAGATATATTTATGATTTTACAGTCACACCTTCTTACACATAACTCCCATAATACATATATATTTCTACATATAGACACTGAACATCTACATATTTTACTGCATAGATTGAAACAAAACAATTTGAACAAAAACAAACAAATTATGGTAAACCTTTATGAAACACTGATTCGGCCTCAGCTGAAGTATTGCATTCAGTTCTGGGCCTTATACTTCAGGAAAAATGTCAAGTCATTAGAGGGATTTACCAAAATGATAACAGGGTTAAGGAACTTCAGTAATGTGGAGAAGCTGATGTTGACAGAACAAATAGCAACAATGTTTTAATTCAAGGGACGCTGGCATCTGTGATTGGGCCAGCATTTATTAGCCATTCCAAATTACCCAGAGGGCAGATGAAAGACAATCACAGTGCTGTGGTTCTGGAGTGTCAGACCAGGTATGTATCAAAGTTTCAAAAACAGAAATAGCTGGAGAAACTCAGCAGATCTGGCAGCGTCTAGAGAGAAAGCAGGGCCAACACTTTGAGTCCAGTCACCCTTCTTCAGAACTGTGAGTAATTAGGAAAAAGGTGGTATGTGGGCTGAAGACAAGGGATGTGGGGGAGAGGATTGAGTGGATAGGTGGAGCTGGAACTGGAAACACAAGAGAGAGAATAACAGTTAGGCAGATGAAGGGATGGATGCTAGTCCGCCAAGAAGGAAGAGAAACTGATAATGGAGACTATAAGTAGGTGATGACAGGGCCTGGGGTGGGGTAAGTACAGAACATAGAAAAAAGGTGTTCAGATCTTAAAATTATTGAATTTGATATTGAATCTTGCAGGGTCCCCAGGCAGAAAATGAAATGGTATTCTTTCAGCTTGTGCTGAGCCTCACTGGAACACTGCAGCAAAAATGTTGGCCAGGGAACATGTTGAAGTGGCAGGTACTTAGAAGCTCAAGGTCAAGGGCAAAGCAAGGTATTCTGCAAAGCAGTTGTCCAGTCTGCATTTCATATCTTCAATGTAGAGGACACCACACTGTAAGCACTGGATACAAAGAAAGGACTAGATTGAGTGAAGTGCAAGTCTGTAGCTGTTTCACCTGGAAGGTGTGTTTGGAAGCTTGGATACTGAGGAGGAAGGAAGTAAACAGGCAGGTGATTGCATAGGAAGGTACTGTAGGGCATGAGGAAGTGTTAGGAGATGATCAGTGGTCCTGGAAGGAATGATCCCTGCAGAATGCTGAGGGGAAGGGAATTGTGCCTTTTGGCAGCATCTACTCACTATGTGGTCTCACTCTTCCCCAGCATGCCTCTGTCTTCAGCATTTTTACAACCTTTTTCTTGGTGCTATCAGTTCTGAAATTGGTTCCCTGGACTTGAAACATTAATCCTGCTGTCTTTCCATAGAAAGTTTCTCCGGCTATTTCTGTTTCAGATTTCCAGCATCTGCAGTTCTTTGTTTCATTTAAGTAATCCTTCCATTTCCTTCAGGGACATTAGTGAGTCAGATAGGTGTCTATAACAATCAAGGGTGGCTCCACAGCAGTAGATTACATTTTAGCTCCAGGTATTTGTTAAATACAAATTTCTGCATCTGCCGTGGGTGGTGTGTCAACCCATGTCCTCAGAAGGTTGGCCTAGAACTCTGGGTTAACAAATCCTATGATATTACCACTAGGCCACTGCAGCTCCTCAAGCTGTACTTGCTTTGAGAAGCCCAGTAGTAACCAGAGGACAGATATTTAAGATAATTAGCAAAAGAACAAGAAACAACAGAAGTAAACTTGTTCTATTGTACACCAACGTTTTGTGACCTGGAATGCACTGTTTGAAGGTACAGTGGAAGAAGATTAGATTAGATTAGATTAGATTAGATTACTTACTGGAAGCAGATTCAATAATCACGCTCAATAAAAAAGAAGAATAAATACTTTGAAGGAAAAAGAATACAGGGCTGCAGAAAAGACCAAGACAGAGCTATCAATTGAATGATGTCAAAGATTTGAATGGAATGAATGGCCTCCTTCTCTATTATCTCATTGTACCATCTTACAACAAGTGAACACCACAAGGTTAAGACTGGAAATTGAAAAACTGACCTTGTGGCAGATGCACTATCTCTTTTCTATTCCAGAGTTGAAGCCTGATATTGATAGGTTACTCAGCACAGAGTTTCCAAATTCAATGATAGTGAAATAGAATGAAGACCAAAAGCTACAGAAGGGCAGCATGTTGGAGGACACACTGATGGGGTAATTTAGTGGAAAAAGGATTATCCCAAACAGCACTTCCGATAGCTACATGGATACAAGCAACATCAGGAGAAAGTAAGGATTGCAGATGCTGAAGATCAGAGTCAAAAAAGAGTGGCGCTGGAAAAGCACAGCAGGTCAGGCATCATCCGAGAAGCAGGAGAATTGACATTTCGGGCACAAGCCCTTCATCAGTCCTTTTCAATAGCAAACAACATTAGCTAATCTGAAATTTATATGGATGTTAACTGATGCATTGTTAATAATGGAAACAATTTAATGATTTTCTCTGTTGACTCTCACTGGAATAGTGTTTGCCAAAGTGGGGGTCAGGACACCGAGTGGAGTCACAGCTGAAAGTTTTGGGGTTGTGAGCTCTAAGACTGCAATGACTATCATGAAGCTCCACCTCCCATGTCGCACTCATGGGTCTTCTACTCTCCTGTCCCACTCTCATTATTCTCATCATTGGGTCAAGGCAATTTTTGAGCCTTGAAACGAGGATACAGTGAGGAAGAAAGTTTAGGAAGCACTGCCGTAGAAGAATGAATAGGTGTAGAGTTTATTTTCAACAAATGGCAGGATTTCATGATGCCTATTTTAATGGTTCTGCACTGGAAGAAAATGACCCTATGATTTTTTTTAAAGTAGTGACAATCTGATATGTTTATATTGACCTGTTTGAGTGTGTTATGACAAGCCTTTGGAGTAGATGGGATAATGAATCTGGGTCTATCTAGTTCATGACACAGAGACATCACCATTACACCACAATAGCCTTATTACTGTGTGTTAAGCTTAAATAAGGAGGAGATATTTTGTATATTGCAAATTGGTTCTAGTTACTGGACAATTTATATAGCACCGTTGTTAGCGTGGTGAAAACATAATCACATCCTTAACCTCCTGATGATTTTCATGAAATAGTTGTATTTGCACATTAATCGCCCATGAAACTCACAGTATAAACGGCAAGTATTTAATAGTGTATGTAAACTTTTAATAACATGATAACTTTAATGACCATCTGCTAACCTCCTTTCCTATAAAAGGGACAATTACAAGTATGCAGTTTTATTCCTTCAGGTTATGAATTTCTTTCAGTTTTTTTTAAGTTGCAATATTAAATGAACTCATCCTTTCTTACTTTTCCTTTCCATTTCCTTCATTCCTCCCTCTTAACCCAATCTTTCCTTCCCTTTCTTTATTTATTTTTGAATCTATACTCACACTGAATGAATTCACTCTAATTCACCCTCTGTCATAATCTTTCTTCCATAAAGTTCCCAATTCTGTAACCTGATTGGTTAAAGAAATACTATTAGATTAGACTAGATTCCCTACAATGTGGAAACAGGCCCTTTGGCCCAACAAGTCCACACCGACCCTCTGAAGAGCAACCCACCCAGATCCATTCCCCTACATTAACCCCTGACTAATGCACCTAACAGATGGGCAATTTAGCATGGCCAATTCACCTGACCTGCACATCTTTGGATTGTGGGAGGAAACCGGAGCACCCAGAGGAAACCCATGCAGACACAGGGAGAACGTGCAAACTCCACACAGACAGTTGCCTGAGGAAAGAATTGAACCGGGGTCTCTGTTGATGTGAGGCAGCAGTGCTGACCACTGAGTCGCCCCATAGACTAGTTTAGATTCGCTACAGCATGGAAACAGGCCCTTTGACCCAACACAGCTTATTGTGTTCACTAAGATCTGAAATTCCATGGGCATGGCCTTTTGGGTCTGGATCTTAACCTCATGGCCAATTGTGAGTGCTAACCTTGCACTCCGTTGGAAGCAGTCACCAATATTGATATTACCCTTGATTGGGTAATTAGCTAACTTGCCAGAGAAGGTGCTCACTGCCAGTTAAGAACAGAGTTCAAGTTCTCACAGCTGGAAGGCCAGCAAGATGCACTCAAGCACGAAGGGAGCCTGAGGTTGCATGTAAAGACGAGAAAGGCCATTTTAACTTGAGGCATTCTCTTTGCACATTTTAAGAATGTATTATAGTTACAGTTGCTGGGCCACCATCCTGGAAAAGAAACCACTGCCTGCAGCCATTTGGGAGACATCAGAGGTTTGCTGCAGCACTGTCCTCTCAGCCTCCTCCAGACCTGTTCCTAAAACCATGGTGGGGATGGGGGCGGGAGTCCATAGGCCAGCTGGGAAAATTCTAAATAGTCTCTGATGATGGACTTTCAAAGTATCTGCAGGTTATGAGTAAGTGGATATCCCACCAGTATCCAGCCTCTGGGGACAGCCTGGACCCCACAAACTGGACACATCAACCAGTGAAGCCAAATGATGTGTTTCTTACGACCATTCCCACACCTATATCAGCATGGACATCCTACTTTCTGTTCCTCTCACTCACTTTTACCAAACTCATCATCTCACACCTTTGTAGGCTCAATATTTAAAACTCAAACTTGTTAAACTGGTGCAAGTTTAACCCATGAGACATGTTTCAGTCCTAATGCCATCCAACTTGAAGAGATGTCTGATGACTCGAAATGTTCACTCTGATTTCTTTCCACAGATGCTGCCAGACCTGCTGAGCTTTTCCAGCAACTTCAGTTTTTGTTTCTGATTTACAGCATCCACAGTTTTTTTTTCAGTTATTTTAAAGGATGTCTGATCTATTATTCTATATTCCAGGCTTCTTGCTTATCTTTAGTGTTTGTGTTTGACTGCTGCTTTCCAATCCAGTTGAGGTTTTACCACAGTGTTCAGGTGTTTATCAAGCATAATAACAAGCTAATATTCATAATTCTGAGTAAATATTGGATGGATGGTGGCCCAATAAAGAATATTGTCAAGATTAGAGTAGGGCTGGAAAAGCACAGCAGGTCAGGCAGCATTCGAGAAGCAAGAAAATTGACGTTTCAGGCAAAAATCCTTCATCAGGAATGGCCTCATCACGAGGCTATCCCTGGTGAAGGGTTTTTGCCTGAAACGTCGATTTTCTTGCTCCTCAGATGCTGCTTGACCTGCTGTGCTTTTCCATCACCACTCTAATCTTGACACTCATCTCCAGCATCTGCAGTCCTCACTTTCACCCAATAAAGAATATTGTCAATTCTTCTGTCACATGATACAAAAAGGAAAGATTAATTTTGTTGATTTTAATAATTTCATCAACGAGACTCTAGGAGAATTTGTAACAGCAAAATATTGTTGAAGTTGATATAAAATAATTAGCCATAACCACATGAAGTGTAAAATGGTCTTAAAGCAAAGCTCCAATGATCCTGGAAATCTAAAATAAAAATGGAAACTAGTAGAAATGCACAAGAAATGTGGCAACTTCTGTGGAGAGTAAAACAGAGTTCACATTTGACCTCAAGTATTATTCTGCTTCTTTTTGCTTGCCTGCCCATGAAGTTTTGCCAGACCTGCTGAGAATTTCCAGCACTTCCTGTTTTTTTACTGAAGTGCAAAATAGTGATGAGCACAGAACTAACTCCTAGGAGTGTATTTGTCCCCAACCATCTGTTCACGGCTTTGAACCTTTGCATCAACACTCATTTGGAAGTTTGGCCGGTACATTGGTGTTTCAATGTGCTCAGTCTGTCGCGTCTCAAGCCTTGTAAATAACTGCCTCACAGGAACCAGAAGACGAGGGAGAAGAGATTATCCTCAGTCCGCAAGGATTGTCTATACAGTCTTCCTACACATTCAAATAGTAGTGTCGATGTTGCCATGTGACCAAGCCAGCAGATATATGTATTTTTGTGTTGTGCATATAGTTACAGGCTGCACAGTAGCGGAGTGAAAGCCCTATTCATGAATGTTTATGAAACTATTGCATTGGTGATATGGATCTGCAAGATCGCACAGATATTGAGTGAGGAAGACACCTGTAAGAAAAAGAAACTGTGGTCTCTCTCTCTCACACTGTTGCTGTGTTACAGGGTGAAAATAATGACAAAGCTGGCATTAGCTTGTTTGGTGGAGTGCGAACACAGTTCAAAGCAGTCTTGTTGCAAGCTGGTCCAATTTCACCTGCTCCAGCGACTTTCTGAATCAACCTGTTCAAAGATGGTTTACACACTGTTGGAGCAGGTGGGGTTTGAACTCAGGTCTCTGAGGTTAGGACGCTACCACTACTCCAGCTGCTTTCAGATCAGGTCAGCGTAAACTATCCCTCATTTATTTTTACTATTTTCAGAACCAGGTCTTTAAATATCTCCTTTATTGGCAAAGGTAAGAGACCTGACATCTGTTTAAGGTGGTTCCCTGGGATCCTTCAATATCACCAGAATCAATACAGTATTAGATGATTAATTGTAATGTGTCTCAGGTGCTCTTTGGTATTACTTATGAAGTTTTGTCTCTTTAGATCTCAGAATTTACAGTGTTAATCAAGTCAGATGGATTTTAGTTCTGTTTTTGTGGCAGTTTCCTACCAGTTACATTCAATCTAGAATCATTCAGTCAGCTGCCACTAACCAGGAGTGGAACTTTTCACATAGTAACGGACACATTTAATACAGCAAAAGAAGCATTGAATACAAAAGCAGGGCAGATTTATTGAATCTGGATGCATCCCTGGTTAATACATAATTGGAATAAAGCATCTAGTTCTTATTATCAGACAGAAATATCTATGAAAGTGTGCAGAGGAGATTAATCTTCAGCCAGAACTGCTGAGTGGATGATCTACCTCAGCCTCCTCCAATGGTCCCCAGCGTCACAGATCCCAATCTTCAGCCAGTTTGACTCACTCCATGTGATATCAAGAAACGTTTGGAGTCACTGGATACTGCAAAAGGCTATGGGCCCTGACAACATTCCAGCAATAGTCCTGAAGACTTGTGCTTCAGAAATCTGCTGCTTCCCTAACCAAACTGTTCCAGTACAGTTACAAAACAGGCATCTACCCAACAATGCAGAAAACTGCCCAGGTATGTGCTATACATAAAAAGCAGCAAAAATTCAACCTGGCTAATTAACACCCTTTCACTCCACTGTCAATCATCAGTAATGTGATAGAAGGTGTCATCAACAGGGCTATCAAGCAGCACCTGCTCAGCAATAACCTGCGCAGTGATGCCCAGTTTGGGTTCTGCCAGGACCACTCAGCTCCTGAGCTTATTACAGCCTTGGTTCAAACAAGGACAAAAGAGCTGAATTCCAGAGGTGAGGTGAGAGTGACAGTTCTTGACATCAAAGTTGTATTCGACTCAAAGGTAGAAGACAGAGGGTGATGGTGGAGGGTTGTTTTTCAGACTGGAGGCCTGTGACCAGTTGAGTGCCACAAGGATCAGAGCTGGGTCCTCTACTTTTTGTCATTTACACAAATGATTTGGATGCGAGCATAAGCGGTACAGTTAGTAAGTTTGCAGATGACTCCAAAATTGGAGGTGGAGTGGACAGCGAAGAGGGTTACCTCAGATTACAACAGGATCTGGACCAGATGGGCCAATGGGCTGAGAAATGGCAGATGGAGTTTAATTCAGATAAATGCAAGGTGCTGCATTTTGGGAAAGCAAATCTTAGCAGGACTTATACACTTAATGGTAAGGTCCTAGGGAGTGTTGCTGAACAAAGAGACCTTGGAGTGCAGGTTCATAGATCCTTGAAAGTGGAGTTGCAGGTAGATAGAATAGTGAAGAAGGCGTTTGGTATGCTTTCCTTTATTGGTCAGAGTATTGAGTACAGGAGTTGGGAGGTCATGTTGTGGCTGTACAGGACATTGGTTTGGCCACTGTTGGAGTATTGCGTGCAATTCTGGTCTCCTTCCTATTGGAAAGATGTTGTGAAACTTGAGAGGGTTCAGAAAAGATTTACAAGGATGTTGCCAGGGTTGGAGGATTTGAACTATAGGGAGAGGCTGAACAGGCTGGGGCTGGAGCGTCGGAGGCTGAGGGGTGACCTTACAGAAGTTTACAAAATTATTGAGGGACATGGATAGGATAAATAGACAAAATCTTTTCCCTGGGGTCAGGGAGTCCAGAACTAGAGGGCATAGGTTTAGGGAGAGTGGGGAAAGATATAAAAGAGACCTAAGGGGCAACTTTTTCACGCAGAGGGTGGTATGTGTGTGGAATGAGCTGCCAGAGGATGTGGTGGAGGCTGGTACAATTGCAACATTTAAGAGGCATTTGGATGGGTATATGAAGAGAAAGGGTTTGTAGGGATATGGGCCGGGTGCTGGTAGGTGGGACTAGATTGGGTTGGGATATCTGGTCAGCGTGGACAGGTTGGACCGAAGGGTTGCTTTCCATGCTGTATATCTCTATGACTCTATGACTGAGTGTGACATCAAGGAGGCCTAGCAAAACTGGAATTAATGGGTATCAGAGAGCAAACTCTCACTGGTTAGTGTCATACTTGACATAGGAAGATGTTGTGGTTGTTGGAGGTCAGTCATCTCAGCTCCAGGACATCCCTACAGGAGTTCTTCAGGGTAGCATCCTCAGCCCAACCATTTTCAGCTGCTTCATCAATTACTTTCCCTTCATCATAAGGCCAGAGGTGGGGATGTTCCCAAATGATTGCACAATGTTCAGCACCATTCACTACTCCTTAGATACTGAAGCTGTCCATGTTCAAATGCTAGAAGTTCTGGACAATGTCCAGATAAGTGGTAAGTAACATTAACATTCGTACCATACAAATGCCAGACTATGACCTCACCAACAAGATACAATCTAACTACCGCCCTTTGGCATTCAATGATGTTACCAACACTGAATCCCCCACTGTCGATATCCTGGGAGTTATCATTGATCAGAAACTGAACTGGACTCACCACATAAGCACAATGGCTTCAAGAGCAGATCAGAAGCTATGAATACTGTGGTAAATAACTCACCTCGTAACTACCGAAAACCTGTCCACCATCTGGAAGGCAGAAGTCAGGAGTGTGATAGAATACACTCCATGTGCCTGGATGAGTGTAGCCCCAACAACAATCAAGAAGCTTGACACCATCCAGATCAAAACAGCCCACTTGATTGGCACTGCATCCACAAACATCCAATCTCTCTACCATCGACTCTCAGTAACAGCAGTATGTACTATCTACAAGATGCACTGCAGAAATTCACCAAAGTTCCTCAGACAGCACCTTCCAACCCCCCAACTACTTCCATCCCTAAGGACAAGGGCAGCAGTTTTATAGGAACATCACCACCTTCAATTCCCCTCCAAGTCATTCACCATCCTGACTTGGAAATATATCGCCATTCCATCACTGTTGTTGGATCAAAATGGCATTGTGGGTCAACCAAGCAGGTGGCCTGCAGCAGTTCAAGAAGCAGCTCACCACCACTTTCTCAATGGCAACTAGGAATAGGCAATAAATGCTTGCCAGCCAGTGACATCCACATCCCACAAAATTGAATAAATAAAAGAAATCAGAATGGTCACAATGATAACAGAATTATACATACAAGATTATACTGGAGAGTCTGGGATTGGTTTCTTGGTGATGAGGTGACTTTGGAAGACTTGACAGAGGTGTATAAAAGATTGTGACAGATTTGGATAAAGTAAAGATAGGTTGTTCCCACTAGTTAATGCTTCAGGGACAAGGGTCAACAAATTAAAGGGTTTTGACAAGGAATGTAGGTGGAACATGAAGAACATTTTTTCATATACAGTGAGTGGTCTTGACCTGGAACTCTGGAACTTGCTGGAACAAACATCAAAAGATCAACGATTTCAAAATTGAATTGGATGAACACTTAAAGGAAATAAACTTGCAGGCTCTGAGTGAGAGTAGGGTAATGAGACCAACTGATTTGCTCCAGCATGGACTTGATAGACCATTTGGCCTTCTTCTGTGCTGTAATGACTCAATGACTTTATAAAGCACCCAGCTGCACTCATGTAGCACCTTTCGTAACCCAGCACATTCTAAAATAGTTTATAGTGAGTAATTTCTGAAGTCTAGTTACCAACATATTGTCAGAAATATATCTAATTATTTTGATGTTGGCATAGAGTTTTTGTCAATGCTTCTTTGCAAAGGCTGGATAAAGAGGAACAAATTGAACAATGCTATTTTACCCTATTTTCCTAAACAATGCTACTTTTATACGAGAGTTGGATGTAAGTTCCAGTACTAATAGAGCTATCAATCCAATCTGCCTATCAATAAATTAATTGGATTGCTAGAGAGAGAAAAGCTTAAAATTCTTTTACATTTGCAGCTATGTAGCTGAGCTACATGTGAGAACAATTCAAAAAAAATTTAACAAATCAATGTAAAAGGAGACACAATAAATTTGAAAATGATTTTGAGCAATATTGTCTGTAAGGATGCATTGGAAATAGATAAAAGGAGATATTAATTTCATGCAAGAAACAAATTAGAAGCTCATAATACTGAATGTAACATATGTAATATTTTCTTGATTTGTGCAATAAGTCAAAACTGCTTGGTGTTGTTACGTTATTCAAAGTTTGTGAGAAGATTTGTAGCTCGGGTGCTCGTTGTTGTGGTTCTGTTCGCCGAGCTGGGAATTTGTGTTGCAGATGTTTCGTCCCCTGTCTAGGTGACATCCTCAGTGCTTGGGAGCCTCCTGTGAAGTGCTTCTGTGCTGTTTCCTCTGGCATTTATAGTGATTTGTCTCTGCTGCTTCCGGTTGTCAGTTCCAGCTGTCCGCTGCAGTGGTCGGTATTTTGGGTCCAGGTCAATGTGCTTATTGATTGAATCTGTGGATGAATGCCATGCCTCTAGGAATTCCCTGGCTGTTCTCTGTTTGGCTTGACCTATAATAGTAGTGTTGTCCCAGTTGAACTCATGCTGTTTGTCATCTGTGTGTGTGGCTACTAAGGATAGCTGGATATTGGGTCCTTCGTTCTGATGAGTTGTTGTCTGAGAGTGGCTGTTGGTTTGTGTGCTGTTATGAGTCCTAGTGGTCGCAGAGGTCTGGCTGTCAGTTCGGAAATGCTCTTGATGTATGGTAGTGTGGCTAGTCCTTTGTGTTGCAGCATGTCCTCGTTCCATTGTCTTTCCCTTAGGCATCTGTTGATGAAATTGTGGGGGTATCCGTTTTTGGCGAATACATTATAGAGGTGTTCTTCTTCCTCTTTTTGCAGTTCTGGTGTACTGCAGTGTGTTGTGGCCCTTTTGAACAGTGGCTTGATGCAACTTCTTTTGTGTGTGTTGGGGTGGTTGCTTTCGTAGTTCAGGACTTGGTCTGTGTGTGTGGCTTTCCTGTATACCTTTGTGGTGAGTTCTCCGTTAAGTTATATGTTATTACTAAACAATTGATTTCATGTGCGCTAATACTTTCTTACACAAATGGGTCTGTCACAACTTTACAATGCTTTAGAACCTTAAACAAGCTTATTACATTTTGAACAGTTTCTAGTTGATAATTTTGAATGACTGAGATAGTTTCCTGGAATCAGAAATGACCCATCAATCCATTTGATGAGAATGTGTGTTCCAGTACCAAAAGGTGTCAGTTTTTAAGGCACTCATATCATTACAAGTAATACCTGCACATAATTAATTGAAAGTCATTGAAGTAAAACATGGATTAGAGCCTATGAGCAAGCACAGGGATTACCATTGCTCTGCACCTGGCCTAGGGTGAAGCAGGCAGCCAGCAAACTTCATTGTGCCTGCTCATCTTAATAATTGCAATGTGCAAGCCATGTATGAAACATGCTGCTGACTGACTGTATGTTTAACAATGGCCCAGGTATGTGTCTGTGTATGTGTGTGGATAATATGACTTGCAACTATCCTATGCTTCTTAAAGACAGACTGTCCCTCTAAATGGGGTAGCGCATATAGCTACGGCAGCTGGTGTGTAAAAACTTGTAACAAGGAGCAACAGGCCAGAGAGAGAGTTCCAGGCTTTTATGAGGTGATGCTTGGGGCTTTAGTTCAAGCAATGTAAAGAGTGAAGTACTGCTTCCATGTGAGATCCTCATGGCATATTCTGCCATGGGAATAGAGTAAGGTGGCCTGGAGGGTCGGGTCTAAGCATCTGACCATGAGGAAAAGGCTGTTATGGTAGAAACGATTTCATGACTTCATACAAGTGATCAAAGCATCTTTCAATGAAATCCAGTGTCCAATGACGTTTCCAACCCATCAAACCATCAACCTCTCAAACTGGTGTATTCATCACAGTCTCAATTAGCTACTGGCCAATTGCTGGGAAGTGGGATTTGAATTGATTAATGAGCCAAAGAGCCTCTTTCCATGCTCTAAAAGCTCTGTGACTATGACATCACTGAGAAATCCATGCTCAGGTTTCATACTGAGCAATCAGATATTGCATTCCACCCTTACATGCTGCCCTTCAGTACAGACATTAGATTCTTACAGAATCTATACATGCCCAGCTATTCACACTAGCACAGTGCAACATATCCACAGGACAAGTTCTTCAGAACAAGAGATAACATTTCAAGGTGCAATTTTGCAACTGAATGGTTTGATATGCCATTTCAGAGAGTATTCAGAGACCAGATTATGCTGTGATGGGATTTGAACACAGATCCCCAGAACATTACCTGAGTTTCATGGACTGGATCATAAGGAACAGAATCATGAAGTTAGCATTATCAAGGGGAAGAGTAGGCAGAGAGCAGATGAACGCGAAGGAACTGGTGGCCTGAAGTGCATATGCTTTAATGCAAAGAGTATAGTGTGTAAGGCAGACAAACTTAGGGCTTGGATTGGTGCCTGGGAGTATGATGTTACTGCGATCACAGAGACTTGGTTGAAGGAAAGGCATGATTGGCAACTAAATGTTCCAGGATATAGATGCTTCAGACAGGAAAGGGAGAAAGTAGAAAAGAAGGGAGGAGTTGCATTGCTAGTCAGGGATGATATTATAGCTGTGCTCAAGGAGGACACTATGGAGGGCTTGAGCAGTGAGGCATTATGGGTAGAGCTGAGAAATAAGAAGGGTGCAGTTATATTGTTGGGGCTGTACTACAGGCCTCCCAACAGTCTGCGTGAGGTAGAATAGGTAAACAGATTATGGAAAGATGTAGAGACAATAGGGTGGTGGTGATGGGAGATTTTAATTTTCCCAACATTGCCTGCGATACACTTAGTGTCAGAGGTCTGGATGGAGCAGAATTTGTAAGGAGCATCTAGGAAAGTTTTCTAGAGCAGTATGTCAATAGTTCAACTAGGGAAGTGGCCATATTGGACCTGGTGTTGGGGAATGAGCCAGGCCAGGTAGTAGAAGTTGCAGTGGGGCATTTTTTTGGGAATAGTGACCACAATTCCGTAAGTTTTAGAATACTTGTAGACAAAGTTGAGAGTGGTCCTAAGGCAAGAGTACTAAACTGGGCCAAGGCAAATTATATCAAAATTCGGCAGGAGCTGGGAAATGTGGATTGGGGGCAGCTATTTGAAGGAAAGTCCACATTTGATATGTGGGGGTGCTTTCAAAGATAGGTTGAAGATAGTGCAGAATAGGCATGTCCCTTTGCAAACAAGGGATAGGAAGGGCAAGATTCATGAACTGTGGATGACAGGAGAAATTGTGCAACTAGCCAAGGGGAAAAGGGAAGCGTACATAAGGTGCACGCAGCTGAGAACAGAATGGGCCCTGGACGAATTTCGGGAGAGTAGGACCAATCTTAAACGAGAAATCAAGTGGGCTAAAAGGGGTCATGAAAGAACTTTAGCAAGCAGAATTAATGAGATCCCAAGGCCTTTTATTCAGAGATAAGAAGCAAGAAGGTAACTAGAGAAAGGGTTGGTCCACTAAAGGATAAGGAAGGAAAGTTGTGTGTTGAACCTGGGAAAATGGGTGAGATTCTCAATGATTACTTTGCATGAGTGTTCACTAAGGAGAGGGAAATGATGAATGTTGAGATCAGAGATAGAAGTTTGTTTACTCTGGATCACGATGACATAAGGAGGAAAGATATGTTGGGTAGGCTAAAGGATATTAAAGTGGACAAATCCCCAGGACCGGATAGGATCTATCCCAGGATGCTGAGAGAGGTGAGAGAGGAAATAACTGGTACCCTAACAGATATTGTAGCATCCTTAAACACAGGTGAAGTATTGAAGGACTGGAGAGTTGCTAATGTTGTTCCCCTGTTCAAGAAGGGCAGTAGGGATATTCCAGGTAACTACAGACCAGTGAGCCTGACATCAGTGATAGGAAAGTTGCTGGAGGAGGTATTGAGGGATAGGATCTATTCATATTTGAAAGAGAATGGGCTTATCAGTGATAGGCAACATGGAGGAGATTGCAACTTACCAACTTAATAGAGTTCTTTGAGGAAGTGACCAAGTTGATAGTTGAAGGAGGGGCTGTAGATATCATATACATGGACTTTAGTATGACATTTGATAAGGTTCCCCATGGTAAACTAATGGAGAAAGTAAAGTCACATGGTGTGCAGGGTGATCTAGCTAGGTGGATAAAAACTGGTTGAGCAACAGGAGACAGAGAGGAATAGTTGAAGGGAGTCTCTCAAAATGGAGAAAGGTGACCAGTGATGTTCCACAGGGATCAGTGCTGGGGCCATTGTTGTTTGTGATATACATAAATGATCTGGAAGAGGGTACTGTTGGGCTGATCAGTAAGTTAGCAGATGACACGAATATTGATGGAGTAGCAGAAAGCATAGGGGACTCTCAAAGAAGACAGGAGAAAATAGAGAGACTGATCAGTTGGGTTTAGAAGTGGCAGATGGGGTTCAATTAAATGTGAGGTGATGCATTTTGGAAGGTCTAATTCTAGAGCGAACTATACTGTAAATAGAAGAGCCTTGGGAAAAGTTGATGAGCAGAGAGATCCGGGAGTTCAAGTGCTTGCACCTTGAAGGTGGCTACACAGGTGGATAGAGTGGTCAAGAAGGCACATGGTATGCTTGCCTTCATTGGACGGGGTATTTAATATAAGAGCTGGCAAGTCATGTTAAAATTGTACAACACTTTGGTTTGGCCGCATTTATAATACTGTGTTTAGTTCTGATCGTCACGTTACCAAAAGTATGTGGACACTTTGGACATTGTGCAGAGAAGGTTTGTAAGGATGTTGGCTGGTATAGAAGGTGCTAGCTATGAAGAGATGTTGAATAGGTTAGGATTGTTTTCATTAGAAAATAGAAGATTGAGGGGGGACCTGATTGACATCTACAAAATCATGAAGCATATAGACAGGGAGGATAGAGATAACCTATTTCCCAGGGTGAGGGATTTAATAATGAGAGGCCACACATTCAAGGTGAGAGGAGGAAAGTTTAAGAGTGATACATGTGGAAAGTACTTCACACAGAGGATGGTAGGTGCCTGGAATGCGTTGCCAGTAGAGGTAGTAGAGGCAGGCAGGTAGATTCATTTAAGGTGCATCTGGAGAGACGCATGAATAGGTGGGGAGCAGAGAGTTACAGATCCTTAGGAATTGGGCGATAGGTTTAGACAGTTGATTTGGATTGGCACAGGTTTGGAGGGCCGAAGGGCCTGTCCCTGGGCTGTAAATTTTCTTTGTTGTTTGTTGTTTGTTGTTTGTTCTTTGATTGATAGCTTAGTGACAATATCACTTGGCCATTCCCATGGAGTGCAGTGGTTCAGGAAAACAGATATCATCAACTTCTCAAGGACAACTAGGGACAGGCAATAAATGCTGGCCCTGCCTGCGACGCCCATGAGTGAATATTAAAAAAAAGTACAGGCAAAATTGTGTCTCTTTGGTTGAGATGGTGCCGTGAATTATTGAGTGGCTGTCACCTGAAGCTGCTGCATTTAAAGTCATGTTCATCCTCCCTCATCTTCTTCCCTTACCTCAACCATCCAATTCAACAGTTATAACTTCAGATAGTCAAGGCCAGCCTCCTGGGGAGCCATGAGCATTATCTAATGAAAGAAACTTTACACTGACCCTCACTGCCAGCAGCTGGGATACAGGTGCTGTGCAGACTTTGGAGGACAGGACAGAGTGAGGAACAGCCATGAGTGAGCTGCAGTCACGCTGCGGGGAAAAACTGGAATGTGTACTGGCTCCCTAGAGGGTGAGGTGGCAGACAAGCTCTGCTACAGAGGACACAGCTGAGGAATTATTGCAGGAGTGCCCAGGCGAACATCGATTGGCATGCAGACAGGAAGACCAGCTGTGTTGACATCTCGATGCTTGTTGCCAAGAAAGCCCAGTTTAGTCCAGGCTTAGACTGCTGCCAGGAAAGCTGTGGAGAATAATGATCAAAGGAGCTTGCAGCGTCCACACTGCAGTCCAGTATTCTGTGCTCCAGCAGATCGTTAGGAGCTTTCCTTGATGTGTGGCAAAAGATCTGTGATTCCTTCCTCTTGCTTTTGGTTGAAAGCCTCCCACCTCTGCCACTATGTCAGTATTGCAGCTGCTGTTACCAACCCAGACACTTGCAGTACATGCTGGTCTGGGGAGAAAACCCCAAAGCCCTCAGTTGCTTCGGGATCCTCCAAGGCCGTCTGCAGTCTCTCCCATGGAAATCTTATTGAGAATGTACAGGACTGTAAGTTGCTTTAATGTAAGCTTTAGATTCAGCACTTGATTAGATTAGATTACATTACTTACATTGTGGAAAAAGGCCCTTTGGCCCAACAAGTCCACACCAACCCGCCACCCACCCAGACCCATTCCCCTACACCTAACACTATGGGCAATTTGGCATGGCCAATTCACCTAGCCTGCATATTTTTGGACTGTGGGAGGAAACTGGTGCACACCCACGCAGACATGGGGAGAATGTGCAAACTCCACACACACAGTCGCCTGAGGCAGGAATTGAACCCGGGTCTCTGGCACTATGAGGCAGCAGTGCTAACCACTGTGCCACTGTGCCACCATGCTGCCCTTGGGCATGAGAATACTGTGACTGTCTAGAACAGAAAGATAGGTAGGTGGGTGGGGAATGCTGAAGTATCTTTGATGTGGCAGGGCAGATTTAGGGAAACTACAGTTTAATTTACTAATCACCTGTCTGTACAAAGACTTTCTAATAGTCTGTTTCCATTCACCTTCTAGTCGTATCACTCCTCTTCCCTTGCTCTTTTTCCCCTTCTCCCTCTTCCTCCTCCTCCTGAAATTTACACGAAAGGCCTAGAGTCAGGGGCTGTGCCTTCAAAAGAGCCAGGACATGAAGGATGCAGCAGAACACCTCATATTTGGAAACCAAGCAGCCGAGGCAGCCAAACTGCTGCTTTCAAATACTGTTCACCTGTTGTACAACATTCGTGGTAGCTGCTTTGATCTCATTGTACACATGCTGTCCCCTCATGGTCAGCTGGTGACGATAAGTCATGAGCTACATGTAGAGCATGTAGTTGTCAGATCCATCATGGTTATTGCAACATGGCAATAAAGGTTAACTGGAGAATGATTAAAGAGCTATCCACTGCCTGGAGAACTTGCTTTCATCAATGAGATCTTCTGTGCATGGTCAGTTACCAAATACACATAAGAAAGTGACAGTCCTTGCACTTATAGTGAATTTCCCCATTAACATGTGGTGGCCAGTGAATTACATTTGCAGTCAATGGCACCTTGCACTATTGGGAATTCGACCACCCCAGCACAAACCAAGTGCCCATCCCTTCTGCTTCTCTCTGTTGAGAAAGTCTACCATATGACTCTCTTCACTTATAGGTTTTTTGATACCTCCCTGATGTAGTGATGTGCAGCCAATTGGGTTATGCTGGCAATGTCATTAGCTCCCCAAAGCTGCTGGAAGGTGTTTTCAGAGTACATGCAGAGATTGGCACTGGTGTCCTCACACCGACAGCACACTGAGCTTGCTCTGACAGCAGAGACCAGGGCAAGTCAGCCACTATAGCCACAGAGCTGAATTTTATAGGTCGTTTAGAAGCTACCATGTTTTAGTAACAGGAAAGAAAACTCAGTAAAAAAAGTTTTTTTGATGTCTTCAATGAACACTAGAGCTTTGGGAAAACTCAACCTTTTTTATGTTCTGTGCAGAAACTCTACTTTTGCAGCTGCTATTGTCCTGCCAGCCACTTTTTACTGAAGTGTTAAGTGGCTACTTTTGGATACCCTGCCACTGCTTGATTATTGTTCACAAGAAATATTCATATGACATATTCTCTGGGCAGTCTGATGATCTGTTTTGTAACTGAAAGCATTTCGGTGTGCCAAGGGACTCTTTGTCTGGCAAATTGTACAGGACAGTTTCTAAATGTCACAAGACATTACTCTTGATCACCTTTCCTTCTGTACTTCAATATTTTGTGTAACTTTGATTCAATATCATTCATAGATTCTTCATCTTTGCTTTCACAACAAGAATAAAGCAAGATTATCAATAAATTACAATCTCTGACTTGAGACTGCAGTGAGTATGGTTGATCTATTTTGTAAAATAATTAATCTGTGTTGCAACCTGCTTCTTATAAGCAGGTTTACAATTTCATTATATGTAGCACACAGGAAGCTTCCCTGTGTGAGTTTATGCTGCGATAGAGCATCACACCATTAAGTATTTTATTACAGAAAAGGAAGCACATTGAGGCCGTGTATTGATGTAATTCAACCACAACATAGTTTATAGAAGGAAGCTAAACACTACATACCTCGCTTATTTGTGAAGTTGACTGCATAACATGATAATAAAGTGTCACTACAATATTCAATATGCCTCTTAGTAACAGTTCTCATGCATAACATTTAATTGGCATTGCTGTTTATCCATATACTGCACAACCGAGTTGAGCCACCATGGTCTACAGTGGTATCAGTGACTAATAGCAATGGAAGCAGCCAGGTGAAGGCTATTGAACAGGGAATAAACAAGGTTACAATACATAATCTGAGCAAGTGTCTGCTCGAGATGCATGGTAAGTAATAATGATGCTCAATTTTGGCCAGATAGTTGAGGTTCGAACATCATTATGCAATTGCAACTGTTTGTAGTCCCAAAGGATAGCCAACCATCAGCCAAAAATAGCAGGAGCAATTAAAATTAGATGGAAACAATAATTTGAGCTTTTGAATAATAAACTATAGTGATAATAGCACATTAGCTTAATACTGTTTGGCAAAACTACATGACCTGTGAGAACAAAGGTAATTTATGCATATAATATAAATAACATAGAATTCTTTTCCAATGATAATATTTCATTCAATTTTTATTAACAAGGAAGTATAGATCATATTTTAATCTGCATGTTAAATTTTAATGAAAAATTCGACAACGTAAGTAGGGGAGAATACCAGTCAGAAATATGTTTATCACATAAAGTCATATAGCAGTTATTTTTCTCTGGAATTCAAAATATACTTCAATGACAGTCAATAACTTCGAAGTTGAGTCACTGTTGTATAGCAGTAAATATGATCGCTAATTTGTGCACAGCAAGATCCCACAAAGAGCAGCTGGTTGAACGAGTTGCTCATCACGCTATCTATGCTTTTGGCAGAGGAAGGAACTTTGACCAACATGCTGTGAGAACTCCTTATTGTTCTTTCAAGGTTGTCATTGGATCTTTAATGCCCATCAAAACCATTCAAACTGGGATAAAGGGCTGAGTTTTAATTCTGTGAAATGCTGGGGGCAGCTGGAGCTGCACCTGTTACTGGGAAATTGGGGGAGGAGGGGAAGGTGCCCAATAGCTGGTGGGAAGCCAGGATATAAGTGCAACCTATCTAGCAATGGCCTTTTTTAACCCAGCCACTGTACTGTCATATCAATCCCACTATTCCTAATCTTCAATGTAGGCAGGCATGAAGACAACATACAAGAGGTAATTTCAGCTACAGTATTTAAAGACATTTCAAACATGCAATTTAATGGAGTCTGGACATGGGAAAAGAACAGTAGAAATTTGCACAGAGACGACCCGTCATGTAGAGTTAAATGCAACAATCAAGTGCACACAGGCCTTCAGCAGTGGCTTACACACTAAAATGCCATCATAAATAAGCCTTGACTTTTCAATTTCCCACTAATCAACAGCAAAGTGCTCTCCTGTTAATTGCTAGGAGATAAGTATTTGTTGTATGATGGAAAAAAACCTTAGAAAGATGCTATACCTTTAAGAGCGATAAATGATCACTACATATGACTCTCCAGTGTGGAAGATCTTGATTCTGTCTTTGTATGGTGAATAGATTGGTCAGACAATCTACTAACAGCTAGCCAGCTAGTCAGTCAGTCAACTATGTACATATGTCATAATCTCAGTAAACAGAGAACTCAGACTGTATATTATACAATATATATGTGTGAAATGTCATTTCCATGCATATAATTAATGTTAATAAACTTCAAGATATCTATCTCAATATAAACCTGAGTTTCTGTGATATGTTTTACATGGATTAATATATAGAAAGCCATATCACATCAGTGTGGTCAAGCAATGAGAGAGATGAATGTAAAAGGGGGCATAGAATTTCAGTTCAAAGCACTTTGATCTCACCTTTTGCACCCCCTGCCTCATTCAGTAACCCCTAGACAGTGTTCATATTTTGTCTTTTATCTCAATGGTTGTTTCTGCTCCTGCACAATTGCAGATGGAGCAGGATTTGGCAGGCCCTCTAAAACTCTGTGGGAAACAGCCGTTTATCCATACTGGAAGAGCAGGGGCTTTTTCATTTACAATGATGATAAGACATGATTTGGCATCAAGCAATAGATGGTATTTAAAGGGAGGATCAGCTGCTTTGTGTTGGTGGCGATGATAGGGACAGAATGAAAATGACTTTTGCATAAGGTTGTCAGATTGTTGGACTGTAACTCCACCACAAGGAATCTACAACAGGCATTAATGGATACCATGGCTAATAGGCAAACATTTGTCAGATGGAATAAAATGAGTGGAGCAATATCACTTTGATGGGAAAAATCAAAATACTGATTATTCCTTAAATGGTGAGAAGCTGAGGTGTTGAATTTCAAAGGGACTTGGGTGACCTTGTTCATGAGTTGCTGAAATTTAAATATAGTAAGCAATTTTTAAAAGAACTAATGGTTACATCGACCTTTACGACACGAGTGTTTGAGGGTTAGAGTAAAGACGTCTTACTGCAATTATATAGACCATAGTGAGACCACACTTGGAATGTTGTATGCCGTTTCTTCTCCTTATTGAAGGGAAGATATATTTGCCACACAGGGCATGCTAAAGGATTCACCTTACTTAGTCTCGGAATAGAGAGATTGTCTAATAAGGAAAAATTACATGGACTGCACTATATTCTCTGGAGTTTAGAATAATGAGAGGTGATCTCATTCAATCGTAGAATATTCTTACAGGAATCAACAGAGTAGATTCAGGAAGAATGTTTCACTTGGTTAGGAGATTCTACAGCCAGGGGATACATTCTCAGAGTTCAGAGGCAGGCCTGTCAGGATTGAGATGAGGAGAAATTTCCTGACTCAGAAGGTGGTGATTCTTTGGAATTCTCTACCCCAGAGGCTGTGAAGATTTTGTCCTTGACGATGCTTAGGACTAAGGTAAATTGATTTCTACATATTAAAATCATTAAGGAATTTTAAAAAATTTTCTTTTGGAAAGTGGGCCTCGCTGGCTGGCCAGCATTTATTGTTCATCCCCAGTTGCCCTTGAGGTTTTGGTGAACTGCCTTCCTGAACTGCTGCAGTCCATATGCTGTAGATTGACCCATAATGTTATGTGGAAGGAAATTCCCTAAAGTTTATCCCAGTGATACTGCAGGGATGTGATCCAGGTCAGGGATATCACCTGGTTTGGAGGGCAATTTGCGGGTGTTGGTGTTCCCATTTATCTGCTGTTCTTCTAGGTGAAAGTGGTCATGGGTTTGGAAGGTGCTGTCCAGGGTCTCTGGTGAATTTCTGCTGAGTATCCTGTAAATAGTACACACTGCAGCTCCTGAGTATCAGTGCTGGATGGAGTGGATACTTGTAAATGTGGTACCATCAAATGGGTGGCACAGTGGTTAGCACTACTACCTCACAGCACCAGGGACCTGGGTTCAATTCCTGCCTCAGGCGACTGACTGTGTAGAATTTGCACATTCTCCCCGTGTCTGCGTGGGTTTTCTCCCACAGTCCAAAAACGTGCAGGTTAGGTGAATTGGCCATGATAAATTGCCCGTAGTGGATTGCGCTTCGGCGGGTCGGTGTGGACTTGTTGGGCCGAAGGGCCTGTTTCCACACTGTAAGTAATCTAATCTAATCAAGTCGGATGGCTTTGTCCTGGATGGTGTCAAGGTTTTTAGAATGGTGTTGGAGCTGCACAAATCCAAACAAGTGGGAAATACTCCTGACTTGTGCCTTACAGATGGTGGACAAGCTTTGGGGAGTCAGGAGCAGAGTTACATTCTGCAGTATTCCTAGCCTCTGATCCTTTCTTGTAACCTGCTGTTGATATGTGGATAATGCAGGCAAGTAGTGTTGAAGTAGAAAAATAAGCCATGATCTCACTGAATGAAGAAGTGTACTTGAAGGGCTGAATATTTCTACTCTTGCTCTTATTTCTTATAATCTTATAGTAGATTGTGTGGATTATGTAGTTCTTTGCCTCCTCTAAAAAGAAGAGACTCTATGCTCTGTATCTTGTTCCTTGTGCATGTCCAAGTTTCACAACTGTATTTCACCATGACCAATCTGGAGACACCTACTGGTGCCCACAATAAAGTATCTCCAACCACTTCGTGCACACCCTCAAGGAAGCATCTGCTTTTCATATTGTTTTGTTGTATCACTCTTGGGCCATAATTGGTGGTCTCCTCAGCCCATGTTTAAATGGTATCCCTTTCTCTGAGCATGAGCAGTGTGTGCATGCTTCAAGTTTCAAAGAGATCAGGGGCAGTGAGCTGCCACAGAACAAAAGCATTATTGTGGTGTCCAGACATCTTTCGTACACCTGTATGAACATCTTCTTGTCGTTACAGATCAACTGCATGAAGATGGAATAGAAGCCTTTGCTGCTGATGGCTGATCTATGAGTGTCTGAATTACCACATACATGTGCGGTCAATATTACCCTCTTCCTGTGGGAAGCCCAACCAGAGTCACAAACTAGAACTTCTGCTCATTCTGACTGCTGTGATTGCAAGAAATAGCCTACTCCTATTACTAATGTTCTTAGATTTGGAAATAACACCAACAGCACCTTCGGGTTATTGTCATTTTATCATTTTATAAAAAACAATGTATAGCTGAGGGCACAGAAATTGTTTTTGGCAGTTACCAAGCTTGGAAGTGCTGAAGGATATTCAATGCTCAAAAGGGTTAATCTGTACCACTTTATTTCCGTGGTGAGTGCCTGTGGGAAAACATTTGCTTCATGTTTGTGTTTTTATTGCAGTACACTGCTGTTACGATTAGTTTACTTTGAACAATGCGAAAGAATCTGAGATGAATTTAAGCAGCTTTCAGTGCTAAGGTGGATGCATTTTTGTTTCATAATGGTGTCAGGGATTTCAAGCAAAGGTGGGAAAATGGATTTGAGGTCCACATCATCCATAATCTAATTGAATGCCAGAACAGACCCAGGAGGCTGAATGACCTCCTCCTGTTCTGAATGCTTCTCAATTTGGACAAATACCACAACACTACTCAACCCAAGGTTATTGCCCTTATGCATTTAGAAAGAACAATGAATAACAGGCAGTACAGCAGTGGCCACTTTAAATAATTAATAGATAAGTCTAGCTTCCATTAAAAATGTGCACAGTTCATCTGTGCTTATATATAAACAATAACAGAGTTTCTCAGTCTAAACCATTTACAAGAGAGAGTAGACGTTTCATGAGTTGTCAATTGAAACTGCCTATCCAGTGGCAATCCAAGTGAGTCCTGAGGCTTCTAGAGATTTGGTGGAATTAGCATGAAAAAAGATAAATTCTATCGATTAATTTGTTATGTCACGTTTAATTTCCACTCGTTTCACGTGAAATAGCACAGTAGAAGTCTTATCCATTTCCATATTCTAATATTCAATGTGCTTTCTGCTGATTAAATACCAATGCAGTCAGAAATATCTACTAAACGACACGGTAATGCTGCTGCTGTGTAGTGTTTTGCAATATTAATTGCAAATTAACTATTTCAATTCCTCTGCCTTCCTTCAGATTAAGCATAACAGTTGCATTATACACCTCCATTGCTGAATCTGCTCATCTTGCAAATTGTCACAAATAGAAATGCATTAAAGCCATCAAACCCACATGAAATGATGTGCAAATTTTAATATTCTACAATTAATTCTTCGCAAGTCCCCTGTCTTTTCCAATTTACTGAGTAGAAGCAATGCTGAACCTGCACAAAAAGCGAGAATCTCATTTGCCAGCAGGGGTAAGAATGGGACCAAGCATACATTGAAGATTGAAGGTTGACTTTAAAGGTTGAGTTTGCTTGGAATGGCTGTGGAATGTGGTGCAATTTTTAAAGGGAGGGCAGCCAGATGCTGGAGGTGGGAGTGTGTCTCCAATTAACTGATTATTTATGGGCTGCACTGTTAACATAGTTACAAAATGGGAAATAATGCTCAATGGCTAGACTAGACATGCCACTTGCTGGAGCTGAGGGCTTTGCCTTTTGTGCAGCTGTGAGTGGTTGGACTCTTGAGAGAGACATCAGGCTGCTGGCTTCACTGAGGCATCAGAGGTGAGCAGAGAAATGAATAAAAGTGCCAGCTGAGGGAGTTGGCATGGAGATAGACTACACTAGCATTGAACAGAGTAACAAGGAGGATATTCAGCAGCAGCACCCTCCTGGTCAGGAGGACCACAGTGAGGGACCACAAGTGGAAGCAACCATAATTCTGAACATAGGTTGGACTGTCCAGAAGTCATCTACATGCAATTGACAGAGCACTGAAACCAATGTGCTCTGAGATAAATGTTGATGCAGTCAGGTGGTCTCAGACATTTGTTTTCTAGTCCACAATAACCTCAGTCCTCAGGGCTACACTGACAGTCCCCTACCTGTGGTGAATAATTTGTGTTTTGTACCATTTCAGTGCTTAGCCACTGGCCTGGGCTGGGTCCATGAGTTGTCACCTTAAGACAGCTGGTGGCCTTGTGGCAATGTCACTTGACTAGCTATTTGGAACACCAGACTAATCTTCTGGCAATATGGGTTTGAATCTCACTAGAGCGGATGACAAACTTTGAATTTTAAAAAACCTGGAATTAAAAATCTAGTTTAATGCCAACCGTGCAACTATTGTCCATTGTGAATGTCCTTTAGGGAATGAAGCCTGCTATTCTTTCCTGGTCTGGCCTACTTGTGACTCCAGCAATGTGGTTGACTCTTAACTGCCCTCTGAAGTGGTCTACTGAGCCACTCAGTTCAAGTGGTAGGCAATAAATGCTGGTGCCCACATCATGAATGAATAAAAACAATGTAATTAATTATTGCAGGATGCAGGAAATACACCCATTTTGAGCTGGTGAGCATATGCAGGCACAGAGCACATTGGGCTTTGCAACATCAATGTGTCAGACCCAGTGGGTCATTGATTACACCCATGTGGTCATTAAGGTATTGATGAACTAGCCATCAGATTGTTCAAACAGAAAACAGGATGTCCTGTGACCACAGGAAACATATCCTGCAGTTCTCTTCTTGGTGCTTGGCTATCATGGTTCCTTCTTCCTGCAAGAATCTCAGGTACTGCACCTCTTCAGTGCAACATCCAGCTCTGTGAGCGATTGCTGAAGGATAAGAGTTAGCCCTTGATGAAGTGGCTGCTGATGTCTGTTCATTACATAGACAAGAATGTGGAGAGAAGCCACAACCAGAGATACTTAATGACACAAACCCACTTTGAACAGACAATTAGTATCTTGAAGATGTGTTTCTTTTGGGTTGACTGCTCTCCAGTACAAACTGGCCAGGGTGTCTCAAATTGTAGTCATTTGCTCCGCAATGAAGAAGCCGATCTGGAATTCCATTGTTCCTTGGAGGAAATTGGAGAAAAGGAGAACAAAGGGATGCTGGTGTCCAGGCCTTATGACAATCATCAGGCTGGCATGGCCGCTGCGGCCACACTAATTCAGCAATGTTCCATTGAGCTGTTCTCAGCTCCAAGAATCTGCAATGCAACTTCTTTCAGACAGAGAAATTATTCACTCAACACACATTTCTGACTAATACCATTTGTTCTCAAACTCATTGAGACTAGGCTTTCCACCTTCAATATTCTCCCATATGACAAAACATTGAACCATACCAAAACACAGTAGAAATAAGTGACCAAATAAAGATGGAAAGCTTCACCCATTGGGTGATCCTCATCCTACGTTCCTGTGGTTCAGGGAGAACTGGAGTCACCCTACTCTGTTGCACTTTCATCTGGCTGTGATGCCATTGTAAATATGCTGGGCTTGGATGTACCTACATGGGCTCCTTCACCATTGGTTTCCATACCTGCTCCATTGCAAGGGCAGCTTTGTAGCATGGATCAATCCACCATCAAAGGGGCGAGGAGGTCAGTTATGAGGCAGTAGCCCTTTCAGCAACCTCCTTGACTACCTCAACACTCTGGCATGCTGGATGAGACTATTGGATGGGTGGAGCAGGCAGTCGCACCAACCACTTCTGTGTTATTGTGTTTGAATTCTCCAAGATAGACAAAGAGGACACATCTGTTTCCACAGCTAAACAAGAGCTTCATTTGCAGTGTTTTTAAAACACCTCCTTGCTTCAGCTTAGTTCCTGTTTCTCTGTAACTACACCTAGGATTGACTAACAGTGCAGAAAAGAGTCACTAGACACGTATAATCAAGTACTGAACAATTAACCAATTAAATGCAACATCTTTTCTCTTTCCAAAACTAAAGGACCTTCTTTTTTAGGCTGACCATCTAAATGGAAAGCATCTGTAATATGACCACAAAGAAAAGCTCATTAGAAATTGCAGAACTTGTACCCCCACTGAACAATTTGTTAAACCAAGTCCCATATCGAGCAACTGACTGAATGGCCAGACAAACCATAATAACAAATTGAAGCAGACATTTTTGGAGAAGTGCAAGTAGCCTATAGTGATCAAGTGAACGTTTGTATATGGCCAAAAATCAATTCAACAATTTCCATAACCTTCACTTTGGTCATTGGCTCATCTCACCCCCTCTTGCTCAGCCAGCACTCCCAAGCCAAATGCAGACTTCAGCTGAACTGAGTGGAGTGTGTCCCTGTGAGTAACTAGCACAGTGACATGATCAGATGGTGCGGGGCCTCTGCTGAGGATACTGAAGATGGTTATGGTGGGATATTGTGCTCTCCCTTTGCTTCAGACTCTGTGTTGATCACAAGAATGGAGGGGAATGATAGCTCATACTACTCAGCTGGTGTATTGGCACAATCATACTACTGGTGTATTGGCACAATCAACCTTGTACCTGTGTCACCACAAGATGCATTGCAAATATTGGACAGGACAGTCCTTCAGTTCCTTCACCTGGAGATGGAGCTATCGAATGACACTGTTCTGTAGAGCTCCCATCTCACCTCCACCTGTGGCCTACTGTAATGAATACCAATGTAATATCCAGTGCCTATTACTGCACTGGTGTCAGGTTGTGTAGGTCCCTCACACCATCACCCCTGTTAAGACATCTTGCAACTGCTGTGAACTCTCCTTACCTGCAGGATGAAGGCAGAAACATATCTGAAAGACCTGAGAACTTTGGACATTAATTTTTTGGAATGGCATAGTCAAAGCATGAACTCATGGCCTTGAACTATAAAGGGCAGGACATGTACTCTTGGGCCTTGATAGTGTTTGGATTGGTCGGCTTGAAGTCTGGGAGTTTTCAAGTCATGGAGGCATTCAGATGAGGGAAAATGTCAGCTGTCTCTGGGGCAACGTAAAATGTGCAGCTGGGCCTGGACCTAACAAAGAATATCAAAGCACCAGTCCAGAGATCAAGGAGGGCAGCAGGTGTAGGGATTAAATTGGATAACTCCCGAAAACATGGATCATAATGTGCAATTAATCCGTGTCTGATTGCACTTCAAATAGAATGGCAACTTCATGTTGCCTGCTCTCTTCCATGATACCTTTTGAGAAGCTTACACTCCCTGACCTGTTGTTTAGCTGTACTGTATACATTCTGCTAAAGGTAAGGTGCATCATTACTGCTGGTGCTGCCAGGGTCATTCTGAATATTGCACAGTGGAAGAATCAGCAGGGACTGACCAATGTGGGGGGTAGCATTCATGTTTTCAGATGCAACACTAGGGGCTATGCTGGAACAGATGGAAAGAAGGAGAGATATCCTGAACTGAGGAGTACTAATGTCCTGCAGATACAGGTCCAGAAGATAGTGGGGGAGATCAGCATCAGGAGTGTAACTCCAAGGGTTATACAATGCAGGAAGAAGTATAATGATCTCATACAAGTTATCAAGGTCAGTAAAGGCATCTTCAAATGACATATCCTATCTACTGCAGCAGTAGCTTCAGGCAATGCTGAATTCAGTACATTCTGATTGCTCACCTACAACGTTCTGTATCAATCGAGATTTGTATGTAACATGTATCGCTTCACTTCACCCTTAGCACTGTTGTAGACATCACACCCACATCTTAACACTTGCACTCAATAATAACTATTTAACCATGTCAGTCACATCACCCAGACTGACCGCACATTACTCACTGACACACTTCCTTTATCCAGCAGGACAACAGAAATGAATGGAAGGAGGAGGGCTTATCTGCACATTCTAATTCCCTTGGATGAGAAAGTGCTGGCAATTGTAGAAATGCTATTGATGCAGCCATGGGCCTCAGTAAGGCTGAAGCAATTAAGAATGAGATGTAGATGGATAGATACTCAGACTCAATCTGACCTCTCTCATCTCTTCAACCTTCCATCTCTTTCGTTTTATTAGCATTCACTCCTGACTTTCTCTTCATCCTGACCAAACCCAAACCCTTATTCCCTTTTCATTTCAGCCACTCAGAAACAGGAAGCTGCCCTGGTGGTGGAAGAAGAATATTTTAGAAAATGAAGGTGAAAAGGACAGACTACTGGATTTCACAGTGATGGCTAACGGCTCATTACTGACACTTTGCATTATTTAAAGATTAGCACAGAGGCTCTGGTCTATGCGTGGTGAGATGCAAGATAAAACTGCATTGGAGCCAGACCTGGGGGAAAGCCTAGCACTTATCAGAGAGTAACATTGCACACTAGTTGCAGAAGACTCGGATGAGAACTTCAATAAATCATTCTACTGAAGACAGCTGAAAGGTGGATGTAACAAAATGCTTGGAACACTAGGATCCCTAAAGAAAAACCCCCTAGCCCTTTAATGTCACAGACCAAAATGGAATAAAACACCAGCTTGGCACAAGATTTTGCACAGAGATTAGACATCAACCTATCAGCAATATATATTTGTGGCCACCCCTATGAACACAATTGTGGAACTAACCATAATGTGGTATTTGATGGATAATGTCTGAGATTCTATTCCAAAACATAGACAGAAATCACCCAGCTCCTGAATGCTGCAAAGAAAGCTCTGCCTGAGGCCGTGATTGCTCTGGATGCCAGTGTATAATGGGACTTCAAAGGAATTGCAGACCTCCAGCAAAACCCTTCTCTAAAGGATTCTAGGATTGCTGAGGAACCAGCCCTGAGGGGTGATGTTGGCACTATGAAGCACAAACCTGCTGTCCACTTTCAAGAGGACTGCATTTCTCTTCCTGCCCTGCCACTCTGCCAGTATCCTTACTGATGCCAGATTGCTGCCACCCATGCTGAGGTGTTGAAGTCCAAAGCTGAGCCCTCAATAGTCAGAGTCACTCAAGGTTGTTTCCAAGAACATCTTCTGCCTTCTCCATTGAAAGTCAACAGCCTATTACCTGCCACACCATGGCCACTGGGGAAGTATTGCTGAGGACAGGGAAAGGAACACAAAGTCAGACAATCATACTGTCATAAAGCATGGAGACAGACCCTTCAGTTCATTGAGTCCACACCAAACATGTCCCCAAATTAAATTAATCCCACTCGCCTGCAATCTGCCCATATCCCTCCAGACCTTTCCTATTCACATACTTATCCAAATGTCTTTTAGACATTGTAACCATACCTACATCCACCAGTTCCTCTGGCAGTTCAATCCACACACCGACCATTCTCTGTGTAAAAGTCACACTAGAGAAATTCATAAATGTGATTTGTTTATTTTGTATGTGGCATGACATGACTTAGTTTATACATTTGGATTTGAATATGTACGGTATTTGTGTTGATTTATTTTGGCATTGTGGGAAAAGAGGAAGATATCACATTCAGTGACAGAAGGAAGGAAAGTTGTGGAGGATTATGAATGAGGAATTGGAGTGGGAATACTGGTCTGACTTGTGGATAATTTGTTTACATAAAATACTAGAGTATGAAGGGCTGCGTTCAAGATATTCGGTTTTGACCCATATGAGACACTACCTATAGTCACACAACAACTGCACAATGAGCGAGTGAAATAACTATCTCTCAAAGAACATGGCCAAGTTCACAGTTGGTATATGCAAGATCATGTTTGTGGCAAGACAAATTAAAATTAAATTAAATTAAACACAAATTAAATTGTAGCAAATGTTTGCAAACCCTCATTCAACAGCTTGTCATTGGCAAGAGGGAATTATGGGAAGTCATCTCTCTGTGTAGAAAGAGTTCCAGTAACCTTTCTTATGCAGTCATGTGTTGCAGAATGTGAGATGTTGCGTATATCCCCAGCATTAGCCTAAAACAAGCAAAGTGCATCGAAGTACAAAGCAGCATATGTCTTCATGTCCAAAGTTTCTTGCCGTCCTCTGAGATTGGGGCTGTGGCTCCAGCAGGAGGCAGGTTTCTGTGTTGACTACATTAGTGATGCAGAGATGGCATGAACATGTGTAGGAAGTGAATTGTTCTCTGAACATCTTTGATCATATTTGGCCCCCTACTGAGAACCCTCCTACCCTTTTCTCTCTCTCTTTCCCTCCTTCAGCAGCCTCTCCTGTTCTACACGATCACTGCTTATTCTCTTGATTATACCTAATTCAAGAACTCATTCATAATTCCAGCAGAAAGTCCGTCCAGACCATCTTAGCTGCAAGCAACTTGATTCAGCACTGGATATTAAATGAACAAAACAGTACTTCAGCATCATTGTAGAGTATTCAAACATTATAGACAAATGTAAGAAAGTTCCATAAATATGTAGAGCTATATAATAGCTAAAAAAACTAAACATTTTTAGCAATTAACGAAGGTGCATATTTCATAAGTTATGCTGTACTCAAAAGGTTAAGGATGTTCCCTTCCATTTTAATGATGTATACCAATTGTAAAACACATGCATTGGCTGTTAGTAGTAATGGGAGGGAGGCGGTGCTTGTTCATGTTGCTTAATACCGGTATTGTGTCAGCTGTGTGAGGTTAGCAGAGGGTATTGGCAGGAGTCTGGACCTTTAACGTAGTAACTCTAGCATCAAGATAGCATTGCACACTAACTTTGTAATGATGTTAGTGATATTAGAAATTGCCTGCTCTGCATCCTGCCAGCAGTTATTAGGTGTTCACAGGCAGCTAAGCTGGAATATAAATATGGTGCCCAGTACATTTACTGTCTGAAATGTGTATGCGTGTCATAGATGCTATTTCAGTACTCTAAGAAGCCTAGTATTACTCAAAAAAAAAGCTATAACACAGCCCAATTTCATTTATCTGAACCTTTATTACATCCAAATTTCTTTCCGAAACATACTTTTAGTGCATTCTAATAGAACAAAATAAAAAGTCTATAAAAGAATATTCCAATTAAGTTTTGCAACTTACAAGCTTTTCAACATTGTCATAACTGATGAATGTTTTTAATAGTTTTCATGTAAACAACCAATTTTATCAATGGGTTTAGAACCTAAAGTCCTGATGAACCAGAAACAAAAGCAGAAATTGCTGGAAAAGCTCAGCAATTCTGGCAGCATCTGTGAAGAGAAATCAGAGTTAACATTTCAGGTCCAATGACCCTTGCTAGGAAAATGTGGATTTTCTTTCAGAAGATGGGGTGGGGTAAGAGGATAACGAGTAAACCATAGGTGGAGATAGAGCCCAAAGAAAGAGACAGACAAAGGAGTGCATACCAATCTGACTAGGGGGGTGAATAGCTGTTAATGGAGACTGTCAATGGCTAACAATGGGTTGAGTATAATAGCAGACAGTGATTTCAAGGCCTGGTGTGTGGGAGTGGGGTCTAGGACATAGGAGAGTTCAAGCCCGAAAGTTATTGAAGTCAATATTAAGTCCAGAATGCTGCAGGGACCCCAAGCAGAAAATGAGGTGCTGTTCTTTCAACTTACACTGAGCTTCACTGGAGCATTGCAGCAGGTCTGAGACAGAGTTATTGGCCAGGGACAGGGTGGTGTGTTGCAGTGGCAGGCAACAAGAAGTTCAGGGTCATGTTTGTTGGCAGGATGTGGATGTTCTGCAAAGCAGTCATCCCCACTGATGTATCCCCAATGTAGAGGAGACCACGTTGTGAGCAGCAAATGCAATAGACTAGATTGTGTGAAGATCAGAATCCCTACAGTGTAGAAACAGGCCGTTCGAACCAACAAGTCCACACCGGCCTTCCAAACAGTAACCCACCCAGACACATTCCCCTACCCTATATTTACCCCTGACTAATACACCTAACACTATGGGCAATTTAGCATGGCCAATTCACACAACCAGCACATCTTTGGATTGCAGAAGGAAACCGGAGCACCTGGAGGGAATCCGCACTGACATGGGGAGAATTGTGTAAACTCCACACAGGCAGTCGCCTGAGATAGGAATCAAACCTGTGTCCCTCGCGCTGTGAGGCAGCAGTGCTAACCACTGAGCCACTGTGTCACTCACTGAAGTGCAGGTAAAGTGTTAATGAACTAGAGTTTGTCAAAAGCACATTTTGTTTGAACTATTAGTCAAACTGTATGAGTAATTTGTGACATGATATGTGGTAGTGTAGCATGCTTGTGAGGAAAGCAGTGACTTAGACCTATAGTTCAAACAGCTTTGCACCACTGAGATTTTTCTTGCCTCATGTCTGGATCTGTGTCGACTAATTGATAGAGATTGATTGCTATGATTAGTCAGCTCCTTATTGTTGAACCACATGAGTCCAGGATTATAGAAAGGACATTGTTATTTTCCATCTAGCAATTCCTGTCACTACCAGTGAAGAGAAAGTTAGTTGTTATTACCATTTGTAAGTGCACATTTGTGCAAAACTATTTCCCACTGATTACAGGTTTTATTGATTCTCAGCTTTTTAAAAAATCAATATTTATGAAGGTTTAAAAATTGAGCAAGAGGAATGCTTTCACATTTAACTTTATTTAATCATATGCAATTTTACTAGAGAAATGATTGCTTAAATGAAAGCAAAAATATTAACACTTTGTTTTTCTTTCTCAGTCTTTCTAAGTGATTCTCTTTTTATCCACAGAGCATGTAGACAACCTGATGGCAGTTATTTTAATTTCATGATTTTAATTTCAAGTGATGCAATCCTAAGTCAGGATGCACATCAAACATTTAACTTAATATGATACCGACTGAGAAGGAGTCAAATTGGAGGAAAAACCTTCTAGCAATCAGGTAATTAAAGAATGTTGTAACAATATGTAAGATATTAATATAAAGTTTAGTCGATTTTGAAAGATCCTTTCCATGTTATTAGTTATCTTTCTATGCCAGACCAAATTGCAAAGTGTGACAGTTAATCTTATCCACAAAACATCACGGTGAGATTGTTACATAATGAAGTTGAAACTTAAGGAACAGCTCTTTGGGTGGAATTATTCCGATGCATCAAGTGACGGAGGCAACTGTGAGGCAGTTGAGAAAATATGGTGAGAAAGAATACAATCAGATTTCCAACATTGAGAAAATGTTCCTGACCTTGCCCTTAAGGATTAAACAGCAAGTTCTGAAACACGCTACTGAATGATTACTACATTATTTCCATGTATTTGCATCTCATTAATAGTGTTTTCATTCAGTTCAATAATGTTATTGTCCATCATGAACTTAATCTTTTCCCTCACTTGAGCTAATCTTACTAGATTGAATCTGTAAGCGTAATGTTCGATAGGTAATGCATTCCCTATGTTGACATTATGAACAGCCAAAGCCACTTTACCTGACCTATTACCACAAATTGATTCTGTAGAAGCCTTCATAAATCACCTCAGTAGTTATCTGCAAGATGAATATGATGTTATCAAACCTTTTAATCACCTCCATGTTTTCAAATTTAATCAATAGAGGATTAACTTTTGAATTTTGATTCATCAGCAATTTATCTCATATTACTTTTTCTCCCCCAATCACTTCCATTACCATTAGTACACTTTTCTCCTCACCATTATCACTATCATAATATTCTTTCAACATATTAATGAGACATACTCACTGATTGTTTTCATACATCAGAAGTAACACTACATAATTAACATCATCAAGTCTCTTTTTGATTTGATAAGGTCCAATAAACCTTGCTACTAATGGCTCCACAGAGACAGAAAATGACACTAACACCTTCTCTCATAGTAACAATATTTTGAACTTAGTTCTTTTCACTCTCTTTAGTTTTCATTGTCTCTTGATCATCCTTGAAATGCTTTTGAATCAGCTCTATTCAGTTTATCTCTGAAATTGAAAGCAAAGGTTGGAAGCATAGTTTTTGAGCATTGGTTTCTCAAATTTTCTTTAATTATTTTAAGTAGCCCTATCACTTTAAATCAAAAGGATTAAATTCTGTGGACTCATTTGTAACATCCCTGGTTAAAAGGAAGAAGAAATGAATTCCTTTTATCCAATCATTAGAATATTCTTGGCAATAATCTCTAATCATGATGTCCAGAGTAAGATGCCAGCTTTCCAATGAAATTTGAGATTGTGGATGATATGCAGAAGATGTATATTGTTTTATTCCCAAACTAGTTATCATTTGTTTTAACATTTGTTTGTGACATAAAATTTGAATCAGGACAGGATTGTATTTCCTTAGGTAATCCACATCTTACTAAAAAAACTAACATTTCCACTACTGCTTTTGCAGCAATTTTCTCAAAAGGCACTGTTTCAAGAAATGTTGTGGAAGCATCTATGTTCATTAAATGTTACTTGTTCCCATTTCTAGTTTTAGGTAGGGGGTCATAATATTTAATTTAGACCCTGCTGAACAATTCTTCAAAAGCTGATAACAAAATTAAATTGGCAGATTTCCCAATGTGTATAACATGTCTGGCAAAATTTGACTACATCTTTATTTTATGGCCAATAAAATGTTTTAATATTTTAGCCTGTGTCTTCCTACTACCTTAGTAGTAGGAATGACTTGTCATTGGAACATTGTGAGCCACTTGTGAAATTATGAAATGATGCTCTAATTGGACTATCTGATAGCCCACTGCCCATTTCTAACTCCCAGTTTCCTCGTACATCCCTTTAGGGTTTTAACCAAACATTTCTGGTTTGGAACTTCTAAACTAAACTCTTTACATCGATGTAATCTATTTCTTAACTGCTTTAAACTATCTCCCTTTCTAAGGACAAACTGTTTTATATGTTTAGCTTCGGTCAAGATTTCCATAAACTGCCCAACCCAAAAAAGCTTTCTCTCAGTGTTTCCCCAAGACAATAAAACAGAACACCCAAGAACTCATAACAGAAAGCCTAATACATTACACTGCTTACTTTGTTCACTCATGAAACTCAACATAAACAATTTCCCATTATGCTCCAAGAATAAATCTCTCATACTGTATTAAAAAAAATCATAGTTACAGAAATATTTACATATTAATCATCAAATTCCTTCAGTCAGACATACCAAAACCTACTTGAGACTAACTTAAATCCTCACACTAAAATATATGATATTACAAAATAGATAAATTACAAATCTTAAATGACAGGAGCTAGCCTCACCTCATTTCTATATAACTTCCTGTTCTCCCTGCGTTCCACGAGAAACTAGATGGCAACAATTCCCAATATGAATGTCAGCGTATTTACATAACCTACAGATTGCCACTTGCTTCTCTGGACCTTCATCCAGCTCCACCATCACCTTCATTCTTCTGCATGCTCCATAGAAACCATTCTCTTTCACACTTCCATCATGCAATTGATCATTGCCAAACCATCAACTTCTTCACATCATTATAGCTGTTTCAACTCACACACCATTTCAGTCCTTTAGAATTCACTTTGGAATTCACAGATTCTTATGAGTTGTATGCGTTTGCTTTGAATGCATAGACATATGCAAGGTCTTAAGCATTTTCACATGATGCAGCTTATGTCTCTTTGTTTACTTTCTTAGTGCTCCCTTGTGATTTCCAGGCTGCCTGCTTCTTTTTAGTTCAGTGTGAGAGGGAGATGGTTTGTCACTGGTTAAAGCACTGTACAGTCAATGGGGTGGACATGCTACATCAATGCCACACATACAAGAAGTACAGCTTTCACAACACTTGCATTGCATGTGCCTCAACCAAACAACAAAAACACCACATGTGTTCAGTCTAGTGAAGGAGAACTGTGATCAATCAGGAACTACTGCCACACTCAGTTAAGAGCTCCTCTCATCTCAGTTCAGCAGGTTGCCCATGGTCAGTCAGGTGCTTTGTCCAACTAGAGTCCAGTGAGCAATGTTGTTGCCATCCAATGTTTGGGCCACAGTCAGACTTGTTTAAATTGCAATCTGTACAGGCATTACATGTCCATGAAGACATTTATCTAGGGTCTGGGTCATTCACAGTCAAGGCTATTATTCCAAGTCAGACTGGGCATGGCCCCGGTCAGTCCTAAGGGTTTTGATACTGATGGGCAGGGGCATCATCAGGAGGCAGTATAATCAGTCCTGGCGCAAGAGGACAGGTCAGTTCAGGGATTGAAGATCATTAGATTGGGTCACTGTGGGGAATTTGGAGATAGGGAGAACTGCAGATGTTGAAACGCAGAGTCGATTAAGTGTGGAGCTGGAAAAAGCGCAGAAGTCAAGCAGCATCAGAAAGGTCAACTCTCCTGTTCCTCTGAGGCTGCTTGACCTGCTGTGTTTTTTCCAACTCTGCACTTTATCAGCTCAGGTGGGGAATGAAAATGGTGATGAGCAATTCCAGTTCAAAAAGTGGTATCTCATAAAGAAAATTATAGGAGGGTGGGGGAGGGGTTTACACTTTCTACAGTTACCCTGGCCTCAATATGTAAAAGGTGTAGGGCCAACAAGGTCATGACAACTTGCAAAATCATTGGGTTATGGGGTAAACAGAGATCACTATCAGTAAACTAAAGAGAAGGAACAGGAACAGGGAGAGGCTGAAAGTTCATCAGGGATGTACGAAGAGGGACCAGTCAGCTCAGTTGGCTGGATGGCTGGTTGAGATGCAGAATGACACTAGTAACGTACATTCAAATCACATACTAGCTGAGGTAAATATGAAGGATTTTCCTTCTCAACCTCTCCCCACACCTGAGGTGTGGTGACCCCCAGGTCAAACCACTACCAATCATCTCTGTCTAACTGTAGAGTAACCTTTTGGTGTAGTAAGACTATTGCTACTTTACTTTTAGGGAGAGTAAAACAAAAGATATTGCCGAGGATGGGGGATGATTGTTAGTCTCAGGCACAGCCTGAAACTCAATCATACGGACACAAAGTTGAATCCTTGCCATCTTCGCACTAAACTCAACTAGATTTTAAGTCAGAATGGTTGCCACTGCATGCAAATTAGATGAGTGGATGGAGTATATCATTGTTTTTCTCTACAGGGGTTAAATACAACAGCTTGCATGTGAGCTCGTGCTAGGAGCAATTGTATTAATTATACATCCATTGATCTTGTAATGTCACACATCAGTCATCAAATTGGATTCTACTCAAAGATCATTCTTTCAGCAGCTGTGAACATTACAAATTATGGCTTCAAGCAATCATAAAAGATTACATACTTTGCATCAATTGACTCCCTGTCATGTCAGATAGACAGGGTTAAGAAGAATCAAAAAATAAATCTAAACACAATGCTTCAGAGCTGCCACATTCCACACCTGACTGCATGTATGTGGAAACATGGTCTGTGATGTTCAAGGGTGTTTTTGTTTTGGAAAATTACCAACATTTATCTTTCCCAGTAGCACTTTTGTTCTATACTTGCACATAGCTACATAATTCAGATCTCCTTATTCAGGCATGGCATTGAACTCATAAAGCACCCGAAGAACTGCAGGTGCAGAACTGAGGTAATATAAAGGAAGATTGTATGAGTTTCTTTCAACATGTAAAGGGCAAAAGAGAGGCAAAAGTGGACATTGGCCTGCTGGAAAATGCCACTGGAGAGATAGTAATGGGAAACAAGGAAATGGCCGGGGAACTGAATAATTAGGTTGTTTCAGTCTTCACGATGGAAGACATGAGTAATATCCCAAAACTTCAAGACGGTGCAGGGGCAGAGTTGAGTATGGTGGCTATCAGCAGGGAGAAGGTGCTAAAAGACTGAATGGCCTGAAGGTGGATAAATCACCTGGACCAGATGGACTACATCCCAGAGTTCGAAGAAAAATAGCTGAAGAGATAGTGGAGGCATTAGTGGTGATCTTTCAGGAATTGCTAGAATCAGGGAGGGTCCCAGAGGACTGGAAAATTGCTAACGTGACATCCCTGTTTAAAAAGGGAGTAGGGCAAGACAGAAAAAACCGATAGATTAGCTCAAGCTCGGTCATGGGTAAGGTCCTGGAATTCACTCTGAAGGATGAGATTTCTGAATACTGGGAAGTGCGCGGTTACATCAAGGGGAGATCATGCCTGACAAATCTGCTAGAATTCTTTGAGGAAGTAACAAGCATTTCAACCAAGGACAGCCAATGGATGTTATATACCTGGACTTCAAGAAGGCCTTTGACAAGGTGCTGCACAGGAAGCTACTAAGCAAGAGAATGTCATGACAGGGTGTCAATGGTGTCAGAGACAAGGTGCTAGTATGGATAAAAACTTTGGCAAAAAGCAGAGAGTGGGGATAAAAGAGTCCTTCTCAGGATGGCAGCTGATGACAAGTGGTGTTCTGCAAGGCTCAGTATTGGGATCACAACTTTTCACTTTATACATTAACAATCTAGATGAAGGGACTGAAGGCATTCTGGCTAAAGTTGCAGATGATACAAAGCTAGGTAAAGGGACAGGTAACATTGAGGATTTGAACAGGCGAGGAGACTGAGCAAAGAAGTGGCAAATGCAGTACAACATGGGAAAGTGTGAGGTCATGCACTTTGGTAAGAAGAATAGAGGCATGGATTATTTTCTAAATGAGGAGAAAATTCAGAAGTCTTAAGTCCAAAGAGACTTGGGAGTTCTAGTCCAGGAATCTCTCAAGATAAACTTGCAGGTTGAGTCAGTAGTTAGGAAGGCAAATGCAATGATGGCATTTATTTTGACAGCAATTGAATATAAAAGCAGGGATGTACTTCTGAGGCTCTATAGGCTCTGGTCTGACCACATTTGGAGTATTGTACACAGTTTGGGGCCCCATATCACAAGAAGGATGTACAGGCTCTTGAACGTGGTCAGAGGATGTTCACGAGAATAGTCCCAGGAATGAAAGGCTTAACATATGCGCAACATTTGAGGACTCTGGGTTTATACTCAATGGAGTTTAGAGGGATGAGGACAAATCTAATTGAAACTTACAGAATACTGAATGGCCTAAATAGAGTGGATGTTGGGAAGATGTTTCCATTGGTAGAAGAAACTAGAATCAGAGGGCATAGCCTTAGAGTGAAGGGAAGACTTTTTAGAACAGAGATAAGGAGAAACTTCTTCAGCTAGATAGTGGTGAATCTATGGAATGCATTGCCACAAAAGACTGTGGAAGTCAGGTGTATTTAAGACTGAGATAGATAGGTTCTTGAGGATCAAGGGGATCAAAAATTACAGGAGAAAGCGGGAGAATGGAGTTGAGAAACTTATCAGGAGAAAGTGAGGACTGCAAATGCTGGAGATCAGAGTCGAAAAGTGTGGTGCTGGAAAAGCACAGCTGGTCAGGCAGCATCTGAGGAGCAGGACAGTCGATGTTTTGAGCTTGAAGAGCATATGCTTGAAATGTCGATTCTCCTGCTTCTCAGATGCTGCCTGACCGGCTGTGTTTTTCCAGCACCACACTTTTCAACTTGAGAAACTTATCCGTCATGATTGAATGGTGGAGCAGATACGATGGGCTGAAAGGCTTGATTTCTGCTCCTATGTCTTAAGGTCTCCTGCTGGAAATCAGAAATAAATATAGAAATTGTTGAAAAAAACTCCACAGGTTTGGCAGCATCTGCGGACAGAAAGCAGAGTTGACATTTCAGATCCTGTGACCCTTCTTTAGAACTGACTCTAGTTTGAAAAATATTGATATATAAACTAAAGATAGCATGGGGGAGTGGGGTGGAGTAAACGACACATGGAGATGGAGCCCAGGCAGAACAACAATTGGGCAACGGATGGGTACGGTTCACATCCTTTCTTTCCGGGAAGAAGCAGAGAGCTCTGAGACCATCCTGATGGTGAATGGACATTGTCAAGGGATTGCATGTCCATGGTGAAGAGGAGGCACTAGAACCTGCAACTGCAAGCCATCACCAGAAGAATTAGAGATGTAATTGAGAAGGGAATGGACAAGGAGAGAAAGAAATTGGAGTTGAGGTAGGAAGAGATGGGTTCAGTGGGGCAGGAGCAGACAGCAGAAGCAAGTCGAAGCAGGTTTTATGGGGTTGTGGCATTATGAGCTTAGAGGCAGTCGGGCGGTGGATCACCAGATAAAATGTGATTAATGACCCTGGTGACACAGTAAACTGATGTTCGATCATGGGCCATGATTGAGGGGAAGACGGAGGAGGTGTCCAAGAGCTGGTTCTCAGACTCCACTATGCAGAGATCAGTACGCCAGACAACAACTGCACCAAACATTGGACATTGACAAACAGTGACATTGGACTCTGTGAGTAGGTGAAGTCTTCATGCCACATTGTGTAAAGCAATACATGTCACTTCATTGTGATTGGTGTGAGTGATCAGAGAGCACAGTTATTGATCTGCTGTTCTGTTTCGGACATTTCCCATAGATTATCTGCTCATTCATCTAATGTAGAACTAATAACTGAAGGATTCCTGTGGCATCTTGACATAGCAGATTAAAAGACATCGGTTCAAGTTGAGAGTGTGTTGCTCGAAAAGCACAGCACGGTGGCTCAGTCGGGAATCAAGAGATATGGGCATAAGGCAGGAAAGGAATTGAGAATTAACAGATCAGCCATGATATCATTGAATGGCAGAGTGGACTCAATGGATTGAATGGCCTATTTCTGCTCCTATATCTTCTGGTCTGATGAACTAAAAGTTGACATGGGCCATGGTGGTTCATCAACTGATCTTCCCAGAAAACAAACATTTCACCAAAAAAATCAAAGAATTCAGCCTTGAAAAATTATGTTGAGACATGCTTAACTATATATAAAAGTACCTTGCAGAAAGGAAATGTGATTTCTTATTTTGTAAAATGTTTAGGTTTTTTTGAGTGCAGAAATGCTTTGAATGGTATGCAGAATTATGACCTTGGAATCTTCCACAAGAACCATGAAGAAGAATTTGGGAGTCTGACAGGGTCTGTGAACTGAAGTATAAAGAGATAATGAAACCAGACAGAACCACTCATGGAAGAGAGACTGGGATATAGTCAAGCAGGATGGATCACCAAAATGAAAAGGATAAAATGGGAGGTATTTTGAGATACCAACAGAAGAATCGGTTGACAGAACACTTGAAGAGATGTTGCCTCAGCTATAGGGAGGCAAGGGCCAGAGCCATAGGACATATAGAGTCATAGAGTCATAGAGATGTACAGCATGGAAACAGAACCTTTGGTCCAGGCCTACATTAAGTGCCACTAGTTTACCAAGTGTTGCTTTGATAATCTATTGTCACTGAAGAACATGGTCTGCACTTGTGTGGCCTTCATTCAGTCACAAATTGGTTTTAAATGTCCAAACCTAATTATACAGGTGGAATTCAAGTTTCAATAAGACATTTTATTTAAGACATTAAGGACCTAAGTTTTGTGGAAGGTTCATGCTTAGGGTTAGTTTGGAATTTCCGAGGTATTGTTTGCAGTGATGTTCCAGTTTTGTGCATTCAACAGCTCAGGTATTCAGCTCTTGATACCATTTTGTGATACACCTCTTTGTCATATCAAAATATGCAATATTTTGTGTTCATTGAAATTGAATTTTGATCATCTGTGTTGGCTAATGATATATTTTGACATATATTTGATATACTATTATGTATATGGCTGAAGAAGAGTCATTGGACTCAAAATGTTCATTCTGTTGGAGATGTCAGTTCTAATAATTCTCTCTCCACAGATGCTGCCAGACATGTTGAGTTTTCCAACTCTATTTGTATTTAGCATTTAGTCACTGTTGCTTTTCATTTCCTTGTTAGGGTAAGTCTTAAAACTTGCTATCATGCCATACAATTTATTTTGCTGGTCATGGAGAATTTGAGTTTCTTTCTAAGAGATAATAGTTTCTTAGAAACTGTAACAGTGCAGTGGATCTGAGCATCAAGCACTGCATATAATTGACAGCTATTCAAATACCACCCAGTATGTAGCATCACCTAAGCTTAAATCCAAGTCCTATATTTGGAACTAGGCTTGAGTGAAAATGTAAGCAAAAAAATCAAGTTGTCAAACAGCAGTAATTCTGAGCATATTTTGCAACTCGTATTGCTTTGGCAGAAATTCCAACCCATGGTATTTAACCTCCATTTAAAGAAAATCCTTTCCGTTTTAACCCAGTTCATAATGGAGTTCATGTATGAATCTATATTTTATAGTAGAACATGCACAGACAGATCTTCAAGTATTCTTTAAGAAAGAATCATACATTGAGTCTTTTGATACCTATTCCTGTCTGGGAGAGCTTGAACCAATTAATTGTTAACAGCAAGACAGAGTAATAATATGTTGCTGAAAGGTACCAGGATAACAATGAGTAACCAACACCATAAAAATAACTGGCCAGCAGGTTCTCACACAGACACCAGTGTTTGAATCAGTGTTGTCACCTGACAAAACTCCTCCCAGTGCATAATGTGAAGCGGAGCCTGTGCTCGTGGTTCCTTTGCCAGGGTTTTATTAGCTTGCTGTTCGTGAAGTGACAAGCATTCCACCTCGGAAGCAGGCAGAGAAATGCAAGCCGCATTTAGCTCACAGAGCTGGGCAGCTTAACTGAGTTCCACTTCAAAATGTATCTCTTGCTGGATCACTGTACAGTCATTGGAAATGATTAATTGATAATGAAGTGTTTGATGTTCATGCTTTTATTTGGAAGAGACAGTGCCACAAACTGCTACTTGCAGTGAAAGTGAATGGCATTAAAGCTGAGGAGTGCACTACACCTGAATCCTTTAGAATTTGTGGGGTGCTGAAGGACCAATTGCTTCATACCTAATTGCTCACTTCAAGGTAAAAATACAAAACACTATCATATCTTCTAACTAAGAATGTAGCATTAGAATGGAACTGAAAATTCTGTTACTGAAAAAGAATAAACTCAGTTATTTTCAGTTAATATCTGAAGGTACTATATATGCTCCTTTTGTGTTGCACTATTGTATCAAAGTATCATCCATTTTTTTTAAATGCAAGTTTTAATAGTGTGTCTGTGTGCTTTTAAAATAATATGTATGTGTTGCATAAATGGATTAAATATAAACTGAAAAATGGGCAGTATTTAAACATAAATGGAATTTAATATTGAATAATCCGTGATGTTAATGGTTACTGAAGGTGTCTACACAAGGCTTTTGTTTCACAAGTTTTTGTTGAAGACAGGCAGGATTCTAAAAGTAGATTTTAATCTTGTTGTCCATAATGGACATTAATGTGTTAATAAAACAGGATAGAAATTCGTCTTGGGCGGTAACAAAAGGTGGGTAGTATGGGATTGGCTGCCTGTTCCATTCAGTGCCTGGTATTTAATTCTATAGCAGTCAATGGAACTGAATAACAGACAATTGACCCAATACCACCTGTTTAACATTATGATCGAGATGAATTTCTACCCTATACTTTTGGTAAGCTTTATATATCTATCTGTAAGCCAGGTATTTCATGAAAACGTTGGGAGTTGAATGAAAACTGAGGTATTATATCTGGGAAATTAGCTATAAATAGCTTGCGCCAACAGACAAGCAAGTATTAATATAATTAGTATGTGATTTTTCATCAACTTTATAACTGAGCCATTCTGATAAGTAGTTTGTTATTCAAAGGAGAATTAAAGACACTGGAAGTGGTTCAAGTGTTTTTTTTCCTGGAACATTGCATGAGAGAAAAACAATTTTTTTTCGTTTAGTCATTTAAAAATGTGTAAGATATCAAGTCTCAGGGATTTAACTAGCTGCTACTTTATGACTAGAAACCAGCCTTGAGTTGATGTAAATTGCATTATCAGGTCCTCTGCTTCTGTGTGTAGCTTCATTTGACAGAATGTGAAGTTGAAAGATTCAAAATTTGACATGTGCAATGGAGAATGAATCAAGTGCAAGAAAGGCCATTATTTTCATACTCTGCTGCTCTGAGTGAACTGCTCCGACTTTCTATGATGAAGGAATCAAAATTAAAGTTAAATATCTTGATTAAATATAATATGCCTTTTCAGCAGGTGCTGAAAACAGACTGTGACCTGATTAATGCCCTGTGAGATAATGTATTCTGTCAGTGACCTCATGAAAGTTACAGCGAACATTTTTGGACCCCAGCCGTCAATTCATTCATGCTGTGTCTGTATCTGGCAAGCTCTTTCAATTTGTGACTGAGAGTAACTCGAGGAATCCTTTGTTATATTCTTTAAGGAACATAATATTCCATTAATGAAGCAGGTGCATTGAAGCAAACAGGCAACAGCTCCTAAAGCAGGAAGAGGAAACAAGTTTTAATTTTAGTCCTTTGAGAACTGTCAGCAATAGTTCCTAGTAGCAATTATTTAATTGAAAAACCTGGGCACGGTGTTGAACTGTTAATTTATTTGATGTAATCCCTTGATTTTTTTGAATTTTTTTACAATTAGTAATTCTATAAGTTTCTGAACACAACATCAAATGAACTCAATTCCACAAATTTACCTTTAAATATGTTGTAGCATGTTCAAAATACAGACTTTATTACATGTCTGTAACATTGCTACCTATTAACTTATAAGTTACTGTGCTGGAGGGTAAACATGCACATATACAAAGATATAGCAGAAGATTTTACACTTTGGAAAGTGCTGAAGTAAGTGCTTTTAGAGCCGTTAATAAATGTCTCAGAAAAATTCTGAAGCTTTATTGTCCCAATGTTGTAGCCTTATATACTTTAAACTCTCCTCGAGGTCATGTCAAGTTTATAGATAACATCAATGATAACATCAAGTTAAAGGAAGCAATTAATTCAACATCAGAAATTAAAAGCTGTGAATACATAAAATCTTGAAATTGAATAAAGGTATGCATGTAAATGATTTGCACATTGAAAAAAAAACTTGAGTGATATACATGTTATTTGAATGATGTAGAACTAAGAATGAGATTGAAAGCTTATTCTGGGGTGTTATTTGATTTGGTATTTACATTGTCAAGCTATTTTGGAGCATCAATTAATAAAATGGACAGAATGCTGAGCTATAACTAAAATAGGAATGGATACATTATAGCTAGTCATATTGAAACTGTACAATGCTTTGGTCAGTGTTGTGTCTTGTATTGGTCACCTAAAAGCAAGAGCAATATACTAGCCCTAGGATGGAGAAGAAGCATGAGTTTAGTAAAATGATTGATTTATGTTGATAGGCTGGGCAAACTGACATTCTTTAGCTTTGAAACATAGAAACTGAGAAAAATCACACTCAGGTAAGTATTGCGTCCCTAACCAGTAAAGGAAAGCTCATCTTTCTTGAAGGTGAGATTACGATTGTAGGGCACAGGTTCAAACTGGTGAAAGGAAAGTTTGAGATTGATGTCTGGAAGAATTCCTCCATAGAATCTATAATCAACAATTGGAAAGCATTTCCAGGCAGAGAATTGGAACCATTCAAGTGTTGAAACGGTGTACTGTGATTTTAACTCTCTAAATGAAAGAGCCAGCATGGATGAATAGTCTTTCTCATCTGTATTAATCTTATGAACATTCATGAAATTGACTGAACTTAAACATCATACACCTCCTCCACACATATTTTTAGTGAAAACTGTCTTAACTCAATTTATGGTTTCGAATTAAATGACCCACCTGACACTTGGAGCTGATTTTCAATTTGCACTAGTGGATTTCAATGGTGTCGCTGAAGAATGCATATAACTCAACTCTGCCTAATGCAGTTGATGGCCAATGCTTAGAGCACCATCAGAAACAGCAAGAGGCTGAGACGCTGAAATTATTTTTAGGTTTACTGTTCAGTAACCCTGACGATGCATGATAGAATTGCTCCCTGTGACATTACCTGTATAAAGAAATAAAAAACCTGTGTGGAGTAAACTTGGGGTTAACTGCATGATGAGTTTGCATATTACCCTCCTGCCTGTTCCAACTTGTCTGTAATTGTACCGTAAGGTAGGCCACCCTTGACCCAAACAGGGCCTTTTAAGCGGCAATTAAAGACCAATTAATGATCTTTTTCCCCATCCAATCTGAATTTCCAATTTTCTACCTATTGCTAGGAGACTTTCAGTAATGGGGGAATCCTCGAATATTATCATGATCAGGTATTAAGTAGAATGAAGGAGTGTTCCCCATCCTAAAAGCTTCCTTTCTATAACCAGGTCTGTCTTCCACGGGTTCTTACTACCCACACTCTCAGCCCTTTCCCCCTGGAGTCACCAGTAACTCCCTACTACATCCTGCCCCTCCTCAACATGGTACCACAGTCATGTATCTGGTCTTGGATGATGAGATGTAGAATCTAAGGACTTCTTGTCATCTCAGCCTTGGTCACTGCACTACTGGAAGTACGAGATGCTGTCCAGATTGACTAATACTTTCTGAGTGAAGGGTGGAAGTGCCATCTTCAGTGATTGTTCCAGGAGGCATTAAATGATTGCAGAGCAATCAGTATTGGTGGCAGTGCATTTCCAGTTGACTTCAAGTCTCAGGGTGGAAAATTAAAAAGATTCTGCCCCTTTGCCTGACAGAAAGCAGATAACTGTGGATTAAAAGGCAAATGATGGACTTACTTCACAGCTCCACCAATAATTTCCTAGGGCCTTTCTATGGGTGGACAAGACAACAACCTGAATGAGGTGGCAGTCTCGTTAATCTCTACAATTCACTGCCTGCCTGGTATGCAGGACTTCCGGTCCCATTTAAACTGCTCTCGATTAAAGTTTTAATCGACGGTGCTTCACTGAGTAAAACCTGGTGCAAAATCAGGTGAGACCTGGAAAAGTAGTTGTTGAAATTACTTACCAGGAGGATCACTGGGATACACAAGAACAATGTGAGTGATAGCTGCCTTCAGATTTCCAATTGCCCATGAATATGATCTCCAACCTGTTATCCATCCCTTGGCCAAATCCGACTTTCCAAGCTTAGTTCATATCCATTTAGTTCATGCAATTCAAATGCTTATCCAAGTGTCTTTTCAAGTACTTTTGTGATTGTCTATCTGTTGTTCTCTCTCACGCTCTCAAATTCTGGATTCCCCGTTTTTTATTCAATTGTAACTTTCAGGTGAGCAGTAGACATGCCTATATCTGACAGGTCTCTTTTGGTTGTAGAATGTTGCCTGATATTTTTAAGTGTTAATGGGTACAGGCTATGAGTTAATTTGACAATTTTTATCAGGAATTGAGCAGCCCAATGAATGGAGTCTAATAGTGTAGTAAAAACTAATCAGAAAACAACCAAGTAAATTTTAAAGCACAAATTTTACATGTGCAGTGAATAACTCTGCTGACTTTACCGTCAACTCTGCAGAAGGTGAAGATTGTACTGCCTGGTACTCATTCATGTCAGGTGTGTAGGACAAAATCTGGAAGGAAGTAGAAGAGTGTAGGCCTGGATGTGATGTATTCTGATGTGGAAGGGAAGAGATCAGGTACAGAAGGATCAAAAAATGTCTGAGGTTTGAGGACTTCCTAATATTAAAACATCGAAACATTCAAAAACAAGTGAGACAGTGAATGGAGGGCTGGATGTTCCACTGCAGAAATTGTAGATCCGTTGCTATTGCTACATGGTATTTATATGTCCTGCGTTGGATAATCCCTTTGACAATTGTTTTGGACCAAAATGAGAGACAAGGAATTGGCAGCAAACTTTACTCCTCTCCTGATCTGTTATTTGATTTTATTGAAGTCAAGAGGACAGGCTGATTTGATATTAGCCATTTTACATTATCTCACAAAGTCAAAATAATTTGTGCTATAAAATCAGTTTTGTGACTTTGATTCGTTGTTGTTGATTCTCCTGTATTTATTATGTTACAAATTTATCTTTAAGATAGATGGTGAAAAGACTAAGGTAACCCAGATAGCTGCTGAAACTGTATGAGGGATGATTTGCTGTTGTACACATGGAATTTATTTTTTCAATGCCTTGAAAAAATGTTTAATTTTTCTTGATTAGCTTAGATTTCTTACGCTCTAAAAACCATGTTTTGTAGCCAACAGATTTTTGAATGTGTAGGAAATGTGCCAGATGCAAAACTTCCATTTACACAGATTTTAAATGTGTGAGTCCAAGAAGTCATTTCCTCTATCTTCATATCAGCTTCCTGCATCACCAAGTGTAGTCAAAAGTGAAAAAGATGGTGTGATTTTCTTGCACCAAAATACTGTGTCCTGTGAATTTGCTTTGCATGTACTAAATGCATGAGGTCATGCAATGTAGCAGTGAGAAGTATATCATTTTAATAAAATGGGAGCAGACGAAAGGTTTTGAATCACTGTTGTATCTCATTGTGACACATTGATGAAAGCATGCAGACACCAAACTGGATGCCTGTCATCATGGTAACTAGCTCCACATGACTTCTTAGGATCTGGTTCAGCTTGTTCAGCACACAAAGACAAAATTAACTGATTAATTTTGCACTTCATTGGAATAAACGTTTGACGTTCTCCTGCAATTCCACAACTATCCTATTAATTATTGATCCAACATACTGATCAATGTGAGCTGAAAACAATCATTTATCGGTATTCTTTTAACCCACACTTCTTTCAAGAAAAGAACGGGAATATAGGGAACATGGAATTAAAAATCCAAGTTGCTGTGGTCAGATACTCTTCAAATTGTAAATGATAGTGCATTAGATTTAAATGATGCATCACAAAATTACAGGGTTTGCGTTGTGTGGCTTTTAAGGTTTCTTTAATAGAACCAAATCAACATTGGATTAGATTGTGCTTGCAAAGGAAGAATATACAATGATACAAAGAAAAGGCAACAAAATGTGATAATAATGGATTGCTTCTTTTGATGCATTAACATTTGTACAAAGTGTGCATTTAACTTGCAGTGATGGAGTAAACAGGTGGTACCAGATTCTTCATTGGTCATGCATGTTGTCCGACCTTTCTTTCTCCTTACTTCATAATTCCTGTAAATCAATTTAATATTGAAAGAGTCTGTTCTTTGGAGTGGGACTCTCCACCTTCAACATAAAATCATAACTACTGCAACTGTCACTGATGCCAAAACAAAGATGCGATATTTCTCAATAATAGTGACTGTAACTTTTCCCACATAAAACATGATTGAAATGCTGCAGATGTGGATATGTATCTGGGAGGAATTAGATAATCTGGAGTCTTTAGTCCAAGGCCACACAATGCAGAGTTAGCTCATATAATGATAAGTCGGAGTGAGGGTGAAAACTAATATATTCTTCCCAGTGCCCTTTAATAGGTGGTGAATCATGCACCAAGATTCTAAACTCATTAGGTATTGTACTTTATGTCTTCCACATCAGCTTAACCACAGCATCGCTATCAAATTATTTCAATTTCTAAATAATGCACTGGTCACAATGCACATGACAGTCATAACCTTAAAGTATCAATGTACTCCCCTCTAAAACAATCAACTTCATAAAGCGTATTCACATATTCTCAGAGAAGAAATTAAAACCCTGCATAAAACAAATGAAAATATCGTTCCATTCAGCCAGTTAAAAAGTTAATACAATGAAATACATTTGCGAGCTTTTCAAACTTATGTTGAAAAGGGAATTGCCATCCTAAACATTGTTAAGAAATGCAAGTATTAAAATTACTTCTAGATTTTAAGTTCCTTCCTTTCTACATGCACGTTAGTTCTAAACAAAAAGTAGAGATCCCAGATAAGATCATCTTGGGACCTCGCTGGGAGATCTTACTGTGATTGTACATTATTTAAAATAACTTATAAACAGGGTGATTCAGCAATTTTGCCATTTCAGCTATGTATGCTAATGAATCCTTCCTGTTGTCTGAGTAACTAACATCGAGTAGTCAGTTCCCTTGATGATCTATTAAAAATAGATCAAGAGCAACTAACTAAGAAAAACGGTGCAATGATGTTAAGTCAATAATAACTCTTTTGGAATTTTCTCTTCAGTTAATAATGGTTTATCTTCTATAAAAACTAGTTAAGAAAAATGGTTAAGTCTGAATTGTTTATCACACTTTGCCAATTATTTAATAAGATTGTGCATACTAAACTATGATTTTTAAATGTCTAATTGTTTTTAGTTTGCAAAACTTTCATTTGATCTAAAGTTTCTCTCTTGGTCTCCCAGAGCCATGCACTGACATGCTAAGCAAAAGACTTTTTTTCCACTGTGCATCTGCTAATTACATCTGTATTCAGTTGGCTTCAGTGACACCTTTCAGCGTTTCCTCTTGTGGTTACATTTGGTACCTTTTTATATTCATACAGTTGAGATCAGCAGCTCTGACTCCATGGTACCACTCTTTGGGATTACAGAATTCAGTCATTTTATAATTATTATTTCAGTGGGACTTGCCTACAGCAAGATCAGATGTTTGCACGTTTATTTTGTGCAGACATTTGCATAGAAGATTTTATTGTGTAAAAAGAAAGTCACTGATATAATCAAATTCTTCTCAATTTCTTATACAATATACATGAGAAGCTTATTTTAGTTCTTATATTGTATTGTAATACCTACAACTGCAAAAGGCAAATCTAATTATAAGTAATATACTATATTATATGAATGCTTTGTGAAAGCATTCTCTTCATCTTTTATGAAGAGTTGGATTCATTGATTTTCCTTGTTCCTAAAATTTGTTCAGTGTTGTCATAGGTTTTCATTGATTCAGTCAAGTTTGCCATCTATGGTGATACGAAAAACACTGTCTAATCCACGTGGAAGCATAGAACATTTACAACACAATAGAAGGCCATTCGGTCCATCATGTTGGTGCCAAAACAGTGGTTCATGTCGTGTTACTCCCCTTCCTTATTCTCATAGTACTGCAATTTATTTTTTCATTTCAGAAAGTTGAAATGAAAGTCAAAATTGACTCAACCTCCAACATACTGCCAGACGAGGCATTCTAGACAGTAATCACTAGCTCTGTGAAGCAGCTTAACCTCATGTCTCCATTGTTTTGTTTGCTAATTACCTTACATCTGTGCCCTTTGGTTCATGATCTGTGCACTAATGGTAACAGTTTCTCCCTCTCTATTCTGTCCACATCCCTATGATTCTGAATAACACCATCAAATTTCCTCTTCACCTTCTCTTCTCCAAAGAAAACAATCTCAATTTCTCCAATCTATCAACAAAGCTGAAGTTCCTCATTCATAGAAGCCTTCTCATGAATCTTGTTTTCATCCTGTCTATGTCTTCACATGCTTCCGATGATATTGTGCCCTGAAATGGATGTAATACCCCATAAGAGGCTGAACTAGTGTTTTATAGATGATTAACATAACTTGCATGCTCTTGTATGCTGTGCTTTTCGTGAATAAACCTAGGATGCCACATGCTTTACTAACTACAGTCTCAAACTGTCCTTCCAGCTTCAATAATGCATGCATAATTACAATGACTGCAGATGCTGGAAATCAGATTCTGGATTAGTGGTGCTGGAAGAGCACAGCAGTTCAGGCAGCATCCAAGTAGCTTCAAAATCGATGTTTCGGGCAAAAGCCCTTCATCAGGAATAAAGGCAGTGAGCCTGAAGCGTGGAGAGATAAGCTAGAGGAGGGTGGGGTGGGGAGAAAGTAGCACAGAGTACAATGGGTGAGTGGGGGAGGGGATGAAGGTGATAGGTCAAGGAGGAGAGGACAGAACGCCCCTGGTGCTCACCTTCCACCCTACCAACCTTCGCATAAACCAAATCATCCGCCGACATTTCCGCCACCTCCAAACAGACCCCACCACCAGGGATATATTTCCCTCCCCACCCCTTTCCGCCTTCCGCAAAGACCGTTCCCTCTGCGACTACCTGGTCAGGTCCACGCCCCCAAACAACCCACCCTCCAATCCTGGCACTTTCCCCTGCCACCGCAGGAACTGTAAAACCTGCGCCCACACCTCCTCCCTCACCTCTATCCAAGGCCCTAAAGGAGCCTTCCACATCCATCAAAGTTTTACTTGCACATCCACTAATATCATTTATTGTATCCGTTGCTCCCGATGCGGTCTCCTCTACATTGGGGAGACTGGGCGCCTCCTAGCAGAGCGCTTTAGGGAACATCTCCGGGACACCTGCACCAATCAACCACACCGTCCCGTGGCCCAACATTTCAAATTCCCCTCCCACTCTGCTGAGGACATGAAGGTCCTGGGCATCTTTCACCGCCGCTCCCTCACCACCAGATGCCTGGAGGAAGAACGCCTCATCTTCCGCCTCGGAACACTTCAACCCCAGAGCATCAATGTGGACTTCAACAGTTTCCTCATTTCCCCTTCCCCCACCTCACCCTAGTTCAAAGCTTCCAGCTCAGTAACTGTCCCCATAAATTGTCCGGACTTGTCCTACCTGCCTATCTTCTTTTCCACCTATCCACTCCACCCTCTCCTCCTTGACCTATCACCTTCATCCCCTCCCCCACTCACCCATTGTACTCTATGCTACTTTCTCCCCACCCCCACCCTCCTCTAGCTTATCTCTCCACGCTTCAGGCTCACTGCCTTTATTCCTGATGAAGGGCTTTTGCCCGAAACGTCGATTTCGAAGCTACTTGGATGCTGCCTGAACTGCTGTGCTCTTCCAGCACCACTAATCCAGAACATGCATAATTACACCCAAGTCTCTCTGTTTCCTGCTTTCTTTGGAATTTATCTTTGTATCATATCATCTTTGTGCATTCTTCCTACCTAAAGGAATCACTTCACACTTCTCTTTGTTAAATTTCACCTGATAGTGCTTAGCCCATGCCACCACATGCTTATACCCTTTTGAAGTCCTGCACTGTGCTCCCCATGTTTCACAATATTTCCAAGTTTCATCTCATCCACAAATCTTGAAACTGTGCCTTGTACACTGAGGAACTTTGCTATAGGTTACACAGATTACCACCAGTCTTTGATTCACATCGCTTAGCCAAATTTCATATCAATGTGCTACGGTCTGTTTTATTAACTAACTTTGCCTTTCAAATGATATTTGATAAAGTGGCATGAGAAATGTACATCACATCAGCAGCACTTCTCTTATCAACCATATTTGTTACATCATCAAAAAACTCAAGTGAGTTAGTTAATGTTGGCTTGCCTTAATTAACTCACATTTGCTCAAATTTTGTACGAAGTTATCTTTTCTAAAAATGTTTCCCCAGTGATGTCAAACAGATTGAGAGTTTTATTTGTTCCACTTTCTGATGCAAATCCTTTCTTGGATGAAGTAGAATTGAAAGTTAATGTGGTAACTTGCAATACTACTTGTGCTTTTATCTTCTGTGTGGTCCTCGAAAAGTACAGCTGGTCAGGTAGCATTTGAGGAGCAGAAGAGTCAATGTTTCGAGCATAGGAATGATTCCTGATGAAGAGCTTATGCTCCAAACGTCGACTCTCCTGGTCCTTGGGTGCTGCCTGACTGGCTGTGCTTTTCCAGCAACATACTCTTCGACTCTGATCTCCAGCATCAGAGTCCTCACTTTCTTCTTTTACCTTCTGGTTTGGTATAATGTATTGGGGAAAGAAGTGAATATCATTAAAAACATTTGATGTAATTAAATAAAGAATATGCATGAGGTGTTAGGATTGCTAAATGCGAGTGGTGTAATGTTGTTAGCACAGCAAGAAAAGTTAGAATGTGGCCAGATCTTTAGCAGTAGCTTTACACTAATGATGTAGTCTCCTTTTATTTAAAACTTATGGTGCTTATTACAGCCTATGGATCAGTTAGCTCAGTTAGCTGAATGGTTGGTTTGCAATGCAGAGTACTGCCAATAGTTCAATTCCCATTCTGGCTGAGGTAACAATGAAAGACTCTCCTTCTCAACTTCTCCCCTTGCCTGAGGCATGGTGAGCCCCAGGTTAGTCTGCCAGCAGTCATACCTCTGCAATGAGTGAGTAACCCTTTGTCTGCCAGAGCTCTGGTGACCATACTGTTACTTATTGTGGCAATTTAAAAGCTATTTCAAGGCTTGGGTAAAGCTATTATCGATTTCATTCAAGGATATCAAAGTATACCAGGTTTTTCTGCAAAACAATCAGCATGACAATTTATAGTTATACAGTAAAACGATTTACAAGGACATTATCGGGACAGAAGGGTTTGAGTTATAAGAAGAGGTTGGATAAGCTGGGGCTTTTTTCACAGGATAGTAGAAGGTTGAGGTATGACCTTACAGAGGTATATAAAATCATGAGGAGCATAGGTAAGGTGAACAGCAAAGGTCTTTTCCCTAGAGTTGGGGAGTTCAAAACTAGAAAGCATAAATTTAAGATGAGAAGAGAAAGATTTAAAAGGGACCTGAGGGGCAACTTTTTCACACAGAGGGTGGTTCATAAATGAAATGAACTGCCAGAGGAAGTGGTAGGTGCAGGTACAGTTCCATCATTTAAAAGGCATTTAGACAGATACATGAATATGAAACGTTTAGAAGGATATGGACCAAATGCAGGTAAATGGGACTAGTTTAGTTTGGGAAACTTCAGGTCAGGATTGGCATGGATGAGTTGGAATGTAAAATCTGTTTCTGTCCTGTGTGACTGTGACTCTATGATTCTTTCTGATACTAACTATCTTAGCATTTATACCACATGCCCATATCAATAAACAGGACTGTAGGTGTCCCTTTCATTGTTATCACTGACTCTACATTCCTCTGCTGTCTGCTCCTTATCACTTCAAGTGTATTACACATCTTTGTGAAGGTTGTTAAGTTTCAACAGCCTCCATTCTTCACTAGGTTCCCATAGAATTACCTACATATGCCACCATGCTTACAGAATTGACTACATTTGCCATGCCTGGAAAAAGTGCTCTTAGCTACATTTGTATATTCTAAAGCTATTAATGTGCATCTAAATTGTCCCACTTCATACTGCTTCAGAATCCTTGAGCTTCAAGAATTCATCCTTTCCAGTTGTGTGAATGTCTCAAAGGATCAATTTGAAATTCTTCTCTGCCATTTAGTCAAGGAAAGCTCCAGCCACAGAAAAATTATTTCAGGGCTTCTTCCAGAGTGCTTTTAATATGCTGTGAAATTGTCTATACTGGAGTTAAAGCTGTCAGAATCCAATTCATTAGATTGGCAAGGTGTCAGTCATGCAAAGGACTGAGCTAATGTCTTGCTAATTACTAGCCAAATATTCCTATTATCTTTTTTATAGAAAACTGTAGATATAAAATAAAGGATGTAGTGTCAAAAGAAAGTGCTATCAAATTATGTAGATCATTGCATATAGAACAGATTTTATCAATAATCACAGACTCACAATCCAGAAAAGGTCAGACAAGAAGAACAAAAATACATTTTTTTATCATTGTAATGATAAACGTATTATATTTTACAGATACAACTAATATTCATAGTCTTTCCTGAGGATAGTGGTTTAATGAATGGGAAAAGGTAGAAATAAATAAATATTCCTTTTTACGTTGGTACTTGTATGTCAAAAACAGCGACTTATGTATTCTAATCCAATTTTCCAACACTTTGCCCATAGTCTTTTAACTTTGGCATTGTAAATACTTTGTAAATGTTATGGGGTTTCTGTCGTTGCCACTTTCACAGGCAGTGAGTGTCAGATTCTCATAATCCACTGGATAACATATTTTTCCTCAGATTCCCTCGAAAGCATCTGTTCCTTATCTTAAATTTATGCTCCATGATCATTGTTCCCTCCACCAAAGGGAAAGTTCCTTCCTGTCTATGCCCCTTCATAATTTTATACATCTCAATCATATACCCTGTCCAATCTTTGCTCCAAGGAAAACCATCCCAATCTGTCCAATGTCCCTTCATAATCAAAACTGTCCAAAACAGGCAACATCCTGATAAATCTCCTCTGCACCTTGCCCAGTACAATTACTATACTCTGAAGATGTGGATTCCAGGGCTGTACGAATTAATGGATCAAGATGACTAGTCGTGTCCCACAGGGATCTGTGCTGGTACCTCAATTATTCACAATTTTCATTAATGTCTTGAATAATGGCATAAAAAGCCAAATATCCAAATTTTCTGACAACACAAAATTGGGCAATGTTGTAGACAGTGTTGATGACAGCATAAAATTACATTGATTAGGTGAATGGGCAAAGCTATGGAAGATGAATTATAATATAAGAAATCGTGAGATTATCTATTTCAGACTGGAAAAGGATAAAACAATGTTTTTTTTAAAAGGCACAAGAGTTAAATAAAAATGGATGTCCAATGAGATTTGGGGGTTCAGGTGAATAACTCTTTAAAATGTCACATATAAGTACAAAATATGGTCAAGAAGGCTAATGGAATACTGGCTTTCATATCTAAAGGATGGAGTATAGGGATTCAGGCATTATGCTGCAGTTCTGCAAAAACCCAGGTTACACACGACTTGGAATACCATCAGGAAATTTGGGAGCCACATCTTTGGAACAATGTTTAAGCCCTGGAAGAAGCTCATTAGAAGTTTCCAAGGATGACACCTGGACTTCAGGTGTTAATTTATGAGGAGACATTAAACAAGTTAGGTCTTAGAATTTAGACGATTAAGGGGTGATCTAATCAATGTCTTTAGGATATTAACAAGGAAAGACAGGATAGATAAAGATAAACTATTTCCACTTGAAGATTCTAGAACCTGGAGGCATAGTCTAAGAATTAAGGCCAGGCCATTCAGGAGAGATGTCAGAAAGCACTTCCACATGCAAAGAGCAGTGCAGGTTTGGAACTCTCTTCCTTAAGTGGGTCAATGATAATTCAACTGTTAAATTTAAGTCTGAGGTTGACAACTTTTCAATAATTAAGGGTATCAAAGGATATGGGCCCAAGACAGGCATATGTAGTCTTGCCACAGATCAGCCACGATCTTATTGAATGGCGGAACAGGTTTAAGGGGTCAAATGGCCTACTTCTCATGTTCCAGAATTCTAGCTGTGGCCTCACCAATGTTTAGACAGTTCCAGCTTAACCACCCTGCTCTTAATCTCTATGCTTCAGCTAATTAAGGTAAGTATCCCATATGCCAGTTTATCAATTTGCCCTACTACCTTAATGGGCAGTGTTCATGTGCACCTAGCTCCCTCTGATCCTCCAGGGTCCTTGCCTTGTTTGACCTGCCCTAGTGCATCACCTTGTATTTATCTAGATTTAATTCTATTTACAACTGATCAGCTCATCTACATTGTCCTGTAATCTAAGGCTATCCTTCTCAGTTTTTACCATCCCATCAATTTTGTACCATTCATGACTTGACTGATCAACCCTCCTACATTCAAGTTCTAAATCATTTATAAATACCACAGAGAACATGGAGCCAATACTGATCACTTCAGAACCCCTCTGTACACAGGCTTCCAGACACACAAAAACCCTCAGCCTTCTGCCCCTCAGCTAATGAGAACCGCCTCTCTGTCTTATTTAACTTAAGTAAATTATTAAATTAATTTCTTTAAGAAATACTTAACTTGTTTAAGTATATCACAGTGCTTCTCTGTGACTTCTATACACATACAAAGAACACAGATTACCACTGTGGTCGTTAATGGGTCCTACACTTTCCTGAGTTATCCTTTTACTTTATGGTTTGGATTGATAAAGATTTGTGTCCACCAATAAGTTGTCTGTTAGCAGCGTGGTAACAATGGAATAACCAGGAAATCTGAATGTAAATTTCTGAAGAGATCTCATTACTACATACCAATAATCAAAGGAATTTTGCCACGACTTACAGATGCAAAAGTCTTCACTAACCTGTACGTGAAGGATGGTTACTGGCAAGTGAAGCTGAATGAAAGCAATTGCTTTCAACCTACATTCTGGACACCACTTGGGAGATGCAGAAGGTGGCATGCATGCTATTTGTCATTTCCATGGCTCTAGAGGAGCATCGATGCAGACAATGTGAAACAGTTAGTGATCCACCTGAATTGAATGATCAGCTGGTTTGTGGATATGGTCACTTAGTAGTGTAGAACTTGACCATTGAATAAAGACACATTTTGTTGAAGCCTTTTCTTCTTGCACTCTTGATTGAAATATGCAAATACAGGTTTCTTTTGGAAACTAACAAAAATGTTTGTAAGATACATAAAGACATTATTGCTGATGATGATCAAAATCTAGTGGGACAGCTAGACAGCTCACCAGATGAACCTGAAGGGAACTAGAAAAAGTTGCAACTAATGATGCCTGATACCAAGCCCGTAGGTTATGCATCGATAGCAAAATGTCTTCACCCAGAACCTGAAAGGTTGAGAGCTACGGCACTGATGCAGCACTCGACAAATGTAAAAAACAGCCATTGAACTTGTCAATCACTTAGCAAATTTTTATGCAATTTGTTGTTGGAACATTACCATTAGGCAAACTCATTACCAAGGATATGCAGTAGCACTGAGGAACAGAACAAGACATAACATTCCCTAAATCAAGCAACTAACGATTACAATGCCAATGCTGAAATGTTGCAACAAAAATGATTAAATCACCCAGCCCTAGGATGCCAATGAGGTGCACCTGACAAAACCTGCAACTGCAACAAGGATAACTAGTTGGTTGCATTTGCATCCAAGTCATTAATGTAAGTAGAATTAGACCACACAGACAATGAAAGATAATTGGGTCATTGTCTTTGCATGTGATCATTTTCTTCACTACCAACTTAGAGTCATAGAGTCATAGAGATGTACAGCATGGAAACAGACCCTTCGGTCCAACCCGTCCATACCGACCAGATATCCCAACCCAATCTAGTCCCACCTGCCAGCACCTGGCCCATATCCCTCCAAACCCTTCCTATTCATATACCCATCCAAATGCCTCTTAAATGTTGCAATTGTACCAGCCTCCACCACTTCCTCTGGCAGCTCATTCCATACAAACACCACCCTCTGCATGAAAACGTAGCCCCGTAGGTCTCTTTTATATCTTTCCCCTCTCACCCTAAACCTATACCTTCTAGGTCCTGGACTCCCCAACCCCAGGGAAAAGACTTTGCCTATTTATCCTATCCATGCCCCTCATAATTTTGTAAACCTCTATAAGGTCACCCCTCAGCCTCCGACGTTCCAGGAAAAACAGCCCCAGCCTGTTCAGCCTCTCCCTGTAACTCAGATCCTCCAACCCTGGCAACATCCTTATAAATCTTTTCTGAACCTTTCAAGTTTCACAACATCTTTCTGATAGGAAGGAGACCAGAATTGCACGCAATATTCCAACAGTGGCCTAACTAATGTCCTGTACAGCCGCAACATGACCTCCTAACTCCTGTACTCAATACTCTGACCAATAAAGGAAAGCAGACCAAACGCTTTCTTCACTATTCTATCTACCTGCAACTCCACTTTCAAGGAGCTATGAACCTGCACTCCAAGGTCTCTTTGTCAGCAACACTCCCTAGCACCTTACCATTAAGTGTATAAGTCCTGCTAAGATTTGCTTTCCCAAAATGCAGTACCTCACATTTATCTGAATTAAACTCCATCTGCCACTTCTCAGCCCATTGGCCCATCTGGTCAAGATCCTGTTGTAATCTGAGGTAACCCTCTTCGCTGTCCACTACACTTCCAATTTTGGTTTCATCTGCAAACTTACTAACTGTACCTCTTATGCTCGCATCCAAATCATTTATGTAAATGACAAAAGGTAGAAGGCCCAGCACCGATCCTTGTGGCACTCCATTGGTCACAGGCCTACAGTCTGAAATACTTGTAAGAGACAAAGTGATAGCTAAGCCTGACCGCAAGATAATTCAATTCAAATACTTTTTCTTAAGACTCTATCATCTGCTTCAACCATCTCCATAGAAAGTTATGCCAATTATATATACCATGTGAATGTGGCATGTAAGCAGAGTAAACAAATATATATTGTTGAGAATATGCATTGCTGTCAAGTGCAGCACTCCCTATGAAGGCAGGAGAGGATGCAGCAATAGAGTGAAATCTTCCATACAACTTGAAGCAGCAGATTGATATTCTCTGGTAATTTTTAACCCAGCAGAGACATTGAGTCTAACAGACAAGCGCATTGCTCAAATCAAGCAAACAACTTTTCAAGTATTGCAGAAGTGGTGGCACAATGGTTAACATTGCTGCCTCACAGCGTCAGGGACCTGGGTTCAATTCCAGCCTTGGATGAATGTGTGGATTTTGCATATTCTCCCTATGTCTGCATGGAGTTTCCTCTGGGTGCTCTGGTTTCCTCCTGCAATGCAAAGATGCACAGGTTAAGCAAATTGGCCATGCTAAATTGCCCATAGTATTCAGGGATGTGTAGATTAAGTGCATTAGTCAGGGGTAAGTGTAGAGTAATAAGGTGGGGGAATGGTGCTGAGTGGGTTACTCTTCAGAGAGTCGGTGTGGACTTGTTGGGCCAAAGGGCCTGTTTTCACACTTTTGGGATTCTATAAAAGAATAGCTTGAAAGCAACAAGGACAGTCCTGTAGTCACAGGGATGTACTGGACACAGAGATGAATTGACAGCTCAAGATGGGACAGTGTGCAAAGGAAGTAGAGCCACTAAACCTAAAGAGTTAAGAGGAGAGATGCTGAAGCACATTGATGCAAGCAGCCAATGAATTGACTCAAATCTGAGGAAGTCATGAACAGTGTTCCACTGGCTAAACATGAACAATAAAATCAAGGAAAACATCAGGCAAGTCAATGCTTGGAAGAATAGAAAGCTAAGCAAGATGGAGAGTAGCTGTGATGACACGAGTCATCCCAGACAGACTGGTAAAAGCTTTTGATTGTCACAGGAACCAATTATTTTATCATGGTAGATCACTATTCTGACTGAGGGGAAGTAGACCAGATAGCTTCAATAACTAGTGGTGAGATAGCAGCATGCCTAAAAGCACACTTCAGTTGTGATGGTGTTCCAGGCCCTCAAGGGACATTGGCCCACTCAGATTTAACTGGTTCATAAAGGATTGGAAAATTCAACACCACGCATCATTTTATCATGATCCTCAGTCAAAGGGAAGAAATGAGGTGGCAATGAAAATTGTCAAAGAAATCATAAAGAAGTCAAAAAATTCCAGCACAGACATATGCAATGCATTTCTTGAATGGAGAAACACACTTACTAAAGGCTTTGAAAGTGGTCTAGTATAAAGACTAATAAGAGTATCAAAAAGGTATTGGAGTCAGAAGTACAAACAAGCATGGATGACAAAAATCAACATCAAATGGCAGAATGCCAACTTCCATTTTAGCATGACTGCCAAATCATTGCCAGAGCTAAGCATTGGAGAGTCAGTCATGATACATTTTCATCAAGAGTCAGCCAAAGTGGCAATTTGGTACCTGCATGGACCAGTTGTCACCTTGATCATGCTCAGTGGAAGTGAACAATTAGATATACTATTACAACTGCAGACTCTTTTGCACAACCAGCGAAGCTGTTCCTCACCTACCAATAGCTGATCAGGATGATACAAACCTTTGCACAGATCAATAATTAGTTCCAAAGGTCAAAGGCACCTATCAATAAAAATGAAACAACAGGTACCACAACAACACAACATGGGAACAACACTGATCAAAGAATGAATATCACTGAGATGAATATCCAGTGATAACATACACGTAGATCACTATGGGATCACCATGCTTTATGCACATTATGTTTAAATCATGTGAGAAACTGACGATAACAAAATGTTAACGTATTAGAACAGCGATGTAAACAGTGGCTACCTTCGGTAAATCACAATGTGAATGATGCAAGTAATATTTTGCATGGAAAGGGGGAATGTTTAGGTTAGAGATGCCATAGAGAACTAATGTACCTCCTGGTTTACAGTAATCGTATGACCTCTACCATGAGGCACTCACTAGAGCCATCCATCTTATAGCCAGTTCAATGAAGACACAGTACAAGATGCAGTGTTGTACTGCAAACTAGTGACAAACCACATGTGCACAAAAATAAATTGATAAAGTGAGGGCTCAGTGTTTCCATGCCTTGGATCGTCCAATTCAGATATAGCAAGAGATGTTGGAAAACAAAAAATTGAATCTATTTTATTGGAAATTCAATAGATAAATATAGATATAAAATTGAAATGCTCCATGCTAAATCCTGATGTGCTCAGGTTTTCATTTAAACAGCACACTCGACTGTCTTGTAGGGTTGGGAAAGCAATCAAGCCAACCTGTGTTTGATCACTGGTCAGTGACAATGCTAGCAGTGCATTCATTTGCTGAAGAAAGTGTCTACTCTGTTCCATATGATGACTGTCAAAATTTGAAAATCAAGATTAGCCTTGTGTGTGATGTACTGTGTATAAATGAAAGTCATTGTATCGGCAAAAATTTACAAGAGAAGGATTCAAAAGAAAGTATCAAAGCCATGACAGGCTTGAGATCACTGAGTTATGATAAGTGCTCATAAAAGCTCATTGTGAAATAGAATGGATGTAATCCAAGTTTTTAAGTTAATGAAGGAAATTGCTACTGGAGAACTCATGCAAAACCAGGTCAGAAAGACACAGCTAAACAAAGAAATTGTAGGCCAAATTTTAAGGCTGATATAAACAGGGCTGGTACTTTTTCATTTGAGGTACTTTTTAGTTTGAAATACTTTTTGTAGAAATTCTGGTCCTTCATAGAAAATATTAATATAATGTCAGACAGAAATTTGTTAATAATATCTAGAACAATTTCTAAAAGTTCTAGAGCAAAAGTTTAGACTAGCTTCTAAAGGGCGGCACAGTGGCTTGGTGGTTAGCACCGCTGCCTCATGGTGCCAGGGACCTGGGTTTGATTCCTGCCTCAGGCGACTGTTTGTATGGAGTTTGCACATCCTCCCCATGTCTGCATGGGTTTCTTCTGGGTGTTCTGGTTTCCCCCCACAATCTAAAGATGTGTAGGTCAGGTGAATTGGTCATGCTAAATTGCCCATATTTACTCCATTCGTCAGGGGTAAACATACGGTAGAGGAATGGGGCTGGGTGGGTTACTCTTCAGAGTGTTGGTGTGGACTTGCTGGGCCAAATGGCCTGTGTCCATACTGTAGGGAATCTAATCTAATCTAACTTCCTTACTCGCATGCTCAAGCCAGAAAACCTCCTTGTCACCTTTCTATCTGCCCTAGGTAATCAGAGAATGGAAAAATCCCCAAGAATCCAGAAGAACCTCTGAGAAACAATGAATACTAATTCCAAGCCAATTTCTGGAAGGCAGGCTGCTATTATTGGATTTCTGGTTCTGTGGTGAAATTTCCCAGAACTGGGTGGCTTCACAGAATATCTGGGATCAATCTGAATTATATTTTGCTAAGAACCATCTGGAATATTCCTCATTCCTGCAATTGTGTGGCATGCAAGGAAAACTGAAAAGACTTTTTTTTAAAAAGCATGAAATTCCATGGATTGATATTTCTGTTTATAAAATGAAGTAGTGGTTTGAACAAAGTACTCCCCAGGCTTTCCCATCCCCTTAACTTCTTCACACTTCGACTTACTGAATTATGGAATATACTACCAATTAGTACAGTGACCATTGACTATGGGAGTGTAATGTGGAACTGGATGAATTTTCAGTGCAACAAAGAGTAAAGATAGGGGCTGTAACATTAGCTTGGAAGTAAGTAGGATGTTTTGAGACCTGGAAAACAGGTTTCCCTTGCATCTAACTGAACTTAATGGCATGACTTGCTTTATATTTTTGACTGTGTTTTCCGGCCATAACCAGATGGGTTGAGGAGCTGACTATTGAGAGAACAGGTCTATAATACCAGTCCATAGCTGTGGAATCGAGGGGAAAGTGGGATCAAATGTCTTGTTGGAGATCATGGAGGGTCAGTAATGGGGGAGATTGGAAGGATCTTTGGAAGGAGAAGACCAGGGCAATCAGAAAGGGGTAAATTGGAAATGTTTCAGAAATTGAAAGTGTGAGGGAAAGACTAGTAATGTCTCAAGGTGGGGTTGGAAAGGGGAAGGAGAGATGGCAGATTATTGGAAGAGCCAGTGCTGGATGAAATTGGAATGGATGTGTCCAATCAAAGCAAATTGATAAAATAGGCAAATTGAATTCAAGAGTGAATTGAAAAGGGGATAAATAGCCCTTGGATCCAGCGATTCTTGCCTCTGTTTGTTTGCCAGGTTAAATTTACAAAGGCGGTAAATTCTGAGCCTCATTGAGTCTCAGTAAACAAACATCTTCCTGAGAACAAGTTGGTTTCCCATCATATCCCTACCTGGCCTCTATTCAAATCTAAAGTGGCCATCTGGGAGGCAGGCTGTGTTTATTCTTTTTATCTACCAGAGTAACCAAAACCTACGCATTTGGGTAGGTTAAACTCCACCCTCTCCCCAACCTACATTGGATGGAAAATAGTCTGATCAGATGCTGAGAGAGTACTTGGATGAGAAAGCAAGCTGTGCATGTTTAGTGGTCTTTTTCACTCCCATTCTGACCTCTAATATTTGTGTTAGCATTCTCTGTTTTTCTCTTTGTGATAACTGTTGCCAAAGGTATCAGCATGCATCCCTTCAGTACCCTGGTAAATACTTTATGAAGCTTTCATTATGTGCTGGTTTTATACAGCCTGGCTATAGGGAAACAAATCCAACTTGTGGTTTTTATGAAAAATTGCTGAACACTGACCACCAAATGGGAAAATGCTGTAGTCAAGTCTTTTTTTTTCTGTAAACTCCCTCAATATCTCACATCAGCTTCAGCTTAGACTGAGCATTAAATGAACCATGGGCAAGAATTTTATGTTCCCCAGTTGAAGAGTTTACAGGTTAAAGGGGGAAGCATAAAACTCCTTCAATAGCATTCTCTTTCTTCCCAGAAAATGCCTATCCTGACTTCTTCACAATTTTAGATATTATTAATCAACCTGTGCAGAAATGTTATGACACTCCTCGGGAGCAAGTGGCACTTGAACCCAAGCATTTTAGTCCAGAAGTAAGGACACTACCACTGCACCACAAGAGACCCTGTTAGATGCTGCATACACCTCTTGAGCAGGTGGGACTTGAATTTGGGCCTCCTGACTCCAATGTTGGTTGGCCCCTTCTTCCCAACTCAATTGCATCAACTGAGACCATTAAATAACCAATTAATGTCACCCAAAGGGCCACTTCCTGCCCAGCTCCAATTATCAGGTTGGTGAGAAGTTTCAGGGACAGGAGGAAGCTTGAAAAGCATTATGTTCAGGTTTCAGGGGAAAAATGTCAGAGTGAGGGCACATCCATCAAAAGCCTCTTTTCTGTCGGGGTGCCTCCTCCACAAGGTATGGTTCCTGAGGGCATTTGCTTCCCTCTGAGCTCTCTCATGCCCACCTGGATCTCCAGGATCTGGACTCTGAGGACTACATACAGACTTGGAGGGCAAAAGTCCCATCTAATAACTCTAGAGCAGTAGGAATCATGCTGCTGACTCTTTGGTGGCTTGGAACAAAAACATTGCCATTTTAAAAATCCTGATTGTAAAGTTCTGGTTATGAACAGTTTCAAATCTTATTGATTATTTCTGAAGACTTGCAGGGGATGGGACCACATTGTCTGAAGCTAGATGCTAAAATAAGCAAAACACTGACTCAATTTCCATTTGGTTGCAGTTTACTGTTTTCACCACAGAGTGGTAAAATGCTGAGAAGTCCATGGAACAATTAGGAACTATTTGCATATAGTGATTTATATATATGACCATTATCTTCATATATTGACATATATGCTTCAGGTAAAAATAGCATAGTTATGCAATACTTTACTGTCATTTATTTGTTATCTATTTTCATGTAGCCTTTTAATACATAGAGTCATAGAGATGTACAGCGTGGAAACAGACTCTTCGGTCCAACCCGTCCATGCCGACCAGATATCCCAACCTAATCTAGACCCACCTGCCAGCACCCAGCCCATTTCCCTCCAAACCCTTCCTATTCATATACCCATCCAAATGCCTCCTAAATATTGCAATTGTAACAGCCTCCACCACATCCTCTGGCAGCTCATTCCATACACGTACCACTGTCTGTGTGAAAACATTGCCCCGTAGGTCTCTTTTGTATCTTTTCCCTCTGCCCTAAACCTATGCCCTCTAGTTCTGCACTCCCTGACCCCAGAGAAAAGACTTTGCCTATTTACCCTCTCCATGCCCCTCATAATTTTGTAAACCTCTATAAGGTCACCCATCAACCTCCGATGCTCCAGGGAAAACATCCCCAGCCTGTCCAGCCTCTCCCTGTAGCTCAAATCCTCCAACCCTGGCAACATCCTTGTAAATCTTTTCTGAACCCTTTCAAGTTTCACAACATCTTTCTGATAGGAAGGAGACCAGAATTGCACGCAATATTCCAACAGTGGCCTAACCAATGTTTTGTACAGCTGCAACATAACCTCCCAACTCCTGTACTCAATACTCTGACCAATAAAGGAAAGCATACCAAACACCTTCTTCACTATCCTATCTACCTGCGATTCCACTTTCAAGGAGCTATGAACCTGCACTCCAAGATCTCTTTGTTTAGCAACACTCTCTAGGACCTTATCATTAAGTGTATAAGTCCTGCTAAGATTTGCGTTCCCAAAATGCAACATTTATCTGAATTAAACTCCATCTGCCACTTCTCAGCCCATTGGCCCATCTGGTCAAGATCCTGTTGTAATCTGAGGTAACCCTCTTCACTGTCCACTACACCTCCAATTTTGGTGTCAGCTGCAAACTTGCTAACTGTGTACCTCCTATGCTTGCATCCAAATCATTTGTGTAAATGACAAAAAGTAGAGGACCCAGCACCGATCCTTGTGGCACTCAACTAGTCACAGGCCTACAGTCTGAAAAACAACCCTCCACCATCACCCTCTGTCTTCTACCTTTGAGCCAGTTAAGATCATTTTGTTGTTGCGTATTTACACTGCTAGCCCTGTGGCTCAGAAAATTGATAGTCAATACCCCCTTCATCTTTTTAAATCTGCACCAGCCCTCTTACCACTGTGTTTAAAGACAATCCATACCATTGCTCTTGATATAGCTTGGGCTCTCTGGATTGCTATTCACTATAAGATGGTTTTGCTGCTGCTACTCGGGCTGAAAGTAACATTCACGCCAACAAATTCTAGGTGGTGGCCATCTCAAACAAGAGAGCATCTAATCACTGTCCCTTCATATTCAATGGCATTACCATTGATCAAAAACTCAACTGGACTAGCAATATAAACACAGTGGCTACAATAACAGCTTAGAGGCATGAATACTGCATCAAGTAACTCCCTTGTGACTCCCCAAATCCTGTCCATCATCTATAAAGCACAAGTCAGGAGTGTGATGAAATACTCCCACTTCCCTGGATGGACACAGCTCTAACAACACTCAAGGAGCTTGATGCTATTCAGGACAAATCAGCCCGCTTGAATGGGGCCACGCCCACCAACATCCATTCCCTCCAACACCAATGCTCAGTAGGATTAATGTTTACCATTTACAAGATGCCTGCCAAAAATTCACCAAAGCTTCTTAGACAGAATCTTCCTGACCTATGACCACTTCCATCTAGAAGGACAAAGGCAATAGATACATGGGAACACCACCACCCTTCCAAGCCATTTACTATCCTGATTTGGAACTATTGTGCTGTTTCCTCATTGTCACTGGGTCAAAATCCTCGAATTCCCACTCTAATGGCATTATCAGTTAAACTACAGCAAGTGGACTGCAGCAATTCGAAATGGCAGCTCACCACCACTTTCTCAAGGGCAACTAGCAATGGGCAATAAAGGACAGCCAGCCAGTGACACCCATGTATCACGAGTGACTTAAAAAAGAACAATAAAAAAACTCGGCTCGATAAAATTCCAAATGTTTACCACACCACCATACCAGGAAAGAAGCTATTGGTTTAAACAAGATGGAGTTTATTTCATGATAGCATCTAGGTATACTGTTGTACTGTTGTGAAGGACATTGTACAGAGAGTATGAGGAGGAATCCAGATGGAACGTCTCATTCCTGCAAGATCCTAACCTGTTCACCCACAAGGCCATTTGACATCATCATAGTGGATGGTGCATAAGGCACTCCCCAGCATGAACTCTTTTCAGACCCTTATAAAACATTCCCCACGCACACGTCCCAAGCATGATATTTTTTCCTTTGTTTTTCCTTCATTCCCCTGTTCCACCATTTGACTTTTCATCCATTATTCTCTTGGTATCAGGATTTCTCCCCAGTCCAAGACATCCTAGCTCAAAAATCTGCACTCTTCATTGCACCTTTGGTCTAGCCCTTGAAGTTCCTTCCTTTCTTTTAAATAATTCATGCTTGCACAAGGTGCACAACATGGAATTAAGTTGTTCGATATTTGTTAGTTAAGTTTGTTTTAAATATATCAGCATTCTATGAATAGATCTAATTAATGTAAGGTATGACAGTCTGGGAAATTCAGAGTGTTATAAACTTTTGAAGAAGTTTTATTCAATGCAAATTTCTGCTTGGAAAATGTATAAATTGAGAGTCTGTGGATTGCAAACACAAAAATTTTAGAACAAACTCAACCTGCAATAATAGTGGAAAAAAGCTCTATTATAATTCCACCCTGTGTTGAAAGACTTTGTTTGTTTGCTTTTCTTATGCTAACAGTTCAGTTTTAAAATGAATTTGAATCAGTTACCATTTTCTTCAGCATAATGCTTCAGATTAAACACATTGCAACTATTTTTGAATACCCAAACACAAATCTGAAATCCTAATAAATCCAAAACACTTTTTGTAATTTCTATTATCCCAACCTTTCCCACAACAGCCCTCACCCCTCAATCATCATATCTTTTACCAGGTCCTTTTTGTTAAAGGAAGCAATGGCTAAGCCTGCAGGCATCTCCATTAATATCAGCCAGTGCTTGATCCATAATCTGCTAACCTCCATTTGATTAATGTAAGGAGACCATTTCTTAAAAGGCCTTCTACTAAGGCTGAATGTCATCAATCCTGATTGGAAATCTAGGCTAAGAAGAAGAAATTTCTGGGGCATCCAATTCCATTCATTCACGTTCTGGGTTTAATACTGCAAACCAGTCACTGCAGGGATTCAGGGTGACATTGATGAGGTTTAGGGCATAGCACTGAATGACTACAATGATTTATAAAGGACCTGTGATTGAATATAGTCGGTTTAATGTTCGAATAGGAAGAAAGGCAATTTTATGATGAATTAAAGCACAAAATGACTCAACAAATATACCAACAGCTTTTACGAAGTTCCGCTCATCTTTTGTTAGTAGTCTTCATGACAGAAGCACAAAGCATAAAATCTATGCTTCCCTAATGCTTGGTAGTTTGATGGGTGCAATGGATTAGAAAGAAGACTTTCTGTACCTGTCTGAGTTTGAATTTACCTGAATATGAAATGGTTTTCCTTTTGGTGGATCTTGGACATAATGAGCATGAACAGTGTCAATCTAATCTCTAATTGGTGCGAGTCCGTAGATCAAAGCTGGCATTCACTGTTAGAGAGTTTGCACTTCATGTAGGAGATCAAAGGGATGGCTGCTGTTGTCAGTGTGAAACTCTGCCCTGCCACAGTTTGAAGGAGTCATTTAAAGATCGAGGAAAAGGAACTTTGCAGGATAACTGGTTGTGCATATTGCTGACACTGGGTGGCAAAAGTGTTCCATTCCATAAGCATTAATATTCTTCACCGAGAAGAACATACAATGTATCCTTAAAACTCCAGACATGCATTGCCAAACATTTCTAGCAATATATTTTGCATTATCCTTGTCTCAAAAAAAGGTTATGAAGTTAATTCACAGAATATTTTGTTGGAAGGGTTTGTGGGATTCAAAACTACAGTTTGTTTGGAACCTGGAGCTTTACCCTGACACCTCTTTGCTTATAAAACAGTATTGGTGCTAGTCACTGTGCAGGTGTTAAGAAGGCTGCTGCTTATTAGATGTAAATCATATGTAGATTAGTGCTAAAAGACAAGTGAAAGAGAAACCATTGAATTCAGGTGATTTTTCAAGTTTGGAGTTAACCATTAGTTTTCTATTAGATCAGTTCTTTTGATCAACTGCATCGGGTTGAAGGAATATCTGAGACACAAAGGCAATAATTTCATTCTGGAATTTAGATGATGATCAAAAATTTATTCCCGAGTTCTGGGCATCATTAGGGAGAAATTGAGCACTGCAGATGCTGGAGATCAGAATTGAAGAGTGTGATGCTGTAAGAGCACAGCCAGTCAGGCAGCATCTGTGGAGCAGGAGAGTTGATATTTCGAGCATAAGCTCAAATTCCTGATGAAGAGTTTATGCTCAAAACGTTGATTCTCCTGCACCTCAGATGCTGCCTGACCGGCTATGCTTTTCCAGCATCACACTGTTCGAATCTGGGCATCATTAGTCAGGCCAGCATTTATTGTTCAAATGCTGAATTGCCTGTAGTGTCCAGGGATATGTAGGTTGGGTGGTTTAGCCATGGGAGATGCAGGGTTGTTGGGGGGTGAATCTGGGTAGGATGCTCTTCAGAGAGTCGGTTGGGCTGAATGACCTGTTTCCACATGGTAGGGATTCTATGATTAGTTCTACTTGAGAAAGTGATGGTGTGGCTTCTTGAACTGCTCAGTCCATGTGGTGAAGCTAATCTTATGGTGTGGCTAGACAGGGAATGTCAGGATATTGATCCAGTGACAGTGTCAAATTGTTGATATATTTCCATGACAGGCTGGTATTTAAATTGAAGGAGAAGTGGAGGTAACTATATTCCCATCTAGCTGCTGCCCTTATCTTTCCAGATGGTAGATGTTGCAGGTCGAGGAAGGTATGGTTCACAGGATCACAGAATCAGATGTGCAGAAGGAGGTTATTTGGTCCATTGTGTCTACACTGCCTCTGGATTGTTATTAGCTGCGTGAATAAATTATAAAAAGAGAGTTTTGGTCAGTTTTATTGCATTTTCTTCCGTGGGCTATGGATCATTGTCTACTGTAATTCATAGAGAAGAAAGTGTGTTTTTTTAAGGGGTACTGACTGAACAGGGGACTTCACAAATTCAGCAGCTTCATGCTGAACACAATTGATCTGCTGTCTGGCACTATTGTCTCTAACAGACAGTTACTAAGAGCATCATTAGCAACCTAAAATGCATGTCTAATGAGCAACCAATAAAGTTCCTTAATGAATTCAATGCAACTATAATGAACTAAGCATGATCATTTGAAATGGTTAGTAAAGGGCCATGGTGTGGTTACCTTTTGGGAAGATTTCATTAAAGTGTACAGTTCGTTTTTCTTTTTATATTCCAGAATTCGATTGGTTACAGCAAACAGGAATGTAAGGGTAGTCAAATAACACCACAAATATATTGTGATGATACTGTGGCTTTAAAAGATGTATTCTGTCCTTTTTTTTGTATGAAAAGAGGTGAGACAGAGACAATGAGCAGTCTTCTTCGAGCCAATAAATAAAACAGCTTGTGAGGCCTTGTCTTTTTTTGAAGGTGGAACAATAGAAACAGCATGAATGGGTGTGGTCAAGGTCCCAAGGAACTGGAATTTTTAGTGTAGCTTTCCGTAGCTGTTGTGAAAGCTGCTACATCTCTCTCTCTCCATCTCTTTGTTACAGCTAAAAGCTTAGGTTCTCTTCCTGCTGCTAGAAATGCCTGTGAGACAATCTATGTTACTAAATTTGATTTGCTTTTGCCAAGGGTGTGCTTATGGGATGTTATTATCTTGGAACAGTTAATGAGTAGTTTATTATTTTAAGTATTTCAATAGAGTTCCACTTAAACCAATTCTTTTCCTCTTTTATTTTGTCTGTATTTTAACTATAGTGTATGAATAAAGTGTGTTTTTCTTCAAGTCTGATAGTTTAACCAATCGAATTCCATCCAGAATGCAACACCAGGCACTTGCTTTTAATATAAGAAATGGTTAGGATCTAGGCTATGTCCTTGACCTGTTTGGAGAGGGTTTGGTATGGTCCATAATGACTATTCTTATCTGAATAGACTAAATAATACCCTGCAGAAAGTGGTTAGCAAATTCTGCTACCTTGGGTGCACCATAATGAACAATCAATCTCTTGGCGTAGATCCTGATAGAGACGTATGGAAAGAACTTACCACTTTTGGCCAACCCTCAAAACTGCACAGAATAATGTCAGCTGACCCTTCTCTAAAGTGGAGGCTCGGCACTTGAAATGTGCATCCTTGCTATTTACAGGGACATTCTGGGTATCTCATAGAACAACATCATGACAGCTGCATCTTCTCAAAGACAAGTCTCACAAGTATGTTGGTGCTTATCAAGCAGAGGCTGTCTTGCTGGTTGAGTATGCTCACAGGATGGAAGACTGTTGCATATTTAAGGATATTTTCAATAGTTAATAGCCTGACTAGTAGGGTGCTCAAAACGTCACCATGAGGACACTTGCAAGCATGACATGAAAACTCTGAACATTGTCTCCGAAGTGCGAGAACTAATAGCTAATATGAGGAAAATGGTGTATTGCCTCTGCACTACCAAGACCATCAGTAACTACAGCAATTTAGTAACAGGTGCCAACACAGCAATCCACAGTCATCTGATAATCATCTCATTTGGTATTTGTGACAGAATCTTTCACTCACAGATCAGCCAATTTCTTCAGCCAACAGCAGAAATGTACCCTATGATGCTCCTCCTTCCATAAAGGCTTGGATCTGCTGCCTATCCATCATCTTACACAGATTGAAGGTTGCCAGTGACACCCCATGATATATTTAAAGCTGCAGCAAGCATTTATGTAAGTCATTGAGAAGATAAATACATCCCAAGGTGCTTCATACAACTGTCATGAGGCACAAATGGATACCAAAGCAAAGCAAATAGTAGGATGGGTGACTAAAAGCATAACCCAAATGGTAGATTTCAACATTGATATTAATGGAGGAGAGTGGACAGGCAGAGAGGTTGAGAAGAGAATTTCAAAGCATATGTGCCTGGATAGCTGAAGGTGACATGATGGGAATAGAAACACAAAAAATGCCACCGATGTAGGAATGTATTCTGCCTGAAATTTGTAGGGCAGGGAGCAAGACCAATAAAAAATTTAAGTACATGAAGGTCAAAATTTGACCTTCTTGTGCCCCTTTATTTAAAGAGTAAGCAGACACAAACGCAAATTTGTGGATCACATCCTGCACCCTGACAGCATGTTTAAGTGAGGGGCCAATACCTATCTTCAAACTTAGACTTTGAATAGAGCTGAATTGGAATTGGAATTGCCAAGCTCTGGACCTTTTTAACAGCCTGTCATTGGCCCTGACTCTTCTCTCTAGCATTTATCTGAGAGCTGTTGTCAGTGAGATACATGGTTTGAAATTTTAACCTGCAAGAGAAAGTGAGCTACCTGTGGGAACATGACGGGTGCCAAAAGACCATGTACAATGCATTGGTATTACAATATCACAATTTCAAGCCTGCCTCAGGCCTCTCATCTCAAGTATGCCTCACGGCTGTATCTCCACCTGCATACTTAAAATGGCAGCTGAGCAAATTTCACCTAAATGTTTTTATGGAGAGTGGAAGATAAGAGACATGAAGAACTGTTTGGGGTGTTTTGTATCTGAATCCTTGGACTTTCTCTGTTCTTTCACACTTTTTAGTATTTTTTGATTGATTTTTTTTACTCACATTCCTTGGGCAAAACCTTATGTTCTCACTCATGGTAAACTTGGAGACAAAAATCAGGTGGATGTTGATATAAGTGCCCCCACTGCCTTCCAATTTCACTGGAATTAAATTCTGGACAGGAAGGCAAATGATTGACTCTCTTGCCTAAATAAGTATGATCTGAATACATATAGGGGTCTGAAAGGGTTAATACTGAGGAGTATGGTAAACACCACTCACAGTGATGATGTCAACTGGGCAGAACAGCCTAGGATCTTGATGGAGAGAGACCTAATATCTGGTCCCCCTTAAAATCTGTGTAACAAATCTGTTTATCATATCTATGTAACCTGCAACTAGCTGCTAACACACAATAAATTTTATCTTCTAGTTGGACCAGTAAGGAGGTTTTCTATTACCACATTAGATGTCTTCACTTGAAGAGGATGGTAGCAGCAACCCTTATTCAAGCAGCAGCTCATTTGGCATGCTCATACAATATTTTCCAACATCTGCACTGACCAGATGTCCTGTGGTGATTTCCTTTAATCATGTATTTGATGTTCCTAATATATATTCACATTTAAAGTCACAATCAATCAGAATGGACTTTATTGCCAGTGGCAATTCTGTCAGAATAGTTAGGTATACATCACTTAGATATTTAGTCGATCTATGCCTTTACCTGAAGGCTGAACAAACAGAGGTATATAAAACAGAATGCTGTGTGCAATATTATTAACACTGCCTATTTCTACATCTGAAACATCTCTTGACTCTACCCGATCATTGCTCATCTGCTGCCAAACCACCATGCATTCCTTCAATACCTCAGGACCACTGACTATTCCAATACACTCCTGGCTGGTCAACCTCACTGTAAGCTTGAGAGTGCCCGAAAGCATTGCTGTCCATATCTTATGTCACACTCCCATTCATCTGTTACTTCTGTACTTGTTGACATGCACAGGCTCACAATCAAGTAATGTCTTGACTTTAGAATTCTTATCCTTGCCCCACTCTACCTCTGTAACACTCTTCATTATATGCACTCATTCACCTGAGCTTCAAGATCATTTTCAGTTTTAATTGCTGTACTATAGATAGCCACAAGCTCTGAAATACATTCCCTATTCCTCTCTGCTGCATGTATCATGATGTCACGCATTACTGGCTTGTCATTAGGGTAGTTTACTTCCCACTATTCATTTTCTTTAACTGGGCCTAAGGGTCTATATGGTTATGATGGTAGAGAACAATCACAAGTGAGTCTGAGTGAGAAGAGGTTTATGTCTTAAACTAGATGTAGTTCATTGCATGATAGTGAACAGGTACAAGTCACATCAGTAAGTCAAACATCGTAACTAAGAATATTGGGAGAAGTGGATATGTGTTGAGGAACCAACCACTGCCAGCTTATGGTTGAAGTAGAGTGCTGCCATGAATCCATTTTTCTATCCACTTGACCATTAAAGCAATGCACAGCTTAACTAACCCCGATTACGGCACTGTATTACAAAATCAGATTGTTAATGGAAACTTACAAAATGACAAGGGAACCATATTAAATGAAAGTATCATTACCAGGGCTGGTGCACTCCAGCCCCTTTGGTTCCTACGAATTATGACTGTCTTGTACCACATGCATTCTCTCCATGGAAACCCAAGCACAATTGTAATTATGGAAGAGGGGCAGGATGTTACATTCCCTTCCATAGACTACTGGACCCAATCCTTTCTATTCTTTTCATAAATTAATAACACTTTAGACAATCCTTAGTGCAGCAAAAGACAAATACATCAATTGATTATTACTAAACAGTGATAAGAGCTTATCAATCACAAACCAAAATTGTATTTCTGGAAGTGATGATGCAGATTATACTTTTAGGGATAATTTCTGCAGTTTTTGACTTGAGAAATGGTCTCACCAACCATGAAGATGATCTATACTGTCTCCTGAGTGTGAAACCAGTTAAGAAAGTTGCATATAATAACCAAGACTATCAGTAGACAATTATGGCTCATATATCTCCATCAGGATCTTGAGTTAGACTCCTCTTTTACCCACCAAGACCATATGGTATTATCAGACCAAGTGGAGGTTACCGCAGTCTCCAACATTAAACTTTACAAGACCTTGTATTTAACCCTTCCTCCCTCCCTCCGTTCCTTCAAAGATTATCTTTTTGACTAAGCTTTTGGTCATCTGACCTAATATCCTAATTTTAGTGCCTCATTATTTAGTAATGCTTCTGAGGAAGTTTGGGTTATAAAATGCAAGGTTTTCTTTTTCTAGTCTGTGCAAAATGAACCTTGGTATGGCATAAGTTGGAAAGAAAACAACTATACCAGCAAAGGGCGGCACAGTGGTTAGCACTGCTGCCTCACAGTGCCAGAGACCCGGGTTCAATTCCCGCCTCAGGCGACTGACTGTGTGGAGTTTGCACGTTCTCCCCGTGTCTGCGTGGGTTTCCTCTGGGTGCTCCGATTTCCTCCCACAGTCCAAAGATGTGCAGGTCAGGTGAATTGGCCATGCTAAATTGCCCATAGTGTTAGGTAAGGGGTATGGGTGGGTTGCGGGTCGGTGTGAACTTGTTGGGCCGAAGGGCCTGTTTCCACACTGTAATGTAATCTAATCTTTAAAAAAAAGCTGTTGGAATACCATGAAAACTCAACTCAACTATTTCATTGATGTCTCTGAGGGGAGAGACCCTAGAAGAAACTGGATCTGGTCTTTGTGACAATTATACGCCAATGTGCTTGAATCTTAATTATCCTCTGAAAGTGGCCAACTAAGCTGTTAAGTGGCATCAAAAAAATACCAGTAGTTCACAGGAAAGGCTAATTACTACCTTCTCAAGTCAACTAATGGGCAATGAACAACTTGATATCAAAACCCTATGAACTTGGTGCTATCGGGTAAAGGTAAAGTAAGTATAGTCCTACTGGACCATTGGCCCATTCTCTCATGAGAGAGATGACTGATGGTGGTTTAACCTGAGATTCACCATACTTATTTTATGTATTTGCCTCTTTCAGACTGTTTAACTTGCATTATATGGGTATAAAATTGGAAACGGAGGTTTAACTTTATATGTGCACTTCACAATTATAGGAACACTTGATATCCTAATTACTTTGCTGATCTTCTGGAACATTGGAAACTGCTCATATGGCATTAGAAGCTAATGCTAAATAAATTGGCTGAAACAAAAGTTTAATTAAATTACAACAGACTACATTAGCTGTTCATTGGGGTTTTTGTTTGCTTTAAACACCTCCCAGTTATTTCACTTCGTTGTATCAATTAGGTCTGTCCATTATGCAACAATGGATATGAATTTAATCATAGAATCCCTAGAGTGCCGCAAGAGATCATTCAGTCCATTGAGTCAGAACTGACCCTCTGAAAGGGCATCCACCCAGACCCAGTCCCCCACCCTATCCCCATAACTCTGTATTTTTCCCATGGCTAATCTACCTAATCTGCACATGCCTGGACACAATGGGACAATTTAGCATTGCCAATCCAGCCCAATTTGCACAATGCTGGACTCTATGGACAACTTAGCATAGCCAATCTATCCCAGCCTGCAAGTGCTGGGTACTATGACAATTTAGCATGGCCAATCCACCCCAGCTTGCACATTGCTGAACACTATGGGCAATTTAGCATGACCAATCCACCTAACCTGCACATCTTTGAACCGTGGGAAGAAACTAATGAACCCTGCAGAAATCCATGAAGACATACAGAGAGCATGAAAACTCCACATATTTGCCCAAGGCGGGAATCGGACTTGGGTGCCTGGTTCTGTGAGACAACAGTGCTAATCACTGAGCAACTAATCATGAATGGTAGTGTGCTGTATGGGGTGTGAGCAGAAAAGGTGCGTACTTGATGATTCTAGACTGAGGCCTAGGTCTTTTGTCACTTTTTTGGGGCTCATTTCATTTCTAACAAAAGGTGCCCTCCATTCCCCCACTCACTAGCCAGGGAGCTGTAGCAGGAAATCATGACTGATCACAGATGCCCAATGAAGTAGTCCCTGTCGAAGTGAGTAATGCAGGCCAGTGGGGATTGGATGGAAGCACTGAGGTCACCATGGCATTGGTAATTGGAAACCAAGACCCATAGCCCCAAATATTCCTTGTGGGATGTTGAAAGACACTCCTCTCCCCTCTGATTAAAATGACATCTTGGAAAAATTAATTTAAAATACATTGTCTGACCATTTATGTTCCAGGAACCTGTCTGTTATTAGTCTTCCATGGTAGCTTTTGGTACTAGATGTCACAGCCAGGATTTGAAGTTATGGTTGCTTCAGGGCATGTTTCACTTTGAATACTGACATTTGAGTATCAAAGAACTCTCCTCTTAACGACAGCAGGTACTTGGTGAGAATGAGTTGAGTAAGAAATGACTGCCATTTTAACCCTGGGCTGAACTATTTACAGGCAGGTAGGGCTAAAAATAAGACTTTGGGCTTTGAATTTAGATCAGTGGCATTTCCAAAATTTATTAGACATAAAGGTATCTTGACTTGAATAAGTTATGAATTATGCTTTCCCTAAAAACTGGGGCTGGTGATTTAGTGTCCTGTAACATCCGACTGACAAATTCTGCATACTTTTATAGTGCAGTGTTAAACATGATTTGTTGGCCCAGTAATACCATTCACATGCTAATGGATAATAAATATTTATATATTTTTGAAATATATTTTCGAATTTTTTATGATTAACTGGCATTTTGTCACCACAAATGACTCAAATGGTTTTGCCTAATGAATTATAGAGAAAGTTGCATTTTTTTAATCAGCATAATTTATGTCCATTGAGTGAAATTAATTAATAGGAGGAAGTTGCAGTCCATCCCACTGATGCGATTGGATTGTCCACTTCTTGTGCACAGATCCCAAAGCCCCCAGCATCCTGACAGCAACTTGCCCGTATTCCCTCTCCAAAGTCAGCACACTGCAACGTTGGACATAGGGAAAAACAAGCATCTGATAGCCATCAGATAACAGAGGTTATAGTTAACTGTAATCCATTAAACCCAGACTGATGGTGCTTTTAAAAATTAATAGGTTTTTGAATTATGAGGAGAGCCTATTAATAAGTAAACTGACTTTCCTAAGTAAATTAGATCTATTTATTATGATTCATGTCTATAATATGTTTTAGAACACTACAATTACACCCTTCATAGAGGTAGAGTTTAGTGCGATGGAATGGCTAATGCTTGCATGGAAGTTTAGAACCCTTAGATTACAAGGAGCAGGATTACCAGGAGCACTATCACTGGCAAATTCTATCTTCTCACCTTGATCCCTTTCAGAACAATGGGTCAGTATCCCTTTTCATTAGTTTGTGTGCTTGGATGTTTCCAAGATGAAATAATTATCAGAGAGGGTGGGTGGGATGCTACATCCATTCTGTAAAAGGAAGGATATCTAATTAAAGGGAATAGAGTACAGTTTGCCAATACTTGGATCTTTGAGGTTTCAGCATATATGAAATGGACAGGTGTCTCCGACCAAGCGTGCAAGTGGCTGAGGAAGTGAGTAAGAGCCAAGAGCCAGTGCGCCAAGAGGATGTGAGTTCTGTGGGGGGCTGCAATAATGCAGGAGCACTTTCAGTTATCAGCCCCCATACACTTTGACACGCCTGCCATTCTCATGGACAGTGCAAGATGCCACTCATTTCCCTCACATTCCCACTTAGGAAGGGCACACTCATTCTCAGTCTATTGTGCTCAAGTACTAATGCCTCAGTCACATTCCACAAATAATATTCTCTCTTATTCACCACACAAGTCATTCCAAATGCTCACAACATTTTGCCAATTGACCAAGAGATGGGGACTCTAGGTTTGGGGGTCAGCTCCTCTGGGCACCTTGTTGACTGGACCAAGTAGCACTTGTTCCAGGAAGCTGTGTGGGCCTCCTGGGATACTGGTGCTCGGATATGAAACAAGATCTGATCTTGCACCTGTAAGTCCTGTGTGGGGGGGGGGGGGGGGGGGGTCTCACCTAGTTTGAGATGCACCTCAAAGTCAATCAGACCCCACTGCCTCGTCAAAGGGCATAGGGAAGAAGGAAGCTAGTGCTAAGCAGTTTGTGGTAACGCAGCTTCTTTTCTTAACACTCAGCAGAGCTGCTCCCATGCAGTGCTGAAGTCTGGCAGCAGGGACGTACAACTGAAGGTGTGTGAAGTACCTGCCAATAAGATGCCAATTGTCTGTGAAGCAATGATAGCATGCCCCATGAGAAGAAATGCTTTGAACTGCAATCTTCTGATGGCCATATGGTTGCAGCTCTTTAGTGTAATTGATCAGAGCCTTACCAGCCTGCCAATTTCACTGATAAAAGCTCTTCCTGCTGTGCACTAACCTCAGTAGTCTTGATGAGGTTACTGACAGCACAAGAAATATTGTACCCTGGCTGGGAAATCCAGGATACAGAGTTTAAATAAGTCTTGGTTAAGCAGGCAACTATCTTAACTATTTCCTCACTATTTATCCAAAGGTGCAGTTGATTGACTTTCAAACCCAGTTCAGGAAAAACTAGAATAGGAGAGGATGAAGTTGAGGTCTCCAACCTGACATCAAATTCCTGGGTTTCTCACTGCACAGGTATTGGAGGCTGCCTACACTGGACTGAGGACCATCTGCCCACATTGATTCCAATGTCAATGTCATCCATTAATATAAACAATTGAACTTCTAGTTGACCAGCATCATTTGACATCTTCAACAGAATGACAATTACTGAAACAGACAGGTTTTCAGTACTTCAAGGTATAATGTACTGATAAGGAGTGACAAGTTGGTCTGCCTCAGTACACCGTTCTAAAGGAGGCAGATCAGTTACAGGAGCTTACATTCTTTTACTTGCAGTTGAGATAATTCCAATACCCATCCTGGCAGATTGCCTCTTCATGTACAACAAAGGATAGGTCACCAATGTTGGGTGCAGGTAGACACACAGATGTTTCACTTTGCAAATAGTTAGCACTTTGAGGAATCCAACTTTACTGACTTAAAACATTTGTTTTGTGTCTAATCTACCTCCTGTGAGCAACTCCATTTAAAAATGCTTTTTAAAAATTTTTAAAACTAAGAATCATTTGTTGGCTATGTGGTGATATAGTATTCAGTTTCTTTCATTTAAAAAAAAACTTGACAGCTATTCATTTATGTGACCCAGGGCCAAAAGTAAAAAGCTTTGTCCAAGAGTCACCACAAATAGTGTGATTTGCAAAGTAACAACTCAATCTGGAGAATTACTGGTTGGATGACTAGGGCTAACTTCTAACACACAACGTTTTAAACTAGCTCCAAAAATAGTGAAAATTCAAATTGCATTTTGAATTAATTGATAACATGTGCTATTTCGGCTCATTTCAGGCTTATCATGTTGGAAAAGAAAACTATGGAATTCAACAGAAACTACTGCCCCATTTCTTTTAATTAAAGTTAGGATTACCCCTGAACACCCTTTTGGGTCTCAAGGTTTGATTTTTACCAACCAAGTTTTGGATTTAGGTCAGTGGGCAATGGTTTTATGTCTTGCCATGTTGCAAATCAATTAAAACTTTCCAAAAAGAAACCACATGTTACTCATGGTGCCACATAATAGTATTGTTTTCCCAGATTAATCAGAGATTTTGGATTTGTCTGAATATGTATAAGGACTTAAAAGCACTGAGTGGCTATGAATTTGGAATTTAAAATAGCAATACATTTTAGTTTCAAACAGAGAGCAATAAAAAAATTGATTCTGAAAGTGATGGGAGGCCATGGTTGATTGGTCTGCATACAGGCAATTTAAATGTTAGGTACTGCAAGCTATATTTGCCCAGCTGTGTTTTTGGCACCAAATGAGGCACTGTTCCTTTGTCATCTACAAACCAATTTTCTCTTCAATTTTGCATAAAAAGAACTGACTGCAATTCTTACCATGTTAAATACTTATTGTTATTGATATAACTGTATGAGTGCACAGTGACTTTGACATGCTGTTATGATGTACCCTTGTGCTTAGTGAATTGTGCATCATGTCCTTTTTCATAATGGCCTATGGGAACTGGCAATAAATTCCCAACAAGTTCCCAGAAGACTTGTTGTAATGTTACAGCTGTCCTTGCCTGCACACTCAGGGGCACTTTTTTCAAAATTATTTGCCCATAAATAGCTGCCAGTAAAGGACTAATGCCAATCCTTAAAAGCCACCTGCCTATTCTTAAGCTTATCTGAGAATAATGCCAAGGGAGACCATGTCCTGACTGTAAATGATAACATATCATGCTGTCTGTTGTAATACTGCAATGTTTCTGAATCCTTGCCTGATGGATATTACAGATGGATTTTCAAGCATACCTTTCTAACTTCTTAATCTCAAGGCTTTGGCAGTATTATTGGTATATATTATTGTTGCATGTATATACTGCTTCAGGTAGAATACCAACTCTGCTTTGCGCTTGACGGTATTGAATACATGCGACTCCCATTAAGCAAACAAATCTATCATTTCTTCCACAAATTTCAACATGCTTCGTAGGCTTTGGATCATCCAAATTGATGATTTCTGAAGCTGCTGGGAATTCTATTGCTCTGTGCCACTACACACTCCTGGCACCATTACATCTGTTGGAGGCCAAGTCCTTCATAAAAGAACTTTTGAGAAATATTTAGAGATAGAAGCTAGGACTTGAGAGGCAGTGTGTTTATTGCAATTTCAGTGTATATATGAAATACAATGCCAAATATTTTGTCAGCTGAACATGGAACAAGTAAGGTAATCAGTCTCAAATAGCCAGTTACAGCACTCAGCACATGGATACCTATATGTTAGGGTGGTATATGCAATCTTCAGGAAATATGATCATGACAGGAAATGTATTTTTCAGATGTTAATGCACATCAGAACACAAGTATTGCCCATTATGTTTGGAAGAGTTCTGGCCAGGTTACTGAGCACAAAAGAATTAATAGGAGGAGTAGCCATTCAATCCCTCTATCCTGCTCCACCTTTCATTTAGATCATGATTGATTTGATTTGACTGAATTCCCAACTCAACATTCCCCATAAGCATGATTTTACTGACCAAAAGTCTGTCCAAGTCAGCTTTGAATATATTTAATGAGCCAGCCTTCACTGTTTTCTGGGAAACAGAAATACACAGACTAATAAATCCCTGAAAGAAGGAAATTCTCCTTACCTCAATCTTAATATGGAGACCTGTAATTTTTAAACTGCACCCCCTAATTCCAGACAGCCTCACAAGGGGAAACATCCTCTCTGCATCGAACCATTGGACTCCATGATTCAAGACCCCTCAGAATTATATATTATGAATAAAAGCATTACCACAAATGCAAAAACATCACTGACATTGAAGTGCTTTGCCCAGTGTAAAGTTATTACCTGTTTGCAGTACAACATATTTATCAGTACATTTACCTTGCAGATAAAATTCCCTGTTTGTAACCACATTAGACATGAACAACACTGACCTATTGGAGAGCAGTATTCAAACTGAGCTTCTCATTTTATCAGCATGGTGCTGCTTAACTAGCTCAATATTTATCACAATATTTATCAATATCATCTCATTTGGATTGATCTGTATGAAAATTAGGAACACATTTAAGCTTTATTATATACATTTTTAATTCCTTCAACAAAACCAGTCTTTTGTATAATTTGACCTCTGAGAAGCTAATATTTCTTGACACTTATAAACCTAGGGCACATGCACTTCATAAAGAAGTATTCTATCCATGTTAATGGACAAGGAGATTTTGATTAATTTTTTTTGTCAAAGAATCCTCCTGCAATATCACCTTAGACTTTACAACTCTCCATTTTGTTTTAGTATGTGGAGGTGTTTATGGTGCCTTGATTGAATCCTAAGCTTGGTTTTACATCTGAAATTACATGTATTTTTAAAAATAATTATTCTACTTCTCCAAATATTTTTTTTCCCTCTTAAGAGGCAGAAGTGTATGAAAGCTTATTGATGTTAATAGGGAAACCTTTGTGAAAGCATACTTATTATCTGGGAAGGGGACTGTTTGAATATAATATTCATTTACAATGGTATTATGTGAGCTGATTGCTATTTCTAACATGTTAGATAATTGAGTTAACATTTACAACCTGAGAGGAATGCATGTAATGCTTCAAATGTTTTCCATTGTTTTGACCTTCTGTTGGTCATGGACCAGGGCAGACCCCCTCAAACTATTTCCAGAAGGTAGTCTAAACCCTAAAGTTAAAAGCAGATACAAAATGAGTATTCCAGGTGTGATGCAACTGGTCAATTCACTCAAGTTTACGCAAACCAGAGTTTATTTACACACTACAGTTGAAACACAAACAAAAGAAAACAGAATTGAAAATAACATAACTATTCAAAAACTCAACCGGCTCGATAACACGACTTAACTAAGGAGCTAATCAATTCCCACAACGTCCAATAAACACATCTCTTGACAAAAGGTCTTTTCAAACACAGGTTCTTACAGGCAGGAGAGATTTCAGAGAGACAAGTCAGGCAAGGATCATCTGCTGAAGCATGCATGACTGCCTGCTAAAACTAAACCAAACTAGAAAAAACCTGAACTAAGAAAACTGACCAGTCCCCTGTCATTGTTAAAGAAGACAACTTGATACCTCTGCCTTTATGACCTCTCTTGAAAAACAAACAATGACAAAAGAACCTTGTTAAAGGGATAGTATTGTCACATGTTAAAACTTTGATTATATTATTAGCTATGCAACCATTTAACCTTGTGAAAACAATGAATATTAGAATCAGGTATAAAATAGGTTGTTGATTCATTAACATCCATTTGAGAAAATTGGCACCATCAAATGCATTATGTCTTCTTTCACTATGGGTGAAAAACCATGTCATTGTACACACTGATGTTTCCTTTAGATATTATGTTTACATATATGTAGATGCAGACAGTTGCATAACTCTTAAAGATGTTAATCTGCATTAATCTTTGTGTATTTTACTTAATTAAATGTTGAGACACTAGTTCATTTTATGCTCCTGTTTTCCAAAGCCCTTCATACTATTTTTCTGTTTTACAATTATATGAATAAAGTTTGGTCAATAATTTCCCTCCATTAGAAGGCACTTTAAAAAGTATTTGATTGGTTGCAAATTTTTTCCAAATGTATGTTTTTCTTCCTTTTTCTTTACAAAAGTGAGTTGATATAAAAAATACTTGGCGTGCGTGCATTCAGTTTGCTCCATATTGGGTTTCTGCTTTAATGGTATCAGGGAAAGTATAATAAATCAAATTTGTGAAATGCAGTAATTGTCTGAGCCTTTTGTGAAGTAGGATTTGTGAATTTTTCACAACTCCATAGGCTGAGTTGACTCCTTTGGTTGAAGAACTTGATTGGTTGAGCATGTAGACATAAATAAAGAAGATTACAGTACTTCTTCTTGACGCTCTTGAAGGGTCAGGAATCCCAGTCATTTTGCATAACTTCATAGAATCCCTACATTGTGGAAGCAGGCCATCGAGCCATCAAGTCCATACTGAGCCTCTGAAGTGCATCCCACCTGGATCCATTCCCCTACTCTATCCCTATAATTCTGCATTTCTTATGGATACTCCACCTACCATGCACAACCCTGGACACTATGGGCAACTTAGCATGGCCAATTCATCTAACCTGCACATCTTTGGACTATGAGAAAAAACTGGAACATGCGATGAAACCCATGCAGACACAGGGAGAATGTACAAACTCCGCACAGACAGTTGCCTGAGGGTGGAATCAAACTGAGGTCCCTGACGCTGTGAGACGGCAGTGTTAACCACAGTGACCAGGCTAACCAAGTATCATGGAGTATTACCTACATTGAAAGAATCACAATCACCATATTTCAGGGAGAGTAATCCACCTTTTCAATGTAAATTGGCTACATGATCATTCTTTTTCTTTGCCACAGTCACAACTTTCATTTAAAACATTCTTAAGAGTAACTCCGCAAGTTTTTAAATCTAAAAAGAAAATTGGACCTACCTGGAACTATGTATGATAATATCTATGTATGTGACTGAGAGGAGGAATTATATCAATGCAACATAATATATTAGCCTGGATTTTCTGATGGCCAGATAGCTGTTTTCCCAGTACAGATGGGAGTTGTGTATGGGAACCGTATGGAATACCATCATAGCAAATGCTGTAGGAATTGCCTGGGAAAGTGAAAATTCCACTGGACAAATTTATTCACACCTAACAGTCTCCTTATAAACCAGTGACTTAAAATGGTTCTGATAAAATTAAGTCAATAGATACTCTGAAAAGGTTTAGACTATTATTCACGTAGTCTAACTCCTAACTAACTATTCAACTGACTCCATACCTACCTCATACACCTCCCACAGACCATCTACAACCCCAGGACCTTGACCTGATATCTCCAGGATGCGGGAACCCCCATCACCTGATCCAGATTCGACCATCCTTCACTCAAAGTGGGCCCGACCCCCATTCACTCAGTTTAGACCCAATCCCCAGGACTTGACCCATCTTTACTCTCTAGGAAAAGAGTGAGAGTAACACTATTAATAAACAATGAGATCATTAGAGAGAAATGACCTATGTTCAGAAGGCCAAAATGTTCTTTAGGGAAGGAAATCTGTGATCTTTACCTGGTCTGAACCAAATGTGATTCCAGACCTACAGCAACATGGTTGACTTGTAGTCTTATCTAAATGTCTTCAAGGCCGAGATTGATAGGTTCTTGTTGTCTAGAGGAATTAAGGGCTACGGGGAGAACGCTGGTAAGTGGAGCTGAAATCCGCATCAGCCATGATTGAATGGCAGAGTGGACTCGATGGGCCGAATGGCCTTAATTCCACTCCTATGTCTTATGGTCTTATGGTCTTATGGTATGTGTCTTGGGCAATTAGTGATAAGGACTAAATGTTGACTTAGTCAGCAGTGCCTTCATGTCATGAACAAATAAAATAATATAGAATCTGTTTGGGTAGGGATAACAAAAAACTCAGGAAATAAATAATTGGTGGACATTACTTGTTGGCCATTTGACAGTAACCACACTATAGGACAGAATAGATGTCAAGAAATACTGGGCAACTGTAGGAAAGGTGCCTCAGACGCCATGTGAGATTTTAATCTTCATTTAGATGGGATAAATCAAATAATCAAAAGTAGCCTGAGGGTTGAATTTGTGGAGTGTTTGAGAGAGTTCAGGGGAACAATACATTTTAGAACCAATGACGGAACAGGCTATTTTAGAGCTGGTAATGCGTAATGAGGTAGGGATATTTAATAACTTCATAGTTAAGGATCCTTGAGGTAAGTGTGATTGTATCATGTTAGAATTTTACATTCTGTTTGAGGGTGAGGATTGTGTCAGAAAATTGAAATTTAAAATTCAAAAAAGGCAATTATAAGGTATGAAGACAGGACCAGGTACAGTGAAATGGAAAAATCATGTAAAGGTGTAGCAGTAGCAAACATTTTATGCATATATTTCATTACTGTCTTTCTCAATAAAATATATCCTTGAAAGACTCAATGAGAAGGATGCACCAACATGGACGGATAACTAAGGAAGTTAATGATGGAAGAAAGAAGGTGTGCAATGCTGCAAAGGTCAATGGTAGGGTAAGAATAATTTTAGAAACCAGCAAAGGTTTGACTAAGAAAGAATAATGAGGGAGAAATTGGAGTATGATAAAAATCTAGCAAGACATTTAAACATTTTTATTGTTTGGTTTTATAAGTGTATAAACAAAAATAGCTAAATTGGGCATTCTACCCTCTGGGAGTATTAATAATGAGAAATAATGAAATGTTAGAGTCTCTGAAGAAGTATTTTGTATCTATCTTCATAGCAGAAGAGACAAAAATCATTCTAGAAAAGCTCAAAAATCAAAAGGTAAAAAGGAGGGAGGAATTTAAAATAATCAGGTTACTCTGAAAGCTCACTAGCCTTGAGGCTGATAGGGCCCCTTGACCAGATGGCCTGCATCTTATGGTCTTAAAAAATGAGGCTGCAGAGATACTTGATGCAATCTTAAATGTTGGAGCAGTTTGGAAAAATAAAAGGTGACACCTCTGTTGGATGGATATACTTAGCAGGAAACCACAGGCCAGTTAACCTCACAGCTGTCATTAGGAAAATGCTGAAATTCATTATAAACAAAGTAAACAGGATATTTAGATAAGCATAAAACAATCAGGTTGAGACCCCTTGGTTTTGTGAAAGTGAAATCATGTTTGACAAATTTGTAAGAATTCTTTAAGGATGTACCAAAAAGGATGTATAAATGGGAACTAAGAGATATAGAGTAAAAAGCATTTTGAAAAGCATTGGAGAAAGTACCATGTAAAGATTACTACAAAAGGTAAAAGCTCATGCTCTTGGAGGTGATATATTGGCATGGCTAGTGGACTGGTTAACAAAGTCAGCATTGATGGGTCATTTCCAGGTTGCCATACCGTGACTAGAAGAGTGCCAGAGGGATCAGTGTTGAGGCCTCAACTATTTACGATCTATATTAAGGGGTTAGTTGAATAGACCAATTATAATGTAGGCATTCTTTGCTGCTGATACAGAAGTAGACTGGAAAGCAAGTTTTGAGGAGCTTACAAAGAGTTGACAAAGGGACATTGATAGGCTAAGTGAGTGGGCAAATGTTTGGCAGATGGATTGTTTTATGGGCAAGGCAAAGATGCGGTGACCTTCAAAGTGTGCTTGAGGTGAGTGAGCAGTAACGATAGAAAGTGAAGTGGCCATGGGTACACCCAGGTCTGATGTAAGGGATGTATGTCTAACCCTGCACATAAGCAGCCTGGCAGCAGCATTGCAATGAAAGGTGCTGTCATCATTGAGATTGTGGTGCTGGAAGAGCACAGTAGGTCAGGTAGCATCCACGAAGCAGGAGAATTGACACTTCGGGCATAAGCCCTTCATCAGGAATTTGCTGGCATGCTTCAAAGTACAGTATTGATGTGCAGTGTTTTAATGGGATTGGAGATGTGCCATGTGAGGCAGGTGTGTGTCCAATGCAAACCTTCATGGATAGGAACTGCATGTGGTCACTGCCCATGGAGTGTAGCCTGAAATGTTGAGAATTGTTGACCAAGCTAGAGGCACGGAGGAGCAAGCAGCGAGATGGAGGTGCCCGGTACCTGCTCTGACATACCAGTCAGGAATTATCGCTGTCTAGTTACTCTGCGCAAGAGGGAGAGTAGGATACTGTATATAGGTAAGGTGTGATTAGATACTATTGAGATGTAAATGCATGCAACTAGGTGTCTCAACTTTCCAGTGAGATAGTCACCTCATCATTTAAACCTTGTGTGGAAAATCGGACTTTTTCTTGACATCTCAAATCTAATTTTTCTGAACTTGCCACATTTTTCCAATAGTTTTGCCATTGCCCACATCATTCAGGTGCTGGGGAAAATTCAACTCATTATTTTCTTACATCTGTTCTATGGATATATTATGAAATTAATCCAGGAGTACCCAGTACTTCCCATAAAAATATACTGTCATCATGAAGGTTTAGAACTTGGAAATTTTCACATGAGGGGCATTCGTGCTTAAGACAACATTCTGTTGTTACAGAAACAGAAATTGATGGAAAAACTTGGCAGGTCTGACAGCCAGTGTGGAGAGAAAGCAGAATTAATGTTTTCAGTTCAGTGACCCTCTTTCAGAGCAGAACCATTTTGTTGTTGCCTGAGCACATTAGGCTAAATTTCCCTAAAATTAGGTTGTATTAATTTCAAGGAGGGGGCGCAGTTAAATTTACTATGGGTTTCCCTCTGGCCCTTGTGACTTTTTTGCACAATTTTACACTGTTCACCTTATTAAGTATGCCCCACTCCTCCACAACACTGCCTTGCACTCATCAGTGGCAAAATGTTCCCTGGTGTCAGAACTGTCTTGCATTCACACCAGACTGCAGGCCTGGTGTGAAGTGGCCACCTGAGTCAGCGCTGTGTCTGTGGCTTGCATGAGCAAGCTGCAGTGTCTCAAGAAGTTAATGATCTTCTGATTACTGCAAAAAAGATTGCCATCATCTTCTGTCTATTGCCTCACAGTCACTCGAACTCTGTCACTGCACCTACTTCCTAACAGGGCTTAAGGTCTAACCTTCTCAATATTAATTCAGCACCTTCCCTCAATGTCCAAGACCCCAAACTACTCATCCTTCCTGCTCTTTGTGTTTCCTACTCACTCACTTTGGTAGCTCACCACCTTTCCTGACTGATGATGGGTATATGAATTGGAAGAGTTTAGAGGGATATGGGCTGGGCGCTGGCAGGTGGGACTAGATTGGGTTGGGATATCTGGTCGGCATGGACGGGTCGGACTGAAGGGTCTGTTTCCATGTTGTACATCTCTATGACTCTATGACTCTACGATGATAGTCCCCTCAGACTGCTTCTGACTGCCAATCATGACAGGTTGCCTGGCTATTTAGCTGTTCTAAAAGTACAGGCAAGGCAGCGATGCCGTGTGCATCCACACAGTTATTGCGAAGTGTGTGAATGTGAGGAGCCCTGATTCACTGGTGGGTGCCTGTTCATGCAAAATGGCCTCACAGTTGCATTGAAATGAACAGTGTTGGTTAGCTGCAGAATGCAGCATTGAAGTACCAAGCTGTATTATGTGAGTCTCGAGCGTGGCATGATGAGGGGGTGAGGCTGGTGCTTTGTCTATGCCGACCTCTGTGGACAGGGGATACAAGAATTCATTCCCCGTGGAATGTGTTGGGAGCTACTGGTCAAAGTAGGGATCCAGAAAAGACACTTGCTCAGACGCTCATGTGAGGAATTGTCAAATTTCTCTCCACTGCCTGGGAAAATAGCAAACTGCAAATGAATGAGCATCCGTGCAGTGAGATTCCCATCTAACCCTGGGTAGCACATCAGTCTTTTATTTCTCAGTATTGAGAATCTCATTTTTCGGATCTCACGATACTCTCCAACCAACTCGCCACTGCCCATTTCCTCTCATTTACTTCCCATGTACTCTGATGAGTTTCAAAACACTAAGCCGCACATCATGGGATGACAAGACAATTGGCAGAGAATGATAAATCCTGCAGCTTGAACGTCCCTGGGGAGTTGCAACATTTTATACTATGCTTCATTTTTCTATCATGCACCCCCGCACCTGAAATCAATCTCAGCACATCAAAAGTTTTGAAAGAGTGGGCAGAGGTTGCAAAATAAAAGCTAGAGAAAGTACAATCATTTTCTTTCATACATCTTCTAGTCTGCACAGTCAAGAAATCGCTCCCAATTTTGTGTAGTGTGCAGAGCAGATAAAATGAATGAGCAAAATATATCCTGCTATTTCTCCTCACATCCAAGATGGCAGCAGACACCAGCTTGTTTTGATGAATAGAGCTGGCTTTTTGATATGTGTGAGAATCAGTTATGGATATATTTATGCATCTGCTGTCACAGACAGTGATTCCAGGTTTTAGACGTTCTGGTAATCATTACATATTAATGGCAACATTCAACTGAGAATTTGGCTGGAATAGGTGTTTTAAGTTGCAGCTGAGCATATAATTAGGTGCTCTTTCTATTTTGTTCCCAAAAAAATCAGATTAGCATTCAGTAAGAGTAGAAATTACCATTGATGATAATGGCACTCTAATGGCTCATGTGGTTATATAATATTTCTCTGTCTGTTATTTTGACAGAATTGTTGAACAGTTCAAAATAAATGGGCATTATGCACAATAGTGAATTCCACATTGTAGAAAATTTGAGTTTAAGAATATATTGCTGGGTGGACACCACGGGAGACCTGTGTTTCAGAAAAATTCTCATCCACAAAATACTGTGAAATTGAGCAGAAATCTATTGATGTGACTATTATTTCAAATCTGAACAAATTCAACTCTGCTGAACAAGTGATTTTGAAGCAGCTATGAATCTATGAGGTTAATTAATCTTAGCTATTTCTGTAGCTGATTAATGCTATAAATTCTGTAGTTCTACCATGTGTTTTGATGCTTTGATAATTAATGCTTCTCATCCTTGGTCCCATTTCAGAGAATCTTCTCTCAGTCTTCTCAATGGCCTTGATATCCTTCTTAAAGTTAGGCAGCCAGAACTGTCTCACTCCACTCTTCCCAATGTTTTCTGTAGGTTCACCATTTCTTCCATGCCTCAATTTATACGCCAAGGGTCATGTGGTTTTAACTTGAAGCCTTTGACCTTCAAATTTAACAATGTGCCTTTGTCACCTGTATCACTCATGTTTATTCAGGGCAGGTACCCATGGTAGGAGATTCAGTAAAGTTTAGATCAGAGCATTGCTGGAAAAGCACAGCAGGTCAGGCAGCATCCGAGGAGCAGGAAAATCACCGTTTCGGGCAAAAGCCCTTCATCAGGAAAAGAGGCAGGAAGCCTCCAGAGTGGAGAGATAAATGGGGGGGTTGGAGCTGGGGAGAAGGTGCAAAGAGTACAATAGGTGAATGGGGGTGGGGATGGAGGTGATAGGTCAGAGGGGAGGATGGAGTGGATAGGTGAGAAGGGAGATTGGCAGGTAGGACAGGTCACGAGGACAGTGCGGAGCTGGAGTGAGTCTCTCTCTCACTGCAATCCCCAGGTCATCTCCTCTGCCCTGAAGCTCTTCAACCATGTACTGAATTCCAGCTCAACACTGTCCTCATGACCTGTCCTACCTGCCAAGCTCCCTTTTCACCCAGCCACTCCACCCTCCTCTCTGACCTATCATCTCCATCCCCACCCCCATTCACCTATTCACCTATTGTACTCTTTGCTACCTTCTCCCCAGCCTCAACCACCGCACCCCACCCCCCATTTATCTCTCCACTCTGGAGGCTTCCTGCCTCTATTCCTGATGAAGGGCTTTTGCCCGAAACATTGATTTCCTGCTCCTCGGATGCTGCCTGACCTGCTGTGCTTTTCCAGCACCACTCTGATCTAAACTCTGGTTTCCAGCATCTGCAGTCCTCACTTTTGCCTGATTCAGTAAAGTTGCCCATGCTTTGGACACTTTGACCAGTTTATATATTAAATACAGTTTACCTAAGCATTCTTTTCAGTGAGGAGAACAAAGGGTCACAATTCAGTTTGCAGTTCAACTTGATTTTGTTAACAAAATATTCCCTAATAAAAACAACATGTGAGCATTTCCAGAATTCCCACAATATCTACTCTCTGTCTAGCTCCATCCATCTGAGAAAGGATATTATCCGCAGTGATCCACATGTTTGAGGTGGACCGTTAGAATCTCCTTTCTCTCTGGTGTAGGGCTGCCTCTCTGCCATGAATATATGGGTCTGGCAGATCAGGGCAAATCGTCTACTGAGTTTTCTTGGGCTGCCGCATGGTCTTCTTCCATGAGTCCTACTGTGAATCATGACTGAGGGGTGGCATTCAGGTGTGTGTTTTGATATCTCTTGCTCTGGACCTCCTCTTTGGCCAATGGGGACCTTTCCTTGTTGCCATACTGGGGAGATATAAAGAGCACAGCCTCAGGCACTGGCTGAAAGTCAAGGTGCCAGAAAGTCTGATTGATGCTTCTGCTATACACAAGCCTTGGGCTGGTTATAGCTGTTTCCCTGAAGCTTTGTGACCTTTTTGACCTGAATTTCCACTGTTCCATGTAGCTGATAGCTGCTGTTTAATGTAGCTTGGCCAATTTTCTATCAGCCTGATTTCTCTGGCTATGGGTCAATTTAGAATGTCCAGTTTTGGGCCCATGGCTGCTTGACCATGTTAAGCCATTTGCACCATGTTGAAATGCGATTAGTTATTTACCTGAGGAGCCGTGGTTGCTGCAGTGCCACTTTAGAACAAAATGCTTGAGCAGTAAGGAGAAAAATTGCGACAGATTTTGTTCATTGAAAGATCTGTGCACCCCTTCTACCATTCCTTAATGGATCAGGAACAGTTGATTGTAACTGCTTGACATCTCCACTGTGACCTCCTTCTGAATGTTCAAAGACAGACTTCAGGCCATTTCAATCAGCCGTTCATTGAATTCATATGGATGCTTGTTTCCAGTTAAATATATCATCATCCAACACTGAGGGGTGCCAGAGGATCCATACCTTTTAACAATAAGATATTGAATAAGTTAAAATGCTGTTCCAGTATATGTGGACTCCATCTGTCACTAGCTACAAGGTTTCCACTTTCACAAACCATGATGTTCTCACTACCTGGGCTTACTACAATTTATTTTTAAAAAGACTAAATCATAGAATTCCTACAGTGTGGAAAGAGGCCATTTGGCCCATTGGGTCTGCATCAACCCTCTGAACAGCATCCCACTCAGGCTCAGTCACAGACCCCACTCTAACCCTGTAAACCCACATTTCCCATGGCTAATCCACCTGGTCTGTACATCCTTGGAGTCTATGTACAATTTAGCATATGCAATTCACCTAACCTGCACATCCTTGTACTGTGAGAAAACACCAGAGCACCTGCAGAAGCAGTGAGAACACACAAATTCCACACAAACAGTTATTCCAGGCTGAAAATTGAACCCAGTTCCCTAGCTTTGTGAGGCAATGGTGCTTTGCACTGTGCCTCCCCAGTCCCTGATTTTATTCTATTGCAAGTTGAACATGCATCTTTTGAAGTAGATAGTTTGATGATCAGTGGTAAAAACTGCCATTTTGGACTGTTTCAGTCTAACAGACTGTGCTTAAAATCATCCCTCAAAAGAAAGTGTAAACTGTGAAACAAAGTTAATTTAGGAGAGTGTTAAATGAGTTCTGTTTCTGTCTTATATTTTTTCTCAGTGATGTAGGAGCTGCATGGTTAGTGACACTAACAGCGAAGCAAACAAGCAAGACTCAATAAACAGTGTTGTCTGGCTTTAAGCGCTTGATAAATTTATCATCCACCATTTATAGTGGGTAAATTGTATTGCATGAACATGTCCATTAAAGGTAGTAAGGACAGCATTTAAACTCTTCAAGACTGTTCTTCTGTGCATATTGTATAATTTACTGCATATGTCCCCTCCTTTTACTCCTCCCAAATGTTTGAACTCTTATTACACTGCATTAAATGTCAATTGCCATCTACATGCCCACTCATGGTGTGCCATCCCGAATGGTGAAACCTATGGTCTTGTTGAAATTTAGAGAGTCAAATCCCTTCTCATTCACAGAACAGATGACTCTGATGCCACCATGGTTAGTCAATTATCCCAGTGCTCTAGGGAATTGAGCAATAACTACAAAATCCATTTCCCAGGGTGCTGAGCTGTGGTAATTCTGTGATGAAAACGATGAATGCATTTCGAACTGGTGTATATTCAGTTATCCACAAACGGGGTATTGGTGAATGAGGCAGAATTAAAACCAAACAAGGTGTTGCTTGTGCAGCCATCAATATCTTCTAAACGTGAAAGTTTATGCAGGGTTTACACGATTCATATATTCAAGGTGTAATGATAAGAATGCATGATAGCCTGAAAGACTGTCCTTACCATAAGTGTGAGTGGGCTGATGGGGACTGGGGTGGGGATAGACCTGTTAAAGTGTGCATGTCACCTCTCCCCTGGAACCTTCCTGCATTCTGGTCCTCCTTCATAAATTGACCCACTCCATGCCATCGTTAGAGGTTCCATTAGGTCATGTGACCTATCCCAACCACAGGGTAGACATTGCCTCAGACTTCCCCTGCTATTATGGACAAGCCCTGCCAGCCAGCACCCTCTGACCGACCCACTGGACTGGACAACTAATGGACAGTGCTGACTCTCCATCGTTTAGGCCTCTCATTTGTCTTCATGACCTGGACTCAAATTCCCCAGTCACACTCAAGGCATGAGGACATTTCCATGTTATACTTCCATGTCCCTGGCACCCCTGAGTTCCCATTGTTGGTCCTGAACCTCCATGCAAACTGCGATTCCCTGACTCCCTTCCCGATGCCACATATTTCAACAAAGCTAACTGATGCATGCCAGCTTTTAATTACCGACGGGATTCCCATGCACTGCTAACTTATCCCTGAAGTTAAGACTAAGCTTCAATAAGTTTTAAAGATAATGAAAATTCATAGCATACAAATATAATACAGGTAGGAACATATCATGACACGGTGTCAGTCCTGACCCATTACTGCCATGTAATTATTAAATGTGCATTTCAGATCCCACTGAAATAACTCCAGGAAGGCAAGAATCCCATCATCAAGTCATCCTTTCATTTATATATGCAAAGTACATGACATTGACCCAGCTAGCTCAGAGCTGGCTCCTAAAGTGCATGAAACCCTGACTTCCCTGTCTATATTTGTCAGCCTGGGCTTCCTGATTGAACCAGCTTAACAGCCCCCAACCAGGGAACTCATATCCCATGAGGTCCACCTGCTGACCTCGTTTCAGTCATTACACCCACATGATTAACTCACCTCTCTACCTACAATTTCTACTCCAGGAATTTTCATTAAATTCTGAATTCTTCATACAATTTACTAAAACTCTTCGCATTTTCATGAGGTTTGTGTCAAGGGAAAACTCCTTTCATAACATTGATTTGCAAAGTTGTCAATGAATACATCACCCCTGGGAATATGCCTGGTTTATAAAGCAACAATGAAATAGCTGTAAACTCAGTTTAGCCACCTCTGACAGTAACCTTATGTGTAACCACCTGCAACTGTTTGACAACACAACAGTTCAAATTCCAGGCACATTAAAAATTAGGTATTGGATGCAGTACAGTCATTGGTTATTGACCAATATAAACTTTACTGTAACTAATCTATTTTGAAGACAGCATTAAAATATACTGTACAATAAGGAAACCTCCTTATAAAGAGGTTTATTAACCATGCCTTATTAAAGTACAACCTATTGCTTTTACCATTCCTTTTTATCCTGTCAGTTATTTATATCAAACAGCCTCATGAGACTGAATGACCAGCTCTTGGTTGAAAGGTAGAAATGGTCAATTGCCATTACCAAAGACAACAGTTACAATGGTGTAGATTAAACTTTATCACATGGTTTCCTGTGTAATAATCCACTAGCATGCTGCATGTTCTTTAAAGGTGATTTCAAATGAAATAGGAAGTTATGACAATTTGTTGTATTGTCTGCTCCAGGTTAAGTATCAGCTGCTGCCTAACTGCCTCTTAAACAAAGCCAAGGCTTTAAGCTCAGCAAATGTGGAAGGCCCAGCCGTCCATTAACCATAGGAATAAGGACAAAAAAAAAAGCTGCAACTCCTGGAGAAACTATAAAAAGATACTGCCAGACCTACTGAGGTTCTCCAGCACTTTCCGTTTTTATTTCCAAAGAATTTCATCGTAAATTTGGAAACAAATGTTGAATTCAATAACTTAAGTCAAGGTTTTATATTTACCACCTGCTGCAGGAAAGTCAGTGTCAATTGTCCAGCACAATATGTTTCACTGTGTAATTATGACTATTTATATAGACAACTCTAATGGAAACCTAAATCAGAATATGAGGGAGAATGAAAAAATGAAATGTTAACATGGCCAAGTGAAGCACATTAGGAGGATCTTCAAATGGACCCAAAACACCACATGGACTGAATGACCTGTTTCTGTGTTGTATATTTCATACATTCTGCATTATTCAAAATGTTTAAAGTATAGGTCCCAGAAGTCGTACAGATTTAGCCCAAAGCAATTTTTCTCAAGTTCAGCAAATTGTTCTCTTATAATCACCATTCGTTGCTTCATAGTTAGTCCTGTTGAATTCTTAAAAGGTTGGCTTTTTCATACTGTTTTAGTTTGAGGCTATACCCAGTAACACGGGGAAGAGGGGAAAAAATCACCCTCATTGCCCTCAGCTGCTGAAACAGTATTCCTCCATAAAGCAGATCCAGAAAAGAAAAATCAGATCCAGAAAAAATCAGATCCAGAGGGACTCTTATGACACAGTGGTAGTGTCCCTACCTCTGAGCTAGGAGACCCAGGTTCATGTCCCACCTGCTCCAGTGCCATGTCCTAACATCTAACATAGGGGCATGGTGGCTCAGTGGTTAGCACTGCTGCTTCACAGCACCAGGGTCCCAGGTACAATTCCAGCCTCAGGCGACTGTCTGTGTGAAGTTTGCATATTCTCCCCGTGTCTGCGCGGGTTTCCTCCAGGTGCTCCGGTTTCCTCCCACAGTCCAAAGATGTGCAAGTCAGGTGAATTGGCCATGCTAAATTGCCCCATAGTGTTAGGTGCATTAGTCAGAGGGAAATGGGTTTGGGCGGGTTACTCTTCGGAGGGTCGGTGTGGACTGGTTGAGCCGAAGGGCCAGTTTCCACACTATAGGGAATCTGATCTAATCTCTAAATAGGTTGATTAGAAAATATTTCCAGCCGAATGTGTTTTTGTAATAAGGAAAATGCAAACTGAAGGACTTGTATGGTGCAGTGGCACTGCCCCTACCTCTGAGCCAGGAGATCCAGATCCAATCTTAACTGCTCCAGAGGCATGTTGTAACATCTCTGAGCAGATTGATTAGGAAAATAAAGCAGATCCAGGAAGGAGCTTTGTGGTGCAGTGGTAATGGTCCTATCTCTGAGCCAAGAGGCCTGGTTCAAGTACCACTTGCTCCAGAGGTGTGCAATAGCAGCTCTAAACAAGATGGTTAGAGAGTATCAACAAAAGCATAAAGCAGATCCAGGACCAAAAACAAAGGCAGAGCTAGAAGGGGCTATTTTGGAGTGGCAGTGTCCCTATCTCTGAGCCAGTAGGCCAAGGTTCCATTCCCACCTGTTCTGCAAGTTTGTCATAACAAATCTAAACAGGTTGCTTAAGAAGATCCACAAACAGATCCAGACAGGGCTCCTGTCATGCAGTGGTAGTGTCCCTAGTTCTGAGCCAGGTGGCCTGTGTTCAAGTCCTACCTTATCCAGATAAGAGGCATAACAGGTCTGATTTAAAGCAAAATAAAGCAGATCCAATACAAGCTTTGCAAGTAAATATCTAATTGGCTGCTCAACCAATTGACTGGTCATGGTCAGTAGTTGGGGAGAAAGGCCACAGTGATTTGGTGGAGGGAAAGCTATTCAGTTGTGTATGATAACATTTCCAGATACATAACCAAAACAAAATAAAACAGATCTACCCTTTGGCTGCACTGGTATTTTACTGGTGATAGTAAATAGTGAGAAAAAATGTCATGGTGATTTGGTGGAATAAAACCATTCAGTTGTATGTAAGAGTACTCTGGATATATATAAAATAAACCAGTTCCAGCATGTAAATGGCTGAACAGTTGATTTACAGAATCATAGAATGATTCTTAAAAGTAAAAACTTGAGAGAACCAACAAGTGGGAAAGACCTACTATTCTCACTAATCTACCCATTTCAGATACATCTGTCCATCCATGAGAGTACTGATAGGAGTGACCACCGCACAATCCTTGTGGAGATGCCTTCGTACATTGACCATCAGGTTGTATTGTAAAACTGGAATTGATTTCAAATTGACCCGCAGCTCAAAATTCGGCATCTATGAGCTTATATTCAGATATAACCTGTAAGCTCTGGCCCAGATACCCCCACGCCACCACAATACTCAGAGGCCCAGGCTAACCTTCTGAGGACATGGGTTCAAATAAACCCATAAGGGGTTTGGAGTATAACAGCAGGGAAGTTTTACTGCAACTGTACAAGTTGCTGGTGGGACCACACCCAGAGCACTGTGAATAGTTTTGGTCATCTTATTGAAAGAAAGATATCATTTCATTAGAGGCAGAGAAAGTATACTGGGATGATCCCATTGTGAAGAGATTGTCTTATGAGCAAAGGCTAAGCTGTTTGGGACTCATTGGAATTTAGAAGCATGAGAGGTGACTTCATTGAAACATTTAGGATTCCTAAGGGTCTCATCAAGGTAAATACTAAGAGGGTGTTTCCACTCATGGGAGAGTCTAGCAATAGAGCGCATAGTTTCAGAATACAGGGGTACTAATTTTAAGACTGAGATGAGGAGGAATTTCTTCCCTAAGAGAGTTGAGTTTTTGAAACTCCTTGCCACAAAGACCCAAAAGGGCAAAGTCCTTGTTTAATTTAAGGCTGAGATTGATCCTTGATCAGTTGGGGAATCAAGGTTTATATGGAACGGGCAGAAAAGTAGACAAAAGGAGTGTCAGATCAGCTTTGATCCTACTGAATGGTAAGCAGGCTCAAGAGCCTGAATGGCCTACTCCTGTTCCTCGGTCTCATCATCTTAACTGCCCTCTGAAATAGTATAACAAGTCACTCACTTCATGGGAAATTGAGATTGGGCAATAAATATTGGCTTTCCCAGTGACATGCATAACCACCGAAAAAATATTTAAATAACATGCGTAGTTTGGTAATGCCAGGGCCCTCAGCTCCAGACCTTGTTATAGCTTTGATTCAAACATAGGCAAAAGAACGGTATTCCTGAGGTTAGTGTTTGATATCAAGGCAGCATTTATCTGAGCAGAGCATCAATAAGCCCTCACAAAATCCTAAGGGAATCAGGAGAACCTGTCTGTCCACTAGTTGGAGTTATACCGTGCTGAAAAGAAGGTGATAGTGTTTTTTCAAAGTCAATCATTTCAGACCCATGATATCAATATAGGCGTTCCTCAGAATAATGTCCTAGATCTGAACATCTTCAATTACCTTGTCAATGATCTTCCTTCCAACATCTAATTATAATGGCAGATGCAATATAATGTGGTAGCAGTATGTACCCCATTTATGAGATGAACTATGCCAGTTCAATGTGCTCCCTTTGATGGCCATTTCTAAACCTATGACCTCTACCACTTAGAAGGACAAGGGCAGCAGACAATGGAGTGCCATTACCTGTCAATTCCCCTCCAAGGCACACATCACCCTGACTGGAAACAACATTGGTTTTGCTTTACTGTTGCTCAATCAAAATTCTGGAACTTCTTCCTTAATACCACATGGACTGGGTTGGTTCTCAACAGCAACACTGCACACTTACTTAAGGGCACTTGAACTGCAAATGTTGACCTTGGCAGCAATGCTCAAATACATTAACACCTTTTTAAAAAGCCCTTCTCCCCCACCATTGACCAAGGCTCACTTTCATTCAATGATTTCACTGTCCAGGTGGACAAAGTGAAAGCTTTCCCCCAAAGTTGTATTGCACACAGCTCATCAATTTCCTGCTTTGATATGGGATGCTTTCTGTTAAATAATACAAAATACAATTTCTGGCAATAATGAGATTTGCTATTCTGCTGATGTGTTTAAGTGTGAATTCATAAAATATTAATGTGTTTTACTTCAGTGCTCTCCACGCTGTGTGCTGCAGCTTAAATGAGAAAGTTGAATGTTATTTTGGTTAATGTCTTGAGCAGTGCGAGTTGATGCATTTGCAGTTACTCATATAAATTGGGCTAAATACTTTTATCTTTCTGTTACAAAGGTTTATCCCGTCTGTTGCTTGTCTTCTTCTGTGGAATGATTAAAGCTGAGGCTGTGAATCCTGACTGCTGCCTACATTTGGTTATCTGCATGATCCGTAACAACACTCCTGTCACTGCTTATTTGCCTTGCAAAGCAAAGGAGAGGTGTCAAAGATATACACTAGACTGCTGAGAGGCTTTAGCTCCTGAGATTATCTTTTACTGATTTAGGGATAATTTAGCAGCATCCAAGTCTCGAGAGACCAATGAAAATTTAGTTGGAGCCACAGCAGAATCTGTGGCCCTTAATAATACTTCTGAGCATCTGTTTTGCAGCAAAATGATTTTAACACCACAGCTGGATTTATCGCATGATACCTGTCCAAGGAATTATTCTAATAATACGCTCCTGCAGTTCTGCAGTGATAGTCTGAGATGTGCATGCAAACCAAAAAAACATTATTAACGTGTTAAATCATTTGAAAACTAATGGTTGAAATTTGTTAATAAGGGCTTATAATGTATTAATTTTCACACTCACCAGGTGATATTAGAGTCAATGGGGGATGAAGGAAATGATTTAACACCCTTGATGTCACAGTAGGAACAGCTGACTGATTTCTGACGTCTGACTTTTACCTGCTTCATTGTGACAGTGAATTCCGAAGCTCACCGTTTTCTGGGTGAAGAAATTTCTCCTCCTCTCAGTCCTAAAAGGTTCAACCCTTATCCTTAAAATATGACCTCTGATTCTGGACTCCCGACCGTTGGGAACTACATCGAAGTTGTCCAGTCCTGTTAGAATTTTGTGGGTTTCTATAAGATACCCCACCCCTCCCGCCTCATTCTTCTAAACTCTAGTGAATACAATCCTAAGTGACCCAATCTCTCCTCATATGTCAGTTTTGCCATCCCACGAATCATTTTGGTAAAACCTTCACTGCACTCCCTGTACAGCAAGAACATGCTTTCTCGGATAAGGAGACTAAAACTGCATACGGTATTCCAAGTGTGGCCTCACCATGGCCCTGTATAATTGCAGCAAGTCATCCTTGTTCCTGTACTCAAATCCTCTCGCCATGAAGGCCAACATACCCTTTCAAATAATACTCTGTGATCTAACATCCGGATCAATTGTATAACAGATGTCAAATTATCCGAAGAAATGCTATTTTCTTTTGCCTTCTGACTTGCCTAAAACTATTTCTATGCAGTTGATATTGCTTGAGTGGCCCTGAGAAAAGTTAGTTCTGCTGTCTCTCCATTTGGCTGCAGCAGAGATAGAACAGAGGCAGATGTGACTGGGCCGGGCTTGTGATGTTAGGGTCCAGGTTAATGCTCTGAGAACTGAGATTCAACTCTTACAATGGCAGCTCACTTTAAATTCAATTATTACGTCTAGAGTTGAAAGCTAGCCTCAGTAATCATCATCATAAAGCTATTATTGATTGCCGAAATCCTATCTAGTTCACTGATGTGCTTTAGGAAAGGAAATCTTTTGTTCTGTGACATCAAACTTGTTTACCTTGAAACGGCCCAGGAAACCATACAGTTTGAGGGTAATTAGGGATGAAGAACAAATGCCAGTCTTGTCAATGACACACACATATCCCATAAAAGAACAGTGTAAAAAAAGGGGTTCAATAGTATAATTGATTGCTACTGTGCCAAAAGTCAAACAGGATAATCATTTTTCACGACTTTGATGCAAACTTTGATCTAGGTAACAGATGTGGGAAAGAACCACTAAAAATAAGTGGGATATACTGTTATTAAACAATGGTCTCCTCTTGCTGATGTTGGAGTTGAGCATGGTCTCTTAATCACCAATAGTTTCCATCCCCCTGACCACAGAATGTATGCAGAGGCCATTTGTTGTTTTAACAGCAAATGGACAATGTTTTAATTGGACAGGTGGGGAAGGCAAGTTTTCGCAAAACCATGTGCGACACTCACTGATGGACTGACCATCTTCGTAGTTTCAAAACTTCATTCAATATTCATGCCCTAGACACCTTAGAACATGAAAATCTAAACTCCTTTGATGTTTCAAAGCTCAAACAGGGGTCATGAAGGAAACCATCTCAGAGAAACTCCAAAATTTCAGTTTGTGAAGTGAAAATGGGTGTTGCATTGAGAATGACTGAATGATCTTCTGAGATATAATATTTTACACTGCTGTGGATTCCCTTACCCCTAGCTCTGGTCAGAATCAAGATTGGTTTCATAAAAACAATGAGGTAATCCAGAAATGACTGGAGAAGAAACATTGCCGCTACAGGGCTTAAATAATGACAAAAATTATGACATTATGACAAAAAAATGTATTAACAGGACTGACCAATGCAAGCTCAGAGAGATTAGTTTAGATTCTCTACAGTGTGGAAACAGGCACTTTGACCCAACAAGTCCACACCAATCCTCCGAAGAGTAACCCACCCAGACCCATTCCCCTACCCTACACTTATCCCTGATGAATGCACACAATATGGGCGATTTAGCATGGTCAATTCACCTGGCCTGCACATCCTTGGACTGTGGGAGGAAGCCAGAGCACCCAGAGGAAACCCACACAGACACAGGGAGAATGTGCAAACTCCACACAGTCAGTCGCCCGAAGCTGGAATCAAACCCAGGTTCTGTGAGGCAGCAGTGCTAACCACTGAGCCACCATGCCAATCGGCTGAATTTAACAGTACACAAGCTTTATTCACAATGTGATACAGGTGTATAATATATTTTCATTCTTGTTATTTGGGAACATGGATTCTAAAGCTGAGGTAAATGAGATTTTGATTTTTAGTTTTGTGAAGTGACTTTTTTTAAAATGAGTTGAAACAGCAATACCAAAATCATATGATTTAAGCTAAATGACTTGACAAGCTACCTGGTGAGATCCTGCTGAATTGTTTGCTAAAGTGAACTTTTACAATTCAGAGGATGAGAGGCCAGAAGTAGGTTGAGTTTCAAAGAAAAGATCCAAAGCTGCTAATATGCTGTTGAGCATCCTCAAAATAGTCAAAGTAAAAGGCAATAAATTATCCGGAGTCTGTATGTCTCAGGGTGAGATGTAGAAAGTCACATTTGGTGAATATGCAGAAAGTTGTCAAAAGGAAGCTTTTGTCACCTTGTCAGACAAGTAAGAAATCAAAGATTGAAGGTAAGAGTGCCACTTCACCAGTGCTGAGTGTAAAGGATATTGTTGGGGGAAAAAGGTTGAATCTTTATTTTGTAATTCATAATATCTTTCCAAATTGTCTTTGTATTTTTATTTTCTTCTGTGTAATAAAATTGTGTTGTTTTGTTAAAAGGACATTGGCAGCCTTGCATGAATATATTCAGTGACTGATTGCCATGGTAACCAAATTGCAAAAACAAAAACTTGAGGTCCACTAAGCCAGGTTTCACTCTGGGATCGGATTGTCTAGTATTACCGTCAACTTGGATCAAAACAGTAAGCTGACTGCAAAGACAGGAAGAAACTCGATAATGATCTAAAATCGGTCAACCAGTCCCATCGTACTGCTTCAGCACCAAATCTTGATGTCAATGGATTAATACTGCTCACAGAAAATGCCCAAATTCTTCAAAGATAGGCAGACCACTTTAACCGTATCTTCAATCAGCCTTTATCCATCAACAAGGAAGCAATTAACAAGCTGCCATAGCTTGCTGTCAGCTCCTTGCTTGATATCCCTCCCATATTGATTGCATGTGTCATTTCTAACAAAGTGCTAACTTGTAGCAGAACTCCAGGAGATGGTGCTACACTAACTGAGGTCTGCAAGGCTAAAAGTCAATGAATGATTAAGAAAATCACTGAACTTCTTAAGTATATGTAGGAGCATGTTACTGTCCAACAAGACAATAAAAAGCCTCCCATGTCAGTGCACACTAAAAACAATGTATCACATTGTTGAATAATACTTCATAACATTGAAAGATTGTCTTTTGAAAGAAATAATAGCCCTCATTAACAGGGACCTGTGCCTAATTAGGATGAGAATTTTACTTGTTGCCATCCAGTACATTAGTTAGGTGAAGGTGAAACTATCAAGATATTATGGCAGGGATCAGAAAGAAACAATGTTGATGGCGAGCCCACACCAGGATGCCTTCCTTTATTACTGTATGTTCTCGCTATCCTGCAAGCAGGCAATGTGCTATATTCTTTTTATTGTCCAGCGCTGGCAGCCACCCACTACTTTGTTAACAGTAAGTTCCATAGTAATAGGAGTAAATGTCATCCTCCTCTGCTCTCCCAGTTCTGCTTCCCTTCTGGATCATGAAGCATCATTTTTAAAGGAGAACATATCTCCCAAAGAGAGACCATCACTCACTTCCTCTTGACCTTCATCGGGGTTTATGCCTGAAACATCGATTTTCCTGCTCCTCAGATGCTGCCTGACCTGCTGTGCTTTTCCAGCATCGCACTCCCGACTCTGATCTCCAGCATTTGCAATCCTCACTTTCTCCTGGTCAAGACGGCAGCAGAGTAAGCTGCTCCAGTTAGAGCTCCTCTGCTTTACCTGTTCTTTTCTCTCTTTGTTTCTTCTCCTTGCTGTGTTAGAGGAAAGAAGGAGCTGGTGAGCCCTGGAGGTGAATCCTGGAGCAGCAGCCAGCATGGGGAAGCAGTCCTGGAACTTACCTTGGAGCAGCTGAGAGCCGGTACAGAGTGGACTGGAGGCTTGGAACACAGCAGGGCCGGTTGTTGGATTGGGGTCTGGCGCAGGCAGTCAGACCCCGTATGGGAGCCCCTGCACTGAGCTGCTGCAATATAATGTTTTTTGAAATTTTTTTATCTGACTGCATTCCTTTAACTATGCCTTATTTCTAACTTATTCTTTAAACACTGTAAAGTAATGCAACTATGTTTATCTTTTTCCTCTTTTATATCTAAGACTGGTACCTAAGATGGCACCATACAAGACAACTTTGTAAAACTTTTCACTATACTTCTGTAATTGAGTAGGCGTGATGATAAAGGATATTCTATTCTATTCAATCTTGTCTAAGACCGTGGAGATTGTAACTTGCGTGGCAATCTGATTTAAACCCACTATGTGTGTGCATAAAGAGCTGCATAAATATTGTTCCAAATTGCTTCACCACAGATTATCACTAGGTAATTCTGTTACTGCTACTTCTGTTTTATTAGCTGTGAATAAAATCGGAATCATATTTGTATCCCATTTGGTATGCAATAAATAAGGACTTCATTAAGGACCTTAGGAAATTGGAACTGGCAGCCAGTCCAAGCAAAAGAGCAAGTGAGTCTTTCCTTGTGATCTTTGGCACTGGGGTTGTCCCATTGCTGCGGGACTCTGTTCTGTACCTTTCAGAACTTCTTATTAAGGTCTCAAATCCCAGATATTAATGGGTTTATTTTAAAATCTGAGACGATGGAAGTAACTAAGTACACACTGTTCAAAAATGATTTACTATTAGACATTTCTAGTCCTATTTACCCTTTTGCAGTTTGTAAAATCAAATTATACTCAATGCTATTTTACCTAAAGAATAACTTAACTTTAGGTATAGAATGGTTTTCGAGCAGTTTTTCTTTACGTTTCATTGATTGAGTGCATTGCTGGCTAAGCCAAGATTTATTGCCCAGTCCTAATTGCCCAGGGGTCAATTAAGAATCAACCACATTGCTGTCGGTCTGGAGTCACTTGTAGGTCAGCCCAAGAAAGGGCAGCAAATTTCCTTCCCTAAAGGACATTAGTGAAGTAGGTGGGGGTTTTATTTATGACATTTGAGACATATTGACCATCAGGCTAACTTTTTATTCCAGATTTTTAAAAATTCAAATTTCACCATCTGCCATGATGGGGTTTGGATTCATATTCCCAGAATGTTAGCTTGGAGTTCGGAATTACTGATGTAATACTATATGCCATGTCCTCTGTTCTAACTGTGCATTGAGTATTCCTGTCCTGACAGAGTTCTGTCACACCTACTTAGAAAATAGAGCAACAAGAAACAGAAACATTCACCAACCAACACCAACAAGTATCAATGTGATAAATGCCATTTTGTTGTATGAAATTTGTACGAAGCAAGTCATCAATCTATGAAAATGGTAATATTCAGGGACAGAGAGTTTGAGAGTTGCTACATCTGATTATTCCGAAATATTAGTTATATACAAATCTGCCCAGGAACAATAGTGGGGCTTGTTACATAGCTCACTCACAACAGGTCGACGTAACTGAACAGGTCATTCAGAGTAATTAAAAGATAACAGGCAGTTTGTTTGGAGCAGGTAAAGATGAAGTTGGTTTCACTTAAGGTATTATTTAGTTTAGTGGATCTGAAAAGAAGCTGTCTGTCAGAGAGTGGCAGCTTAACAAAAATATGGGTGACACGATGGCTCAGCAGGGAGCACTGCTGCCTGACAGTACCAGGCACACAGGTTTAATTCTACCCTTGGGTAACTACATGGAGTTTGCACATTCTCCCTGTGTCTGTGTAGATTTCCTCCCATAGTCCAAAGATGTGTAGGTTAGGTAATTTGGCCATGCTAAATTGTCCTGTAGTGCTCAGGCTAGGTGGATTAACCATGGGAAGAATAGGGTTACATGGATAAAGTAGGAGAGTTGGTCTGGATGGGATGCTCATCAAAAGGTTGGTGTGGACTTGATGGGCTGAATGGCCTGCTTCCACACTGCAGCAATTCTATGATTCTTTTAAAAAAAGCCTGTAAGCAACAGTGGTGTGTTGGTGCAGTTAGGTACAAATGAGTACCTATGAATAGGGGCATTCTGTGTCGAGCAGCTCAGTAGCTGGAATTGTGCCAGTGGTTAAATGTTTTGTGAATCCAATCGGGCACAGTTTCAGGAGAAAGAACTGAGGAACTGGGAGGTGATCAGTCATTAAGGCATTTCATGATGGATTGACCTTTGAGAGATTTCCTAAGCCAGTTCCTTGAAAAAGAAGGAATTGGAATCTTGTGTAAAGTTTAATGAGATTTGATGACTCTCAATATCATTAATGTCTCAGGGTGTAAATTGATGAGGAAACTGTGGGATCTATTTTGACCACATTTGCCATTTGATTTGCTTAGTGAAATCTTTGATCACATTTAACGATTAGTAGAGATAAATGTAAATCTGTTATGTCCACTATGGGAGTTTCTATACCAGAAAACACGAACGTGGCAAAGTCCTTCACAGAAATTGTAGGGAACCAAAGGTTGAATTTTGACGAAGGATTGAAAGAAATTTGATAGTGCTAGAGAAATTAATGGGATTGAAACTGATAAATCACCAGGACCTGGTCATCTACATCCCAGAGTACTATAGGACATGACCATGGAATTGTGGATGAGTTGCTTGTCACCTTTGAAAATTCTGTAGGTTCTTGAACAGTCCTGGAAAATTGAAAGGTGGCAAATGTAACCTCATTATTTAATAAAGCTGAAGGATGTGGGGTTTAGGGAAAAATAAGGAATTATAGATCAGTTAACCTGACATCACTAATAGGGAAAATGTTAGAATCTACTTAAAAGGATATGATAATGAGGCACTTAGAAAATGTCAATGGGATTAGAAACAGTCAAAAGTGATTTATGAAAGGGAAATCATGTTTGACAAGCATTCAGGACTTTTTAAGGACATAACTAGTAGAATGGATAAGAGAGAACCAGTGGATGTGGTTAGCACTGTTGCTTCACAGTGCCAGAGACCCGGGTTTAATTCCCACCTCAGGCAACTGTCTGTGTGGAGTTTGCAGACATTCTCCCCGTGTCTGCGTGGGTTTCCTCTGGGTGCTCTGGTTTCCTCCCACAGTCCAAGAACGTGCAGGTCAGATGAATTGGCCATGCTAAATTGCCTGTAATGTTAGGTGAAGGGGTAAATGTAGGGTAATAGGTCTGGGTGGGTTGCTCTTTGGAGGGTCGGTGTGGACTTGTTGGGCCGAAGGGCCTGTTTCCACATTGTAAGTAATCTAATTAATTAATTTTGTTACCTATACGTACCTCATGATAGGTCTGGTGATAGAATATAAATTTGAAACATAGTAGTTTTTATGACAATTCCAACCTTGTACAGTAAATTTTATTATTGTTTGTTCAAACTGTAATCTTGTGGGTTTATTCTCTTAGTAAATATCTGGATCTCATACCTTATCTACTTGTTTAAAAACATTACTTGCCCCTAACCAGACTGTAACTTAAATTTGGCAGTTTAATCTGGGATTAAACATTAACACTAATCAAGTTGTAGGCAAAAGTGAGGACTGCAGATGCTGGAAACCAGAGTTTAGATCAGAGTGGTGCTGGAAAAGCACAGCAGGTCAGGCACTAATCAAGTTGTGTCAGTCCTACAAGTGAATTACTGTGCTAAACAGCAAGAAGGAACTTTTACCCCTTCAGTGCCCCAATAATTCCCTTTGGCTGCATTAAGTAGCAGGTTTTAAGATCTGTAAAATGCAATTGCACAGCTTGTAAAACATCAGTGATAAGCTGTTGCTGCTTCATGTGATTCACATCAATAGTCATTTATTGTTGAGTCGAAGCCTCTACTAAGAACAGCTGTTTAGATGTAAAGAGACTAAATTTGAATAAATGGCTACTTAACCACTTGGTGATGGAGAAGTGCACTACATCATGTTGGCTATTTACATCTGAAATTTGCAACTATTTTGAGCCATTTTTACCTTTTGTTCAGTAGCAATAAATCTCGGAAAAAAGATTCCAACAGTAGTATTTTTCTTCTACGTCATTTTCCTCTAGCTTTTTTTTTCCTCAAAAGAGGTGTAAAGTCAGCTTCTTACAAATATTCTAGAATTACCCAGGATGTCAGGCAATATTTGCGAAGATAGAAAACAAGTTAGCATTCTGTTTCACAATCTTTTATCAGGTGTTGCCTGATCTGCGTATTTCCAACATTTCCTGTTTTTATTTCACATTTCCAATATCAACAGTACTTTTCTTTGGTTCTACAAAACTTCTGGAAAATGCCTATTTTTACCATTTATATTTATATTTTGTTTATTGACTTAGCACCACCAATACATTTAGCATTGGTTACCTCATTTCCTGCTTGTTTGACTGCATTGGTTGCTGCTTTTAGCTGTTCCTCATGCAATTTGAAATCACAGTGAGTCAAATAGGGATAATCCAAAACTATAGTTGTGGAAAAGTTGTTGGTTATTTTCGTCAACAGTATAGGAAATCCAATGCCTGGATGCCTGTGAATTTCCGACATTTCTGATTGCAAACTCCAGATTAGCCGAACCCATGTACATTCATCATACGACCATGCTGACAAAAATTAGGTCAAAATGGAGCAAAAAAAAATTACAGGTAAGCCATCACTCAACATTGAGATCTCCCTGTGAAAGGGAGCCATGAAAGCATTGCTAAACCTGTGAAAGAAAGTTAAAGGTGCTGTCAACTGAAGATAAAATTAAGTTGATCTTTCATGCAGAAAACTGTGATACAAAGTGAAAATTAGACAATGCTGAGGAATAGGAGCCTTCATCGATGAGTTTGTCCATTATTTTGAAACATAAGGTGAAGATCTTGGAATAATTTGACAAGCAAGCATTCTCCTTGTTGACAAGGCCTGCTTGGAAATTCCAGCCAGAAATAATCATGGGAACTTACGCCAAAGTGAACAATACCTATGCACTGTATGACAGCACTAATAGATAAGAGAGATGCAGTACATTCTTCAACAGAGGAGCCCAATGACCCTGAAGAGTCGAATGGATACCATCCATTTACCTGCTTGTTTCTCTTGCTGAAGCTGTAAAGGCTGCAGAGAATGCTCTGGGATTTTGCACTCTAGCACAAATACATGGAAAAAATGTTCAACTGCATTGTCAACATGTTGGGTTGTATTACACACATTCAAACACAGGTCATTAGTTTCAGGTGTTGCCCTAAAGCTATGTTCACATACCTAACAATAATGTGTGTTGACCCTCAAGTTGGGCTGATGTCTCATTAGATACCATTTTGTATATGTAATATAACCATCTATTCAGTAGCACGTAATAGAATGATTTACTGTTTGTCAAGATTGGGTCTATTCTTTGCTGTCGAGTTCATTTGGGTATCATAAGACTGGACCAAATAAAATAGGAACAGGAGCAGACATTCAGATTCTTAAGCCTATTCCACCATTCAATAGGATCATAGCTGATCCAACATTGCTCACATCTATTTATGCCCTTTCCTAGTAACCCTTGATTTCCCTACTGATCTAGAATCCATCTCAGCCTTAACTGTCCTTCTCCATATCATGTCAGTAGCTTAAATGAATACCAACAAGAATATTTGGTGGCAGTGAATGTATCCAAAGCTTCTCAGACCTACCATTGTAATTAAAAAAATTGCTAAGATCCAGAGGTAACTCCCAATATTTTTCAATGTCTTCCACTGTACAAGGTCAGGCCATTATAAATGTGAACAAATAGAAATGTAAAAACGTATTTTTCATTATTGACTACATCACTGTTCCAATTTGGTTTTCTTTGACATAGAGCATGTTTCTAGTCAAATCACATTACATAAAGGTGTCCTTGACTCACTTGAACCTTTGGTTAACAAATTTGTGGACAGGCCCATGAGACTCATCTTCTCATGATTTTACTCAATTTCTGTACTTTAGCAAAGAGATTCCACTTTGGATGCAATTATCAGTTTGAACACAAATTGTATCAGATTTGAAACTCCTTTGCATATAAGTGAAGACAACATCTCCTATAAACCACCACAATCAGGCAGCATTTTTAAATGGTTTGCTGCAAACGTATTTATTGATGCATGTAAATGTGATAACTTGATGCAGCTTGATTAATATGGTCAAGAGTGAATCAGCTGGTTAAAATAAACATTTTTTAAAAATCACATTGTCAGCCCACAAGCTGCAAGTAACACAAATTTATTGAAAATTACTTTTAAAATATGCAGAATCACTTGCTAGTTATATTGAGGTACAATATTAGGTTTCTTAGTAAATTAAAAGAAAATAAAATTGGCTAGTTTTTAAGCATGCCCACTCAAGTCCTGACACCCCCAAAAAACTGAAGTTTATGGTCTTCCCTGGAGCTTAGTAAATTAGTGCAAACTCATAATGATGATTCCTTCATTCTGGGACATGGCCAGTTCTGTAAGCAAAACTGATTTCTGGCACTATATTTTTTTAAACTAACATAAAATATTGCAGAAACTTGATACATGAGGAAGCTCATAACATAATGAGAATGTCAGTAATCCAATGACCCAGAACAATGCTCTATGAACATAGATTCAGATCCCAACCATAGTAACTGGTGGAATTTAAATCCAACTGTTACATCTAGAATATAAAGCATGTCTCAGTGATCATGACCATGACAACTTATGTTGATTGTGATCAAAAAAATCCCATCTGGTTCATAATATCCTTTAGGGAATTAAATCCGCCATCTATAGTTGGTCTGGCCCATATGTGACTCCAGATCCAAATTAAAAATGGTGGCATTTTAACTACATTCTGGAATAGCAGATTATGCGTAGTTAGGAATGGATAACTAATGATGGGTTTACCAATGATGTCCACATACCATCAAAGATTCCAATTTCACTGGATGCAATTTGCACCTGAGATTCTGCAGTTTTTGGTATAACTTTTTTTAAAATGTCAGACAAATTCTGGGAGTGTTCATTTAAGACTGAGATCAGGCATGTCTTAGGTAATAATAAATCTAAGAAATATTTTATCCCAGTGGATTGTAGAAGATAGATTGTTAAGAATATTCAAGGCCAAGGTCAATAGACTTTTAATTGGAAAGGGAATCTCAGATTATGGGGAAAAGGCAGGAAGGTGGATGTGAGAAATATCAGATCAGCGGTGATATAATTAAATGATGGAGCAAACTTGATGGGCCAAATAGCCTACCTGTGTTTCTACATCTTATGGTCTAATGGTAAATTAAACCAATAACACCAAATGCAACCAAATGTACAATTTATCCTCTATGTGTGCTGCAGAGCTGAATGAGTGCTCATTTTTTGTTGTCTTTGCTCAGCCTGCCACATTCTGTTTTGCATTTATTACCTGCTGCAGTAATTTACATTGCTTTCTCTTCCTCCAGCACACTAAGCAATTTCTAACTGACAATTAGTAACTAAAAATCGATCTCAATAAAGCATCTTGTGATATTTTAATAGTATTTTATTTTGTAATTTTGTGAAATACAATTATTTGGTGTCCTATAAAATGTATGTAACCATCTTTCTCTTGATTTTTCACTTTGCTATGCTATTTTACTGCAAAATAATATTTTTGAACCTGTTGTCTCAGAGCAGGATTTTTCTACACACTAGCCTTCTCAGGACTAGACAGCACATCCTGCAGTTAAAAGGAAGATGTCACATTTCTTAATGATTGCATTAATTTCAGCATTTCTAAATTCATTTGTTATAGATATTTTTATTCTTCTATTGCTGTCTAAACTTATACAAATGTTCAGATCTTTGCAGGCCTCTGAGAATCAAACTGAGCGAATGTCATGTGCTCGGAGAATGCCTTAGAATCATGTCAGATTTCCATAAGCTTTTGATGACAGACTGAGGACAATACTTCTATTGACTGGACCATCAAATATGTCTTAATGGCATCAATATCAAAACACTGTCATCACCCAAAGGAGCACATTGTGCAAGATCTTTTCATATTGCTGTCAGACTCTGGAAACCCAAAGGCAAATTTTCCTTCTGCTGACCAAAGTGTAAATTGCATTGTGTGCAATTTTTCAGGAAATAGATGGCGGGCCACATATAATTTGTTTTGCACGTATGTCAAACTGAATGATAGCATTTCTACTTTTTCACAAGGAATTGTCATTATGGGGGATGTGGTCAGTTCTGACAATGCCACATTATCATGAGAAGGTCTTTTTTGAAGCGAGTGTGCACTGTATAAGAATCAAACACATAGAATGGAATGGGAATCCTGTGCAGATTGAACCAGATTAGGGTCAGGAGTCTCACTTCACAGAAAAAGTCAGTTGAGTATTTTTTTTAATAAATGGTTTCATTTTCATTATTTCTAATGCAAACACTCAGATTAAATTAATTGAATAATAGAATCCCGATAATGTGAAAGCAGATCATTCCACCTAACAAGTCCACCCTAAGCCTCCAAAAAGCATCCCACCCAGACCTACCCTACTACCCTATCCTTATAATCCCACATTTCCCATGGCTAATCCACCTAACTTGCACATCTTTGGACTATGGGAGGACAATGGAGCACTGAAATGAAACCCACGCAGAAACAGGGAGAAGGTGCAAACTCCACACCAACAATCACCCAATGGTGGAAATGAACCCAGGTGGTGTGAGGCAACAGTGCTAACCACTGAGCCACCATGTCACCCATTTTCCCACTCTATTTCCACTTTCATCAACTTTTTCTGCTCTGTCTCTCTTCTCCATATTGTGGGTGAATCCCATACTGGAACCAGGCTTCGTTATTGCCTGAGCTACCAACATATATCATTCTTGGAATGATTTGAAAAGAAAATTTAAAAGTGAAATGATAATCTGGCTATTAACATTCTGTGCACATAATGAGAACTGAACATTAGCTGAATACATCATAATCATTCAGTTAATTCCATTATTATGTAAATGACAGTTATTACCTCTAATCAGAGTATGGATTAAATTCAGTGTCATACAGGGTAATTAAAAATGTATTGTCGGCATATATATTTAACAAATGCAGTTTCATACGTCTTTAACATTATGCATCGATTGGACAATGCTGTAGAAATATGTTGATTTGTATGGTTAGCCCTTTGAATTTTTAAAATATATATATATGCTTTCTTCCTTAAGCACTAGTAAGACTAGTAATTACATTAAATGTTTTCCTCACAGAATTAAAATACAATCTCAGCAAAAACAAGAGCTAGACTAATTACTTGTGTTAAAACCAAAATTTGCATTTATCTAATACCTTTTACTTCCTCAGGATGTCCAGAGCCAATGAATTATATTCAACGTATTGCTACTGTTGCTATGTTAGCAAATGCAAGAATCAGTTTGCCATCAGAGAGAAACTGCAAACAATAAAAGGGATAAATGATCAAATAATATTCTTTAGTGGAGCTGTGGATAGTGATTGTTGCTCAGGAAGAATGATTTTTAAAATAGTGTCATGAAGCCTATTACTGAGCAGGTTGATAAGGTCATTGTTTATCATCTTATCTGAAAGATAGGTTTGAATATGATTAGAATTTGAATGGGGACAGCTGTAGACTGAAATGATAAAATATTCTGTCGGACATCATTGGTTTGATCTTAACTTTATGACTTACTAGGACTGGGAAGTGTCCAGTTGCACTTGGGAAACCTGGAAATCATTGCAATGTGTTTGGCCAAAGTGGGTTTTTCAGTCCAACCACTGTTCTACAACAACAAATAACTTCACCGCTTTGTAACTAAATAGTAACAGTGGGGATAAATGGCCAAATGCATGACCTGGTTTCATCTCTAATGCTTAAAAGGACATTCCAATCATGCAATCAAAGGACTTTGGATTTGGAATTGAGAGGCACAGAGCCAAAGTGGAACAATGGAGTAAAAATGGTTAGTTAGAAGTCCTACAAAAGTCCGTCGAGTAATGTAATTCATTCAGTGATGCCTCCCTGGATGATCTGCTTGGGTCAAGGCATTCTGCAATGGTTGAAGAGGCTGGTTGAAGACCACAAGAAGCGTGTGGTTTGGAGGAAGTGTGTGATGTCAGCTTCAGGAGTCTGTTGCTATGCTCACTGATCTAATGCAGGAAGCAGTTAATGATGCACTAATGATTTAATGATGGGAAATGTGAGCGCAGTGAAAGATTCGCCTACACCAGATTATACACTTCCCTCAATTTGCCTCTTCAAATCTGCTCCAGCAGTTCATCATTCATCTTGTAGATGCACTCATCCCACTATGTCCTTTATCACATCCCCAACCATTCAACTACCATTGAAACTTACTCATATCTCTATGTAATGTCACACTTCTCCCTCATAGTCACCTGCATCATATTCTCTGATTTCTCCATCCAATAACTACTATCACTCTCACTCATGAATCTCTTCTTACCTTCGTTACAAAAGAAGACAGCATATATATTGGGGACAAACAGATACTGGAATTGACTTTATAATCATTTTACAGCAAACAAATGAAGAGGAGGAGATGCTGGAAATTACTAAATGAGCATCATTCCTGGCCACCAGAGTTGAGAAGGTGGGAGGCTCTCAGTTACCTTGTAACAGAATTAGATATCAGCTCAAAAACACAGCAGTTATTCATGCTGAATTAATGCTTACAGCAAGTGAAATATGATCCTGTACATAATATTCACTTGACATATTCCCATATTTACTGTTTTAATTCATATCTTCAACCTCCTTCTGGGCCCACAGTAGTCTTGCAGGACGTGATCTAAGGAAATGATACCAACTGCTCAGAGGAAGGTACTCACTTTGAGGATGCATTGTTAGTGCGCTTATGTAGATTGTGTCCCAGCTCTGGTATACACCAGGAGGATATTGGTTGTCAACACGTTCTGCATTCTCAATATTTGGTCTTGCCCCTACACTAGTGAAGGTGGAAAGGTCCCTGGTGGGACTGTCACAGACTTTAGCACACAGACAACATAAGGGTGCCTGAGCAGGGATCTGAGCAGTGTGCACACCAATGCCAAAGGGTTAGTCTACACTGAGGATTTAGGATACATTAGAAACAAGATTTGTAATTGCACAAGGATATGTGCATGGGTGAGTTAAATATTTTAGGAATATTAAGCTTATGTTTTATCTTTGAGCCTTATAAATATTATTTATTTGACATCACTTGTCATTCTTGGTAGTGGTGTGATGATAAATGGGAAGGGAAGAATTGATGGAGAGAAATGAAACAGCTTTAAAAAGGAGGCTTGTTTGTCAGATTACTTTGTGTGAGTGACTCTGGAGTGTGGCTTTTCCACCTGGTTGTCAGCTGGATGGTCTGGTGGAACCTGAGCAAATGTTGTAATCATGTGTGAATCGGGGCGACAATGTACTCTCGTGAGACACATTACCCACAGCACTATTGACTTCCCCTGCTCTTCCTCTCCCAAAACATCTCCTTCCTCCTCCTTGGAATCACCCAGTCACTTTACTGAGCACCTTCTTACTCTGCAGGTTCAAACCTTGCTACTGTGCTTTGTCATTCAGATACGAGTTCAGATGGAGACCCTGTCTCAAGGGAGCATTCAGATCTGTCTAGATATATGAAGCCCACCTGAAGCGTGCATGTGCCTTGACTACCAATGGTCTGGTGGACATAGTTTCTGGTGAAGGGGTCCTGCTTGAAACATCGATTTTCCTGCTCCTCAGGGTGGGGGAGGTGCTGCCTGAACTGCTCTGCTTTCCCAGCACCACAACAGTCTTGACTCAGATCTCCAGTATCTACAGTCCTCACGTTTGCATAGTTATTTACTGGATCACTCCAGGAACTGATTCCTCAGCTTTCTCAGAGATGTCATTAGATGGAATTAATGGAAATGGAAATTCCTTGTTTCTGAACAGCCAGCCAGCAATGCTAATTTTAAATGAGGAGAGATCAGAAAGACTGGACTGTTGCAGGAAGAAATCACTCTGGTAACTGCCAGGGAGTCTTGCATAGGAATGTATAAAGATTTGTTGTATATGATCAATAGAATAATGGAATGGAAGCTTGTTGCTGATGAACACTCTTGGGTGATCCATGGGCATCTGAATTGGTAATTATATGTTATCAATAGGGCCCTGTGCCAGTAGGAAGTCATTTAGAGCTGCAGTCTTAAGCATCAACTCAAGCACCAACTCATTCTGACCAATTTCATATAATTGCCAGCCTTGGCAATATGACCTTCTATTCTTGCCAAATGCATTTATATGCTGCTGAATGTGGCATCCTGGATATGGCTCTGGAAGAGTCCTGGAAGGACACAGACACAGTAAAGTTGAAGGAAATTGTGTTTTTAACAACCAGGGCACAGTATGCAGCTGCCAACAGTTCTTTGTCCAGGAGGTCACAAATGTTTCCCATTACCTGAGGCAATATCACAAACTTTCAGGAAGACTGGTGTTCCAACATTGTCGAAGAAGCTTATCCTCTACATGTGGTTCCTTACTGCATTGCTCAACTGATCACTTTCGTGTAGAACTGCATAACTTTGAGCAGCAGGTTTTGTTGCTGGTTTTCTTCCTGGTCTTCATCTAAGGTGAGAGTAAAATTCTGATGGAAGTTGATTTCCCAGTGTAGTGATATTTTTCCTGTATTCCCCCCACTTTCTGTGCCCAAAACCTCATGCTCACTCCCATTCACTATGAAGATTGTGCGGAAAAGTTCTAATTGAATCCAAAGAATTGTGACCTCTGCATTGGTGAGGTGGGAAGGTAGGCAAACAAAGCAAGGGTAAACAAAGCAAGGGAGCACAAATAAATGGGAGGCCATTGAGAGGAGTAGAGGAAGTGAGAGACCTTGGAGTACATATCCCAAGGTCCTTGAAGGGAGCAGGAAAGATAGTAAAGAAGAAATGTGGGATGCTTTCCTTCATTGGGTGAGATATTGAATGCAAGAACTGAGATGGAATGCTGGAAGTAGTTAAGAGACTGGTTAGGCCACAACTAGCATGCAATTATATCACTGTATCACAGGAAGAACATAATCTAGAGAGAATTCAGAGGAATGTTCCCAGGGCTTGAAAATTGCAGGAAAGATTGGACAGGCTCAAGTCGTCTTCCTTAAAATCAAGGAGGCCAAAGGGTGATTTAATGAAGATTACAAAGTGATAAGGGACTTGGATAGAGTGTCCTAGGAAGATCGGTTTCCTGAGGGGGAAGGTCAATTAGCTGGGGAACAAATTTAAGATGAATGGTAGATGGATTAGAGGGAATATAAGTAAAAGCTTTTAAACTGAGGGTGGTGGGTGTCTGCAATTCACTGCTCAGTTTGGTGGTTGAGATGGATATCCTTAACTCATTTAAAAAGAACATGGATCTGCATCTGAAGCACTGTAACCTGCAAGGCTATGGGCCAGGCTCAGGTTAGTGGGATTAGAAAAGGCAGCTTGTTTGTTCATGGCATATATGCACAATGAGCTCAATGGTCTCTTTCAATGCTGTAATTTTTCTGTTTCAAAGTTTATGTGTGGTGAAATATGATCAGCAACTGGCAATAGATAGGGCTAAGTACTGAATTTGCATGGATTAATCTATCTTTTAAATATTTGTTCTCAGGATACATGCTGTCATTTATTTCTCATTAATAGTTACACTGACAATGTCTTTTCTTGAACTGCTGTGGTCCATGCGTTGATGATATTCACACCATAGGGTTAAGTAGGAAATTTCAAACCATCAACCTAATAACAATGGAAGAACAACAGCTTTTGTCAAAGTCAGGAGGTGTTGTGCACAGAGAAGAACAATGGATGTTAAAATGTTAAAATATTCCAGTTAAAATTAAATTGTAAATTCCTTATACATTCATAAGTCTAGTCTACAGACAAAATCTACCTTCACATTCTGTGTGATAATCTTTAAGAATTGAGGAAGACTTATACAGACAGATTCATGGGAGATTGTGGCCTTATGATAATGTCACTGTACTTGTAATCCAGGAGGTTCACCATGGCAGAAAGGCCTTTATTTATATCCTTTTGGGAAGGAAGTCTGCCATCCTTCCCTGGTCTGGCATGCAAGTGACTCCAGACCCTTAGCAATGAGGTTGATTCATAACTACCTTCTGAACAATTAAGGTTGCACCGAGTCAGTGGTGGGATTAGTTGTAGTTGATCTCTGGAAGGAGTGGGTTTGGTCAGTCAAATGGTATTTTCACATTCTGTGATAGTAATTACTTCTACAATCCTAAATAAGGCAACCTGCAATACATGAAAATGATAGAAGTTGTTCAAATTCATGATTAGCAACTGCTGAGTAAAAGCTTTGCTTGCAAATAATTTAGAAAAATGTCAAATCATATTTAAAAATTAATGCCTAATTTATCATCTTTCCTTTTGTATTGTTATCATCAAATCAGAATTCAGTGATTCCTGTTCTCTCAAACTAGGGTGTTGTGCTAAATTAGTAGTCATATATCAAGTAAACTTTCAAATGCCAATATTTACATTTTTTTTATCCAGTATCAAATAAGTTGATTTGTTTGGTCAGCCCTTGAGTTAGTAAAATGTTTGCCAATTGTGTAACCTCTGTCTATTAATAGAATGAATAGTCGGAGACCTTTTCCTAGGGTAGAAATGGCTATCACAAGGGGGCATAATTTTAAGGTGGTTGGAGGAAGGTTTAGGGAAGATGTCAGAGGTAGGTTCTTTACTCAGACAGTGGTGGGAACGTGAAATGCACTTCCAGTAATGGTAGTAGAGTCAGATACAATAGGGACATTTAAGCGACTCTTGGATAGACACATGGAAGATAGTACAATGAAGGGTATGTAGGTTAGTCTGATCTTAGAGTAGGATAAAAGGTCGGCACAACTTTGGGGGCCGAAGAGACTTACTGCGCTGTACTATTCTATGTTCTATGTTCTAATATAAGCTAACAGCATATGTCAATGAACAAATGATGACTCCTAGTAATGGGAGTAGGCTTTCAATTACATTTTACGAGGGGCTTAAAGCATATCAGTCAGGGTGTGAATAATGCCCTTCCTGTAATGACTGAAGTACATTATGATACTTGAATGTTTTATAAGCATATGATTTTTTTTGTTGAAATGATTTGCCTGAATTATACACTTTATTGGTTCATATGAATAATTGCAGTCTCCAAAACATGAATGCTGAAATATTCAAATAGAAAGTCAAAGCTCTTTAAGGAATGTTAAAAAGCAAAGAATTGCAGATGCTGGAAATCTGAAATAAAACAGAAATTTCCCAAGAAACTCAGCAATCTGAAAGTATCTGTGAAGAGAAAGTAGAGTTAATGTTTGGGTCTTTCAATTCTGAAGAAGGATCACTGGATCCAAAATATTGACTCTGTTTTCTCTCCAAAGATGCTACCAGATGTGCTGAGTTTCTCCAGCTATTTCTGCTCTTGTTTGAAGAAGGTAATGTTGAGAAGTAATCGTGTTGTCTCGAACAATAAATCTGCATTTTTTAACAAAGATGAATAAAGATCTTCCATTGTTCAGTTAGTTAGCTACTTTTAATTATTGTTGATATTTTTTTCCAAATGCATTTGATGTCAATATTACTTCACATTCATGGAAGTTACCCAAGTAATTGAAGATTGGCAGCACACATTGCATCAACAGTATAAGTGAATCATTTCAAATGCAAAATGGTAACAACTTGTGTTTATGTAACTAATTTCACATAATAAAACGTTTCAAACTACTTCACAGAGTCATGACAAAGTACAATATGATGCTGGGCCACATTACATGACATAAGTTCAGTCAAGAGATCCAGAAGTGCTGTAAAGGGTGATAGTGAGATTGAGAGGCAAGGATGGATAGGGCGAGAATTCCAGAGCCCAGTGTCTGGGCAGCTGAAAGCACAACCACCAACTATTAAAATCTGGGATGCTACTAATGCTGGTATTGGAGGAGTTTGGATATCTTCAAGGGCTGTGGGGCTGGAGGAGATAACAGAGATAGGAAGGGGATAATTTGAAGAGACAAGGATGCCAATTTAAAATTATTGCATAGTGACTTTGAGAGGCAATGCATGCCAATGAGCCCCAGACTAAAGGATGACTGGGACTTGGCATAAATTAGAACAAGAGCAGCAGAATATTGGACGTCCTCATGTTTATGAAACAGAAGATATGGGAGACTAGCCAGCTGCTGAGAGCAGACTAGCCCGATGTGCATGAGAGAAGTCAAGACTGGAAGCAATAAGGACATGGATCAGGGTTTATTTACTTATAACATATTGGAAAATAAATATTTAATTCACAGAATTAATAAAATGACTGTGGAAAATAATGGATTGTGTTGGTGAAAATGCAGGCATAATGGTAAGTCAAGAATAATTGGTTCTTTGATTTCTCCCAATTGTAACTGTAAACTGTCCAAATCAAAATTAAGTGCCCTTTAAAAATGTTAAAGCCTTTGTAATTAAGTAAATAAAGCTACACAAAACCAATTCAGCGTTAACACTTTTATTGAAGGAGCACTGCAGTTTTTGTGATTAGTCTTACTTTTCTTTCATAAATCTTTAAGACTCAAACTACACAAGAGAAAACCCCCAAACCAATATTTTTGACATGTATACAAGTATACAGGATGATGTTATAGCCAAATTTCTTACTTATCCAATGTGCCAATATAAAATGTGCTGATAAGTTGTTTACAAACTTGGAGCAGTCTAAAATTAATGCATAAATCAATATGATGTTTTACTAAGAACTATCACATAGTCTTAAGGAGGAAAGTTCTTCAACAATAGAAAGCACAATATCTGAGACAGTAATCATGTAATCTAACTCACATTTGTACAGACGATTGTGTTTACCTCATCACAGCATCAAATTACCCTTGGAATATTTTAGGATTCGGATTACACTATCTGCCCTGGAACAGTATCTGTAAAACGATAATAGTTTGGAATTTGCCTTTTACACATTTTTTTCTATATCACTTCTTAATTGCAATATTTTTTATCTTTCATCCTGAAATGAAATTTTAGATTAATTTATATCAAAGATGATGCCAGCATAATTCAGTTGCTTGCACTGCCACCTCTTACAAAAGAATACATGTGTTTAAGAGGTATTCCAAAGGTAAGAACACCAAGTCAGAATGATGTTGAACAGGGGACTTGAGAGAAGGCCAAGATGGATTATCCACCATATAAACTTAATAAAACATGGACATTTAAGTCTACCCATTTTGCCAGGATACATAATTCACCACAAGCATTTCCTTACCCTATCTCCTGAAGCTGAATGTAAAGAATTACTTTTTTTGATGCTGTTTTGAAGAGCCGATTAGTTCTCCCAAGTATCTCAGTCAGCATTTCATCCGTCAACCACCACCACTTTTACAGGTAATCTAGCCATTATTGCACTGTTATATGTGGAAGCGTCCTGTGCATAACTTGGCCGCTATGTTTGAGAAAATGGATGTCAGAAACATGTTCTAAAGAGAAAAGTAAATGTAATATCAGAATGTCTCCTTCCACTGTGCACAGAAGAGTATTAGTAGAACAGGCCTTTTAGGAGCTATAGGGAAGGGAAGAGTTCTGATTCAAGATAACAGAGTTCACTGCTGTCATCTAGAGAGCCAGCAAAAAATGATGTGTCAAATGGCATCCTTAGGGGTTGTAACCATTCTATATTTCTGAGCTGCAGCTCAACTAGCCAATCCCTGACAGAGAGCTTAGGGATAAGAGGTCAAGCCTTTGGCTTCCTCTTGAAAAATGTGTCTTTAAAAAATTTAGATGTAGAAATGTCTCACTTTCTAACCAGCTACTTATATTTACAGACATATGCATATTATCAGAAAGAAACAAGAATTATTTGTATATAAAGCAATTTTAGCACATCACTAGTAGTACACTTACATGCTTTGCTACTTTTTTAAATTATGCAGAGATTTGAAATACACTGACAGCCTGATTATATTTGCTCATATATTACATATACACATGAGAGCAAGTCCACAGTAAAGTATTCATTGGTTTGTTTTATCATAGAATTGCAGAACATCTGCAGTGTGGAAGAAAGCCACTTGGCTTATTGGGTCCACACTGATGCTCCAAAGAGCATCCCACTCAGACCCATGACCCTACCTAATCCCTGTAATCCAGCATTTCCCATGGCTGATCCACCTATCTTGCATGTTCCTGGCCATTATGGGCAATTTAGCAAGAGCAATCCACCTAACCTGCCTATCTTTTCTTTATGGAAGAGGAGAAAAAAATTGAAATAATAAACACTCATTCTGTTCGACAACTCTATTGGCAACACCTGAAGCAATTCATTACTTTGTGAATTTGAAACTCAGCTAAGCATTCATAATGAAATTACATTGAATAATGGTTGGAATGACACTCAGAATGAGTACAGTAAGAGAATTTTGTATTTATTTCTAAAAGGTCAGTGAAATCTATTATTGTTTTGTTGGAACGTTTGGAAAAGTCTTTTGAGTGGATTGCATCAATTGTGAAAGAACAAACTGCAATTTTCTTAGATAATAAACAATACTGGTTCACGGGAATTGGTGACAGTTAGCCTGGAAGCAGTACCAATCGGAGGAAAGGTAAGACTAAATATCATGTGGCTTGGAAACAAAGAGGACACAATGGCAGTTACAAGGAGAGACATAGAAGAATAAAAGCAATCAGGTACAGACACAAAAGGCAAGTAGAAACAGAGAAAGAAATACACTGAGAACTCTATAAGGAGAAGTAGTAAATTGCCTGCAAGAAGTGGTCAGTTTTTCTGTGAAGCAAATGTGACTGTGTGACCTAGCTAAACACACTTGAAAACTGAGAATTGATGTGAATAACCCAGTGACACTACAGAGCTGGATGTTTTCCAGGGCTGGCCAAACTGTTACCTTGTGTGATATTGATTGGTTGGTTAAAATGGAGTTCTAGAAAGCTACACCATCAGAAGTATCATGACCCAAAAAGAGAATGTGTCCGTGGAAGTGTGCCTTTCTGATGATCATTCTCATGAAACACAAAGTTGACAATGTCCTACATGAATAAAGAACTGTGTATCTATGTAGTGCCATGTTTACATGGAAAATGATATGAAAGCTTGCTTATTGAATCTACTCTTTAAGGTCAAATTTATCCTTTGATTTGAAGTATTATTTGCCTGTTAATTCATGTAATTTGAATTTGTTTTGCTGATGGAATAGTTAGAAAAAGTGGGATTTTGTTGAACGTTTCTTAATTTTGGGGTTATTCAAATAAATTTGGTTATGTTGGTTTGCAGTTTCCCCACAAGATCATAATTCTTTATAAACAATCCCTGCTTAGCTGAATCCACATTGAGTCATAGAGCCCTACAGCCCAGAGACAGGCCCTTTAGCCTAAACTAATCGATGCCAATCAAAATGTCTGTTCACACTAACCACATTTCACTGCACTTGTCCCATAACCTTCTAATCCTTTCCAAACCATGTGTTTGTCCAAATGCCTTTTAAATGTTATTAAGGTACCCACGTTAACAACCTCCTTTGGCAGCTCATTCCATGTGCATACCACCTTCTGTGTAAAAGAAAGTTGCCCCTCAGGTTCCCTTATATTCTTTCCCCTCTAACCTGATGCCCTCTGGTCCTCGATTCCCCAACCCTGAGAAAAAGACTGAGCGCATTCACTGTATCAATGCCTCTCATGATCTTATACACCTCTATAAGGTTCAGCAAGTATGCTGAATAAGTTTTCAAGTTTACAGCTGTATAAACAAAACCTTCAGAGCTGAATACATTAAAACCTTTGATGTCATTGAAAGAGCTCAGCCACTTTTCCCAAATTCTAAAGCAGAAGAACAGAGGTCTAAGCTGTCAATCAATGACAAGATTAAATCAATAGGGGCAACTGACTCAGTCATATCTTAACATCAATATTGTTCACTGCAGAAGTGCACTTTATCCATTGCATCAATTGTTCATGAATCTGAACACTTTTAGACTTCCACATTCTAGTCACTTTAAAAAGCCATTTACCTCCTAAAAGCAAAGCCTTATCATCAATAACTGCTTTAAAAACATATTCACTTATGTTACAGCCTTACATAATGACACACAATTGTGTCAGCACCTTTTTGAATGTACCTGTCAAAAAATTCCTGATTCTAGATTAGGGTTCCCCATATCTCATGACAGCTCCAGACTGGCAAGAACTGCTTTATCTTTTAAAGCCATTCAACTAGGTGACGCCATCAAGATCAATAGGAGTCTAAAATTCCTACCCTCACAGTGGAGAAATGTTTAAATACTATCTAGAAACATTACTTCTGCCCGGCTTAGCATACTTTATACTGTGTAAATTTCCCTTTCATTAATTTCTTTGGATCTTTGAAAGGCTTTTCACCTTATCCTTATGCTTCATCCTCTAAGACTGGGATATGTCATATACTCTGGGCAATCCTTGACCAATCAGAGTCAACACTCCTGGTTTAAATTTAAACAAAACTTGGTGGTTCACTATCAGTCATCATCTATCTGGTGCATTTTCCATAGCAATGCCTCAACTAGTCAGAATCTACTTGCCAACCAAATCTGCAATCTCTTGTCATATGGTATAAAAAAAAGTCTTCCCCTTCATGTTGGTATTATTGTAAAGTAATTTGATGAGTAAAAGATGAAAAGCTTTGACAAAATGTCTCTTTTTCAGTACAGGTCATTCTGCTATAACGTGTGTTTTATTAACACAAATTCGCTGGAATGCAATTGATGAATTGGGGACACTGTTTCTAAAGCATGAACTTTTAAAATGTGTATTGGCTGTAATGCGATTACATTGTCAACAATTTAAACACTGTATCTAAAGTGTGATCTTTCTACAAGAACGTAACCACGGCATTATAGAAGAACTACCTGTACTTTTCTGACAATCTATCTGGTTGTCCCATAATAATATTCTGATGGAAAAGTATGAATTTTGTCAGAATCAAATGTCTGTCCCCCTCTTTGATGGGGAGCCAGGGAGAGGGGGAAACAACCTGCCTTAGAGAGCTGCCAGCCAATCTGATTGGTGTTATAAGATGAATCAAACCCTGACACATTTGTACCACAGCTAGCAGGTTTCTAATCTCAGCAGCACCAGTAAGAGGCTGTAGCCTTCACTGGGACTAAAAGCAATCCCAAAGAAGAAAGGAAGATTGCTCTCAGACTTAAGGCAAGTTCAGGTGCCCAGCTAGCAGCAGGAAGTGGATGGAGGAGAGTGTAGTATTAAAGGAGCAAACGGCTGTAGAGAGAAGTGCAACTTTTGGGAAGAAGGTGTGTACCCAGTAAGCACGGAGGATCCAAACACCAACAAATGAGGTATCCCCACTTCCTGCCTATATTGTTAATGCTGCAGGCTGCTCACACCACTCGCACAGACTGATTATTGTGACCAAGGAAGATTGAAACCTTTTAGTGGCAGTTAATTGGTTCTCTAAGTGCTTGAATAGAATTAAAGGTGGGACCCCTAGTGCCTTTGTTGTCCCCTGTAATATGATGGACACAGAAGAACTGTCTAACTATGCTCTATGAGCCCTCTCATCTTCAAATAAACCATTGAGGGTCTTGTAAAATTCAGCTCTTTGTAAATTAACATGATGTTATGGAACAATACCACTATAACTACATAATACCTCTTACTGCCACCATAATAACACCCACTGCCGATATGCAAGAAACATAAAGGGTACATCAATAAGGAGTTGAGAATACCTCTGAGCTTGACCTTATAATCTGCGATTTGATCTAAATCCTTCAGTACTACACACCAACTTCACTGTTTTTCAAAATTTAATCTAAACAAATTTTGTTGAGGTAAATATCATACTTGTGTTTGCTCTTTTTCTTATTAAATGAATTATCAGCTGTAAACTAACATTGTAACTACAATGGATTAACTATAACACTATTACAATGATGCACAATGTTTGCAGACCCATTAATAACCAAAACAAAGTTGTAAAACACCCTCTGTATATTATTATCGTACATTGAATTCCACACTTATTTTAAATTTATTAATGAGATGTCAGAACTGTGGGCTGGCTAGCATTTATTGCCCATCCCCAGATATCCTTGAGAAAGTGGTGCTGAGCTGCTTTCTTGAATCATTGCTGTTCATATGTTGGTAGACCCACAATGCCATTAGAGAGGGAGTTCCAGGACCCAGTGGCACTGAAGGAATGGCAATATATATCCAAGTCAGGATATTGAGTAACTTACTGGAGAACTTACAGGTGGTGGTGTTCTCAAGTATTTGCTGGCCTTGTCCTTCTAGATATTAGTGGTCAGGAGCCTTGGTGAATTTCTGCAGCATGACTTGTTGACGGTACATACTGCTTTGGTGGAAGGAGAGATGTGGTGAGACATTTGTGGATGTGCTGCCGATTAATTCGGCTACTCTGTCCTGGATGGTGTTGAGTTCCTTGAGTGTTGTTGGAGCTGCACCCATCCAGTCAAACGGGAATATTCCATCACACTCCTGACTTGTGTATTATTGTATGGTGTATTTATTACAATTAACCTGTGGCTAGATAGATTTTTTTCAGTTAAAAGGAAAACTTTATAATAAAAACAAATGCTGGAAATACTCAGTCATGCCTTGTTATCACAGTGAGGAAAGCTGTAAACCTTGCTCTTAGAGCCATATAGTAAGATTCCACATGGAAGTAAATTTGTTTTATGATCTGCGTCAAAGACGTCCATGAAGAATTCCATGAAAACACAATAAAGCATTGCTATCCATTCTTTACATTTGATGAAATGGTACATTTAGTGTACCAAGTTAAAAATCACATAACACCAGGTTATAGTCCAACAGGTTTAATTGGAAGCACTAGCTTTCAGAGCACCGCTCCTTCATCAGGTGGAAGGAGCAGCATTCTGAAAGCTAGTGCTTCCAAATAAACCTGTTGGACTATAACGTAGTGTTGTGTGATTTTGAACTTTGTACATCCCAATCCAACACCAGCATCTTCAAGTCATGACTACTTTTCATGGTAATGGTCAAAATAACCATTATAATGCCTAACTAAAGAAGCTGACTAGCAAAGTGTTCACTTGTAGCATTTATTTTCCCAATGAAAGAATAAATAGTTCTTTTAGACAATCAGTAAATTTGCCAAGGTGAAACTGTGCATACTCTCTCTTCTTAGTTCAAATCATTGCAATTTAATGCTTTAATCAAATGATCACAAAGGAAATTATATTGTTCTCCATTCTTCCTTGGGTAGTTTAAGAATTGAAACAGCAACTCAGTCAACTGTGAACTTAATAACAAAAATCATTAGTTTAATTTGAACATTTGTGAGTTGACTTAGATGACTGAGTAAAGATTGTGACTGAAATTGTCTGAACAGCAACTCTGTCGTGCAGGTGGAAGTAAGAAATTCATAATAGGCCATAAACAGGCCAAGTGAGTGGGTAAAATTGTAACATATGCAGTTCAATCTGAGGATTTGAGGTCATTTATTTTAGGCTTAAAGGAAAGCAAAATATGTTCTTAACAGTAGAGGGAGTAGAAAGGTAGAAGAGCAAAGGGATCTGAGTATTCAAAGACACAGATCATTGAAAGTGGGTGCACAAAAACAAAATTTAATCAAAAAGGCTAATGGGATGTTGGCATTTATTTGAGATGGTTGGACATTTGAGTGGAGCAGTTCACTTGATAATATCCCATCTGGAATATTGGATTTAGTTCTGTGCATTTCAAGAAGGGTACATTTCTCCAGAAACAGAACTGCACCCAGAGATATAAATACTGGGGCTCCAACATCAAGCCAAAAGCTAGGAATTCTGTGGCAAGTTACTCACCTTCTGTCTCCCAGAGGCCTGTCCATCACTTGCAAAAGGTCAGGAGTGTGATTAGACACCAGACACTTGCTTGGATGAGTGAAACTACAACAGTACTCAAAATGTTCAAACCAGAGATGGCCAAGCAACCAACTTGATTGGCACCTATTCACCAACTTCAATATTCACTCTCTCCATCATTGATGCACAGAGACAGCAATATGTTCCATCCATAAGGTTCACTGCAACAGCTCAACTAGACTCCTTCACCAGTATTTCCCAAACTCATAATCTTTACCACCTAGCAGGACAAGGGCGGTACATGGGACCAGCACCACCTGCAAGTGCTCTTCCAAACCACACAACACTGGAATCAAGAGTGTGGCACTGGAAAAACACAGCAGGTCAGGCAGCATACGAGGAGCAGGAGAATCGGCGTTTTGAGTGTAAGCCCTTCATCAGGAATGAGGTTTGTGGGCCAGGGGCCTGAGAGATAATGGGAGAGAGGTGGGGCTGGGGAGAAGACAATATATGTTATATATTGAAGGAAATGTAATGCATATTCTCCAAGGTATAGCAATCCCATAGAGTTCTGGTGAAATAGTTGGTTTGGATTTCCGTGAGCTTGGAACATTGAGGAGTGAGATATAACAGAGGTGTCTATAATGATAATTGCACCACAATTTATTCCTGTTCCTTCTTGTCTCTCAAAATTATAGTGTTTAACCTTCCTGGGTCCCTGCTGCTGCTGTACCCCACCCCATGTTTTCCTGCCAATTGAAGATGCTTAACTAACTTGGCATTAGCCAAATGTCATTATTCCCAACGAGATTCTAAACTGATTCAGATAGGAATGTGGACAACCTAGCAGAAAGATTTGTCGGTAATTTCAGTGGCTTTGGAATGGAGTGATGCAGATTCTTCTGACATCTTAACTCCACTGGCCATAGGACAGAAAGAATCAAATTTTCTCTCAGTCCCAGTCACAGAAAAAAACATAATCCTAAAGTGCCAGTTATTTGTAATTAATTTGATTGTATCGCTTTGAATAATCAACTGTTAAGTTATACAATCTTATGTCAAATCTAAAATAACTTTTCTATGATAAACCTATCAAAACACCATAACTTTTTCTCAATATAAAAAGTGACTGACAGTACCTAGATCTGCTCATTAAAAAAAACAAAAGTACTTAAACTTGAAACAGTTAAACTCTTCTAAAATTAAGTCATTAAGCATTAACAGTTATTTATATTACCAAAGAATTCTCAATTGAAATTCATTAAATAGCTTTGGGAATAATTAAAGAAATTGTTGAGATAATTACTGCATTTCTTCTTGACAAATTTTCATGAAATGCTGTCATTAAAACACAAGCCAAGAGCTGTATATGATTGTTTCTGTTATGAATTTAACTGCTCCCTTTGCTGTGACTCTGATGGCCATTGTAGGGGAGTTTTAAACTGTAACCTACACCTACAGATGTCTGTGCACTTATTAAAGATACAAGACTGGTACCATTGAGAAACACCGAGCATCCATGATATCAAAGAAACATACGCAACTCTGAAGCTTGAAAGCTAGTGTTCACAATACTGACAGTCAAGTGTGTTGCACATTGAGATGACATTCCTCTGTGACTTAGTCTAACACAGATGCTATCCCAATTCTTCTAAATGAAATCCACTTATCTTAATATTGCTGCTTAAACAGCAGACAAATGAATGCATTAAATTTTCACCCCACGATGTGGCCACCAGTCATTTGCAGGCTCATGTATTTTAATTCTAATACTCTTCATCTCAACTTTATCAGTATGGATTTTTTAAGTACTTTTCCTTCTGGCTAAAAAATCTTGCTGATATTCATTACCCATCTGCTAAAAGCAGCACAACTACCTATCTTGGTCTGTTGGGAACACCAATTAGGCTTACCTCTCTGCTCCCACACATGGAGAAGTTTGCACTCAAATCCAATTTATTCAAGGATCATCTGTCCCAGGAGTTAAAATTGGAGAATTTCCAGATGATGCTTATTGTGTCTTGTCTCCTCAATCTTTCTCTGTTTCTCCAGTCAATCAGTTCTTTACTGGTTATTCTCACAGCTTCTGTCAGCCCCTCTTCCCTTTCCCCACCAATTTTACAATTGTTGAGTGTCTTCCTATCATGGCACGATGCCACAGAATAATTGTTTTATGAACATGTGGGTTCTAGTTGATGCACAAGGGGATTAATTCAGGATTAATTCTGAGCTTTATCAGCTAATTCCAATATTATGGTACCTTTTCAATTTTCCTTTGTGCAATGAGTCATTAATCGATCACTTGTCCAAAGTTTCTGTCCTGCAAAGCATTTTAATAGTGATTTCTTCCTCCACTGTTGTGGGATTGCAGACTTCTCTAATATCCCTTCCAGTATTTCTCTAATTCACAACAGTTCATTGGCTCTGAAGTGCTTTGGAACTTCCTGAAATCATAAGAGAGACTACAAAGTTCCTTCTTTCATTTGAAATGTGCTTTTTATGTGATGTTCACTCATGCTCCAAAAGCTGAAGGCAAATATTTAGTGACTTATTCCTGCTGAACATATTGTGATTGACATTAAACATTCAATGAAACATACATTGAAGGGAGTTTACTTCTCAGATGCTTTTGATCATCACATTCGGTGTATTTCAAGTTAATTATATAGGAACAGTGAAATACTTCAAGTAAGGAGCTGTAAGAGAATGTCAACTCTGAAGACCCTAATTTAGATGATGAGGCTGTCATTTGCAGATAGTCATAAATATCATTCAGTTCCATGGGGAGCTTGATTCTAAAAAAAGAAATATAGTACATATTCTACACATTGCTTAAGGGAAGGCTCCAGATAGCTATTCTCATGTCGTGACAATAGATTGGATGCAAAAATCTGAAAGTTTATTTAAAAGTTGCTCATGGTATTCTGCAATTGTTCACATTAAGTTTGTCCTTTCCTATCCAACTGGTCTCAAAATAGAGAAGCTCAATAAAATTACTGACTTGTCACTGATTACCTGAGAAGAGAGAGAGGCAGTATATATGGCCCGTGGATCTAAACACTAAACTTTATCAAAAATCTAGGCTTTTCTTCTATTAGTGTGCATGTAGAATAAGATTTCAGTTCTTGTTGACTTCAAACACTGAAATGCAAAGACTACCAATTTGAACTAAAAACATTATCGCTAATCAGTAAACTTAGACCTACCTTTAGACAAAATACAGGGCAGAATCGTAGAAGGTTATGAATAACATGAGCTATGGTGAATTCAGTGCAGACTTGTGTGAGAAGTCTGAGGCCTATGTTGGGAGCATCTTATGGCATCTCTTCACATTTGCTAAGCGATAATGCGATATTCTCATGAGTCAGTGGTGTATTCCTAAACGATGGGGATTAAAGCTTCTGAATTGTCTCATTAAGATTACAATTTGGCTCATTAATATCCAACTTCCTAACTTACCAAACACACTGAACCAGGATAGATATTGAGAAAACTTGACATGGGAGTCAGAGTAGGTATCTGGAGAATGCAGCTAGCCACTTGTTCTGAGCAATGTCAATGTTGGACATCAGGCACATGACTCACCACCAAATACATCATCAATTAATGGCCTCTTAAGGACCTCAATTCAACAGTGGCTCGATTACCTGCCTTCCTGGTGAATGAAGAAAGTGGCTAGTTCGGTTACCTGATATAGTGACTGGAAATCATTGACGATAAGATCTCTGAGTGGGATTGTTAACCTGAGCCAATCAGGGGGCCCTGGCTGACACATATAAAGAGGAGATTGATTTAGAATCTCCTCAGTTCAGGGACTGACTTCGAGTTGGCTGGCTACAGTCAGCGTACTGTGCACAAATAAATAAAAGGTAACTTGGTGATGGGATACTGGCCTCTGTAGAAAAAAAGAGTAAAAAGAGGAGATTCAGACAGTCTCTTGGGTCTAGGGACTGGCATTGAGCTGGTCAGAGCCAATATACTGTGCCCCTGTAAATAAAGGGTGACTTGGTGATGGGATACCAGCCTCTGTGCAATTATTTCACCTGCCTACTGGGTTGTGAGGGACTCAATTAATCTGGGGGAATGGATGGAGGGCACAGGGATGGGCACTGAAAGCCACCCATGCCTATGCCCCCCATCTCCCAATATCTCACACAAACACCTCTCCCTCTGCAACACCAAACCTGCAAAAAAATGAAAGAAAAAGATTTAACTTCTTATAATTGAATCTCCTGAAGATTGGGCCTCAACTTACAGTCCTTAGCACCCAGGAGCTACTAATATTTGATTGGGTGGCAGCTTCTGGAAAGACTTCACTGTCAAGACCTGTAATTGGCCATGAAGATGTTTGTCGGTCAGTTCTTAACAAGCTGATTGGAGTTTGATTCAACTAGCTTTCTGGGAGATTGGGACAGGGAGTCAGTAGCCACTGAAAATGCTACCCCACAATTAGATTCCAAATTGAAAATCATTGCCTATATCTTTTATGTTCTGCATTTCACCATTAATTATTATCAAATGTGTTGTGTCTATGTGTGTTCATTCTGGCAGGTTAATATTTCTCTTCTGAGCTGATGAGAAAATGTGATTCACATCCTATATATTCTTAATTTAAACAATCTGAGATTAGTTATTAAATCTGGCCCAGCTGAACTGTTGATGACTGAAGAAAAACAGATATACAGCTTTTATTTAATAAAAACTGCTGATCTGTTGGAATGCTTTGAACACAAGAAAAAGAGGGAGGGCAAATTGTAAGGAATTCCACATGTAATGTTTTTCTCTGACACTGGAGTCCATCATCTCCTGATAGAGCTAGCCTTGCTACTGGAACTGGTTGACCAGGACCCATATGCTATTGCCAATATATTTTAATGCTATTTAACCATTCTTAAAGTGTATGGTCAGGGAGAGGGAAGCTCTGAGGTCCTTCTGGAATAAGGCAATGGTTTACATTTGTTCCAGATTAAAGCTAGTAACAACTGTAACCTTTCCTAAACTTGGCAAAGCATCAATTAAATTTAACTTAGCAGAAGAAATTGCTACTGTGCCTTTTTTCATTATTTATTCTCAGGCTATGCATATTTTGTCAAGGCCAGCATTCATTGCCAATCCTTGGTTACCCTTGAGATGGGGAAGTGAGCTGCTCCCCAGCTGCTAAAGGTACCATCACAGATGTGGGAGATAACTGTGTGAGGAAATCATATTTGACAAATTTATTGGGATTCTTTAAAGAGGTATGAAGCATGATTGATAAGGGGAAGCAGTGGACATTTTATTTTTGGATTTCCAGAAGACATTTGATAAGGCATTACGTTTTAGGCTGTTTCATAATATAACAGCCCATTGTGTTTGGGGTAATATGTAAGCATGAATGAAGTCAGCGAGTTGGGATAAGGGGGTGGGGGCATTTTTAAGATGGCAACCTGCAGCTAGTGGAGTGCCACAGGGATCAAGTGGCTCTGGCCATGAGGATTTACAATCTAAATGACTTGGATGAGGAAGTGAATGTACTATCACCAAGTTTGCAGATGATACAAAGATCAGTGGCAAGACAAATGGTGAGGGTGACACACAGAATCTGTAGAGAGGTAGCTTAAATGAGTGGGGAGAAAGCAAGGCAGATTAAATATATGTTGGAAAAACTAAGGGTATGCACTTTGTCAGGAAGAATAAAGGAGCGTAATGGAGAAAGACTGCTGAAAGCTACATCAGAGGGATTTCAGATTCCTCATGTATAAATCATGAAAGGCTTGCATATAAGTTCAGCTGATAATAGGTAAATGATGGGCTAGTCTTTATTTAAAAGGGAATGGACTATAAAAATAGGGAAATCTTGCTAAAGCTACACAAGGTATTAGTTAGACCACTCCTAATGTATTGTGTACAGCTTTAGTTCCCTAAGCTAAGGAAAGATATACCAGCAATAGAGGCAATAAAGAGAAGATTCACTGGGTTGATCCTGTGTAGGGAAGGATTTTCTAATCAGGAGAGGTTGAGGATATTTGCCGAGCATTCAATAGAATTTAGAAGAACCTCGGGAAATCATTTTAAACTTATATAACATTCTTTGGAATTTTAGCATGGTAAATGCTGAGCGATTGTTTCCCCTATGGAAGAGTTTAAGACTAGACAGTATAATCACAAGTGACTGACCATCTAGTTAAGACAAAGATGAGGAGGAATTTCTTCCCCAGGAGGATAATGAACCTGTGGATTTTTTTATTGCAGAGATTACAGAGACTGGATCATTCAGTATGTTAGCAATAATTTTTTTTTTCTGCACAGGAAGCAAGGGTTACATGGAAAAGACAGGAAAGTGGATTTTCAGGGTTTTCAGATCAGCCATGATTCCATTGAAGGGCAGAACAGACTCAATAAGCTGGTATCCATCTACTCTTATTCCTGAAGAAGGGCTGATGCCCGAAACGTCGATTCTCCTGTTCCTTGGATGCTGCCTGACCTGCTGCGCTTTTCCAGCAACACATTTTCAGCTCCATCTACTCTTATGTCTGATGATCTTATAGCTCTGGAAGCATTGAGACAGAAGTTTATGAAATTTAAGAAATCAGTCTGGATAAACCTGCATTGAATTTGAAAGAGTTAAGCAAAGTAATTTTGATAGATGGATATGAGCATTAGGAGTTGACTTCATGTATAAAGCTCTTCTGGAGATCATTCTGTTAGAAGTGTTTAAATTTTTACCACGTTTTCTGATAAGAAGCCACGTTGAAGACAAGTGGGTTGCAGCTGCTGGACAGACAGCAGTAATGGCTGACAATTATGAGCTAACAATGTTTCAGAAAACTAAACCTTTCATCCAGTAGCTCCATAAACTGAAGAGGGACAGAGGCTGAGGCTAGGAGAGAGTGACAGGAACGCAAGGAGTGAGGGAAATGAAAGGACAGCTGGGAGTGTTCCAACATCTCTTCGTCAGATCACCAGGGAGGGTGGAGGTGAAAATTGAAGGCCTCAGTGTTTCTGATGTAATAAAGTAGGACACCATTGTTCAGAAGTTGTGACAGAGACTTATTGAGGTTTGTAAGAGTGAATTTGAAAATGGAGCTGGAAATGAAAATACTTCTCCAATTAAGAAACCAGAGATTACAGGTGAGGTGAGTTGGGAAAAAATGAAAGGTAAGAGGTTTTGTGTAAAAAGGAAGACAACACCTTTTTCTTCAATCAATGCTGCTCAACACATAAGGGATACAAGAGCTGCAGAAAATCTTTTGCTGGAGAAGAATCCAGTTTTGCTTCCAGACTGTGCAATGAAAGCATAAAACCAAATGAAATGGGAACAGGAGTAGGCTGTTCAGCCCCTCAAGCCTGCTCCATCATTCAAAAGGACAGCAGCTGATCCGACATTGTGCACATCCACTTTCATGACATTTTCTCCAACCTTTGATTCCTCTTCTGATCAAGAATTAATCTATCACAGCCACTGTCCCCCTATAACTCTCTGTGACAAGGAGTTCCAAAGACTCACAATCCACTGAGAGAAGAAATTCCTCCTCATCTCAGTCTTAAATTGATGCCCTTTTAGTCTGAGACTATGCCCTCTAGACCCAGACTTTTCAGTGATGAGAAACATCCTCTCAGCATTTATCCTGTCAAGCCCATTAAAAATCCTATATGTTTCAATGAGATCACCTCTCAATCTTCTAAACTCCAGTGAGTAGAATCCTAACCTCTTCAGCCTTTGCTCATAAGTTAGTCCCTCCATAGTTTTGTGAACCTTCTCTGAACTACCTCCAATGAAATTATAACTTGCCTTAAATAAAAGGATCAAAATTGCCCGCAGTGCTCCAGATGTACAGTTGTAGTAAGACTTCCCTAACTCTTGTACTCCAAATCGCTTGGAGTAAGAACCAACATTCCATTAGCCTCCCTGCTACACCTATGATGCTAGCTTTCGGTGTTACATGTACAAGGACCTTCAAGTCCTTTTGTGTTTCAGTTTTATGCAGTTTCTCTCCAATTAAATAGTGCTCTATTCTTTTGTTCTCCCTTTCAAAATTAACAACTTCATATTTTCCCACATTATGCTTATTTGCCAACTTTTTGCCCACTTACTTAACCTATCAATATCTCTCTGTAAACTCTTAGTATCCCTCTTGGAACTTGCCTTTCCATCTGCTTTTGTGTTGTCTGAAAATTTGGCCACAGTGCATTCGCTTCCTTCCTCCTAGTCACTAATGTATATTCTACACAGGTGCGGTCCCAGCACTGATCTCTGTGGAACCTCACTGGTTATAGGCTGCTAACCTGAAAAAAGAGCCCCTTATCTCCACTCACTGTTTCTTGCCAATTAGCCAAGTCTCTATCCATGCCAATGTGCTATCACCAACACCGTGGGCTCTTATCTTGTGCCTTAACCTTCTGTGAGGTACTTGTTGAACACTTTCTGGAAGTCCAAGTGCCAAACATCTCCAGGTTCCCCTCTGTCATTCTGGTTGAGACTTCCACAAAAAAAACTAATAAATTCTAATATATCAGATATGTTTTCCCTTTCATAAAACCATGCTGACTCTGCTTGAATCAATTATGTTTTTCCAAATGTGCTGCATATTACTTCCTTAATAATTGCTTTCAACATTTTTCCAATGATAGATGTTAGGCTAATTAGCCTATAGTTACCTGCTTTTTGACTCTCTCCTTTTTGAATACGGGTGTCACATTGGCATTTTTTAAATCCTCCGTACTACTCCAATATTCAAGGATCTGTATGTCTGTAGCTACTTCTTTTATGATCCTGGATGCAAACCAGCATTGCCAAGGTATGTATTCATATTTAGCCCCATTAGTTTTACTAATACTACTTAAGCATACAACATAGAATATTACAGTGCAGTACAAGCCCTTCAGCCCTCACTGTTGTGCTGACCTGTGGAATCAATCTGAAGTCTATCTATCCTCCACTATTCCATTTTCATCCATATGTTTATCCAATGACCATTTAAATGCACTTAAAGTCTATTACTCTTCCAGGCAGTGCATTCGACGCCCCTACTACTCTCTAAGTAAAGCAATTACCTCTGACATCTCTCCTATATCTATTACCTTTCAATTTATAGCTATGTCCTCTCATTCTAGTCATCACCATCTGAGGAAAAAGGTTCTCACTGTCCATTCTATCTAACCCTCTGATTATCTATGTCTCAATTAAGTCACCTCTCAACTTCTTCTCTCTAAAGAAAACAACCTCAAGTCCCTCAGCCTTTTCTCATAAGACCTTCCCTCCATACCAGGCAACATCCTGGTAAATCTCCTCTGAACCCTTTCTAAAGCTTCCACATCCTTCCTATAATGTGATGACCAGAACTGTACGCAATATTCCAAGTGCGGCTGCACCAGAGTTTTGTACAGCTGCAGCATGACCTCATGGCTCTGAAATTCAATCCCTCTACCAATAAAAGTGAACACACCAAATGCCTTCTTAACAACTCTATCAACCTGGGTGGCCATTTTCAAGGGTCTATGTACATGGACACCAAGATCTCTCTGCTCATCTTCACTACCAAGAATCTGACCATTAGTCCAGAACTCTGCATTCCTGTTAGTCCTTCCAAAGTGAATCACCTCACACTTTTTCACATTAAACTCCACTTGCCGTCTCTCAGCCCAGCTCTGCAGCTTTTCAATGTCCCTCTGTAACCTGCAACATCCTTCAGCACTATCCACAACTCCATCGACCTTAGTGTCATCCACAAATGTACTAACCCATCTTCCTATGCCCTTATCTTGGTCATTTATAAAAATGACAAACAGCAGTGGACCCAAAACAGATCCTTGCTGTATACCACTAGTAACTGAACTCCACGATGAACATTTCCCATCAACCACCACCCTCTGTCTTCTTTCAGCTAGCCAATTTCTGGTCCAAACTGCTAAATCACCCTCAATCCCAAGCCTCTGTATTTTGTGCAAGAGCCTACCAAGGGGAACCTTATCAAACACTTTACTTAAACCCATATACATCACAGCAGCCACTTTACCCTCATTCACCTGTTTGGTCACCATCTCAAAGAACTCAGTAAGGTTTGTGAGGCACGACCTATCCTTCACAAAACCATGTTGACTATCCTTAATCAACTTATTCCTCTCTAGATGATTATAAATGCTACCTCTTGTACACTTTACCCACAACTGAAGTAAGGCTCCCTGTTCTGTAATTACCAGGGTTGTCTCTACTCCCCTTCTTGAACAACGGGGCAGCATTTGCTATCGTCCAGTCTTCTGACACCATTCCTGGAGGCAATGACGATATAAAGATCAAAACCAAAGGCTTTGCAATCTCTTCCCTAGCTTCCCAAAGAATCCTAGGATAAATCCCATCTAGCCCAGGGGACTTAACTATTTTCACACTCTCCAGAAGTGCTAACATCTCCTCCTTGTGAAACTCAACCTCATCTAGTCCAGTAGCCAGTACCTCAGTATTCTCCTCAACAACATTGTCTTTTTCCAGCGTGAATATGGAAGAAAAATATTTATTTAGCGCTTTCCCTATTTCCTTGGACTTCAAGCACAGCTTCCCATTCCTATCTGTTTCTAGTCATTCTTTTATTCTTGATGTAACTATAGAAAGTTTTAGGATTTTCCGTGATCCTATCTGCCAATGACTTCTCATGTCCTCTGCTGGCTCTTCTTTGCGCTCTCTTTACATCTTTCTTGGCTACCTTGTACCTCCTTGCCTGACAGGTACATACTTATCAAGGATACGCAGTAGCTGTTCCTTGAATAAGCTCCACATTTCAATTGCGCCCATCCCCTGCAGTTTCCTTCCCCATCCTATGCATCCTAAATCTTGCCTAATTGCAGCATAATCGCCTTTCCCTCAGCAATAACTCTTGCCCTGCTTTACATACCTATTCCTTTCCATAGCTAACGTAAACATAACTGAATTGTGGTCACTATCACCAAAGTGCTCACCTACTCCAAATCCAACACCTGGCCTAATTCATTACCCAGTACCAAATCCAACATGGCTTTGCCCCTTGTTGGTTTGTCTACACACTGTGTCAGGAAACCATCCTTCACACATTGGACAAAAACTAACCAATCTAAAGTAGTCAATATTTGGAAAGTTAAAGACCCCATAATAACTACCTTGTTACTCTCGCTCCTACCAAACTCATCTTTGCTATCCTTTCCTCTACATCTCTGGAATTATTTGGAGGCCTAGAGAAGACTCCCAAAAGGGGGAAACCTCTTCTTTCCTGTTTCTAATCTCAGCCCACACTACCTCAGTAGACAAGCCCTCAAACATCCTTTCTGCCACCATAATACTGTCCTTGACTAACAATGCCACATCTCCTCTTTTACCATCTTCTCTGTTCTTACTGAAACATCTAAATCCAAGAACCTGCAACAACCATTCCTGTCCCTGCTTTATCCATGTCTTCAAAATGGCCACAACTTTGAAGTCGCATGCTGCAAGTTCACCCACCCTTATTCTGGATGCTCCTGGTGTTGAAGTAAGCAAACTTCAAACCACCTTCCTGGTTGCCAGTGAACTTTTGCGACGTTGAAACCTCATTTCTGACCTCACTACTCTCAACCTCCTGGGCACTGGAGCTACAATTTATTTTCCCATTCCTCTGCTGAATTAATTTAAACCATCCTGAAGGGCATTAACAAACTTCCCTTCCGGGATATTGGTACCCTTCTGGTTCAGGTGTAGACCATTCTGTTTGTAGAGGTCCCACCTACTCCAGAAAGAGCCCCAATTATCCAGGTATCTGAAACCCTCCCTTCTGCACCATCCCTGTAGCCACTGTTCAACTCCTCTCTCTCCCTATTCCTCGCCTCGCTAGCATGTGGCATGGGCAACAATCCAGAGATAACAACTCTTTCGTTCTGGCACTAAGCTTCCACCCTAGCTCCCTGAAGTTCTGCCTTAAATCCCCATCCATTTTCCTCCTTATGTCATTCGTACCTCTGTGGACCATGACTTGGGGGTGCTTCCCCCTCCCCCTCAGGGATCCCAAAAACACTTCTATAGTGATGGTGATGATACATAATACCTCCACAATATTCGTTAGCATTTATGGGATGGTTGAAATATTTTCCACTGCAAAGACTAATGCAAAATACCTGTTTAACTCCTCTGCCATTTCCTTGTTGCATATTGGTTACTACCTTCCCACATTCATTTTCTAAGGGGCCTATCTTCATTTGGGCCTATTTCTTCCATTTTATATGTTTCAAGAAGCTCTTCTTGTCAGATTTTGTATTACTCACAAGTTTGCTATCAGAATTTATTTTCCCTCATTATTATTGTTGTAGTCCTTCCTTGCTGGATTCTGAATTTACTCTAGTCTTCAGGGTTATCACTGACTTTTGCCTCCTTGTACACTTTTACATTTCGCTTTCTACTCTCCTCATTTCCTTGGTTGGCCACAGTTGGTTTATTCCTGTCTTAGGATCTTTTCTCCTTACAGGGATACATGTTTGCCAAGAGTCATGAACTACCCCCTGAACTGTTTGCCATTGTTTGCTTTTCTATCTTTCCTGGTAACCTATCTGCTGAGTGCACTTTAGCAAACATCTATCTTAATTCGATTGTAATCCTTTTTATTTAAGTTAAAGACAGTTTCTTCTGACAAACGTTTCTTACACTCAAACTGACTACTAAATTCTATCACTATTTCCTTGGGGATCTTTTACTCAGAGGTCTTTTATTAAACCCACCTGATTACCCATCACTAGATTCAGGGGAGCTTGTTCTCTGGTTGGTTCATTGCCTATTGTTGTAGGAAACTATCCTTTCCTAACTTGATTTGACCCAATCAATATGGAGATTAAAGTCACCCATAATTATTGCTCCATTCTTTTTAAAAACTCCTATTATTTGTTGATTTATAGCATTTCCCAAAGTGTGGCTACTGTTTGGAGATCTTCTTTCCCTTGCTTTTAAATGCAAAAGTGTCTGTAAATGGGAAAAGCAGAGATTCTATCCTGGTTCTACTATACAAGGTGGAAATGTTATCCAGAGCAGTGCTGATACGAACTGTTAAGAAATTAGGCGAAAGCGAGGACTGCAGATGCTCGAGATTAGAGTCGAGAGTGTGGTGTTGGAAAAGCACAGCAGGTCAGGCAGCATCCAAGGTGCTGGAGAATCGACATTCCAGGAAAAGCCCTTCATCAGGAATGAGGCTGTTAATAAATTACCCATGGACAGAGTTGATTTACTTTAGGGTCATTACTTGACTGCAGTAAAGGTTTAGTCATAATTGTGGGAAGTCTGAATGAGGTTAAAGGGACAGAAGAGTTACAAGAACAAATTCCATGCATTTTTCCATGATGTGTGGCAACCTGAGAAGTGGCAAAACAGAGTCCAGAACCACGTCAAAGCAATACCGCAAGCAGGCGATAGAATAACTGTAACTTTATTTGAAGAGGCAGACAATTCAAAAGAGCTATTTGGGATGTTTCAGTTAATCACTGCTCAGGAATCAGATTCAGAGTTCAACAAGTTAACACAGGCAGCTCATAATGAGAATGAGACTGAAGCAGTTACAGAGTGCTGTTACATTTAAAAGAAAGTTCTGATGTGGAAATGGAGATATCCTCACAGACATGCAGATTAGGAATAGATGGTCATTCATCAGACAGCGAGTTGTGGGTGGCACAGGCATTTATTTGTCTATGTCCAATTGCCCAAACGGCAATTAAGAATCAATTACCATTGAAATGGGTCGAGGATCATATGTAGTGCAGCAAAACCTCTTTATTCCTGTATTTCAAATCCCTTGCGATAAAGGCCAACAAGGTCTGACGCTTCCTAATTCCTTCACCTGCATCCTTGCTTTTGATGATTCATGAACAAAGACAGTCTCATCCCTTCAACACTTTCCAACCTTTCATCATTTTAGAAATAATTTGCATCCCAAAATGAATAACATTACACTTATTGTATTACTTTTGTCACGTTTAGCTCACTTACTTCACCTGTCCAAGTTATTTCAAAACCTTTTTGCATACTCCTCCCAAGTTACACTACCACATGGTTTCAGCATATCCAGAAATCTTACAATTGGTCCCCACATTCAAATCATTTATAAGGATTGCGGCCCTAGCCCTGTTCTTTGTGGTGTCCCACTATAGCAGCCTGCCATCCTGAAAATGATCCATCTAAGCTTGTATGTTATCTGTAATCTCATGTGCACTAATTTTGTTGACTAACTTCCTGTGTGGGTCCTTTCCAAAAGCTCTCTGTTAACTCAAAAGTATCATATCCATTCTCCATTATCCATACTACAAGTAATACTCACAAATACTTTCAGCAAGTTTGCCAAACATGAGTTCCCTTTCATAAATCCATTCTGAATCAACCTAATTTTGCTATTCTTTTCTAAGAGTCTAGTTCTCAACTCATTATCATAAATTGTGAGATTTTCCCTCTTCCTGATAAACTGAGAAATCTGTCGTTCTTCTTTCTCCCTCTCTCTCCCATCTAAAATGATGGAGTGACATTTGTTGTTTTACTTTCCAGTCTGTGGGAACCAATCCAGGATCTGCAGAATTTAGAAAGATAATCACCAGTGCATCCACTGTCTCTCGAGTGACCTCCATCAACAGTAATAAACTAATAATGAACCTCTGGTCATGAAAAGCATTTTTCAATCCATGTGCCAGCTCCTACTTACTTTTCTCCAAGGCAAACGTCAGGTCAACAATTATCAGTACAATTTCAAAAATACAATAGAGATCAGGAATGAAAATAATTTAACTCTAATATACAGAGGACTCACATATATATATATATATACCAAATTAAATTTTAGACTTTACTTTTAACACGTGTGTGATGTAAAATAGACTATCATAAGAACAAATCTAATGACAACCATATTTGTTTAATTTACACTATTCTTAGCTTTGAAGTTTGAACGAAAGTAGACAGGCAAGAGGCTGGAAAAATACAGCAAGCCAGGCAGCATCAGGAGGTGAAGAAGTCAACATTTTGGGTCTAGCCTTTCTTTAGGACTGGGAATGGGTGTAGGGGGAACAGCAGATAAAGGGAGTGACGGGGGCAGGATGGTGAAGTGGGGATAGGTGCAGACAGGTAGAGGGTACAATCTGGTTGGTCAATGGGAGGAATGAATCTGGCTGGTGGCAGGGAAGAGTGGAATGGAGGAATGGGGCTGGGAAGGGAGTCGGGAGATGGGAAGGGAGATTATTTGAACATGGAGAACTCAATGTTAAGTCCTCAGGGTTGTAGGCTGCCCAGGTAGAAGATGAGGTGCTGTTCCTCCGATTTGCAATTTGGTTTGTTGTGGCAATGGAGGAGGCCAAGATGGTCACGTCAGAAAGGGAGTGGGAAGGGGAATTAAAGTGGGTGGTGACTGGGAGGTCTGATCAGCCTCTACGGGCCCAGCTGAGATACTCAGCAAAACGTGTCCTATGTTTACGTTTGGTCTCCCCAATGTAGAGAGGACCACATCGGGAACACCTGATGCAGTAAACTTGGTTGGAAGAGAGGCAGGTGAACCTCTATCTCACCTGGAAGGACTGTTTGGGGCCCTGGATGGAGGTGAGGGGTTTGGTGTGCCAGCAGGTTTTGCTTCTTTTCCAGTTGCAGGGAAAAGTACCTGGAGGTTTGGTTGGGGGGTGGGGGGGTGGGGGGAAGGCATGGGTGGTGGTGGTTGGTGGGGAGAGTGGCGCAAACCAAGGGCTATCAAAGGGAATCATCCTTTCGGAAGGGAGAGAGGGGTGGGAACGGGAAGACGTTCTAGGTGGTGGGGTCTAGTTGGAGTTGTTGGAAGTGGTTAAGGATGATGCGTTGGATGCGGAGACTGTTGGGGTGGTAAGGGAGGACAAGGGGGTGGCTGTCTTTATTGCTGTGGGAGGGGGTGTTGAGTGCAGGGGAACAGGGAAAGAAGGTAGTGCGGTGGAGGGCTGTCTGGATGACAGAGGGGGAAAAGCACGTTGTTCAAAAAATGTCGATATCTGGGATGCTCACGGGTGGACTCTCTCTTCATCCAATCAGATGCAGCGGACATTGAGGAATTGGGAGAATGGGATGGAGTTCTAGCAGGAAATTGGTTGGGAGGAGGTGTAATCTAGATAGTTTTCTTGACTTCTCCATTTCTATCTCCAGTGACAGTTTCCAGACTGACGCTTACTATAAATCCACAGACTTCCATAACTTCCAAAAGATTACACCTCCTCCCACCCAGTATCCTGCAAGAACTCCATCCCATTCTCCCAATTCCTCTGCATTTGCTTGGACGGGGAGACATTCCACTTGCAAATGTCCCAGATATCCACCAATTTTGAACAACATGCTTTTCCCCCTTCGGGTCATCTATAGACAGCCCTCTACTGCATCACTTCCATTCCCTGTTCCACTGCTTTAAACCTCCCCCTTCCCAACGCAATGAAGATAGAGTCACTCCAACTAGACCCCACCACCAAGAACATTTTCTCCTCCCCACCTCTCTCTGCCTTCCACAAGGACCGTTACCTTCAACAGTCCTAGTTTTTCACCGCTCTCCCCACTGACCCAACCCCCCAAATCCCCAGGTACCTTCCCCTGAAAGCAGAAAAGATGCAAAACCTGCCGGTACATCACCCCCGTCACCTCCATCCAGGGCCCCAAACAGTCCCTCCAGGTGAGACAGAAGTTCTCTCTTCTAACCGAATTTACTACATCAGGCACTCCCAATATGGTCTTCTCTATATTGGGAGACCAAACGTAAATTCAGGGCACGTTTTACTGAGTATCTCAGCCGGGCCGGGGGACTGACCTGACCTCCCAGTCACCGCCCATTTGAATTCCCCTTCCCACTCCCTTTCCAAAATGACCATCCTTGGCCTCATCCATTGCCACAATGAACCAAACCGGGTATTGGAGGAAGAACACCACATTTCCTGCCTGGGCAGCCTACAGCCCAGAGGACTCAACATTGATAACCTTCCTTCCCATTCCCTGACTCCCTTCCCAGCCTCTCCTGTTCCCTTCCACTCCTACCTGCCACCAACCGGATTCATTCCTCCCATTAACGAGCAGGTCGTACCCTCTACCTGTCATCACCTATCCCCACTTCACCTCTTAGCCCCGCCACCCCCTTTATCTGCAGCTCCCCCCCACACCCACCCCTAGTCCTGAAGAAGGGTTACACCCGAAACGTCGACTTCTCCACCTCCTGATGCTGCCTGGCTTGCTGTGTTCTTCCAGCCTCATGCCTGTCTATTTTGGATTCCAGCATCTGCAGTATTTTGTCTTAATGTTTGAACTAAGCAGGATGACTAGGCAGAGAATGTGCTAGATCGTAGGATGAAAGTATTTAACAATATATGAGCTTACTGAAACTCAAATTAGGGATAATGTGGGAAATTCTGATCATCAGGGGACTAGGAATTCACTTAGATTATCTTCATGTACCATATTATTCCTTCATTCTCTGTTACACACCATATGTCACAGCAGTATGTCAAGAAACAAATGCTTAATAATTTATATAATAAAAGCACATTAATTGCACTCAGACACTAATTATACAGACAGACATTAGGCTTTGTGTAATACAGACAAAATATTAAAATAGATAAGTCGACTTTTAATAATGACTCCTTTAACTCCCTTAAGATTATTGAGAAGCCAGTAATAATCAAAGAACAGCTATACAAGAGCATTCATTACCCCCCCCCCCCCCCCCCGCCTCTCACATCCTAAGAACAACAGCCCAACTGATAGAACAAATCTATTATTTAGAACTAGGGATGAAGCAGCTCAAGATGAAGCACAGATCAGTGGGCACTGAAGATTTACCACAGAGGGTAGCTGCTGAAAGGCCAACTGTTAGCAAACAGAAATCTAGCATCCTAAATCCTCATTATATATTATTAGCTGACTGAAATTACTGAGGGAGTTCACCAAATGAGGCTGCTACAGTACAAAGAAGTCAGCCTTTAGTTCCATACCCATGCAAGTACAAGGAGGGGACAGAATATTCAGAATGCTATCTGCGCTATAGTCTGGCACTGTCCAGGCAGCTTCACCAATCCACTGTCATTGTGATTGCAGTAACAGTTGTCTCTTACTGCTCCTTTAGACATATGATCTAAGAGGCAATCAAAGTGGCTTGAATAAGGGCCATCAGAACATGATTCAAAGATCTTGTAGAAAGCATTTACTCCTCAGTGTCCATTCTATAGGAAATCTTTGGTCCAGATATAGATCCATCAAGTTCTATTGCAAATGTTGGTAAAAGACTTTCTGATATGCAAGTATATCTGATGTTAACTCATCACTTTTAACAACACCTTCTCCTCAAACTATCACATGCACAATCACTTACAAGTGCACAAACCAGTAAACTTGGAGCATGGTCACAGCCAGGTCCCAGCAGCAATGGACAGGACCTCACAGGTATAATCCTCAAGGGTACTGAGAATGCTCTGAGCATGTATACTCATGGACAACCTCCTGCCTTTCACCTTTAAAACTGTGCTCCCTTCAACTCTGCTGCTTTCTATCCACTCTATCCTTGTCCCTCATGATCATATTTACCTCCGTCAGGATCCCCCTCAGCCTTCACTGCTCAAAAGAAAACAACCTGAGCTTATCCAGCATCTCTTCATTGCTAAAATGCTCCACTCATGTGAATTTTCTCTGTACCTCCCTCCAGTCTAATCACATTCTTCATATAGGACTGTGACCAAAACGGCACACAATGTTTCAGTGTAGTCTTACAAAGGTTTTGTTCAACTCGCAAGAGATCCTAAATAAAAGCCAAAAGAACTGTGGATGTTGTAAATCAGAACATGAACATGGTCCTGTGGAAGGGCCACCAGACCTGAAACGTTAACTCTGATTTCTCTTCACAGCTGCTGCCAGACCTGCTGAACTTTTCCAGTAATTTCTGTTTTTGTTCCAAACAAATCTTCCCCTCTTACAATCTTTGCCTCAATTAATAAAACCAAGTGTTCTACATGCCTTCTTACCTACTCTATTCACCAGTGCTGCTGCCTTCAGTGATCTGTGGATAAGCACCAGAGATCCCTCTAGTCCTCTGAACTTCCTCATGTCCTGCCATTCATTTGGAAATAATGGATAACTATCAAAGAGTCAGACATGGTGGGCTGAATGCTTCCTTCTGTGACGATTCTGTAATACCTGAATTATTGACTGAACACAGATTCTTGCATTTCACCTTGGTGTCTGATATTTATTAAGTTATCACCTTTAATGTTATGTTCCTTTATTTGCTCAATGGACAAATGCACCAAGTACATGAATATCATCACATGACAAAGGCTGTCTTTATAGTAATAGTCAAGGCACGAGTTATGTCCGGAGAGTGCTCTGTACTGTATGTTAGTTCAGCTATAAATAAACACACCAGAGATCTTCAGGTAAATGAGATCTGCATAGTTCATTTGTGTTACATTTAGATAACACAAGAATGTTATTATACCATATACAGGTGGGAATTTCTTTCTTCTAAAAAAAAAGAAAAAAGAAGAAACCAGCTTTACAAGCTTGAAGCCCAAAGGGAACAGCATCAAAGAAAACATAATAGCAATCTAAGTGTTACCAGAGTATAGAAAGTAGAACAAAATATCTTGCAAACTCTGAAGATCTCTGAGTTTGTTAGGTTTTGCCATCTGATTGAAACACACTACCTGAAGGCTATTTCACATTTGATTGAATGTTGTGGATCAAGCCTGTACTGGACTAAGAGAATTTATACCTAAATCTAAGTAACAAAACAAAATGTTAACTGCATTTAGCAGAACAATACCCAAGACAAGCTTCAAGCCAAAAAATAGAAAGAGACACTAAGCACAGTGCTGAAAACATAGAAAAAGTGCACAATTTCAAACATAAAGTGAGTAGTCAAAAGAATATTGAAGATTGGATACCAAATCCCACTCCATGACCTGGAAAGCCCCAGATCTCTCATTCAAGTTCAAACATTTGAACCAAACGTGCAGCTAAGCTTCCAAGCCCAATTAGGCAAGCAAATCTGAAGACCACCAGAAAGAAACCTGCTAAGATATGGAAAGGGTCAACAGGCCAGCTGTAAGCAAGAATTAAACCATATGAATCATTGGATTAGTAGTGCAATATGGAATCTGGGGAACTCATGCAACTGTACAGAGGCTGAACTGCTGGTTCAAGTAACAGAATTAGTAATTGTCTCAATATCTGCTGAAGAATTCTAAAAATACCTCTCAAAAAAAATAGCAAAGTCACAGCATTGACTCACTGCTAGCTGATGGCAGAAAATACATTTACAGCTGAACAACCACACTTTAAACATGTGGTGAAGTCAATGGTCTTGACATTCTTTCAGGATATAAAAAGCAAGCAAGCTATATCGCAAGTGTAGCCTACCACATCCACTGCAAAGCTGCCACTTGTTCCAAATGTGCAGGGCAGAAGAACGCTGGTCTACCTATGCAAGAAATGTGGATCCAAAGATACAGCCAATGGCTGCAACAAGGCACAATCAAACAGAAAACAGGTGCATTCGTACTGTAACAGCAACAAGGAATGCTTCAGAGGCCTCTGTCAATGTTAACAAGCACACAAAGTTCACAGCAAGACAGATCTAAGTCAAGACCCAGATTGATATAGCTTCCAAATGGGAAATGAACAATCTTTCCACGTAGTGAGTATAATACATTGTGGAAGCATTAACCACAATCAACATCATTTGCCCAAAGCAAATGAAAATACACACTCAAAACCAAGACTGACACTTATGAAAATATCATATTAGTCTGAATTCTGAAGGACCTGTGGCAGCAATGAAATTCAAATGCATAATTAACAACTGTCAAATTAACTGCACACAATGAGTTTGTCAGTCTGTTTCATTGTTGCTCCAACAATGCAATGCACCCATAGCAATTCAGCATGGAAAGCACAAATATTTTATTGTGTAGACATAATTGCTCTAGTAGTGGCTGGACACCAGTGTGTCTAGTTTTCAATATGGTAACCATCCACAATATCACCAAGGTACTCAGTGCAGCCGAAGAGATCCAGAATACTTGTCGTAAGACAGTCCAGGTTTACAATTGTACCCAGACATATTCAATGCCTTTGGAAATTTCAGAGGTGCGATGCTCTATTGAACCTAGGAGAAGATGCAATTCTGTCAATCAATCCTTCTAGGAAGTATAGGGTTCACATACAAGAAAAACTTAAGTGTGAGCTGGATGACACGAAATGCAGCAGCATCACTGCTGTGTGAATCACCACACAAACTGCTGTAGTTCAATTACATGCATTCTAAAGAATAATTGTACAATCAGATTAAGTCTATATCTGAGACATCTGAACCTCTCTCTAAAGGGACACCCATAAGATTCCGTATTAGAGGAATTGAAATCTAGCAGCTAAGTCTTCTCCTAGCTGAATGTCAATTGTGGATATTACCATTACACTTAGTCAGGACATCTCAGGACTTCATTACCTTGAGAATGTCATTTGGAAGATAATATTTCCAGAGGTTAATCTTTGGTTTGTCTGTCAGCTCCAGATACTCAGATGCAAATCTGTTCTGACCTGACCCAGGCAAAGTCGAAAATATGAGACAAATGCCTCCCCTACAAGACAAGGAAGACCTATAAAGATATCCTGAATTCTTCAAATTCTTGGCACTGTACGTTCCAATCCTTTCTGAAAGAAACATCATCACTGAGAGAGCTCCTAAAGAAAGATATATAATGAATATGGCAGATGGACTGTCAACCATATGGACCAAATGTTCAAGTTTCTCAAACAAACATTGTCAGAAGGAAACTGTACATTGCAGCACCACAACCCAAAGAAGATATTCTTGGAGCCAACTTTCCACAGAAAGTGGTAAGAGCAACGTGCAGGTTGGCAAATTGTTTGCATTTGTATTAAAATATCTATTACAAGCCCACTCCAATTATTGCAAAACATGAAACACTTGCTGTAGATTTTGCTATCATAAGCTTCTATAAACACCTTGAGTAAGCAATTCATCAGGAAAACCGATCATAAACCAATTTGACATTATTGGCCATAAACCACCGATGCGTGCACCACCTAAACTACAACAACTTCTGATAAAAAAAAGGAATATGACTTTGATGTCTTCTCTGACCAGAGCTAGAATCGTCACCTCAGATACACTGAGAAAATTGCCAAACCTAAATAAAAATGTAGGAGTTCATTTGGATCTGCAAGCCAACAGCATGGACATTAAGGTGGAAAATGTGCTCAAAACCAATCTATTGCAGTTTGGTCAGCATAAATGGGACCAGGTTCAATCAGAAACTAATAAAAACTCAAAACTGAGAAGGCACTGTGAAAAGTTGTCATTGAAGGGTGACCTGATATAATAAAAGGGGTGTCAGACATATTCAGAGCTTATGGTCTTACAGAGATGAATGCAATCTCTCAAGAGGTTTACCTTCAAAGGAAAACAAATTCTTGTTCTCAAAACTCTGCCCGAGGGAATGCTGTTGTAACTAGACTGAGGACATATGGACATAAAGCAGAGGAGGTGACTAGGACATGATAAATCAATTGGTCAGAGATAAACCGTGACATTGAGTGCCAGTCTGTTCAGTGCACCAGAGGAAATCATTTCTGACAATGGGTCGCAGTAAATTGGCAGACTCTTCAGGGATATGTATCCCAAATGGGCCATGAGCCAAGCGATGACCTCATCACATTATCCCTGAGCAAATGGTCTCATTGAGTAAAAACCAAAAGAACTGTGGCTGCTGTAAATCAGAAACAAACACAGAAATTGCTGAAAGGTTCAGTTCTGAGGAAGGGTCACCGAACCCGAAGTGCCCAACTCTGATTTCTCTTCACAGATGCTGGCTGACCTGCTGAGCTTTTCCAGCAATTTCTGTGTTGGTCTTATTGAGTGAATGGTTCCCACCATTAAATTACTCATTCTGAAGTGCAGGGCAACAAAAGAAGATCTTTTTTTTCGTCATGTTACGTCTCAGAGTTTCACCACAGGATATGGGCTATCCATCACCAGCAGAGATCGTGTTCGGAGGCAAGTGAAAGCTACAACCTATTGAAATTCTTGGAGATGCAGGATACACTCCTCAGTAAACAAAGGAGGCTAAAGATTTTACATGGCTGGCCAGTAGGTACGAAACTACTTCAACTACACATAGGACAAGAGATGAGAGTCACACGCTCCACAATGAGAATATTGCTACCCGCAGAGGAATCCAAAGTGTGTTGTGAGACCAGCTCTCAAGATATCACGACATCCAATGAAAGAATGCTGAGGAGGACTAGACATCATGCAAGGGACTGTACAACACACAATTGTGCATTTCAAACATTAAAGAATACACCCACATGACCACAGTATGATGGAACACTAGACCAACAATATATACTCTTATAACATGGCTAATGCCAAGGGGAAAATCCACACTTCCAAAACGTTATGCTGCAACATGTTCTGGATGAGTTTGTCAAACTGTTAGACTTCTGTACATTAAATTTTATGATCTTTAACTTCATGTATCTAATTTTGCTCTTAATTATGTTTATGTGCCTTAACTTATAACATGCAAAGCCTATTGTTGAAAAATAAAGTGGATGTTATGTTATCAGCTTTAGTGTAGTATCCCTTTAAGAGCTTGACATGAAACTGAGCAATTGCATAAATAGTATTAGATGACCACATGCCCCAGGCTTTCTGAATGATAACATTGGAGGCACAGGCTGTATCTGGACACTCCTCTGTACATTGTATATTAGTTCAACTGTAAATGAACCCACCAGAGATCTTCAAGATAACAGAATCAATATACCTCACTTTTGTTACTTTTAAATAAAGAAGAATATGATTACTACATTGACAACAATAATGCAATAGTTTTGGATATCAAGACATTACATTTTAGTGCTAAACTGTGCACAGCTGGGCAGTAAATGTTTACAGTACAGTTATACTGGTTTAATAACTGGGAAAACTTTTAGAATTTTAATTTATTTTTAAAAAAACTAAAATATGGCTAATCATCTGAGCTAGGATGTTTAAAGTTGGCTATTGCATATTTAATGTTACTGACTCCACATCATCATTTGCTATTTTGTAGAATCATACCACAAAAACTAAATCTGGATTTACTACACTCATCCTGAAGAGAATGTTGCTGGTTTAATTAACTTTAAATGTAACTTATCCTTGTCAGCTATTTAGGGAAATAATATTGAGTCACTCTTTTCTGTCTTTTTAACATTCTGCAGTTAAAATAAATAAATTATGTTATTGTACACTATTCATTTTGGTATTTTGTAGACTAATGGAGCAACAGATTCACTGAATGCAAGCTATGTTTGGAAATGCAACTGACAGATGTCAAAGCACTTTCATGCATAATTTGATCAAGGTTAATTGTAAGCAGATCTCCTATGGCAGATTCAATTGGAAGACAAAAATTTGTTTTCCTCCCTTGAGCACTTGAAACAAAGTGCTTAAAGTCCATCTAGAAAGATTGGACTTTAAGAAGTGCAAAGTACTGGGCCAAATCTGGAACAGTATTGAGACTGAACTAAAAACACAAAACTTTGTGTACAAAATGGTGATCCCTTCCTATTAGCAGCACTGATTGGTTGGGCAGGGTGTTTACTGATAAGGTTCTAAATCATTAAGTTTTGTTTAAATGACTGAGAAGTGGATATGGGTGTTCAAGTCTGAAAAATATTTTAAGATATGGAACAAAATGTCATTTGTATTTTATGTATAAAGTTCAAAATATTGAATTTGGTTTGTTTAATCTTGTGTGCCATTATCTTCGAACATTTCATAAATCCATCTGTAGCAATTTAGAAGGTTGGTAATAATCCCTCACAAACGTGTCCTTGCTTTGCGGATTGCGTTACCAGAAAGCAATAAAATGGCTTTATTATTTTAAGAATTCCCCTGATAGCTCATTAAGCTTGGCTAATAGGGGCTAGGTCATACAAATCAGCAAATTGATATAGATGTACCTAATCTTACCCAGTGTGATTGAGCAGTCTAATTGGGCTCTTGTGGCACAGTGGTAGTGTCCCTACCTCTGGACTGGGAGGCCTAGGCTCATGTCCCACCTTCTCCAGAGTTGTGTGATTACATCTCTGAACAAGTTGTTTTGAAAATATGGAGCTGTTTGACCTCACTGACCCTGGTCAAGGAAAAGCAGCGTTAGAGTTGACTGTACCTAATCAGCAGTGACACTTGCTTAAAGTGCACATGAAGGTGAAGTGAGGGGACAATCTAAACATGTTGCCTTTGTAGTTGAACAGCTGACCAAGACTTACTATCAATGATTATATACACATAAAGATCACATGAATGAAGTAAGCCTGTTGTTTCATTGAATTAATATATATTAAATGGCATGGATTTCCTCCATTCCAAATGGTCCAGTATGAAATCATGGCTTGTAAACACTTCTTGTTTTATGAACACACAAGATTAGTTTATCTAGTCATCACCTGGTCTATCTTCCCCTTCCCCACACCCTACCTTCCTCCATAAACACAGGACAGTGTTAACACCTTTGAGAGAGGAAAAGAAACAATGCACAGAGAAAATAACTTGAGAGGCAAAGACAAGATTGGAGCTCAAACATCAGTAAATTAAACCCTGGATAACCTGCCTGGGAACAGGCCATTTTAGATCTAGCAATGTTAAATGAGGTAGGATAAATAAGCAATTTCGTACCCAGTGATCTTCTAAGGGACAATGATCACAATATGGTAGAATTTGAAATTCAGTTTGAGGGGTAGCAACTTGGGTGTCCAACCAGTGTCCTCAACTTAAATAAGGCAAATTACAGAGGCACGAAGGAAGAATCATCCAGAGCGGGCTGGAAAATTAGACAATGGGGAAAGAGTGCACAAGTGATTTACATGAACTATTCCATGGAAGAGGAACTTCAGTTAGGAGGATAGATTGGTGAAATTGGGACTATTCCCCTGGGAGTGAAAAAGACTTGAGAGTAGATTTGATAGAAGATATCAAACTCATGAGCAGGTTGGGTAGAGTAGATAGGGAGAAGTTGCTCCCACACATAAAAGAAAAAAGAACAAGAGGGCATACACTTCAATCACTGCCAATGTGGTCACTGCCCTTTGTCTGTCTTCCTCCTTAAGGTGCCACTGTTTTGATCTTTTGTTTCCCAAAGCTCCAAAACAATGCAACAGCTTATAAAACAGCATTTACTGCTCCTAGAATTCAAGGGAATAAACTCCAACACTGAAAATACCTCAAAAAAGGAGAAGTTCTTACAAACACAATTTTTCCCATCGTCCATCAGAATAGTGACAAAGACGTTTAGTATGCTTCCCTTTATTGGTCAGTGTTTCTATTCCTGATGAAGGACTTTCACCTGAAACATCGATTTTCCTGCTCCTCAGATACTGCCTGACCTGCTGTGCTTTTCCAGCACCACTCTAATCTAGGCATTGAGTAAAGGAGTTGGGAGGTTATGTTGCGGCTGTATGGAAGATTGGTTCGGCCACTTTTGGAATATTGCCTGCAATTCTGATCTCCCTACTATAGGAAGGATGTTGTGAAACTTGAAAGAATAGTTCAGAAAAGACTTACAATGATGTTGCCAGGGTTGGAGGGTTAGAGCTATAGGGAGAGGCTGAATAGACTGGGGCTATTTTTCCTGGAGCATCGGAGGCTGAGAAGTGACCTTATCGAGGTTTATAAAATCATGAGGAGCATGGATAGGTCTTTTCCCCAGGGTGGGGGTGTCCAAAACTAGAGGTCATAGCTTTAAGGTGAGAGAGGAAAGATTTAAAAGGGACCTAAGGGTCAACTTTGTCACACAAATGGTGGTGCATACATGGAATGAGCTACCAGAGGAAGTGGTGGAGGCTGGTACAATCGCAACATTTAAAAGGCAACTGGATGGGTATATGAATAGGAAGGGTTTAGAAGGGTATGGGCTAAATGCTGGCAATTGAGACTAGATTAATTTAGTAAGGATATCTGATCGCTATGGATGAGTGGACTGAAGGGTCTCTTTCTGTGCTGCATATCTTTACAATTATTTGAATTGATGGGTAAATGAAGTAAGGATGATGTGAGAAAGGATGTGTTCACCTGGTGAGTAGGCTGCGTATGGAATGCACTGCCTGGAATTGTGGAGGAGTCAGGCTCAGTTGGAGCATTAAGAGGGCATTGGATGATTATTTATGTAGAAATATGGGGAAAAGGCAGGAGATTGGCATTAGCTCATAGAATTGGTGCAGGCACAATGAGCTGAATGGCTTCTTTCTACACTGTAGCAATTCTGTGATTCCATGATTTTGGAATGTTCAGTAGATGAGCACTGTCAGACATTTAAACTGCCATTTCATAACACTCAGCAAAAGTTTATTTCGATCGAAAAGAAAGTCTACCTGAAAAGGATGAACCACATGTGTTTCACAATGATAATCGAGGAGCGTGTCCGATCAAAATCTAAAGCATAGCAAGTGGTGAAAACTAGTGATAGACCAAAAGATTCAGATTATTTTAGGAACTAGCAGAACATGACTTAAAAAAACAAATAACAAGGAGAAAACTGATTTTGGGAGTAAATTGGCAAGTTTTTTTTAAGGCATCAGGAGTTTCTACAGATAAGTACAAAGAGACTAGCTAAAGCGATTGTGGGGTATTTGGAGTATACAACTGGGGAGTTGCTAATGGGGAATTGGAGTTTGGCAGTTAAAGTGAACTCATATCAAACAAAGAACAGGTTGTTCTGCTATTTAATGTGAATTTGCTGTCACATGATTGGCAAATTGGGGACACGTTTGAAAGTGTGAACTTTTAAAATGTGTGTTGGCTGTAACACGATTACATCATCAATATTTCAAGCACTGTTTCTGAGGAGCAATTTTTCTACAATGCGAGATTGTACAAGAATGCAACCATCGCATTATAGAAGAACTACCTGAACTGTGGATGCTGAAACAAAAACAAAAATGGCTGAGCAAATTCAGCATGTGTAGCCGTATCTGTGGGGAGAAGACAGAGTTAACAGTGGTGACTCTCCATCAGAACAGTGAGGCTAACAACGAGCCCAGGAAGAGCAACAGGCCACCCACAGAGGATGAGGAGCACCCAGCTCAGGGAGACGTTGCAGCTGCAGAGCCCCTGAGGAAGCCTGTGATCCTCAGGGGTCTTAGAGCTCTCAGCCCTAACTCCATTTCTTGGGGATGAGCGAAATTCACAGCTGATGTAGGGTCCACACCTCCCAGGACACTGCAATGGAACTGGATTGGGACCTGAGGGCTGCAACAACAGGAGGCCATCCTTTCCCAGCGGCTGGGAAACTGACAATCACTTTGAATCCCTATATAGCTGGCTCCTTCCAGGGAACAATGGGTGTCTTGTGTGGGATCTCTCAGACATGCACCTGTAAATATATCAGGGCAGTGACTAGTGCCATCTATACAAGATAACACCAGATTGTTTCATTTCCCAATGACAAGGTCAGTGCTGCAGCCTGGGCAGTAGGATTTGGAACCAAAGCTGGCTTCACCCAAGCGCAGGGCACCATGAACTGCATTGATGTGATACTGAGGGGGTTATATCACAACAAATGTTCATCAATCATCCATTTTGAGGAAGACTTTCCATTTCATTAATGTTCAGGTCATCTTTCATCAGTGCTACCATTTCCTGAAGGTGTGTGCCCATTACCCTGGCAGCTGCCATGGCTCCTCCATCCTGGAGTACACTTATGTACCTGGTGTGTTTGAGGCTCTGGGTGCCTCATTTGGCTGGTTACTAGGGGACAAGTCCAACCCACTGGGACCATGGCTTATGACTCATTGCACAAGCATATATCATATTGCCTATATTTTGACCGGGACTGTGCTGTGCTCTGCACAATTGGTGCAGGCAACAAGGTGACATGCTGGATACCTAAAGACTGGGAAACAGCAGCAGTCTTCTGCAAAAAGCAACGTAACTGGCACTTAACCAAAAAATTTACGATTCAGCCCCGGGTGTTTTGCTGTTGGTACGATCTACTTCTTTGTGAACATCATTAATTCACATTCCAGGCCAAACCAGTGCTTACAGCCACCAAATTACACAAGAGCCAATAGATGATTCTTTCTCAGTTGTTATCAATTCTTTTTCTCTACGTATGTGCTTTCAAGATAGCAGATAATTCTGATTGCAAAGACAATTCTACAGGTCTACACGCTTTAGTTAAAAAATGTCAACCATTTCTTACCAAAGTTATTCATTTAATTATTGCATATCAGCAATCAATAAGACAGGGTTAGCATTGTTCAATAGTTCAGCACCAGGAATTGCTTTGCGATATTAACTTTTGCATGTGGTTCATTTGCCTGCAATCCAAATGGGAAACGTGTTTACATTTAATAGTTATGCAATTATTACTTCATTCTGTATTTCTGATTCTAAAAGCAGGGGCTACATTTTTCGAGAAGACAGACACATGAGCTCAAAGAAGCTTCTTTCTGTGTCAAATATCACTATTGTTGAAATAAATGTAGGCTGACAGATTTAAATACAGGACTTAATTGGTTAGTTTATCCAGCCTATTATTGTTTAATAGCTGCACCAGGTGGAATCCAAAGTAAATCTTTCAATAATGAGATCTTCCCAGTGAGTAAAACGAGTCACAAATGGTGCACTGCCTGAACTACCTTCTAACTTATCCTCCTTTCTCTTCTTCCCAGCATCATTAGAGAACACTGTGTTTTGTGTCCAATCCATGCAACTGATACAGAGTCATGCTGAAGATCCTGCATGATATGGATCGAAGAGGGCCTTAGCTGTCCTTTCAGCTGAAAGCCACCATCAGTGTGCAAATGGCTTGTTCAGTGACACATCTGGTGCTCACATGGCATTCACAGTTTCTCTCCTGGACCTGATTCCTCAGATTTCCAAGAGGTGTCATCATCCGCATTTTAGGTGGATGTCCCCTATTTCTGAGTCGACAGTCAACAACACTGCTTTGAAATGTAATGCGATTTCTGCAAATATATTGTAAATATCTGGAGCTATTTATCAACTACAGTACAGACAGTTTCTCGTTCTAAATGTCAAGAGGCAGAGCTGCATGAGTAAGCTATAATAAAGTCATACATTTTCAGAGGTCTGCATTTCTTATTTTTGTCCAAATATTCTGCATGTACATGCAATAGTTTTTGGTAACCAAATCCATTAAGAGGATTTTAATCAATTCTTTTACATTGTAATAATGCCCATTGGATCAAATGTGCAAAACAGTTTAATTGTAACAACTTCATCAAACAATAACAAAAGCCTGTGGCATGGTGGCTCAGTGGTTAGCATTGCTACTTCACAATACCAGGGTCCTGGGTTCAATCCAGCCTCGGGCAACTGTCAGTGTGGACTTTGCACATTCTCCCCGTGTCTGCATGGGTTTACTCTGGTTTCCTCCCACAGTCCAAAGATATGCAGGTCAGGTGAATTACCTGTAGTGTTAGGTGTAGGGGTATGGGTGTGTTGTGCTTCGGTGGGTCAGTGTGGACTTGTTGGGCCAAAAGGCCTGTTTCCACACTGTAAGTAATCTAATCATGATTCCAACTGGAAGGGAACTCTTTTCCTTCATATTGTTGTATGTTATAGCTTTCCTCATTTTTCAGTTATGGACAGTATATTTTAGCTTTACCTATTTATTTGCAAATTAACCTATTTTGTTCTGCAAGAAAAATGTCTACATTTGTGCAATAAGTTTGAATTTGGTTATGTGCATAGGACACTCTCCAGCTTGATTATTAATCAAATATTAATTCCCAATTATCCATAGTTATCTTGTACCATCCTAAACTTCTTTAACATGGATGTACATATGGGTTTGTGTATGGCTTTCAAGTGAAATCCTGAGATTACACGAGTGCATCAGAACAGGTACATTATCAGTTTTGTAATGTTGCTCAATTGCAGTTTAGCTTTGGCTCCATAATTTTCCCAGACTTCCTGGAATTTTCCAATTAAAGAAAAACATTTGAGGAGTCTGAAGCCAATAGTAAGTATGACCTATTTGCAGTTGCTTTCTTACTTGCTTGAGAGAAAGGGTTTGGTCCCTTCTGAGAAGTGACTTCACACACTTTCATGCCGTCACCAACATTTACAAGGTTCAGGGAGCTGATCAACAGCTATCACAACAGTGTGGGTGCTTATTATGCTGTGGTGGCCCTCAGTTAGGGACCAATATGATGCCCAGAAAAAGCATTAGCAGCAGCTAGAGTGACAGGACCAGCAACAGCCAGCTGCTCACAGACCTGCAGTTGTACAGGAGCCAACAGATCAGCAGAATCACTGAGGACCCTACACCCAGTACACAGGTTTGCAGGAAGAGGTTAACCTTCTTGATATATCAGACTAATGTCTCAGGAGGCTCACAGTGTTAGATTATTTTGGTGGTAGAGTTGATAGATATGGCGCTGGAAAAGCAGAGCAGGCCAGGCAGTATCCGAGGAGCAGGAGAGTTAACGTTTCAGGTATGAGCCCTTCATCAGGAATGTGGAGGGGGCAGGGGGCTGGGGGGAAGGTAGGTGGGATGGTGTTAGGTAGATGGAGGTAGGGAGGGTGAAACGGATAGATGAGAATCACGATGGACAGGTAGATCAGGTCAAGAGGGCAGTGCTGAGTTGGAGGGTTGGGCATGGGATGAGATGGGGGGAGGAGAGATTTGAAAACTGGTGAAGTTGATGTCGATGCCATGTGGTTTTGGGGCACTGAGACTGATTATGGTGGATGGCCTTGATTTAGTGGTGGAGGAGGCCCAGGACTTGTGTGTTCTTGGGGGAGTGGGAGAGGGTGTTGAAGTGGTCAGCCACTGGGCGGTGGAGTTGTTTGGTGCGTACATCCCTCCGCTCCCCCTACCTCAGCCCTCGAACCCCACCCCTCCAACCGCAATAAGGATAGAACCCTGCTGTCTTTACCTTCCACCCCACCATTACAACGCATCAATGTCCGTCAGTTCCACCACCTACAATCAGACCTCACCACCAGAAATATATTTTCCTCCCCACCCCTATCTGCATTCTGCAGAAACCATTTCCTCTAAGATCCCCTCGTTAGGTCCATGCCACACCCCCACCAGATCACTGTCCACTCCCGGCACCTTCCCTTTTCATCGCACGAGTTATAAAACCTGCGCCCATACCTGCCCCCTCACCTTCGCCAATGATCCCAAAGGATCTTTTCACATCCAGCAGAGATTTTCCTGCTCATCCACCCATTTCATCTACTGCGCCCATTGCTCTCAATGTGGTCTTCCCTATATCAGGGAGACAGAACGTCAACTCACGAGTAGCTCAGGGAACATCTCTGGGACACGTTCACCAAACAACGCCCCCATTGCCAACCACTCCAACTCCCCCTCCCATTTTGTCAAGGACATTCAAGTCCTGGGCCTCCTCCACCACCAAGTCAAAGCCACATGCCAACTGGAGGAAGAATGCCTCATCTTCCACCTCAGGACCCTCCAACCACATGGCATCAACATTAACCTCACTAGTTTCCAAATCTCTCCTCCCCCCCCACCTCATCCCAGATCCAACACTCCAACTTGGCTCTGCCCTCTTGAACTGCCCCGTCTTCCTTCCCATCTATCTGCTCCACCCTCCTCTCTGATCTATCACAATTGCCTCGCACCTGCATCCACCTATCGTCTTCCCAGCTACCTTGCTCCCAGCCCCCTCCCCACTCTTCTATTTATCTCCCAGCACCCTTTCCTGTCCACATTCCTCATGAAGGGCTTATGCCCGAAACATCGACTGTTCTGCTCCTCGGATGCTGCCTGACCTGCAGTGCTTTTCCAGCACCATACTTCTCGACTCTGATTCTCCAGCAGCTGCAGTCCTCACTTTCTCTTTATTTTGGTGGGAGGCGTTTGCATCCTGCTGGAATAAAACCTGCTCTCATTTGAACCTGGTGACCGCTGCCTCAACCATGACTGTTTTGCCTTTGGCATCTCCAAATCTCTGCCAGAGTTAATTGTAGGATCTCACAGTCAGCAACAAACAGTTGCATAAGATAGGTGTCTGAAGATGTCATTGTCAGGACTAGAAATAATATGAAACTTGCCTTCAATGATACTGGTCAGAAGAAGTGTGTACAGGGATTTGTGGCTCTCTTGGTTTCCCACTGGCACAGGGCACCACTGGTAGTACATATAAAGCAATTACAGAGCCCATTGATCAGCCAAGAGTGATCAACAACAGCAATATCAATATGTAGCTGATAGGCAATGGTAAAAATACCTTAAGTGTAAGTGCACACATGACTCCTGAGCATCTGCCAATTTGATTTATTCAACAATGTGTCCACACTCTTTGATTGCTCCTCATTTCAAAGCAATGTTATTAACTGGCTGTTTAGGAAGAAGGGATATCCATTTAACATGGCTACAGACAGCTCTTGGAAACCTGAGGGATAAGATCCAGGAGTGATCCAGTGAATGCCATTATGATTTAGATATGTTACTGAACAAGACATTGGCGCACTAAATATGGGATTCAGGTGCCGAGTCAGAACTATGATCTCCTTTCACATCAGGAAAGATCTTCAAAATGTTTCCTAACATCTGTAAGGTTTGGACTTGTAAGTGGAATAGGGCACAAAGCACAATATGTATTCAAACATTGCTGGGTAGAAGGAGGAGCTGGAAGCGAATGCAGGCAGTGCACTATCAGTGGCTCAATTTGCTCATTGGGATGAGCACTGTTGTGAGATACACTGAGATTCCATTAGCGCACTGAACTAACAATAATATGCATATACCCCATTTGCCCAAAATTCTGCTTTTCCACAAAGCCAGTAACCCCTTGCTTTGTTAGCTCCATATTGCATGCCACAATCCGTAGCTTGCCATTATCATCCTCATAACAAATTATCACTATCCAGTATTTATCAAGTATGGTCAAGACATGGAAGTGGCACCAGTATTTATGAAGCTCACAAAGAAATGGAAATATTTTAACATTATGTAATGCAAAATCGTGCGTTCTCAAATGTAACAACAAATCTTGGCTCTTCCTTCTTGTACTCTCATGTTCTCCTTTTACCATCATTAGAATGACCCAGCTGTACTACCTTGTTAGCTGTGAACCAGAGATTACTGTAGTGATTGTAACAAGGTCAGCTAGGTGGACCTCATAGAATATGAGTTCCTTAATTGAGCCAGATTAACAGTACCAATCAGGGAGCCCCGGCTCAACAGTTAAGAACAGAAGTGTGTTCCTGGTGGTTGCAATTGAATAAAGACTCGTGCACTTTGTGTCTTTCACTGTGTCTCACACCTGCACACACACACCATGGGTGCTGGGGAAAAAAATAAGCACTACCGCAGTTAGGCGGTAGTGTGGGGGTTAAGAAAAAAAGAAAAAATAAGAAAAAAAAAGGAAAAAAAGAAGAGAAAAAAAATAACCAGGAGATTTAATTGCCCTTTGATAAAAAAAGAATAGAAGTGTGGCGTGCCTCTGTGGCACAATGGAAAGCGCGTTGGCCTTCTACCTCACTGTTCAGGCTTCTATCGAAAGGTTGTGCGTTCGAATCCCATCAGAGTCGAGTTTGCGGGTTCGAGTGGCTGTCGGAGGGGAGGGCCGTGGCGGCGAGGGCGACCAGGGTCGGGGACGTGCTGGGTGCCGGGGGCCTGGGCTGGATGCTGCCGCAGGATATAGCTAGCAGGGCAGCGGTAGACGTCCGGTACATGGCCACCGCCATCCGACACCTTAAAACGGTGGTGCTCGGACCCAACGTGGTGCACCAGTTGGACGATGCTCAGGTGTGCGGTGGGATCCCGTCCGCGCTTACCCCGGCCCGGACGGAATTTCACATTGGCCCCAAGGTCCCGTACTTCCCGCGGGAGCCTGTGCCCCACAACCTGAGCCGCCTCCGGAATTTTAATTTTGTCGCTTTCAGGGACATAAAAAGGAAGGCCCTGTATCGACTGCTGCTGCACACCGTCCACCTCTTCTCCCTCATCCACCGTCCGGACACGCCTTGGCGTGCCCATTTGCCACCGGGCGGTGGAGATCCCCAGTGGAGGGCTCTCTACGCGGGAGTCCTCCCCCTTTCTCTCGGGGATCTGGGGTGGAGGGTGCTGCACGCAGCAGTCCCCTGCAACCGCAGATTGCGGTGGTTCACGGACTCCCAGCCCAACTGCTTGTTCTGTGGCGCTGTGGAGTCCGTGGACCATGTCTATATTGGGTGTGGCCGTTTGCACTCCCTTTTTGATTTTCTTAAAAACCTTCTCCTCTGTTTCTGGCTGCACTTCAGTCCCACGCTCCTGATCTTCGGGCACCCGGTACGGAGGAGGGAGGGCAGGTCCGAGGACCTCCTCGTGGGTCTGCTCCTGGGCCTGGCCAAACTGGCCATCAACAGGTCCAGGCAGCGGGCCGTGGAGGGGGTCGTTAGGGCCGACTGCCTGCCCCTCTTCCGGGGTTACGTTAGAGCCCGGGTGTCCTTGGAGAAGGAGCACGCGGTGTCCACCAACACCCTGGAGTCGTTCAGGGAGAGGTGGGCGCCGCAGGGAGTGGAGTGCATTATTTCTTCCTCCAACTCTATTTTGATTTAGTTCCTACCCTCACCTTCACTGTTTTGATCACACAGCATTGCCCTTTGATGTGAAGGGCAGTGCTTGTCACTGGCCACTCGGGTGTTTTTCATATCTTCCTGGTGGTGGAAATTGAATAAAGATTCGTGCACTTTGTGTCCTTCACTGTGTTTTACACCTGCACACACACACACCATGGGTGCTGGGGAAAAAAATAAGCACTACCGCACTTAGGCGGTAGTGTGAAAAAAAGAAGAAAAAAAGAAAAAAGAAAAAAAAACAGGAGTGTTTGATTTAAAAAAATGTTAAAAAAGCAAAAAGAAAGAGAAAAAGAAAAAAGGGCGTGTCTATGTTAGGGCCTGGATGTCCTTGGAGAAGGAGCACGCGGTGTCCACCAACACCCTGGAGTTGTGACTGGCCACTCGGGTGTTTCCTTCCTTTTGGAGATTGGATCAGTGTGTGACTGTGACTCTGTGTGTGTGCACATGCAAGGACTCTCCATGTTGCTGCTTGGGGCCTGCCTCACTGCTGCTGCCTGGGACTTGCCTTGGGGCCCCTCCCCAGGACCTCCACCACTGCTGTTGTTGCCTGAGGCCCACCTCCACTGCTGCTACCTGGGACTCCATTTTGGGGCTGCCTGGGACTTGCCTTGGGGACCCTCCCCAGCAGGCCTGCCCCCACCACTGCAAAAGAAAAAAAAGGAACAGAAGTGTCAAACTCCTGTTCATTCTGAGAGCTGGTTCTGAGGGCGCTGGATCGATGTCAATAACTCTTTACTGTAAATAAAGGGCGGCTTGGTGATACTGAACTCTGCGGAATTATTTCTAGCATTGTAAAAAGGTTAATTATACATGGACACAAGAAACTAAAATCATGTTTGCTTTAAGTCACCTGACTATATAACTCCATCTTCTAAGTTGATCAAAGAGAGACACTCAGATTGGTCTCAACTCTTTCCCAGAAGATAATGGAGTCTTTGACAACTCATTGTAAGAATTTAAATTGGGTATCGACTACAACCAAATGACAGGCTTGGTAATGGGAAGATATGTTTCTGCGATGTCAGTAGAACAACTTACTTTTATCACTGGTCGCAGCAGCCATCTGAGCTTGCCAGCTAAGAATGATTCAAAAGAGAGGTTCCAACTTGAACCTTCTGGAAGAAACACTTCTCCAGGCAGATAGGAAATGAGAAAGAGAAGGAGACAGAGAGACATCTCAAAACAGCTAATGGTTTTCTGTAAAGTAACTGAGACGTTACTGAGAAAATATCTGGAATTAAGAATCTCCTGGTGACTATGAGGTCTTTGTCAGTGGTCGGAAAAACACATCTGGCTCACTAATGTTCTTCAGGGAAGGAAAACTGCCATCCGCACCTCATCTGGCCTACATGTGACTCCAGATCCATAGCAATGTAGTTGACTCTCAACTGCCCTCTGAAATGGCCTAGGAGGCCTGCCGATGGTATCAATTTCTATGAGGAACAAGCAATAAATGCTGGCCAGCCAGCGATGTCAGTGTCCCACAATGGAATAAAAAAAGTTAGATGTGACATGCCTGCAGAACTAGTCTTCTTGATCTTACAAATTCTACTGTCCTATGAGACCTCCCTGTACAAAATAAAATCAACTATTCAACAACAGAGACATCGCAGGAACGAAATCGGACTTCAATTTCAGTCCTTTACAAAGACTTCAAGTACTGCACCCTCGTGGAATACCTCAGAGATTTATTGGGACTTTCTTGTTATAAGTATTAAATTATCTTAGCAGTACACAGGAACCTCGATTATCTGAGTACCAATAATCCGAAAATCGGATTATCCGAAGGGGATCTCGAGGTGCTGATAGAAACAGTACATCAAAGACGCATTTCCAACAGCGATTGCATTTTTTGTTTACAGTGATTAACAGGCACTGTCTCCGAATGACTGACCTCCCACTCTCTCTGTCTCCCAACACTTTCCCTGGAGTTCTACACAGGGATGTACCCTAAACCCCTCTTCCCCGGGGAATCTCTCCAACATTGTCCTGTACAGGGCAAAGGTGGAGCCTGTCAAAAAGTTACAGTAAAAAGTTGTGTGTGTTTGTGTGAGAAAGCGCTATTTGGAGACTTACCCCACAAAGACAACTGCAACAGTAGTCTTGTTGGCATCCAATCCGGCTGCCCCAGAGAGGGGGCGGGATTGGGGCAGTGCTGGAGGAGGACGGGGGCGTGGGCAGGGGTTGGGAGGGAGGCGAGGGTCAGTACTGGACGGGTATGGGTGGAGAGGGTGGGGAGAGGGCCGTGTTGGGCGGTTGGGGGGTGTGTGGTGTTGGACAGGGTTGGGTGTTGGGGTGGGAGGCGGTATTCGATGGGGTTGGGGCGGGAGGTGGTGTTGGACGGGTTGGGGCAGGGGGTGGTGTAGGACGGGGTTGGGGGGCGGAGGGCGGTGTTGGACGAGGTTGGAGGGTGGAGGGCGGTGTTGGACAGGGTTGGGGTGGGGACGGAGTTGGACAGGTTGGGGGCGGGAGGTGGTGTTGGACAGGGTTGGGGCGGGAGGCAGTGTTAATGAGGTTGGGGGCGGGGGGAGTGTTGGACGAGGTTGGGTGGCAGGGGGCGGAGTTGAATGAAGTTGGTGGGTGGGGGGGGCGATGTTGGACCGGGTTGGGGCGGGGATTGGTGTTGGACAAGGTTGGGGGCGAGGGGGTCGTGTTGAACAGGGTTGGGCCGGGGGGCAGTGATGGACGGAGTTGGGGGCAGGGGGCAGTGTTGGTCGAGGTTTGGAGGCAGGGTGCGGTGTTGGATGGGCTTGGGGGAGTAGGTGGTGTTGGACGGGGTTGGGGGGAGGGAGCGGTGTTGGACGAGGTTGGGGGGAGGGGGCGGTGTTGGACGTAGTTGGGGGTAGGGGGCGGTGTTGGACGAGGTTGGGGGCAGGGGGTGCTGTTGGACGAGGTTGGGGGGCGGTGTTGGATGAGGTTTGGGGGTGGGGGGCGGTGTTGGACTGGGTTGGGGAGGGGACGGTGTTGAACGGGGCTGGGGCGGCGGGGGTCGGTGTTGGATGAGGTTGGGACGGGGGCGGGGAGTGGTATTGGATGGGGTTGGGGGCAGGGGGCGGTGTTGGACGGGGTTGGGGGTGAGGGGCGGTGTTGGATGGGGTTGGAGGTGGGGAGCGGTATTGGACGGAGTTGGAGGCGGGGGTGATGTTGGACGAGGTTGGGGTGAGGGGGGTGGTGTTGGATGGGGTTGGAGGCAGGGGGCAATGTTGGATGAGGTTGGAGCGAGGGGACGGTGTTGGATGGGGTTGGGGCGAGGGGGGTGGTGTTGGACAAGGTTGGGGGCGGGGTGGTGGTGTTGAACAGGGTTGGGCTGGGAGGGGTGGTGATGGACGGGGTTGGGGGCAGGGGGCGGTGTTGGACGAGGTTTGGAGGCGGGGTGCGGTGTTGGACGGGCTTGGGGGAGTGGGCGGTGTTGGACGAGTTTGGGGGTAGGGGGCGGTGTTGGACGAGGTTGGCGGGAGGGGGCGGTGTTGGACGTAGTTGGGGGGGAGGGTGCGGTGTTGGATGGGGTTGGGGGAGGGGATGATGTTGGACGAGGTTGGGGGGCAGGGGGTGGTGTTGGACTGGGTTGGGGAGGGGGCGGTGTTGGACAGGGCTAGCGGGCGGGGGTTGGTGTTGGACGGGGTTGGGGCGGGGGCGGGGGTCAGTGTTGGATGGGGCTGGGGGGCAGGGGGCGGTGTTGGACGGGGTTGGGGGTGAGGGGCGGTGTTGGACGGGGTTGGAGGTGAGGAGCGGTGTTGGACGGGGTTGGAGGCGGGGACGATGTTGGATGAGGTTGGGGCGAGGGGGGTGGTGTTGGACAGGGTTGGAGGCTGGTGGGGTGGTGTTGGACGGGGTTGGAGGCGGGGGGCAATGTTGGATGAGGTTGGGGCAAGGGGGGGCGGTGTTGGACGGGGTTGGAGGCGGGGAGCGGTGTTGGATGGGGTTGGGGCGATGGGGGAGGTGTTGGACGGGGGTTGGGGCAAGGGGGGGCGGTGTTGGACGGGGTTGGAGGCGGGGCGGTTTTGGATGGGGTTGCGGGGTGGGGGTTGGTGTTGGATGGGATTGGAGGTGGGGGGCGGTGTTGGACAAGGTTGGGGGTGGGGGGCAGTGTTGGATGAGGTTGGGAGTGGGGGGCTGTGTTGTACGGGGTTGGGGGGCAGGGGGCGGTATTGGACCGGGTGGGGGGGCAGGGTGTCACACGTTGTAAACTGCTGCAGTCTCCCAAACGGGGAGCAGACTTTAAAAGCCTCAGAGGAAAGGTATTTAACTGATTAACCGAATAATTGGTTATCTGAACAAAATAGTGCCCGCCCCTCTCATTCAGATAACCAAGTTTCCCCTGTATTTGTTTTAATCTTGATATCTGTAACTTCTTATTAATAATGTTACTTAGAGTTATACAGATGTACAGCACAGAAACAGATCCTTCGGTCCAACTCGTCCATGCCAAACATATATCCCAACCCAATCTAGTCACACCTGCTAGCACCCAGCACATATCTCCCCAAACCCTCCCTATGCATATATCCATCCAAATGCCTTTTAAATGTTGCAATTGCACTAGCCTCCACCAATTCTCCTGGCAGCTCATTCTGTACTCTTACCACCTACTGCATGAAAAAGTTGCCCTGTAGATCTCTTTTATATCTTTCCCCTTTCACCCTAAACCCATACCCTCTAGTTCTGGACTCCCCACCCCAGGAAAAAGACTTTGTCTATTTACCCGATCCATGTCTCTCATGATTTTGTAAACCTCTATAAGGTCACCGCTCAGTCTCTCACGCTCCAGGGAAAACAGCCCCAACCTATTCAACCTCTCCCTATAACTCAAACCCTCTAACCTTGGCAACATCGTTGTAAATCTTTTCTGAACCCTTTCAAGTTTCACAACAGCTTTCCGATAGGAAGGAGACCAGAATTATATGCAATAATCCAAATTAGCCTAACCAATGTCCTGTACAGCCACAACATGACCTCCCAACTCCTGTACTCAATAAAGGAAAGCATACCAAATGCCTTCACTATCCTATCTACCTGCAACTCCACTTTCAAGGAACTATGAACCCGCACTCCAAGGTCTCTTTGTTCAGCGACATTCCCCAAGACCTTACCAATAAGTGTATAAGTCCTGTTACGATTTGCTTTCCAAAATGCAGGACCTCACATTTATCTAAATTAAACTCCATGTGCCACTCCTCAGCCCATTGGCCTATCTGATCAAGATCCTGTTTAATCTGAGGTAACCTTCTTCGCTGTCCACTACGCCTCCAATTTTGGTGCCATCTGCAAACTTACTAACTGTACCTCTTATGCTCACATCCAAATCATTTATATAAATGACGAAAAGTAGTGGACCCAGCACCAATCCTTGTGGCACTCCACTGGTCACAGGCCTCCAGTCTGAAAAACAACCCTCCACCACCACCCTCTGTCTTCTACCTTTGAGCCAGTTCTGCATCCATGAGTATCTATGAGTTATCTCTAAGTAACCTTCAGGAATAACATGTTATAAGTTAATCTTTAATTTATTTAAAGTATAAGCTTGATTATTGATCTGCTTTAACTTGAATCCTGCAAATTAACAAGAGACTAACTAAAGTACGTTGATCAGCACTTTGCTGACAACGCTCGGAACATACCCAATCGTCATGACAACTGATTTAAGGCATTTGGACCAAATAGCCTGTTCCTTCACTGTAAATCTGATATATTATGTGAATAGATGTTGAAATATTTTAATGAAGAGAAATAGGACAATGAAAATTAGGCATAATGTATTTTCTATAAGCGTGGCCAATCATGATGTGCAAACTTTGTGAGGCTCCTCTGTTCCTGAGGACTTTTACCCTTATCATTAAATTGTATGGAATGTAAATCCCTATTTCAACCATTGACTGATGTGACCTGTTCCAGCCTTTTTCTGACTGGCCAGATGATAGGGATCACATGGACATCACTCTGAAATGGAAACATATGTGTGCAGAGATGATTGGAAATGGCTTCCTGTGACAAGAGTTAAAAGAACACTAAGGAGAATAGATTAAAATGATGCTCCAGATGGTGAATTAAATGTGCACAGTAAAAATAAGATTAAGTGTAATGGTAAGTTTTATTAAGAATAGTCTGAATAATGTTTAGGAGGTGCATAGGGAGCATTCAAATCCAAAAGCATATTTTTTGCACAGTGTGAGTATAAAGGTAGGTGAAGGCTATGCCACTGAGTACACTGAATGTTTTTTTTTTGCAAACATCAATTTTCCTTTCAACATGAAGTACAACACATTTCTTTCCCCTGATACCATTTCAGCAACATGAATTATGAGGGGGTTATGCAGAGCAGCTCCATTGCAAACAGCAAAAGGTTTGACTTCAAGCTTGGCTGCAGGTCCAGAAGTTTGGGACTGTGTGCCGCTGGCTAAGAAATTAGAAACACTTTTACCTTGATGGTGTGCCATTGATTGGAGAAGTATGATTCTCACATCACTGGACAGCCATGACCTGATATCTTTAGAGCTAACGGCATTGGCTTTTTTTTAAACACAATTTATATTTTCAGGTTCTTCAGTTTTGAAGGATGGACCACCCTTATGTGCTCACACCAACACTGTTACTTAGTGGTATATGTTAAAAGGTCCAACTTCATAAAAAGCAATGTGTGGTTCTGCTCAATTACTAAACAATTAGGTGGAGAGCACATTTCAGAATCTGGCAGCTACATTCTGATCAAATACAAATCACATACCCTAAAGGGTTTCCAAGATGATGCATGACCCTATTTCAGACCAAACATCAACTGAATACAAACACAAGATACTTCAGGGTCGAAAGCGCAGAATATGCTCCTAGTTTGATAAAGCAGGATGCAAAGTGATCCCTCTGGAGGGGCTTCTACTGCAGTGATGTGAATATTTGACAGGATATAATAAATATATTTTATTCAGAGAGGTGTCTAAAATTGATATTAGCAAGGAGTGAACTTACAGTATGGTTATTTGGAAGCAAGTGTCCAATTGATTGTACCAGAAAATGGCGAGTCAGCAAGAGGGGTTTTTGATTTCGCTGCACATCAATTTAAGACCATAAGACATAGGAGTGGAAGTAAGGCCATTCGGCCCATCGAGTCCACTCCGCCATTCAATCATGGCTGATGCGCATTTCAGCTCCACTTACCAGCATTCTCCCCGTAGCCCTTAATTCCTCTAGACAACAAGAACCTATCAATCTCGGCCTTGAAGACATTTAGCGTCCCGGCTTCCACTGCACTCCGTGGCAATGAATTCCACAGGCCCACCACTCTCTGGCTGAAGAAATGTCTCCGCATTTCTGTTCTAAAATGACCCCCTCTAATTCTAAGGCTGTGTCCACGGGTCCTAGTCTCCTCGCCTAACGGAAACAATTTTCTAACATCCACCTTTTCAAAGCCATGTATTATTTTGTATGTCTCTATTAGATCTCCCCTTAATCTTCTAAACTCTAATTAGTGGCATTTTCCAGTTGGTTAAACCCCAGGAATACCCATTTCTCAGACATAGTTGAGAAAAAGGGTCACAGACCATCTCACAAATGTTTAATTCCCTTCAAGTTGCACAGGACCTCAGGGAGCTTCATTCATTCTGTTGGGGGGACTACAGTCATAAGTCTCTGATTCCTTTGAAGTCCTTTTTGAAATAGAATCATTGGCCCCAATGTTAACCCACTCAAAACGTTCACTTCCAGATTTAAAATTAGACCCACAGGAACATAAGAAGGAAGCCATTCAGTCTATCATGTCTGTACTGGTTTGTTAGTAGAGCTATGCAAGTGTTCCCCCTCCCCACGATCTTGTAAATGTTTCCTCATCAATTCTCTTTTGAAAATTACTTTTAAATCTTTGAAGTTTTCATGTGTCAGTTCTGGTTCTTATACCATTCATACAAATCTGTGTTCTCTGTTTCCAACTTAGTGCCATTAGAAGCTGTTTCTGTTTTTTTTAGTCCTATCAATTTCACCTCTATCACATTCTTTCTTGACCTTCAGATTAGATTAGATTACTTAGAGTGTGGAAACAGGCACTTCGGCCCAACAAGTCCACACCGCCCCGCCGAAGCGCAACCCACCCATACCCCTACATCTACCCCTTACCGAACACTACGGGCAATTTAGCATGGCCAATTCACCTGACCTGCACATCTTTGGACTGTGGGAGGAAACCGGAGCACCCAGAGGAAACCCACACAGACACGGGGAGAATGTGCAAACTCCACACAGTCAGTCGCCTGAGGCAGGAATTGAACCCAGGTCTCTGGCGCTGTGAGGCAGCAGTGCTAACCACTGTGCCACCGTGCCACCCACTCCTTGATATTAGCAAGGAGTGAGCTTACAGTATGGTTATTTGGAAGCAAGTGTCCAATTGATTGTACCAGAAAATGGCACCCACTGATCTAAGGAGAAAGCTCCAACTCAATAATTAAATACCCTCATACTTGGTACCATGAGAGTAAGTATCTTCTGCATCTTCTCCAAGGCTTTAATGTGTTTCCCTAGAATGGAATACAAATCTCCAGCCAAAGCCCAACAAATGTTTAGTAAAAGTTTAGCTTCGTTGCCTTAATTTTATATTTCACTTGATGTCGGAGTTGCATTATTTAAAATCTCAACATTCAAGGCAAGAGAAGGTTGCTGACTCATTAGAGAGAGAAAACTGGTGGTGATTTAACCAGATGGTCACCTCAAGGGTGGACCTTCATAATTACCTCAACTGAGGTAATTGAGCCTGTGCTGTCGGCATCATATCACAGTGTAAACCAGCCAAATGAGCTACCTGTACCCTGGTGAGTGTTAGATAGAAAACTTTGGAAATATGTAGGAATCTAGTAGGGACCTAACCAACATGGCATGTGGTGAGATATGATAGAATTGGAGGAGAATTCCAATGACACCTATCTCAGTATCAGAAACATCTTGTCGCATCTATTTTGCAACGATGAAGAGAGTTTCTCGCTAAGCAATGGTGAGTTGCCAATTAAGGATTAATGCCTGTGAAACACCTTATTAACTTCATGTCTCTCCTCATTAATTTGCAGCTTTTGATCTTATCAAAAAAAAACGACCAGATTAGACACTGAAGTCTCAACATGGAGGTCAGAGCAGGTCCCTGGAGCTATCAGCTGCTGCTGGCTGTGAGAAGTTTCCATTCTTGATCACCATGACAAAGCCTCTAAAATTATCACCAGCTGCATGCACCCCTTGTCAATGGAGATTGGCATTCGAAATTTGCCCTCACTATCCCCATGGTACATTTCCAAACTGCTTTCAGGATGCTTAGGGAGACCAGATTTGCATTGCATATGCCCCAGCAACCAGCATTGAAGTGCTGCTTTAAACAAACAGGGGTAGGCACCCAGCTCACAGATGAGATTGGGTTGTATCTCCACGCTGCTCACTTGGCACCTACCTGCATTCTTCCATAATACCTGACTTGCCTTGCCTTGCTTTGTCAATTAGTGCAGTCCCACTCAAACAGGCAGCTTGCCTTTTTGGTCAGCAGACCTCAACTGTACATGTTGCTGGATGGCAGTGTGAGGTGAACGTCACACCTGCACCATGTGTAACAGCCTACACTGCTTGTGCAGCCAACAGGTTGTGAGCTCTCAAATTCCTAGGCAAGAGGTCCTCAATGTGATCAATGAAGATATCCATCATTCCCAGTGCAGTAAGTCAAGGGCAGCTTTTCATACCTGTCTGGGTTTGGCCACAGTCAGTTTTTGTTCTTAGAGTCTGTGTCTTTACAGTGCAAGGAGTGGGTCATGGTCAGTCCTATGGGTCCACAGCAGCCATTCCAGAGGGCAGGATTAACACAGTTGGGAAGATGTACAGCCATCAGTCAGGGATCTGCACACTTCTCATCCAGGGCTGTCTGTTGAGTCCATCTAAAGAAACTCAGGGGAAAAGGGGTTTGGGAATGGGCCGGTGTGAAAAAGGGTTCTACTGCTACAGGAAGGAGATGCAGGAACCCATTTGTGGGGATTGGAGAGTCACAGGCTCACAGAGGAGAGATGATAATTGTGAAGATAAGCAACTGCATTTGTAAAGGGGGGGTGGGAATATGGAAAAGCATAGAGGGAGATGGAGTAATGTAACGAGAGGAGGTCAACCGTGGAAAAGGATACACTAATTTCAAAGTGGACAGTGTATGATCACAACTGGCATGATCACCTGATTTGCCAAAGCCCAGAATGGGCAGGCACAAGCTCATGTAGACAAGTTAGGTGGGGATCTGGGCTGCTGTGAAACCTGTGGGTTTGACAGGCAGGTTTTTCAAGAAGGGAATGTAGATGTCTAATACCTATTGATGCATAGAGACTGAAACTGCAATCGAACTGTTTCAGAACATTCTATTGCTTTCTGGAAATGCTAGGAATTGAAAATACACAATGGGGAAGAAAATGGCTATGACTGCACCTGGAATGGGTGGGATATGTTTTCCAACTGTGAGGGAGAGGACTGCAAGACCCTTTAGAAAGCAAGACATTTACACACACATGCCCCATCCAGGACAGAGACCTGTGGGCTGTGTAATCCCTGCGGATCCTAAAGCATTAGCTCCCTACCTCCCTGCCTCAGACATCATTGGCCATTTCATTCACTTGTGGACACAGATGCCAGGGGAAGTATAGGGATGTTTAACCTGGAGGAGCAATAGTATCCAGAATACAGTGGATACAGAACCCACTGCCTTACATGTGCTGTGTTCATCTTGCTCCCACATGCTCTCAACACAGACATCGATCCACGGTGGTTCCTGTGTGGTCATGATGTTAGGCATCATGCTGGGAATGGTGATGTGATGAATGACATAGTTATATTTGTGGTTCACAAAGACTTGAATGTAGATCTGCTGCAAAGCCAATCAGATTTATAGCAAGTGTGATTTTATATTCATTGCACTGTAACCATGCTATATTAATGCCCTCAAGAGGACTTGTTTCTTTCTTTCCCTCTCACTATGTCTGAGCATTGACCCTGATTCTGCAGCTTAGGTAGAGACAGTTTACTGAGCAGTGGGGCCTCTGGAGGCTTGACTTGGTGACCACAAGAGTGCTTCTGTCAGGATGGCCCTATGCATCCTCCTTGGTATGATCTTTCAAAGGTTGTGGAGAGGTACAGAAGGGTGAAGGTGGAGGCCACCTCTGGAGTGCCCTGAGGAGAGAATTCTGAGGGGGCTTGGTGTACTTTCCCCTCTGGCTGAGTGCATTCTTGTACTAGCCCTCTCCCTTTGTGAGAAAGGGGCACCTGGAGATCAATAGCTGTGGCGATGGAGTGCAGACATCTGTGTGTCCCCAGTGACTCTGAAGGTGTTGGATTCTGCTCCTACACTTTCAAACATTCCCAATGAGGTGTCTGGTGTAAGTACAGGAAACAACCTTGCTGATGCTTCCTGTGATTCCTCGATACTCTCACCCTTGGAGGTGGTGTTTCCCCAGTGAGGCCATGGACATCCCATTGGTACCTGCAAGACACAAGGAGAGAAGGTACTTTGGCCAATGGTTAGAAGAGGTGGTGAATGGGCAGTGGTGTCACTGTGACAGTTACAATAGAATGAAGATTGGGACTTAGTTAGTTGGCGGGACGTGGATCTCTCGATGCTGTCCAAGTCTCCCGAGAGGCACAAGATTCTTGACGTATAGGTGGTGAGCAGCACCACCTGCCCTAAGCATGAGCCTTAATGGGAGCCTAGTATAGTCATTGACCTTGTGGTGCTGCTGGCCATTCCTTTGCATCATGGAGATTGCACTGTCTAGCTGGTGACCTTGTACAAGACCAAGCTGGTGACCTTGGTGCATGACTTCGTCGAGTGGTCCACTAGGAAGAGGAATCCAACCTCTTCTGTACCACCCCCTCCACCTGGAATTTCAGATGCCCACTTCCCTTCCTCCAACATCTGCCCGAATGCCTATCATGAAATAGACCAACCGCAGAATGTCAGTGCTCATCTGAGTGCCCCACAGACTTTTAAAGAAGGCATTGGTACTGGGAAAACTGGTCTTTCAGCAGGTACCCACTGAGTAGCACATGGTTCCTGTAACAGTGCATGGTAAGATGGGGCTGCAATCAGATGAGAGGAGCCCCATAGTGAGAGGTGAGTAGTTAATGAGGCGAATTTGGTAAGATATGACAAGAAAAATTGTTAAATTTCACAGCAGAAAATCTTCCCAAAAACTCTACACAATTGACACTTAAATGAAAAATAGATTTAATCTAGTCTGTCTCTGTTTACAAAATGTGAAGGCTTTCATAACGAAAGAGAAATTTAACGAAGGAAATGTTGAGTGAATTCTCGACATTAAGCTGAGACTATGCAAAGACAAGAGTCTTGCTCAAATTCATTTGGATTTCAGAATTAATGAAAGACATCAATTTGCATCCTTACAAATTGACCTGTGTTTTTCTCAGGGACTAAAGTTTTATTAAACCCTTTTGTTCTCTTAACAGTCTTCATCCAGACATTAATGAAATGCTATCTTCTCATGCAACATGCACCATTCAATGACTGATTTCAGAAACTCTGAATCAATGTAAAATTTACGCATCTTGAAGTGTTCAATAGTTCTCCATTATATCCTATTTATTGAGTAAATGCATGCACTATAAATGTCGGATAGCCAATAGTATTTGAATATTTAGGATAATTAGTATTTGAATTTATATGTAAGTCCCTCTTTAGGCTAAGAATAATTTACAGCATCATTCTGATTGCAAAGTTGGTGGTTTCTGAATGGTCCCTTAATTAACCATCAAAATAAATTTGCAGTAGAAAAGATTTTAAATCTCAAAGAATCACAATTTCATTTGAGAGAGTTGTATTAAAATAAGAAGCCAAATTTAACAGATGATGTGAACTGATTTTTTAATAGTAGTCTGGTGTGGCTAAGAAAATGTGTTATCTAACTGGTGAGAGGTTGCACTGCTCTGAGATGCAGATAAATCTGGGTATTCGAGTGCATAAGTCACAGAAGGTTAGTGTGCAGGTACAGCAAGTAATTGGGAAAGTGAATAGAATATTATGGTTTATCGTGGGGGGAGTTGAATGCAAGGGTAGAGAGGTTATGCTTCAGTTATACAGGGCAATGATTACTCTGCATTTAGAGTATTATGTACAGTGCTGAAGCTATATGTACAGAAATATGTTAATGCTTTGGAAGTGAAATAATTCCACAGAGGCTATTTATTTACATGTGGAAAGTCCTTGACACTGATGCAGTTCCCTCAGAGCCAGCTCTCAGAGTGTCAGAGTATCTGACACCCCCTTTTTTATTTGTCAGCCAGGGCTCCCTGACTGGACCAGATTAACAGCCCCAATCAGGGAACTCATATTCTATAAGATTCACCTGGCTGACCTCAGTACTATCACTACATCCCTCCCCTCGGAGTCTGAGAACAAAGGCCAGTCATTTTTCTCGAAGCATCTCCTGGAGCATTTTAGTCATGGGTCAGTTGTCACTGACTCTGTGACGGATGTGAGCAGTGTGTAGCACTGTCTCGGGAGAAATTCACTCTCTTCTTTCGGTGGCAAAGGTATCGATGCAGCAAGATCTGCTGAGTTTATCTCAAATTCTTGTCAATGCTTGATGGAGAGGGAGAACATGAAGGCTTCAACAGCCTTTTGAATTTTTCCGAGGAGCCGGGCACATTTTGCTCCCACATGTTTATGAGTTTCCAGCTTTCAGATGGTCCATGTGCTTGTTCAGGACCGTTGCTTGTACCCGAACTTTAAACATCACTGGTCCTGACCATGCATTGATGAAGTCTCTTACCCACACAGGGCCATTTCTGGATGTAGGTTTGCTCACTGAGCTAGAATGTTCATTTCCAGATGTTTCGTCACCCTACTAGGTAACATCTTCAATGGGCCTCCGGGCAAAGCTCTGCTGATGATTCCTGCTTTCTATTTATATTTTTCGGTTTTTTTGGGTTGGTGATATCATTTCCTATGGTGATGTCATTTCTGCTGGTGATGTCATTTTCTGTTCTTTTTCTCAGAGGATGGTAGATGGGGTCTAACGCGATGTGTTTGTTGATAGAGTTCCAGTTGGAATGCCATGCCTCTAGGAATTCTCATGCATGTCTCTGTTCGGCTTGTCCTAGGATGGATGTGTTGTCCCAGTTGAAGTGGTGTCCTTCCTTATCTGTATGGAAGCATAACAGTGAGAGAGGATCATATCGTTTTGTGGCTGGTTCATGTATCCTGGTGGCTAGTTTTCTGCTTGCTTGTCCAATGTAGTGTTTGTTACAGTTCTGGCATGGTATTTTGTAAATGACATTAGTCTGTATAGGGTCTTTCAAGTTCATTAGATGCTGTTTTAGTGTGTTGGTGGGTTTGTGGGCTACCATGATGTCAAGGGGTCTGAGTAGTCTAGCAGTCATTTCCGAAATGTCTTTGATGTAGGGGAGTGTAGCTAGGGTTTTTCGACATGTTTTGTCTGCTTGTTTGGATTTGTTGCTGAGAAATCGATGAACTGTGTTCTTTTTGAATACACGGTATAGGGTCATTTCCGTGGTTCCTAAATCACTCTTTGTCCCCTGCAGTGAACTGTCTCTCTCACTTGGCAGAGTCTGACATCCAGTATTGGCGTTCCTGATGCATTTCACCCTCCCACCTCCAGTTATGGGAAGATCAGATTTAACCTGGTGCGGAGAGTTCTCCCTATTAGCAACTCTGCCGGAGCTATCCCTATAGTTTTATGAGGCCATTGGACGATGGATGGTAGGGAGCTGTCCATACATGTCAAAACCCATTCCATCTCAGAAATTTGGGACGGCACGGTGGCTCAGTGGTTAGCACTGCAGCCTCACAGCAGCAGGGTCCCAGGTTCAAATCCGGCCTCGGGTAACTGTCTGTGTGGAGTTTGCACAATGTCCCCGTGTCTGTGTGGGGATGCTCCGGTTTCCTCCTATAGTCCAAAGATGTGCAGGCCAGGTGAATTGGCCATGCTAAATTTCCCGTAGTGTTAGGTGCATTGGTTAGGTTGAAATGGGTCTGGGAGGATACTCTTCGGAGGGTCGGTGTGGACTGGTTGGGCCGAAGGGCCTGTTTCCACACTGTAGGGAATCTAATCTACTAAACTTCTCTGCTGTTGAACGATGGCCATTATCTGTGACCAACATTTCCGGAAGTCTGTGTATTGCAAAAGATGCGTGCAGTTTGTCTATTGTTGTTCCTGTGTTTGCTGAATTAAATCTTTTCACTCCAAACACTTTGTGTGGGCATCTGCATTGACTAAGAACATTGAACCTGTGAAAGGACCTGCATAGTCGATGTGTAACCAAGTCCAGGGTTTTACCTGGGGGAGCTGCTGGCAGTAATTTTTATCCTTGTTGGCACTTAGGGCAATGCCCCACCAATGCAGCTATATCTGCATCCAGACATAACTTCTCATCAATATCTTAATTTTGGAAGCCCCTGGATGACCCCCTGGTGGAATTCAGCCAGTATCTGTCAGCAACCTTTGTTCAGAACAATCACTCTTGCTCCTCACAATAAAATGCCAGCCTCTATGGTGACGTGGTCTCTCTGGTCCAAAAGGGTTTCCATTCTGGTTGTGATGGCCCTTTGGTTTCTCCCATCCCCACCAGCTGTTTCAGTTTTGCCAGGACCAGATCCTTTCCCGTCCAAAGTCTGATATTGTCGGCTGTAACTGGAAATGTGTCCAGAGTAGAAGCCATTACGGACTCTTCCAGTGGTAGTGTATCTGCCAGTAGGAGACAGCTCAATGCATCCACATTTGTTACTTGGACAGTGTTCATTATATGAAGTTGGTATTAGAACCCACCACTGACTTCGGCCTGAAGCTATAGGCGGCACTGCCTTCTCCTCCTTAAGTAGACCTAATAGGATTTGTGGTCCATTATTAGTACAAATAAACAACCATAAAGGTATTGGTGGAACTTCCTGACTCCAAATATAAACACCAAACCTTCTTTCTTTATCTGGACATATTTACGGTCTGCATTAAACAAAGTCCTGGAATCATATGCTATTGGGTCTTCCTCTCCATTGGGCCACCTTTGAGGTAACACCAACCCAATGCCATACAGGGAAGCATCACGTGTCAATCCCAAATCTCACTTGGTATCATAGTGTGCCAGGATCTTAAAGGATGATAGCTGTTTCTTCACTTCCCTGAATGCTATGCCTTGGCTATGCGACCATTTCCAAGGCTGACCCTTTTTTAAGAGTTGATGTAAATGTGCCAGGATGGAGACCAAGTTAGTTATGAATTTTCTGTAATAATTCACCAGCCCAAGGAAAGACCTAAGCCCCGATGTAAACGTGGGAGACAGGGCACCTTTCATCGCCCTCACCCTATCTTCCAACAGGTGTAGAGATTAAAGTGGTGATGGAAAAGCACAGCAGGTCAGGCAGCATCCAAGTATTCATGAGGAATGCTTTTCTGATGAAGTGCTTTTGCCCGAAATGTTGATTTTCCTGCTCATTGGATGCTGCCTGAACTGTTGTGCTTTTCCAGCACCACTCTAATCTTGATTCTATTCTCCAGCATCTGCAGTATCCACTTCCGCCTTCCAACAGGTGTAATCCATTCTTGTTCTCTGAGTAGCCCAAGTAGGTCACTTGTGGTTCCTGGAACTCACATTTTCCCTTCTTAGATGTATGCCTGCCTGGGAAAAACTTCAAAGGACTATGTCCAAGTCCTCTAAGTGCTCCTTATTGGTCTTCCCTGTTATTAGCACATCATCTGGATCAATGATGTCCTGGGGTAGACCTTGTAAAATGTTCTCCATCATCTGCTGAATATTTGCATAGGCTGGCAATACCACAAATGGCAGTCTTATATATTGGTACAAATCCTTATGGGTATTAATTTTGGCATACTTCTGTGAATCCTCATCTAACCATAATCACAGGTATGCATGGCTCATGTCCAGCTTTGCCCCAGGCACCCCCCGCCCCACCCCCGACAATAGTGTGTATAAATCCTCTAAGTGAAGGCTAGGGTGTTTATCCAGCTGCGAAAAGTGCTTTAGTTGTTTGTTTAAAATCTCCACAAAGGCAAACCAACCCGTCAGACTTCAGTATGACTGGTGCTGCCCATTCTGCAAATTGGACTGGGTTGATGATTCCTTTGTTTTCCAGTCTCTGATTTCTGCATCTACATTTGCCCATTAGGCAAATGGCAGTGGGTAGGCCTTGCAGAATTGTGGATACAGCAGGTCAGGCAGTATCCGAGGAGCAGGAGAGTTGATGCTTTGGGCATAAGTGACATTTACTCTCCTACTCCTATGATGCTGCCTGACCTGCTGTGCTTTTCCACTGGCAACTTTCTGACTCTGATCTCCAGCATCTGCAGCCCTCAATTTCTCCTTCCTGAAAGACATCAGGGTATTTAATTAGGACTTCACTCAGGTAGCTATTTTCTAATATAAAAAAATGTTGAGCCAATCTATGTGAATCTCTCTCGACCAATTTCACTCCATTAGGCTTGGACCCGAACCTTTTACTAAACTCAGTGGTAACTGAACCAGCAACTTCTCATAAGAGAGTGGAACTGAAACTGTACCCTTAATCTGTAAAGGTTCCCTGGTATGCATTCTCTGCCTGGCCACGGTCTTGCACAAACTTAAGGGTTGGAGTCCAGAGTGAATTTTGTTAAAGACTGGTTCTGCAATCACTGAAACAGCCACGTTGGTCTCGTCCTCCACTAGAACCATCTAACTAGATGTTTATTTTGATTGGTTCTGATGGAGATATTGGTCAAAAGTTCAACAGTTCCAAACTAGTTGTAGGTGAGTGTTCCAGGGTGTGCAGCCTCCAGGATACTGACCTGTGAACTATCTTACTCCATTTAGGTCTAGCAGGACTCTTTTACTGTCTTGAGTTGACATCACAACAGCAACTACAATAACTTGCTAGCTCGGATCCTGAAGAAAATTATAACTGCTTGGCCAAGGCTTGGTTTTGTTTTGGCATTTAGCTGTGGGATGACCTAGAGTTCCTCTGTTCAGAATATGTCCTGAGTGTGGCTATGCAATTGCCTTCACACCAGTGGTGATCCACAAGCTCAGTCAGACTGGCGAGGGTGTCCACTTCCATTGGAATACCCTGCAACTCTTATGCACGACTTGCTGCATTTTCCAATGATAAAGCCAGTTGTAGTGTAGACAAAATCTTTAAGTACTTTTTAAGGCAGAGGTAAATAGATTTTTGATTATCAAGATGATATTGACTATTGGGACATGCGGGAATCCAGAGTTCAGGTTAAAATCAGATGACCCATGATCTTATTGAATGTTTGTTGAGTGGCCTACCCTTATTCGTTGTTCATATGTTTGTAAAATTAAACACCTCTGGACTATTTCAACGTTAACTACAGTTAAAACATGCAAAATATCCAATATGCAATGCTCAAATGATGTATAAGTAATGGCAAGTTATAAGATTCAGAAGAAAACCATTTTGTCTTTACAGTGTTTTACATTTTGTTTCAATGTCTCTCATCGTGTTGATTTTTTTTTCCCTTGGCAGATGCAGATCAAGGCAACTTTCCAAATTGCACTTCATCTTGTGTTGCTGCTTCCATCATTTCATCTGAAAGTGTTGACTGGCATTTAAGTGATATCACTGCACTCCTGACCCTACTGCTAACAAAGCACATTTTCTACACATGGCCTGCTTACTGGTGGGGGCTCTCCTTTTGGTAGCCCAAACAGATAGGGTGCATTCAAGCAGTTCTCAGCAGAGCGAAGGAACACTGCTTCAGTCATTGAGATACCGCAGTGGATCAGAAAGCAATGAAACAGAACATAACTCACCACAGTCACAGTCTTCAATTACCAGCCAAATGATTCCGCAGAGCATCATTATTGGTGTGCGAAAGGGAGGGACAAGGGCTTTGTTAGAGATGTTGGACATTCACCCTGATATTGTGGTCGCTGCCACTGAAGTCCACTTCTTTGACTGGGATGAGAATTACGTTAAAGGCTTAGAATGGTATAGGAAGCTGATGCCCTTCTCTTATCCACACCAGACCACTATTGAGAAAACTCCTGGCTATTTCACTTCTATAAAGGCTCCAGAAAGGATCCATGATATGAACAGTTCTACCAAGTTACTGTTAATTCTGAGAGACCCTACGGAGAGAGTGATATCAGACTACACCCAGGTATACTACAATCGACTGGAAAACCACAAACCTGTCCAACCTATTGAAGAAATGGTCATCAAAAATGGAGTATTAAATACTAAGTACAAAGCCATTCAGAGAAGCCTGTATGACATTCATATGAGTAACTGGCTAAGATACTTTCCACTGAACCAAATACATATAGTTGATGGTGGTACTCTTATTAGAAACCCTCTGGAAGAATTACAGAAAGTGGAAACTTTTCTTAACATTCCTGCTAGGATAATGACCTCAAATTTCTACTTCAATCAAACCAAGGGTTTCTATTGTCTTCGAAGTGATGGCAAAGAAAGATGTTTACATGAATCTAAGGGCCGTCCCCATCCAGTTGTGAATAGTACTGTACTGAAGGAGCTACACACTTACTTCAGAGAACACAATGAACGATTTTTCAGCATGGTCAAACAGACCTTTAACTGGCATTAAAGCTTGTTCAAAACTTTTGAGTATTTGCTTTAACTTTTGCTGTTAACCATTCAAAACTGTTTTGTAAAGTCGTCCTTTTTAATTCGCAAGCTAGCTAAAGCAGGATATTCACTTACGGATCACCTTTATAGAAGGGGTGTGGAGCAGCGCAACTCCAAAATGTTCTGGATACCTTTTACAGACAAGTAAATCATCAGCAATGTCCAGTTGGAGTTAGCAAACCTAGCATTGCTAATTTAAAGAAAACAAATAGAATTGTATTCGGCGATGATTTGTTCCTTGATGATAGTAGGAAAACATAATAAACAATATATTTCAAATGTAGTGACACTTCTGGTCTGTTCACTTGATATGAATTTAGATGAGAAGTATTGACATTTGTCAATTACTGTTTGTTTAATTGGCTAGTAGCTGTTTTTGTCCTGCTGATTGTTGCTTGCCTGACCAGATTATCTAAAGCCACATAACTATCTTAAATGAAATGTATAAACAGCTATTACCAACCTTCTCAAATAAATACATTTTGCATGCTTGAAAATGCATGTGATTATTTCTAATTAAATATTCCAATATAATATTTCAAGACAGAAAGTGACAAGTGTTCCTATATTCAAAACAGTAATCTATTGTAAACTGTTAGATAAAGACATTGATGATATGTGCTCTTATTGCTCATTCTTGCTTTTAAGGAACATAAAGCTGCAATGTTTACCTTGTTCTCTGCTGTCTATGTGCTATTTATATAGAAATTAAATACAATATTTTTTTAAATATTCTTTGTTTTAAAATTCATTTCCAAACATATTGTTTACTTCTGGTATTCAGAATACGGGTAAGCTATAAATTGCGACGCAATTTCAGATTTAGCCTTAGCAGAAAAATACAGTTGGAAAATTGTAAAAGAGATGCCTAACCACGTCAACCCACATTTAAACAAAGTTGTTAATTTAACAAAACATTAAAAACTTAGTGAATAATACATTAAGGTTATTAATCAAAGTGTAATTACAGCTTTCCGAAGTCTTCCACAACCCTAACTTGGAGCGTATTGTACAAAAGAAATGATTTAATTTATTTAGGAAAGGTCTCATTTTGATGGTTAGTTAACATTATGGGTTAAACCTTTCAATATCTTTTGCAGTTTTCTAAATATTCATACTTTTATCAACATGCATTGCAACACAGAATTTAACATAATGCTAATATATATATATAAATGCAAAGTTAAGTTAAAAACCACAAAATATCCATAAAATCTCTTTTAATTCACACAAATCTAATAAAATGAAGAAATTCAACCCTATTTAATTTTTTTACTAAATGACACAACATTCCCATTGGGTTAAAGAGTGAACTGCACATAAATTTGCTTCAATGATTTTATCTTCTGCATTCCAAATCATTCATCTTCTTAACTTTCAAGGATTTTGTTGGTTTTCTGACAGTTGAATTCATATCTTCCATTCTCCTGATGGATCACTGCAACCTTCACCCAGAGTATTAAATTATAGACCAATACCAATTCAACAATTCAATAATTGCCCATCTTTTTATCATTACTGGCCTTTCACCAATGTTGTTTAAATTCTCCCTGGTCACTCTCCTTTCTTGAGCTCCTTGCACTTACTTCACAGGGGGTGGTATGGTGGCACAGAGGCACCGTGGTAAGCACTGCTGCCTCACGGCACCAGTGACTCAGGTTCAATTCCAGTCTTGGGTGACTGTCTGTGTGGAGTTTGCACATTCTCCCTGTGTCTGTGTAGATTTCCTTTGGGTGCTGTGGTTCCCTCCTACAATCCAAAGATGTATAGGTTAGGTGCATTAGTCAGGGGTAAATGTAGGGGAATGGGTCTGGGTGGGATATTCTTTGGAGGATCAGTGTGGACTTGTTGGGCCAAAGAGCCTGTTTCCACACTGTAGGGATTCTAATTCTGAAATGCTTGCTTTCAAGTTTCCTATGGCCATCGCTACTCCCACATGTTACACTTTACTCTCAATCTTCAGAAATACTTGTTGTATAACAGACACTGTAAATGTATTAACACTTCATCATCCTCAAGTTTAACCCAGGCCATACTCTATGCCCTTTCCTTTTACTTCTGCATGTTGCTCACATTAAGATTTAGTTTATTGATTGGATCTTTCTTTTGTCTTAAACATTCTAATCTTACATCTGGTCACCATTATTAATGTAGTTGTCACAATCATGCATTCAGAGCTCAGTCATAATAAACCTGGGCACACGTTTGAGATTCTAAACCTCTTATCTACTATTCCATGTTCTCTTATTAGATAATAAACATTGTCTGATGCAGTAGATAACTGGGGTCACCAAGTAAGCAATCGATGGTTTCTCATCAGTCAAAATATTTTCATCTTTTTTTAAGTCAAGACTTTGGTAAGTGCATTTTTGAAATGCCAAATGCCAAATGAATTGGTGCATCTTCCACATGTTCAAAGTTGGAATAGTTGAAAGAATGCATGAATTTAGCATCTTCAAAAAAATTTTCAGCAAACAGCATTAAACAGAATTAATATTCCCAGAGCAATTAATGGTAAGTTAGAACTCTGCAGTTCATTACTGGAAATGAAAGTCCCGATTTTAATTAAGACCATGTGACCCAGATGATTTAAATGAATTATACCAAAATGGTGGCGAGGGACAGACGGTATGCACAGAATGAGCTGGGAAAGCAGGAGTCTACCACATGATTTAAAAAGACACCATCAACAATAAAAGGGTAAATGGCAGGCTGGTGATTTCAGGAGCCTCCCAATGAGGGGAAAGGTACAACAGTCTGTGGCATGGCCATCCTAACCAGGAAAGCTACAAGGTTGTGGAAGGAAGAAGCAGAAAGTGTCTCACTGAAACATCGAGAAATGATGTAAGGCAATGTCAAATTCATTTCTGGGAATTTTTTTACCTCCTTGTAAGGGGTCTTCCAAGGCAAATGATCTGACAGAAGCAGGAACATCCTAAGCTGATTTACTGCTCACTGAAATACAGTGTTGCCAAGAAAACAGATATACTCCCATCTCCCCGGCTGTGGGAACCCCTGAAGAAGACAGGAGCATTTAAAAGGTATTACTTGGGTTTGATCAGAACATTGCTGGATAAGGGAGGGGTTGCTCAGTGACTCCATTAATTAGACAGCCAACTGAATCTCTGCTGGCATTGCACAAGTAGTTGGCAAACACATGTATCAAGCAGAGCGAGGTGCTGCCCCATGACTTCCTGAACTTGTCAAGGTTGACTGGCAAGATGTGTGTGCAAATACAATATTGTATCTAATAAACTGGATGTTGCACCATGGATGCAAATGGAAAGAAGCAGCATACCATGACCAACAAGGATGATGACGCTTTGCAGGAACCACCACCAGCAGAACCCACAATGGGCTCTGCCAGTGAGCTTGTAGTTGGGTACTATTACTTCTGTATGCACACATTTACAATCATGAAGCTTTACAACTGTTTTACCTGTTTCTGCTAATAAGTGAATATATTTTGTTAAATTTACTTTTGGGTAATCAATGCATTGTTTTCTGGATAATAAACAAATAGCTGACTGCCAGATATTTTAGGTGCAGAATTCAAACTTATAACACCACTTCCAGTGGTTTATGCTCACTAACCTGGCTTTTCCAGCATTGAACTGTGCCATTGCCCATTTATGTGATCAGGCATAAGAGGACTCACAACTGCATGTCCGATTAGTTATCCCACATCATAAAAACAGGTGGATTACTCTCATACAAGCATTCCAAATTTGGCTAGTGCTAGTCCTGATGTTGTCTGCGTTATCCACTCTTGAAAATAGAAGTGTGATGTTGCAAAATGGGCCCTATAGTAGCATCCTTTAATGGGCTCGGCGCCCAGTTGCAAGCAGGTTAAATATTTGCCATCTTTTTCTATTGGAAATTGACTGAAATTACAGTAGAACGTTTTTGTTCTGGTGATTTGCCAGACAGTATGGCCTCAACATCACAGAGATGGTAGCACAGTCAGTAGCTTATCCACAGAAATGACTGCCATAGGTAATGGGACAGCAGTGTGTCTCAGCAACCACAGCAAAACAGGCAGAAGGAGCCAAGACTGTGGAGAGGATAAACTACAGGTCACGTAGCTGTCCAATTTGGAGCCAAGTACCTCTTCTCCCAATCTGACTGGAAACTGTCTGCCAGCATCTCAGAATTGAAGCCCGGTCAGTGGTCCCTTGTATGGTGCTCCATCAATGAGTTCCCTGGTCCTTCCTGGTCCTTCCAATATGATGCCAAACTCTAAGGGAAAAGAAATCTCAGTGTCTGAGCTAGTGGCTGCAAATATCCAGTCACATGAAAGGCCCACTTAATCAGTGCTGAACTTTTGTGCTTTTGCCCTGACAAGGGGCTGCTGTGGCTGGGGATCCAGCAGCTTGTGGGTTTCTGAAAGCAGGAACCTGGAGTGGGGGGGAGAAGAATTTTGAGAGGGAAGTGAGGCGTGGGGGTGTCAGGTGTAATGCAATAGCTCTGCAGTCACGCCATCAGGAGTTTTCTCATTTTGCCATAACACAGAATTAATGTGTTCTGGGAGTTGGGAAGTGACATACAATAGGAAAGGTCATTATTCTTAATGTTATAAATGATTTTGATGCTCCAGACTCTTGCTGAGACATGATGTTGAAGAGTCTATTGGGTTGAGAAGATTCAGACATTCTTGTCCCACCACCTTCTCCTTAAAGAGAGAGGGGAGAATGTCAGTGAGTGTGTTACACTGTCTATCCAGTATCAGGTTATCATAGTTGAAGGTTTGGGGAGACAGAGATAGGTGTGAGGCCACATTCGGGAATGCTGTTGAGTAAACAATGCAGTGCAGTGGAGATTGCTTTGCTGGCACAAGGGAGGCATTGTGAAATGAGACATTTGCTGAGATGAACTATCCACAGGATGTCTTTAGGTCTTCACCCTTTGTGAATTGTGCCCTAATGCTAAGCCTATCCTTTTGAGGAGCTGCCAATGCTGAGCAGTATAGGGCGGCACGGTGGCTCAGTGGTTAGCCCTGCTGCCTCACAGCATCTGGGTTCAATTCCAGCCTCAGGCGACTGTCTGTGTGGGGTTTGCACATTCTCCCCGTGTCTGCGTGGGTTTCTTCCCACAATCCAAAAGATATGCAGGTTAGGTGAATTGGCCATGCTAAATTGCCCATAGTGTTAGGTGCATTAGTCAGGGGTAAATGGGTCTGGGTGGGTTACTCTTTGGAGGGTCGGTGTGGACTTGTTGGGCTGAAGGGCCTGTTTCCACACTGTAGGGTATCTAATCTAAAGTACAGAACTCCTAATACCAGCTTTAACAAAAGGTTGTTGGCTTAAAGCATTAACACTGTCACTCTCCACACAGATGCTGCCAAACTAGTTTAGTATTTCTGCTTTTATTTCAGAATTCCAACCTCTGCAGTATTTTGCTTTTGTTCCTGTTGTCAGTATTTATAAGCTGCCTCATGCCTGGGAACCAAATATACTGAAGGATCTATGCCTCTGTAAGTAATGTTTGCAGTCACTCGTCCAGAACAACATGAGAACATATAACTGCAATTCATACAAGTATTTACAGATCAGAAAGAAATCTCTCAGGTCATGCTGGGCTGAATCTTAAAGATTTTTTTGTTGATTGCCAATTGTGTTGAGCATTTGGAGAGCACTTTCCTGCAAGGTCTAGTGTGTTTTCTCATCAAGCTTTACCAAATTCAGCACATTAACTACCTACCCTCCACTATGTTTTTCTCCTGTCCAATTCTAGGCACATCATACTACAGACCATTCCCAGAACAATTCACCACACCAGGATACCCCTACATTGACTGGCATTTCTCATCTTGAAAAGTGTACTCAGACAAGGACTAAAAGTTCATTGCTGCTCTGCACAGTTCCCAACATTTGCCCAGGATGTGGCAGACAATTTGTGGCCCCACTCTGGAATGTGGAGCTCCTGTTGGAACCAGTCTCACTATTGCCTGTAATATTTCCCCTCACTCGCTCTCACCCACCTCAATACCCAGCACCAACTAACCCTGCATATCCTCTCACTGTCTACACACTCACTCAGGGCACTACCTGGCCCTGGTCTGTGCCATTCCACTGTCATCTCCCATAATACCCACCTCTGTCTCACCTTCCACGAGGAAAACAACTCATTACAGGGAAGAAAGAGTCAAGATAGGTGGTGGATTGCCCAACATTCAGCTCCTTCCGCATTATGTGGACAGCAGCATCATGATTCTGACTGCCCTAAGTGGCTGACTCACCACGTTCTAGCCCAGGGACTGGTACCAAGGCTGTCCTTGACTTACTGTGTTAGAACACCCTGACTGAAGGCTACCTCCCTTCACTTGGCTGATGACTGCTGACAACTAGGACAAGCTTCCTGGCCTTTTATCAGCACAAAATGGCACAGCAATACAGCAGGACTGTGAGCCTGGTACCTCTGGCTGAGGATAAAGTCCAAAACAGCAAGGTAATGTGAGTCAGGGATGCTATGAGCACCTAAGTAGGCTCAAAGTGAGCAGACCAGAGATGCAGCCTAATCCTGTCCAGGAGCTGGCTGTGCGTCCCTAAACAGTGTCCTTACAGCAGCATTACAATGATAGTTGCCAGTGCAGACAGAGGTGCAGATTTGAAGTACAAAATCATAATGTCAGTGTATCGGAGATGTGCCAAGAAGGTTCTTAGGGACTGGAACATGTTGCATGCTGATACTCATGGTCATAGGGTGCATGGCCATTGCCCACAGAGCATGCTCTGAAATGTTGGTGCCCAGTATCTAACATGGAGGCCCTTTAATGTACATGATGAACTAAAGTCACCAGAATCCCACAGTAACTTCCATATTAGGAATTTGTGGTGTCTAGTTTGTTCATCACATTTGGACAGATAAGAAACTGAACATTGATGAGGTAAGTTTGAGCAGTAATAAGGTATTTTGAAAAGCTATAGTCTCCCTTCATTGGCAACTCACCACTGCAAAGGGAGAAATTTGCCTGCAAATGCATTAAAGATGCAGCGAGTTGCTCCTGACAACATCACACACTTCGAGAAATGAGCTCTAGGGGTATAACTATTTTATTACCCAAACAGCCTGCTCTGCTACCTCTGTATGATTTTCAGTGATGGTGGTCTCAAATACAGCACCCATCCCAGATCGACAGAGCAAACATTCATCCATTCACAGGAATTTGTCTGGGAGTGTGAGTACCATGGCTGATAGCTCTGCCTCAGAAATTAAAATCCAGTCCAATGTGGTCCAATTAGTCCCATTAAATGCTTCATAATGTTAAAAAAAACTACTCTGAACTTATACCGCTGAAAATACTCCAGATCTCTTTTTATTAACTTATGATTTTCCATCTCTGGCATCACACTGGTGAATCCACATTGTGTAATCTCCTCAGAGTCGAAATTCATTTCAGCATCAATTCTCTGTGATACAAATGGAACATGCAGCAGTCATCTCAGTTATGGCCCACGACAGTGTCTGATTCACTATCCAGCCCTATCCCAGCTGATCAAGGCCTGCATCGCATCTTCTATTGTGTTGCGACGCAGACAATGTTTTCCTGAAAGACATTGATGTGCCATTCAAAATTGTAAACACGGTCTAACTCCTTCCCTTTACAAGTGAATTGCTGTGTTTCCTTTCTCTCAATTTATAAAATACTGAATGTTGAAGGTTTTTTTTAATATCTTTGTTAACCTACAGTGCTGTAAGAAAATGATAGATACAGGTTTACCTGCTAATTGAGTGTTTATCCAGGACGACCAGATGTCACCTCTTCACAATGCCCACTATCTGTCTACCATGAAATACTAGACATCTGAGCTTGCTGCAGTCCCTGCTCAGTGATTAACTCCAACCCTTCTCTTACTGTAAAGTGAAACTCAACCTGGAGCTGTTCCTTGAAATTTATGCCTCAAATCACAACCATCCTGGCCTGTAGTATGTGGGAAATCTTAGATGGTCCTAGAAGTCTGGGATCACCACATCCGCAGGAAATGCCACTGGCTTGGTCAAATGAAGCACTGGGTTCAAAGCTTGTGTACCAATCTGAAGTATGACAGTGCACCCACAGATTGTGGTTAGCATATTTTTAGACAAGATCACCCCACATCTTAAGGAAGTGCAGTCTGAGAGGGAATGGGTAACCAGCAGTCAGAAGACGGAACACAGGAAGATAGTCAGGAAAGCCCAAGAGTGCATCTCACTCAAGAATGGTTTTTCTGTGTTGATAAACAGGAAGAATGATGGTTTCTCAGGGGAGTGCAGACACAACCTGGTGGGAGCAGAAAGAGACAGAGAATGATATTGGTAGGAGACTCAATAGTGAGAGGTTCAGATCGGGGTTTCTGCAGATGCAGGTGTGTGTCTCCAAAGTAGTGTGGTGCCTCCCTGGAGTCAGGGTCAAAGCTGTCACTGACAGCAACAGGACATTCTGGAGAAGGAAGGCAAACAGTCAGAGTGATGGTTCACATTGGAACCAACAACATTGATAGAAAGAAGATTGAGGGTCCTCTAATAAGAATTTAGGGAGCTAGGTAGTAGATTGAAAAGCAGAAGTTAAAGCTTGAAATGTCTGGATTTCTTCCGGTGCCACATTCTGGTGATTATAGGAATAGGTAGCTAGAACAGTTTAATGCATGGCTGAAGAGTTGGAGCAGGAGAAAGGGCTTTAGGTTCCTGGATCAGTCAGTCCATTTCTGAGTAATGTGGAACTAGTACAAGTCTGATGGCTTACTCCTGAACCAAAATTAGATCAACTTCCTTGTGGGGGGGACAGGGGGAGGCGGGGGATTGCTCCTTCGTACAGTTGGTATATGTTTAAATTAATTTGGCCTGGGGATGAAATATGGAGCAGAGGTGCAGCAGTCGGTGATTTGAAGACAAGTACAGAAGAAGAACCATGTCAATGTAGAAGGCAATGCAAATATCATCCAGTTAAAGCACAATGGGAGCTCAGCAAGGCCAGCATGGTATTCATTTTAATACAAGGAATCTTGTAAGTAAGGAAAATGGGTTAAGGATGTTAATTAACATATGGGGATGTGATATCATAGGTGACACATTGGTATGCTTGAGGGAAGGATAGGTTTGGCAACTCAATATTCTGAGTTGGGCATCCTCCAATAAGAATTTAGGGAGCTAGGTAGTAGATTGAAAAGCAGAAGTCAAAGCTTGAAATCTCTGGATTTCTTCCAGTGCCACATACTGGTGATTATAGGAATAGGTAGCTAGAACAGTTTAAATGGCTGAGAAAGCATTGTGAGAAAGTGGTGTTGCTGTATTAATCAAGAAGCCGATTACTGCAGTAGGGAAGGATGATATCTTAGAAGTGTCCTCAAATTAGGTCATATGGGTAGAACTTAAAAAGAGAAAGGGAGCAATATCTTTACTGGGAGTGTACTATAAACCAAAGCAGTCAGGGAGTGATTGAAAGCAGCTATATAAGCCATACCTACCTCTTAACCTTCTGCAATTCATGCACTAGGGCACCTGGATCTGTCTACATCTCAGAGCTCCGCAACTTCTCACCAAATCGATAATATGCTTCTTTTTTATTCCTTCTGCCAAAGTGGACAATTATACTCCATTTGCCAGATCTTTGCTCACTCACTTAACTCATCTATCACCTTTTGTGGTCTGCTCATGTCCTTTTCACAACTCACTTCCCTTCATATCATTATGTCCTCAGCAAATTTAGCTTCCATATCTCCAGCCCCTTCATCCAAAGAGTTGGAGCCCCAGCATTGAGTCCTGTAGCACACCATTCATGACATCTTGCCAACCTTAAAAAGACCCATTTATTCCTACTCTGTTTCCTACTAGACAGTCCATTCTCTATCCATGCCAATACGTTAGCCCCTCTGCCATGAGCTTTTATTTTCCATGATAACCTTTGATATGGTTTGTTATCAAATGCCTTCTAAAAATCTGAATAGAAAGCATCGACTGGTTCCCCTTCATCTACAGCACAAGTTACGTCTTCAATAAACTTCCATAAATAAATCAAGCATGATTTCTCTTTGATCAAACCATATTGGCTCTGCCTTAATTACCTTGAACTATCCAAGTGCCCTGTTGTAATGTCTTTAATAATAGTTTCTAATATTTTGCCTATGATCAATGGTGCAATGCTCAGGTCTGTCACTGCTGGGTTGCAAATGACAGTCGTCGACTTCAGGCAGTGCCATTCCCAACAGCTTCTGTGGGTAAATCATCTCCTCTGCTTCCCTTTAAACCTGTACTTTAACAAGAAATCAAATAAGAAATTCAGAGAAAACCTCTTCAACCAAAGAGTGGCAAGAACATGGAACTCGTGACCACTGGGAGTAGCTGATGAGAATAATACAGATGTAATTAAAGAGAAAATAAATAAGTATATGACAGAGAAAGAGTTAGATGTTTAGGATGGTGGATTTAGACAAGAAAATATGGGCGGTGTCTCAAATGGAAGATTAACCCTCGCGTGACTTGGATAAGCTGAATGGCCTTTATCTATGCCATTTATCCCATATAAAACATCAATTTTCACAGCTATAATGACCTGTTTTTATCAGGAATGCATTTTAACCTCAAGTCCATTTACTCACTATTAATCCTTATCTTGATATTTTCACCGAGCAGAAACCTGTCGGTGCCACTCATTAAATTTTCATTCAGGTCTGCATCCATAGCCTTTGAGGAAGCGAATTCCAGATTCCTCCTCCCCCTTCTGTGATGAAGCACTCTGTGATTTCATTTCTGAATGGCATAGATCTAATTTTAAGGTCATATCCAGCTGTTTTGAGCTGTGGGTTGACCGATCTATTTTCTTGGCCTGACGTTTCCATCAAGCTTTCAGTTCTCCTTACTTGTGGAAGATAGATGAGACATTAGAAGGAATATTTTATAAGGCTTGGCTGGCAGCTTGGAGCCTTGCTGTTCGCGTAAGCAGAATGTCGAAGCAATTGCACAATTCACACCACACTGCATTTTGTGGGTGAGAAGAAACTGCACATCCAACAAATGCAAAACATATTTAAATAGAGTTGTATTAAGTCAACCTCAAACAAAGTTCACTAGATTTTGGAAAACACTGTTCTCAATTCACTGAATGAATGTAAGCTATTGCCTGTTCCATAGGACCCGCTTACTTCAGAATAATCTTTAAAGCAATGCTTTTGCTGCTGGAGTTCATGAAAATAAGTCATCTTTTTGCAATAAGCATTTGTTTAGCTTCATAACTTACTCACTGGAAAGGACACAGAACATTCATTAGTTAGTTCGCCAAGCGTGGAATACAGAAACAGCAAGTAGAGCAGGAGTAGGGCATTCAGCTTTTTGATGCTGTTCCACCATTCAATATGATCATGGCTGACCACCTAACTCAATATCCTGTTCCCGTGTTCACTCAGCCCTAAGAACTAATTATTTCTTGAAAAAGTTCAATGTTTTGGCCTCATCTGCTTTCTATGACAGGCTTAATACTCTCTGGGTGAAGAAATTTCTCCTCATAGAAAATAGAACACCATAGCACAGGGACAAGCCCTTCAGCTCATCAGGTCTGCACCAATCATAATGCCATTCTAAACTAAACCCACCTCCCTGCACATAGTTTGTATCCCTCTATCCTGCCTGTTCATGCATCTATCTAAATGTCTCTTAAATAATACTACGGTGGCACAGTGGTTAGCACTGCTGCCTCGCAGCGCCGGAGACCCGGGTTCAATTCCCGCCTCAGGCGACTGACTGTGTGGAGTTTGCACGTTCTCCCCGTGTCTGTGTGGGTTTCCTCCGGGTGCTCCGGTTTCCTCCCACAGTCCAAAGATGTGCAGGTCAGGTGAATTGGCCATGCTAAATTGCCCGTAGTGTTAGGTAAGGGGTTGATGTAGATGTAGGGGTATGGGTGGGTTACGCTTCGGCGGGGTGGTGTGGACTTGTTGGGCCGGAGGGCCTGTTTCCACACTGTAAGTAATCTACTGTATCTACTTCTACCACCTCCCTGGCAGTGTGTTACAGGCACCTACCGTCCTCTGTGTAAAAAAATCTGCTTGACATATCTCCTTTAAATTTTCCTTTCATCTTCAACTTACACCCCTAGTATTTGATATTTCCATCCTGGGAAAAAGATTCTGATTATCCACCCCATCCATGCCTTCATAATTTTATATATTCTATCAGGTCACCCCTCAGCCAACTGTTGCTCTGGGAGAAAGTGAGGACTGCAGATGCTGGAGATCAGAGTTGAGAGTGTGGTGCTCGAAAAGCACAACAGGTCAGGCAACATCCGAGGAGCAGAACAATCGACACTTCGAGCATAAGCCCTTCATCAGGATGCTCTAGTTGGTCCGCCTTCTCCTTACAACTAATACACTCCAATCCAGGCAACATCCTGCTAAACCACTTTTGGGTCTCTCCAAAGACTCCACATCCTTCTCACACACAATGTGGCCTGCTTGCATTTTTATATAGTTGCAGTTCACCTCTGTCCTAAATGTCTTACCCTTTATCCTTAAACTGTGATCCCTTGTTCTGGACTCCCTGTCCATTGGGAAGATGCTTCTTGCTTTTATCATGTCTAGTCCATTAGAATTTCATAGGTTTCTATGAGATCTAGGTTTCTAAGCTCTAGTGAATATTGTCTTAGCTGATCCAACCTTCCTTCATACATGTAAGGTGTACTGCACATCAATCCTTGTTGTCCAGCGTGTTTCCATTATTCATTTGTTCTCTGGTGCACACATCTTTTAAGGGTTATAAGAGATTGAATGAATGAAATCCTTAGCCATAAGCTAAATACAATATTGGAAGATGTTAGAAATTCCTACTAAATCCCCCAAACCATTCCTGTGTTCAATTCTTCTCTGTTTCTTTGTGGGGCTTCACAAATTAGCATGCACACTGTTGGAGCTGGCATATCCCCTGGTACATGCATGGAGTATGAATGCACCTCAGTAGAATTGTGAACTACCATTAGCACACTAAGAGAATGTACCAACATGATATGAAGGTTATCTCCATGCTCAGGATGCTGTTTGATGGTGCTAAGGCTGATTGCTTATATTATGTCATTCCTGTCACACACAGTAATAATAATGTGTGCAAGGGTGGATACTCTCATTTTATATCTCTGATATCAATAAAATACTTCTGGTCTGCACCCAGGGCCAAAGGACCTGAAGTACAACATTTACTCACTGCATGACCAGCACTGTCTCTAATTTTCTTTCCAGCTGTCTGGGCCTCTGAGCCCTTGCGCAGTAGTGGCTGAAGCCTTGGAGAAACGCATGTGCACAGCTTTGTTAATGGCCCAATTCATCTAACTGATATTCAGCTTCCTATCTTACAAATACACCAACAAGCTGGATGTTGAGAAGACTCAGCGTGAAATTCAGATTGGGTACCTGGAAAACACAGCTCACCAAAGTCGGAGTGGACGGGTAAGAGATGCCAACTTGTGAGGGAATGAGCTACAAAACCCACTGATGTGAGGACTTTTAAAGGGAGATAACATTATGCACAGACCCATATACTGTACTGGGCACACAGCTGCAGAGATTCTTACCCCTGACCTCCTCATGCATTGACCTCCACCTACTGTACACATCTCTACCTCAGATATCACTGATCAATTCATTCACCTCAGCATCTTTGGACAAAGAGGCCAGATAAAGAATAGGGATGTTGTATTTCTTTTCTAATCAAACAGTTTAGAGATGGGGTGGAACTTTAACCCAGCCCTTTTGGTTCAGAAGTAGGGTCACTACCACTATGCTACAAAAACCTCAATAGGGATGTTGTAAGATGGAGGATAATGGTGTCAACAGGACCATTTCCACCTTAAGCCTTGTTCCTCTTGCTTTCCGAAGCTACAGAGGGTTCTCACCACAGACATCCATCCATCCATCCATGTGATGGGTGCTAGCTATCTCTGTGTATGGTCACAAACACTGGGAGAATGACATTTCAGGCTACACAAAGGTTCAAATGATCGGACGTAATGTGAAAATAGTGCTATTTATAGAAATCAGACAAATAGCATGTGACAAATAACATTGTTATCTGTGCTACCAAAGTGCCCTCAATAAGTTTATTTCTTCTTCTCCCTCCAAATATATGGAGGGATCCTGCTCAGCAGTGAAGTCTGTTGGAGGTTTGGTGGGGTGACCCTGGGACATTTGTGTCTGGATGGGTCAGACATGCTGAAGGTCTTCGTGCCAGAGTCAAGTTGACCCTCTTTGGCGTGATTGGTTAATGTCGAAATAGGACTGGAGGATGGAGGTGGAGAGCCTGAACACCTCTGGAGCATCCTGGGTTGAGAGTTCTGAGGGACCTTTGTGTGTCTATCTGAGTGCCCCCGATACTGCCTAGTCTCCCAGTGAGGAAGGACCACATAGAGTCTCCCGTCCCACTGTCACCAAGCCTTTGGTTCTGACAACAATTGGTTAGCATGGTGGAGTGCAGGTGTGTGCAGTAACCCCAGAAGGTGATGGACCTGGCTCTCCGTGGCAACTGCCAACCTATCCATCAGAGGCTATGAGGATGAGAGAGATGGCATCACAGCCATTAGTTAGAAGTGGCATGCAATGACACTAATGGCAGTGTTAATTATAGAATTGCAGTGGAATGCAATACTTACTCAGTTAGTGGACTATGCTTGTGTTAGCATCCCCTCTGGAGTGTATTCTCCAGGTCTTCTTTTGTGATGGCCAGGATTCTCCAGTCGAAGAGGCTAAGCGGTCTAATGTGAAGCATCCTTCTAACTGTCCTGGCCCTCTGCCATATTTTCCTGACATACTTTCCTGAAATGTGGAAAATGGGGAGGAGGAGGGGAATGAGAAAAGACTGTCCATGAAACTGGAGTTGGTGTGCTGTCAGCTGAATATTCGGTTAAATCCTAAAACAATAGAAGGTGAAATTCTTGATGAGGGAGACAGAGTTTTGAAGGATTTTGTGAATGAGACTACTGACATAAGTTGAGTGGACTAGTGAGCCAATTCAGATTTTCTCCCTTAGTTGTATCTGCTATTTAATATGTAATTTATAGTTTATAATTTGCTGCAATTTGATAATGAGTGCATTCAATGTTTTGTATTTTCATTGTAGCTGTTTGCCTAAGATAATATTTACAGCTTTTTTTGACTCATCTGTAGTGTAAAGAATTGATTAAATGGTGGAATCTTGTGGCTTCACGCTTTCAGTAAAAACTGGGATTTCAGATTTTCTTTGAAATAAAGTTTCTGGTCATGACCAAAATTATAACATTCTTCCCCAACCAATCATTCACAGCTGGCAGGTGGGTATTATAAGAGGAAATTCTCCTACAAAATTTAAGACAATTACTAAAATTAATGGAGACAGAGCCAAGCTATAAGGAAGCAGTGTTATGACTTTTCGCATGACAGAAAATGAGATTTAATAAACATGTAACCACAAATCTGTTTGGATACAGTTTTGCCAGTGCAGACTCTGTCACGTATTTCCACAACCAAACAATGTTAATTAATGCGACATGCACAATTCACAGAATGTCCAATGGAATTGGCACACTTCAGTCAGTCAGCAGCATGCCTCTCCAATCTGTAGATCCTTCCTGTTGAATAAATCAACTGCTCCCTCTTCATACTCTGTGAGAGGCTTCTCTGGTAGTTTCAATCATCTGCTCCACTCACTTTCCTCTTAAAATAATTATGCAAAATTTTCTTTCAAACATAAAGGTAGAGCAGATTTGAAAAGAATAATTCAGCTCATGGAAATTCTTTCAATAAATTGCCTGTCATGATGACATGTGTCATCTAATAAGCATAAGCCTATTACTTCCATTTACATCACCTTTCTATGTCATTCTTATTTTTTCTATGAATGCATACTGCATGTTATAAATGATCTTGGTGTCATTATGTGCACCATGCTGTTACTTTACAGGATATTTAAATATTTTGCCACATAAACATCATCCCAAAGGGAAGCTGTAACTTACTTTTGTATCCTTCTTGAAAATTTTGCATCTGTTTCCACATCACCTATTTTCCTGTGGCATTTAAATTTAACATTCTATGTGATTTAAAATATTAACAATTTTTGCAGTGGAACAATATGGCTACATGCTTAAAATAAATTTTCCATAGTTTGACTTGAGCACAGGAACAACATTATATTGGAAATTCGGCTCCAGTGTTGCCTCTTTTTAGACCTTTGAAACTGGTGAAAAGTAATGACCATTCCAATTGGCTCATGTTCCAATTATTTCCTTAATTTCTCCAGTGGGCGAGTCAGTGTTCCTTGAAGTGACAGCTGGAGGTCCTGCACATAGCCTGGAGTTATGTTTTTCTTCCTATTTCATAATACGAAGCCAGGAGGACAGGAGCAGCTGTTGCTGGCCTACACTTGCTTTCTACCTCCCAACCTATGCAGCTCATTTCTCTACTACAGTCAGCTGAATTGACTAAAATTCAAAAGGCCTCAGACCTTCTCAGGATGAGGCACAGGGACAAATTTCAGATGCTCCTCCACTGTCCCTCTTTCGCCTGACCTTAACATGCTGCGTGAATCACATGGAGTTTGGGGAATTATTGCATTTAGTCGCCACAGAATTCACGTTCTGAATCATGCCCTTCCATGCACCTTGAATCCCCTTTATATTGTCAGAGCAGGGCAAACTAATGCATTAAAGATTCTTGCCTCTTCTCTGGAGTACAGTCCCCAGAGACATACATGGCTTTATTATTTTGTCAGTCAGCCATTTCACAACTGTTCCGCACTGCACAGCTGGATTAATCATCATTCTGTCACTTACACCAATTACTTGGCTCCTTAGCTGTTTGTGAAGTGTGAACAGCTCATTATTGCTGCGATATTGTGATGAGCTGAATTTTAGTTGATTCACCCCTAATAAATTATTGAAAATCAAACTTGCAAGAGCCCATATTCCAGAGACAAATTAATGGTGCATAAGTAACAACAGTAAAACTGAAAAAGAGTAAAATATAATCTATAATGATGTTGTAAAAAAGGTGAAGTTACCATAGCCCAAAGAGAGGTGACTGGTGGTAGCTTAACCTGAGGGTCACCATACCTCGCACAAGGGGAGAGGTTGAGACAAAGATTCTTTATAGTAGCCTCAACCAGTGCTAGAATTGACCCCCTGCTTGGTGCACATTGCAGCATAGATTAGTCATCCAGCCAACTGAGTTAACCAGCCCCTTCAGCTTGATTCATCACTCAATAATATCTTGGCTGATCCGACTGTGTCCTTAACTGCACTTGCCAGTCTTAACAACACTTTCTTCTCCCCTACTAATGATGGGTGACTTCAATCTTCCAATTGATCGGATTAATTGAGATGGAAGGGGTAGCTATGACAACAAATTCATAGAGTGCATGAGGAATAGTTTACTAGAGTAAAATACCATGGACCCAATCAGACAACAGGCTATCCTGGATCTGGTAATAAGTAATGACGCAGGTTTAATAAATTACTTCTATGCAAAAGGTTACCTAGGAAGTAGTGATCATAACATGATCGAATTCAATAGTCAGTTCGGAAGTGAGAAATTTCTGTTTAACTTAAATAAAAGGAATAAAGTTAAGATAGAGTTAGCTAAAGTGGACTGGGTAGATAGATTTGTAGGAAGGACAGTAAGCAACCTGTGGAAAACATTTAAGGAAGTAATTCATGACTATCAGCAAAAAATGTTCCAATAAAGAAGCAAGTTTCTAATGGAGGGATAAATTTACCATGGCTAAACAAGGAAGCTAAGGAGAGTACAAAAGCCATAGGATATGGGAAAAGAATTAAGACATTCAATCCATCAAGTCTGCTCCACTATTCAATCATGGCTGGTGTGTTTCTCAAGCCCATTCTTCTGCCTTCTTGGATAGCCTTTGATCCTATAAAGTTGAAAGAAAAAGCAAATGTCAGTGATATCTCCGCAGATTTGGATAAATTCAGAATCTCGTAAAAGAGCACAAAAAATATAATAAAAAGAGAGAAAATAAACTACAAGGGTAAACTAGTGGGGATTATAAAAACTGACAATAACAGCTTCTTAAAATATACAGAAAGGAAGACGGGGTCAATGTGAACATAGACCCCTTAGAAAATGCATCTAAGGAGACGGTCATGGGGAGCAAGAAACTAGCAGAGGAGTTAAATAGATATTTTGCATCAGTCTTTATTGTGGAAGATACTTTGAACATCCCATTAATGTTAAAGAATATTGGGGAGGAACTAAGGACCATCACTATCACTAGAGAGGTAGTATCAGACAAACTAATAGGGCTAAAGGCAGATAAGGCCCCAGTCCTGATGGCTGTCATCCTGGGATTCTAAATGAGGCAGCTGCAGAAATAATGGCTGCATTTTTCCAAAAATTATTGATCTCTGGTGAAATATTGGCAGACTGGGGAATTGTCAGTGCGATATCCCTGTTCAAAAAAGGATGGAGACAAAAGGCAGATGATTATAGACCAGTTAGACTACATCTATTATTGGAAAAATGTTGGAATCTATTACTAAGTAAGTAATGACAATATTAAATGGTAAATCATGATCTAATCAAGCAATAAGCATGGCTTCATGAAAGGGAAATCTTATCTAATTTATTAGGGTTTCTTGAGGAAGTCTCTGCCAGAATGGATAAAGGAGATCCAATAGATTTATTGTATTTGGAATTCCAGAAAGCATTTGACAAGGTAGCTCACAAAATGTTCAGTCATAAAATAGGAGTCCATGTTGTTGAGGGCAGTGTTTTGGCATAGATAAAGAACTGTCTTATGGGCAGGAAACAGTGAGTGTGGGTAAGAGGTTCTTTTTCAGTCTGGCAATCTGTAACTAGTAGGTTTCAGAGAGAACAGTGTTGGGACTACTAACTACTCGCAACTATTTACAATATATATTAATGACTTGAAGGAAGAAAGCGAATGTCCTCAATTAAAATTTGCACATGACACAAAGATAGGTTGAAAAGGAAGCTGCAAAGGAAATAGAAACAGTTTATAGAGAAGTATCAATATATTAAGAAAGTGGGCAAAAAGGTTGGCAAGTAAGCATAGAGTGGGAAAATGTAAAGTTCATTTTGGAAGAGGGAACAAAAGAATAGAGTATCGTTTAGATGATGAAAAAAATGCAGAAAGATGCAGCACCAAAGGCCTTGGATGTATTTGTACAAGAAACTCAGAAAGCCAGCTCATAGCTGCAGCAGGTAATGAGGAAGGCGAATGGAATGTTGGCCCTTATTCCAAGGAAGTTGGAATGTAAGAGTCAGGATGTATCACTGCAACTTTCCAAGTTGCTGGTGAGACCTTGTTTAAGGATCCTATAATCTTTAAGAAAATACATTGTCTCATTGAAGCCAGTTCAGAGAAAGTTCACTAGAGTGATCACTGGTATAGAGGGACTATCTTCTGAGGAAAGGCTAAACAGGTTGGGACTCTATTCACTGGAGTTTGGAAGAATGAGAGGTTAACTCATTGAAACATATAGGATCCTTAATGGGCTTAACATGATAAATGCTGGGCGGATGTTTCTCCTCTTGAGAAGGTCAAGGATTGAGGGCATAGCCTCAGAATAATCGGTCACCACTTTAGGACTGAGATGAGGAGAAATTTCTCCTCTCAGAGGGTTGTGAGTCTTTGGAACTCCTTGCCACAGAGTGCTGTGGGGCAGAGTTCTTGTGTATATGTAAGACCGAGATAGATAGACAGGGGAATCAAGAGTTATGGGGAAAGGCCAGGAAAGTGAATGTGAGGGATGGTGGATCAACCATGATCCTATTGAAAAGCAGGACTGACTCCACAGGCCAAACGGCAGAATTCTGTTCTTATTTTGAATGGTTTTCTGGCCTTTTGGCCAGAACCCTTGAATCATTCCCATTCAAAAATCTGTCTTAATAAAATCTTCAACATATTCAATGACTACTTTCTGAGGAAGAGTATTCTAAGCGTAATGACCCTCTAAGAGAAGAAATGCATTTTCATATCCATCTTAAATGGGTGGTCCCTTATTTTGAAACTCAATCTCCAGTACAAGATTTCCAAATGAGAGGAAACATCCTTGCAGCATCTACCTTGTGAAGTCCTTTTTGATTCATGTGATTTCATAAGAACAGCTCTTATTCTTCTAAACTCCAATAAATAAAGACCCACCCACATGAATTATCACTTCAATAGACATTTGGTTATAAAATTGGGTTCATGTTGCATTTATTAATCAAATAAACAGTAAAATTTGTTACAGTGAAAATTCAATCTGTTTATGAAAGAAAATGGGTGGCATTGAATGAACTATTACAGTATAATAATTTCAAACAAAATTAAATTAGTAGCTGATCCATTTTGGTAAAGCAATCCAGATTCATCATCAAGTACAAAAAGTTTTTCTAAGATTTATAAATGCTAATGTTGCTAATACCATGTGTGTATGTGCATGCTCTAGTTGTGATTAAAAGTAACTGATTGTAATTGGGGGTGAAACTTAAAGCACATATATAATAATCAGGATCCAGAACAAAATTCTGATTTAAATTTGCTTAAACACTTTTTTTGTGAAATATCTGTTTGAGGGACTGTGACCCATTAATTTGGCTTGATTTGTTTATTTCAATTTACTTATGATGGCTCAGTGGCTAGCATAGCTGCCTCACAGAGCCAAGGACCTGGAGTTGATTCCACCCTTGGTGACTGCTTGTGTGGGGTTTGGACGTTCTCTCCGCGACTGCGTGTGTTTTCTTCGGGTGCTCCAGCTTCCTCCAAAGAAGCACAGTTTAGGTGGGTTAGCCATGGTAAATTGCCTGTAGTGTCCAGGGATGTGCTAGCTGAATGGATTAGCCATGGGAAATGCATGGGTTGAGTCGAGATAGGATGCTCTTTAAAGGAGTGGTATGGACTTGATGGACTGAATGGCCTGATTCCACACAGTAGGGATTCTACAGTTCTATGATAAGAACCAGTTTGCACCTCAAAAGGGACTGCCCATAGAAGGGAAAAGTAGTTTGCACTCATCTCCTCACTGCGCTCATCATTCACTCAACTGGGCATGAGTGGTTTCCCCGGGATCAGGAACCACTAAGCTAGAGGTTCTCCCCGTCAGTAGCTACCAATTAATCAAAGACCAGCTAGATAAGCATACGAAGAAGAAAGTTAAAGAATTTTGAGAGTTAAAGAACTATGGAGTGTGAAAAGTGGGTGCTGGATCTTGCAGAGCATCAACTTTGGCTCTGTTTTGCATATAACTGTTACAGATTGTTTGTTATTTTGATTTGGTAAGTAACACTCTTGCCCGTGAATCAGACGTTTGCAGTTTTAAATGCCACTCCAGGAGGTGGAGCTATTAAGTTAACAACAGCTTAAATGTAGCACTTTCAGCATAATAAAACAAAGGGCTTCACTTAAGAATGAATGCTTCCTCTTAAATTGATCAACGCACTTGCCTCAACAATACATTGTTGTAATAATTTTCACATTCCAATGGGGGAAGGATGGAGCTGATGGACTGACATTCCGAGGGAATAAGTGTATCTTGAATTTCCCTTTGGATTAATTAATGACTATTTCATGGTTAGGGTCCTTCACAAATGGCAATATCTTCTCTACATGTACCTGTTAAACCCTGACATTATCTGAAAGGCATCTATCTAGTCATCTATCAGTCTTCTGAAGGGTGGGCTGATTTAAAAGTGAAAAAAAAACAAATAAATCACTTGAAAAGGGTCCAAAAAAGAACAAGTTTACGACTCAATCATATTAATGAGAACTCTAATATTGTTAGTGAATTAACTTATTTTATATATATGTTAGTGATCTTTATATATTCATTTGACGGATTTAAATTACAAAACAATACATCATTTGTTTGTACTGTTATCGAGCAGAGAAAATTGATGATTTGTAGTCATTTTATATATGTACAGTGAGCCTAATTTTTTATCTCCATGAGCACTTTTGAGAAATTGTAAGATTGAAAACATGTTACCAATAAATATCATAGTAACAGGAGACACAGTGTGTTTCTATGGCACATTGGACTTCATAATCAATAATCATCTAACATTACTGTTCTGTAATCCAACACATAGATAGCCAAGCTTGAATAATATCTAAACTATCTCAGCAAATTTCATGACTTAGATTTTATTTTGCTGTCATTATTATTTCATAGCAGGCACATGAAGAACAGTCTTAGTAGGGATTTTATCTATACCTTGAGGAACTAACCTAAAATGGAAAACCCAACGTGCCGTTGGTAAATAATGTAGTGGACAATAAGTGGGCCATATTTTGTTCTCAAACAAATGGCAAGGCTAATAGCATTTGCAGTTAAACATAAATAACCAAATATCCATGCTACTGCTAGAGAAACAAAAAAAAGTCCCATTTGTCTCACCATTGACTAGCATAACGTTTTGTGCTTTACACACTAGACATGAATTAAACTCATCAAATAAATGAAATTACTCCACAGAGGTCGGTATCCCTTTCATAATCTTAAAGGCATCTATCAAGCCATCCATCAGCCTTCCGAAGGGTGAAGGAAAAACAAATAGATCACTTGAAAAGGGTCCATAAAAAAACAAGTTCACAACTCACCAAGTCACCCTTTATTTACACATGGACAGTCCTTGACACTGATCCAGCTCCCTCAGAGCCAGCTCTCAGAGTGTTCAGGATGTCAAATACTCCTATTTATATCTGTCAGCTAGGGCACACTGATTAACAGCTCCAATTGGGGAACTCATGTTCTAGGAGATCTACCTGGCTGACCCCCGTTATAATCATCACAATAAAGTTGAGCCATTTCAGTCTACCATTTCAGTCTAAGTGCCAATTTTAATGGCAGGATAATTGTCAACGCTGAAAACTAATTATTATGTGTGAGGAATCTCATTCCTTCAGGTTTTAATTGTTGTTGGATGTTTTGAAACATAAATCAATTTATTTTTGCTTAGATTTACTTTTCCATCATATTTTCTTCTTTCTTAATCCACTCTTTCTTACTCTCACCTTGGGCTGACATTTAGGCCTCAACCTAACAACAAACTAGGGCAGGGGTGTATGAGGAGGATGAACATGGATCGGACAGGAATAATACACCACTGGTTATCTTGCTGTTTCCCAAATCCCATCCCTCTTCTGTGCTAATTTTCTGAAGTTTTGACAATGTTGGAGGGTTACTCACCCACAAACAGAGGGTAATCAATTAAATTTGTTAATTGTATATCAAAGCCTAAAGAGGCCTTTTTCAATATCTGATTTGATATTAATTCACACACTGTAGTATACAGTTCCCTCTCTGCCCTAATATTGCTAATATCACAATCCATCAATCAGATTGACTAAAAGATACACAGTTGTTTACCCTGTCCACTTAAGTCTCAAAAACTCTGGTTCTTTCATTACACAACTATTGGTTTATACTTCTAACAATTGTCACCCAAAATGTTTATTTTAAATCTTATGTTCAGTAACTTAGAAAAAGTGAGTGATTTTGGTTTATATGATTTAAATGCTTAAATTTTAAATGCAACTTTAAATTAAACATTCAGCTGTATTTTTAATTTATCCAGAATGGGTTTTCTTATGCTTAACGTGATGAGACCTTTGGGGAGTCAAAGCACTGCCTTCCTATACTGTTATAGACACCATATGCTTAAAATAGAGACATGCCTGTCTTAAGAAGCACAAATTCTTCATTTTCATTATTGTGCACTGAATTATACAATGAGACATAATTAATCCCCCAGCCACATATTAGACCAAAATAGATAACTAAAGATATTGGCAGGCAACTAAGTAATAATAGGATAAAAGCCACAAGACAGCTGGTATGTCCTTCCTTATCTTTTAGAACAAATAGTGCTTTTTATTCTATTTTGAAAGATATTTTGAAAAGGCCAGTAATCATATATGGTTAAAAAAAAGGCACAGATAAGGACACAAAATAGTTAGGGTCTAGTGAATCAACGCAAAGACTATCAGACCGCTGTCACCATGATAGATTACCCCATGACAATGAAACCCCTCAGAAACTAATTGTTATTAAAACATGTACCACTGGCTGCTCATTTAATTACACTCATGAACATTTCACACACATTTATTTCTGATACTAGTGTAAAAGTTGTTCCTCTGTTCCTTTAGGGTCTTTGGCAATGCAGAAAACCTCACAGGGGAAAAACAAAGCTTCGAATATTGTTTCACAACTACGTTCATAATTCAGTCCTCCATTTGATTGAAAAATCGTTCTTCGTCATATTTTTAGCAAGTCAAAAATAAATTAACAATGCATAGGGCAAGAGTGTAGATTAGATTCTGTCACCACATTCTCATTTTGATTTGATTTTCACAAGCACAGTAAGTTTTTGATTTAGCATCTCAATTTAGATGAGTTCCTGCTTTTTTCCCATTTTATGTTTTAGAAATTGTACAGACTATACCCATCTATATTGTTGTCATTAAAAGCTTTGGCATGGAACATAGGTTTAGGTTACAGATGGTTTTAGGAACACAAGAAAAGGAGTTATCAGATTTAATCCCTGTCAGTGAGATCATACCTGATATTGCTCCAAATTCTTTAAAGTCTTTGGTCAACAAAAAAATCTATCAATCACATTTTAAAAGTAACAATTGATCTAGTATCTATTGCCATTTATGGAAGAGACTGACAAATTTCTATCATACACTATGTGCATAGAGAAGTTTGTTAATTTTACTTCTTATTGGTCTGGCTCCAACCTTTAGACTATACCCCATAGTCCTAGACTGCCTGACTTCAAAGAAGGCTTCTCTATATCTAATTTATCAATTCCCTTAATAGCATGAACATTTTAGTTAAGTGAGACCAAGATGTTGCATAATGATGTGGTGAAGCTGACCACCACGGGCAGGGGAGTAGGTGGTCACTATCCATAACGTGTGTCCTGTGATGTTAGGGAATGTTGGCCAAGCTGAACATCCAAAGGAGAAAGCAAGAACTTGTAGCCAATAGGTACCCGCCCTGAATTTCCTGGTGGGAATTGTCACCAGATACTTTCTCTTCACTGCCTTGCTAAACAATAAATTACATGCAAATGAGGAGAGACTAGAGAAAAATGAAATCTTAATGCTCACAAATAGGTCCCGCAACACTCAATACTGAGAGACCCATCTCAACTTTAAAATCTCAGGAGGAAAATCAGATGTTGTTTCCTCAACAACCGAGAATCGTTTTGCTTCCGATTTTGCTGTATTTTCCCAACTGAGTGAGTGCCTGGTCTCTGACAGTCCTCCAAGCACCAGTGGCCTGGGGCATTCCTCCCTTGGCCAGCTGTAGAGCTGTCGCTGTATGGTGCTCTCCAGATTATGTACCCACACTGTCTAAGCCTGCCTTTCTCACTGAGATGTCAGTAATGGAATAAGTGAGTGAGCCGGGAGCAGCCTTGCTGATGCTTCCTGTGAGGCCCCAATGCTCCCCTCCCATCAGATGCCCAGGGGTTGGCTTCTGGGGCTTTGGGCCATATCACCATGGAGATGATGGCCAGGATGATGATACATGCATGACACCTGAGAGGCTTCAATTCTTCACTCAATGGCTGGAAGATGTTGGCCAAAGAGTCAATCACATTACTGTGGATCTGGAGTCACATGTAGATCAGACCAAGCAAGGATTCTAGATTTCCTTCGTGAAAGGAGGTGAGTTAACCAAATGGAATATGACAAGGATCAGTGGTTGAGTCTTAAATATGTTTGGCTGAAGAACAAGTTGTCTGGGTGTTTTGAGTTCCTCACCATGAGGCCTAATAACTTGCCCCACCTTATCTTAGCAAACTCATCTCATTACCTACTTACTCTGCCCCAATAGCATCCAGCATGTCTGATTCCAGCCCTATCTTACCCATGCACCATTCCCAGAACAACTCAACACCTGGCAGATATCTGTCTAAAGACCATTGGCTCTTGCTGCCATGCCACCTTCAATTCGCCACTGTATACCCGGACAAGCACCAGCATTCCAAAGCTGCCAAGCCTAGTCAAGGTTATTTCCGGAAGATGTCAGAGAATGGGAAGGTAGCACCACAATTCTCCAACAGGGATCTGGAGGTGATGATCAAGATGTTGGTGCAAAGGATAGGACTGCTTTTCCTGGAAGACTGGCAGTGGAAGTCACAAGCCTGGTCCAAGATCACATCTGGGTGAGTGCAGTCTCCTCAGTCCAGAGGAATATCCAGCAGTATCATAAGAAAGTCAAAGACCTTCACCACTCCACCAGGATAAGTGCCAAACTCCTCTCTCTGTTACCTCACATTCACTTGATCTCTCCCACCTCAACACATCCACCAAGGCACCTGTTATGCCACTTTCGCTGTTGCCTTCAACGTCTTCCCTCACTGCTCTGGCCCAACAAGCCATTAACTCTTCATGGCATTTGTGCTGCCTACTCACTCACCAGACCACCTCACCAACCTTTGACCACCTGTACTAGGATGAAAAGCTATGCCAGTCACTTTCAACTCACTTAATTCCTTCCTTTCCCCCTTACAGGAAAGGGCAGGCCATAACAGGGCAGTGAGGACCTGAATGGGTGGACAAGCCCCCACCCCATGCAATGAAAAGGTCCTGGCTCTTGCAGGTGAGGACAGGGACCATACCTGTGGGGATGCCAAAGCATCATGTCCTCCCAACCTAGTAAGTATGAACCTTTCCCTCTTCATTTCACTGTAACTCTCACGTTAAACCTACTGTCAATCTCAGTCACTGCACACCACTCCTAAACATTAGCTGTAACACTTTCCCTCTCACTTTGCACGTGTCACCAGCATGGCCATCACATCCATGGTGATATGGCTGGCAGCCCTAGATGCCAATTCCTGGGCCTGAGTGAGAGCATTGGGATCTCATAGGAAGCATCAGGAAGGCTGCTCCCTGCACACTCACCAACTCAGATACTGACATCTCAGTGGGAGAGGCAGGTTTAGACAGTGTGGATACACAGTGATCTGGTGAGCACCTCACAACGACAGCTCTACAGCCAGCCAAGGGAGAATGCCCCAGGCCACTGGTGCTCGGAGAACTATCAGAGACCAGACACACACTCAGGCCCAGCTTGGAGAGGACCCTGTGGTGTTAGCAATCAGGTCTGCATCCACGTGTGCAAGGAGAAACTGCATGAGCAGACAGGGATGCAATGGCCCTCATGGGACTCTCTATCTGTCTCGATTGACAGGTTGGTGGCTGCAATGCATAGCCAGACCAGTACCCCCACCAAAACTGATAATGTGATGCCTCATAAGGGCCAATCACCTGGACTAGCACCAGATACTTTGATGGTGGAAATGGCAACCCTCAAAACATTTACAATGTGTTTAAGTGAGCATTTAAAATGCCATAGCAAACAAGACTACACACCAAGTGCTGGCAAGTGGGATTAGACTTCTTGTGCCAGGACCCTGTGCCAGGACTGTCTGACAATGGGTGCCTCCATGGACTTTGTTGACGATTACTCCCCTAAGACTTTGAAACATGGCTGCGTGCTCTCTGCACATGCAATGTATTTTCTGCATAAGCTGCTGGTATGTGGAGCAGGGATGACGTAGCACAGTGCCAAGATATATGGCCCTTTGCTGACTGGTCAGGCAATCTGTCTGGTTGCATGACTGTGCAGACTGACACAGCAAGGCAAGGCATGGATGCTGTGAGCACACAGACAGGCAGTAAATGAGTGAGCACTAAGAGAGCCAAACTGGAGATACAGTCTGGTCAATCCTTCAGCTGGGTGCCTGTACCTGCACACTAGATATACTGGCTGCAGCCTTTCAGTATTGCAAATCTGTGCTTTGAGAAGGAGCTCCAAGTGGACCAAAGAGGTGTTATAATGATTATAGCAAATACCAGCTGCCAATCCATAGATGAAGGGTGCATGCAGTCCATGGATAGTGCCCTGCGATGCTGATGGTTTGTCTAAAACATGGAGGTCTTTTGAAGGTTGCGGCAAGCTGAAAATCCAGGAACCCACTCTTATTTCCGAGTTGGGGTTTTGCCACCTTGGTATGATAAGAAGCAGAATAATAAAACGTTTCTATTAGCAAGCTATAATTTTCCTTTATTAAAACCTGCCACTGCCTAGTGAGAAACTAATTTCATGCTGGCCCAAAGTATAAAGATGGAATGAGATGTGCCTGATGTCAAGCTTGGTCTTGCTGGATTCTTGTCTGATTCTGACACATACCTCGCCATAGCCCACATCTCTGAGACCCCAATAAGATCCCACCCTAGTGTTTTTTTTATTCCAGGTTTTCTTAAATGAATTTAAATTAGAGCTCTCAAGGATAGTGGAATCAAGGGTTATGGAGATAAGGCAGGAACAGGACACTGATTAAGGATGATCAGTCATGATCACGTTGAATGGTGGTGCAGGCTCGAAGGGCAGAATGGCCTACTCCTGCACCTATTGTCTATTGTCTATTGCCTATTTTCTATTGTCTAAATTACACCAGCAGCCTCAGCGAAACTGCTTACAATGTCATTTTTCTTTGTGTCCTCAGCCAAATTGGATATAGGTTTTCAATTCCAAATAGACACACAATTTTAACAACACAAGAAAAGATCCATGATATCCATTCAGGTAATAAAGCACTTCTCTATTCTAATCCCATTTGCCAACACTTAGTGTGTAGTCTTGTTTGCTATGGCATTTTAAATGCTCACTTAAACACATTGTAAATGTCTTGAGGGTTGTCATTTCCACCATCCTTTCAGGTAGTGGATTCCAGATACTCACCATCTTCTGGGTGGATTTTGTTTCCTCAAATCCCCTTTAAACCTTCTGTTCCTTACAGAAGAACTGTGCCCCCTGGTTATTGACCTCTCTATGATGAGGAAAAGTTTTTCGCTAACTGCACTATCTATGTCCTTCATAACTTTGAACACCTCAATCAGATAGTTCCTCAGTTTTCTCAGCTGTAGGGAGAATATTCAAACCAATCAAGGAAAAAATGATTGAGAAAGCAAACCTGCAGGACTTCAACTACGACAACCCTTTGAAAATGAAAGTCACAAACTGAAATTTGATCTCTCACAGATGTCTGTGGTACACTCTGGTAAACAAAAATAAGGATCAATCTGAAGATAATTCGACAGATGAGGAAATAAAGAGTTCATTACTGCTCCTAGGATAGAAATTTTTCTTTCTGCATACAGTACACATGCTTCAGAGTGAGTCTGTTGTGGTGTAGACACATTTTTCTTAAGAATTCCTTTATAAAGTAAGAGTGCCCCATTATCAATAAATAAATTTCTGGACCAGGATTTTACAGTGTTTCAGTGCAGCATTCTGATTTGCAGACTTGGCAGAAGATTTGAAAATTGCAGCATGTTCAGAGAATATTATCAGTCTTAACCTAAGCTAACATTTGGCTGGTGAGATGTTGAGCACTTTTGTTCTGCATTTTCTGTTGCTTTTGGTTATAATCTCCTTGCCAAAGAATCATAACAATACCAGATCGGATCTCTGTTGCTGACATGAACTTACTTTTCCATTACAGAATCACAGAATTGTTAGAGTACAGAAGGAGGCCTTTCAGCCCATCACGTCTCTAACAGCTCTCTGATTAACTCTGTGTCAATTCCCCCATATTCTTTCTGTTGCAATAATCATCTACTGTGTTTCTGAGTGTCTCCATTGAATCTATTTCTAGACAGTGCATTCCAGACACTAACTACTTGATGTGCAAAAACATTTTTCCTCACCATGCATTTGCTACTTTTGCAAAACACTTTAAAACTGGTTCCTCTGGTTCTTGATCCTTTTACAAGCAGAAACAGTTCCTCTCTATCCAGATCCCGCATGATTTGGAAAACTTGTCAAATCTTCTCTGAGCCTTCTCCTCTCCACGATAAACAGTTCCAACTTCTCTAGTCTTTCCTCATAACTGATGAGTTTTATCCCTGAGACCATCCCCATAAACTCTTTTGCATTTGTCCTCTGCAACTGCGTTTGGAACTGTACACAATAGTCCATCTGGGGTCTAATTAGTGTCCTGTATAAATTCATTATATATTTCCTGCTTTTGTATTTTATGCTCTTACTTATGAAGCCTAGAATACTGTATACTCTATTTACATCTCTCTCTGTCTCTCCCAGCCTTAATATCTTCTGCACTTGCGCACTTGAAATGTCGGAACATTCAAGGCTGTGAACCAATTCCTGGAAAGTAGATAACTCAAAACAGATTCAATGGGCCAAAGGGCCTCTTCTGTGCTATAAGACTCTATGACAATGACACAAATATGCCCAGGTGCCTTTGCTCCTGCACACCCTTTAGTATAGTAGCCTTTATTTTATATTGTCTGTCCATATTCTTTGTACTAAAATTTCTCATACTTATTCTTCCATTGAATCAAAAATATGAGTGGCAGGTTCATTTTCTACGACATTCTTTTCTATGCCAGTTCTACCCTCTCTTCTGAAAGATCTGTATTCTCTTTTTCTGGTCCTCAAGATGTAGTCTCAGATGGATACTGAGTAAATCTCTGTGTCTTCTATATCTGCTAAAAGTCAGAAACTCACAGCCACCCACACATCTTCAAATAATAGAGAAGCATAGTGATTAAAAAGGACATACAACTTGTTACTGTTCTATTTCCCATTACAGTGAAGTGTAGCCTGTAGCTACCCTTTGGGTCCAATCCCGTGCCCCAGCGTTGAATGGACAATGTTTGGAGAATGCTTGGCTTCAACCAAAGTGTAGCACCTGGAAAAATGAATATATTCTCCCTGTATCAGCTTTAAAATTAGTTTCTTAACACTAACCATGATATTAGTACACCAGAATTATTTTTCTGAGGCTATGTAATCAGGGAATCTAAAATCCTGCTGTAGACCTATTATAATTCCTCAGCGTGCTCGACTGCTTGGACAATATTCACACATCTGTGATCTCTGTTTCAATGTTTGTGCTTCTGATCCAATTTTGAGTAGTCTCTCACTTGTCACTCATGACTGTAACACTAACTGGGCTGAGATCCCTGTTTCTGAGCTACTTTAATGGTGTTGACTCTGTTTCATTCTGTGCTTTCCACTGGCATATTTTCTGAGTGCTCTTTTCTTTACCATCCATGTGAAGACTCTGATCTATAGTAATCTATTATTAACTGTGACCAACTGCTTTTATAATTTACCCCATCCTACTGCATGCTTTGTCATTGTTGGGTGGGATTTCCCATTCTGCAATCTGATGCCGAGTTTAGCTTTGAAATCCTTCAAGGAGTCAGTACTAGATTGCTGCAGAATGCGTTTCAGCCTTTGCCACCTCTTTTCTCATCAGGTTGGCTCAGCCCTCACCCACTCCACTGTACTCTCATTCGGTTTCACGTCATGTGGTCTTTACCACATTTATCCAGTTTTATGGGTCAGGCACTGCTTGTTACCATGTAGCTCGACATCCAAGTAAGTAAATGTTACCAAACTTCATTAAATGTAACTACATACAAGAGATTGTAAGGGAGGAATCAGTGATGCCCCATAGGCTCAGGTCCAAGTCTCATGTTATCTGACAGCACGATAACATAGACCCTCCTTTACAAACTCAGTAGCATAGTTGGAGTGAAGGTATACTTAACTCCTCACTGCACAAGTATGTGGTTCGTCTTTGCGGTATTGGCAGTTAAATGATACAAATGGTTACCATGGAACAGTAGGCGTTCATGAAGAGGTATAACCATATTCCCATTGATCACATGCTTATAAATGATCACACTAAGAAAACCAAGAGGTGATTCCTGGGAATGGTCCATGAGTGCTCAAACAAAAAGGGAGAGAGGTCAACGAACGAAATGTTCTAATTACAATGGCACAGGTTTGAATAAAAGCAGCATAAGACAGTTCACAAAAGGAAACTCAATGAAAGCTGATGGAGAAAATGTTTCACCTCCAGGAGCTGAGGCAAGAGGGGAATTTGCCAATGTCAGATAGCTTCTTCGATGAAGAAGAAGAAAAAGACATTAATTAAACATAATTTGGATATGCCAAATTTGGACTGGGGTGTACAAAGTTAAAAATCACATAACACCAGGTTATACTCCAACAGGTTTATTCGGAAGCACTAGCTTTCAGAGCACTGCTCCTTCATCAGGTGGTTGTGGAGTATACGATCGTAAGACACAGAATTTATAGCAAAAGTTTGCAGTGTGATGTAACTGAAATTATATATTGAAAAAGACCTGGATTGTTTGTTAAGTCTCTCATCTTTTAGAATGAACATGTTGATTTCAGTTCTTCCATATGTAAATCGCAGAACATTTAACTGTTACATTCTGAAGTGAACTTTAACAATTGGTGTCATGCCGGCCCAGATAATGCATTTAAGGTGTGAGCTGCCCTGGGCACACAGGATCGAGCATGATAGCAGGATTGAGGATTAGCCCATTTCAGAAAGGGAAATAACAATAGCAATTTGAAGAGCAAATGAGTAGCGTGTAAAGAAACAGAATCAGTAATACAGCCATAGTCCTCATTTATGCTTCACCAACATAACCTCATTCTATCATACTATTTTTTCAAGTCATTGCACCTTTAGCACACCTTCTTAAAGTTTTCTTAATTGTGAAACCCCAAGTTAACACTTGGATTTAATGCAGGCAGGATCTAGGATACAGGATTCCCAGCCTTGCTACATAGATGTGTTGAGAACACATGTTGAATAGTGGAGAGTGTGTGGTCCACAATCCATTCCAAATCTTGCTAGTATGCTCATGGTAGGTGAAATTAATTTTACCAACTGCCATAATAAAATTGGGAACCGAGCTGACTGGAAAGCTCACAGCTGAGGATCAATAACACCCAGTTGAGTTATGAACTTCTCATTTTGACAAAGAGTAGTTCACTCTACAGAATATTGAGCATTTAGACCAATACTGATTTAGATGTTTAAAAAATTGTTGAAGCAGCATTATACTGTGGCATTCTAGTTTTCATTGATTTATGTTGCAGTTAGCTCATATTTTGTGTGCAATCAACCTTGGATCTGGATTTGTTCCTCTTCCTAAAGAAGTCTAATTAAGTTCTTATTTAAAGAAAAAAAGCACATTGAATGGGTTTGAAGGTTTGTTGCGAAAATGGATTTGATCAGAATGCTCAGAACTTTGACTTTAGCTAGTTTCTTACTGGAAACAAATTCTGCAGTAACATTAGACAATGCCAAATCCATCTCCAGAACTGAATGTCATTGCATTGCCACCATGATTGATGACAATTCCAGCCATGAACAAATTAAACAGCAAGTTACAAACTTACTACGCTCTGTCAGAAGCTAGTAATGCGATTCAAAATAAGATTACTGAACAAGAGCTCAAAACAAACCCTTGCAAACCTTAATTCAAATGACACAAAAGAGGGACAAGGGTCTCATTGTTTCAGAACATAACAGGCTATAGTGGAACAAATAATAACATTGGGTATACCGTGAATAATTTAAAATGCTCATGATAAAATATGTATTGAAACAAAATAAAAGCTCCAGCTCATGCCTTCTTCAAAGAACAAACAAATAATGCTTTTATCATATTTTTGCTTCTATCTCATCAGTTTTTATGATGTAATCAAAAAATAATTTCTTACCTTCATTGGACAGATCCCTGTTAAAAATGACTAGGGAGAGGATTTCATCGCAAAGTATTTCATACATTAGATGCAGAGAATAACTGTTGTCTTCTTTAGCCATTGCCAGAGCCAATTGTAATGGAATAAGAATTAGTTGGATTGAATAAACAGCAGGCAATCTGACAAACTACCACACAGAAGGTAAAGAAAGAATCTACCATATTTTCCTCCCTTTGTCAATCATGTTTTGACTGCAGATTTCACTTTGACATAAATAGTTACAGCTGAATTTTTGCATCATCCAAAACTTAGAAAATGGTATTTACTGAAATGTTCTTGTTTGTGGATGTAGGTTTGCTCGCTGAGCTGGAAGGTTCATTTCCAGACGTTGCATCACCCTACTAGGTAACATCTTCAGTGGGCCTCTGGGCAAAGCACTGCTGCTGATTCCTGCTTTCTATTTATATGTTTGGGTTTCTTTGGGTTGGTGATGCTATTTCCTTTGGTGATGTCATTTCCTGTTCTTTTTCTCAGGAGGTGGTAAAAGGGCTCTAACTTGATGCGTTTGTTGATAGAGTTCCAGTTGGAATGTCATGCTTCTAGGAATTCTCATGTGTGTCTCTGGTTGGCTTGTCCTAGGACGGATGTGTTGTCCCACAGTCATCCGAGGACAAGCCAAACAGAGACATGCACAAGAATTCATAGAAGCATAGCGTTCCAACTGGAACTCTATCAACAAACACATCGAGTTAGACCCCATCTACCACCCCCTGAGAAATAAACAGGAAATGGTATCACCACAGGAAATGTTATCACCAACCCAAAGAAACCCAAACATATAAATAGAAAGCAAGAATCATCAGCAGTGCTTTGCTCAGAGGCCCACTGAAGATGTTACCTAGTATGGTGATGAAACATCTGGAAATGAACCTTCCAGCTCAGTGAGCAAACCTACATCCAGAACCTCAACCTGAGCTACAAATCTTTTCAAAACTCACTGTTCTTGTTTGTGCCTTTGGGAGCAATATCAATGAATGTTTGATATGGAGACTATGTCCAAACGTCTTTCAAAAAAACAAAATATAAAGCGCCCTTCCAGACCCTCAGCAATCCCACACACTCACTACACCAACCTCTGACACCTCTGGCATTGTACCCTCATAACTCCTCAATGCCTCAATGTCAATCCATGCCCCTGCATTTATCCTCAAAACCCTTCTTACCTGCCATGTCAACCTATGTGCCCATTCCCACCAACAAAACACTTTATACCCCTTATGCCAATCCATGTCCCTTTACCAACTCTGCCATGACCATAACAGCTCTTTTGCTAATTTAATACATATTCCAATACCAATATTTGTTTATTCTTATAACTATCATGCCAACTCACCCAGTATCTAATATGAGTAGATGTCAGGACGCTGAAAAGAGGAGAAAACATAAAGTTCACTACATTGAAAAAAGTCCTCTTGTTCCTCAAACCCACCTACTACATTTACATTCTTTCACCGTATAAGTCATATTAACAACAAATATTTCAGTCCAGTGCACCAACCCATATAACAAAACAAATTGGAACTCATAGTCCCACTTCAAATAATCGATAATTACTGGACCTGTCAATCAAACTGTGAAATGAGAGGGACACTACAATGATAACAGAGGTTGTGAAATCATTTGTGCAATGGTAGTCCAGTAAAGGAAATCATCAGATTTATGTCAACAGATGGAGTGAAATGTCAAGGAAATGTTTTTTGCCACCCAATATATTAAAAGCGTATGACTTTTACATGCCTTGGTAGATTGGCAGCTACCTTTGACGGTGCCTATTGACACACTTTACATGTCCTCTTGGCATCTCTGACAGATCCTCACGACAGTTGCTGTTGACACTTTTAACAGTTGATTTTGTCAGGTTTACTGACAGTTCTAATGACCTTTGCAGATGGTGAGTTTATGCACTTCTAATGGCACTCATGTCCCCTTGTAACATTTCCAAAGAAGCATTACTTCCTGTAAAAGGAACCCCACCACTTCCATTAGTGTCCCAGGTCGACATTCAAAGGGGTACCTTTCTGCTATCTTGGTTCGCCGAAGAAATGCATAAGGTTCAGATCTGCTCTTAGAATGTCTATTCTGCACACCAGTTTTCACACTCCTGAGTTATTAAAAACAGGGTACTTAGTGGCCAGCTGCTTCTGTGAACTGCCCATGCACAAATCTTAACCTGACCCTATTCATGCCCCTATAAAAATGGAATGTTCTATATTTGGAAATTGGGGCTTGTAATTCCCAGAGCAGTCTACCATCTTCACTACCACGGAGAGGCTTCAATCTTGGCAAAAATCCAGGCCTTGATGAACTTCAAACTTTGTATTTATATCATCCTGAAAACCAACCACTTCCAACTCCACAATATCACTTGACATTACCTTTATCTCAGCCCATCTTATAGAATCATAAAGATGTACAGCATGGAAACAGACCTTTCAGTTCAACTCATCCAGGCCGACCAGATATCCTAACCTAATCTAGTTCCATTTGCCAGCACCTGGAACATATCCCTCTAAACCCTTCCTATTCATATACCCATCTAAATGCCCTTTGAATGTTGCAATCGTACTAGCCTCCACCACTTCCTCAGGCAGCTCATTCCATACATGTACCATCTTCTGCGTGAAAACATTGCACTTTAGGTCTCTTATGTATCTTTCCCCTCTCACCCCAAACCTATGTCCTCTAGTTCTGGACTCCCCCACCCCAGGGAAAAGACTTTGTCTATTTATCCTTTTCCATGCCCTTCATGATTTTATAAACCTCTATAAGATCACCCTTAGCCTCTGACACCAGGGAAAACAGCCCTAGCCTATTCAACCTCTCCCTATAGCTCAAATCCTCAACCCTGGCAACATCCTTGTAAATCTTTTCTGAACCCTTTCAAATTTCCGATAGGAAGGAGACCAGAATTGCAGGCAATATTCCAAAAATGGCCTAACCAACATCCTGTACAGCAGTAACATAATCTCCCAACTCCTAACTCAATACTCTGACCAAAAAGGATGCTGCCTGACCTGCTGCGCTTTTCCAGCAACACATTTTCAGCTCTGATCTCCAGATTCTGCAGTCCTCACTTTCTCCTCCAAAAAGGAAAGCATACCAAGCACCTTCTTCACTCTGCTGAAACCCTCACAATGTCATTATGACCTTTAGCCTCTCATACTCAACGCACTCCCGACTGGTCTCTTACTTTCTACCCCTTGTATAAACCAAACCTCTGCTGTCCATGCCTTAACTCAAAGGAAGATTTATTCTCATATCATTCCTGTACCTGCTGAACTACACCGATTCCCAGTCAATCAACACCTTCATCTTAAAATTTTCAATTCTTTTTCTGTTCCTTTCATGGTTTCACTAACCTCTAATCTCCTCTAACCGTACAACTATCTCAGTTAGTCTAATTCTGGCTTCTTGAGAATTCTTAGCTTCCATTGTGGGTGACTTTGTTTGCAGTTGCCCAGACTCCAAATTCTGCGTATGAGTTAAAGCTCAGTCAAACAGTGAGATTTGAATGAGTGCCTTAAAACAGAAAAGTGAGGTCGAGACCCTAAGAATTATAGGGCTGGAATTACATTCTATAATAACCCTGATGAAGGGCTTTTGCCTGAAAAGTCGATTTTTCTACTCCTCAGATGCTGCCTGACCAGCTGTGCTTTTCCAGCACCACTCTAATCTAGATTCTGATCTCCAGCATCTGCAGTCCTCACTTCTGCCTAGCATTAAGCAGAAGCTCTGTTAACTCTGATATATAACACTGGTACCGGATGGAGCATTAAGCAGTTTGGACAGATGGCAGATGGAATCTGGCCTAGTCTCCCCACAGAGACATACATGTCTGACCTACCTCCTGTTAGTAATAGTTAATGTTACCTGTATATAGTTGCCATATAAAAATACATACCTTGATACTTACACAATTGCCCCAACTGTTGAGAATTAATTAAGGTTCATCCTTCACCACAGGCTACCAGAACCTCCTAGTTGAATGTAGGAGGAAGGATTGGTGGCAGCTATTTGCTCCATCTGTGGGTTCAGTTAGCTTAATTGGCTGGATGGCAATGGAGAGTGATGCCAAGAGCAAGGGCTCAATTCCCACATTGACTGAAGTCACTACAAAGGTCTTGACCTCATCCCTTGCCTGAGGTGTTGTGATGCTTAGGTTAGACTTAGAAACAGTCATCGCTCTCTAATAGGAGGGTTAGGGAATATTGTGACTTCACTTACCACCCCAAACACAAACCATGATTATTAGTATCCGGGTAGCACATCAAAACAGCTTGCTAGGTGATTTCACAGGAGCGGTTAAGTGTCAACCACATAAATCTGGGTCTGGAGACACATGTAGGTTTCCTCTGCTAAAGGACATCAATGAATCACAAGGGTTTTTTAATGATAATATAGAGTAGTTTTGTGACACCATTACGAAAAGCTTTCAATTCCAGCTAAATGTTATTTAAAATAGTTGAATTTAAATTCCACTGGATGCTTTGGTTGGAGTTACTGCCCCACATCTCCAAGGCATTAACCTGGTTTTCCAGCCCACAGATAGTACCATGACCTAGCTATCTCCTCTTGTAACTCTACAGTTTAAATCTTTTCTAATATTAGTATTTGAATGAAGCTCAAGATGGAGGCAGCAGACATACAGCCGCAGATTTGAAAGGCTGTGATTTAAAGGTAATTCTCAATAAGTAAATAGTGTTACAATGACAATTCCCAGAACATAATTTAGGGATAAGTCGCTTGAGTAATAAAATTGAGTTTTTATATGCTGGATCGAATTTCAAGGCACAATGCACAGTATTATAAACTAAAACAATACCTTGGGAAATCTTCACTTATCTAATTATCCATGAAAAACTCTAAAAGGCTTATCTTATTTTCCATCATCCTTCAGGCTGGAAGTAGGGTGGGGTGGGGAGGGTGGCAACATTTGCATAAACATTTTACAATAGCTTTGACTTCCTCTGGCCTCATTCTGTCAACACATCACATAATTTTGTGGTACCATGCCGAGATATGTTCTGGCAGAAGATGGGAAAGCATTGCAGCATTTTCATTTCCTGCTGTCTGCTTACTTTATTAATAACAGAAGTAAATCCTGCTGGCAAAACCATAAGACCTTTAAAAACCGCTTTAATACAAAACAAATTAACAAACAAATAAGTCACAAAGCCAGGACATAAATGTCCATGGAAGAGGACTGACCTTAAAGTGAAACTGCCCTGTAAAAGCAGAGACTCACATACACATGTGGCTTCTGACGTTATTGTTTAGTAAATCAAAGGGGCAGATTTTACTTTGGCAGATAGCCTTCTGATTTATGAAGTTGGAATTTCAGATTACCAACTGGGAAAAATAAAATCATTCTCATATCTTTGATACCACCCACAGATTGTACAAGCGAAACACTGGAATCAGTATCGCCATTCTGAAACCCACAGAAAATGCTTCAGCTTCTAATTGCCGTTTGAATGCCAGTACAAAATACTGCCAATCATTTTGATGTCAGCCCCCAGTGTTTTCACTGAGCATTTGCCTCGAGTGCCAACCTTGGTGAGCTAGCAAGAGCTAGGCTGGGTGGTATAATTAGCACAGGCAGGATTCAGGTGTGGAGGGAATGGGCATAGCTGGTGGTCCTCATCAGCCCCCACTCAAATACGTGTCTTTCATATATTTTTGTTATACAGCTGCTCCCTGTGCCAATCACTCATATATCTTTTGCATTGGAGCCTTATTAAGTATTCAGGTAGCATGCTAATGAAATTCTTTAGCAAATTCAATTCACTTTCCGATATCTCGGTATGAATTTTTCCAGGTAATACTCTTGCACATTATGATCATACACACTCAAACTGCACAAAACTAGAAAACAAATATTTTGAAATTTATGGATTCTATGTAATAAATCAAGTGATATTTGCAGCCTGAATTCATGTTTCTCAGTTGTTACAATGTTTTATACTTTCTACCATGGGAGAAATATTAACCTATTGACAGAGACAGTTGAATGATTGTAACCACCGAAAAAATAGTTGTACAGAAACTCTCTCCAAATGTTTTGCAGAACAAGCAATTTTTAAGGAAGCTGGAACTGAAAAAGCATTAGCTGCCAGCAGAATCAATCTTCTTACCTCTTGATGGTATGCTATTTAAACTAAGTGGAGACAACAATCAATGCAATGCTGCATGGCAATTGACCCAACCAGAGTATGAAGTGACACCTGATGAGAAAGGGCATAGCAAGGAGCTCAGTGGTCAGTGGATTGACCATATGGCATGCCAAGATAATTGAGGAATTGGCCAAACAGTTGAGAATTAAGTGGAAGCCAGTGGAGAGCTGCTTTATCTGCTGCTAGAGCATCAACTTCTACCATACAAATCGTACAATGTTTGAATTCACAGACAACTGTTCTCAAATAGTATAACCCACACATGTAAATAACTGACCCAGGGCCGAGGACTGTGGCAGGAGGGGTAATAAGTCCAGCAAGGCTCAATATCCAGGACCTGAGCTATGCTCAGCTCAGAGGCAAACCTGCTGTGACCAGGCCGGGGTGGGGGGAAGGGGGGGGGTGCCATGTTCACATTGGGGAGTGGGGATGAGTCTACTGTGCTCATTCCAGGGACAGCTCCAGGGCCCAAGATATTCCCCAACACTGCAACCAATCGTGCCTGCTTTGGAAATGCTCTCAACTGCGGGAGTGCTGATCAATATCATAATTGGCCAAATGTCTTTTGTCAAGAAGTTCACCCATATTGCCCCCAAAGACTAATTATACAATAATGTTGTCCCAATGTGTAACAATAGCGCCACCTTGTGATCTGAGCTGGATCGCATGTCACATGCACTTTTCAAATTTATTTAAAGATAGACTGAAATATTTCACTCGACTATGCTCAATCTGAATCACTGATTTGCTATAGTTAACACAGAGCAAGTGAACAAGCAGATCAACAGCTTAGTAAAGCAGCAAGTTCATTCAACTGACCACTAAGCATACAGGAAAAAATATTTTTCTTTTAATTGTTAAAGAATATTTTGTTTTCCTTTTTGCTTAGCTTCTCATTCTAACTGGCCGAGTTTCAGACGCATGCTTTTCCCATCGCTGGTTGGGCTTTCCTTTGAGATTTAGCTGGCTAACTGACTGTTGTCTCTACATTCACAACAAATCCTCTGACCTCTTTCCTTCTATTGATTCACCAGCAAGCCTGTTAACCACACTACCTGAGACCATATTCCCAGCAGATGCCTTATTCTGTGAGCTTGCTGTTCAAACACCACAAGTTGAATAGGCTGAAAACCCTTCCTAAAATTTCAAACAGAATTCTCATTGCATATGCAACTCTAGCTCAGATTCTTCAGGATCCTGACCTAAATTTGCAGCTCTATTATTCTGTGCATTTCAACCCCTGTGTTCTTCCATTAACTTAATAATAACATGTTTATACATGAATTATCACAAGTTCTGTCAAAGATATGAACCTCAAGAATCCCAAAATAAGTGGTGGCATGGTGACTCAGTGGTTAGTAGTACTGCCTCATAGCCCCAAAGCCCTGGTCTTTCAGAGGATCAAAGACATCCTGGGCTGAACCTTTCGCTTACTTGGCTCAGTATTATTTGAAGGGTGTTTTGCTGCGAGGCCTATGAGATTTCTTGCCATATCTTATCAATTCACCTCATTAACTACTTTCTCTGCCCCTACGGCACCACTCATGTCCAATTCAATCCCATTTTACCACATTCCATCCCCCAGAATAACTTGACACTTGGAGGACATCCAACAAAAGACTGACAACCCTGGTACCTGCACTTTCTAATATGGGTCATTGTACACCCAGACATGGTCCTGCACAAGAACTGGCACTCTGAAACTGCCTGCCCTGTGATCAACGGACAGTATGAAGGTTTCAGAGAAGGGGAAGCTAATATTGCAAGTCCCCAGTAGGGACCTGGAGGCACTGGTAGAGAAGGGCATCCACGTCATGGAGGACCAGCAGAGAAGGGCATGTCATCAGATGCTGGAAGTCCGGCCTGAAATTGCCAACAAGGTCAATGCCATCTCCAGGCTATCGAGGAATAATTCCACAAGAAGGTCAATGAAGTCTTCCATTGCTGGTCAAGAGTGGCTCAGTGGTTAGCACTGCTGCCTAACAACACCAGTGACCTAGGTTCGATTCCAGCCTTGGGTGACTGTCTGCGCAGAGTTTTCACATTCTCCCCGTGTCTGTGTGGGTTTCCTCTGGGTGCTCCATTTTCCTCCCACAGTCCAAAGATGTCTAGGTTAGGTGAATTGGCCAAGCTAAATTGCCCATAGTGTTCAGGGATGTGTAGGTTAGAGAATTAATCAGGAGAAAATATAGGGTATGAGAATGGGTCTGGGCGGGTTACTCTTCGGAAGGCCGGTGTGAACTTGTTGGTTCAAAGGGCCTGTTTCTACACTGTAGGGATTCTAATTCTAATTCTAATTCTGAAATAATGCTCTAGCCCACTGGGCACGTGGAGGACTGTCAGAGAGCAGACTTCTGCACAGGACCAGGCAGGAGAGGAGCCATGATGCCATGGATGTCGAGGTGTCCCTTCTACACCAGGAGACAGTGTAGTGCCAGCAGGCACCCAGATGGGAAGTACACACAGAACTCTCAGAAATCACCCCTCAGGACATTCCAGGTGTGGCTGAGTCATCCACTTCCAACCTCCCTGACCATTCCAACCTTTGGGAAGTTCAAGCTGAAGGGAGCCCACTTGCCTCTGACAAGAAGACTCTCAGCTTGTTAGGCCATACAGATACAAATACTCACGAATCACCCTATCAAAACTGCAGGGCAAATGGGCCCTACTGCTGAGCAGGCGTGCTCCACCCCAACTAGGGACCCTGGTACTACACTCAGACATAGTTGGAGGGAAAGAAAGAAAAAAATCCTTGTGAGGGCACTCCGATGGCATGGGTGACAGCTCAGTGTGGATAAAGTCTCACGTTGTATAAATTTGATTGGCTTTGCACCACATTCATTTCAGTCTCTGTGTAGCCCCGAATGATATGTTCCAGCATGGTGCCCAACATCATGACCACACAATGTGTCCCATAGATAGACATCTGTAGTGAAGGGCTGCTGCAACATTTGCAAGCAAAGGGAACAAGACGTATACAGGACAATGGGTTCCTCTGACACCATGCCCCTCATACTAAAACATCCCCATTCCTTTCCTGCTTTCTGTGTCCAAACGTATTGGTGCCGAATGAAGTAGTCAGCAATGTCCGGGCAGAGAGATGTACCACACAGATAGAGCTTTAGTATCTATGTGAGGGATTAGACAGCCTACAGGGCTGTGTCGTGTATCAGGCCTGGCTCTGTGTACTATGCTGTTTCCCTTTAAAGGGCTTTACATTATTGGGTTGCTGCAGCCTCCTCCTTCTTGGTCATAACACGTACTCTGCTTACCTTGAGTGTGGTCACAACCATTTCTGTGCATACTTTCAAATTCCAACATGAAGGAAGGTGACAGTGAGCCACCAGTGTTCATCTCTACATGTCAATGAGCCCCTGAACATGCAGAGCGCCATGGAGTAAGCCTTTCACTTGCATCTCCCCAGGTCCCCACCCAACTCATCGACATAAGCCTCCACCTGCCTGCTTCTCCCCCCCCACCCCCGAGCCCCAGCAATAGGAAAGGACCACACCAAGTTTGTTCATCAACCATACCCCACTTGAAGCCAGGGTGTTCATAGCTGTGAGCGAATTCCCCCTTTCACATTACCCCATTGCCAACCACATACCCACCCTTTACAAACACAGTTGCCCCTTCTTCCTGATTGTTATGCCTCTTCCCCTGAGTCTGTCTCAAAAGAGTAGAGTCCTGAGACACCTTTCTACAGCTTCCCTGCCTCCCACCCATCTCTCTTTGCCATTAGTTCCTGTGTGTGTCACTGACATCTGTACACTGCCCCAAAAACATTAGCCCTACCCCTCCCGTACTGACTAGCATGGAGTCACAGGACTGACTGGAACCCACTCCCAAGTCTGCAAAGGCATGGATACGCTGACTGAGAACACCCCGACATGATTCTGGAACTGCTCTTGGCTTACTGTGTGGGGCAATGTGGAGAAAGTGCGGACTGCAGATCCCGGAGATCAGAGTCAAGAGCGTGGTGCAGGAAAAACACAGCAGGTCAGGCAGCATACGAGGACTGGGAGAATCAAGGTTTCAGGCATAAGCCCTTCATCAGGAATGAGGCCTGTGGGTCAGGGGGCTGAGAGATAAATGGGAAGGGGGGGTGGGGCTGGGGGGAAGGTAGCTGAGAATGCGATAGGTAGATGAAGATGGGGGAGAAGATGATAGGTCAGAGAGGAGGGTGGAGTGGAGAGATGGGAAGGGTGATGGGCAGGTCAAAAGGATGGTGCTGAGTTGGAGGCTTGGGACTGGGACAATGTCGGGGGTAGGGGAAATGAGGAAACTTGTGTATCCACATTGAGCTTGGTGATGGAGGAGGCCCAGGACCTGCGTGTCCTTGGCAGAGTGGGAGGGGGAGATGAAGTGCTTAGCCACGGGGCAGTGGGGTTGTTTTTTTTTAGATTAGTTTTCCTACAGAATGGAAACAGGCCCTTCGGCTCAATGAGTCCACACCAACCCTCCAAAGAGCAACCCAACCAGATCTATTCCCCTATATTTACCCCTGACTAAGGTACCTAACACTATGGGTAATTTAGCATGGCCAATTCACCTAACCTAGACATCTTTGGATGGTGCCGGTGTCCGAGAGATGTTCTCTGAAACAATCTGCAAGTAGGTGTCCTGTCTCTCGAGGTAGAGGAGACCACATCAACAGACACAGTCGATGACATTGGTGGAAGCGCAGGTAAAATGCTGTCGGACGTGGAAGGACCTTGGGGGCCTTGGACTGAGGTGAGGGGTGGTGGTGTGGGCACAGGTTTTGCACTTCCTGCAGTAGCAGGGGAAGGTATCAGGAGTGGGGCATGGACTGGTTGGGGGGGGTGGCGTGGATCTGACAAGAGAATCACGAAGGGAATGTTTTGTCCAGAAATATATCTCTGGTGCTGGGGTCCATTTGTCGGTAGCTGAAATGATGGAGGATGATGCGATTTATGCGGAGTTTGGTGGGTTGGAAGGTGAGAAAGGGGGTTCTATCCTTGTTGAGTTGGGAGGGGTGGGGTTCGAGGATGGAGGTGCGGGAATTGGAGGAGATGTGCTGGAGGGCATCGCCGACTACATGGGAAGGGAATTTGCGAACTTTGAAAAAGGAGGCCATCTGGGATTTTCTAAGGTGGAATTGGTCAACCTGGGAACAGTTGCAGCAGAGGCAGAGGAATTGGGCATTTTTACAGGAGGTAGGGTGGGAGGAGGTGTAGTGTAGATAGCTGTGGAAGTCGATGGGTTTGTAGTAGAGTGGTGAGTCAGTCGCTGGAGATGGAGATGGAGAGGTCCAAGGAAGGGAGGGAGGTGTCCAAGATGGACCAGATGAATTTGAGGTTGAGGTGAAAGGTGTTAGTGGAGTTGACGGACTTTTCAACCTCCTCGTGGGAGCACGTGGTAGCACTGATACAGTCATCGATGTTGCATAGGTGGGGTTGGTCCTACTCATGGGTGCCTCTAGGGACCAGTATGAACTACTTCCCCAAGACTTTGAGACATGGCTGCTTGCTTGCTGTATATCCTGAAGAAGTCCAAAAGAAGGGTTACATTCAAAATGTTGACTTTTCCATCTCCTGATGCGGCCTGGCTTACTGTGTTCTTCCAGCCTCCTGCCTGTCAACTTTGGATTCTGGCATCTGCAGTTTTTCTGTCTCTGACCATGTTTAGTGTATGTGCCATGTGTTTGCTGTGCAAACTGCTGGCACATTGTGCTACTGTGACACACTCTCATAGCAAGCTCTCTGTCCTGCTATCTGGCACGGCAAGCTGCCTGAATGTGTTACTGTACCCATTGGCAAAGTAAGTCAAGACGTGGATATTGCAAGCATGTAGGCAGGCCTTGAGTGTGCTCAAGTGAGCAGCACTGAGACACAGCCTGGTACAATTCACAAGCTGGGTGCCTACCTTTGCACATGAGGTGTCCTTGCAGCTGCCTTTCAAAACTAGTGTATGGAGTACCCTGCAAGGCAGGTCTGTGCTTAGTAAGTGCCCTGCAGATACATCAGAGAGGTGTAATGAGGATTGTGAAGAGTTGACAAATGTTGGATACAGACGAGCAGTCCGTGTAGCTGGTGCTCATGGCTTTTGCATGAGTTTCTCCTTGATACAGAGTAACTCAGACTACTTGCAATGAGAGACAAGCTTAAGTTGTCAGATACCCACTCTAACTTCCAGGTCACAAATTTTCAACATCAGGCTTATTTGTTTATTTTGTCAGATAGAAAATCGAACATTAATGAGTCGAGTTGGGCCAGCAATAAAGTATTTAACAAGTTATAATTCCCTGAGTTAACAACTTACGACTGCCTAGTGAGAAACTCACTTTGCCATCTGGCGGATGGAGCTGCAGATACAGTAATGGTGTCCATCCTTGTCATGGTCCATGTCTTTCAGGCCCCTATGTGCTGAGTTGCCTGAATTCTGAGGGTGTCTTTGTCACTACAATCCACCATTCCCGAATGTTATTGCTGTGGATGTGCTCAGCACAGCTACTGGAGCATTTCTCTTCCAAGAATTGCCAGAAGGAGATTAAACAAAAACAATGTAAGAGAGAATTCCTGCAGTGCAGAAGGAGGCCATTTGGAGCATCGAGTCTGCACTGACCCTCTGAAGAGCATCCTAACCACACCCAACCTATCCCCATAACTCTGCATTCCCATGGCTAATCCACCTAGTCTGCGCAAGTCTGGACACCACAGGACAATTTAGCACGGTAAATTCAGCTAATTTGCATATCTTTGGACTGTGAGAGGAGACCAGAGTACCCAGAGGAAACCCACGCAGACACAGGGAGAATGTATACACTCCACAAAGGCAGTTGCCCAAGGCTGTATTCAAACCCAGATCCCTGGTACTGTGAGGCAGCAGTGCTAACCACTGAGCCACCATGCCACCCTTTGTGTCTTAAATATCATGATTAGATTACTTACAGTGTGGACACAGGCCCTTCAGTCCAACAAGTCTACACCGACCCACTGAAGCGCAACCCACTCATGCCCCTACATTTACCCCTTCACCTAACACTATGGGCAATTTAGCATGGCCAATGCACCTGACCTGCACATCTTTGGACTGTGGGAGGAAACCAGAGCACCCGGAGGAAACCCACACAGACACGGGGAGAATGTACAAACTCCACACAGCCAGTCACCTGAGGCGGGAGTTGAACCCGGGTCTCTGGCGCTGTGAGGCAGCAGTGCTAACCACTGTGCCTCCGTGCCACCCAGATACAGGAACTCAGTATTGAAAAGTCTCAGTTATTTGGAACTGAGAGAGATTTTCAAATCCCATAATGGATCTTAAAGTTCTCATAAAGACCAAGCAAAGACCACAGGTTTCACAGTTTGATGAAAAATAATTAACAAGAATGCCTCATTAGATACAATGATTTTGTCTTCATCTCATGAGATTTGCATTCAAGGGAATATGTGCATGGGAAATCACAGATGGCAATGATGCCTCCACAGAGCAACTCTTGACAACGTTACACCAGCTGATAACGAATTTTCTGACAACCTCAATTCCCAGAAGCAGACAAGTAAGGAGCAGTTGGCCATTCAGTCCCTTGAGCCTACTCCACCATCCAATATGTTCAGGATTAATTTACTTACTTCACATTCCTGTCCACTCCTAATAACCTTTCCCCCTGTTGCTTATCAAGAATCTGTCTACTTCTGCCCTAGAAATATTCAAAGACTCTGTCACCACCTTTTGGGGAAGAAACTTTCAAAGACTCAGACTCTGTGAAAAGAAGTCCTCCTCAGCTCTGTCTGAAATGGCCAAACCATTCTTTTTAAACACTGTAACCTGATTCTAGATGATCTCGCAAACAGAAACATTTTTCCACTTCCAGCCTGTCAAGACCCGTCTGGGTTGTATACATTTCAATCAAGTCACCTCCTACTACTCACATTTGCAGGCAGCAGAAATGTTGGGTTCATCAACTCAAATAAAACTTAACCTCATCAGAAAGGAACAGGCAAGGATCCTAAATGTCTTGCCATACCATGGCTAATACTAACCAAAAGGGAAACTTTGCAGCCTAATTGTGAAATCCTATTTCAAACAGGCAAATTTTAGCAAAACTCAAAGTATCAAGGAGACTATGAGCAGAGTCACTGGGGACATTAAGAAGTTTCTGAGGGAAAATGGTACAGATGATACTTCATTGTAAATAGAATCTCACATTTATAAAAGTTTTGCAATTCAACATCGTCACCTGTCAACTGTCACGCTGAAAGTGATGTTCCTCCTGCTCAATGAACTCATCTTCCTCCTCAGAAAACTGCTGTCCCTCTTCCAGCCCTTCAGCCTCCATCACATCTCCTCTTTGCCTGCTCCAATTGTGCAGAGTATAGCATGTTAGGATCATGCAGCCCCCTCTCTCTGGAGTATACTGCAAGGCCCCATGTCACTGGTCCATGCAGCAGAACCTTCAGGAAGCCGATCATTACCTCCACAATGGCCCTGTTTGAACTTTAGACTGTATTGTATTGACATTCAGCCACAACCAGGGGTTACATAACGCAGTCATCAGCCATGGTTATAGAGGGTAACCCTTGACTACCACTAACCATCCTTGTAAGGCATTCAGCACTAAAAACAAAGCAGGAACATAGAGGTCAGGCAACATCTGAGGAGCAGGAGAGTCGATGAAGGGTTTATGCCCGAAATGTCGATTCTCCTGCTGCTCGGATGCTACCTGACCTGCTGTGCTTTTCCAGCGCCACGCTTTTCAACTCTGACTCTCCAGCATCTGCAGCCCTCACTTTCGCCTAGGAACATAGATGCGTCAATGATAGAGGCAGTTAGGCAACTTCCAGGATGCAAACTTCCAAGATGTGTTACCATTGATGGAATGGAATCCTTTCCAAATGATGCAGCACACCCATTATGATACGGTGCTCTCAAAACAACACGTGTACAGTATCTAGTGCCCTGTATCTGGGGGGGGGGGGGGTGGTTGTGGGGGGGGCAGCTATATAATCAAAGCCTACTGCCCAGGCTGCAGCACTGACCTTGTCATAGGAGAAACAGTGTGCCTGAGCTGATATGAACTGCATTAGCAGCATCTTTCTTGCATCTGTGGATTAAGAGATTCTACACAGGTCCCCAGTGGATCCTTGGAAGCAGTCAACTGCATAACAATGTCGTGGAGCTGTCACTTTGATGGCCACTAGGTAAGGATGGTTACCCCCCATCCCTCCCTCACCTTTCAGCTTACTGGTCCCACTCCAGTAGATGGTGTCCCAGGGCATCCTCAGTCTGTAGCAACAATGTGCTTGCCTTGCCTGGAGGCAATAGTATTGTGAGTAATAGACTCTGGGCCTCCTGAACCTCCTCCACATCCTGAGGGATTCTTCAACTGGGACTTCTTCATGTCAGGCTGTTCAGCAATCCCTGAAGGTTGTGCAAGTCGCAGGGTTGATTAATAAATACCCCTTTGAAGGTCCTCACATCACTCACAAGAGGAACCTGCTTACTCAGACAGGGAAAAGAATACAAGTTGTCCATTCACTCCATGTGTGGTCACAACCACATTCCGTTTCCATAGCGCTGTGGAACTTAGATGAGAAAGGAATGCAGCACAGGGTAAGTCACAGGCTCAGCCTGGTAATCAAACCATCACTTCCCTTTCTTCTTTGCACTTCCTGTAGACTCTATCAGTTCTGGGCTTTGGACATTCCCACTTAACTCTTTTATTTAAGTCTTCCACAGAAGTTTTGTCAGCATCAAGGGATAACTCTAATAGAGAGATTCGACCAAAACTGTGCAACAGGTTTTGGAACAAAATCAAATGATGTGGAATAAGGATCTCAACAGGAATGGTACTGTCATACAATAAAGTAACAATGGTCATAACTCATTAACCCTTCAGAAGGAACAATGCGTCAAAATCACGGACAACATATTCCACTGAAGAATCATGTTCCATCGCTACTTCAGTGGGATAAACCAAACTAACAACATAAAGACAAAAACAGAAATTGCTGAAAAAGCTCAGCAGATCTGGCAGCATCTGTGGAGAGAGATCAGAGTTAACGTTTCAGATCCAGTGACCCTTCCTCAGAATTTCCTCAGCACAAAGGGCCGGATTAGCCATAACTAACTTCAACATGAGACAAACCAGATCATCCCAGTCTTACACATACTCCATCAGGATAGTCAAACTTTTACTAAATTTAAAAAGTATGTGTGTGTGTGTGTGTGGTTGTAAACCTATTTGGCAAACAGACTTTATTTATTTTAGACAATTATGTACATGACCAGAAAAAAAATTAGGGGGAGATGTTGTGCAAGACAGTGCCTCAGTCGGTTAACTGGCATCATTGAATGCTTCAGGATATACAGGAATATTCTAAAGAAGAACTAATCAGTATAATAAGTGCTAGGTTCCAAGTGGCTAAACGGTCATGTTTACTTACTCTTAAGACAAGCCGGAGATCTCACAAGAGACTTGAGTAGCTAAAATACAATGTAACTAGCTATGAAGTGATATGTATCAAACCTACACGGTGCAACAACACTGAACCTCTTTTCTGTCAAAGATTTTGTGTAGGCATTCTTCCCCACTTGATATCAGTAATTTAGAATAACGTTAATAGCCACCATAGTACTACTGGACCACAGGGCTGCTCTCTCATTAGAGACCGGTGGTTTAACCTGAGGGTCACTGTGTTTCAGGTGAGGGGAGAGGCTGAGAAGGGAGAGCCCTTCATGGTAACTTCAGCATGTGGAAGAATTAAACTCACACTGTTTGCATCATTCACCATTGCAAACCAGCTGACCAAGCTAAGTGAAACAAAAACAGAATTTGCTGGCAAAGCTCAGCAGGTCTGCCAGCATCTAGGATTAAAAATCAGAGTTAACAGTTTGGGTTGAGTGACCTTTCCTCAGAATTGAGCTTACTGAATTCTTGGAATGCAATTAATATCAAGAAGAAAAATCAGTTTCAGTGAATCTACCCAAAGCGTCTCAGCTCGACACAACCGCAGTGTATACCAGAGGTTTCAATGCAGAACACAACACTCACTGTGCAGACATTTGGTACGATAAAATAGTTCTTGGATTTCATTGGCGGTTTGTAACATGAGAGCAGTGTGCTGCTTGTTGCAGCATGGTATTATGGCCTTACTATAATCTGATGTGAAGTAACAAACTAGTCATTGCTGCCAGGGAAATAAGACTGCATAGGTCTTATTGCCCAGTTCTTGCAGACATTTGTATTCCTGCCTATATTTATCCATTCATCTGCCCACTTTTGGTGGCCATGTCTGCAGGCAGAGACAGCCAGAGAGCCAATGGTACAGCATGAATATTTCAAGACAGTGTTAGTATAAACAGTTGTCCATCTCAAAGCAGTGCTGTCATTTCAACCTTGTCCTTAAACTGCTGTTGGGACATGAAATCAATTTTTTGCTCAGTTTCAAGTTCCCTGAAGCTAGTAATTACCATTACGTCAGCCTTCATGATTTCAAGATAACCAATCTTTTCAGTTTCATTGAACTATGTTTAGACATTATCATCAATAGTCACAGATGAAAGCATTGATGCATTTACCAAGATGATAGTGACTTTATACAATTGGGATTGAATCATTTTCTAAGGCCACTACTGGTCATCGAAATAAGATTACTTTCTGCCCTTTAAAGATGGCTCCATTGAATGTGACAGAACGGCACTGTGTTAACTTTGAAACCAAATGTTTTCTTTCCTTTTTAAATCTACGATACACTTCTATCTATGTTTGAAGATTAAAATGCAATTCATTATTCTGAATATTTTTGAATAGGCACAATATGCTAACTGCCTTTTCTTGGCCCATGATACCAAGCAACTATTGATCCCATTATCAGTTGCAATGCAATGTATGTCACTCTTTCTTCATGAGATAGAATTTCAAGCAGGTCTTGTACTCTGTGGAAATCAGTTGTACTCTGGCACCTTGTCAAGCAGCTTACTTGTACTTTGATTTTCACTGAGCTAGATATATGACACTGAATTTTATGAATTATGACCACTAAGTTGGCTACTGAATTGTGATTCTGGGTAGCATTATGTCAAACAAGATATATTGCCTGTGTAAAACCAGTGTATGTTTTCATTATCCCATTCTTCCATAACTTTCACTGTGCTGCCATCACTGCTTTCAACAGTCATCTCAGCTGTCAAGTAACTGGAACACATTCATTCATCCAAACAACAGCAAAACGAGAAAGGCCAACAGCTGTGGTCACCCTCTAATGGAACAACGTTTATCAGTGCTCATGCACAATAATTATTACTGGAGCATCCAACGGGCTTTGGCAACGAAATAACCTAGTCAGCAATCATGGGCAAGTGTGAATTTGATATATAGCTGGTATATTAGTCAGTGGTAAACTAAATGAAAATGCCTTTAGCAGTTGCATTACAAGGAGTGCTTCATTTTTTTACAGTTAGAGTGGTTGAAATCGGGAAGAAATAATGGTCTGATGCCAGAAATAATACAAAGAAATATTGAAAAAACACACAGAATTCAGTTATTCAAATGACTGAATGAATACATTTAGAAATGAAGCATTGCAGAGTTGTTGGAACAAATTAATGTACTAGCATACTTTTTATCAGTTTCTAAGATTGAGGTCCTGCTCCAGAGTGCATAATGATACTGCAAAGATTTATTTGGTACTTTTGAATAACTAAATCTTAAGGGTCATCAAAACATATGACCTGGACATACTGAAGAAACAAGGTAAAACTTCAAATCAAAGCTCAACCACTCTCACATGCCTTCACATTCTCATTCTTCTCAATTCTCTCTCTGCTCCGTCTTTCCACACGTCCACAAGCACTGTGTCACAGTACTCCAACTCCTTCCGGTGCTACTCACACCACTTACCCCTTCCCAATCCTTACTCCCTCACACTTTATTCCTGTCACACCAATCCACATCATGCGACTGAAAAAGGCACAGAACAGCTCACAAAGAACACTTTCCTCATTCTTAAAAGAAAAGATGGCAAAATGTCTGAGGAATGTGTGGTAACTGGAGGACAGCTAGACCATCAACTCATTCTGCTGATAATGAAGGAATCTGATGGATAAAGGCATGGCATGGTTATGGCAGGGCATATCACTAGAGGATATGTCCTGCAGGGTTTCATTATGCTTTAGCTTTCTTTCCTTTCTTGTTACTGTCTCACTTACACACCCTGCAGCAACAGCAACCTGTCATTTCTCTCCACGTTGACACTATAAAGTAGTAAATATCCATTTCTTTCATTTCAGATGTAGAAACAGCAGAGACCACTGAGGAAGAGATGATGCCACACAAGTGTAAACACACATTCAGACTGGCTCCACTAGTACTTCAAACCGTGGATTGGAGAAGGAGGTTTCATAACATGCATCACCAGGTACACAGTAAGAAATGATCTAGGAGCAACTGTGCTCTGTTTGCAGTATTCCTATCCTCCTCATTTTTAATCACAACTGCTCTTTCTCATGAGAGTTGATTTTAATGCCCCCTCCACTTCCTCTATCCTCGAAACTGGACTTAACACATCACCCAGGAGTGCAATAAAATGTGTGAGAATAGACCAGCCATCAAACACTCTCAAAGAATTCTTCCAGAACAATTCAATTGTGCAACAGAGAGCATTCCCAAAAACCTTTGACCGGCATCTTAACGACAACAAACCAACAAGTATTATATGCACAATGGAAGTAATATCTCTATAACCTGAAATCCTGGTCTGTTCACACCATCATTGATGGGAGCTTTCATCACATGTAGCAATCAACTGGAGGATCAGATGATATTCATAAAAAAGCCCTACATCTAGTGCCAAATGCATTTTGCTACTAGCTTAATGTTATAGTGGTATTAAATATTTTATTTCTTATACAGCAGGCTTTGCATGATTCCAACATACGTTTTAGATGCTAATGATGCACCCATTCTAATACGAAGAACCCAATTGCATCATGCCTCTTGTCCAAATACAACACAGATATCTAGGGCTCCAAGCTCACATGAAGATCCTAGAATCCCTACAATGTGGAAGCAGGTCATTTGACCCATTCAGTCCACACTAACCCTCTGAAGGACATACCACCCAGTCCCATCCCTTACCCTAACCCTCTGACCCTGCATTTCTCATAGCTAACCCACCTAGCCTGCATATCCGGGGACACTATGGGCAATTTCCCATGGCCAATCCACCTAACCTGCGCATCTTTTGACTGTGGGAGGAAACCAGGGCACTCGAAGGAAGCCCACCTAGACAAAAGGAGAATGTACAAACTCCACTCAGACAGTCACCTGAGGGTAGAATCTAACCTGGATCCCTGGCGCTGTGAAGCAGCAGTGCTAACCACTGAGCCACTGTGCTGCCCAGGATGTTCACACAATCATCCCAACCAGAACTTTGTGATTCCTAAATTGACCTTCGAATTGCCTGCTTCACACTTGAACAACAGACTTGGTGCGATTAGATCTCACTATAATCAGAACAATTTCTCCCCTATATTCTCCACGTTATCATTAGCATTGTACCTTAAACTTCACACAATTTATGGAAGGTGATATGTATATTTATTTTCTATCTTTAGACTCAAGCTTCATGATGTTTTCAATTAATTTCTTAAACTTATAAAATCTATAGCATCTGATGACAAGAAAAGTCTTTCTCAAAAATTGATCCTGTACCTCGTGACTGTTTGGATGACAAATTATCATGGGACATTTGACATGTGTACTCTATGTACAACCCACTACTTTCATATAAATATCCAATAAATCCCCTTAGTAAGCACTGAACACTTCAATACTGTCAGATAGAGCATTTGTCTGTTTACCTTGCTACATATCAAAGTGACATATGTATCCCATTTGAGACTCTCTGAGATCATTACTTCCAATAAATTTGCTGAATCAATCTGTTCAGTGACAGTGCTGCCAATTACACATTTGTCAAAGTCTGGCTGTTTTAATTAATCAATAACAAAGCAATAATAAGCCTGATGCTTGTGCTGTTTAATGTAATCCATCCAACACCTTGATTCATCAATTAAACTGTACTTTTCCTTCCATCATGTGGACAAAGCAAATCGACAAGTAAAGACTTGACAAATCTAATTACAAGCAATTGATTTTGTTTAATTTAGTTTCCTGTGAAATTAGGCTCTTGAACACTTTTCTTTTGTATCCAGGAATATTGTCACACAAAACCGAATGACTTTCCCAACACTAAATAACCGGGACTTTGTTTTTGTTTTTAATGATTAACAACCACCAATGGAGCCAATTAGAGGTTTACATGCAAAGCTATCAAAGGTGAGGGGGAAGGAGGAGGGGAGAGGCAGGGAGAACGGGCAGGGACTAAATCAAAATGGAGTTGGGGGGGGGCGGGAATAAAGCACTGTATCTTGAACCCTTTTATCTTCCATAATTTTCTGTGCAGCCATGAGTTCATCATTTTCTCAATCAACTGGGGAAGTCTGATTGTACCTGGATGGCTAGCAAGAATCTGATTTTCGGATTGGACTGTTAAAAAGATTCCAGTTTTTGCCCCTGAGAATATGAGACCTAATGATGAAAGATAATGCTTTTACTTGATAGCAGTTTTATGAATAATTATGTTCAGGTAAGCAGGACAGTACGCTAATTGCCACTGCAGCCTGATATAAGACCATAAGACATAGGAACAGGAATCAGGCCAGTCAGCAAATTGAGTCTGCTCCACCACTCAATCATGGCTGATACATTTCTCATCCCCATTCTCCCAGTTTCTCCCTGTAACCCTTGGTCCCATTGATATTCAAGAACCTATCTATCTCAGTCTTAAACATACACAATGACCTGGCCTCCACAGCCTTCTGTGGCAATGAATTCCATAGATTCCCCACTCTCTGGCTAAAGGAGTTTCTCCTTATCTCCATTCTTAAAGGTCTTCCCTTTACTCTAAGGCTGTGCTCTCAGGTTCAGGTTTCACCTACCAATGGAAATATCTTCACAAGATCTACTCTGTCCAGACCATTCAGTATTCTGTATGTTTCAATTAGATCCCCCCGCATCCTTCCAAATTCCATCGAGTATAAACCCAGAGTCCTCAAACGTTCCTCACATGTTAAACTTTTCGTTCCTGGGACCATTCTCATGAACCTCCTCTAAAGTCACTCCAAGGCCAGTACATCCTTCCTGATTTATGGGGTCCAAACCTGCACACAATTCTCCAAATGTGATCTGACCAGAGCCTTATAAAGCCTCACAAGTACATCTCTGTGTCTCAAAATAAATGTCATCATTGCATTTGCTTTCCTAATTACAGACTTAACCTGCAAGTTTATCTTGAGAGATTCCTGGACTAGCGCTGAAAATGTGTTGCTGGAAAAGCGCAGCAGGTCAGGCAGCATCCAAGGAGCAGGAGAATCGATGTTTCGGGCATGAGCTGCCTTACCTGCTGCGCTTTTCCAGCAACACATTTTCAGCTCTGATCTCCAGCATCTGCAGTCCTCACTTTCTGCTAGAAGATTTCTGGACTAGAACTCACAAGTCTCTTTGCACTTCAGACTTCTGAATTTTCTCCCCATTTAGAAAATAGTCCATGTCTCTATTCTCCCTACTAAAGTGCAAGGCCCCACACTTTCCCATGTTGTACTCCAACGGCCACTTCTTTGCCCACACTCCTAACCCATCTTAGTGCAGCCTCCCTGCCTCCTCAATGCTACCTGTCCCTTTACCTATCTTTGTATCATCTGCAAATGTGCCAGAATGCCTTCAGTTCCTTCATCTAGATTGTTAATGTACAAAGTGAAAAGTTGTGGTCCCAACATTGAGCATTGCAGAACACCACTTTGTCGCTCACTTCCTGCTTGTTTTTTGAAGTACATGATAGGTCTTCAAGGCCAAAGATGGAATTAAAGTGAATCCAAAGCTACAGCTCCCCTTGAGAAACTAAAGAACTGCAAATTTAATGAAAGAGAAAGAAATTCTTATCAGAGAATCAAGCACCATACAGTAAACACACAGAGAATCGAGAAAAGAAATGAGGAGCAATGTAAATGTATGAGTGAAGACCAGTGGTTCACATTTCTCTGGAAAAGTTGAAGTGTAAGAAAAACATTGTGAAGATCCATTCAGGAATGATATCCCATGCAGTGACCTCCATTTCCCTCTTCTTCTAGCTGCTTCTGTTCTCTGTTCCACCTTTTGCCTATGCCTTCTTGTTCTCCAGCTCCACAGTATCAGCCATTGCACGCGTTGCCAGGTCATGAGGTCATGGGTTCAAATTTTGCCCCAACACTGAACACAAAATTCATGGTCGATCTCCCAGCACAGCACTAACTGGAACATCATACTGATAAAAGTGCTGTCTTTTGGATGAAATGGCATAATAGAAACCCCAAAGCCCTATTCTGAAGAAAAACAGGAGAGTGATCCCTGATGTCCCGCTTAATATTTATCCTTTAATCAATACCTTAAAATGGGGTTATTATCACATCGCTCTTTTGGGGAGCTTGCTGTGTACAACTTGATTGCCACGTTCCCACAATACAGTAGGTAAACTTCCAAAGTACTTCATTAATTGTAAAGTAATGTCCTGAGATAATGAAAGATGCTACATCAATTAAGAATTCTTTATTTTAATGTGCCGATCTAAAATACCACTTAGCAGAAACGATGTGCTAGTCCAGTGTTTAGTGCAAAGTTGCACGTGAAGGCCGAATTCACTTGTGGAACACAGAAAACAGCCAATCAAAGACTACAGGTTAACTACAGCAGCCTCGGAGAACAAGTCAATAAATAAGGAGGAGATGAGCCCTTTGGTTAACATTCCTGGAGAATCCACCTTGATGGTTAATACCATAAATTGCTGGGTGAGTCCACCATATTGTAAGATCAGCAACAAGAACCAAATACCACAAAACAGTTCTGTAACAATAGGATCTTGATTTAAGTAATGTTGTTTTTGAATAGCTTTGGTAACTATGGTGTGTCTATATGGTGAGTGGCACACCTTAGGCTTTGGGCCCAGCCTGCACCCCGCTTCTCACATTGAACTCATAGGCACTCACTTATCATCTCCAAAATGTGCATGGTGTAATCTAGGCCCGTAAGGTCTAATTAATTAGTATGAACAGCTTTGATCATCTTCTCAAGTTAACCCTGCAGTAAATGTTAATACCCCTAATATCTGTAAACATTTTCTCCCCCAAAACACTGAGATGCTGACAGTTGACATGTATTGCAGCAACTGCATGACACAAAATGTGTTCTGATCTAATTTATCTTTGAATCTACTGCCTGGGGTATTCAATGCAAATTTTATTCTTTGTCTCTGCCTTTAGGCTCTTGCCAAACAATGTGTGTAGAAGAAGTAATGGCACAGTCTGCTGCACTTCATAACAGATTCTACAGAGTATGTCACCTTCTCCCAGCACTTGCAGAGTTGACAGCACATTCTGGTGAGTGTAGTTAATGATTTTGACAGAGGTGCACTCTGCGACACACAATTCAGAAATGAGAACTTAATGAAATTGTTAGGTGAGACAGAGAAAAGTTCAGAAAAAGGTTCCTTCTTTTAACATGTATCTGCTGAATGGCTTGGGGATTGGCGTTCCGCAGAGTTTTCATGAAACAAGAGTTTACGCAATCGCACAAACCTTCGATGTGTTATGTTCAGTCTTCTACGAGTAGATTATGCCTCACAGCTCACGATCAGCATGATAGTTGGGAGTGTAGCTTGTACAGCTAGTGCAGGGCAGCCAGTGAACACTGAGGGAGAAGGAACAGAATGACTTTCTCTCACAACGTTGCAACTCCTACCATTGATGCCTTTGGCATCCACTTGCAGAAATCTGTTGCTGTGAGATTTGACCCCCTGGGAATGATTTATTGGAAGGAAAAAGGTTAGTCACACACATTAAAAACACCACACAAAAAAACGACAATGTAAATTGGTGATTATTCATTTGAGAGGACCATAATCAGAGCTGTTGAAAGACAAGACTAAATGATGTATAAACTTCTGCGAGACACTTCAAAAGAACTGATGAAGGGAAATCATAGGTGTTGCATTCACCGCATTATTAGATGTAGTTACAGCTGTCACGGGGATAACTCATGGATTGGAGGCTGAGGGTGAGTTCCATCTCAAAAGGGCCAATGTCATTTTTTTCTCTTCCAATTTGGAGATTATTTAAATCTAACTAACATGTGCACTAGAACAAACAGAGCAAAGAGAAATGAGAGAAATAAATTAGAAATAACTTTGCATGAATATTTCATTTCTCCTTAGAGCAGATGATGTTTGCTCACTTGGGATACAGAAAGAAATGCATGTTGGGAAGAGATCACATGACATTTTGGTTGATGATACCATTCTCAGCATCTCTGAAGGCTTGCTCATGTACTGGCTTACACAGCAGAGACCAAATTAGATAATATCTGACGTGCCCCATTATTCAACCCAATTCATAATCATAGGATTCAGAAAATTAAGCAACTTTTGTCTAGACTTTAGATTCACAGCTTTCCAAAGGGGTCCTAATAATGAACTTGCAACAGCAGCATCCTTATTACTCAGTCTGAATTATGATCTAGATATATAGACTTCTAATTGAATTGTACAGCTAGCAGTACAGTCGTGGTCTCTGCCTTCATATTGTCACATTTTCAATAGAGTGGAGACACCAGCTGGTCAGGACATAGTAACTTTGCTCTGCTGCACTGTGGGAGTTTCTAATTAACATCATTAGCCTTGATTACAACCAGTATCCCTGATCTCTAAACAAGCATCCATCACCTCACTTCTTTAGCTTTATTAAATAATGCATAGGTCATGTGCTGGTATAGTACAAGAGCATGGATTCTCCCTGAGTAATAGCAATATATTGCAAGATCACTGCTGTGTTCACATAGCATTATCATATTTATCAATTGGTACCCCTCCTGTTTAGATGTGCCATTTGAAGCCCTCATCACCATGTGGATTCTAAAGGTAATGTGCTCATCTCTTTGAAAGCACATCATGTGGTAACTGTTCTGACTCTGACCAGCTGGTTTCACTGGACATATAGTAACATGAAGGGCAGAAGCTCCAGTTCTACTGCTAGCTGTACAGTTCATTTATCGATCATTTTAGATCGAATATCTTTCACATTTCATACAAAACAGTCCTTCTAAATTAATCAAGATTCGAAAGAAGTTACCACTTCCTGCTGCTTTTTCTGACTCAATAATCTGGTCTTTTTTCCAAAGTTAGCAGCATCGAATGTTCAATTATTTACCAGTCTTCAAAGATTTTGCTCAACAATTAGCCTTAAGGTTGATTATTTAGGCCACCTTCCCATCTATTGGACCTTAAACGTGACCTTACAGGGCCAGGCTGAGGTCAACTAATTCTACCTTATTATCAGAACATACAACAGAGAGGCCCAACCTCAGATTATCCATGAGCAGTATCACGGGGGATCAGTTAGGAAGTTGAAAGATTCACTTGCTCATCGTTACACATAATTAAACTCCTAGTGATGACACTGAACTAGCTGTTTGGTTATTTCACACATGATCCATGATCCAGTGAATTAAGGACTGGTTCAAATGATGTGAAGGAAACCAGCAATTCCTCCATATACCTGTCAACTGAAAGAAATAATCTGATAACAGCTAAAAAAAGATGCTCTCAAGTGACCTAACTTTAGTGAAGTATTTTAATTTCTCTCTCCTGCAATTGATTTCTAATAAGTAGAAAAGTAACAACAATCCATGCATCCTCTGACTCACCCTCCTTGATATTATATGTAATACTAATTTCCCAAGGCAACTGAACTGGTGCTGCTAACTATGGTGAAAGAAAGGAATTTTACCTTATATTGTATCTTTCATGGCCTCAGAGTAACCCAAAGAGATTCACAGCTGATGCACTAAGTTTTTAAGCGCTGTAACTGTTGGAATGTGGGAAACACAATTGCCAACATTCACATGTTTAGCTCCCACTGGTGGCCATGTGATAAAGAATTAGGGAATGGTGACAACAAAGCAAGAGGCCATCAGTCCATTATGTCCATACTAGGTCTCTATAAGAACAACACATCTGGTCCCAATCCCTCCCTCATTTTGGAAATAATTTCTCTTTGGATAGTTAGATTGTTCTGTTTGAAAGCCTTGATTAAATCTATCTGCACCATACTGTCGCATAGTGCAAACCAGGGCCTTAGCCACCCACAAGGCAAAACTGTTTTTCTCATATCACCATTATTTCTTTGGCCAGTCACACTAAATTAATTTTGTCTTGTTCTTCCGCCAATAGGGACAGTTTTTCATTATCTACTCTGTCCATACATTGCATGATGTTGCACACCTCTGTCAAATCTCCTTGTAACTATCTCTTCTCCAAGGAGAACAGCTCCAGCTTCCTCAATTTATCCACATAACTGAAGTTCCTCATCTCTGCAGGCATTCACATAACTCTTTTGTACATGCTGGTTCATGGCTTCACATCCTTACTAAAGCAGGATGCTCAGAATTTTATACAGTACACCAGTTGAGCCTGAGTTTTTGTTTGGAGATTTATCATAGCCTGTTTGCTTTTGTACACTACTTAAAAAGCCCAGGAACATGGATGCTTTATTATCCACTTTCTAAACCTGCCCTACTACCTCAAATCATATGTACAATTTTCTCTCAGATCCCATGCTCCAACACTATTTGTATCTTTAGTTTACATTGCTGCTCCTCATTCTACCTACCAATAGGAATCAATTCACACTTCGCTGCATGAAGTTTTATCTGTTACATGCCTGTCCATTTCATCAGCGTGTGCCCTCTGGAAGTTTATCCTCCTCATGGTTTATAATACTTCTAAGCAGGGCACAAAATATTTTGTTTTGTCTATAGTACCCATTTGAGGGCCTCTTTTTGACTTTTGGGAGCTGCTCTTTGATTTACAGAGGCATATTGTTTTCATTCTCATTACTTCCTTTATTAGGGAATGCAATAATGTATCATTACCCTCAATATTTGGATTGAGGGATAGAGTATTAGGATAAAGTTTTGGTACATGAACTAATCAGACTCACAAAGAAACAGGATTAGAAAATGCATCAATGACCACAATAATTACCAACCTCATTAAACAAAGCTACAATACAGAATAAAAGCATTAATCTCTGAGATACAATAGCATTTAAATTGGCAAAAGAAAATAGACATGAGTTAGGAAAAAGGTTTTGTTTTCAAAATAGGCCACACATACTTCGAAACACAAAAGCTATCATCCTAGCATACTCCCTGAAGACTAGTGACAATGCGGATATACATTTTCATCACAGCTAGAATAACTTAACCAGGAATTTCATATCCTTTTAATTTCGTCTCTGAGTTCAATCTCAGAGTTTATTTTTTAAAAATGGTGCAGTGTTCATTACAATAGCATCTTCCATTTTATTTCCCATACACTCCTGAATGTATGCAACCTTCAGCTACATTCCAAATTTGTTTGGAAGTAGTTCACTTCTGCTGTGATTTTACATTTTCCCAGCTCTTCGTTATCTAGTATTCCTTTATTGACAGGTTTGAACTGTTGTCTCATCTTTGCAGTTTCCCTCTCTCTTCCAGCCCCCTTACAATCTTCCCATCTCTCCCATTTATGGTTCCCTTGATTCCCTCTAGCCACTTTGCCACTCGTCATCCCTTGCTCCTGGGCCTCAGTCCTTCACCGACAGACCTTGACTCTTTGACCTCGTTCTCCTGGTTCTCAAACCCTTCTCCACTGGTTGTGTTCATTATCTCCTGCTCGTGTCTGAGCACAAGATTAAGCCAGCAGTTCTGTTAGTTCTATGTTTGATACATTGATTGATCTTTCATGATTGACTGTAACATTCCTGAACTAGCTACTTGGTCGACTCTGAGTTGTAAGTTTTCAGATGTTAATTTTTGTGAACAAAGAATCTTGAGGTCATGAATCTCATTATCCAGAAAGTATTTATCTGTGATTAAATACTGGCAGGCATCCTGGACTGGAATATGTACCTTTTTATTGCTGGAGCTTGGATTTAAATACAAACAAGGTGGAAAGGTAAAACTTTACTGCCTACTGGTTATTAAGTATCTGTTTGAAATGGCGCTGTGTAATCTTAACCCAATCCCTGAACCTTTGCAACAACACTACTCACAGTTTAATATAATTTGATGCCAAGTCTGCAATCATTCTCAAAATCTGACCCTTTCAAATGTACCTTTGAAGCCTTAGCCTGAGGTATCAGAGTCTTTGATCCAACTCAGTTCTCTCTGTTAGGTGATTTTGAGCCACACGAGCTGGGACATGTCTCAAAACATCATCACACAGGCATGTACACACTCTTCATTGTATACATGCATGTACGTACAGCAGGCCAGAATTTTAAGGAGAGCAGAGAATCCATTAGTAACCAATGTTAACTATCAAAGTCCATCCTTCACTGACATTGTGGCATCATAACGTACAATGGATCCAGAACAGTTTTTCAGTTTCAGGTGCGAAGCTGAATTGGACACTGTGCAAATCCACTAGGATAAAACACACAGCAACATAAGAAAGAATGGGATGAGAAAGCCCAACCTAACCTTTTGAGCTTGCACCTTTCATAGACAAGATGATTTGTGCCCAGTCATAATTTGTCAGTGAAACAACATAAATGCGGCAACAAAATTAAGAATACTAAGACTTTTAGAAAAGCCATAGGAGAGTTGGTATCAAAAATGGCACAAAATGAATAGTGATGTAGGAAAGACTGTTGCAGCAAGGTGAAGTCATAATGGGGAAAGATTTCTTCTGTCCATTATCAATAATGACAATGCTAATGTATGTAAAGACTTGTTACAAATAAGAAGCAACAAAAATCATCCAAAATCCTTGGTTGAGAATAGAAAAGGCTAAAAGCTTCATTTGGCCATGTTTTACCTGATCTTGAACCCAGGAATCCTTGGTGCTGATAACTAACACCCATAAGAAAATAATATACACTCCAAAATCAGCATCTCTCCATTTGGTGAGCACAAAAAAATACCATTTCCATATAAATTTAAGTGAAGATTTTACAGACGAAGATTTTTTGAGACTGTCATTATTTTCCAGTTTGTGCAAATGGTAGTTATAGATTCATTAACAATTTTATTATTAGCTCTGTAAGACTCTGATTCAGATATTTCAATAATTTTAATGATGTTTTGTCTTCTGAAAAAGAACTGCAATGTGAATCTTAAACATGTCAGATAACCTTGATAATCTGTGAAGAATGGGGATGGCCTTGGCTTTGATTTCAAATCCACAGGGATGGACAGCCAATTTATGCTCCTTTTATCACTCCTATGATACTGAAAAGCTTTGGAGTAGTTGAACCTGATTAAACTTTATAAAATTATACTTTGTTATATGAAATACCTCAGCTTAACTCAAAGAATATTTGCACATATAGTGAACCAAACATGGCCACCTTCATCATCTGACTTTAGTTTTCACTTCAGAGACACAATCCGTAGCTATTCATCTTAAAAAATTGTTATTGCCAGTCTAAACCAACAGCTTTGTGTTTCAATAAAACTCTGCCTCGTGCAGACATCAAGGTCAGAGCAGTGTCTCTCAGAACAATGATGCTGTTTGTCCCTTACAAACACAGAGATAAATGCAGAAATTCTTTGGCAATGTGAAGTTTAGTAATACAGAGTTACAAATGTAAAAAGTAACAAAGTCGCAAGATTCTGAAATGCGGCCATTTTCATAATTTCTGTTTTCATGCCAAAAAACAGAGTAGTGTGCAGTTGATTCTTTTAAAATAGAAAACTTTTGTCCAAAGCTTACCCAGTTTAATTTTTTGATTAAACTTTGAAATGCATGGCTCGTGCACATCTGAAAACAAGACTGACTCACTACCAATGGTACACACTCTACACTGTAGTATGAGGCACAGACCTGCCTAATCAGCGCTACTTTTAAAATGGGGCTGATCTGAAAAAGCACCAAAACTTAGCACTACTGATATTTTTATGAGACCAGGAGTAACAAGATTCAACCTACTGTCAACCACTCATTGCCCCCATTCTCCTCCTCCTGGGATAGCCCATGCCTCTCCTGTCATTCAACCTCTAGCTGGGCTCTACAGGGGATGTACAGAACTCCCCAAGTACCAGTCAGTGATTTACTTGTCCAGTTCAAGCTGAGCTTAATAATTAATATAGTTCTCCCCAATGCCATAATTAAATATTAATTGTAAATTTAAAAACTTGCAGTTTGTGAGTTAAGCCTTCCATTGGGATGTAGCATAATGTACTGCCAATTTAGGTGAGTTAAAATTCAAACGGAAGCAACAATATAAATTGTTAAGAGGCAAAGATAAAGATGGATGTACATTTATCTACACAAAGCACTACAAAACTGCTGTGTGAAAGTGCACATTAATTAATAACACAGTGAATATATATAGTTAAATTATTAATAGAAACTGTTTGCAATACAATTAGCAGTTAGAAAAAGCTAAGTTAAAGTTAAAACAGTTAAAAATCACATGCACAATGGATTGATGTGATTAACTCAGTCTCCACCATTGAACACTTTCAGTAGGTGACCTCAGTTCCAGAATTGATAAAGATAACACTTTTAAACAGCAAAATAGCTGCCATAGCTCAATAAAACAGAAAAAAAAGTTTTAATTATCCTAAGTAGTGTGGTCGCTCTTCACCACCAGAACCCTACCCCTTCCTGCCACTCCACTCTGCACCACATTTTCCCAACACAGTGATAGAGAAGATTTGCTACAATATTGCTCCTACTGATTTTCAACCAAATTGCCATGCCCAGGTAACAGTTAAATCTGCTGCATATTTACTTCCAGTGACAGATTTCCTTACCTCTTGAGAATTAGTTTCATTATAGTTTTGGCATATAAGTTTATATATATATTATAGAACTTGAACAATTAACATGGCATTGATTTTTCCAGTTGCAATTAAAATGTTTGCTGGGAAAGGCATTTATTAATTTTGCTAAAGGAGACTTTATTGTTAAGATTGAACGTCAATATACTTTATAAATAAACAATGCTTGTAGCATGTCAACGCTTGCCATTCTGATCAAGATCCCGTTGTAATCTGAGGTAACCTTCTTCATTGTCCACTACACCTCTAATTTTGGTGTCATCTGCAAACTTACTAACTATCTCTGTTATGCTCACATCCAACTCACTAATATAAATGATGAAAAGTAGTGGACCCAGCACAAATCCTTGTGGCACTCCACTAGTCATAGGTCTCCAGTCTAAAAAACAACCTTCCAACACCACCCTCTGTCTTCTACCTTTGAGCCAGTTCTGTATCCAAATGGCTTATTTTCCCCATGTTCCATGAGATCTAACCTTGGTAACAAGTCTCCCATGAGGAACCCTGTCGAACACTTTGCTGAAGTCCATATAGATCATGTCTACCGCTCTGCCCTCATCAATACTCTTTGTTACTTCTTCAAAAAAACTCAATCAAGTTCATGAGACATGATTTCCCACGCCCAAAGCCATGTTGACTATCCCTAATCAGTCCTTGTCTTCCCAAATACATGTACATCCTGTCCCTCAGAATTCCCTCTAACAACTAGCCCACCACCAATGTCAGGCTGACCAGTCTTTTGTTCCCTGGCTTTTCCTTACCACCTTTCTTAAATAGTAGCCTTTTGCCAAGAAAAAAAGATATGCAGTTGACATTTTGGATCTTGCACTTATTAAGACAGATGTAAGAATGCCAAATTTCAAAGGAATAATTACTTCACTTGCATGAAAAACAGGGTGCTGACTGATTTGCCAGTAGACTTGGATTGATTGAAGTGTACCCGTGGAGAACACATCAGACAACAGTGATCTTCAAGCATCTTCTCAATTAAACAATTAACAACAATTAACACTGCTGGGTGTTAACTTCTTTCCTCAAGTTGTACATGAAAAGCATATTAGGACAGCTTACTGTGCTGAAGGTGTTACATCAATATAAGTTACTGATATTGTCAATTTCACATGCTGCAATTGACAACCAAAGAATCTGCACCAGGCAGATATGATTGATGTGAAAAAGTGTAGTCAAAGAATTTGACATGAAATTAGAGAAGTTCTGAAGTAAATATGGACAGTAAAACTAAGTGGTAGTATCTCCACCCTGGGCCAAAATATCGGGATTCAAGTCCCATCTCTCCTAAACATCTGTCATAACATATCTGGTTGATTTAAAATATCTAGAAAGAACTTGTACAAAAGTACAGATTATTGAAAATAAAATTCTGTAAACAGCAAGCCAGCATAAGAAATGAAAACAAGAATTCCACAAGGCAAATTAAGGTGACCCAGAAGCTACAAACAAACAGAATTAGGAAAGAGGCAGCTGCTGTTCCAAAAAACATATTGGCGGTTGTGAAAGCATTAGAAGTGAATGCAGATTTGGAAGGTTACCAGTATTTATAATTTGGACCTTGCTCATAACAAAGCCAGTAGATATTTCCAGCTGTGTTACTAACTCACTTTCAACAGAATTGATGAAAACATCCCTTTGGATTTGAACATCAATTAAAGTCATATTATTTGTTTATTAATACTTAGCATCTCAACTATTCCTCAAGGATAAAATTTTACACCGTGTCTATATTTAGTGATTTTGGTGCAAGTTCATTGCGTCCCTTAACAATCAACCCATATTCAAAACTTGAGTGAAATTGCTCTCCCAATAAAAAATAATGGGAATGTTCTGTTTTTGTCTGTAACCAGCAGCCCAGTAATGAAATGATAGGAGTGGTGTTGAAATGTGCAATTTCAATTTTGTTACTGGGTTAATTAAAACTTGACATTCAATCAATTATTAACAGAAATTTCATTCCCTGAAGTAATACACAAAGTGCTACTCATCATGAAAGTTCCAATTATCCAGTGATAAACAATTACAAATTAGTCTTGTGTGATTATACATCAGGAATTCCAGCAAAAGATCTGCCTAGGTTTAAGGTACAGGAATGTAAAAAAAAATTAGATGTCACTCATTTGTGTTAAGGCAAATGCTTTAATCAGAAGCTGCTTTGTATTAGTGCTGCATGAGATATTCTGTACTCAATTTTCTAGTTATATTTCACACTATTAAAAAACAAAATGTAAGTAAGTGAGCAGTTCCAAGGAGCACTGAATGTGACTGATGGGTCTGTAGGGATACATGAAAGGCTACTGCTGTCAAGAGAAGACAGCTTGCTTTGCAAATTAAAGCAACACTCAAGACTGCATTTAAAGCAAAACAAAATAAGCAGGATTTACCAATGATTCCACCTTGACTGCCAAAAATTCAGGCTGTTTATTTCCTTCATCAACATCTTATTTAACCATTTTATTTAAGCTTAATTTAGAAGAACAATTCATGGACTTACCTGGTTCTTCCAGCATTAAACAATGCCTTGAGGTGCTTCATGGAACAGGGAAGTTGAATAAGTTGCAAAACAAAGCAAAAAATAGACAGAGCAACTTAATGCTTGGCAAAAGCATGTCTTTTGAAAAGGTAATGAGTAAAGGAAGGAAGTGGGGAGGTGAGTGTTCATTTTGGAAGGGAGGAAAAAAAGAACAGAATACTATTAAAATGGAGAAAATTTGCAAAACATCTGCAATACAAGGGGACCTGAAAGTACTTACGCACAACACCCAGAAAGCTGTCACGCTAATCCAGGAAGGCTAAGGAAACATTGGTCATTAGTTCAAGGGTTTGGAGTATCAGAGTAGGATGTCTTACTGCAAGGTGCTGGTGAGACCACATCTGGAGCACTGTGAGCTGCTTTGGTCATCTTATTGAAGGAAAGATATCATTTTATTGGAGACAGTTCAGAGAAGCTCCAATCGAATGATCCTGGTATGGGGGTTAAACAGGTTGGGGCACGACTTACTGGAGTTTAAAAGAATGAGAAGTGAACTTGTTTAAAACTGTCGGATTCTTAAGAGGCTTACAAGATAAATGTTGAGAGAATGTTTCCCCTCATGTGAGAGTCTAGGACCAGAGCACAAAGCCTCAGAATTAAAGGGGTGCCAATATAAGATTGGGTTGAGGAGAAATTTCTTTTCTCAGAGAATTGTGAGCCTCTAAACTGTGGGAGCTGAGTCCTTGTATATATTTAAGATTGAGATAGATAGTTCTTGACTAGACGTGGAAACAAGGTTTACAGGGAACACGCAGCACAGTAGAGATGAGGAATGTCAGATTAGCCATGATCCTACTGAATGGCGGAGCAGGCTCTAGCAGGTGAATGAGTTACTTCTGTTCCTATTTCTTACTATTTTATAGAAGTCCAGAGAGTAGGATCCAGGAGCCTGAAGGTTCTGCCACAAGTGTTGGGCAGACAGCAGAGGTTATACAAAAGATAAAGTAGAATAAGCAAAGTCTTTGCAAGGACATAGTGGCTGGAGGAGATTAAGAAAAATCAGGTGAGTGATGCACTGTACAGATTTATAAACCAAAATGGGAGTTTGAAATATACAATGCTGGGACTCAGGGAACAGGTTTGGTTTGTTCTTGATCTGTGGGAAATGCTGACAAAGCCATATTCATTGCCCTTTGCGAGTTGTCTTGAAAGAACTCTCCTTGAATTTATTGCAGTGGGATTATTCCATTAGGGTCAACAAGAAATGATGGTCAGATGGAGTTCATTGCAAACAAAGATGTGAGCTATGAGATTGGGGGCGGAATTTTACGGGATCTGAGCAATGTGGGCTGTGGTGGAATGTGCAGCAGTCGGCTATGTCAATCTCACATCTATGAAATGTGCCAGCAGTTTATGTGCCAAACACACTGCATGTGCAGCAAGCAGAAAGCCTTGTATCCAACACTTTGGGAAGTAGTCCTCAATGAAAACCATGGAGACACATGTCAGCCAGCAGTTCTCAGCCAAATATGTTAAGCCCAGTCTCCCATACCATCAAGGCCATAATCAGGGGTCCATTTGGATGTTCTCACTCAGGGGTCCATGCCTCTGCAGTCCAGGGAGTGGGTCATGATCAGTGTGTTAGCCCCACAGCAACAAATCCAGGAGGTAGGACTAAAGCAGTCAGGCAGGTATTGAGGCACCAGTCAGGGGTCTGAGATGTCTTGTCCAGCACTCACCAAGCTTCAGCAGGCATTGGGATCATCAAGTTGTGGGAAAGGCACAGTGCAATTGCGAAAGCAGCAGCAAACTTTTCAGGGGTGATACAGTAAAGCATAACTAGGAAGAATGTAGTGTGGGAGGTTGTGAGAGGTTGTCTGCACTATGGAGTGCTCTGGCCTCAAGAGGGGGCAGTATATGACCAAACTTGGCATGGTCACCTTATATGCCAGGTGCTGGTTGGAAAAGGTGAAATTAGATGTGCTGAGTAGAGACTTGGAAATGTGCTGTGAGGTTATGGGAGGGGTTATTTGGAACGTGTTTTGGATATTGAGGGGCTTACCAGCGCATTCAGGCTATGGCTGTGAGTCACTCGAAGAGAGCATTCACTGTCACCTTCCATCCTGATACAAATCAAAATTATAGGGAAGAAAATGGATGTGAGTACATTCAGATTGGGGGCAGGGTGCAGCAGGGGGTTGGGGAGAGGAGATTAAGTGAGGGAGGGGACAGCAGAAAAAAAGTCATAGGGTTTTGAAAATGAAATATTGGCCCCAGCACTCAGACACACAGACTCTTCCAGCATCGATTCTCTCTGCATGTTGAACCTTCCTGGTACAGCCACTGGTGGACAACTCTTTGACAGCTACGCCTTCATAAAGAAAAGGAGCCAAACATTAGGGATGTTGACAATGGAGGGCCAAGATGTTATCATGACCCAGTATCATGTGTAGTATTTGTTTCCAGCTGGTGCAACAGGTACTCAGTGCAGACTCCATCCATTGAGTCTCTTCTGTCTCCACAAGGGGTTGCCAAATGGCGTAAAAATGCACTCAGCATCTACACATAGCGTCTCACAGACAAACCTTTTAGCAACAAGCCAGAAACAGAAGTAAGAAAGTGTTCCTGAGCTTTGACTAAGAATATTAGACTTGAAACTCAGCTCAGGAATAAACAGATGATAACTATGCAAGGCATTAGTGAGACCATGCCCAGAGTATTGCATACAATTTTGGTCCTCCTAATTGAGGAGGGATGTAATTGTAATGGAGGTAGTTCAGAGGTTCACTAGATTGATTCCAGAGATGAGGGCTGTGAAGACAGATGGAGCAATTTAGGCCTATACTCTTTGGGGGTTGGAAGAATTAGAGGAGATTTAATTGAAGTAAATAAGATGTGAAAGGGAATTGACAAAGTAGATGTAGAGAGGATGCTAGGGCATTCTAGAACATAAGGTCACAGTTTTGGAATAAGGGATAGCAGGTTTAAAACATAAGGAGAAATTAATTCTCTCCAAGTGTCATGAATCTGTGGAATTTACTACCTGAGAGTGCAGTGGATGCTAGGACATTGAGTAAATATAAGAAGGAGATCGACAGATTTTTAATTAGTAATGGCTTGAAGGGTTATTGAGAGTGGGCAAAAAAAGTGGAGTTGATGCAAAGATGAGATTAACCATGATAGTATTAAATGGCAGAGCAGGCTCAAGGGGCTGAACTGCCTCCTCCTTCTCTTAGTTCTTATGTTCCTATGTTCTTTAGGTTGAGAAAGTGACTGGGACTGGATGTGGGTCTGGACTGGAATTATGGTGAGGGTTTAGAAATTGGCTAAAGACATTGACCTGAATTTAAGTGTGAATAGCATCAGGTTTTATTGCTGTATCCAAGACGGAGGACAGGAAAAAAATCTGGCTGTAACAGGATGCTCTTTTTTTGAGGTATTTTAGATGTTGGAGGTGATTTCCTCGAATTCCAGGAGCAGCTGTTGCGTTGTTTTGGAACTTTTGGAGAAAAAAAAAGTCAAAACAACGGCACTTTTAAAAGGGAGAGCGACAGATAAAGGCAGGACATGGTCAAGTCCGTGCAGGAGAGAGAGAGAAAGAAAGAAATCTACACTGCTAACTAACACAGCAGTGAACCTGCGCAGTTCCTGCCTTTGCTGTTTGAATTCATGTATCGCTGGACATTGGAGTGCGTCTGGGAAAATTAACAGACAGTGAAATTCACAACTAATCTTGGAGTAACTTGTTTGGGAGAGGTCACAGCACAGAAACGGATAGAACATAGAACATTATAGCAGGCACTTCTGCCCTTGGTGCTCTGCCAACCTGTGAAACTGATCTGAAGCCCATCGGACCTACAATATTCCACGTGCCTATCCAATGACCATTTAAACCCATAGAATTGATGAGTCTTATGACTGTTGCAGGCAGTCCTTTCCATGTTTCTACTACTTTCTGAGTAAAGGAACTACCTCTGACATCTGTCCCACATCTATCACCCCTCAATTTAAAGCTATGTCCCCTTATGTTCGCCATCACCATCCGAGGAAAAAGGCTCTCACTGTCCACCCGATCTAAACCTCTGATTATCTTATATGTCTCAATTAAGTCACCTCACAACCTTCTTCTCTCTAATGAATAGTTTTAAGTATAGCCTTGCTGTAAATCTATAATAGTGAGTAGAGTGGGTTATTTCTTGTTTATATGTTTATTTGAGATATGTCTCTTGATTAAACTTTAAAATATAAGCCATAACTATTAAGTTAGTCTGTTTTGGAGAGGAATAAGATGGTGCTATTTTCTGAGTTTGTAGATTCGAAGAAGCAAAAATGGCCTTTACTAAAGTGACATGCTTTTCTTGGTGATGTGGGAGTTTAGGAAGAGTTTGTGTTACTGAGGATTATATCTGCAATAAATGCCATTGGTTGCAAATCCTATCAGATCCAATTGATCAGTTGCAGTGACAGTTAGAGGCAATGAGGAATTTACAAGAGCAAGGGGGTGTGATGGATGGCAGTTAAAGAAAGGGAGAAAAATTGCAGATACAGCCACATAGATGGGCTAACTCCAGGAAAGGTAAGAAAGGGAGGCAGCTAGTGCAGGAGTCTTCTGTGACTATCCCCATTTCAAACAAGTACACTGTTTTGGAAAATGTAGGGGGTGATGGATTCTCGGGACTGTATCATGAATAGCCAAGTTTCTGGTTTCGAGACTGGCTGTAATGCAATGAGGGGTACGTCGGGTTCTAAGAGATTGATTGTGTTAGGGGACTCTCTTAACCGCATTCTCCCACTTTCTTCCGGTAACTCTTGATCCCCTTGACACTCAAGAACTTATCTATCTCAGTCTTAAATATACACAATATTCCAAATGTGATCTGACCAGAGCTTTATAAAGCCTCAGAAGTACATCCTTGCTTTTACATTCAAGTCCTCTCAAAATAAATGCCATCATTGCATTTGCCTTCCTAACTACTGACTCAACCTGCAAATCTACCTTGAGAGAATTCTGAATATTCCCAGAACAACTTGGATATCGATGAACAGACTAGCAATTCCTTGAACATACAGCATCTTTGAAGGCCTACTGTGCCCTGGACAAGTGTTGGCAATTCAATGTTGTCTCTTGCTGGCAACATAATTGCACGGCACACTTACAGCGCCAATCTCTCATCCTAGTTGGTGTAAAATAACCACGCCACATACTTTACCTGTCCCTAGTAACCTAGCAGCTAAACACCCACCAAGTCTGCCCTGTCTTGTCTGTGTGCCCACTATCGGCTCATATCCAGTAGAGGAACATCACAGGCAGGCAGGAAATCAGATGAATGCACGCATGAGCATTTATTTAATGGTAAAAACGAACACAAACAAAACCAGTCGGGGTTGAAGTTCCCCTGACACCATGACCAACAACTATTTTCCATTCTATGATTGTCTGCTAACCTGAGCTCTGTCATAGACAACTACAGCTTCCTCCTCCCCAATTTCTTTATTCTCAGAAGACTTTCCCACTGGCCCACTCTTTCAGCATCCAGCACGTTACCTTGTTACCCACTCCAACTGAATAAAGCACAGTACACCAGCATGATGCAGCACACTCTATACAGAGTATTTAGAAGACACATTGGTGGCACACCCTGCAGATGAGGGTTGAGTACGTTCCTCCATGCAGTGAGACAGTGCCGCACCCCAATAACAAGGGCCATGTCTCTACCATTCACACAGCCTTAGACTCAGAGTGTGCACCATCTTGGTGAAGGTGCTAGGCCAGCTGAGTGACCACCCAAAGTCATCAAGAGGGTAGTGCCTGAAGCATACAATTCCCTCCTTATCCTGGGCCCATATAAAGTGCTTAACTTCTTGCTGCATTCAATACTCACATGACAGATGATCAAGCGATAGTCTGTACTGAATAATGTTGCATAAATAGTGACTTCCCCTCAGCCTGCACGAACCTTTTGGCCCATTTCCACATTACTGAGATGGCCATGTTCAATCTGCAAGCACTAAAGACATGTTGCAAATCAGCATCTGAACCCTAAGCACTCTCACGCTATACACATTACAAAAGGGCAATGAAGTGATTACATAATAAATGTAGCTGAACCTTTGCAATCACCCACTCCATGTCTTTGTTCCTTCAATGTTTTAACATCCAACAAACATAGCTCTGAAGCTTTTGCCTGTCAAACTGACACTGTTCCCCCTCCCCCTGCCCCGCCCCCCCCCCACCCCCACCCCCACCGTGCATCAGCCCAGCCGTTTTGCCATAGCGTGTCACATCGAGAGAATGGAAAGTGATGGCAGTGAATGCTGTCCACAATGGCAACATCAGCACAAGACCCTGCCTGATCACCAGTGAACTCTATCACCAAAGCCTCCATGTCCCCTTTTGCCTTGCACCACCCAACAGCCTCTTTCCATGCATCCTTCTCATATGGAGCCTCACCAAAAATATCCTCCCTCCTGCCCTAAATTCCAGTATTATTGATTAGATTAGATTAGATTCCCTACAGTGTGGAAACAGGCCCTTCAGCTCAACTAGTCCACACCGACCCTCTGAAGAGTAACCTGAATGATCCTGGTAATGATCCCCACTGTCCTTATACTCCCTCCTCAGTCATGAAAGCACATGTAGGATCAACAAATGAAGAAGGACTGATGCCCGAAACGTCAATTCTCCTGTTCCTTGGATGCTGCCTGACCTGCTGCGCTTTTCCAGCAACACAATTTCAGCTCTGATCTCCAGCATCTGCAGTCCTCACTTTCCCCTCAACAAATGGACACCCAGGACTGCGTTCACTCTAGAACTCCAATCAACTTGTTAAGTAGCCCCTCGATTTGACTGACCAGACACCAGAGCAGTGTATCTCCCTGACTGACAGGACTCAATTCCCCCAATTGCAGGTGCTGGCTGCTGCAGAACCGAACATTCTCTACTCCCCGCCTGACCTGGAATAGCTTTCCCCAACGTGCAACCAAAATAGAAGATTGAAAATGGCCAATCCGCTGGGCTGTGTGCAGACAGTTCTCGTGAGTGATGGTACAGGGCTGCCTGACCAACAGCAGCTCCCAACTTGACAGGACCATGGACTAACTCCCATGGCCAACATGACCATTTGGTTGCAAGGTTGCTGCCACATAAAAAGCAGCCTGTCAGTCTGTCTCCTCTAAAGAGCACCTTGATAGAACAGTACAAGTATTCTCTGGCTCTGGTTGAGATGCCAACATGCTCGCTGGCAATGAATGCCATGGCATTTAAAGGTAAGGATTTTGGGAACATGCAGATCAGTGATAACTAAGTGAGACCAAGCAAGTCAATTTGAGATGCAGCCTGCTTCATTCCATGAGCTAGGTACCTGTCACTGCACACACAGTGAATTTGCCCCTGCAATGCAAGTCTGTGTTTCCTAAGCAGCCTGCACTTACAATGGAGAAGTTTCAAGTTGGCTGCGAGGGTTTGGATGTATCAGATCCTATTGTCTGCTGATGAGTTGTGTGTGTGTGTGTGTGTGTGTGTGTGTGTGTGTGTGATTTGTGCCAGTGGATTGTGCCATCAGCTGTACTTTGGTTGAGTGTATTATGGAGGACATTCAGAGCATGTGATGAGCTGAATCCACCAGCTACATGCTCTGGTCTCCACATTGAGTCTTATCGATGTCTAGCTTGTTTGGTAGGTTTGGTAAAGATTAATGTTGAATACTAATGAGGTGAGTTAGGCTGGCATTTAATAAGCAATACTCCTTCTTAATTGGCTATTATGTTGCTACTTAGTGAGAAAGTCGCCTCACTGCTTGTCAAAATATGGAAGATGGAGTGAGATGTTCCTGATGTCAAGATAGATCTCACTGGATATCTTGTTCCACTATTAGAAATCCCACCATAGCCCATGTTGCTCAATCTCCTATAAGATTGTGTCAAATGGCTTTGGTGTTACCAATTATCAGCAACATTGAAGCAATTGAGGGCAGTGACCTCAATGGTTTCATTTAAAAGAAGTTGGGATGGTGGGAGTTCTTGCCCAATAGCCTCAATTGCCCAGGACTTGGCCAAGCAAAATCTAGATAATGGCAACCAAAGGAAAATGGTGGTGGGCCTGGCAATGCTGACACCTTCCCCTGAAGGCAGAGTGCCAGTAAGGCCAGTCAACAAGGCTGAAATGGTCTGCATTTCTTTCAAGTACCACATTAATCTGGGCCTTCTAGCTCCTTTCCAAGCATCAGCTGAACCTCCAAGATCAGAGGGCAGGCCATTCCAGCACAATGATGTGTTCACAACAATGGGACAAAGTTCACCCTCTACATTTTGTATCCATCTACTCCAGCATAGGGCAAACTAATTTAGTCTGTATTCAGAACCACCAACAATTGCCAAAGACAGAACTGGAATCCTGAGAACAAGTAGACTTTCCAGCTTTTGAGAGGGACCTGAGTATGTAAATTAGCTTGTTACAGAGATAAGATTATGCTTTGTTTAATTTACCACATATTGACTTTATGATCACATAAAGGGGAAAAAATGGATTGTATATTTCCAGATTAGACCATTTTAAGCAAATGCATTTGATATGCTGAAATGAGTCCTGTTCATTGTTTTTGATCCCATGCCAAAGGTCTTGATTTATTTCCATGATCAACGTGGGAACAAAAATTATACTTTTGGACCTTGTCTGAAGTCCGTCTGCAATACCATCAGCTTTTCAGCAAGATTTATGATTATAGAAATGCATATGCATAGCAAGAATGTAATGCTCTCAGCCAACCTGACTGTGGAAACATTGGCTATTCAACTGGGTAGTGGGCTCATGGATAGCCTTCTTGCCCAGCCATTAATTAAGGTGCTTAAATTGGAATTAGATTACAATAGATGGTTAATGGTCACTTAAGGACCTCAATCCATCTCTGCTGGTATTTAACCGATGGCAGGTATGGCAGTCATAGAAAAGGGAGCCACAAGAGCAAACTCTGTTTGGGATGTTTATGGGCTCAGGGCTCCAAGCTCATTGAGGTGTGCAAGATGTATGGTTGGGAGGGACACCTGTAATTTAAAGACACGCAGTGCTTAATTGAGGGACCTAGCATTGTGAAGTCAGATATGAGGGGGGGGGGTATGGTGCCTGAAGATTGCTAGCCTGCCCTCCCTGCCAACCCCCACACCAAAGGGTAATCTTAGACCTCTGCTTGTTGCATTACAAGCAGCCACCATCACTCATCCTGTGATGCTGCCTGTAGTTCACAGCTACCAGGATCTGTTTGACCAGCAACTCTTGGAAGGTGGAATTTCCACCACCTGGATCCTTAATCCCAGGGCTGCTTCAGTTGCAGGCCTTGGGGGGTCTTGTGGCATTGTGGGTAGTACCTTGACCAGGGGCTGTAAGCCCTGCTATCTGCATTAAGTAGTGTCCACAGTAGTCAAAATCTTGACTAGATAATCCTGCTCTCACTGAATTTGAAATTTATTCCATTTAATTTGCCTGGGAATTTCCGTAAATCTTTTTTTTTCTGAGCTATCAATCTGATTACTGGGATATGAATAAGATTTGACTGTTGAGAATTGTCAGGTCATGTTTATGTTGCAATCAACTACAGAGGAGCTACAAGCAGAGAGTAGGCTGCTGGGTTGAATGAGCTACTCTAAGTAGTAGGTTGAAATCAGAACAAGTTCACCAAGGCTGTTCAATCCTAAAACATCATCCTTTCATGCAGTTATATATGGTCTCCTTTGATATCAAATGTATAATCCAATTGCTGTGCAGTGATGTAATGAGCCATAATAATCTACCATGCTTGAGGTTCAGTGTGTAAGTCAGTCGGGGAGGCATCAAATTCCCTTGCCATTCGATATCCAAAGGTTTATATTTTCTGGCCTTACATTAAATTTAAACCTATTCTGATACTAATAACAATTTCTGGAAAGATATTGGACAGTGGACAGGTAATTATAACCTGAATAATTCATGCACTTAATCAGTTGATTCAAGTTTTTTTGAAATGGTTGATTATCTGTTAAATTGTTAGTATGAATTTGAGGAAAGCTACATGCTAAATAAAGTTGTGCATCTTTGGGTTTTCTTCCTACTTAGAGCTGATGAATAATGAAAAATAGAGGGTTTTACTTTAAAAGTTGTTCCTTCCTAAAACCTCCTTGATCAGATTCAATTCCACAGAGACTGAATGGCCTCTGCTATCATTTCCAAATGGAACAACTCTCCATAGCTTTGACAATTGCCTAGCTATTCAGCAGACAGCATCACTACTAATTATCTTGCTATCAGTTACCTATACTTCTTTCTGCTTTGTATTGGCATTACAGACTGTTATCTGTATTCTGCCAACACAAGGCACTTGGCACGCATGCCTTCATTGCTCAGTCCTTTGAGTATAGGAGTTGGGAAGTCATGTTGAGGTTGTACAGGACATTGGTGAGGTCTCTTCTGGAATATTGTATCCAGTTTTGGTCGCCCTGCTTTAGGAAGAATATTATTAAGCTGGAGAGGGTTCAGAAGAGATTTATCAGGATGTTGCCAGGTGTTGAAGATTTGAATTATCAAGAAAAGCTGAGACTTTTTTCAATGGAGCATAAAAGGTTAATAGAAGTTTATAAAATAATAAGGGGTATAGATCAAGTTAATGGGATTGGGAATTTCAAGACTGGGGGGTGCATTTTTAAAGTAAGAGGAGAGAAACTTTAAAGAGGCATGAGAGGCAAATGTTTTCACACCAAGGGTGGTTCGTACGTGGAATGAACTTCCCGAGGAAGTGGTGGATGTTGATACAGTTACAACATTTAAAAGACATTGAATAGGAAAGGTTTGGAGGGATATGGGCCCAGGAGCAGGCACATAGTTTTGTTTGAGATTATATTGGGCATGGACCGGTTGGAACGGCGGGTCTGTTTCCATTCTGTATTACTCTGACTCAATGTACATGGGCATCACTAGCCAAATCAGGCATGACCTGCTGCAATAATCTCAATGAGAAAACTCTTAAATAGGAAGAATTTCAAGATGAGCCTTGAATGTTTCAAGCGATGAAGAAACTGGATGATGGTTATTAACAGGAATCATGACAGATTTTCCCTCTCCTGTCCAGAGGTGCTAATACCAATTCCATCAATCTCATTGTTAGCCCACTGTTTCTAACTTCAGCAAATTCAGCAGAGTGAGGATTACACCTGAGACACTGTTGCTCTGAGCTATTAACAAAATAAATATCAGGTCCTTTCAGGGGAGCTATAGCTTAGATTTAAGAAGGTTTTTATATTGGAATTGATAATCTAATTTGATTGTTTAAAGGCAAGATAATTACAAGGTGCCAAAGAGACAGCTCATGAACAGAAGATGATAACATAAGGGGAGATGGGGAGTAATTCAATTATCTTACCCAATAACCATAAAAACAAAATTACAGGACAAGAACTGCCTACAGTTTGTGCAGCTAGAAGCAATATAAATCATTTTGGTTTTAAAACTTTATGGAATTGCTTCAGCAGAATGGGGAATTCGCATTTGCTTTAATTGCATGAAACGTAGCAGTCCAAATAACCTGTTCAATAAGGACAATATGTAGTTGTAAATCTCATTCTCCAAATTCAAAAGCATCAGAGGAATATTTTAGTGAAATGATAGATATGTTGTGTGTCTTAATTTCCTCCACTAGCAGTAGAATTTCTGCCCACAATTTTCTCTTTTCAAGACTAACCGTTGGGTTGGGTTTAATTAGGTGCAACTAACTTTCCACCTCCCACTGCCACAATGCTCACCAGATTACACACCAATCAGGTTGTTAAAAGTGGATCAGTGAGATTCGCTGAGCTGGTTATGTAAGCAGAAAACCAGCCACTTTTCTCACCTGCCAGGGTGTTATGTAGTCGAGAAGGTGGAGAGTTGAGACTATTGACTGGTGTCAGATCAGCAAAGACCCCAGGGTGCTTCCTGGCCTTGCCAAGAACTACATTGGCAAGGTGGCAAGAAATGGACCATATCTTTCCAGGGCAAACTCAATTAATCATTCCCCGTTCTCACCACATCTCACGCCATCCGTAGGCAGGGGAAAATTGCACCCTCAGTCCTTGTGTACATTCCTCTCATTGTGACTGTTACTTTTCTCTGATTGTGTTCTTACATTCTTGAATTGTTGAGGAGATCTTTTAAGTTTTGTGTATCTTTTTCTTCCTGCGGTTTTCTCCTTTTTTTATGTTCCTTTTTTCTTCTGTGTGTTTTCTGTTTATTCTTTATTTTCTTTGTCACCTGTTTTTTTCAATCCCTCATGGACTTGAAACATGTGTCCATCCACCAACAAAATCTTGCACGGATACAGTAAATAAGAATGAGGATTTGAAAGTTGTCACACTGACAGACCAAAAGGCAGTATGAGGCAGCAGGTACAGTGGTGAGTGACACCTGGTGCAAGTGAAGTATGAGTAGGAGAGCTTTGAATAAACAGAGTTATATCAGATCAAAGATGGGAGTTATCCGGGAGAACGTGGAGGAAGTAGGTGAAGAGGTAATAAAGGCAGGGATGAGGTTTCAGCAGCCGATGAACTAAGACAGTGATGATCAAACAATGTTCCACAGGTGAAAATAGGTGCTTTATTAAAGGTTTTAGTGATGGTATGGATGTGTGGATGGAAGTTCATATTGAGTTCAGGTCCGGATAGCTGTCATTCTTTTATGTTTCTGAGTTAGTATTTGTTCCGCTCTCTCTTCACTCTGATCACTCTCTGCCATCTCTCAGCCTCTTTTTCGTTTTCTCATTACTGTTGAACTACATGTCTGGCAGCTTCTGTCACTGCTTTTGGCTTATTTTCTTCTAGCTCTGTCATGAAGTAGGGAAAGAAAAGAAAATATAAATGACATTAAAATCATTGTTTAGGAAAAGGAAATAAAGATGAGTGTACACAAATAGGATGAAGTGATAAACATAAGCAATTAAAATACAAACAAGAAATACAAAAATAGGAAAAGCTGGAGAGGCTTAGCAGGTCTGGCAACATCTGTAGAGAGAAAGCAGACTTCAAACTTTAAGTCCAGTGACCCTTCTTAAGAACTGATAGCTAGGCATATATGCTGAGAACAGGGGTTGGTGGGTGAAGGAGTGAGCAGATTGGAGAAAATGAAGCCTGCAGAGACAGAGGGATTATTAGGCACACATAGGGATGGTTGATAGCAAGCCAGGGAGGAAGAAAAGCTGATATTGAGGACCACGGGTTGGCTGTGCTGAAGACAGGGCACAAAAGGAGACAAAGGGCAGAAAGAAGGGACTTCAGATGCTGGAGATTAGAGTCTCGATTAGAGTGGTGTTGGAAATGCACAGCAGGTCAGGCAGCATCCGAGGAGCAGGAAAATTAACATTCCTGATGAAGGGCTTTTGCCCGAAACGTCGATTTTCCTGCTGCTCGGATGCTGCTGACCTGCTGTGTTTTTCCAGCACCACTCTAATCTTGAAAGAAGGAGACAAGCCAGATCTGCTGAGTTTCTTCAGCAACTTCTGTTTTTGTTTCAGATCTTCAGCCTCTGCATTTTTTTTGTTTTATTATACACAAGACTAGTATTTTCTTTTCAATTTACCACATTATTTATTTCCTTGAAGGACTGAATCTCTACATTTGTATGATTAAATCTTTGTGGTTAGAAGGATTATTCAGCATTTACTACAGTGGTAAACCACAGTTGGTTCTGATTGAATAAATTCTATGTTTTTCATTTGTTATTACTGCAATAATAGCGGGTAATCTGTTTACATTTACATATTGACAGTGATCTCTATGTAGATTGTGAAAGATTGTCCAATTGCGCAGCCTATGAAAGAGCAGGGTTTCAATAATAGCAATTTCCAGGTTTCTGTATTTATCTGCGCATGTGCAAACATCAGAAGTTGCTGTCAGTTTTACAAATGAATGATGGCAAGCACCGATATCCTTGTAGTTGATAAAACAGCAAAACCATGGCAATTATTTCTACCATGCACTTACAACAGTACAGCAATAGACAAGATACAGCTCTTAAGGAGGTTTCTGGTTTGTATTTTAACTTGTTTCCTCCTGCAATACCAACCTTACACGTATAGAAGCAGTCTATCACAGGCCAAAGATAGTTAGCTAAGTAAGTTAAACCTGACAGAAAATATTAGGTTTATTTACAGAGACACACAAAAATACACACTGGTCTCATCCCTAAATTGTTGGGCCTTGTCCCTCAAAAGGACAACAGAAATTCCTTTCCAGATGGATATTTTAAATCAATGCATGCAGATCTATAAAACCTATAAAAGTATGTAGATTATGCAATGGAGATTCATCACAGCTAGTTAACACTTCCTACAAATGTTGCACCACTGTCTACACACATGACTAACTTGCCACTAAAATTAACCAATGGAACAGAATTTTAGCCATCTGCTACCCTGCTGTGGTTATTATTTAACAGCTAAATGGGCTGTGAAGGATTGTCCTGTTGTTTTTGACACAATGTTCTAGTCAGTGATAGACACAACAGAATCACTAATCCCAAGATACTCTTTTCTTGCTCAAAATATTTGAAAAACATCACAAGAACTGAGGAGCCAGTAAATTTAAATTATAAAGTTAAAAACAAATCAACGATGAATATCAATGTTGGACTTGTCACCACTTTATGAAAATTAAAGTCTCAGTCAGGAACACCACCAGATTCAGCAGAGGAAATGTACACATCTGTGTGGAAAGGAACACAATTTTAAAGAACCTAGTAAATTGATGCTGTAGAAATTATCAGACAGCAGAATCGTCCCAGATCCTAACCAATGTGGGCTATGGTGAAGGATTTATGAGAACTGCATGACAGGTCAGGCAAAATCTTCCATTATGTCACGAGTAATATGCCGCATTTTCCAACTAAATTCCATTCGTCGAGTCAAGATTCTCGCTAGTGAACAGTGAGAGGCCTATTATCAAAATATTGCTCATTATCACCATCATTTCCTAATCTTGTTAATATGCATCATTGATATCCAGTTTCCCATTCTTCCATCCCCCAGATAGAAACTACAGAACTCCCCATATGAAAGTCCTCCAGCTCTCCGTCCTGGATGCCTGGCACCAATGTCTCTGGGTATACTCCATGCCTGTAGACACTGGCATCTAACACATGCCAGCTTCTACATGCCACATGGCACATCTCCAACCACTCTCATGGGATATCAGGGCACACTGAAAGCTTATCATTGGGATGCAACTACAAAGACATTCTGTGGGCAGGAACTGGGGTGCCCAGGGGTGTAGGCTCCATGCTCATTTAGAATCATAGAATCCCTACAGTGCAGCAAGAGGCCATTGAGCTATTCAAGTCATACTGACCCTCTGAACAGCAACCAACCCTGACCAAATCCCCCACCTTACCCCTATAACCCCACATTCCCTATGGCTAATCCACCTAGCCGACACACTCCTGGACACTACAGACAATTTTACCATGGCCAATCCATCAAATTTACACTGGTTTGGACTGTAGGAGGAAATTGTAAGACTCAGGAGAGCATGTAAACTCCACACAGCTGGTGACCCAAGGCTGGAATCGAACCTAGGTCTCTAGTACTGTGAGACAGCACAGCTAACCACTGAGCCACTATGCCGCCCGCTCACTCAGCATTTAGCTGGACACTCAAAGCATCCAAGCCTTCCATTATGTTCACTTTTTAAGCTTTGTACTCTCTGCCAAACTTTAAACACTCACTGTACTTTTGTCTTGCCTTGCTGTTTAGCGCAAACACAAAGACAGGCAGCTTGTTCTACTTGTCAGCAATCATCTGCCAGTGGGGAAGACACAGTGCTGTGTAGCCCAGTAAGTCTCACACCTACACAGCAAACATTCTACACATGCATCAACCAAATGGCCATGTCTCAAAGTCTAAGGAAAATAGTCATAGAGTCACAGAGATGTGCAACATGGAAACAGATCCTTAAGTCCTAATTGTCCATGTGACTAGATATTCTAAATTAATCTCGTCCCATTTGCCAGCGTATGGCTCAAATCTGTCTTCGTCCTTCCTATTCATATACCCATCCAGATACCTTTCAAATGTCATCATTGTACCAGCCGCCACCACTTCCTCTGGCAGGTCATTCCACACATGCACCACCCTCTGAGTGAAGAAGTTGTCCCTTAGGTCCCTTTTAAATCTTTCCCCTCTCACTTTAAACCATTGGCCCCTGGATTTGGACTCCCCCACCCCAGGATAAATAAACCTGTCTGTTTACCTTATCCGAACACCTCATGATTTTCTCAACCTCAAAGGTCACCCCCTCAACCTCCAATGCTCCAAGGAAAGTAGACCCAGCCTATTCAGCTTCTCCTGAAAGCACAATCCTGGCAACATTCTTGTAAATCTTTTCAGAACCCCTTCAAGTTTAACATCTTTCCTATAGCAGGGAAACCAGAATTGCACACAGAATTTCAATAGTGGCCTAACTAATGTCCTGAATAGCCGCAACATGACTCCCAACTCCTGTACTCAATGCACTGACCAATAAAGGGAAGAATACCAAACACCTTCTTCACTATCCTACCTAGCTGCAACTCCATTTTCAAGGAACTATAAATCTGCACTCCAAGGTCTCTTTGTTCGTCAACGCTCCCCAGGACCTTACCATTTAAGTGTATATTCCTGCCCTGATTTGCATTTCCAAAATGTAGCACTCAAATTTATCTAGATTAAGGGGTCTGGTCAGTCATCAATTGGGGCTTTCCACCTCATGTCAGTCAGGTAGGTGGGCCACAGACATTACTGGGATCAGCTGAGTGAGCACCGAAGGTGTGTGGGGGATTGAAAGCTGGGGATTGGCGGAAGCAGTCTGGATTGCATAAAGAAGGGCAATATTCTACACATGAGGGACGGAGATGGTATTGCTTGGGAGCTGCCAGAGGTGTTGTGATAGTCAGTCACCATCAGTGGCCTCAACAGGAGTCAGTGCAGCGCAATATGGGCATGACCAAACTAGTTTGAGGGTTCAGGTCCAAAAACAGAGGAAGCTGAAAAAGCTCAGGAGGTCTGGCAGCATCAGGGAAGAGAAATCAGAGTTAACGTTTCAGATCTGGTGACACTTCCTCAGAACTGGGCTGAAGAATCAGGATGAGAATTGGAGTGGTAGCTCGAGATAGTAGGCGGGGTTCAGTCAGAATGGGCTGCCCAGACAGTATGAAATAAAAGGTGATCTGATGGTTTATGGTAGGGAACCTGATGTCGAGGCTGAGCCCCTGGTACTTAGAGCCCAGCAAGCCCTACAGTATTCTGGATAGCCTGCCAAGTGCTAAATGTGATCTACAAATGGAAAATGACTGCAACTGTGGACAAAGTCAGTGTCTGTTCACCAACCAAACTTGCAGGCAGTGATAAACCCTTGATGAAACCCAGCAAAAATGACCCTTTGCTGAAATATGGTTAGTTTCCCACCTAAGGTGAGATTTGTGAACTAAAGTATTATCAAATAGAATTGTCTGGTGTTGAGATTGGTGTCTGATTAAATCCAGCCTTTGGTGTGCAATGTAAACAGATTGAAATCCTCAATCTTAATAGATTTTAATAGTTTGAAGAAGATATTTCATTTTAGACACCATGTAAATGTTCCAAGGAATAGAGAAAATTGCTTCATGTTTTCTCTGCAACAGTTTTTTAAATCGACTCTTAAAACTCCACTTTCTGCATCAGCCCGATAAGAGGAATAAATTAAATGAGCATATTTAAATGTATGAAGCTTCCAGAATACAATAAGTGCACAGCATTTGAGACAAGCACAGGATTACATCCCTGTATCAAGTTCCACAACAACGCATCACAAAATGTTTAAAAGACAGAGAGCTCTCATTTAAATCTATATAGATAGGGTAATTCAGCTCCAACCAGTAGTCCAATCTGACAGGGCTAAAGTGCAAAAACATTTACCAGGACCTCAACTTCAAAGTAGTATTCAGTTGTTGAAAATGAGAAATATACAATGCTATGCACTGAAATTCTACATTAGCATTATTCTCAGGCATTCATACAAAACAAAAAAAGTATCAATTGAAAGCATCAGCATGTGCTAATTGAGGCACTGAACTGATTTGACTATTGAATCACATTAAAATAACATCTGCCTTTTTGCCTATTTTTAAAATGTTGTTTTGTCCAATTGGTAACAAAGGGTAGTTGAAATCTGGAAGTCTCTCCACCAAAAAAAGAAATGTGGAGGCAAATTTTATTGAAAATTTCAAAGCTAAGTGATAGATACAAAAAATCTAGGATAAAGATCCAAAACCACAGAAAGTAGTTAAGATCAGATCAGCCATTACCTTATTAAATGACAGATCAAGACTGAGTTGCTGAATGGTTTCCTCTTGTTCCAATGTTGCTTCTTACATTCCAAAGACTCTCACCATTTTAAAATTTCAGTTTCTAGTTCAGGACATGAACCCACAACTTTGGTTATAGTCAAAGGGAGTGAATGTTGTTTGATGGAGGCACAGTCCTTCAGAAAACAAGTTAATACACGCTCCTTTTGCTTCTTTCATTGGGAAGTAAAAAGACGTAACTTTATTTCAATAATTTTGGAGTGTCCTAGCCAACATTCCCTCTGCAGAAAGAAACACCAAAATTCATCTCCATGCCATTTATGGTGTCCTGCTTTATTGAATACCTCAAAAAAGCCACATTTAAAAGTACATACTCAATTTCTGGAGGATTTTTAATCTCAGAAATGGTGAAAGTAGGGAATTATACAGGTCTCATTTCAGGGTCACTGCGTTGATTGTCTGGAAAATTTCATGGCTGTGTTACGTGACTTTAAAACTTATCTAACAACTATAAAAAGTTACCGACAGACAACACCTCATTTGTACTTTCTGTTTACAACATATAATGACATACAAGTCAGTTTTACAGCACAATGCCACTTTAAATTTGAGATCCTTCCAAATCTTTACTTTTCCCCAATATTCAATACTTGTTTTGTTGCAGCACTAATGAAGGTTTGGACTACATGGAGCTAAGAGCACCCTTGCCCATATCAGTTCCCTTCATATATTGCAGTACCCGTGGCACAAGGTATTCTTGTTCAAAACACGGCTTCTGGCAATCGATGTACTCTAACGCAGGTTTCATGGGAATGAGTCTGTGAAGGCTATCAATGTGCTTCCTTTTTCACTGATACTTATATTAGATACATTTGGTTATCTCCTAGTAACACATTTTTGAACAGAAATCCAGGACAGACAAGGACAATAACGACAGGCTAAAGAATTTGCTGGCAAGGCATTTATAATCACTGAGTATGGAGCAGTTCATCTGAACTGTTAACGAATAATTAAAGGAATGGCTATTTAAAGATGAGACTTCATGACTGAGATATACTTTTACGTTGACTGCATAAGTATATTTTATTTTAAACTGATTTTTCTGTCAAGAGATATTCTGACTTACAAGACAATTGAAGTAATGTACAAGATATTGATCAGGTGGTGTTTTCCTTCCAGGAGTGAAAGATGTGATCCTTTAGCATCAAATCATTTATCTCATTTTCCCTGTCATACAGCCCTCTGTAAAATTCAAATTAAGTCAGGTATCATTTTAATTGCACAAAACAATGTGACATGAAAAATCGCTACCTGTATATGTTTTACTACATTGACCACTCTTTAATAATTCAAGAAGGTAACTGCTTATTCTGCCCATTCTTGATACTGCTAAGTGCCTGAGAAAATGATGACATTTATTCACACGTCCTTGGCTTCTGACTGCCAGACAAATCTCTTAATGATTGAAAACAGCTGGGAAAGGAGGTCAGTTCTTTTCAACCATCAATATTCAAACGGCAGAGCAGGGGGACGATCTAATTTTTTTAAGCTTTCCAGATAAGGATTACATTCCATGCATGATGATGACTGCATTTACAGTGTACCTGATGTCATACACTTGTACTACATTGCAGCCTAGTGTTGCTTTTGATGCAAAAATTTGAATCTCCTTAACATTATTTTGTGTACTGAGCGGGTAATTTTAACTACCCAAGATTGTTGGATTTGAGATCAGAGTGTTCGAATTGAAAATCTTAAACCTGACCTCATTCACCTCCAACTGGTTACATCCCAGGCTAGTGGGTTGCCAGTTTTAAATATGATCCTGGCTGAAAGACTTATATTTAACCCAAGTTACAGGTTTAACCCTGGATGGCGGGGTGTCCCCAGCTGTTGGGAAGTGAGAACAGCTTTTGCGGAAAGCTAACTGGCAACGCAGCAGTCCTCCTCAAGCAGAAGGGGCAGTATCGTTCCTCCATATCCTGTAAATTTACAGATAAGACCATCGCCAATAACTCACCATCTAACCACCATTCCTTGACATTCATTGGTATTAACATCATTGAATCCCTTATAATCACCATCTGTGGATTATCATTGACCAGAAACCCAACTGGACTTGCCATTTAAACACAACGGCGATAAGAGCAGGTCAAAATCTAAGCATATGGCACCATGTAGCTCACCTCCTGATTTCCCAAAACCTGTCCATTATCTACATGGTACGAGTCAGGAGTATGATGCAATACTCCCATTTGCCTGAATGAATGCAGCTACAACAACACTCAAGAAGCTTGACACTATTTAGGGCAAAGTAGCCCACTCAATTGGCACTACATCCATAAACATCCACTCCCTCCACCATCAGCACTTGGTAGAGCAGTAATATCCAGTTACAAGATGCACTGTGGAAATTCAGCAAAGATCTTGAGACAGCACCTCCCAAACTCATGACCACTTCCATCTAGAAGGACAAGAGCAGCAGATACATAGGAACACCACCACCCTAACCTTTAATTAGCTGCAAGGAGAAAGTGAGGACTGCAGATGCTGGAGATCAGAGCTGAAAATGTGTTGCTGGAAAAGCACAGCAGCTCAGGCAGCATCCAAGGAGCAGGAGAATCGACGTTTCGGGCATGAGCCCTTCTTCAGGAATGAGGAAAGTGTGCCAAGCAGGCTAAGATAAAAGGTAGGGAGGAGGGACTTGGGGGAGGGGCGTTGGAAATGCAATAGGTGGAAGGAGGTCAAGGTGAGGGTGATAGGCTGGAGTGGGGGTGGGGGTGGAGAGGTCAGGAAGAAGATTGCAGGTTAGGAAGGCGGTGCTGAGTTCGAGGGATTTGACTGAGACAAGGTGGGGGGAGGGGAAATGAGAAAACTGGAGAAATCTGAGTACATCCCTTGTGGTTGGAGGGTTCCTAGGCGGAAGATGAGGCGCTCTTCCTCCAACCATCGTGTTGCCATGGTCTGGCGATGGAGGAGTCCAAGGACCTGCATGTCCCTGGTGGAGTGGGAGGGGGAGTTGAAGTGTTGAGCCTCGGGTGGTTGGGTTGGTTGGTCCGGGTGTCCCAGAGGTGTTCTCTGAAACGTTCCGCAAGTAGGGGGCCTGTCTCCCAAATACAGAGGAGGCCACATCGGGTGCAGCAGATGCAGTAAATGATGTGTGTGGAGGTGCAGGTGAATTTGTGGCAGATATGGAAGGATCCCTTGGGGCCTTGGAGGGAAGTAAGGGGGGAGGTGTGGGCACAAGTTTTGCATTTCTTGCGGTTGCAGGGGAAGGTGCAGGGAGTGGAGGTTGAGTTGGTGGGGGGTGTGGACCTAACGAGGGAGTTACGGAGGGAGTGGTCTTTTCGGAATGCTGATAGGGGAGGGGAGGGAAATATATCCCTGGTGGTGAGGTCCGTTTGGAGGTGGCGGAAATGACGACGGATGATACGATGTATATGGAGGTTGGTGGGGTGGTAGGTGAGGACCAGTGGGGTTCTGTCCTGGTGGCGGTTGGAGGGGCGGGGCTCAAGGGCGGAGGAGCGGGAGGTGGAGGAGATGCAGTGGAGGGCATCGTCGATCACGTCTGGGGGGAAATTGCGGTCTTTGAAGAAGGAGGCCATCTGGGATGTACGGTATTGGAACTGGTCTTCCTGGAAGCAGATGCGGCGGAGACGAAGGAATTGGGAATATGGGATGGCATTTTTACAGGGGGCAGGGTGGGAGGAGGTGTAGTCTAGGTAGCTGTGGGAGTCGGTTTATAGTAAATGTTCATGTTGATTCGGTCGCCCGAGATAGAAATGGAAAGGTCTAGGAAGGGGAGGGAGGAGTCTGAGATGGTCCAGGTGAATTTGAGGTCGGGGTGGAAGGTGCTGGTAAAGTGGATAAACTGTTCAATCTCCTCATGGGAGCACGAGGTAGCGCCGATACAGTCATCGATGTAGCAGAGGAAAAGGTGGGGTGTGCTGCCAGTGTAGCTGCGGAAAACGGACTGTTCCACATATCCTACGAAGAGGCAGGCATAGCTGGGGCCCATGCGGGTGCCCATGGCTACTCCTTTGGTTTGGAGGAAGTGGGAGGATTGGAAAGAGAAGTTGTTCAGGGTGAGGACCAGTTCAGTCAGTCGAAGGAGGTTGTCAGTGGAAGGGTACTGGTTGGTACGGAGAGAAAAGAAGAAGCAGAGGGCTTTGAGTCCTTCGTGATGGGGGATGGAGGTATATAGGGACTGGATGTCCATGGTGAAGATAAGGCATTGGGGACCGGGGAAGCGAAAATCATGGAGGAGGTGGAGGGCGTGGGTGGTGTCCCAAACGTAGGTGGGGAGTTCTTGGACTAAGGGGGACAGGACCGTGTTGAGGTATGCAGAGATGAGTTCGGTGGGGCAGGAGCAGGCTGAGACAATGGGTCGGCCGGGGCAGTCAGGTTTGTGGATTTTGGGCAGGAGGTAGAAACGGGCGGTGCGGGGTTGTGGGACTATGAAGTTGGAGGCGGTGGATGGGAGATCCCCTGAGGTGATGAGGTTATGGATGGTCTGGGAGATGATGGTTTGGTGGTGGGAGGTGGGGTCATGGTCAAGGGGGCAGTAGGAGGTGGTGTCCGCGAGCTGGCATTTAGCCTCAGCGGTGTAAAGGTCGATGCGCCAAACTACCACCGTGCCTCCCTTGTCTGCCGGTTTGATAGTGAGGTTGGGGTTGGAACGGAGGGAGTGGAGGGCTGCACGTTCCGAGAGTGAGAGGGGTGGAGAAGTTGAGGCGGTTAATGTCATGGCGGCGGTTGGCTATGAGGAGATCGAGGGCGGATAAGAGGCCAGCACGGGGTGTCCAGGTGGATGGGGTGTGTTGGAGGCGGGAGAAGGGACTGTCAGAGAGTGGGCGAGAAGCCTGGTTGAAGTAGTAGGTGCGGAGGTGAAGGCAGCGGAAGAATTGTTCGATGTCACGCCGCGTGTTGAACTCGTTAATCCAAGAGCGTAGGGGAATGAAGGTGAGGTGAAACTGCTCCCAGGAGGACCAGTTCCAATACCGTACAACCCAGATGGCCTCCTTCTTCAAAGACCGCAATTTCCCCCCAGACATGATCGACGATGCTCTCCACCGCATCTCCTCCACCTCCCGCTCCGCCGCCCTTGAGCCCCGCCCCTCCAATTGCCACCAGGACAGAACCCTACTGGTCCTCACCTACCACCCCACCAACCTCCATATACATCGTATCATCCGTTGTCATTTCCGCCACCTCCAAACAGACCCCACCACCAAGAATACATTTCCCTCCCCTCTCCTCTCAGCATTCCGAAAAGACCACTCCCTCTGTGACTCCCTCATCAGGTCCACACCCCCCACCAACTCAACCTCCACTCCCTGCACCTTCCTCTGCAACCGCAAGAAATGTAAAACTTGCGCCCACACCTCCCCCCTTACTTCCCTCCAAGCCCCAAGGGATCCTTCCATATCCGCCACAAATTCACCTGCACCTCCACACACATCATTTATTGCATCCGCTGCACCCGATGTGGCCTCCTCTATATTGGGGAGACAGGCCCCCTACTTGCGGAACGTTTCAGAGAACACCTCTGGGACACCCGGACCAACCAACCCAACCACCCCGTGGCTCAACACTTCAACTCCCCCTCCCACTCCACCAAGGACATGCAAGTCCTTGGATTCCTCCATCGCCAGACCATAGCAAGACGATGGTTGGAGGAAGAGCGCCTCATTTTCCGCCTAGGAACCCTCCAACCACAAGGGATGTACTCAGATTTCTCCAGTTTCCTCATTTCCCCTCTCCCCACCTTGTCTCAGGCAAATCCCTCGAACTCAGCGCCGCCTTCCTAACCTGCAATCTTCTTCCTGACCTCTCCGCCCCCACCCCCACTCCGGCCTATCACCCTCACCTTGACCTCCTTCCACCTATCGCATTTCCAATACCCCTCCCCCAAGTCCCTCCTCCCTACCTTTTATCCCTACTTTTCTCATTCCTGAAGAAGGGCTCATGCCCGAAACGTCGATCCTCCTGCTCCTTGGATGTTGCCTGACCTGCTGCGCTTTTCCAGCAACACATTTTCAGCTTTAATTAGCTGCAGCTTAGAATATTAGCACATTAAAGAGCAAAGCTCAGTGTCAGACCTGAAATTAGACCACCCCTCTGAATCGCACCACAGCTTCAACATCCTGCCCAATGAATCTAAAATCTCCCTCTTTGATCAAGCTTTTAGATTAGATTCCCTACAGTATAGAAACAGGTCCTTCAGCCCAACAAGTCCACACCAACCCTCCAAAGAGTAACCCACCCAGACCCATTCCCCTACCCTACACTTCCTCATGCACCTAATACTATGGGCAACGTAGCATAGCCAATTCACCTGACCTGCACATCTTTGGATTGTGGGAGGAAATCAGAGGAAACCCACACAGACACAGGGAGAATATGCAAACTCCACCCAGACAGTCACCCAAGGCAGGAATCGAACCAGGGTCTCCAGCGCTGTGAGGCAGCTGTGCTAACCACTGAGCCATCGTGCCACTCATAATCATGCCTTCCTTGAATTGTAGTTGAATTTTTGCCAGCCTACACTCTTGAGAAGGATAGAGACATAGAAAATAGAAGCAAGGATAGGCCAATCAACCTTTCGAACCTGCTCCATCATTCAATCTGATTATGGCTGTTCGTCCAACTCAATATCTTGCTCCTGCTTTCGCCCCAAATCCTTTGATCCCTTTAGCCTGAGGAACTAATTTAACTCCTTCTTGAAGTCGTTTAGAACATTTTCTATGTTAAAATGCTGTTTAAATCAAAATTCTTATCTTGTGCAAAAAGGTTCCCACTTTTCTTTTTGTGTTGGTTGTGAAGTACATTGGAAGGTTCTATATAAATGCAAACTATTGTTGTGTTCAAATTTTAATTTTCAATTTGAAGGCAGAATCAGGCCCAAAATGTTCATTTGACAGCGAGGTTGACAGATCTAATCTTTCCAATATTTCCTGCTTTTATTTCACATTTCCACCTCTTTAAAAATACTTTAAAATTACTTTAATTAATCACATACAAAACAGATCTCCATTTAAAACTGAACGTTTCTTAAAAAACTCATTTTTACCAATGACACAGGAAATCACAGAAAATGTTTGGGTCACAACCCTCAAAGTAGGAACTTTGATTTATTCTTAACTCATTCTCCAATACAATTTCATTCCTTTCACTAGAAAATTCACTGTTCCTGGGAGTGCAGTCTCAAGGAGGAATGTCAAATCAAAAAATCTTGATATACTCCCTCTATTCGATCCTTAAAACTTCTAGTGTATCAGATGCATTCCAATTGTATTAATTTCACCTTTTATTACCCTCAGTCCCCCGAGCTTTCTCACACAGTCCATTATACTTGTGTCAATAAATACTGTTGCTTAGAGAAAAATAAAAGTTCATGAAGATCACAAAATTTTAATATGCTGCGCCAATATTCCAAACTCTGAAGCTACTAAAGCTTCATTGCTCATTCGTAATGACAGATCTCAGGCTCACAGTTTCTGTCACTCTCACAAGCAAAATGAGGGGTGTAGGTCTATTAGGCGAAGTGATAATAGACTAATACAGATGCTGGAAATTAGAATTGACAAACATCTTCATGACATGAAAGCTTATCCCTCAGCTTTCTCCTTATTTAAAAGCATAAACCAATTGGTTTTGTTTTTACTGATAGCTGTGGACTCTCATTTTCAGTACAATCCTTACCAATATACTTCTATAATTATAATGGTGGTGCAAATTCATCATTTACATCCAGTATTATGCCTCAATTTGTCATATTCACAAGCAAGGGATACAAAGAGATATTTCACATAATTCTGAATGTGCTTTTGTCTGATTATATACTCCTGTGAAGTACCCAGAGCATGTTACTATGTTGAAGCCACCATTCAAATAGAAGTTGCTGATTTGACCCCACCCTAAATCTCACAGATGAAGAAGTGTTGACTGCATTACCCAGTTTCTGAAGTACCATTCCCTTCAGTTATTTCCCTCCATGAGCGAAATGGGTAGAAACACATAAAAGAAGGATAATGCAGAGTCCAGGCTCAGATCAAATTAAACTTGTGAAATGAAAATATCACTCTCTGATGCCTCTGACAGCCTTACCTGAAGCTTATGGAGGAACATTAAATCATTTTTCTAACATATACAAGTTATAGAGTCATAGGGTCCTTGAGTCATACAGCACAGAAACAGAGCTTTTGGTCTACTTGTCCGTGCTGACCAGACAATCCAATCTGAGCTAGTCATTTGCCAGCATTTGGCCCATATCCCTCTAAACCCTTCCTATTCCAAAACCAAGTCAGGTGCCTTTTTAAATGCTATAGTTGTACCAGCCACCACCACCCCTTCTGGCAGCTTGTTCCATACACACACTACCCTCTGTGTCAAAACGTTACCTCTCAGATCCTTTTAAAATCTTTCCCTTCTCATCTTAAACCTTATCCCTCTTGTTTTGGACTCCCCCCCCCCCCCCCCCACCCCCAACCATGGGGAAATAAACACCTTGGCTATTCACCTTATCCATCCCCATCATGATTTTATAAACCTCCATAAGGACATTCCTCAGTTCAAAAGAAGAAACGGTGAGTGAAGTGTTTCTGTTTGACAAAACTAACTTTGCTGCATTATACACATTGTTCATGTCATTGTGATCTTGTATTCTATTATTGTCCATCTCAATCATCAAGCTAAGCTGTGATTCAAATAGCTGATAGAATTGGTTTTCACAGACGTGGAAATTTGTGGATGTTCTGAGTTAGAATGGGGTATTGTTTGTGTCAGAGTAGGAAAATTTTACCCTGCTTCATGTTCACATTGTAACCGGCCTGGACCTATTGCTCCTGTTTTAATCTTGTAGAATACTAACAACTCAGCTACATCTATCCAAAACTTGATTTGTGACTTCAGGCATGGCTTTGCAGTGAATGCGTGGGGATGAGGTGAGCTCCCAGACAAACTGGCCAAAAGGAAATTATAACAAATATAGAACAGTGACCATAACAAGTAAAACTAAAACTTCATGAAAATTCTCTACTTTATAATAGCATACTTCAATGTGTGATGATCAAGCCAAGGAGCTAAAATGATTGTAAATGAAATACATTTGACTGATTTTATAAATTAGATCCATGCAGAAAATCCCTATGATTCATCCTTCACAAAAGGATCAAAACTAAAACTTTAGGTCATGACATCAAAGATGGAGCTCACAAATAGATTGCCCAGTTCATTTCAGGTTGATTGGTTTATCTGGGTGAAAATGAACATCTCTAATGTTAGTCTACTTGGTAAAACACAACAGCCCTAAGCATATAAAGTGGAGTAAAGCATTTAGAAATATTGCAATCTGCTGCCACCTTGCGGCTTCTTCCTGTAATAAACTGATAATGCTGATTTTTCAAGATTATTTTAACTGCTTATTTTGTTAAAAGCAAGTTATGAAAAGTAGCAAAATATATGAATGTTAAAGTGTGTAAAATGTCAAAAATGAACAGAAGCATGTGGACAATAAAGCTAAAACTCTGCTCATCTATTCAAAGGTTTGGGATGGTCTCTGGGACTTGTAGATGGAATTCAAGTACATTGAAGTGACCCTGTCTTGAAGCCCAGGAACAGCACCATTTTATAATTGGGGTTGTGCCCCACATTTGCAGGTAATATCAGACTAGTACAAAGCCATTCTGAGGAGGGAATCCAAGGCCCTCATGAGAGTAAGGACTTCAGTAAAAATATCTCTTCGTTCTCCAGGAAGAATGTTGGAGCTGTGTTAAGAAGGTAATTACTCCCTCTGGGACAGATTGCCTTGAAACATTTAGTTCTTTGAGGCCTTACACTAGTAACTAAACGGACTGGTGTGGGATCAGCTCTGACTGATTTAGTAAGGGTGAATTGGGGGTAATTCCCAGGAATGCCCACAAACATCTGTCCTTCTCTCACGTTACCTGACTGCTGCAGAGCTGTGTGTGTGTGTTGGGGGGTGGGAGAAGAGGTGATAAAGGGAAGAGAGAAGAGAGAGAAAATGAACAAAAGATGTCTCATGGCTGTGTTCTGCCCCAAACTATACTCCTTGTCCAATGTGGATTGTACTGTACCTCAATTCTCTATTGCTCCACAAGAGTGGAATTGGTCTTTGGTGATGGTACAAAATAGGCTTTTGCAAATCAGCAACTCATTGCACACTCTGCCTAAGTTTGTTTACTATTGACTTCAATAGAACAGAATATCAGGCAGCCCATGAAAACCTGGACAAAACATTCACTATCACTCATTTTCCTATGCTGTTAAAGGTTAAATCAATCTCATGTCTCTTTTAACAATGTAAATAATTAATAGATGAAGCTCTAAAGTATGCATTATGTTTTAGCTCTTGTCTTTTTTTAAAATTGTAGATTCCTGTTGGTGCTATGATTTAAATCATCATTCTTCTCGCAGGTTTCTGGGTTGTGTAGAATGAGGACATTTCAATGAACCTTTTGCTCCAAGGCAATTGGGCCAGTCTGTCAAAGGACAAGAATATACAGTCCACGCTGTCATGTGTCTCAATTAGGTACAATTGCTGCCTTACAGCGCCAGGGACTTGGGTTTGATTCCAACCTCGGGCGACTGTCTGTGTGGAGATTGAACATTCTCCCCGTGTCTGTGTGGATTTCCTCCGGGTGCTCCGGTTTCCTTACACAGTGCAAAGATGTGCAGGTTAAGTGAATTCTGGATTCGTGGTGCTGGAAGAGCACAGCAGTTCAGGCAGCATCCAACGAGCAGCGAAATCGACGTTTCGGGCAAAAGTCCTTCATCAGGAATAAAAGGTTAAGTGAATTGGCCATGATAAATTGCCTATAGTGTCTTTCTGACACTATGGGTGGGTGCATTGGTCAGGAGTAAATATAGGGGAGTGTTTCTGGGTGGGATACTGTTCAGACGATCAGTGTGGACTTGTTGGGCCCAAAACAGCCTGTTTCACATTGTAGGGATTCTGTAATTCTATGAAAGTTCACAGTGGCAATATTAATGACTTGTTCACCACAAAGTTATACAACATCGTCAATGCAATGAAACCATCAAACCAACATGTTCAAACTATGAATAGAATCAAACATCAGTAATAAAGGGGCAAGAGAAAGTTTAATGAAATGCCTTTTGAAAAAAAGAGAAAAAAAGTCTCTGCAAGTACATGTTTCTCATGGGAGTTCTGTCCTTGGCTTGTGCTGAGCTGGCTTATCTAGAGACGGGGAAAACTGCCTGTGTTTCTTTTTCTGAATCCAGCAATCAGTACTGTAAATATGAGCATGTTGCTATTGAAAGAAGAAGCCAACAGGATCAATTGTGATGGAGGCCCAGCCGAATAAATCTCACTATTTATTGTCCAGGCTCCTTAAAATATTGTTGACATTTGGTATTCCACCAACTGTTGCTTTAAGGAGATAGGTAATAAAGGTGGGTGAAACAAGTCATAGCCTTCATGACAAGGAAAACATATCTCAGAAAAGAGGTAACTCGGAAAACAGAAGAAAAGGGGTAAAATGCAGAAGGAAAGAAAATACAATTTCTGTAAGAGTGCAGTTCATAGCACACAAGAAAAGAAATAGGAAATAACAAATTTATAAATGCTCACTCCTATAATCTGACATCCTTTAAAAAAAACCATGCCTGCATCCACACAATCTCAAGTTACCCGACAACCACTTTACCAATCCTAATACCTTCAACCATATTTGATAAGTCCCACTTGCTAACAGCAATTGCGCAATGATTATTATACAGTTCCAATGCCTTCTTCAGGAACTGCCTTTTTAAGAAAAGAAGGCATCTGCAAGTGAAAAGATGGTCACTGGATCAGGGGTCAAGTTAGCTGGGGCAAATATCAAGTCTCTACTACCTTAGTAAAACCTCTGAAAATGAGACATGTTAGATTTGAAATGTTGATTTTGTTTCTCCTTTTGCAAATGCTACCAGGTATGTTGAGTTTCTCCTGCATCTCCTGTTTTGATTTCACATCTCCAGCATCCACAACACTTTGCTTGAGTCTAATACTTCATTTTATGTTTTTCAAAGCTGTATTGCAAAGATTTTTTCAACCATATTTGTCATCACTAAAGTAAGAATACTAAATACTAAGAAAACGGTCATGATTAAAAGCAAAGATGACAGTCCTATCACTAAGTACAGGCAGCCAGTTCTCCAGGTGTCATGAAACTATGCATGTTTTATATTTAGAGTGATTTCCTGCCACTTATTCAATGAAGAATACAGGAGAGGATATCAGGAGCAGCACCAGGCACGCATAAAATTGAGGTGTTAATGTGCTGAAGTTACAACACATACTTGAACTTCAAACAGTGGCAAGCATCAATTGATAGATTAGATTAGATTACTTACAGTGTGGAAACAGGCCCTTCAGCCCAACAAGTCCACACCGCCCCGCCGAAGCGCAACCCACCCATACCCCTACATTTACCCCTTACCTAACACTACGGGCAATTTAGCATGGCCAATTCACCTGACCTGCACATCTTTGGATTGTGGGAGGAAACCGGAGTACCCGGAGGAAACCCACGCAGACACGGGGAGAACGTGCAAACTCCACACAGTCAGTCGCCTGAGGCGGGAATTGAACCCGGATCTCTGGCGCTGTGAGACAACAGTGCTAACCACTTTGCCACCGTGCCACCCATAAGATCTAAACAATCCCATAGCTAATGGATCAGATCTAAGCTCTGCAGTCCTGTCACATCCAGCGGTGAATGGTTGTACACAAGTAAATAAATAGTTGGAAGAGAAGGTTCCACAAATATTCCCACCCTCAACAATGGATGAATAGATGAGCCCAGCCCAGCCCAGCAGAATTATGTGCAATCATCCTCAGCCAGAGGTGCTGAGTAAATGATTCATCTTGACATCCTTTTCAGGTACCCAGCATCACTGATGTCAGCCTCCAACTAGTCTAATCGAGCTGTTCCTGCATTGCTGCAACTCTGGCACTACCAACAATGTGGAAAAATGCCCTTGTATGTTCTGGAAACAAAAGGCAGGTCAAATTCAACTTAGCCAATTGTGATTACCCAAAAACACAGAAAATAGGAGCAGGAATAGGCCATTCAGCCCTTTGAACATGCTGTACCATTCATTATGATGAATCATCCAGTTCAAAAGGCTAGTCCTGCTTTTACCCATATCCTTGGGCCTCTTTAGGCTCAAATGTTATCTCCAGCTCCTTCTTGAAGTGATACAATGTTTTGGCCTTGATTACAAATCCTACAGGCTCACCACTCTCCGAAGCTATTTACCCCTTATCCTTAGGCTGTGGTCCCTGGTTCTGGACTTCCTTACTCTGTCTAGTCCTGTTAGATTGTTATAGGTTTCTATAAGATACCCCCCTCATTCTTCTGAACTTCAGTGAATATAATCTTAACCAATTCAATGTCTCCTCATACATCGTCTCCTACCATCTCGGGAATCAGTCTGGTAAAGCTTTGTTGTACTCCCTCAATAGCAAGAATGTCCCTCTTCAGATAAGGAGACAAGAACTGCACACAATATTCTAGGTGTGGTCTCACCAAGGCCCAGCATAATTGCAAGAGGATGTCCCTGCTTCTGCACTTGAATCCTCTCTCTGTGAAGGCCAACACACCATTTGCCTTCTTTACTGCCTGCTGCACCTGCATGCTTACCTTCAGCAACTTGAGTACCAGGACACCCAGGTCTCAATTTACCGCTATTCAGATGCCTTCCTGTTCCCAGAGGAGATAACCACACATTTATCCACATCTGACATGCATTTCCCCACTCACACTCAGCTTCTCCAAATCATACTGAAGCATCTCTACCAGCTTCCTACAGCTCATCCTTTTTTAAATCCAATTGATATTCATATACAACATCCATAACTAGTTAATTACTTCATAATTAATTTGTTCTTGCTTTTCTTTTAAAAATCCCTTGTCACCACTTGGTCAAGAACAGGTTATGTTCAAAGAAAATCAAGACAGGCAACTATTCATAAAGCCCCTGGACATGATTCAAAGTAGTTTTGTAAAATGCCAATGGTAGAAACTGACATTTTTAAAATTTGCTCATGGGATGAGGACATTGCTGGATCAGTCAACCATTAATACCTATCCCTAATTACCAAGAGGGAAGTTAGGAATCAGTCCCTTACTGTGGGCCTGGAGTCACATGTAGGCTAGGCTAAGTAAGGATGGCAGACTTCTTTCCTAAAGAAAATTCGTAGAGTCATAGACTCATAGAGATGTACAGCATGGAAACAGACCCGCATGCTGACCAGATATCCCAACCCAATCTAGTCCCACCTGCCAGCACCCGGCCCATATCCCTCCAAACCCTTCCTATTCATATACCCATCCAAATGCCTCTGAAATGTTGCAATTGTACCAGCCTCCATCACATCCTCTGGCAGCTCATTCTATACACATACCACCCTCTGCGTGAAAAAGTTGCCCCTGAGGTCTCTTTTATATCTTTCCCCTCTCACTCTAAACCTAGGCCGTCTAGTTCTGGAATCCCCAACCCCAGGGAAAAGACTTTGTCTATTTATCCTATCCATGCCCCTCATAATGTTGTAAACCTCTATAAGGTCACCTCTCAGCCTCCGACACTCCAGGGAAAACAGCCCCAGCCTGTTCAGCCTCTCCCTATAGCTCAAATCCTCCAACCCTGGCAACATCCTTGTAAATCTTTTCTGAACCCTTTCAAGTTTCACATCTTTCCGGTAGGAAGGAGACCAGATCTGCATGCAATATTCCAACAGTGGCCTAACCAATGTCCTGTACAGCCGCAACATGACCTCCCAAATCCTGTACTCAATACTCTGACCAATAAAGGAAAGCATACCAAACGCCTTCTTCACTATCCTATCTACCTGCGACTCCACTTTCAAGGAGCTACGAACTTGCACTCCAAGGTCTCTTTGTTCAGCAACACTCTCTAGGATGTTACCATTAAGTGTATAAGTTCTGCTAAGATTTGCTTTCCCAAAATGCAACACCTCACATTTATCTGAATTAAACTCCATTTGTCACTTCTCAGCCCATTGGCCCATCTGGTCCAGATCATGTTATAATCTGAGGTAACCCTCTTCGCTGTGCACTACACCTCCAATTTTGGTGTCATCTGCAAACTTACTAACTGTACCACTTATGGTCACATCCAAATCATTTATGTAAATGACAAAAAATAGAGGACCCAGCACTGATCCTTGTGGTACTCCATTGGTCACGGGCCTCTAGTCTGTAAGCAGGATAGGTTTTATGACAAATGACAGTGATTATGTGGCCACCATTAGGCCAGCTTTTTTATTTCATACTTCAGTCAATTCACACTTTGCCATCTGCCATGGTAAGATTCAAGCCCATGTCCACAGAATGTTAGCCAGGGACTCTGAACTAACATACATTACTGCCTCCCCATAAGCACATGTTATCTTCAAATCTGCTTTATTATTGAGTTTGAACAGGAGCAACGTTTGATCAAACTTGAGTTACAGTATTTTAATAAACCTGATTGTACGTGTTGTCCCATACTGCCTGGAGCGATGGGACTTGAATCCATATCTTTTGGCCCGGGTGTAGGAACACTGCCATTGCACCACAAGACACTTTAATGAAGCTCAATGTTTTTCACCCTAAATTTCATCATATTCCAACGACATTATCAGACTTCAAATGCAATTCTATCTCTAATCTGAGCTTGCCAGAGATGTTAGAAAGCAGAAACCTGTGTCATATCATGTGTTTGAATGATTATAATGTGGATAGAGTAAAGTGAAAGTAACTTTACAGCATTCATGGTGAGCCAACATGCTCAGATACATTCTGGCCAGTACGTGATCCTGGCAGAGGGCCGTGGCAAATTCAAATTCAATCACTCTGATTTAACCTGGATTGCTTAGGGAGCTCACAATATTACATGATTGAAAAAACTAAAGTCTAACTACTGTCATAAATGCATTACTTGTGTGTTACTAAATAACGGTTGTCATGTAAATCTTTATTTTGGCAGCAATACACAAAATTGTTGTAACATTTAAACTTTTAGTTCCATATAACACACATACACACACACACACACTCACACACAGATACACATACACACACACTTACACAGACACACAGACACACATGCACATACACAGACACAGACGCACACAAACACAAACACAGACAGACACACACACAGAAACACACATACACACACGCACACATGTTACTTTCCTTCCAAAAAAATTCCTAATATTCCAATCTTCAACTTGACTGGATATTATGCAAAAGATAATATTTTAGAAATCAGAATTTGTAGAAATTGCATATTTTTATTCCTTTCTTGGATGTGGATGTCGCTAGTTGAGCCAGCGTTTACTCCCTAGCCCTACTTGACCCCTGAGAAGATCATGGTGAATTTCCTTCTTGAACTGTCGCAGTCCATTGCTATAGGTAGACCCACAATGTCACAGGGATGGGGTTCCAACTTTAGAAACTTGAAGCGTCAACAAGGGGCACTATGGTTTAATCACAAATCTGAGGGTTTCTTGGATGTCATATTTCAGGACGTGGTAACCCTGCAGCATAAGGAAGTTCGGGCAGAGAGGTATTGGATATTTGCCAGACAAAAGATGGGAACTAGAGAGACAGTGAGGGAGTTTCTCAAAACCACCTCGCTTCCAAACCATTTTATGGCCTTGATCATCTAGGTGGAGAGGGTGGGGGAGAAGTGTGGAGGGCAATAGTGGTAAGGGTTTGTTAGTGAGGAGAGTAGACAAACACTCCTGAGTCATGTCTATGGCCACTGGATCATATGTTGCCTCCCCGGTGCCAGGATCAAGATTGTTACAGAATGTAAGGCATTTGGAGGAGGAGGAAGGTGAACAGCCGGAGGTCATGGTCCATATTGATACTAATGACAAAGGAAAAAGGAGAAATGAGGTCTAGCGAGCTGATTTTAGAGTGTTAGGTAGGAAGTTTAAAACACAACTTCAAAGGAAGTAATCTCCAGATTACTTCTGGTGTTATACGATAGTGCAAAAGGAAATCGAATGATAAAGCAAATGAATATGTGCCTGGAGAGAGTGTAGGAGGGAGGGCTTTAGATTGCTAAGGTATTGAGACTGTTTCTGGAGGAAGTGGGAAATATGCAAGTCACATCTGAACAGAAAGAGAACCATCATCTTCATTGCGAGGTTTGCTAATGCTGTTGGGATGGATTTAAACTGGATTGGCAGTGGATGGAATCCTGATGAGTAGTTAGAGTCATAGAGTCATAGAGATGTACAGCACAGAAACAGACCCTTCAGTCCAACTCGTCCATGCCGACGAAAGAGTCATAGAGTCATAGAAATGTACAGTGTTTATATCTTTCCCCTCTCACCCTAAACCTATGCCCTCTAGTTCTGGACTCCCCGACCCCAGGGAAAAGATTTTGCCTATTTATTCTATCCATGCCCCTCATGATTTTATAAACCTCTATAAGGTCATCCCTCAGCCTCTGATGCTCCAGGGAAAACAGCCCTAGCCAATTCAACCCCTCCATACAGCTCAAATCCCCAACCCTGGCAACATCCAACAGTCACCTAACCAATGTCCTGTACAGCTGCAACATGACCTCCCAATTCCTGTACTCAATACTCTGAACAATAAAGGAAAGCATACCAAACGCCTTCTTCACTATCCTATTTACCTGCGACTCCACTTTCAAGGAGCAATAAACCTGCACTCAAAGGTCTCTTTGATCAGCAACACTCCCTAGGACCTTACATTTAAGTGTAAAGTCCTGCTAAGAGTTGCTTTTCCAAAATGCAGCACCTCACATTTATCTAAATTAAACTCCATCTGCCACTTCTCAGCCCATTGACCCATCTGATCAAGATCCCATTGTAATCTGAGGTAACCTTCTTCACTGTCCACTACACCTCCAATTTTGGTGTCATCTGCAAACTTATTAACTGTACCTCTTAGGTTCCCATCCAAATCATTTATATAAATAATGAAATGTAGTGGACCCAGCATCGATCCTTGTGGCACTCCACTGGTCACAGGCTTCCAGTCTGAAAAACAACCCTCCACCACCACCCTCTGTCTTCTACCTTTGAGCCATTTCTGTATCCAAATGGTGAGTTGTCCATGTATTCCATGAGATCTAACCTTGCTCACCACTCTCCCATGGGGAACCTTGTCGAATGCTTTACTGAAATCCATACAGATCACATCTACTGCTCTGCCCTCATCAATCCTCTTTGTTACTTCTTCAAAAAAACTCAGTCAAGTTTGTGAGACATGATTTCCCACGCCCAAAGCCATGTTGACTTGTCCTAATCAGTCCTTGCCTTTCCAAATACATGAAGAGGTGAGAAGAGAGAAGATGTGATTAATAGTTAAAATGCAATTAATTGCATCTGGAGAAGAAGAAATATAAGCTAGAAAAGAAAGAAGTGAGTTTAGCACAGGATTTTATATAGGAAAGCCTGAGAAATAAAACAGATGAGCTGAGGGTACAGAAAGAAACATGGAAGTATAATATCAGAACTAAGATTGGGAAGTAATAGCAGCTCAATATTCCTGGTCACATGTCAAGATTAGAGTGGTGCTGAAAAAGCACAGAAGGTCAGGCAGCATCCGAGGAGCAGGAAAATCGATGTGTCAGGCAAATGCCTTTCATCAGGAATGAGGAATCCTCATTCCTGATGAAGAGCTTTTGCCCGAAACATCGATTTTCCTGCTCCTCGGATGCTGCCTGATCTGTTGTGCTTTTCCAGCACCACTCTAATCTTGACTCTAATCTCCAGCGTCTGCAGTACCCACTCCTGCCTATTGCTGGTTACATGTGAAACAAAGAGATAGAGGGTCTGACAGAATAGGAGGAGGGTCACAGTATTAATCAAGGAATGAATTATCGCGGTAACAAGGGAAGAATCATCAAATGAGGTGGTATAGTAGAAGTAAAAAAGGGACAAACACACTGTTGGGTACGTAGTCAGGGAGAGATAAGGAATATGTAACCAGATTTCTGAGAGGTGGTGGAACAATAAGTCAAAAGGGGATTTTAACCACCCAAATGTAAAATGGGATAATTTTAGTGTGTGAGATAGGGAAGGGAAGAAATTCTTAAATGGCATACAGTAGAACCTTTTTTAGTCAGTATATAGAAAGCCCAACAAGGGAGTTCTGGACCTAATATTTGGAAGTGATCCCTAGCAGGTGGAAGGTATATCATTTTGAAGATAGTGGCAATAACTCAGTTAGATTTAGGATGGCTTTAGAAAATGATAAGAATGAGCCAGGAATAAAATTTCTGAACAGGGGATAGGCTAACTTTATTAAAATATGATTTGGCCCAAGTGAACTAGAAGTAGCTACTGCAGATAAAACTGTGACAGAACAGTGGGAAGCATTCAAGAAGGAAACATTAAAAGTACACATCAGATAAGACCCATAAAGGGTGGGTTTAAAATTGGAGAACTCTGGATGTCAAGGTTAGGATTAAGAAATAGAGAGAAGTTTATAGCAGAATCCACTACCACAGAGAATAAAATTGCAGGGCAGGACCTTAAAATGGAAATCAGGAAAGCTAATAGTGTTTTTGAGAAAACAGGTAGACTAAAGAAGAACCCAGAGGGGTTTTACAAATACCAGTATAAAAAAGAGCAAGAGAAAAACTAAGGAAAAAGTAAGCCGCATTGAGGATCACGGACGTAATCTATATGTGGAGCTGAAGAACATTGGACAGTCCCTCAATGAATATTTTGTGTCAGTCCCCAAATATACATCAGGTGGAGAGCTGTAAAATATTAGAAGAAATTAACAGAGTGAGAGGAGGTAACAAGTATAGTGGCTTTGAAAGGGGGTGAAATCCACAGGCTGTTAGGGGATGATGCAACAGAGGAGATGTTCTGAATTCTGGGAGTAATTTTCACATCTTGTCTGACCACAAGTGAGGTCCCAGAGAACTGCTAACATTGTCCCATTATTAAAAACAGGAAGAAAAGATACACTAGAAAATTACAAACCTCTGTGACAGGGAACTTATTAGAAAGATTTCTGAGGGACAGAATATTTGGAGAGATGTAGATTAGTCAGGATGTGTTTGACAAATTTGAATTTTTTGGGGAGGCAACAGGAATGTTCTTGAGGGTAATCCATTTGATATGGCCTACATGGACTTTAGTTAGATTTTAGATAAGGTCCCTCAAGGCAGTCTGGTCAGATACGTTGGTTCGAAGGCAAAATGACATATTGTATCTGGAATTGGCTAAGAGAACGGTAGCAGAGGACGACGCAGAGGGCTGGTTCTGTGACTGGAAATGTGTTGCCAGTTAAGTTCCATAGAGCTTGGTGCTGGGGCCCTTGCCATTTGTTCAATAATTGAAATTTTGGATGTAAATTTAGGGAGTATGATCAAGAAGTTTACGGATGACATGAAAATTGGTATGATGGTAAATAATGAAGAGGATAACCAGGAAGATGTCAATAGACCAGTCAGGTAGGCAGAGCAGTGGCAAATGGAATTCAAACCAGAAAAGTATGAATCAATGTACTTGGGGAGGACTACAAAGGCAAGGGATTACAATGTGAATGATAGAGCCTAGAAAGTACTGAAGATCACATGGACCTTGTGTGCATATCTATTAATCCCTTGAAGGTAGCAGGATAGGTAGGTAAAATGGTTAAAAATGGTGAAATGAGAAATCTGCTTTTATTGGCTGAGGTACAGAATATAAGAGTAGGCAGATCATGCTGGAATTATATCATGCGCTGGTTAAGTCACAACTGGAGCACCGCGTGTGGTTCGGGTCACCCTGTTATAGTGACAGCACTACAGGGGGTGCAGAGGAGATTTACCAAGATGTTTCCTTGCCTGCAAGGTCTGAGATCTGAGAAGGGCTTGGGTAGGCTAGAGTTGTTTTGCTTGGAGCAGAGAAGATTGAAAGCTGATCTAATAGAAATGTTAAAGATTATGAGAGACATGGGGTGGAGAGGAAGATATGTTAGTGATTAGTAGAAATGGCTAAGAGGAGAGTTGAGAAATGTTGTTCACTCGCAGGATAGTGGGGGTCTGGAACTCACTGCCTGAAAAAGTGATCGAGTCAAAAACTCTTGTAACATTCAGGCAATATTTAAATATTCACTTGCATTACCATGACTTTCAAGGCTATGGGCCAAGAGTTGGAAAATGGGATGAATGATGTCAGATCTTTGTTGAGTCATGCAGGCACAATGGGCTGAATGGCCTCCTGTGTTGTAAATATCAATGAGTCTGAATCAAGGATATTGATCCAGTGACTGTGAAATAACAGCATTAAATTAATTACAGTAGGTATTGCTTCGAACATTGCTCCCTTACTACTTCATTTAATGGATGGGAATGAGAGGGAAAAAAAACTATCTAGAGGCACAAAATAATGTAAAGGCATATGGTTGGATGTGGCTGTCAAGGGTGTTGTTTTCTAAGTTGGCTGGATGGCTGATTTGCAATGCAGAGTAACATTGACAGCATGGGTTCAGTTCCTGAACTGGCTGAGATTACTCTTGAGGATTTTGCTTTGTAACCTCTCCCCTTGCCTGAGGTGTGCTGATCCTCAGGTTAAGCTGCCATCAGTCATCCCTGTCTAATGAGAGGGCAGTCTGGGGATTGGTTAGGACTATGGTGACTTTCACAATGACATGAATCATCTACAGCCTTAGGTGCATCACAATGAGTAAAGATTATTAAACCTAAGTGCTCAACTTTCGAAGAAAAGTTGCATCAGAACACAATTATCTGTTTAATGTGAAGTCGGAGACCTCTCTTCGGTTAGAGTTTGTACCAACCTCATCTTTCCGTGTTTTATTCCATTGATACCCTGGTGTATGCTCAGCCAAACTAGCATGTTACCATTATCCACCTTTGGAAGATATTTGTCACAAGCAAAATTTTGACTCTCACTCTATCTTCTTAATTATGAGAAATCAAAGAAGTCAGCCATCTTTTCATCATAACAAAGATGTTTAGCGGAGATCTGATATTCAACATGATAGGGACTTTTGTAAAGGTGGATTTGGGAAAATTTGATTTCACAGTTCGGTGAGTCATTAACAAGAGGACTATAAATTTCAGCCCACCTTTCAATGAATTTGGATTCATTTTTCCTTCACAGAACAGAATTGTTATGCATTTCCAGAAATAATTGCATATGCAAAACCAATTATAACTTTAAAAGATGATAAATACTTGAGAGAGAAAAAGCAAGTGTGGGAAAGGGCAAAGGAATGGTACTAAGTTGGCATCTTTTTCAGAAAGACAGAACAGAATAGAGCAATAATAAAAAAATTCTGGCAGTCATTGACAATTATTGTCCTCCTTACAGATCTGAATCTCACTGGCTTTATCTGCCCATTGAACAGAGTAAGCCTGACCCACAGGGCATTTTGGAGGAGTTTAGGAATTAATTTGTATTTTTATTAGAATTAAATCTATTCAATTAAGATCTTGCATCATTGGAGCAGATATTCCTCTTCTATCACAAAGCGATGCAAATGTTCAGCAGAGCAACACTTCCCAACCTGGCCTGAAGCTACTAGTTAAAATCATTTACAAACCTGACGGCAAAGGGTAAACCCACACCCATTGATGTCAGTGCTCCAGGATTAGGCGTTGGGTGGAGTGTGATGGGAATTGGTGCAGTATTAAGGGGCTATTACCAATGGACTCTTTTTTTTCATTCACTCATGGACTTTGGGCGTCACTGGCTGGCCAGCATTTATTACCCATCCCGAGTTGCCCTTGAGAAGGCGTTGGTCAGCTGCCCCCTTGAACTGCTGCACCTATTTGGTGTAGGTAGATCGACAATACCATTAGGGAGGAAATTGCAGGGTTTTGACCCAGTGACACTGAAGGAATGGTGATATAGGTGGAAGGCAAAATGGTGAGTGTCTTGGAGGGGATCTTGAAGGTAATGGTGCTCTCATAAAAGGAAATACTCATAAGGGGTAATGTTTTTCTTTTCAAATTTACCATTTTTAAGTATGCATTGTGATTCAGGAAACCAATCATAGATTACCTTCAAGGTAACCCTTCACAATTCACCATCTCACATCACCCAACCCACTGAGGCTCAGTGTAGCTCTGCTCGGGTATTTGTGTAAATGAGTGTGAGATGACAGAGCATTGACTCATACAACACTGAAACAGACCATTCAGTCCAACTCATCCATGCCGACCAGATATCCTAATTAATCTTCTCCCATTTGGGCCAGTCCCATTTTGCAGTTCAGTAACCTGGCAGTTTAATAACCTCACACAAATCTACAGACCAGTGAGCCTGACATCAGTGGTGGGCAAGTTGTTGGAGGGAATCCTGATAGACAGGATTTACATGTATTTGGAAAGGCAAGGACAATTAAGGATAGTCAACGTGGCTTTTTACGTTGGAAATCATACCTCATTAACTTGATTGAGTATTCTAAAGAGGTAGCAAAGAAGATTGATAAGGGCAGAGTGATGGACATCATCTATAAAGACTTCAGTAAGGCATTCAACAAGGTTCCCCATCAGAGACTGGTTAGCAAGGTTAGATCTCATGGAATACAGGGAGAACTAGCCATTTGGAAACTAAACTGGCTCAAAGGTGGAAGACCGAGGGTGGTGGTGGAGGGTTGCCTTCAGACTGGAGGCCTGTGACCAATGGTGTTCAACAAGGATCAGTGCTGGGTCCACTGCTTTTCATTGTTTATATAAATAATTTGGCTATGAACATAGGAGGTATACGCAGATGATGCCATGATTTGAGGTGCAGTGAACATCAAAGAAGGTTACCTCAGGGTACAATGGGATCTTTATCAGATGGGCCAATGAGCAGAGGAATGGCAGATGGAGTTGAATTTAGACAAATATGAGGCACTGCGTTTTGGGAAAGCAAATCTTAGCAGGACTTATCCACTTAATGGTAAGGTTCCAGGGAGTGTTGCTGAACAAAGAGACCCTGGAGTGCAGGTTCATAGCTCCTTGAAAGTGGAGTCGCAGGTAGATAGGATAGTGAAGGCGGCGCTTGGTATGCTTTCCTTTATTGGTCAGAGCATCGAGTGTAGGAGTTGGGAAATTCATGTTGTGGCTGTCCAGTACATTGGTTGGGCCACTTTTGGAATACTGTGTGCAATTCTGGTCTCTCTCCTACAGCAAGGATGGTGTGAAACTTGGAAGGGTTCAGTAAAAATTTACAAGGATGTTGCCAGGGTTGGTGGGTTTGACCTATGTGAGGGGCTGAATAGACTGGGGTTATTTTCTCTGGAGCATCAGAGGCTGAGGGGTGATCTTATAGAGACTTATAAAGTCATGAGGTGCATGGATAGGGTAAATTGACAAGATCTTTTTCCTGGGGTGAGGGAATCCAGAACGAGAAGCCATAGCTTTAGAGTCAGATGGGAAACGGATCCTCAGGGATAAATGTTTCATGCAAACGATGGTACAAGAATGGAATGAGCTGCCAGAGGAGTGGTGGAGGCTAGTACAACTACAACATTTAAAAGGCATCTGGATGGGTATATGAATAGGAAGGGTTTAGCGGGATATGGGCCAAGTGCTGGCAAATGGGACTGGATTAATTTAAGATATCTGATCAGCATGGACATATTGGATCGAAGGGTTTGTTTCCGTGCTGTAACATCTGTACGACTCTATGACTTTATGAATATTACAGTCGAATGAATCTGCCACTAGTTGGAGAGGAAACTCCTCAGAAGTAACAGGGAGCTGTGAACTAAATAACAGAATAACAAGGCAAAAGGTTTCAAATGGAAGAAATATAGCTCCATGTGTGTGGGAACATTTCAATCAGCATTTCACGCAGGCCGGATATTGTCACACAGTGTGACTTGCTGTGCAGGTGTTGAATGCAACAAATCTCTATGTGATATTCTGGCTGTCACAGTCTTTCTGCCCTGGTGGGACTGGACTAATGCATGAGGAAACCTGTTCTCATGTTGTTGTGAGATGAGAATAGGATCAAAAACATAATGTGCTTGACAGCTGAAGGTCCTGTCACTGTCGGAGATCATAGGTCAATACTGAGAACTTGAGTCAGCAGCTATGCAATCAAACTTCAGCAGTAAAGAGAGAACAAGAGTAAGTGGGGATTAAAATTGAGAAAAACAACTGAAAGACTGGCTAAATTATGAGTTTAACAATGAAGTAGTCAGTGAAATAACCCCCTCATTCTGATTACACTATGAATCTCTTTAAATCTTTTCTTACTTTTCTGTTTCTGCACATCTTTTATACCCAGGTTAGGAGAATCAAAAACTAGGGGGCATACGTTTAAAGTGAGAGGGGAAAGATTTAAAAGGGACCTAAGGGCAACCTTTTCACACAGAGGGTGGTGCGTGTATGGAATGAGCTGCCAGAGGAAGTGGTGGAATCATAGAATCAAGGGAAAAGACCTTGGCTATTCACCCTATCCATGCCCTTCCTGAATTTATAAACTTCTATAGTGTCGTCCCTCAGCCTGAAATGCTCCAGGGAAAATAGCTTCAACATATTCAGCCTTGTCCTACAGCTTAAGCCCTCCAACCCTGGGAGCACCTTGTAAATTTTTTCTGAACCCTTTCAAGTTTAACAACATCCAGAATACAATGATGACATTTACAAGGCATCTGGATGGGTACATGAATGGGAAGGGATATGGGCCTAATGCTGGCAAATGAGACTAGATTAATTTAGGATATCGGGTCAACATGAATGAGTTGGACCAAGTGTCTGCTTCCATGCTGTTCAGCTGCATGACTCTATGACTCTGCCATCCTGTCTTCGATCAAGCTCTCTGCCAACTTTGGTTAATGCACCCTGTACAAATACTTTACTGGGAAGAAAATGCTTGTGTTAAGAAAAAGCATAAGTTGGAAAGAGCTATGGCAGCCACTGCAACAGATTTAACATTTTCTCGCTTCTCCCTTTTTTCCTGAAGATGTTGACTCATGCTGGGTTAGTGTCTCACAGTCATCAACCCCTCTGACTGTCATTACAGCACAAATCCCACAACCAAGCTTTGCAGCAGTTTGAGAGGAGGAATTCTTGGTTGAAGTACTTTTTTTTATAACTTCTCTAATTCCAATACCTCTAACCTAAACAATAAAAAATGATAATAAATAATAAAAATGAAATGCTACTCAATAAAATAAGGTCACCAATTTAGTCAGCTCGTTTCAATCATTGTGTGTCACTGGCAATGAAAAAGTACTAAGCCTTCCTAATGTGCGCCTCCTTCAGTATGTGCACACAGCACATTCATGCACTTGCATAAGTACACACTCATACCTGAGAGTACACAGAGACAGAGCCATTTCCCTCCAATCAAGAACACTGAAAGCTAACATAACGGTGGCACCCGTACAGAAGTATTTGTAAAACTCCTAGCAGCTGCACTGTCCAAATAGCTGAGCAGAAATAAACTGCAATCTCTTAAACCATTAATATGGATTTTGTTAAGCAAGCTCTCTGCAGAGCTATAACCCTGTTTCACCCCTAAAATGTTTGGCCATGCCTTGTGATCCATTAACCTGGTGATTTTGGTTTTAATATTCATTAAGTAAATTTAATTAATGCCCTCTATTTATCTCAACAGGCAAGAAGAAACATCAGTAAATGGTTGTGTGGATAGCACAACAGAAAAGGGGACAAGCAAGTATGTAGTTTAGGAAAGTGAGGATTTATACTCAGTACTTAAATAATTCAAAAATCAACCTGTTTCAGATGTTCACTTTTGCCTGAGAGCAACAACTATTCTAAGACACAGAACACTTTCAATATTTTATCTTCTCACCCAAATGAATAGGTACATTTGCTGGATAAAAAAAAAACTCTGGGGCCATGATAATAAGGGATCTGCAGCACAGGCACATGAACAAAAATAAAGTTAAGGAGATAATAAATTACTCTATCACTTAAGCTATCTTAAATGGACAGAGAAACAATGACATCTTTTGAGTGTACCCAGTATATTTAAAGAACATGGTATCTTCCTTCTCTCACAATACCATTGGTGTTTGATCCTTCCAGATAGAGCTCCACAGGTTTCAGGTACACTCTGTTTCCACTGCTGGCTCCTTGCTCATACAGCCTGTTACAGAGTGGGAGTCCACTTGGGCCATGATAATGTTTTGGGTCAGCAAATGCAGCAACTGTTGGAAGAATAACTGAAGAGATAGCAGCTCCAGAAATTAAAACAGGGGAGGAACAAATACGACATCTGCCAAACACAAGAGGTTGCCCATGTAAGGCAGAATGAAAAAAAAAAGTTCTCTCTCAGGTTTGTGAGCTTTCGGAATTGTTTCACTCAAAAGGCCATGGAGTCTAAATGCTTTTAAGGCCCAAGGTGGATAGATTTTTGATAAGCAATGGATTAAAAGGTTATTGGGGGAGATGGGAAGGGTGGGGTTGAGGTTCTAATCAGATTACCAATGGTTTTTGAAATGGCTGAACAGGCTGAGTGGTCAAGCGTCCTTCACCTGCTCCAAATGTGGGTGTCTGTGAAAATTCAAGTTCATGTAGAAGTGTAAAAGGTACGATAGTTATGATCAGAAGTGACACCAGCAAACCAAACCCAGAACTGTTTCACTCACTTCAATTCCCACTCTTTCCAAATATTGATTTTTATTTTGTTTTTACTAAAGTAGTTAATTTGGATGTTTGTCACATGTAAATCTCTGGTCATCTATTCTCAGAATATTGTATTGCTGTCTTTGAAACAATTTTTTTTAAAGAAAGCAAAGTTTTGGATTCTTTCTGCAATCTTAAATTACCACAATTGTTACAGTTAGTAACTTGTTACTTTGCTTTTCACATTTGGCTATCAACCAATTATTACGCAGAAAGATTATGAAATCATAGCAGACTTGAAACAAGAACTGGCAATGAGAAAGGAGATATGAGCTGTGAATGTAATAGCAGGAGGCTTTGAAAGACTCCCATGTTCTGATAGTAGTCTTTCTCCGTACCTTTGGCCATTGCATTGTGTTGCTTGTGCATTTTCAGAAATTAAATCTATCCCAAAGTATCATTGTGACACTCAGTAATAAGGTAATAAATAGTCTTTGACATAAAAGGATTTAAAGAGTCTATATGACATTTCTGCAGCTGTTATGTAAACAAAACCGATTCAAAATTACAACTTTAACATTGTTACTATGTTTTGGTACACTTGAGTAAATTAGAATGTAAAAATAAAAATAAACAAAATTAAATATTTAACCCTGACAATAGTCAATGAATGCTATATTACAAAAATTAGCTTGTATATTTGATGTTTTAGAAACTTGAAAGAGAGCCAGAAAAATGCTTCTGACATTTATGCTCCTGACACGTCAGTCTTTTGGATCGTCTGCCTCTCCTCAGATCACATCAAATAAAGAGATGATCTCACAGAAACGCAGGGTCAGCCAATGACAGTGAAGCTGATCAATGGGGTAGATCAAGAATAATAAAAATATAATATGGCAATAATAATAAAAGACATACTTAAAAAGTACATGAAAACACTTCATATTTTTCCCATGGAACCTATTGTTTCAAATAACTTCACCTCTACTGATAAAGGTTTCTCGTAATTTATTCTTTACAATCAAAACATTTAGAGTGAAGTCAGAAAGCTGGCTGCTGAAATGGGTGGGATTAAACTTTTCATGCAGCACATCAAAAATACAGTCCAATGCTGTTAAGACAGTGTGGATAGTGGAAATGTGTGTTTGTATTTGGTAATGTATTTGTGTTAATTTGCAAATTAAAATCAATTAAGAACATCTAAATGCATTATTCACTGGGCAGATGGCAGAGTTAGCTCTAATCCTGTCTTTAATTGGCTACAAGAACAATAACTAATATTTATATAGCACCTTTTAATGTGCTGAAATTTCTCAGGATATTTCACAGAAGCAGAGTAACATAGAATGTGACATCAAACTGTTTAAGGACAATTTAACACTTCAACCCCACGGCATCAATGTGGACTTCAACAATTTCCTCATTTCCCCTTCCCCCACCTCACCCCAATTCCAAACTTCCAGCTCAGCACTATCCCCATGACCTGTCCTACCTGCCTATCTTCTTTTCCACCTATCCACTCCACCTTGCCCCCCCCCCACCGACCTATCACCTTCATCCCCTCCCCCACTCACCTACTGTACTCTATGCTACTTTCTCCCCACCCCACCCTCCTCTCACTTATCTCTCCACCCTTCAGGCTCTCTGCCTTTGTTCCTGATGAAGGGCTTTTGCCCGAAACGTCAATTTTACTGCTCCTCGGATTCTGCCTGAACTGCTGTGCTCTTCCAGCACCACTAATCCAGAATCTGGTTTCCAGCATCTGCAGTCATTGTTTTTACCTAATGTTTAAGGACAATCTCTGCTTCTTGGTCTGCAGCACATCTGTTGTAATGATACCACCTTCCACCAAGCTGCATCTGACATGCTTTCTCTTATCCTCAGCCAAGTGTTGACAGAGCCTTCAGCCATTTCTAACTCATTTCTGCACTCTGCCCTCATCCTTTTCCCTCCTTCCTGAAACAACGATAGGGTTACCTTGCCCTTACTTACCATCCCACATGTTTCCACATTCAAAGGATCATTTTCTGCTCCATCTTCCACCTCTGGCAGGATGCCCCCAACAAACATATCCCCTCCCCTGTCAGCATTCCACAGAGACCATTTTCTCCATGATAACCCTGGTCCGCTCCTACATCACTCTGACTCTATGGCAGCTTCCTATGCATTTGCAGAAGGAGAAATACTTGCCCATTCACACAACATCCCAAACACAACTTTCAGGTGAAGCAACATTTCATTTGCACTTATTTCCATCTAGTGTACTGCATTCACTGCTCACAATGCGGTCTTCTTTTCCATTGAGGAGACCAAATACAGACCACTTTATGAAATACGTTCACTCTGTCTGTAGGAGTGACCCTGACCTCCTAGTTAGTTAGCATTTCAATAAACCACCTTGCTCCCACGCTATCATTTCTGTCCTGCATTTGCTGCAATATTCCAGCAAGTTCAAGGAACATAACCTCATTTTCTGCTTAGGCACTTTACAGCTTCAAGGTTCCAATATTGAATTCAATAAGTTCAGAAATTGACCACATTATGTCTGAAATCCATTGTTCTTACATTGTTTCTCAACTCCAACAACCCATCCTAAAGCCTCGTCTTGTTTGTCATAGAGTCGTAGAGTCATAGAGATGTACAGCATGGAAACAGGCCCTTCAGTCCAACTTATCCATGCTGACCAGATATCCGAAATTATTCCAGTCCCATTTGCAAGCTCTTGGCTCATATCCCTCTAAAACCTTCCTATTCAGGTACTCATCCAGATGCCTTTTAAATATTGTAATTTTACCACATACGAACACTTCCTCTGGCAGTTCATTCCATACATGCACCACCCTTTGTGTGAAAAAGTTGCCCCTTAGGTCCCTTCTCACCCTAAACCTATACCCTCTAGTTCTGGACTCCACAACCCCAATGAAAAGACCTTGTCTATTTACCCAATCCATGCCCCTCATGATTTTATAAACCTCTATAAGGTCACCCCACAGCCTCCGATGCTCCAGGGAAAATAGTCCCAGCCTATTCAGCCTCTCCCTATACCTCAAACCCTCTCACCTTAGCAACATCCTTATAAATCTTTTCTGAACCCTTTCAAGTTTCACAACATCCTTCTGATAGGAAGGAGACTGGAATTGCACACAATATTCCAAAAGTGGCCTAACCGGTGTCCTGAATAGACAGGCAGGAGGCTGAAAGAAAATAGCAAGCCAGGCAGCATCAGGAGGTGGAGAAATCAACATTTGGGTGTAACCCTTCTTCAGGACTGGGGATGGGTGTGGGGGGAGCTGCAGATAAAAGGGTGGCGGGGGCTGGGTGGTGCAGTGGGGATAGATGAAGACAGGTAGAGGGTACAATCTGGTTGGTCAATGGGAGGAATGAATCTGGTTGGTGGCAGGGGGCAGTGGAAGGGATGTGGAGGGGCTGGGATGGGAGTTGGGGAATAGGAAGAGAGGTTATTTGAAATTGGAGAACTCAGTGTTGACTCCTCCAGGCTGTAAGCTGCCCAGGTGGAAGATGAGGTGTTGTTCCTCCGATTTGCTGTTTGCCTCGTTGTGGCAATAGAGGACACCAAGGATGGTCATGTCAGAAAGGGAGTTGGAAGGGGAATTAAAATGGGCTGTGACTGGGAGGTCAGGTCGTCCCTGCAGGCCCAGCTGAGATGCTTGGTAAACCATTCCCTAAGTTTACATTCCCTTTCCTCAATGTAGAGAAGACCACATCAGGATCACCTGATGCAGTAGACTAGGCTAGAAGTGAGGCTGGTGAACCTCTGTCTCACCTGGAAGGACTGTTTGGGGCCGTGGATGGAGGTGAGGGGAGTGGTGTGCCAGCAGGTTTGCATCTTTTCTGGTTGCAGGGGAAGGTACCTGAGGTTTCGGGGGATTCGGCGGGGAGAGTGGCGTAAACCATGGACTGTTGGCGGGAACAAACCTTGTGGAAGGCAGAGAGAGGTGGGAGGGGTAGATGTTCTTTTTGATGGGGTCTAGTTGGAGTTGGTGGGAGTTCTTAAAAATGATGTGTTGGATGCGGAGGCTGGTGGGGATTAGGTGAGGACAAGAAGGACTCTGTCTTTATTGTGTTGGGGGGGGCAGTTTACAACAGTGGAGAAGGAAATGGGGGTGGTGCGGCAGAGGGCTGTCTGGATGACGTCCTGTATAGCCACAACATGACCTCCCAACTCCTATACTCGATGGTCTAACCAATAAAGGAAAGAATACCAAATGCCCTCTTCACCACCCAATCTATCTGCAACTTCACTCCAAGGAACCATGAACCCCTACCCCAAGGTGTCCCTACCCAACAACACCTCTCTCCCTCCTCCCAACTCCAGAACCTACAACCAAGTGTATAATTCCTGCCACGACCCACTCTCTCCACACCCCCACTCAAAATCAGCACCTTACATTTACCTAAACTAAACTCCATCTGCCTCTCCCCTGCCCACCGGCCCATCCAATCAACACCCCGCTGCACCCTGAAGTAAACTTCCTCGCGGCCCACTACACCTCCAGAAGACCATAAGACCATAAGAAATAGGAGTGAAAGTAAGGCCATTCGGCCCATTGAGTCCACTCCACCATTCAATCATGGCCGATGGGCATTTCAATGCCACTTACCCACACTCTCCATACCCCTTAATTCCTTGCGGGATTAAGAATTTATCAATCTCTGCCTTGAAGACATTTAACTTCCCACCTCCACTGTGCTCCATGGCAGTGAATTCCACAGGCCCATCACTCTCTGGCTGAAGAAATATCTCCTCATTTCCATTCTAAATTGAAGCCCCTAATTCTAAGGCTGTGCCCACGAATCCTAGTATCCCCGCCTGATGGAAACAATTTTCCAGCATCCACCTTTTCTAAGCCATTCATTATCTTGTAAATTTCGATTCGATCTCCCCTCAATCTTCTGAGCTCTAATGAATACAATCCCAGGATCCTCAGCCGTTCATCGTATGTTAGGCCTACCGTTCCAGGGATCATCCATGTGAATCTCCGCTGGACACACTTCAGTGCCAGTATGTCCTTCCTGAGGTGTGGGGCCCAAAACTGGACACAGTACTCCAAATGGGGCCTAACCAGAGCTTTATAAAGTCTTAGTAGCACCTCACTGCTTTTACATTCCAACCCTCTTGAAATAAATGACAACATTACATTTGCTTTCTTAACCACAAACTCCAACCCTGGCATCATCTGCAAACCCACAGACCATACCTCCCACACTCACGTCCAAAGCATCAATACAAATGACAAAAAGCAGTGGACCCAGCACTGATCTCTGCAGCACGTCTCTGGTCACAGGTTTCCACCACCACCCTCTGTCCTCTACCTTTGAGCCAGTTCTGTATCCAACTGGCCAGCTCCCCCTGTATTCCATGCAATCCAACCCTGCCAACCAATCTTTCATGAGGAACCTTGAAAAATGCCTTACTGAAGTCCGTATAGATCACGTCCATCACTTTGACCTATCAATCCTCTTCACGATGCATTTACAAACAAAAATTCTTTTACCTCTTTGTGCCTCTATTCCCTGCTTAATCATAGACCTGTCAAGATGTCTCTTAAATGTTGCTATTGTATCCACCTCCACCACTACCTCTGGCAGCGTACTGCAGGCACCCGCCATCCTCTCTGAAAAAAAAACTGCCTCTCACATCTCCTTTACATTTACCCCCTTTTATCTTAAACTTATCTCCTCTAGTAATTAATATTTCTACCCTGGGAAGAAGACTGCAATTTATTCCTCTCATAATTCAGAAAACATCTATCAGGTCACCCCTCATCTTTCGATGTTCAAGTGAAAACAATCAGAATTTGACCAATCTCTCCTCAAAGGTACTACTCTCCAAACTAGACAATATTCTGGTAAATCGTTTCTCTACACTCTCTACCTCCTTCTGATAGTGCGGTGACCTCAGCTGGACACAATATTCCAAATGTGGCCTAAATAAATTTCTATGCAGCCACAACACAACTTGCCAATTTTTATAACCCACGCCCCAACTGTGTGGAATGAGCTGCCAGAGGAAGTAGCAGAGGCTGGCACAATGACAACGCTCAAAAGGCACAGGTCCAGAGGGACACGGACCAAATGCCAGCAAATGGGACCAAACTAATTTAGGATACAGGTAGTTCTTCTATAATACGATGGTTGTATTCTTGTGCAATCCAATATTATAGAAAAATTGTGCTTAAGAAAGAGTGCTTGTGTCTTATTTACTTTGCTCTAAGTATAGAGGAGCCATTCCCTCCTTTTCACACCTTAATTTACATTTGACATCTCTATTTCTCCTTCTCCATCATGATCAAACCCTTTATCTTCAACTCTAACCAGCCTAACGTGGCAAAGTCAGTGGATATCAAAAATCAGTTTCCAATATTGGCAGATATGATGTAATCCTTCCCACTATCAACTCTATCAAAAGTACATTTAAAACTTTTTTCCAATGAATTTCAGTTCTGAAGATTAATCATACCAAACTCGCAATGTGAGTTCCTTCTCTCTCCATAGATGCTGCTAGATCTGTTGAGTTTCTCCAGCATACTCTGTGTTTGCTTCAGATTTCCAATATCTCCAACATTTTGCCTTGAGAGAGAAATTGGTCTAATGACTAAAAATGTGGTCAGAGTTAGTTTTGAAAGAGTGCGTAAAAGGAAGAAAATGAGGTAAAGACAGATGTAGAGGGGGAATTCCAGAAGTTAGGGCCTAAGCAATTGAGGCACAACCACCAATGATAGAGTAATAAAATGGGGATGCACAACTGATGTTGAATTTGAATTGAATTTATTGTCACGTGTACCGAGGCACAGTGAAAAGCTTTGTCTTGTCAGCAATACAGGCAGATCACAGAATTAAGTAGCATAGATAAGTAAATAATAGGTAAACAGTGGCAAGATCAAAAACACAGGTACAGGTGAATGTTAAGAGTTTGTGAATCCATTCAGTATTCTAACAACAGTAGGGTAGAAACTGTTACGAAAACAGCTGGTGCGTGTATTCAGGCTTCTGTACCTTCTCCCCAGTGATGGAGGCTGTAGAAAAACATTACCAGGGTGGGATGGATCTTTAAGAATCCTGGTGGCATTTCCTTGACAGCGGGCCTGGTAGATGGATTCTATAGATGGGAGGTTGGCCTTTGTGATTTCACCTCTCTGTAACCAGGCTGAGTTCACCTCTCTGTAACCATCCCTGATCTTGAATGGTACCGTTGCCATACCAGGTAGTGATACATCCAGACAGAATGCTCTCCATGGCGGACCTATAAAAAATTTGCAACGGTATTCAACGTCATGCCAAATTTCCTCAGCTGCCCAAGGAAGAAGAGACATTGTTGGACCTTTGTAACCAGTGCGTCTACATAACGAGTCCAAGAAAGCTTGTTATGGATAACCACTCCCAGTTGTGGAGCTGGAATGTTACAGCGATAGAGAGCCATGGACAGATTTGAAAATGAGGATGAGAATTTTTAAATCAAGATATTGCTTGACCAGGAGGTAATGTAATATTCAAAGGGCAAAGGAGTAATGGGTGAAAGGAACTTGGTGTGAGTTAAGCTTTTGATTACCTCAAGTTTATGAAGCATAGAGCATGGAACAGTTGAATCCAGATATAACGAAGACGTCAATGAGGATTTCAGTAGTTGTTGAGCAAAGGAATAGGTTTGGCCAATTTCATGGAGTTGGCAATTGCTGGTTTTAGCATTGGCACATATATAATGTTAGAAGCTTATCACCCCATTATATGTGACAACATAAGTACAAACATATTGAGTTACAGCAAGATGTTTGATACTGATGCAAGTAGCTGGAGCTGGGGAATTTCCTGACTCTGCTGTGGTTTAAGCACCCCAATAGATTCAATTTCCACTCTGTGAAGGTGGGAAGGATTGCATCAGATCTGCCAAAATTGGAACCAGACCCTAGATATCCACTAGATATTGCCAGGTTAGGCTGGTTAGAAGGATTACCCTGACTCTCAGAAGCTTTGTCCCTGTTGATTTGTTTGTTACGTCCTCTAGTCCTCATCCCTCATATCTCCTCACCTCTGACCAAACTCTCATGACCCCTCACAGTCCAAGTCAATGTCAACTCCATGCTAATACAGACCCACACTGCAATGTCACTGTACCCCCATGGCATAGCATATGCCCCACTCACTCCCATACCCCTCATACTTGCTTACCCCACCATATCACTATGACACTTCAATAGCTACTCGTAAAGACACTCACCCAATATTCACCATGGGCAGATTTCAGAAATGAAGAAAATAAACATAATCTAATATGACTATTGCTCATGCACACAGTAGTGGGAAAAATTGCCATTCAAGAACCCCATTCAAAGCTTTGAAATCTCTTTAATATCCTCTTCAAACAGTCCTGAAGAAGGGCTGATGCCCGAAACGTCGATTCTCCTGTTCCTTGGATGCTGCCTGACCTGCTGCACTTTTCCAGCAACACATTTTCAGCTCTGATCTCCAGCATCTGCAGTCCTCACTTTCTCCTCTTCAAACAGTCAAGCAAACTATGAAGCCAGAATCTGGTGTTGAGATAACTCTTGCTTTTGAAACACAAGTAAGTATCCATACTGATTTAATAACAGCACTTGGGGAATTGTCAACAAAGCATTCTACAGAGGCAGCTTAAAAATATAGAACATAGAACATAGAACAATACAGCAGAGAACAGGCCCTTCGGCCCATGATGTTGTGCCAAACATTTGTCCTAGCTTAAGCACCCATCCATGTACCTATCCAATTGCCGCTTAAAGGTCGCCAATGATTCTGACTCTGCCACTCCCACAGGCAGCGCATTCCATGCCCCCACCACTCTCTGGGTAAAGAACCTCCCCTGACATCCTTCACCTTAAATTTATGTCCCCTTGTAACACTCAGTTGTACCCGGGGAAAAAGTTTCTGACTGTTTACTCTATCTATTCCTCTGATCATCTTATAAACCTCTATCAAGTCACCCTTCATCCTTCGCCGTTCCAATGAGAAAAGGCCTAGCACTCTCAATCTACTCTCGTACGACCTATTCTCCATTCCAGGCAACGTCCTGGTAAATCTTCTCTGCACCCTCTCCAAAGCTTCCACATCTTTCCTAAAGTGAGGCGACCAGAACTGCACAAAGTACTCCAAATGTGGCCTAACCAAGGTCCTGTACAGCTGCAACATCAATTCACGACTCTTGAATTAAATCCCTCTGCTAATGAACGCTAATACACCATAGGCCTTCTTACAAGCTCTATCCACCTGAGTGGCAACTTTCAAAGATCTATGAACATAGACCCCAAGATCCGTCTGCTCCTCCACCTTACTAAGAACCCTACCGTTAACCCTGTATTCCGCATTCTTATTTGTCCTTCCAAAATGGACAACTTCACAGTTGACAGGGTTGATCTCCATCTGCCATTCCTCAGCCCAGCTCTGCATCATATCTAAGTCTCTTTGCAGCCGACAACAGCCCCCCTCACTATCCACAACTCCACCAATCTTCGTATCATCTGCAAATTTACTGACCCACCCTTCAACTCCCTCTTCCAAGTCATGAATAAAAATTACAAACAGCAGAGGACCCAGAACTGATCCCTGCGGAACTCCACTTGTAACTGGGCTCCAGGCTGAATATTTATCATCTACCACCACTCTCTGACTTCGACCAGTTTGCCAGTTTTCTATCCAACTGGCCAAATTTCCCTCTATCCCATGCCTCCTGACTTTCCGCATAAGCCTACCACGGAGAAACTTATCAAATGCCTTACTAAAATCCATGTACACTACATCCACTGCTCTACCCTCATCCACATGCTTGGTCACCTCCTCAAAGAATTCAATAAGACTTGTAAGGCAAGACCTACACTTCACAAATCCGTGCTGGCTGTCCCTAATCAAGTGGTGTCTTTCCAGATACTCATAAATCCTATCCCTCAGTACCCTTTCCATTACTTTGCCTATCACTAAAGTAATACTAACTGGCCTGTAATTCCCGGGGTTATCCCTATTCCCTTTTTTGAACAGGGGCACAACATTCGCCACTCTCCAGTCCCCTGGTACCATCCCCGTTGACAGTGAAGACGAAAAGATCATTGCCAACGGCTCTGCAATTTCCTCTCTTGCTTCCCACATAATTCTAGGATATATCCCGTCAGGCCCAGGGGACTTGTCTACCCTCAAGTTGTTCAAAATGCCCAACACATCTTCCTTCCTAACAAGTATCTCCTCTAGCTTACCAGTCCATTTCACACTCTCCTCTTCAACAATACGGTCCCTCTCATTTGTAAATACTGAAGAAAAGTACTCATTCAAGACCTCTCCTATCTCTTCCGACTCAATACACAGTCTCCCACTACTGTCCTTGATCAGACCTACCCTCGTTCTCATCATTCTCATGTTTCTCACATATGCATAAAATGCCTTGGGGTTATCCTTGATCCTATCCGCCAAAGATTTTGCATGCCCTCTCTTCGCTCTCCTAATCCCTTTCTTCAGCTCCCTTCTGGCTATCCTGTATCCCTTCAACGCTCTGTCTGAACCTTGTTTCCTCAACCTTATGTAAGCCTCCTTCTTCTTCTTTACAAGACATTCAACCTCCCTCGTCAACCAAGGTGCCCTCACACGACCATCTCTTTCCTGCCTGACACGTACATACATATCAAGGACACGTCGTATCTGTTCCTTGAAAAAGTTCCACATTTCCACGACATCCTTCCCTGACAGCCTACGCTCCCAACTTATGCTCCTCAGATCCTGTGTTACAGCATCGTATTTACCCTTCCCCCAATTATAAAACCTACCCTGTTGCACGCACCTATCTCTCTCCATAACCAAGGTGAAAGTCACAGAATTGTGGTCACCATCACCAAAATATTCACCCACTAACAAGCCCATCACTTGTCCCGGTACGTTACCAAGTACCGAATCCAATATGGCCTCCCCTCTGGTCGGACAATCTACATACTGAGTTAGAAAAGCTTCTTGGACACACTGCACAAACATCGCCCCATTCAATCTACTTGATCTAAAGAGCTTCCAATCAATATTTGGGAAGTTGAAATCGCCCATGACTACTACCCTGTGGCTTCTGCACCTTTCCAAAATCTGTTTCCCAATCTGTTTCTCCACATCTCTGCTGCTATTGGGGGGCCTATAGTAAACACCCAACAAGGTGACTGCTCCTTTCCTATTTCTGACTTCAGCCCATACTACCTCCAAGGCAGAACCCCCTCGAACTGCCTTTCTGCAGCCGTTATACCATTTCTAATTAGCAATGCCACCCGCCTCCTTTTTTACCACCCTCCCTAATCTTACTGAAACATCTGTAACCAGGAACCTCCAACAACCATTCCTATCCCTCTTCTATCCACGTTTCCGTGATGGCCACAACATCGTAGTCCCAGGTACCGATCCACGCCTTAAGTTCACCCACCTTATTTCTGATACTCCTTGAAGTATACACACTTGAACCCATCTCTGTGTCCGCAAGTACTCCCTGTCAGTGCTACCTTCTCCACAGCCTCCCTACATTTTTGGACATCCTGACAAACAGCTAGCCTACTTGCTGGACTACAAGTCCAGATCCCATTCCCCCTGCCAAATTAGTTTAAACCCCCCGAAGAGTGCTAGCAAACCTACCTCCCAGGATATTGGTGCCCTTCTGGTTCAGGTGCAACCCGTCCTGCTTGTACAGGTCCCACCTTCCCCAGAATGCAGTCCAATTGTCCAAATACCTGAAGCCCTCCATCCTACACCATCCTTGCAGCCACGTGTTCAACTGCACTCTCTCCCTACTCCTTGCTTCACTGTCACGTGGCACCAGCAACAATCCCAAGATGACGACTCTGTCCGTCCTAGCTTTTAGCTTCCAGCCTAACTCCCTGAGCTCCTGAATGACTTCCCCACCCCTCTTCCTACCTATGTCGTTGGTGCCAATCTGCACCACAACTTCTGGCTGCACACCCTCCCCCTTAAGGATTCTGCAGACACGGTCCGAGACGTCTCGGACCCTGGCACCCGGGAGGCAACAAACCATCCGAGAGTCTCGCCCATGTCCACAGAACCGCCTGTCCGTCCCTCTAACTATAGAGTCTCCTATAACTAGCGCTCTCCTCCTCTCCCCCTTTCCCTTCTGAGCCTCAGGGCCGGACCTCGTGCCAGAGACCCGGTCACTGCAGCTTACCCCTGCTAGGCCTTCCCCCCCAACAGTATCCAAAACGGTATACTTATTGTTGAGGGGAACGACCACAGGGGATCCCTGCACTGCCTGCATCCTCCCCATCCAACCTCTGACTATTACCCAGCTACCTCTGTTCTTTGGCGTAACTATGTCCCTGTAGCTTCTATCTATCACCCTCTCAGCCTCTCGAATAATCCTCAGTTCATCCAACTCCAGTTCCCTAACGCGTTCTGTGAGGATCAGGATCTGACTGCATTTCCTGCAGGTGAAGTCGGCAGGAGCATCGGTGGTCACCCCTACCTCAAACATCCTGCAGGAGGAACATTCCACCGCCTGTGCTGCCATTACTCTACACTTAGTCTCCAAAACAAGAACACTGAGTAGCTTACCTGTGGACTTTAAAGTTAGGTTAGAGGAGGAGGGTGGGAGGGAGGCCCTACTTTGTTTTGTCTGGTTATGGTTATGTTTTGTCTGCCCTACACCAAATGTCCAATCAAAGCAGATGAGACTGGCAGTTTGCTAATACTGCTTTCAGTGAAAGAAAGAGGGATCAGTACACAGTCCAGGGAGTACTCAAGGACATGTCAGTAAAGGACATTAAAATGGAGGCTCTGTGAATCAAGCAGTCACTTGCATCCTCCAGCTAACCACTCTGATTTTCCAGTCAGGAATTGTCACCAGCTAGATCCTTGAGCAAGGAGAGAAATTTATGAGCTGCATTTTAATGTGGTGAATTACAGAAATCATGTAGTCGCTACCTGTCGGTGAGATTCTGATCTCCCCACTGAAACCAGAATGGGAAAATCTTTCTTCGCGTTGAGAATCAGCTTTTCTCGTTCTTGCCATATTTTCCCACATTTCCTGCCATTGCCCACGTCACTCAACCACAGGGAAATTCTGCCCTTTATTTCTGACTTATAGTCACAGTTCTTGCAGTGAATCTTAAATTTGGTCATTCTGAAATAGGTAAAAATTATAATGCACTATCTTTCCCATCTATGCTTGATGTTTGAGCAAATATACAGATGCAGTACTGAGTGGTAAGTTTATGGATATTTGTAAAAATGGGAGCTGAAATGTTGGCAGCTGAGTTACCTGCGCACCAAGTCATAGTATCAAACCAAACCTTATAAATAATATAACCAACTCCAGACTTAACTTTGATGCTGTTTGCCAAGCCTATCATTTCAGAATCACTTTTCTGAGTTCAGATATTGTAAATATTTCTTATACCTTAGAGTGTCAGGCAGTAATCATTTCCAGACTGATCCTACATCAAAGAACTAACTTGATAGCAGTTGCGTATGCTTTCTTCATTAATTTGGGAATTGTTAGGTGCATCATGTTATACAAGTCCCATAGTTAACACATAAAACAAAACTGAAACCTGAGCAAATGGTCAAGATTTGGCTTGTAATTTTATTCTTATAATTCAGCAGGAAAGCATTGAGACACATGGTACATTTTTAATTCATTCCTGGATGCTGCTGGACAGACCAGCATATATTGCTCAGCCCCAGTCCCTCATGAAGGTGGTGGTGGGTCTGCTTCATGAACTGCTTCAGTTCACACACTGAAAGACTGCCCACAGTATGGTTAGGTAAGGAATTTCAGGATTTTGCTCAGTAATAGTGAAGGAATATCAATATGTGTCTTAGCCAGGATGATGTGTGACTTGGAGGAGAATATACAGTGTTCTTATCAATGGGTTGCTGCTGTTGTCCTACTAAGTGGTACAGGCTGCAGGTTTGGGAAATGCTGTTGAAACCAAAAAAATGCTAATTCAAGGATGATACCTAATTGAAATCCAGTTGACCTTCAATCCACTTTTGATGCACAGGCCTCAGTATCTTCTAATGCAACTCATACTATTGGCTCAAAAACTGAAATTGCTGATAAAGCTCAGCAGGTCTGGCAGCATTTGTGGAGCAAAATTAGGGTTAATGTTTTCATTCCAGTGACCCTTCCTCAGAGCTGTTGAGCTTTTCCAGCATTTCTGCTCTTGTTTCTGAATTCTAGTATCCACAATTCTTCAGGTTTTCATACTACTGGCTGACTGAACCTATATTGGCAATGCTTCATGGGTTATGGTTTTAATTCTTCAGCACATGACCTATTATAAGAAATGACCTATTGTATCCTCTTGGCCTAGCAGATCTTTCGGCCCAATGCTGCAAAGCATAAGCTGACTTTAAGAAGTAGGATCAGATCTACACCATTGAGCCCATTGCTTCTGCTCCACTATTTATTGAGATCATGGCTGATCTGGGGATCCTCAATCCCACTTTTCTCCATAACCCTTGATTCCCAAGACAATTAAAAATCTGCCTGTCTCAACCTTGATAGAGTGAGAAACAACACCAGTTACTGTGAAAGATTGGCAGTGGCATGTGTTGGGAGTATAGAACTAAATTTTACTCATCATTTTCCATCCAAGCACAATTTTATGTCAAAACTTCCATATCCTTTTCCACAGTAAATACTGATTTGTGGGCGGCACGGTGGCAAAGTGGTTAGCACTGCTGCCTCACAGCGCCAGAGACCCGGGTTCATTTCCCGCCTCAGACGACTGACTGTGGAGTTTGCACATTCTCCCCGTGTCTGCGTGGGTTTCCTCCGGGTGCTCCGGTTTCCTCCCACAGTCCAAAGATGTGCAGGGCAGGTGAATTGGCCATGCTAAATTGTCCGTAGTGTGAGGTAAGGGGTAGATGTAGGGGTATGGGTGGGTTGCGCTTCGGCGGAGCGGTGTGGACTTGTTGGGCCGAAGGGCCTGTTTCCACACTGCAATTAATCTAATCTAATCTAAGGTCTGCGAGGATATTTGCCCGGGCTAACACTCTGACAAATCCCTCAGCTCCTCTCCCTTTGCTACAGTGTTATGACCTAGCATTGGTGAGAGATGTTTACCTTTATGTGGGCAATAGTAATTAAAATTATAGGAAAAGAAATACAGCCTGCTTGAACAGTGGGAGTGCTAACAGTGCTAAAAGAGAAATTGAGAGATAGATGTTAATTATTGGTGTGAAAAGGGAAAAAATGAGTCCACTCTGCTGAAAGCAAAGCCAACAAGACAAAAGTTCATAATCAAAATCAAAATGGAAGATAGTGTTCATGCTCTGAAGTTGTTGAACTTAATTTTGGGTCCTGGAAGCTGTAAAGTGTTTGGAAATTGTGGTGCTGTTCTTTCAGCTTCTGTTTAGCTTTGGTGGTATACTTCAGCAGACCTAAGATGAAATCTTTTGCATTTGAGTCAGGATTGTTTATTGAAATGACAAACAACTGAAAGGCCAGGGTCATTACTGTGGCCAGTGTGGAGATGTTCTACAAGGTAGTCATGCAGTCTGCATTTGGCCTTAGCCATATAAATATTGAAAGCAGTAAGTACAGTCGAGTATATGAACGAAAGTCAAAGGGTCCTGCCCAAAACATTGACTCTCCTGCTCCTCTGATGCTACTTGACCTGCTGTACTTATTCCCGGCTCCAAATTTTATCAACTCTGACTTTCCAGCATCTGCAGTCCTCACTATCTCCCAAAAGTTGAAGTAACATGGTGCTTGAACTGCAAAGTGTGATTTAGACCTTGGACAGTGAGAGGAAAGAAGTGAAAAGACGAATACATGGAAATATGTCATGAGGGTGAGGAAATGTTAGGAGTGATGGAGGATTGAACCAGAGTGTTCTGGAAGGGCTGGTCCCTGTGGAATGCTGACAGTGGAAGGGAGGGGAAGATGTGTTTGATGGTGGCATCCTGCTGGAGGTGGCAGAGAGTGAATGCAGAAACTGGTGGAAAGTGACAATAAGGAGAAGCCTGTCATTGTTATGGTAGGGATGGGAACTGGTGAGTTCAGAAGCGTAGGAAATGGGTCAGACACAGCTGAAAGCCCTGTCAACCTGACTAAAAGGGCATCCTCAGTTGAGACAAAAGTAAAACATGTTGGAGATACCCCATGGAAAGTGGTAACATCAGAACAGATGCAACAGAAATGCAGAAACTGAGAGAATGGGATGAAGTCCTTGCAGAAAGCAGGCAGTGAAGAAGCATAGTCAAGATAAGGATCAGGGTTTGGGGAGTTAGAATCTCTTGCCTCTGACCTGCTCTTGAAACCATAGTATGCGTAAGGTTGTTCAGTTCAGATCCTGGTCAATGTAATCCCCAGGAAGTTGACGGTGTATGATTCAGCAATGCAAATGCTTTTGAATATCAGAGGCAATGGTTGGATTCTCTATTTATAGTCATGGTCATTCCCTTGCATTTGTCAATGCACTTGTGAGGTGCAAATGTTGCTGGTCATTTTTCAGCCCAAGCTTAGATGTTTTATAGGTCTTGCTGCATATGAACATGGACTGCTTCACTATCTGAGGAGTCATAAATAGTTATCAACATTGCACAGTCATCAGTGAACGTCCCTATTTCTGAACCTATGACGTCAGGGATTTAATTGATAAAGTAACTGAAGGTGGTCAGGATGAGTACATTGCCCTGAGGATGTCCTGGGACATTATTTACACCAGTCTGAGATACATTAAGGATTCATGATTGTATTTGTGACTTGGCAAGTATTTTTTTGTTCCCACTCACAAAACTGCATTCTCAGATATTGCATATTTCAAAACCACATGCAATCCTGTATGTAAATAATAAATGAAGCCAAAATACGGACTTTTCAGCCACTTTTTCATTGTGCACAGAATATTTTATTACTCAAGTGTTTCACAGGAGACACAAGAGAAAAGTTCAGGAAATAAGATTCATGCAGTGTCAAACTATTTTTATATTCGAGCCATGGTGTCGTGTTTTATTTATTAACCTCAGTGCAGTAATTGTCAGCATTCCCAAAGGAGCAGCCCTTTTGTGTCAAATCCAATGCTGACTAAAGGAGTTTGTCTCAATGGTGAGGCACAATGACTCCCCCTCCTCCTGAGCTCAGCACAACATAACAGCCTTGAGTACTGAGTATATGCAAGTCAAAAAAAAAACAATTCCTATGTAAAATTTCACTGGCCATGTTAAACTGTGCAAATTAATGGTTAATTTTAAAAACAAAATTAAAAGATATCCAGTTCTGAATTTCAAGGTTGATACTATAGGCTCTTAGTTCTCCTTTGAAACAGGAATCCCTGTTGATCCTAAAGCCCTAGCAACAGAGAAGAGACTGGGAACAGACAGAAACACATACAATGTTGAAGTAGAGGGATTCAAGGTGATAGATAAGGCAGAGGAAGAGGTGCCAGGAGCCTAGTTACTGGCTCCACATCACTCCATAAATGGGCTTGAAGATATTTGTATGTGTTTGACTTATCAACATGGAAACAAGTGTAACTTTTAAGGTTCGCAAAGAACTAATTGTCCTGTCTGTTCTTTACAAAAGATGTGAGAGCAGTCCTGTTATTTTATGCTTCAAAATTGGGGTTCTTGAAAATGGATTACTGTACAATTGCTAAATTAAATTCCTTTCCTTGGTATTCTGAGATCACAATTTTTTTTTATGTTAATTTTTTTTAACAGCAGCAACAAGGAAATTTCATATGAACACAGTTGCTCTTAGTTTCAAGGCATTCATTTCTGAGCTATTACAGGAGATGCAGCTCTGCAACTGTTTAATCTACACAGCTGGAAGCAGCATGATGCTTAATTCGCACATATACTTTCCTAAGATGGTTATCTTAAAGTTCAAACTGACAAACTCAAACTAGAACTAAAATACACTGAGACCACCAAGGTGAGAGGAAACCAGTTAAGCAGAACCAGTAGATGGCCAATGAGGCACTGAAAAAGGACAGTGCCATGCACACACACACCTACAATGGAGATAGAGAGGCAATCATGTACAAGAGCTAAGGATAACACTGCCTTGATGCTTTGTTGGTAAATGCACTGTCATTGATAACAAAATCTAATCTCACCTATATTCCCGTGATCTTGATGCTGGTGTCAGTGTAGATCAGGGACAGAATAACCTGCTAACATGAATAATAAGCACTTGGGTGATGTGCCAATGGGGGATTCAGCCCAATGGTGCCAGTAAATATTAGCGATTTTCAGAAAAAAAGATAGAAGAAGATTCAGAAGATGTTAAAATAAGAGAAAATCATACATATACACAAGGAGAGGGATAAGAAATACATGCATCCACGAAATCACATGTGCACATGGAAATAGGAAATACACACATATCAAGAAGGACAGTTCCATGTGCAAATGCTCAAACACCCACTAACATGTACAAGGAACAAAAACAATATGCACCCAAAAGAGACAAATTAAGAATCTTACAGAGGGAAACATAAACATAGAATCAACATTATGTACCAAAAGAGACAATTTAAAATGTACACAATCCAACGTACATTAAAACAGAGAGAAAGATGTACAACAAACCAAGAATATTGACATAGAGACTAAAAACTAGATACAGAGACAGAATAAAAGACACAGAGAAGATGATATGCCAAGAGCAGGGAAATAACGATATACATCAACAACAAAAAACAAAGAGATCCAAAAGTATAAGGAGGTCCACAAGAATAAATATTAGATGCTATCAGTCAAGCTTCTTTAATGCTTCAGTGCTCAATGTTACTATCTTATTTGACACTGATTTATACTGAGCAGGAAAGTTTCTGATTTATTGCACTTCCTACACTGAGGCACCACTGAGAGAAAAAAAAATTGGAACCAACTAAAACAGACAGTGGTTATCTCATTGCCTTGAAAGTGCACACATGCAACTGTGTTCATATGAAATTTCCTTGTTGCTACTGTAACAGATTGTTCACCCATTTTAAAAGAAACAGTTTATGGTCTCAGAATATCAAAGAAATTTAATTTAGCAATTGTACAAGGAGACTTCAAATCCTATTAGGGCAGTTTGAGAACTTGTATTCAGTGATCATGAAGCTATCAGAATAATTTCAAACCTTAACCAGTTCATAATATGTTTTACAGAGGAAAGTTTGACATCTTTGTATGATCAGGTCAAGAGATAATTGCAGTTCCACACCAACGTTTTGACCTTTAAATGCCCTTTGAAATCGCCTAGCTAGTCTCTTAGTTGTATCAAGTTCCTATGGGCAATAAATTATGGTCAATAATGCTCACATCGCAAGAACGCATTAAAAGTAACCTGCCAATACATTGGTTGAAATCCATCTTACATGACAGCACAAAGCAGAAGGAATGAATTTGCAATATGCTATACAGCCAGCCTGATTTTATTTTCTGCTAACTTTGAACAGAGTGTCATCAGGCTGAGAATTGGTGCTTTTACGACCAAGTAAAATTTCACCCCCTTTCCCCCCAAGCAATACCTGTTCCCAGAAAAGCCATTGTGCCAGAATGCATAGTTGTAGGTCAGCCTAAGATATTACATTACAAATAGAACAACCAAACAACAAATAGATTTATACAAGAAACATGCAAAATGTAAGACAGACAGATATAATACATATATTGGTTTCAGATCAACATAAAGTACGATCATCAGACTGATGACAAAAACTATATGATCATCAGCATCTGACGCTGTGATAAGCAGTAATGGAACTCCTCCTACAATCACGTCATTGAGTCATAGAGATGTACAGCATGGAAATACACCCTTCAGTCCATCTCGTCCATGCTGACCAGATATCCTAAATTAATCCAGTCCCATTTGCCAGCACTTGGCCCATATCCCTCCAAACCCTTTCTATTCATATACCCATCCAGATGCCTTTTAAATTTTGTCATCGTACCAGTCTCCACCTCTTCCTCTGGCAATTCATTCCATATACGCACACCACTGTCTGTGTGAAAAAGCTGTCCCTTAGATCCCTCTTAAAACTTTCCCCTCTCACCTTAAACCTATGCCCTCTAGTTTTAGACTCCCCAATCTGGGGGAAATACCTTGACTATTCACCTTACCCATGCTCCTTATGATTTTATAAACTTTTATAATGTCACAACTCAGCATCTGATGCTTGAGTGGAAATAGCCCCAGCCTATTCAGCCTCAAACTCTCTAAGCTTGGCAACACCATTGTAAATCTTTTCTGAACCGGTTAAAGTTTCATAATGTCTTCCTATAGCAGAGAGACCAGAACTGAATGTAGTATTTCCAAAAGTGGCCTAACCAATGTCCTATACATCCACAACATGACCTCCCAACTCCTATACTCAATGCACTGACCAATAAAAGGCAAGCGTACCAAATGCCTTCTTCACTACCCTGCCTACCTACTATTCCACTTTCAAGAAACTATGATTCTGTACTCTGCTGAGAGTTCAAATTACCATTATACTAACAATGAAATCATATTAACACTATGTTCCTGTTCTATGTACTTATGTGTCAGTTACGTTAGTGAGGAGATGGGAGAACAGACAATAGAGTTCTAACTGTGCAATCACTAAGTTAGATATTAGTAAAATGAAGAAGTCAATTGCAAAGATCTACCAGCATGGATTTTGCCTTACTTTGAGAATAAAAGCCCCACTGTACATGTGCAGCATATATGTTCACCGTATCATGCAAGTTTTATGTGCTTGCAAATGCATATAGAATAGTAGCAGTGACAAGTGTGACTACACCTCAGGTAAGTGATGAGGATGAGAAGGCAGCACTTGCCTGGTAACCTCGGCCAGTGCAAGAATTCAACTCACACAATTGGCATAACTAACCAGCCATTCTGCAAACTGAGCTAACTGACCCCTCTGACATGAACTAGAAGACAGTATATTGCAACAGAGATGCTATCAATGTAACAAGAACCATTTGGAACTAAAGCTTGTATCCACTTACTTTCTGGAACAGCAGTCTTCCCTCCCCAACTCCCAGGACCAACCAGAAACAGCCACCTACAAATGAAGTTCAAGTCCACTTTCCCCATCATACTTCAGGCAAATTTCCAAGCCATTGAAAACAAGCTGGATGCACTTAAAGCTAAACTCACCTACAAAAGGAAATTGAGAGGCTGCTGTGTGCTGTTTTACAGAGACATAGTTCACTCCTGCTTCACCTCACCTGAGGGTTTCTCAATTCACCAAATGGGCAACTTGGCATCCTCAGGCAAGGCAAGGGGTGGTGGGGTCTACCTCCTAATCAATATCTCTTGGTACTCAGATGTGGTGACCCTGGTGAGCTACTACTCCCCACAGCATCTAATGGTGACGTGCAGTTCCTACTGCATGCTGCAGGAGTTCACCTCCACTTTTCCTGACAGCAGTTTACATCCCTCTCCATGCGGAAGTGAAGAACACACTTGATGAAGTATTCACCACAACAGAGAGCCTTGAGACGGAAAACCCTGAGGTTTTGTTCATTGTAGTTGGTGACTTCAACCAGGCCAGCCTCAAGACCTTGCTCCCAAAATACCAACAACACACCTCCTGCCCCACCACAGGCCCAAACATCCTTAACCATTGCTGCACAAACATCAAAGGCACCTGTTGCTCCATCTCCTCACTGCATTTTATAAAATCAGACTATAAGGCTGTGTGGCTTCTGGCTTGCAAGCAGAAACTGAGGTGTGAGGATCCCATACAAAACATAATGCAGTCGTGGTCAGAGGCAACAGCAGGTTCTCTACAGGACTGCTTAGAGTCAATGGATTAGTCCATACTCATGAACACAGTGGCCAATCTAAATGAGTATGCCACAACTGTTACAGACCTCATCAGTAAGTGTGTAGATGACTGCACGTCAAAGAAGTTAATCCAAATGTTCCCCAACCAGAAGTCATGAACCAGGAGATCCACTGCCTCCTAAAGTCCAGGTCTGCGTGCAATTCTGGTCTCCTTCCTATCGGAAAGATGTTGTGAAACTTGAAAGGGTTCAGAAAAGATTTACAAGGATGCTGCCAGGGTTGGAGGATTTGAGCTTTAGGGAGAGGTTGAATAGGCTGGGGCTGTTTTCACTGGAACGTTGGAGGCTAAGGGATGATCTTATTGAGGTAAATAAAATCATGAGGGGCATGGATAGGATAAATAAACAAGGTCTTTTCCCTGGGATGGGAAAGTGCAGAGCTAGAGGGGTTTAGGTTTGGGGTGAGAGGGGAATGATATAAAAGAGACTTAAGGGGCAACTTTTTCACTCAGAGGGTGGTACGTGTATGGAATGAGCTGCCAGAGGAAATGATGGAGGCATTTAAAAGGCATCTGGATGGGTATATGAATAGGAAGGGTGTAGAGGGATATGGGCCAGGTGCTGGAAGGTGGGACTAGATTGGGTTGGGATATCTGGTTGACATGGATGACTTGGACCAAAGGATCTGTTTCCGTTCTCTACATCTCTATGACGCCATGATTCTATGATCCTGACCTATACAGTAAATCCAGTTACGACCTTTGCAAGGCCATCAGAGTCACCAAGAGACAATATCAGTCTAAGCTAGGATCCCAGACTAACCACACAGACACCTGTTGTTTGTGGCAAGGCTTACATGACAAAATGGGCTACAAAGCAAAGTTGAATAGAATCGCTGGCAACAGCACATCCTTACCCAATGAGCTCAATGCATTCTACACTCATTTCAAACAGAAGGGCAGTGAAACAGTCACCTGACCTGACAGCCTCGGGTGCACCTGCACCCACAGTCACCCACACAGACATTAGATCGGCCTTCTTGAGAGTGAACCCATGGAGAATAACTGGCCTAGATGTAGTCCCCCAGCCATGCGCTCGGATCCTGTGCAGACCAGGATCCTGTGCAGACTGGCAGGTGTATTCACAGACAAGTTTAACCTCTCCTTAATATAATCTGAAGTTCTCACCAGTTTCAAGAAGACCACTATCATCCCAGCGCCAAAGTCAAGCAGCATGCCTCAATGACTAAAGCCTGGTGGCTCTGACATCCATCATTATGCTTTGACAGGTCAGTAATACTGTAAAATCCCTACAGTGTGGAAACAGGACACAACGATCCCCTGAAAGATATCCCATCCAGACCCATTCCGCTTGACTAATGCACCGAACCTACACACCTCTGAACACTATGGGCATTTTAGCATGGACAATTGACCTAACCTGCACATCTTTGGACTGTGGGAGGAAACTGGAGCATCCAGAGCAAACCCACGCAGACATGGGGAGAATGTGCAAACTCCACACAGTCACCCGAGGCTGGAATCAAACCTGGGTCCCTGGCACCGTGAGGAAACAGTGTTAACCACTGAGCCGCACTCCAGCCTCCCAGTTTACCTTGATCCTCTACAATTTGTCCACCATCACAACACATCTACAGCAGTTGCTATCTCTCTGGCCCTACACTCATCCCTGGAACACGTGTATAACAAGGATACCTCCATTAGGCTCTTACTTATTGACTACAGCTCCAGTTTCAACATTCCAACCAAACACATCTCCAAACTCTGTGACCTAAGACTCTGCACCCCACTCTGCAACTAGATTCCTGACATCCACAGACCACAAACAGTAAGGATGGGTGACAACATCTCCTCCATGATCATTCTCAACAGCAATGACCTGCAAAGTTGTCTACTTAGCCCCCGACTGTACTCCCTATGCACTTACAACTGTGTGGCCAAATTCTGCTCAAACTCCATTTAGTAGTTTGCTGATGACACCACTATAGTGGGTCAGTTCTCAAACATTGACAAGACAGAGTACGGGAAAGCAATACAGAGCTTAGTGACATGGTGTAACGACAACAATCTCACCATTAATGTCAACACAACAAAGGAGCTAGTCATCGACTTCAGGAAGCAGAGTGGAGGACACACTCCTGTCTGTATCAATGGTGCTGAGGTGGAAATGATCGAGAGTGTCAAGTTTCAAGGATTAAAATCAGCAACAGCCTGTCCTAGTCCCACCATGTTGACACTACAATCAATAAAGCACAACAATGCCTCTACTTCCTCAGCAGCCTATGGAAATTCAGCATGTCCACAATGATTCTTATCACATTTTTTTATAGATGCACCATAGAAAGCATCCCACCTGGATGTAGCACAGCTTGATATGGCAAATGCTCTGCCCAAGACTGCAAGAAACTACAATGAATCATGAACACAGCCCAGTCCATCACAGAAGCCACCTTTCCAATCACTGACTCAGTCTATACTTTGCAATGTCTTGGGAAAGTAGCCAATATAATCAAAGACCCCTCCCACCCCAATTATATTCTCTTCCACTCTCTTCCATTAGGCAGAACATACGAAAAAAAACTAACAGATTCAAGAACAGCTTCTTCCCTGATGCAATCAGATTTTTGAATGGACCTCTCAAGTATTAAAGTTGATCTCTCTTTCCACCTTCTCCACAGCTGTAATAGTGTATTCTGTTCTATTACCCTGATGCACTTTGTATGGTATGATCTGCCTGTATAGCACGCAAAAGCAGTACTTTTCACTGTACATGTGACAATAGTAAATTGAATAAATTTTCAGGTATGCAGCACTCTCGGTATAAAATTTGTAAAATCTACCTTCTTGTCTGTTGACCAAGTAAGCAGATTTACAACTCTAGGTAGGTCCAAATTGGAACATTTTTATGCACAATATTAGTTCAGACTTTGTAACAACGATAACAGTGAGGATATCAGCTGTCAGGATTCTTACCAGATAAATTTGATAGCTGTCAGCTTTTAACCCTATTTTTCATACATTGTATTTCTAGACGGTATAACAAACATAGCTGCCATAAGATGATTTTCTGCTGAGACGAGGGATAATCAGCCCCCTCATTATCTCCTTTTGTTAAGTCTCTCCCAGTTTGAAGTTTTAATCATACTTTACAGGTGCAGTATTTCATGGGCTTCACACAGGATCCGGCCAGTCATTCACTGAAATCACATTGCAAGTTTTGTTTTCTGTAGCAGTCCAGTTTACATATCCAAAAGGCATCACGTTTCTGAAAGCAGGAAAGAACAATCATCAGGGCTCTTGTAAAATTTAACTTGATGTATTCCTGTATTGCTCCTACCTAAATATCAAATACGATGGCATAAAGCCTTCAGCAACAGACATTTAATGTACTTAATCAATGTTAAATTGATTTAAATCAAAACAAATAAAATATGCTACAAACAGGACAGTGGATTGGTCCAGCCAACCTGTCTTTGCAGAAATAATGGGATATTCATGGAATATTAACCCACTCCCCTGACCCAGTACCTGTCTCCACTCAAGCAACGTTCTGAAAGGTGCCAAAAAAATGAGAAACTTCATGCCACTAATTTCAGAAATGTTATTGAAAATTGCCCAATATGTGTAACAGTAAAAGGGATAGATACGGAAAACAAAAGAATGCTGGAAATCCGATCAGGTCAGACAGCATCCATGGAGTCAGAGCAAACTAACATTACGAGTCTAGAAAACACTTCATTGGAGCTGATGTGAAGTGTGGAAGGGACGGCATTTATAAATGATGGGGGAGTTGGTCCTGTGATTTGAATTGAACTTGGAAGGTAGAACATGGGAAAACAGCATATGAAAACATGGAGTCAGAAAATATTTTTCTCAGACTGATCAACTTCCAGAATAATCATAGCAGATCTTGAAAAGAAAGCAGGATCCATTCTTCAGAATAGAAGGCATCTAGGGTTACCTAACAAAAGCTGAAACTAGAATTCAGATTTTGCAACCACCTGATTGATGCTTGCTCAGTTGTTTCCAGATTGAATGAAGAGTACAGGAGGGCAGGAACAACACCAGACATACGTAAAAGTGAGGTGTCAAACTAGTGGTGCGACCAAACAGGATCTAGATTCTGGAATCATGTGACAACCAATTGTGAATAGTGATGGACAAATGAATAACTCACTGGAGGAGAAGGAGCTACAAATAGCCCCATCTTCAATGATGGGAGAGCCCAGCGTATCAATGAATGAATGAATGAGTTATTGTCAGATATATCTAGGGAGATGCCATGAAAAGTGTTGCAAAAGATAGGGTTGAAGCATTCACAATAATCTTAAGGCACAAGTGCCGAGTGCATGATCTATCTCCATAAGACATGGGTGTGGAATTAGGCCTTTTGGCCCACTGCGTCCACTCTGCCATTTGACCATGATTTGTTTTTCATTACCACTCTCCTGCCTTCCCCCAAGTGTATGGTGCTAGAGCCAGATGACTTATGAGGATAGTTAGTAGAAGAAAAGGGCTAGGTCTGCAACCATGGCTGATGGCTCGTTTAAGTAACTCTGTGACTGAGGGCAAGTGGAGACACAATGCAGTTTATTCTTTAAACAGCACCATTGTGGAGCAGGCAAAAGACTTGCTAAAAATAAGGATTGATCTGAGGGATAGGGGACAGATGTGGAGGGCTTGTAGTATTATCCAAACAGAGTGCTACATAATCCTTGCAATCTATGCCCTTCACACTGGAACACGCAAAGAAGGGATGTGATAGACACTGGAAACGTGACAGCAGTTTTCTGAGGGAGAAGATGAGGACATTGAGCAGGTGAAACACAATTTTCAGCATAAAAGGGCTCCGTAGTGTCAGTTGCAACAAGCTAGACAGGACTTAATAACAAGATTAGAGTGGTGTTGGAAAAGCACAGCAGGTCAGGCAGCATCTGAGAAGCAGGAATTGACGTTTCAGGCAAAAGCCCTTCATCAGGATGCTGCCTGACATGCTGTGCTTTTCCAGCACCACTCCAATCTTGACTCTAATCTCCAACATCTGCAGTACCCATTTTTGCCTAGGACTTCATAACACCCAGTTTCAACAGATGTCAGCTGGATGCAGTGATCAATCACTGACTCAGGCTTTAGTTGCTGCTCAAGAGGCAAGCAGTCCCCGTTTATTCTCAGGAGCAAATGCAGCCTTTTTGTTTTTTTTATTTGTTCTTGCAACATTTTCAACTGCTTGAACGCCTTCCAGTATGTGATGCGCCAACATTGAACAATGAGATGTTATGTTACGTTAGGCAGGAGTGCAAGTAAAGAACTCCCTTCGACAGGGCTCTTAGCCAGATGTAGCTAAGGCCAGTTAACCTGATTGATTCTTGTCAGCACAGTTACAAATAACTATTGATCAGATGGGTGATAATCTCAAATAGCAACACATTTACAAATGTCAGCTTTTATTTGCAATGAAATATCATCTGTGCCATGGATTTACCTCAAAAGTATTATTCTTTTGTATTCCTCCTGCTATGAGCACTGTGGAGGCCAGTTCCTCTGTAAATTAGGGAAATATGTAATGTTGATTTATTCAAATACAAACTAAATAGATTTCTTTTAGAAAAAAATATTTTGTGTGTCTTGGTATGAGTATTTTAAATATTAGGTAAATAAGACACACTGGGGAGGAATTGGTGACTTTTGACAGATGATTCCCAAGTATTTTCACCACAGGGGATTTTGCACAACTCATATTTGGGTCTGTTGTGATCTAGTTGATCAAGATTCATGGTTATGATTAGTCAATTGCTCCATTATATTTGTATCAGGATAATGTAAAGTGAACTGGCATTTCCAGCATTTTCTACCTTTCTCAGGCAAAAAATAAAAACCGAACTCCCACAGGATGAGTTATCATCCTCCTGCTGTTGAAATATAGCAGTATGAGGACCTGCAGTGCTAAATCTTTTCACCAATTTCATAATCAGACAAAAGAAATTCATAAAACTCAAGCTGTAGTTACTAAGCTTCCAGGATTGTCCTGGGGGGTCTTCAGAAATCACATATTAATCTCTTGGGCACTAAGCACCCAGGAGGGGGGAAAAACACAAATGCATTTAGAAATTATATATTTTTTAATTTGAATACATACTTGTTAGTCATAAAAATATTAGTGGTGGACTGAAAAAGGCTGATGGACTGGCTGGAGTGGCTGGAGTAGGAAAATGGAAGTTCATGTCTCATAAACTCTTGGAATACATTGCCCAAAGTTGGTAACCCAAGCCCAGCAGAACCAGGTTCATAAAGTTATTTTCAGAGCTACTCATATGTATTATCTGCCACTTAAAATCACTTCTGCACCCACCACACACCACAAGGAAATGGATAAATTAATGAAACAATGCGAATCTAGGGTAAACACTTGGAGGTTGTGTGAAACAAGAATAACATCATATTCACAGCATTGACATAGCAGAATTAAGCTTTAAGCTTTTTTCAGTGAGGGGTTTCTTCCAGCTGTCAATCCCCTCCCACCTAGAAATATGCATCATAGACTGCGATACAACCTTGCTTTCATTGTTAGGTTGCCATGAAATATGAAAACATTCAGGAAATCTACACTACTGTCACTTTGGCACATGAAAACCAATTTAGCATAAATGCCCCCAGGGTCAATGATCAAAGAAACAGGCCTGCATTAGTTTCATCTGTGTCTTATTGGAATTTCTGCTCTCCACTTATGGCATTCTATTCACCACAATAGGGGATTGACTGAATCGTTTGAAGCAGTTTTACAAAGGTACGCACATTAGTGCTGTTGGTAATCAAATATAATGAAGGGTGAAGGTTTCACCCTGTCACCTATTAGTGGTTGGTGTTTCTGGGGATGATTGCTTTCATTTTCTGCATATTTTTGCCTTGTTGTTTTTGCTTGCTGTGTCAGCCAATAAAGGTCAATAAAATTATATTGAAGCGATGGTTTTTAATTCACAACTAATAAAGCTTTCTGCTTACCTAAACTGATATAAACGGTTCCCGTAGAAGGCAGTACACAATGCATACATTTCTGACCAAGGTTTCAGGGAGTGAGCTGCACACAAGTAACAGTAGAAAATCAGCTAATTACTGATAACATTGCCAAGGTCTGTCTGAGCATCATCATTATTACCATTATCATTACCTTTAGCATTCCTCGCAGTTCAGAAACAGAACCTATAGGCTTGCATCTCAATATCTTTTATGACAGCAGTTTCTTTCTCGATCACCATTGCAATCTTTCTCTGCCTATTTTTCAATTGATGTAAATCAACATTACATGAAACATGCTGAGCACAGGGAAACTCCTTTCTTAGTCAACGTTGGGCCTTTAATGGCCTGCCGTCAGACTCAGAAACAAACCTCATACTGGGGATAAATTCGACCCATGTTTGTAATGTATCCTGCAACACAAGAAAGCAAGTGAGATAAAAGAATAACAGTTTGATTGTCTTCATATCATGCTGACTGCTGATCTTTTCATTGCCTAAGCTGCCAGTTTTGAGTCCTGCAGATTACAATAAATTTAGAAAACAGTCAGTGTATGAACTTTTCTGCAAATGATAGCAGTACGGGTGGTTCCAAATTTTCAAAAGGCGAAAGAAAAGACAGTGGGTCATAAATTGTTGCAGCAAGACATCTAACAGTGCCTACTATTAGTTACACTTTATATATGTTGTGTGTATAATATTCTTCCATAGCAACCTGCTGCAAATGGAAGCTGGTAACGGTATGGTGAAGGGAATGAGACACCTGGGATTTGAGAGAACAAGTCATACAGTTTGTCTCCTGAGCCAGCCGGAGTGTAGTATTATCAAATAAACAGCAGAGCAACTGAGTAGGACATAGTGAGTGGGCAAATTCAATGCCTAATCGGATACAGAATGAGAAGTAAAGCATAACTGGGAAAAGAGGAAGAGATAAGAGATGGAAGGGATGGAAAAAAGTTAATTTTATTTTTTAAACTTCAACAGCAATTAAATCCTGAAGGAATGAGACTCCACATTTTCAGCACCAAAGTTGACATTGTTAAAATATTAGTTAGATTAAAATTGACAAAAGTTGACAGTTTCGATGCATGCAGCTTGCATCTAGTCAGCAATTTCATCCCATTCAAAGCATTTCAGAAATGAGACATAGAACAAAGACTGACTTTTAAAAATGCTAATGGTGGAGAGATTTACTAAACTTATCAAAAAAAGCTTGGTTTTCTATGTTTAATCTGTCTTCATCTGAGTTTGCTGTAGCATTTTTGTATAAACAATAGTAAGAAATATTAGCTTCACTGCTACCTGACCAGATTTGGAGATGCTGGTGTTGGACTGGGGTGTACAAAGTTAAAGATCACACAACACCAGGTTATAGTCCAACAGGTTTAATTGGAAGCACACTAGCTTTCAGAGCCACCATCACCTGATGAAGGAGCGTCGCTCCGAAAGCTAGTCTGCTTCCAATTAAACCTGTTGGACTATAACCTGGTGTTGTGTGATTTTTAACCTTACCAGGAGATAGTGGACCACTTTGTTAACTTCCAAAGCAATAATTTACAGTTGGGATTGAGGAAATTGACAGAAGAAACTTATTAATAATTGAAATTACATCTAATATTTTCTGCAAAGTAAAAATTTCAAGCAGACCCACGGGACACATGTCAAGCTGCTATGGTTTGTTCATAAAGAAGTTTGTTAGCCTTCAATTAAACAAAAATCCGCCACTATTTTCCAGCATAGACTGCAACTGTATTACTTTCATTGATCTATGATATGGAGGTGCCAGTGTTGGACTGGGGTGGCCAAAGTTAAAAATCACACAACACCAGGTTTTAGTCCAACAGGTTTATATGGAAGTATAAACTTTCAGAGCACTGTTCCCTTGTCAGGTAGCTGACAAAGGAGCAGCACTTTGAAAGCTTGTATTTCCAAATAAACCTGTTGGGCTCTAACCTGATGTTGTGTGATTTTTAACTTATTTGATCCACTTAACCATCAGAATATCAGATTACAGCTCAACTTTATCTACCTGACTGAAATCTTCCAGAAAATAAGGATTCCCTACCTGGAAACTTCTGAGGAAATCTGCAACAAGTTCTGCCTCACTAGGTTGCCAATGATCAGGTTCTGGTCTGCAGACATCTTCAGCCAAAGGGAGAGTGATGTCAAGGCAGTCAAATTTACCGCATCCCTGAACCTGGATAAGCTGTTTATCCTCTTCTATGTTTTTTCATCCAACAAAGTGAAAGTGAAAGCTGGCGAACAGAAACAAAAACAAAACAAAACTTATCCACCAGCATCGCATTAAATTGCAGAGATGGCTCAAGGGGCCAAATTCCATACTCATGCTCCTCGCTCTTCCATTCTTATGTTGGTCATTCTTCCGACTCATTCCAATACTGTATTCTGTAATAGTTGCAGTACGCAGATTCAGAGAGAGTTCCTAATGCATTGTAAAACAGAGCAAACTCCTTCTTCATTTTCTCCATAGAAAATTGGCAGACTTTGCAAAGTTTCCTGTCATAGGACTCACAAAGCACCAAGCAATTACTTGTTTGTTCTTCAAAGTATAATCCCTTGATCTTCTTGAAATACAAGGAGCTCTACTCCATCAATGATCAATTAGTCATTGACCAGAAACATTGACCTGTTGCAAGAATAGTTTCCAAGCCAAACTAACACTAACATGATTTTAAAATATTCATCATTGCCTAGACTATTTGAGGGAGAATACAGACCAGGTGAGACTGGACCAGCCATAAATTACAGCTGAATAGTGAAACCATGACACTTAGCAACAGTTAAGATTGTTATCAAACACACTGTAGCCATATTGAAGAGCACTTCAAGCCAATGTTGCAGTTTCTTATAATGAAGTTGTTGTAAATTTAGGGTCATGTGTTAAACATTTCCTTGCACTCAGAGATGATAGCCACTTTCAAAACTCTGTGAGTTCCTTCAATATGAGTTGTCCCCACACTTCTCATGTCTAAGGATACAATAGCATAAACCAACACAGTAACAACTCTCCAATCTTAACTGGATGGTCAAACTTTTTGTGGGCTTTTCTTCCATTTCTTTAAGGGTGTGCTGAGAGAAAACTTAATGAAACAAGACAATATACAAATTATGAAGACATTTTATTTTGTAGCAAATGAACATAAAATATGAGTAGATTAATTTAGTAGACTAACAAATAGTTCAATTGTGCAATTGCACAAAGTAATTAAAACATTATGACACTTTTATTTATTCACATGTGGGGTATCACTGGCTGGCGGGCATTTATTGCCCATCCCTAGTTGCCTTTGAGAACGTGGTGGTGAACTGCATTCTTGTACAGCTGTAGTCCATGTGCTGTAATTTGACCCATAATGCTTTTAGGGAGGGAATTCCAGAATTTTGACCCAGAGGCAGTGAAGGAATATTTCCAAGTCAGAATGATGTTTGATTTGAAGGGGAACTTGCAGGTAGTTGTGTTCCCATATATCTATTGCTCTTGTCCTTCTAGATGGAAGTGATTGTGGTTTTGAAAGGTGCTGCCCAAGGATCTTTGATGAATTTCTACAGTACAACGCTAAGATAGTACACACTGCTGCTACTGAGTGTCAGTGGTAGACAGAGTGGATGCTTGTGGATGACGTGCCAGTCAAATGGGTTGCTTTGTCCTGGGTAGTGTCAAGATTTTTCGAGTGTTGTTGGAGCTGCACCCATCCAGACGAGTGAGGAGTATTCCATCACACTCTTGACTTGTGCCTTGTAGATGATGGACAGTCTTTGGGAAGTCAGGAGCTGAGTTAGTCACCAGAATATTCCTAGCCCCTGAACTGCTCTAGCCACTGTGTTCATGTGATAAGTCCAGTTGAGTTTCTGGTCAATGGTAACGCCTAGGATGTTTATAGCTGGGATTCAGTGATGGTCAAGGGGTAATGGTTAGATTGTCTCTTACTGGAGATCGTCATTACCTGGCATTTGTGTGGGCACGAATGATACTTGCCACTTGTAAGCCCAAAATGGGAAATTGTCCAGATCTTGCTGTATTTGAATATACACTGCTTCAGTATCTGTGGTGCTGAACATTGTGCAATCATTAGCGAACATCCCCACTACTTACCTTATGATGGACCTCACTTCAGCCAGTCAATATTCTTGACTGAAACAAATAATTCCTGCATTTTGCATGTGAACCTGGTCAAAAGTTTATTCCTACAGCTTTCTGGTTCCAAATTTGATTGACTACCTGTGTCTCAGTTTATTTTTTGTATATGTCTCTCTAGCACAGTACCAAAGAAGAGGACCTACACAAACCAATTGCTATTGAGAATTTGAATATTAATTGCTAATGAATTGCTTGTTTTTCACAATCTTTGGAGAAAATAGCTTCCATTCATATCTGAATAACTTATCAAATTGGTATGTTTTAACTGAGTAAATACACTTAACATTAATAGCCCATGTTCAAAAGCAGTTTAAAGCTCTTCTATCACAAACTAAAGAGACAAAATCTCAAAATGGGGTACTAATGCTAACGTAATCTAACAACAGGGCACCTGGTATATAAAAGGAAAGGAGGTCCACAAACAGTCAAGGTCATACTGATAAGAAAGAAAGTATCCCCACTGAAATACATCTATATGCAGTAAATATTGTACATCAGTCTTCTGCTTACAATACCTTCAGCTAAGAATTCCATTCACTTGATGCATTAATAGTCACTTCTACGCATGGATGGCTTAGTTCCCAGTATGCATTCATCAATGTAATCATCTACTGAAATCAAACATCACTGATATCAGTCTTTTGATCTCTATTTACTTGAGAGTGTACCATACATTGGAAGATGTTAAAATAAAAAGAGACAAGATTTGCACTCCCTTAGCGGTAAATGTAGGTGAAATGTCAATAAGAGCTTTTGGAATTAAACTGGTCTATTGACTTCTGTGCTAGATAATAAAATTGCCCTTCAACTACTGATAGTGTAAACACTGCTGCAATGGCTGTCCACTTCCTGACACATGAGCAGATGCATCCATTTGCGATTGACTTTTTGTTAGCATTGTCCTTTTTCAGTCATTCACGGGATGTGGGACCACTATCAAGGATGACTGTCAATCTTCACACTGTCTATCCCTTGTGAAAGTTGAGCTGAGTCATCACTTGAACCAACCAGTCCAAGTGGGAAAGGCACATGTCCAGTGTTAGAACATTCAGGCTTTTGACACAGCCAGAGTGATGTAACAACTGTCTGTTGCCCTTGTCCTTCTAGGTGGCAGGCATCATGGGTTTGGAAGATGCTGTTGAAGAAGCCTTACTAAGTTACAACAGTACATCTTGTAGATGTTACACACCAGAGCAATGTTATAGCTATAGTGGAGGGAATGAACGTCTAAGCTGATGCTGGGGCACCAGTCAGAAAGGATGGAATGAGTTCCTTGAGTGCAGCAGCACTCATCCAGGCAAGTGAAAGATATTCTATCACACTCCTAGCTTGTGTTTATTGAAGTGGGAGGGGTAAGGAGGTGAGTCATTTAGCACAGAATACTCAGCTTCTCATCGATTCTTGTTCCAGCATTTATGAGATTAGGCCACTTAAGTTTCTGACCAATGGTGACAGCTAGGAAATTGATAGTTGGGATGTGGATGGTTATGCCTTGTACCTGTGTGTTGAGAATATTAAATGCCACTTAGCAGCCCAAGCCTTAATGTTGTCAAGAACTTGCTATATTTATGCAAGGATGACTATCATTCATTGGGAGGAATTGCAAATTTTATATTTTGTGATTTTCAATTTTGCAAATTTTATATTTTTGTGACCTTGACCTTAAGAATAGTCACCCTCACTTTATCTCTGGAATTTAGCTTTTTATGTATATCTTCACCAAAGCAGGTAAAGCTCACAGACTTCCTTTCCTATAGGGCATTAAAGAATCAGATAGTTTTTCTCTTATGATATAAAACTAGTTTTTTTCTTATGATGTAAAACTAGTTTTTAAGAATCCAGATTTATTGATTGAATTTAAATTTCACCAACTGCCCTGATGGGATTCAAAACCACATCCTCAGACCATTAGCCTGGGTCTCTGAATTAATAGTTCAGGACACTACCACAAAACCACTGGCTCCCATTATGGTGGCTGAAGTTGATAAAAAGGCTTTACATTGTGTTTTGCGTTAATGCTGAGCTCTGCCATTATGGAGTATGTAACTCTACTCCATTAACCGCTTAATCATCCGTAACTATTCACCACTGCTTTGATTGAACCTGGGTTTGTGGGATCATTTAACTCTGTCAATTGCATTGTGTTCACTGTCTAGCGTGCAATGCATTTTGCATTGTGGCTTTAACAGGTTGACACTTCATTTTTAAGCGTAGGTGGGCTATTGTTTCTGGCAAGCTCTTGTAGATGTTCACTGAACAAGATTCAAACACATATATGATGGCAATACTAAACTGACAGATAGCAATCTTAAGCATGCCTGCTGCACTTATGTACTTGCTGCTCTAAATGTAAGACATAGGAGCAGGAGTAGGCAATTTGGCCCCTCAAACTGGCCTCACCATTCAATAAGATCATCGTGGATCCACCCCAGGCCTCAATGCTGCTTTAATGTCAGTTCATCATAACCTTCAATGCCATGGTGTTTCAAACATCTATCTACCATTTCTTTAAATACTTTCAGTGATCTAGCCTCCACAATTCTCTGCTGTAAAGACTTCTAAGAGAAAGTAAGGACTGCAGGTGCTGGAGAGTCAGATTTGAAAAGTGTGATGCTGGAAAAAGCAGGTCAGACAGCATTGAGGAGCAGAAGAGTCGATGTTTCGGGCACAAACTTCCAAATATTCATAGAGTCATAGGGATGCACAGCATCCTTCAGTCCAACTCGTCCATGCCGACCAGATATCCAACCTAATCGAGACTCATTTACCAGAACTTGGCCCATATCCACCTAAACCCTTCCTATTCATATACCAATCCTGATGCCTTTTAAGTGCACTTGTACCAGTCTCCAACACTTCCTCTGGCAGCTCAATCCATACACGCATCAAGCTCTGCGTGGAAAAGTTGCCCCTTAGGTCTCTTTTATATATTTCCCCTCTCACCCTAAACCTGTGCCCTCTAGTTCTCAACTCCCCCACCCCAGGGAAAAGACTTTGTCTATTTACCTTATCCGTGTCCCTCATGATTTTATAAACCTCTATAAGGTCACCCCTCAGCCTTCAATGCTCCAGGGAAAACAGCCCCAGTCTATTCAGCCTCTCCCTATAGCTCAAATCCTCCAACTCTGGCACATACTAGTCAATCTTTTCTGAACTCTTGCAAGTTTCAAAACATCTTTCCAATAGGAAGGAGATCAGAATTGCACACAATATTTCAAAAGTGGCCAAACCAACATCTTGTACAGCCACAACATCTTGTACAGTTCAAACTCCTGTACTCAATGAAATCAACGTTTCGGGCCTTTATTCCTGATGAAGGGCTTTTGCCCGAAACGTTGATTTCGCTGCTCGTTGGATGCTGCCTGAACTGCTGTGCTCTTCCAGCACCACTAATCCAGTATTTGATTTTCAGCATCTGCAGTCATTGTTTTTATCCTGTACTCAATGCTCTGACCAATAAAGGAAAGCATAGCAAACACCTTCTTTGCTATCCTATCTATGTGCGACTCTACTTTCAAGGAGCTATGAACCTGATAGTGACAAATGCCTGCATGCTTTCTGCTGAAGAGTTTCATGAAAGGCACAGTGTTGTAATCAGTAACCTTAGTATTCAAGTGTTAAGATTACATTAAAATATATGATTTAAAGACACACAGGCATGACAGAAGTTTGGAATAGGGTTTCACTAGCAGCAGTTGATACCACGTCAATTATTAAACTGAAATCTGAAATTGAGGTTTTTTTATCGGTCAAATAAATTAAGGGATACCAGGCAAAAGCATGTTGCTGGAGTTAGGTTGCAAATATGTCATGACCTCATTGATTTTTTTAAAATTAATTAATCTCCAGAAGGAGAAATTCCATTGCATCGCAGATTTAAATGCATGTCCCCTTAGTCTGTAACCAAGTCCCCTAATTCAAGACTTGTCCCACTCCTCAATATTCTATCCTCCCAGCCTCTCCAGAATGTTGAATGTTCCAATAGGAACATGCCTCACTCTTCTAAACTCTAATGAATAAATATCTGACTTGTGTAGCTATTTTTGGCAAGTCAACCCCTTTGTGATAGGAATCAGCCCAGTGAATCTTTATTGAACTGCCTCCAATTCCAATGCATCATTTTTAATATGGGAATTAAACCATACACAACATCCCACCAACACACTGTAGTTGCAACAAGACTTCCCTATATTTAAACTCCAACCCCCTAATAATAAGGGCAAATCCATTTGCCTTTTTAGCGACATGTTGCAACAGCATGCTGACTTTGTGCTTCATGCAGAAGACACTCAAATCCTTCTATGCTGAACGTTTTTGATTTGATTTGATTTATTATTGTCATATGCAGTGAAATACAGTGAAAAGTAGTGTTTTGTGTGCTATCCAGGCCAATCATACTTTTGTAAGTACATCAGGGTAACAGAACACAATATAAAATATGGTGGTACAGCTGCAGAGAACGTGCGGAGAAAGATCAACTCTAATGTACTGAACATCTCTTCATAAGTCTGATAACAGTGGGGAAGAAGCTGCTCTTGAATTTGTTGGAACATGGTTTCAAACTTTTGTATCTTCTGCCTGATGGAAGAGGGTGGAAGAGAGTACACTGGGATGGGAGAGGGTCTTTGATGATGTTGGCTGCTCTCCTGAAACAGTGGAAAGTATAGACAGAGTCAATGGAAGGAAGGCTGGTTTGTGTGATGAACTGGGCTGCATTCACAACTCTCAGTAATTGCTTGCAGATTTGGCCAGAACAGTTGCCATACCAAACTGTGATGCATCTGGATAGGATGCTTTAGGTGGCGCACTTATAAAAGTTGGTAAGAGTCATTGTAGACATGCTGAATTTCCTTAGCCTTTTGAGGAGAAATTCCTCACATTGCAGAATTAAATGCATATCCCCTTAATCTGTAACTATGTCCCCTAATTCAAGACTCCCCCACTAGTGGAATCATCTTCTCAATATTCTATCCTTTCTTATTTGGAGTGTCTCTCAATTTTTTTTCTAAAATTGATTGTTTTGATTCTTTCTGCCAAAGTGCATCTGCCAAATTTTGTCCACTCATTCAAACTACCTCTTGCAGATTTGTTATATCTGCACCAGGATGTGCCCTACCACCTACTTTTGTATTGTCAACAGATTTGGATACATTACATTCTGCCATCTCCTCCAAGTCATGAAGACAAATAATATGCATTTGAGGCCCTAGAATTGATCCTTGTGGTAATCCACATTTCTCCTACAGGAAATTTGCAGTCTTCCTAACAGCTGCATCCCCACAGAATTCCATGAGCATTTAAATATCCCATTGCCAACAAGATCCAATTCAGATGGAGACTCGATGATTTCATTTGTCCAATGTCAGGAAAGCATGGTTGTTCTTGTACGATTTAGTCATCATGAAGATGTGTAATTTTGTCTATTTGCACACTGCAACTTTTGCATCACGACAAAACACTTTGACATTAAGGAAGTCCAAATGTGTTGTATAACAGCCAAGCAACCCTATACTGAGAGTTCAACTTGAGGTAGAAAAACATGATCAGGTATCCCATCAAAATAATGGAAAAAAACACGAAGCCAATTTTACTTTAAAATCAAAACCATTTCCATCCCTATCCCTATTTTTCTCAAAGATTCTGTAACATATTGGAATGCTGGGCACTCTCTGGTAACTTGTCTAAATTATGAGTGCCATCATATTTTGTGATCTTATATATAAGAGGGAAAAGGAAATTGAACCCAAAACCTTAAAGTACACTTCTTCCTCAAGGATTACTAAACTCAGATCAAAATGAGAAGCTGCACTTGTTTTCTCCCTTGTTTCACATATATATTAGAAGACAAATAATTATTCTTTGCCAATTTTCCCAGGCCAGAGATCAAATTGGAGCTTTCTAATTAGCAATGGTTCAGTACAGTGATGGTCAATGTCAACTTTCAAACTTCCAGGATGTCCTTTGGACTATCCTTAAGTTTCAATTATCAGTAAAAAAAAGGCCTTTATACATTTTTCTAGCAGTTGGCTGTCAATGAGCTGAGTTAAACTGTGTACTTGTGTTCTTTCATTACTCATCAAATCAGCATTAGTGCTGCAGTCTGCTGAGACCTCCTGAAGCACACACTGACAATTTAATGACAACAGTTGGATATGAATTCTGATAATTAATTCATCCTAATTGTCATTTGAGATGTTGAGATGGGTAAACATTTATTATTAAAACATATTCATATGAAGAAACAATAGATAAACAGTAAAATCCAGATAATTTTAAACATGGGACAGACAGAATCATCAGATTTTTTGATTTGATTAGATTCCCTACAATGTGGAAACTGGCCCTTTGGCCCAATAAGTCCACACCGACCTTCTGAAGAGTAACCCACCCAGACCCATTCCCCTACATTTACCCCTAACACTATGGGCAACTTAGCATGGCCAATTAATCTAACCTGCACATTTTTGGACTGTGGGAGGAAACTGGAGCACCCAGAGGAAACCCACGCAGACATAGAGAGAATGTGCAAACTCCACACAGACAGTTGCCCAAGGCTGAAATCGAACCTGGGACCCTGGTGCTGTGAGGCAGCAGTGCTAACCACTGAGCCATTAGAATGATACAGCATTGGGAAAGCCATTTAGCCATGTGTGCTGGATGTTCTGTTGTCCAAAATACTCAGAATTATTTTGCATCAAAAACAACAAACGCAACTTCTACAGGATTTTTGGTGTGAGTGAAAGACATTGACTGAATCACGAAGACCTAAGTTCAGTTCCTGTGCTTAGCTCACCAATCTTAGCCAAAACGGTATTGGGACATTATAACTCATTGGTGAAAATTCAGCCAAGTCTCACTTGATCATTCTCCAGTGCTGATTTGGAGATGCCGGTGTTGGACTGGGGTCAAAGTTAACTGGTGGACAAAGTTAAAAATCACACAACACCAGGTTATAGTCCAACAGATTTATTTGGAAGCACTAGTGTTCGAAGCACTGCTCCTTCATCAGATGTTTGTCCGAAGAAGCAGCACTTTAAAAGCTAGTACTTCCAAATAAACCTGTTGGACTATAACCTGGTGTTGTGTGATTTTTAACATTATCCAGTGCTGCTTACTAGAAAATATACAAATGTGGAAATTTAAAGAGAAGGATGTGGTTCCTCCATATTTTCTACTGCAGGCCAAATAGTCTGTTCATCTTCATTGTTCAGGGTCACAAATGGGAAACAATCATTTGGAAAGGATTTTGTAAGATGATCATTTCCCATGGAGCAATGATTATGTCAGAAGATATTGGACCTTCATATTCAAAAAAACCTGGCCTGGATAAATACTTATTAGGTTATTTTACCATATATTAAAACTGCTTGGACACCTAACATTTATAAATTAAAAGTTTAAAATACTGATTTTCCATTCTAGACCAAATATGAAAGGATGCTTAGGAGAAACATCAGAACAGTTTCACGCTTTTCATGGTTTCACATAGACTTATTAAGTTAGACTAATTGCAACAAGTTGGCACTGCATAACTTTAATATTGACAGCACTATATTAATATATTTAAAAGATTCAATCAGTGGATACAACAGCTGAAGGACATAGTTAAGTTTTCTTCTCTTTGATGCCCGTGATATTTGCTTGAACAGCAGTAAAAATCCTTGTACTCTGTCCTTGATGCCTGTGCCCTGTCCTATCTGTTGGAAGGGAGGCAATGAGATAAGACGGAAACTTACTGTAAACTCCTTGGAACTACGAGTTCTCCATTATATCATCATTTTGAATGCACTGACGCATAGGATGTATCAACAGATGATAATAAGAGCAATTTCTTCGAATATCGGACACATGTTAACAATGTACATTTTTCCACTAACTTTTTTTTCCAATTATACATATCATAACTCTTCCATGACCGTTTGTTAAATACGTGCTATTCCGTTTGAACGAGGGCTTTGTACTAAAAAATCTTGCAGGTGCAGCAGAGACCTTGGCCGGAGTCTGCAGCTGATTTTTTTTTATATTCGAAAACAGTTACACTGTGTTGTTAAATAAGCCGTCAAGGTCTTTCAAATGGGATAAATGTGGATGAGAGACAGCTTCTCAGTATTCTGTCTGCAAGAGGGGTAAGTAGTACTTTTGCGGTGGAAATTGGGCATAATTACGAACAGAATAATATCAATGTAAATGTATACAGCTGTCTGTTAATGCATTTTCTTTCATCAATAAGTTTTTTTTATGTTAGTCTTAAGAACAGATGTGGTTAGGTGAAACTTTACGATAGCAAGAGTTAAGATATTTCAAGGCATTTAGGAAAATTTTCACAAAGCCTCAAACCTTTTTGTTGTATGTAGTGCAGGTTTGCGTCATCACAGACCTTCTATTTTTATGCACTTGCAAGGATAAATTTGCATTTGAGAAAAACTTCGATTTGCTACCGAGACTAAATATAGCAACTTGAAATGGTCACTGTTGAATGATCGTGTGGGTCTATTCAGTTGAATAATGCCGCGTGTCCCATTTTAACAAAGCCTTATGAATGGATTTATTGCAGGACTGCACAGCACCTTCTGGGACTTGGTCTGTACTCGTTGTTCCTTTTTCCTATGCACATACCTCTTTGAGAATTTGGTCTAAAGAGGCATAGGGCATGGGAAAATGGGGCGATGGAGGCTGCGTCTTCTGCCTGCTAACCATTGATGAAGAAACCTGCGTCATTTTAGGTCGTCGCCAATCGCTTGTCACAGTGGATGGCAAAATCTCCGAACGTCTCTCTTTTTCAATATACTACTTTAAGAGAAAATCAAACCGCCGGCACCTTTATATTTCTATTCGTTGCTGAAATAAAGTCGTCAATATTCAATTTCAGTGCCTGAGTGTCATCTGTATTTCAAACTAGTTTTCCACGTCGGGTGCAAATCGAAAGTCATGGGTGGACTAATTTGTTCAAATACAGTTCTGATGAAGCCAATTATATATTTTCAGAAATAGCGTATTTTACGGCAGAGTTATGTCAAAGACATCACCAAATATAAAATAAAATGTCAGTCTTTGTCAAACGGGCAAAAACCATTCAATATGTCAGTCAAATCTCGGAATTCGGAGGTCAAATACACACACACTATTTCTGGACACGACTTGTATACTCTATGTATGGACATGGGGTCCAAATGCTTCCAACATTCATAGATTGTAAATGTTTAACTGGAAAACATGCCTGGGGATGATTAATACAAAAGCCAAGCAACTGTTTTATCACTACTCAAGCTCAAACAAGCACATTAAATTTCATGTAATAGTGACAAAAAAATACGAAAATAATCCCATCAAAATCTATGGGAAGGAGAAAAGAGACTGTAAATTAGCGTTGGGACTGCATTCTAAAAGTGCCTCTGTAGCTAATGCAATGGCACGACTTTTGAACTGAATTGCCAAAAGCTCCGTATGTGTGGGTCTAATCTCCAACATCTGCAGTCCTCACTTAGCTCCCAGGTGAGCTCGCCATTTATAAAATTACTGAGAAAAATAAATATTTTGGGCAGTGAGGAGGAGATAGCCCAGTGCGTGCGTTACTCACATTTTAAATAATGAACAATCAAAGATCAAGTCTTTAAATTTACTTTATTTTGGTAAATTAAGTTCCATATCGTTAACCCACGATATTGTCCGATCGTTTTAAGAGAATGCATTGATTGCACTCGCCGCCCATGGTCAGTAACTCGACGGTAAGTTGTGCCTCGGCTTTAAAAGGAGTGTTTGAGGCCCGCCAGCTCCCAGCAAATAGGTCTTCCAAAGCAGTTGGTTGTCAACCTCAAAAGTAAACGTACTACATTCCTTAAGTCAAGAAGAAAAAAAAAGAATAGACAGATGCTGGTTCTTCCAGGTTGTCCGCTTTAGAAAATTAAACTATTTCTTTCTCAGGAGTTATTGCCAGCAGAATTTTTCAGGTGCCCACAGCACTCCATTAAATGGAAAGTAAAACAAGTGAATGTACTGCTATTTGACTGAGGGGGGGGCTTCACAATTCAAATTGAGTCTATTCTCGCTGGTGCGCGGGATGGGGGTAGATGTTCCCGTGGATTTATTTGAAACAAATTCGGATTTGGTCACAGCGGCACACAAATGAAATGCTACACCGAACGCAACTCCTACTCCCCCCTCCCCCACTGTTTCTGGTGCATCTTTGAAGTCTTGGTAACATACTGCAGTTCAGTGGGTACCTGGAAATCATAGAATCCCTACAGTGTGGAAACTGGCCATTTGGCCCTCCGAAGAGTAACCCACCCAGACCTACTACCATAACTAATGCACCTGACCTACACATCCCTGAACATTTAGCATATCCAATTCACCTAACCTACACATCCCTGAACATTTAGCATATCCAATTCACCTAACCTACACATCCCTGAACATTTAGCATATCCAATTCACCTAACCTACACATCCCAGAACATTTAGCATATCTAATGCACCTAAACTACACATCCCTGAACGTTTAGCATATCCAATTCACCTAACCTACACATCCCTGAACATTTAGCATATCCAATTCACCTAACCTACACATCCCTGAACATTTAGCATATCCAATTCACCTAACCTACACATCCCTGAACATTTAGCATATCTAATGCACCTAAACTACACATCCCTGAACGTTTAGCATATCCAATTCACCTAACCTACACATCCCTGAACATTTAGCATATCCAATTCACCTAACCTACAAATCTTTTGGACTGTGGGAGCAAACTAGAGCAGCCGGAGGACACAGGGAGAATGTGCAAACTCCACACAAGACATTCGCCCGAGGCTGGAGTCACCTGGGTCCCTAGCGCTGTGAAGCAGCAGTGCTAACCACTGAACCATCGTGTCGGTAAAGGTATGACATGTAGAGTGTGTCACCTATTCCCTACAAACTGTTCACAGATTCCTAACACCCGCAGTACTTTATTTCATTTTAAGGTTGATTTGGAAATGTGTTCTCACACTTTGGAATTGAGTGATCTCAGCACTTTATCTAGTTCAGATGTGCAGTTGTATTAATTCGGAGTTGCATTCGCCTCACTTTTCCTGAAGAGATACCTGAACCTTCAGGAGCAAGAATCCTGGCTGATTTTCTCTATAACCAGGAGAAGCAACGTTTTTGAACGTTCCCCAACACACACCCCTTCCGGTCCCCTGTGCCTTTGAACTTCCAGATTAAACAAAATAGTTTTCACTCCACCCCACAGAGGGACTTGTTTTCCATTGGTGACGCCCAGAGCACATTCCCAAAACAACTTTAAAATAAAACAAGGAACTGTGATGTTCGAAATCTGAAGTAAAAACAGGAATCGCTGGAATTGCTGAATGAACCAAGTACCCAATCACTGACATACTCGGGGTGACTGTAACTGCTTTATTTCTGTCCCACGTGAGTCCTCAGCCCGAAGTAAAATATGAGCTCAGTTTGCTTAATGGGAAAGGAATATTAATATAAAGTTTGGAAGATGATCAGGGTTTAAGAAAAGGAAGGTTGCGTTGGAACAAAAACAGGAATCGCAGGAGAAACCCAGCAGTTTTGGCAGCATCTGTGGAGACAAAGAATTAACATTTCGGGTCGGTTCTGACCAAACACTGGATCTCAAACGCGATCTCTGCTTTCTCTGCACAGATGCTACCAGCCCTGCTGGGTTTCTCCAGCGATTCCTGTTTTTGTTCCAACGCAACCTTCCTTTTCTTAAACTCTGGTAATCTTCCACACTTTATATTAATATTCCTTTCCCATTAAGCAAACTGAACTTATAATATCTTTTACTTCGGGCTGAGAGGATACAAGTGGGACAGAAATAAGACAGCTACAGTGACCCCCGCGTATACCAGTGATTGGGTACTTGGTTCATGAAGCACTAGTGGTACCGATAGGAATTGCAGGCGACAGAAATGTCGAGTGTTGACAGTTGTTTGCGGGGTTGCGCTGATAAGAAGCAGGAACACTTGTGGCCTATTCGGCCCATTGAGATTGCAGCTTCTTTCATCTGCACTTCGCTGCTAGATCCCCATTACCCTCGTCTTTAGGGTCAGGCTGAGGTTTGCACCTAGAATGAGAGCTACCCAGCTCGCGGTTCCTCACCGTGGCTAAGATTATGGACGACTATGTGAACTATTGGATACAACCAAATCATAAGTGGTACGCGTGACTAGATCAGAACCAATCTCTAGATCCAACAAAGTAAATGGTTTGCACCGCAAGATTTTTATTTTAAATCGACCTGTTCCGCCCGCTGGAGCAGATGGGCCTTAAACCCGGGCCTTGTGGTCCAAGGGCAGAGACACTACAACTGCACCACAAGAGGGCTTTCAAGCATTTACGGGGAAAAAAAATCTAAAATTGGGTCTTCGGGAAGAAAATGGTATTTTAGAAATAACTATTAGTAACGTGTGCACCTCATTAATTTTATCTATTGATTCAGAAAATTGAAACAAGGAGGTCCCAATAGGAACAGGTTCTAGAGACAGCAGATGCTGGAAGTCAGAAGCACATGGAACAGCGTTGAAGTTTACTCGCAGTCCTGAGTAAGGCCTCATACAATCTGCGATTACAGGTGGGCCAGAAATACCAAACCATCAAAACGGTAATAACATTTAGACCCACTGTGCTCACTAAATTTATTAAATGTTAACGATGTTACAGGTTTCTCCAAACTCAGAGCCATATCGGTGTGTACCCACCTCACAGATAGAGAGGCTTTCTTAGCTGGAGGATATAATCAGCTCCTGCACCACTCCAAAAAAAAAGCATAGTTGCGCCTCAAGATTTTAGCTGCTGAGTGGTCAGTTAATGGGAACCACGCCATAGCCAAACTATTTAAATAGACTTTAATGAAACGACTAATGGAGTGGAAACAGAACTTGGACATGTCCTTAATTCTGTGCAAACACAACAATGAAGCATCACTTTGAGACATCGACAATATTTGATACTTTAAAACAAGTCCAGAATGGCCATGCAGGACAATATCAATACCCACACTGAGACACAGGACCGAGCACCGATCAAATAGGAATATAACAACAACAAAAAGTATTGGAGAAACTCAGCAGGTCTGGCAGCATCGTTGGAGGGAAAGCAGACTTTCCAGTCCAGTAACTCTTCTTCAGATAGGAATGTGTTGTGTTTGGTCTTGATCAGAATTCCTGCGTTTAACTTTCTTCAAATTTCACGATTGTTTTCCCCAACATCTGATTTTGTAACAATTCAAAATCGGTTTGGCTCCAGTTAAAAGCTGTTTGACTTCAGTCGGAGTTTTAAAACGATTGGTAGCTGACGAACATGCCAGTCCTATGGGGATAGAAATTCACCATGATACTGTACATCAAAACATTTTAAAGTTAGCCATAATTCGCATATTTTCTGATTTGACGTCCATTTGTGTATGTTTAGACCTCCTGCGGTTTTACACGCTAAATCTGACGCATACAGGAAAGTTGTCCTTTGATTTTCACCCAGACCTGTAGCAAATGTCTTATATTTGTAATTGCAGCCAGTTATAAAATAAGAAAGCGCATTATATTCTGTAAAATGTCGAACATTTATTCCATCCCATTTAAGGACACACCATTTGGAAATATCTGACATTCCACTTCACTGTGAATCTGATGCTCTTTAATACCAGTGGCCTCAAAATGGAAGTAAGGGTCACCTCTGCCCTCCCCAAAGCGCACTTGTAAAATTCAAAAGCAATAAAAGTCAGTAGGCTCTACGTATAATCAACCATGACACAGGCCCCGCTGTGAGACAGTGAGCTCTTAATTCAACAGCACCAAGTACAAGTTTATCGCCAACAAAAGTGTTTGCAGAAGCGAGGGCATGAAATGAGACATAATCGTGTCAGATCGTTAGAAAACTGCTGCATTGTGAGGATTGTGTTTGGTAGAGAAAAAAAGTTTTCGAAAGGATACGAGGATAAAGCCGACAAGTACAGGCCTGTCAGCCTAACATCCGTAAAGGGGAACCTTTTTGATGTAGTCATGTGGGGGGAAGTAATTGGCAATTGAAATGTATGGATTAATGAATGAAAGTCAGCTCGGATCTGTTAAAGGTACATGGTCTTTGGCTAACTGAATCGAATGCTTTGATGAATAATGGAGTGGGTTATGAGATCAGTGCGGTTGAAATGAATATGAACCTTCAAAAGGTGTATGACAAAGCACCATGTAAGGAATTAGGAGATTAAAGGGAGCAGCACAGTTTTTTTCCGATTAGAGGGAATCACGCAATAATGTTGTCGAAGGAACATAATTGGAAGTACTGTTCTGCTATTAATGATGTGGATATAAGTCAGGGCTCAATTACGATATTTCTAATTGACAGAAGACCTGGAAAGGTAGTTATCAGGAACAAGCAGTGAAATAACCCTGGGAATGATTTAAACTGACTGCGAAATTGACATACATATGGCAGATGATGCTTAATATAGAGCATTGTGAGGTAATTTACAGCAAGCCATAAAACAGTGGGGCAAACGAAGGACCATTCGGCCCATCCAGTCTGCTCTACCACTCAATGAAATCATAACGAATTTAATGGCCTTCCACGTCACTTTCCTGCTTTTTCCCCATAGCCTTGACTCCTTCACTGATTAAAAGCTTGCCTCTCTCAGCCTTCATGAGGTAACCTCTACCGCTCTATGTGGCAAAGAATTCCACAGATTCCCTACCCTCGAGCAGAAAAAATATCCCCCCCCCGTCTTCAATCAGTCATTTATTTATTTAGTCACGATAAATTCACTTTTTCCATGTCAAAATGAATTCAGAAACGAGAGGCGGACAAACGAAATGAATGCAGAAACGGAGATTTAAAGGTGTCTATACAAGCTTGCAGCTGGCAGAGCAAATTGTTAAAAGGCCCTGGTGATAAGGGGTGCTACCCTTCTGAAAGGAGTATCTTTGGAATTATATAGTAAATGTCGTCAAAGATCACATGTTCATAATTTAAAATGGAGTAGATGTCCTGAGGATTTAACTAATATGGCTTCCGCGACGTGGCCCGGGATTGGGTGATTTTCTGCAGCGGAAGGGTATGTGGTTCCTGTCTTCTGCTCGACCTTTAACAAAGATGGCCTTTGTCTTACTTTTTAAAATATGATTCCTGTTTCTAATACAGCACTGTGGTAAGGCGCCTTTTCACTTTTTTTTGTCAAAATACGACGGACAATACATTTCTATTTCATGCTTAATATTCATCACACCACACGTGCGATGTTGAGAAGGTGTTTCCTTTGACCACCTTTTCGATCCTCAATTTTTTAAAAACTTAATGTTTCTTTAAATCTTCTCCAGGCCCCTTCCCTCTCCTTCTGCAATTTTGTCCCGTCCCAGTTCTCTGTGGCCCCAGGCCATCCTATGGCCCACTATTCATGACTAGGCTTTTTCTGAACTCTGAAGTTCTTTCCCTAAACCTCAATCTCCTGGTTTGAAACACGTTTTATAATCTGCCTCTTTAATGGATTTTTAGATATCTTTTTTAGTTCCATAACACTTGTATGAAATGCATGGAAAGAGCTTTCTTCTCAATGAGAGGTAATAAGATAAATGTAGAACTCATCTGACCAGACAGGGCAAAACTACACCCACAATCCATGTCAGGACGCGAACCAGTCAGCACCGCTTTAAAGTAATTGATAGGGGAATCACCAGTGACATTAGGGAAAACATTTTCAAGCAGGGAGTGGTTACAGAGTGGAATGCACTTACTGAGTGTGGTGGAGGCAGGGACATCCTGAGTTTCAAAAGGAATATGTTGGATTGTTGTATAAAAAGGACGGATGTGCATGGTTACAGGGACAAGAAGGGGGTGGCGCTGGGTGAGATGATCACAGCCCCAGAGCCAACACGCTGGACGAATGGTCTCCTTAACAATTCAGCGACTGTGTGAGGTTGCTGGTTGCCAATCTGATCCTGCTTCTGAAAAATCTATCCGTACAAAATTATAGAACTGTGATCTTTCCCGACACGTTTAAATCAAGAGCTGGCGCCAAGTGCATGAATTGAATTGTGTTCATAGCTGATTCGGGGAAGAACAATCACTTATTCAGTTCCAATTATCATTTAAATTGCGATATCCCCACAAACGAGAACGCAGACAGTATTATCCCGCTTCGTCTGTAAAGGACAGGCATTTGTTCATCAAAATCAGATCTCAGTAAATGACAGCAAAGATCCATCCTTCCATTCCAGGCGTGATTAAATCTTGCCAGTCGAGAGTATGGCGCTGGAGTGGCACAGGAGGTCAGGAGAATCAACGTTTCAGGCAAAAACCCTCTTGCCAAGAGAGTCTGTCTCCACAATTTAAAACAGAAACAAATTAGGCTATGTATATAAATATTTACTAATACAGCAAGGCGAAGCAAGACTTTATAACCCGCTGTCCCCTTTAATGGTTTCGATATTAGGTATCATAAAGGTAGCACTCGCATGAAGCGGTGCCAGTCAAATGCAGAGTTTTTACTGGAATATTCCAAATGTTTTTTAATGAAATCTTCTGGTCCTGAGATAGCCGCTTCCAACCTTGGAAGAATGGACTGAATGGTCTCACTCAGTGCCCTCATGTTTCTGGGGCTGACATTGCAGATGCCCCTTTCGAACCAAACCAACAAATAGAAATCTGTGACAAAGAATAAATAGAATCTGCACAGCTTACCGAATCTGATTTCGCAATTACTGCCCCCGTTTGAATCCAGGATCTCGTATCCCAACCCCAGCCCATTGCTGTAACTGTGTTGTAATTAGTGCTGTCAGATAATCATATCTGTCCTGGCCTTAGTGGTTGGATTTGCAGTATTTACCTTGAGTTAATTCATCACCGACACTTATCGGTATATTGATAATGTCATTTTATTTCTAGTTGAACTTGGCGCCACATCTCGATATCCTCAATTTATCACGTCGTGTATTCATGGTTCTTCTGTCGGATGTTGCAAGGGTCTGCTGGTGAGTCAAGCTCTTGTTTATTGGAATCCTTGCTTTGATGTAGAGGCGAATTTACTCATTAGTGTAACACAAAGTCCCATAAATACTCGCTTGTTTGTGACACCGCCGCCGCTCTCTGCTGTGCTCAGGGCTGAGGATGCTGGAGATCCCCTACTCTGTGGAGTGGCTTGCTCAGAGCAGTCAAAGACTGGATGGGCCTGGGCAACATGTCAGCCTGAACCAGAACCTGGACGGACAATCTGCCGGCAGCAAGCAAGCGCTCACTGTTCAACAAGAGACAGGGGACGGTGAGCTGTGCAGAGCCGACACAGCGCACAGCAAAGACAGAGGGATCCCCAAGAAAGAGAGTGAAAGCTCAGTAAAAAGCAAGAACCACTGGGGCAAAACTCCACAGGGAGCTTTGGAATCCCCCGGTAAGTAATGATAATGAATAACAAGCAACAAAGGGACATCTACTCCTTAATGAACTATAGCTCCAACTTAAATCTCCTTTCCCGGCCTTAAACTTTTTTGAGTCTCAAATTACTACAGTTGCTGGAATCTGTATTGGAACAGACAAGGCTGGAGATCCCAGCGGGTCAGCCAGCATCCATGGAGAGAAAGCGAGCTAATGTTTCGAACCTAGCTGACTCTTCATCAGAATTGAAGTTCACTCAAACGTATTTGTTTCCCTCCTAGTTATTTTTCTGTCTTTACCCAACTTTGTTTCGCGTTTCCTTCCTGTGTGAAGCTTTATACAATTGCTTCGTTCAGAAAAGCTAAACCTATGAGGTCGCCTGAATTATGGGGCTGAAATCGGAATCCAGCTCATTTCAAAGACTGGAGCACGTTACAGCAGAGGGTGGACCTTTTGCATTTTACTGGAGAAGGCCTAGCAATTGTCTCCGGTGGTTTGCACCAACCTTCAGTGAGCTGCATGTTTGCCTTCTCTATACAGTGAGCTGCGAAGTTAGTGCCTCCCTGGACAGGGACTCCAGAACCGAGGGATGGGCTGATCGCCGGAGGCTTCGCACTGTCTTCACCGGGGAACAACTGCGCGTTCTCGAGTTGAGTTTCCAGTGTCAGCAATATCCGGGATCCGAGCAGAGGCGGAATCTAGCTGGAGAGCTTCATCTATCCGAGACACAGGTGAGCACTTCCCCTTCTCTAATTCGGCCCAGCATCAAACCATGCCCCTTTCATATGCACCCCTCTGAAAATGGCGATCTCGATGAACGGGAAGATAACTCATCGCCAGCTTCTGTCTTTGGCGTCTTATCATCAACCCTGGGGGAAAATAAAATCATCTTATGCTGCCAGCTAACTTGGCCAAGGCTGGGAATGCTTGTCCAGCTACGCAGAGAACAAACACACATTTCACTCTGCTGTCATATAGCACAATGAAATTATTGAGCATGTGAGAACTCCCAAAATATTTCCATACAATAATTTGGGAAGCATTTTCCAACAACTTACACTTACCCACACACAGCAAGTTCCTTGCTCTTTATGCCATTGACAAATGACAGAATAGACTTGTGTTGAAAGGTCATTACCAATCTAAATCATTCACTCTATTTCTCTTTACGTGGTCCAGGCAACCCATATTCAAGTCCCATCTATTAGTGTGTCATATTCAAATAGATTGATTCAAAGTAATTATTTCTCTCCACAAACCTGCTGAGCATTTCCATAATTTTCAGTTTCAGATCATATTTCCAGCATATATAGTATCTCGCTTTTACTAATTCAGTTTGTTTTGTCTTTTCCACATGAAAACAGCCAATATCCTATCAATAGATCATTAAAAGAATTTTTTTTAAATGTCAAAAACTTGGGTAGCACAGTGGGAATGAGATAAAACCAGCTGCTTTTTTTACTGCAAAAATACACTTTATTCATAAACATTATCTGCATAATTTGGGGCAGCACTGTGGCTCAGTAGTTTGCACTGCTGCCTCATAGTGCCAGGGACCCAGGCTCGATTCCATTCTTGGACAACTATATTGGCGTGGAATTTGCACATTTTCCCCATGTCTTTCCTCCAGGTTTTCTGGTTTTCTCCCACAGTCCAAAGATGTGCAGGTTAGGTGAATTGGCCATGGCAAATTGGCCCATAGTTTCAAGGAATGTGTAGGTTGGGTGGATTAGCCATGGGGAATAAAGGGTTGCAGGGATTGGGGATGGTGGTGGTGAGGAATACTTTTCAGAAGGTCAGTGTGGACTTGATGGGCTGAATTGCCTGCTTCCACACTATAGGGGTTCAATGATTCTATGATATAAAAGGTCCTAAAATGGTTCCATATAGTCTTTACAGAGAGAAAAAAAATAAATTTGATATCTCTCAGATCATCTCCACAGTTACAAAAACAGAGACATTTCCATTCATGCACAAAACTACCTATTTTGAGATAGAGAGAGTGCCTGAGAACTGAACTGTTATACAGAAGTATTTCAGATGGTGGCCTTTCCACACTGTACCTTCGTGGCTTTTCTTGATTTCAAAAATATAATACTTTATTCATAAAATTCTTTACATGCATACATAATCACTAGAGCAGTTCGACTCTGGACAGTTTTTACATATTGGGAACAAACAAGCATTTTGTACTTATACAAGATTATATTTATGTATATTTGGGGCAATGGGGGGGTCTGATAACTGAATGGACCCCCACTGTACTTTGGCAGAAAGACACTTTGGTGGTCTTTCCCAACTGTGCACCTTGGTGTCAGCTGCCCCAAGAATAGTTTTTGATTTAGCCAGAATTGACAAATTCTTACAGACTTCCAATATAAATCTGTTAAAGCCTAATGTCTGTCATCATAACTGACTGCAGAGTCCACTCCTCAGTCCTCCCAAACATAAGAATTTCATTATTCCCATAACTGCTGCATCGTGTGGCCAGATTTTCAAAAGTCAAAATTGGTTCACATTGAAAAGCCCTTGGAAGCCAAGACTGTGCCAGATGAGTCACCAGTTTGGGAGGGTCTAGGTGTGATCATGTGATGGTGTGTTGATTGTATGAGATGGTAAACAGTCGTGTTGAAACCACCTCAAATGTTACTGCATCTAGTCAGAGACTGTAAACCCTATTGGAGAGTTGATGGGACAAGTAAAGCTTTTGTTTTATCTTTTGGCTCGATATCCAGTCTATGAAAATGTTGCAGTGCTGCATCTGAAAATACTACTTAGAAAACAGCGCTCCAATGTTCGCAGACTCTGTTACCACCATGCCAGAGCCTCTATAGGGCAGAATCCTTCTGTCATACTGACATTTCAAAGATTTTCCAACCTTCTGCCTGCATTGTTACACATGGAATGTCAAATTCAAACATGCCTCACCGTATTTTCAAATTAAATTTCCAATTTTAAAGGTACAGTCTAAATGGGTAGAATGTTTTATGGCTACATTCACAATATACACTATTTGCAAATGTTTCCAGCTCATAGTCAGAGAATTCCTCCAGTTATTACATTTAAACAGACATGGATTGCCAAGTTATGAGATACTAACACTCCCACAATGATCTGAAGTAAAAAATTCCTTTGAATTATTTGTCATAAATTAATGATCTCCAAATATATTAAAACTACATGGGTTGGCATTCTATTTGACCCTGAACTGAACTTCAAGCATCTATCCCATAAAGCATCAAGCTAACTTGTCCATGTCCATTCATTTACCCTATTTTCAACTCTGCCCCAGGACATTCAGTGCTGAAATACTTCTCCAATACTAAATGATCTTTGGTATGGACTATCTCAACGATTTCCTGGCCAGCCTCCAACTGGCAAATTCCACAAACCTGAGCTTATCCAACACTCTACTGCCTGATCCTAACTAGCGCAAAGTTTCCTTTTTCTTGTTGACCTACAATGGCTCCCAGCCTACTAATACCCCAGTTTTAAAATTTTCAACCTTGTTTTCAAATCCACCCTCATAATGTCCCCTAGACCTCTCCACACCCCACCCTACTCATCCACTGGCTTCACTATTTCTAATCTCCTTCAGTCATACAACTATCAATGACATTGGAACATTCTAATTCTTGCACATCTTCAGTTTTCATCATTCCAATATTGGTGGCTCTGCCATTGTCCTTCTGTGCCATAAGATCTAAAATTCCCACTCTAAAAGTCTCCAGTTGTTTATCTCTCTGCTGTTAAGAGAGAGTAAATTCCTTTTTTTTGACTAAGCAATAGACAATAGACAATAGATGCAGGAGTAGGCCATTCTGCCCTTCGAGCCTGCACCGCCATTCAATATGATCATGGCTGATCATTCCTAATCAGTATCCTGTTCCAGCCTTATCTCCATACCCCTTGACTCCACTATCTTTAAGAGCTCTATCCAATTCTTTCTTAAAAGAATCCAGAGACTGGGCCTCCACTGCCCTCTGGGGCAGAGCATTCCACACAGCCACCACTCTCTGGGTGAAGAAGTTTCTCCTCATCTCTGTCCTAAATGGTCTACCCCGTATTTTTAAGCTTTTAATAATCTGTGCTAAATGGCTTAATGCCCAATTTTGTTTGACAATACACTTGTGAAGCAGCTTGGAATGTTTTACTACATTATATCTAATATAAGGTAACTTCCAGTTATTAAGGCAGCATGTCTTCTGGCTCACAGTGTGAAATTCCATTGGCGATCTTGCTAATGTTTATCATAAGACAGGGTTCTACTCCTCTCAGTGTATATTGTGGTAACAAGTTTCAGCAGGGAAACAATCTCTGAGCAATAGAGGCAGAAATAATTTAGTTTGGAATTGTTCAGCGACCTTTGCTAGAAAATGTTCATCAGTGTTAACTTTGTGTAAAGTAGGAGCAGACTTTGTTGCATGCTTCCTAAATATTAAACAACATGGCAATATTTACTGTCAAACCTCACACAGCAAAGAGTGACAATTTGAGTGAGTTGGTGGGACAAGTTGGAAACCATGGAGTCATAGTCCTGTGAGTCAATTGGAGTAGATTGGTTTTCTTTGATTTATTAATGGAATGGCAAAGTCAGCATTTGTGACCACACCTAATTGTACTTGAAAAGGTGATAGTGAGCCACCATTCCATATGATCTAAGAATTTCTGGTATGGATGATTTGCATGATTAAAGAAAAAAGGGAATTGTTTTTGCTAGCAGGGTGATAATGTTCTAATGTTACAGAGTAAGGACATTTTTCATGGCCAATGATATTTTGCAGTTTTTGATGTCAGAATCTGTATGCTGAGTACAAAAGGCATATCCAAGTAGAAAAAGCATAAGGGTGTGCAGGAAGGAAAATTTATCCAGGTACTTAAAATAGCTCGAAACCATTTGGTTCATTTATTTGTGGTGATGCTGTTTCATATTCTTTTTCAGGTCAAAACCTGGTTTCAAAATCGTCGAATGAAACTCAAACAGCAGCTTCAAGATGCTCGGGCTGAGGCATTTAAATCCAGATTGTTTCTTCAGTATTTCTCCAATCCCTTTGTCTCTATTCAAAGTTTGTATCCCATGACAAATTCCAGCTTTGTTGCTCATTTCACTGAATTTGGACCTCACCACACACAGACTTCTACCCCTTTATGTTCTCTTGACCATCGGTCAAACTTACAGCAGAGCAGTGCAAAAGCCACTCCTTGTCGATTCCACCCATATCTGCGTATCTAATAAAGAAATAAATTTATGGCAACATAAGATGCACATCAAAAATAGTAACTATAGATGATCTTTCATCAGGCAACATATTATAGTATATTTATTTTTTACATCTATTTTTGCAATTGTTTGTGGGACATTATTGCAATTGTACACACTAAATCATGAAGTCTTGAAAATCTTTCATCAGTAATCAGTCCTGAACAATCAAGCCTAAATCAGGTTGTGCTGAGAGTGAAGCATTGGTTTGCGTTCTTGTAATATACATTCCTTTTTATTGAAACTTGTTGAATCATTTGATAGATAATACAGAAGTTTTCAAAGGAGTGATCACAAGAATACATTGGAAGTTATATGGTAGACTAACTGTTTCTGAAAGATAGAGTTTCCAGCTTAGAATATCATATGCACAGGACAAAATATTTATCATTATTACTGTGGTTTGCTTCAACCAGCTTGTGACTCCAGAACTACTTCCTTTGGATTTTGTCTCCAGAATTCTCTAGACCTAACTCCAAACTGAGATGCAAATTTGTAGAAACAGATAAGGTCTTTAAACGACAAATGCTCCTGCATATTGTGGGTGGAACTGCTTTTCTGAATGGTCATTAGACAGTAGCAAGGAACAGTAACTCTGTTCATTCATTCCTTTTTCTTGCAAACTTATAATACTACCTCTCCTGAGATTTGTGACTCAGCCTAAAAATAAAAAAAGTGCGTAGTTTCATTTCACTAGAATTGTTATTTACATCAGTTTATACATCATGCTTTCATATTTCAGTATTGAACTTAATTTATAATAAAACTAGTAATGGTAAAGGAAAAACATGCAAAGAAAGCATTGTGCAATGAGCTCTAAGGTAAACTGCATTCACACTAATAATATAATTACTTCACATAGGTTATTGACATGCTTTTCAAAATGATGTGGCCACTATTTGAAAATTAATTAAAATAAGGTTGTTAGTGATAATGAGGCAGTAACCCAGTTTAGGTACTACGCAAATCAAATTTTGAAAACGTAATAGATTATTGATTCTAACAAAAGCAAATTTGTTCAAATGGTGACTAATGCCCTTTTTAAAATGTGGTCCCTGATGCTATGGTAGGCTGAGATAAGATGGATAAAGAAAAATTCTTCCCATTAACCCATAAATTAAGGAGAGGGAAATGCAGATTTTTAATCTTAGGCAAGTGATGCTTTGGGAATGTGAAGAATTTTTTTTATGCAGTCAGTGGTAATGACTGCCCATGAGGGTAGTGAAACAGGAAATAATTAATGGTTTCAAAAGGAAATTGGATAGCAGTAACAGTAAATAAACTTCTAGGCCCATGATGATAGAGTAGAAGAAAGGGACTGTCTGGATTGGTTCATGATGAGCCAACATGGATCCAATGGACTAAACAGCATCATTCAGTGCCTTAAATAGTTCTGGCACAAAATACTTAGAACAATTAATACAACTATGTTGTAAGTAATTAATAAAAACTACATTTTGTCTAATTTAATTAAGATGAAAAATAAACATCAAAATGACAGTAACATAAAGAGTAACCTTTTCCCAGTAAAAGTGGGTGAGTGTTATTTTAGTATGTACTAATATGGTTATATGTATAAATACAGGTTTCTTTGCATTGTGCTTTAAGTTTACTCACCCTAAAATGAGTCTTGACACTGAACAGTTTATGATCTACATAAGTACAGACATGTGCATCACAAACACAGTTGACCATTTGGAACCCTCAGTCTGAGCCACCATTTGATAACATCATGGTTGTTCTGATCAAGGCCTCAACACCACATTCTCTTTTGCCCCTCAATCAAAAATCTAATACTCAGCTTTAAAAATATTCAATGACTCTACATCCAGTGCTCCCTCGGTAAGAGAATTTCACAGACCAACAATTAGCTGAGAGAAAAAATAGTTTCATCTCGACATGAGAAGAAATGCCATTATTTTTTAAACTGTTCCTAGTTCTAGTTTCTCTTACAAGGGGAAACATTTGACAAGAAGTCAGCATTTTCGAAAAGTCCGGTTTTTGAAAGAAAATGTTTGACGTTTAGACCTATGTTAAGTATTTGGTTATGACTGACAGCAGACCCCACACACTCTTATTCCAATCAGGCTATAGATTGTTCACCACCATCATTGAACTATATTTATGATCTTATTATACAGGTCTTAAATTTGAATAACACAAAACTGTGTCTTTATAATAAATATATATACATATTGCATCAATCATGTGCTCCTTTTCTGTTGACAACTACATAGTTCTAATTTGCCCTCCTTTTACGAAGTCACCTCCTGTTCTCCTGACCCTGTCCCTATCATGTGCCTGTACTAAGAATCCAGCCTATAGCGTCATGTCCATAATGCAATTTGCCTAAAGCTCCACTGAGCATCTTTTTCAATGTGCTCCCAAGACTTGGGTGGCATGGTGGCTCAGTGGTTAGCACTGCTGCCTCACAGCACCAGGGACCCAGGTTTGATTCCAACCTTGGGTGATTGTGTGGAGTTTGCACATTCTTCCTGTGTCTGCATGGGTTTCCTCCAGGTGCTCCATTTCCTCCCACAGTCCAAAGATGTGCAGGTTAGGTGAATTGGCCATGCTAAATTGCTCATAGTGTTCAGGGATGTGTAGGTTAGGTGCATTAGTCGGGGTAAAATATAGAATAGGTCTGGATGGGTTACTCTTCGGAGGGTCAGTGTTGACTTGCTGGGCTGAAGGGCCTGTTTCCAAACTGTAAGAATTCTAATTCTAATCCTAAATCCATCATGGCTTTGGCTGTTCAATACTAAGCATATTTCACTGCAGAAGAGTGTGATGCTGGAAAATCCAGGAGGTCAGGCGTGGTTCGAGGAGTAGGAGAATCAATGTTTCAGGTATAAGCCCTTCATCAGGAAATGAGGCTTATGCCCGAAACGTCAATTCTCCTGCTCCTCGGATGCTGCCTGACCTGTTGTGCTTTTCCAGCACCACACTCTCGACTCTGATCTCCAGCATCTGCAGTCCTCACTTTCTCCTATGTTTCACTGAAGTCAATGCAAATTTCTGCCACAGCCTATTTCTTTTTCCATAGCATATATCCAGCTAACTTATCTGTTAGAATTGAATCTTGCTCACTTTCACCCTCTCCCCATAAATGTGTGACCAAGCTGCCAAATAGATAGTGTGAAAATGGTGATTATGTTTTCATGTGCTGCACTTCAACATTTGTTTTCAATGGGAAGATGGATGATTCAGGCAGTGCAACCTTGCAACTAAATGACGTTGACATGTATGGCCATGAACATTTGGAATTGTGTTGCATTGGTATAGATAGATTTTATATCACAGTAGTACACTGTCACAGAGACAACATGTCAAAAAGTACTTAATTGAATGCAAGACAGAAAACTATTGAGTAAAACAGCACAGAAAGAGGACATTTGGTCTGCTGAACTAATATTAGCTACTCAATTAGTCCCACTCCCCTGTTTTTTGTTTCTTTTTAAATATTTATCCCAATTATCTTTTAAAGTTCTAATTGAAAATATTTCCAACACACTTTCAGACAGTTTCCTTCATGTTGTGGTTTTGTCCGCCGAGCTGGGAATTTGTCTTGCATTCGTATGTGGCGCTTAGGCGGTTGGCACAGGATTCGCATTTCCTGGCTTGTCTTAGCGTCTCTCGCCCGTAGGTGTTCAAAGTTTGGGAGAAGATTTGTAGCTCGGGTGCTCGTTGTTGTGGTTCTGTTCGCCGAGCTGGGAATTTGTCTTGCAAGACAAATTCCCAGCTCGGCGAACAGAACCACAACAACGAGCACCCGAGCTACAAATCTTCTCCCAAACTTTGAAGTTTCCTTCATATTATGTAGTATAAACATTACTTTCCTCTCATTACCTCTGGTGCCTTTTGCCAAATGTTAGTCCGATTAACCCTTCGATTACTAGAATGTTTCTCATTAGTTATTTATAGAGTCATACAGATGTACAGCATGGAAACTGACCCTTCGGTTTCCCTGCAAACCCTTCCTATTCGTATACCTATCCAAATGCCTCTTAAATGTTGCATTTGTACCAGCCTCCACCACGTCCTCTAGCAGCTCATTCCATACACGTACCACCCTCTATGTGAAAAAGTTGCCCCTTAGGTCTCTTTTATATCTTTCCCCTCTCAACCTAAACCTATGCCATCTAGTTCTGGACTCCCCGACCCCAGGGAAACGACTTTGCTTATTTACCCTATCCATGTCCCTCATAATTTTGTAAACCTCTATAAAGTCACCCCTCAGCCTCTGACGCTCCAAGGAAAACAGACCCAGCCTGTTCAGCTTCTCCCTATAGCTCAAATTCTCCAACCCTGGCAACATCCTTGTAAAATTTTTCTGAGCCCTTTCAAGTTTCACAACATCTTTCCAGTAGGAAGGAGACCAGAATTGCATGCAATATTCCAACAGTGGCCTAACCAATGTCCTGTACAGCCACAATATGACCTCCCAACTCCTCTACTCAATACTCTGACCAATTAAGGAGAGCATACCAAACGCCTTCTTCACTATCCTATCTACCTGCAACTCCACTTTCAAGGAGCTATGAACCTGCACACCAAGGTCTCTTTGTTTAGCAACACTCCCTAGGACCTTACCATTAAGTGTATAAGTCCTGCTACGATTTGCTTTCCCAAAATGCATCACCTCGCATTTATCTGAATTAAACTCCATCTGACACCTCTCAGCCCATTGGCCCATCTGATCACGATCCTGTTGTAATCTGAGGTAACCCTCTTCGCTGTCCACTACACTTCCAATTTTGGTGTCATCTGCAAACTTACTAATTGTACCTTTTATGCTCGCATCCAAATCATTTATGTAAATGACAAAAAGTAGTGGACCCAGCACCGATCCTTGTGGCACTCCACTGGGCACAGGCCTCCAGTTTGAAAACCAACACTCCACCACCACCCTCTATCTTCTACTTTTGAGCCAGTTCTGTATCCAAATGGCTAGTTCTCCCTGTATTCCACTAGATCTAACCTTGCTAATCAGTCTCCCAGGGGAACCTTGTCGAACACCTTACATAAGTCCATATAAATCACATTTACCGCTCTGCCCTCTTCAATCCTCTTTGTTACTTCTTCAAAAAACTCCATCAAGTTTGTGAGACATGATTTCCCATGCACAAAGCCATGTTGACTATCCCTAATCAGTCCTTGCCTTTCCAAATACATGTACATCCTGTCCTTCAGGATTCCCTCCAACAACTTGCCCACCACCGAGGTCAGGCTCACCGGTCTATAGTTCCCTGGCTTGTCCTTACTCCCCTTCTCAAACAGTGGCACCATGATTGCCAATCTCCAGTCTTCCAGCACCTCATCTGTGACTATCAATGGTACAAATATCTCAGCAAGAGGCCCAGCAATCACTTCTCAAGCTTCCCACAGAATTCTAGGGTACACCTGATCATGTCCTGGGAATTTATCCACGTTTAACCTTTTCAAGACATCCAGCACTTCCTCCTCTGTAATCTGGACATTTTGCAAGATGTCACTATCTATTTCCCTACAGTCTATATCTTCCATATCCTTTTCCACAGTAAATACTGATTTGTGGGTGGCACAGTGGTTAGCATTGCTGCCTCACAGTGCCAGAGACCCAGGTTCAGTTCCTGCCTCAGGCGACTGTCTGTGTGGAGTTTGCACATTCTCCCCGTGTCTGCGTGGGTTTCCTCCGGGTGCTCCGGTTTCCTCCCACAGTCCAAAGATGTGCAGGTCAGGTGAATTGGCCATGCTAAATTGCCCATAGTGTTAGGTAAAGGGGTAAATGTAGGGGAATGGGTGGGTTGCGCTTCGGCAGGTCGGTGTGGACTTGTTGGGCCGAAGGGCCTGTTTCCACACTGTAAATAATCTAATCTAAAAATACTCATTTTGTATCTCCCCCATTTTCTGCGGCTCCACACAAAGGCCGCCTTGCTGATCTTTGAGGAGCCTATTCTCTCCCTAGTTACCCTTAATGCCTTACCTTACCTAGTTACCCTTACCGTTTGTCCTTAATGTATTTGTAAAAACCCTTTGGATTCTCCTTAATTCTATTTGCCAAAACTATCTCATGTCCCCTTTTTGCCCTCCTGATTTCCCTCTTAATTATACTCCTACTTCCTCAGTCACCTGCCCTGCCTTATTTCCCAAGAGTAGGTCAAGTTTTGCATCTTCTGTAGTAGGTACATTCACATACTGAATCAGAAAATTGTCTTGTATACACTTAACAAATTCCTCTCCATCTAAATCCTTAACACTTTGGCAGTCCCAGTCTATGTTTGGAAAGTTAAAATCCCCTACCAGAAGCACCCTATTATTCTTACATATAGCTGAGATCTCCTTACAAATTTGTTTTTCTCAATCTCCCCCTGCCTATTAGGGTGTCTAAAGTACAATCCCAATAAGGTTATCATCCTTTTCTTATTCCTCAGTTCCACCCAATTAATTTCCCTGGATGTATTTCTGGGAATATCCTCCCTCAGCACAGCTGTAATGCTATCCCTTATCAAATATGTCACTCCCCCTCCTCTCTTGCCTCCCTTTCTATCCTTCCTGTAGCATTTATATCCTGGAACATTAAGCTGCCAGTCCTGCCCATCCCTGAGCCATGTTTCTGTAATTGCTATGCTATCCCAGTCCCATGTTCCTAACCATGCCCTGAGGCCATCTGCCTTCCCTACTTAATCAAAACCATTAAAGATTTCGGACACCTATTAAAAATTTAACTTGGTCTGTTCTAATGAGGACAACATAAGTTTGTCTAATTACTTATCATGTAATTTAAGTCCCACATGCCAGCAATCTCCAAGGCTATGACAGCTTTTCTGAAGTACATATTATTCAGAACTAACCACAGTTTCCCAGAGATTCTTTCATCTCTGAATATTTTACAAACGTTTAGCACAACACGTGCACTCTATCCTCCTGTCTATAACGTCAAGGATTCTATATGATTCAAATGCTTACACAAGACTTGTGACTCTAAGATCCCTCTCTTCTGCAATCACTTCAAAGTTGCAGCATTTACATTGTCTCACCTCAATGCAAATTTCTCTGTATTAAATGACATCTTGTCACACATCTTACTCAACTCACCCACCTGCATACTTGCTTCTGAAATCTGTTACCATTTTCCTCACCGTTTAGTACATTTCTAACATATAATGCTGTGTGTTTTCAAATCAAAGTCATGAATATAGGTCAAAACGTACAGTGATTCCAACAGTGACCTCTGGGGGACACAACTGCACTCTTCTCTCAGTCTGAAAATTAATCACCAACCATAACATTCTGCTTTCTATCCCTTATCCAATTTTGTATGTGCATTGCTCCTGTCCCTGAACCTCACAGACTATAATTTTACAAACAAATCTCTTGCGTTATGCTATATCAATGCTTTGGAAAGTCTATATACACAACCTGAATCTCAATCCTGACCAACATGCTTCATGTTTCATCAAGTAACATAAACAAGCTCATCCCCCCAAACATAATGTGCCTTAACCCAATGCTGTTGCCATTCATTTATTTACTGACATTTTTGCAAGTGAAAATTAATTTTGCTGTGGATTAAGTGTTAACCTGCCACAGAATTTGGTTGACTGATCTTCTTGTTCTTGAGTTTATCCCTCCTCTTTGAACAGTATAACGTTTGTGTTCCTCCAGTCCTGGTACTATTATCCCAAGGAGGAGTGGATGATTGTAGACAATCTTTATTTTCAATCTTTATTCTGCTCAGCAACTATGGACACAGTTCATTTGGATTAAGTGAAATTTCCACATCAACATTTTATCCTAACCAAGATCTCCACTCCCTCCTTTATTACTGTGGCATTGGCAACATCCTCACTTTTAAGAAAGACATGAGATACTGATGTAATACCATAAGGCTGGCCTTTGCATCCATAAAACAATTTTTAGTACTTAATCAGCCCCACCTTTTCTTTATATTTTGAGGTCAAGAAAGAAATTGTATGAATGCAAGTTCATTCTTTCATTACTCAAGGGTGGGGTTGGAAAGTAACCAGTGTGTCTGACATATTGAAATGTATACTGTATCTTAAAATTCTTTTCCTTCAACTAAAACCTAATTCTATTCTAAAAACCAGCATAACGTCCTGTTCTGGGTTGCTATAACCCTACAAACCACATCAATAGAATCATTGAATGTGAACAGAGCAGCAGGCGATCTTTCAACTCATCATATCTATGCCAGGTCTCAGCAAAAACAACTCAGCCAAGTCCCACATCCTTGCCTTTTCTCTAAGTCCTGCACTGTTTTTCTCAATTGCTTATCCAGTTCCTTTTTAAAAGCTACAATTGAATCTACCCTATCACATTCTCAAGGGTAAAAACAATGACTGCAGATGCTGGAAACCAGATCTTGGATTACTGGTGCTGGAAGAGCACAGCAGTTCAGGCAGCATCCAAGGAGCTTCGACAAGGCATTCCAGATCCTAACCACCGACTGCATTAAAATGTTTATCTTTGTGTCACTTCTTGGTTCTTTTGTCAATCAGCTTAAATCTGTGTTCTTAACGTTGGTTCTTCACCCTTCTACCAGGAGAAATAGTTTCTTGCTACTTGGTCTGTGTCAATCCCCTCATGGTTTTTGAATACTTCTATCCAATCTCCTCTTAAACCTCTCTTAACAAAGACAATCCCAACTCCTCCAATCTATCCAAGCAAATTAAGTTGCTTGTCTTTGGAAGGATTCTCAGAAATCTTTCTAGTATTCTGCATGAAGCTAATTTAGATCCTAAGGGACCTTTCCCTTATTTTGAAATTGCCCCCTCTGCTTCTAGACTCTCTAACCATGGGAATCATCTCCTCCCTCTATCCCTTTAATCATTTGAAGGTTTCAATGAGATCATTTTTCATTCTTCAAACGTCTAGAGATTACAGGTCCATTTTCCACATTCTTTCTTCCTAAGACAGTCCCGCTATCGTTGGAACAAGTTTGACGAACCTTTATTATACTCCCTCAATTACAATGATATCCTCCCTAACATAAGGAAACCAAAACTGCAAACATTACTTTAAGTGCGGTCTAAACAACGTTTCACACAATTGAAGGAAGATTTCTCCATTCCTGTCCTGAAATCCTCTTGCAATAAAGGCTAACAGTCTATCAGCTTTTGTAATTGCCTGCTGTACTTGCATGTTAGCCTCTCGTGACTTACTGTCAGGGACATCCATGTCCTTTATTACATTTACACTTTACAACCTTGCATCATTTAAGAGATATTCCATCAGCTGTTCTTCCTACCAAAGTGGCTAACTTCACATTTTTTCTATCTGCCACACCTTATCCAATCACCAAGTCTGTTCAAATCTCTTTGAAGCTGCTTTGCATCTTCCTCACAGCACATTTTATCACATAGCTCTGTGCCATTTGTGAACTTGGAAATAGTACTTTACGTCCCCATATCCATATTTTGTGAACAGCAGAGACCCAAATACTCATCCTTGTGGGATTTCACTGGTCAAAACCTGTCAGAAAATGGTCCATTTATTGCTACTCTCTGTTTTCCACATATTAAACATTCCAAAATCCACCTAATACAGTACCTCCCACCCTAAGTGCTTTCATTTTTGCGAGCCAACTTCCTTTTGTGGAGTTAGGTTTAGAGTTAGCCTTCTGAAAATTAAAATATACAATGTTCATCAATTCATCATTCAACTGTGTTAATAACCTCCTCTAAACACTCCAAAAAGTTCCTCAAACATTATTTCTCCATTCACAAACCAACACTGATTATTGCCAAACCAATCATTATTATCCAATTATCCACTGATCACATCCTTTATAATAAATGCTAGCAATTTCCTAAAATTAGTATAAGGCTAACAGGTATGTGATTCCCTATTTTCTTTCTGCCTCCTTTTTCAAACAGTGGGGTTACATTTGCTACTTCCCAATCCTTTGGAACCATTCCAGTATCTGTTGAATTTTGGAAGGGGATCATTGATTTTCTATCAACTGCATATATAATGTTTCTCAGTACTCTGAGATGTAGAATAGGTGCTCAGGGACTTATCAACCTTCAGTCCCATTAATTGCTCTGACACAATCTTTTTACTAACATAAATTTCCTTCAATTTCTCATCCTCCCAAGTCACATGGATTTCTAATTCTGGAATGCTGTTTATCACACACAGTAATGAAAGACCCAACCCAATCATTTAGCTACTATACTTTTCTCATCATAAATTCTCCTAACTCTACCTTTAATCAACCTTTGTCTTAGCCAAGCAGTTCCTTTCTAAATAAATATAGAATTGTTTAGACCCTGTTTTTATGTTTTTGGCTCATATGTGTTCATATTCTATTCTCCTTTTATTCGTTTGTTGATCTTCCCCTGCTCTGTTCTAAACAATTCAAGTTTTCTGGTGTCTCTGGAATCTTCATAGACCTTTTTCTTTAATCTTACACAATGCTTAATATCCAATGTTAACTATAGTTGACTGACTGTTTTAGATTTTTATGCTTTGAATGAATATATGGTTTCTGTACACTACTTAATAAATATTTAAGGACTATCCATTCCCAAAGTATCATCATAGCTTTTAATGTATTGTCCCAATCCATATCAGCCAATTTGCACCTCATTCCTTCATAAATTGCTTTGTTCAAATGTAACACCCACCTCAGATTACTCCATGTACCTTCAACATCTTTCATATGATAATCACTCATCTTTACAGGTTAGTTTATAAAAAGATTATGAATTAGCCCTTTATCTTGACATAAAATAACTTGTTCTGTATGTAAGTTAGCTGGCTGAGCTGGAAGGTTTGTTTTCAGACGTTTTGTCACTTTGACTAGGTAACATCATCAGTGAGAGTCTCTGGTGAAGCGCTGGTGGTATGTCCCGCCTCTCCATTTGGTTTCTTAAAGTGCATGATGTAATTTCCGGTTCTTTTTCTCAAGGGAAAGTACATGGGATCTAAATCGATGTGTTTATTAATAGAGTTCTGGTTAGAATGCCATACCTTTAAGAATTCTCGTGCGTGTCTTTGTTTCGCCTGTCCTAGGATGTGTGTGTTGTCCCAGTCAAAGTGGTGTCCTTTTTTGTCTGTATGTATGGAAACTAGTTCTCTCTTCAGTTCCTCAATATTCTGCTCTAGAAAACCATTCCTAACACATTGCAGCAACTGCTTCTCCACAGCATGAGGGTTCATTATGTTGACCTAACATTTACACAGATTGAAGTCATCAATGATTACCGTACTACCCATGCCACATGCTTCTCTAAGCTCCTGATTAATACCATAGCCACATTATCAGTACTGTGTGCTGGCCTGTAAACAACTAGCACCAGTGTTCGCTGCTTGTTGCTGTCACTTAGCTCCATCCAAACACATTCTTCCAATCTGCGATCCTCCCTTATTAATATACTGATCTCATCCTTTATTATCAGTACAACTACAAGCTGCTTTTTCTTTCTGCTCATCTTTCTTAAATGTCAAATATCTCTCAATGTTCAGTTTATAGCCTTGGTCACTATGCAGTCATACTCCTAGAATGGAAAATAGATCATACTCAATGACCTCTCATAAATGTAATACTAATTTTTCAGATGATTTTGCCAATGAACAGCAAGTAGGTGAGAAGAGAGGGCAAAAGATAGATCCTTAGGGGATGCCCTTTGGATTCATTTTTAACCCTATTTGCCAGAGCTCTCACATGTTCCCTTTTTGCCCTCCTGATTTCCCTCTTTAGTAAACTCTTACTGTTTTTATACTCTTCTAAGGAGCCACTCGATCTCTGTTGTCCAAATAACATATGCTTCCTTCTTTTTCTTGACAAAAATCTCAATTTCTCTAGTCATCAGCCTTGCCTTTCACCACAACAATAACATACTGTCTCTGGACTCTGGTTTCCTTGTTTTTGAAGACTTCCCGTTTTCCAGCTGTCCCTTTACCTGCGAACATCTGCTCCTCCAATCAACCTTTCTAAGTCCTTGCCTCATACGCTCTTCGGGATAAAGGGATCAAAGGGTATGGGGGAGAAAGGAGGAACAAGGTATTGAGTTGGATGATCAGCAGGGATCATATTGAGTGAAAGCGCAGGTTCAAAGAGCCAACTGGAAAACTCCTGCTCCTATTTTCTCTATTTCTATTGTGGATGTACCTACTAGAGAAGGTGCAAAACTTGACTTACTCTTGGGAAATAAGGCAGGGCAGGTGACTGAGGTGTCAGTGGGGGAGCACTTTGGGGCCAGCGACCATAATTCTATTAGTTTTAAAATAGTGATGGAAAAGGATAGATCAGATCTAAAAGTTGAAGTTCTAAATTGGAGAAAGGCCAATTCTGATGGTATAAGGCAAGAACATTTGAAAGCTGATTGAGTGCAGATGTTCGCAGGTAAAGGGACATATCAAATGGGAAGCCTTCAGAAATTAGATAATGAGAATCCAGAAAAAGTACATTCCTGTCAGGGTGAAAGGAAAGGTTGGTAGGTATAGGTAATGTTGGATGACTAAAGAAATTGAAGGTTTGGTTAAGAAAAAGAAGGAAGCATATGTAAGGTATAGACAGGATAGATCGAGTGAATCCTTAGAAGAGTATAAAGGAAGTAGGAGTATATTTAATAGGGAAATCAGGAGGGCAAAAAGAGGACATTAGATAGCTTTGGCAAATAGAATTAAGGCTAATCCAAAGAGTTTTTACAAATACATTAAGGACAAAAGGTTAACTAGGGAGAGGATAGGACCCCTGAAAGATCAGCAAAATTGTGTGGAGCCGCAGAAAATGGGGGAGATACTAAATGAGTATTTTGCATCAGTATTTACTGTGGAAAAGGATATGGAGTTATAGACTGTAGGGAAATAGATGGTGACATCTTGCAAAATGTCCAGATTACAGAGGAGAAAGTGCTGGATATCTTGAAATGGGCAAAGGTGGATAAATCCCCAGGACATGATCAGGTGTACCCTAGAACTCTGTGGAAAGCTAGAGAAGCGATTGCTGAGCCTCTTGCTGAGATATATGTATATATGGATAGTCACAGGTGAGGTGCCAGAAGACTGGAGATTGGCAAACATGGTGCCACTGTTTGAGAAGGGTAGTAAGGACAAGCCAGGGAACTATAGACCGGTGAGCCTGACCTCGGTGGTGGGCAAGTTGTTGGAGGGAATCCTGAGGGACAGGATGTACATGTATTTGGAAAGGCAAGGACTGATTAGGGATGGTCAACATGGCTTTGTGCATGGGAAATCATGTCTCACAAACTTGATGGAGTTTTTTGCAGAAGTAACAAAGAGGATTGATGATGGCAGAGCAGTAGATGTGATCTATATGGACTTCAGTAAGGCGTTCTACAAGGTTCCCCATGGGAGACTGATTAGCAAGGTTAGATTTCATGGAATACAGGGAGAACTAGCCATTTGGATACAGAACTGGTTCAAAGGTAGAAGACAGAGGGTGATGGTGGAGGGTTGTTTTTCAGACTGGAGGCCTGTGCCCAGTGCAGTGCCTCAAGGATCGGTGCTGGGTCCTCTCTTTTTGTCATTTATATAAATGATTTGGATGCGAGCATTCGAGGTACAGTTAGTAAGTTTGCAGATGACACCAAAATTGGAAGTGTAGTGGACAGCGAAGAGGGTTGCCTCAGATTACAACAGGATCTTGATCAGATGGGCCAATGGGCTGAGAAGTGACAGATGGAGTTTAATTCAAATAAATGTGAGATGCTGCATTATGGGAAAACAAATCTTAGCAGAACTTATACACTTAATGGTAAGGTCCTCAGGAGTGTTGCTGAACAACGAGACCTTGGAGTGCAGGTTCATAGCTCCTTGAAAGTGGAGCTGCAGCTAGATAGGATAATGAAGAAGGCATTTGGTATGCTTTCCTTAGTTGGTCAGAGTATTGAGTAGAGGAGTTGCGAGGTCACGTTGCGGCTGTTCAGGACATTGGTTAGGCCACTGTTGGAATATTGCATGCAATTCTGGTCTCCCTCCTATTGGAAAGATGTTGTGAAACTTGAAAGGGCTCAGAAAAGATTTACAAGGATGTTGCCAGGGTTGGAGGATTTGAGCTGTAGGGAGAGGCTGAACAGGCTGGGGCTGTTTTCCTTGGAGCGTCGGAGGCTGAGGGGTGACCTTATAGAGGTTTACAAAATTATGAGGGGCATGGATAGGGTAAATAGGCAAAGTCTTTTCCCTGGGGTTGGGGAGTCCAGAACTAAATGGCATAGGTTTGGGGTGAGAGGGGAAATATATAAAAGAGACCTAAGGGGCAACTTTTATACGTGTATGGAATGAGCTGCCAGAGGAAGTGGTGGAGGCTGGTACAATTAAACATTTAAGAGGCATTTGGATGGGTATATGAAGAGGAAGGGTTTGCAGGGATATGGGCCGGGTGCTGGCAGGTGGGACTAGATTGGGTTGGGATATCTGGTCGGCATGGACAGGTTGGACCGAAGGGTGTGTTTACATGCTGTACATCTCTATGACTCTATCAGTTGTTGTTCAGGTGTTTGCATTCAGATTTCAAATAACTCAACATGTTGTAGGAATAATAGTCAACTGTGGGTATCCAGTATATTTTTAATATATTCAGGTAAGCATCTGCGACATGTGGGTTAAGTTTCATTCTGCAAAATAAGGCAGCTATTACAGACTGTGGTACATAGGCTGATTCTTGTTCAACTGTTGGTGGGAGGAGGGGGGAAGAATTCTAACAGGTAGGATTATTTGAATTGATTATTTTTGCAATGACTTCAAATAATCCACTAGTGGCATTTATAAATTCACTGTCGGGTGGCATGGTGGCTCAGTGGTTAGCACTGCTGCCTCACAGCACCAGGGTCCCAAGTTCGCTTCCAGCCTCAGGTGACTGTGTGGAGTTTGCACATTCTCCCTGTGTCTGTGCGGGTTTCCTCCCGGTGCTCCGGTTTCCTCCCACAGCCAGAAAGTGTTAGGTGAATTGGCCGTGCTAAATTATCCATAGGGTTAGGTGCATTAGTCAGGGGTAAATGTAGGGGAATGGGTCAGGGTGGGTTACTCTTCAGAGGGTTGGTGTAGACTTGTTGGGCCACACTGTAGGGATTCTAATCTAAAAAAACCGATATTGGTTTATGTTTGAAAGTAATTAGTCCAAATATCTTTGATTGTTTCTAAGACTTCGTTTGACGATGTGATACATTGGTGATTGGTGCGCTAGCTGGCAAAGAGAGAGCAATGAATTGGGACAGATCACTACAAACCTAGTCACACCCTGGTCACTCAGATTTGCTTCAGTCATTTTTACGGGCAACTGCACACTCCGCTGTTTAACCTTTCATAGCACTGCTGGAGATGCAAAAGGGATCACAAGACGCTTTTCCTGAAAGAAGTATTCTTGGGATTAGTGTTTCAAAACCAAATGGATATCGCCACCATTAGTACACGGAGTTATTTACATCACTAAGCAAAATTAAAGCCCTCCTTAACCCCAGGAGTTAATTTTCTTGGGGCAAGTTTATGTTCAGAAATTCTCATAAAGTTTAAACAAAAGTGACGAATACATTCTGATTTTAATGCCCTCAATTCCGTTGATAAATGGACCACTTGTCCAGTTACGCACTTTAAACAAAACGATTAGAAGGGGAAAGTTGGCGAGTTTTAACCAAGTGGCTGAATCTGAAAGAACCAAATTAGCCCCTGTGTCTAACATCACAGCGCCTACATTTTCGCACGCAGACGGGCGCCAAGAGTCTGGCGCTCAAGTGTTAATATAAATCGTCCTGTTGTGGCTGTTCCGATCGTTTGACTATGATCAAAGTCTCGTGGGAAGGGAAAACAATAAAGCCAGCCAAACAAATGCAAATTATAGTGTTTACAAATCATTTACAGTGCTGGCGGATTGTTGCTAATCTCTAAACGCGGCCAGCGATACACAAGATGTTTATGGTAAACCTCACGACAACTGATAGCCATGACCAGAGGTTTGTTTGAAGATGAGAGCTGGGTAAATCCCATCTAACGTCACACTTTTCACTAAGAAGGACTGACGTCGTCATATATAAAAATAACAGCGATGAATTCCTCTTGTATTGACGTCCGGACAACAGTGTACACTCACATTTCTGGCATCCCTCAAACATGTGAATTTGTTAGTAGGAAATTGAGAGTTCCTTTCCAAAAGACCCTTCAGGATAGAGTGATGTTTTAATATAAAGCAAATTACTGCTGATAGTGGAAATTGGAGTGATGCTTTGTTGGGTGTATATTCGGTTCTAATGAGTACGGTCACATATTTCATACCCCAACTCCGTTTGACCAAAAGTTAAACTTTTAAGTCTATAACATCTATAATTACCAAGGTTTCCAATTCAGTAACATTGTCCCTTTCGCCTGCTGCATTAGCCTCAAACTGTTCAAGAAGAATATATCAACCTTGGAAAGAGTACAGCAAGGATGTCCATTCTTTGGTATTTTTTTCCCCAGAGTGTTGGTGTCACTGACCAGGCTGGCATTTGATATCTATCCCTAGCTGTCACTGAGAAAGTAAGTCACCTTCTCAGGCAACTGTAGCCCATGTAGTATAGGTGCCTCCATGGTGGCAAAAGAAAGGAAGTTGCAGGACTTTGACCCAGTAAGAGTGAAGAAATGGCCATATAGCTTAAAATGGGTGGAAGTGGGTACTGCAGATGCTGGAGATTAAAGTCGAGCTCTTCAGATACTGCCTGACCTGCTGTGCTTTTCCAGCACCACTGTAATATAGTTCCAAATAAGGATGGTGTGTAGCTTAATACAACAAATGCTGGAGCTTGAGAGGAATTTTGCATGGTGGTGTTGCCATGCAACTGCTGCTCTTGTCCTTCTGGGTAGCAGGGGCCAGGGTTTTATAAGATCCTGTCATAGAAAGCTTGGTGCATTGCTTGTGAATAGATCTACACACTATTGCTACTATATGCCATTGGCTGAAGATGTGACTGTTCAAATTGATGGATGATGCACTGAGAAATTGGGCTGCTTTCTCCTTAATTCTGTTGAGCATCTCAAGTATTGTTGAAGCTATACTCATCCAGATAACTGGTGTGTATTCCATCACATCCCTGATTTGTTTGTTTTAAGTGGACAGGCTTTTGAGTAGTTTGGAGGTGTGCTATTCACTGCACAATGCCCAGTCTTTGACTTTGCTTTGCAGCTTCAATATTTATGTGGCTAGTCCAGTTAAGCTTCTTGTCAATGGCAATCCCAAAACGTTGATGGTGGTGGAATTAGCAATTGTACAGCTTGTACCTCCTTAATCCAGCAGCCTCATATTGGACAGTCCAGAGAATTTGCCTGATCACGTGCGGATACATGTCAGGGTCAACACAGTTCATAAACCATTCCTTTCTCTACTATCCCGAAGGATTATACAAAGGCATTCTATGTGTGCTACTTTTTGATGTTGATGCTTGCTGAGCTATTCAACTATCACTTACACAGGCACTTGTCGAATGGTGATGACTATTCTTCTTGTCTATCTTGTTGAATCACTCTTGCAGCTTGGTTTGAGTAATATATTTTGGTCTTTGATGTGTTTCCATTACATCATTTACAGAGGAACCTCAAATTTCTGACCGACACGGTTGGGGAGTGTTTCATTTGGTTCACTGAATTCCAGATAATCGAATGCCGGATAATATGGTGTAGCTGAACACCAGGACCTTGCAATCTTACTGGATAATCCGATAGTCGGATAATTGAAAGCCGGATAATCGAGGTTCCTCTGTATGCAGATATGACCTTTTGCTTGAAATTGTACATCTGCTTCAGCTATAAAATCTGTGGCCAACTTAATGCATCTAACAGTGGAAATTCTTTCTGCAATTTTGATCTCAACCGTAAATTATTCACTTCTTTATCTTTACTATACCCACCAGCACCATTCGCATGATTTCTTCATCAGCCACTTGTTTAATAATTGGTGCACCTTTGCTAACATCCATCCAATCCTGTAAACCTTCCTCTCTTCAATTTTGATCCACCCCAAGCTCTGCAGGGTTCGATGAATTGTTGGCATTCTCCAACAACTCAAGAATAATTTGTTTGTCTTGACATAGCCTCAATCCAGTGAAATCATTCTCCTGAGCTGCATCAGACTACTCTCATGAAGGTTGGCCACAGATTATGTCGTACATGCTTCAGAGTGGGCAGATTAACCTTCAGCCAGGTGCAAGCTTGTGTCCAGACCATACCCTTGAGGTGAAATTCTTTTTGAAATGTTAGCGGATCTTCCAGCATTAACAGCCACAAGCAATAGCTGCACAAATTTGGACCTGTATTTCAATTTAAGAGATTGTTAGATACCCTGATTGCAAGGCCGAATCAGAGATGTATAGTTAGGGGTTAAAATACACTCCAGCAGGTGCGGGGTAACACTTGTACAATGGGCTGTAACCTCAGGAACAAATTATTTCTCAAACCACAATTTAATGATTATCCAACCTTTCTTGTTGCCACAGTAGAAATCTGGGAATATTTTAACCCTTTAAAGGACCTTGGACTCACATGACCTTGAGCAAGACCAAACATCCTGTCCTTTAAATCCTTCACTCCAGTTGACACCTCCTCAGCCTCAGCTGTTAAAGTTTCATGAGACATGCAACAACAATAGACAGCAGTTTCATCAGCATTGTACACAGTACTGGGGATAACCACTCAGTGCCAACTAACTACAAATTCTTCAACAAACTTTGCAGTTGCTTCAATATCTGCCTGCTTTTTCACTGTACACTCATTGTAGACTAAAGCTATCCCCATTCCTAAACTTCTGCTGCCATCGTCATGAATATTCATACTCATGGTGCAAGTTCAGTTCTTTGTGGAATATTTGCTTGGAAATGAATAATTCTGCACAAATGCTCATTCCAGTCTTCTACAAAATCTAAACCCCTGCGAGATCTAAAATCACTATTTTTACCCTCCTTTAATGTCTTACGGACAGCCATAACATTCTTACTTTCATTGTCAACAAAAAAAATTCTTATTCATTAGATATTTTATGTCTCACACTCTGGAAAACCCAACATTGTAAGCTTCACAATGGGCTTTTTTTTCAATAATTTAACTTTTTGCTGTATTGAAAATGACTCATGTTTGTACTTTGCTGCTCCCTTTGATGTAATTTCAAACTATTAAATCATTAAGTTCCAGGAGCACATCAGAAAACCAGAAGAACCACGTTTCCTCAGAAAACTTTAAAATTGCTGGACCATAGAGATTGCCAGAGCAGAGATTGCTGGATTAGGGAGGAACAACTTGGTATGGCATTGAATATCAAGAGGCAAAAGCTAGTCTTGCTGTGGGATGTGGCCACCACCGGCCAGCCATGATTGTTACTTGCCACCTATTTATACAAAGCTTGAATTTTATTCACAAACTGCTTTAGTATCTGAAGACTTGAGAATATTACAGAATATTATAAAATCATCAAACATTTCCACTTCTGGTCTTATGACAGGGGAAAGGTCATTGATGAAGCAGATGAAAATGGTTGTGCCTATGACACAGCACTGGGGAACTCTTGTCATGGAACTGAAATAACTGACCTCCAACAATCAAAACATCAGTTTATAAAGAAGCAACATCCTATGAATGCTGGAGGCCTGAGAATGAATATGCTTTTGACAATTTCCACCAAGCTGTCCATGATGACGGCAGTCATGGTGGGTCTTATGGCATAGTCAAGAGTGTGGTGCTGGAAAAGCACAGCAGGTCAGGCAGCATCCGAGGAGCAGGTGAATCAAATTCCTGAGGAAGGGCTTATGCCTGAAACATCGATTCTCCTGCTCCTCGGATGCTGCCTGACCTGCTGTGCTTTTCCAGCAATACACTCTCAACTCTGAGCTCCAGCAACTGCAATTCTCACTTTCTCCTAGCCTAATGGCATTGTGGTAGTATCTCTATCTTTGAGTCAGGAGGTCTGATTCAAGTCCGACCTCTTTGTCATAATATGCCTCGTTAAAACAATGATATGGCTGGTTAAAATAACTGTCACAGATTGGTCTCAAGCAATCTACATAATGAAGGAGTTGAGAATAGACTTGAGGTGTTATTTGGCCAGGATTGGTCTTTTCTGGGTTTTTGTATGTTGTCATTGTCTTCATAGATGGATTTTTACTCCAAGTGAACTGGAACAGTGTGGCTAAGGCCTATTCTTGTAGTAGGGCCTATTATTGTAGTATTGTAATGTAGTTATTTGTAGCTTAAAATTAAATGGGCTGGCCTTTCAAACTTGAAGTTAGAAACTTTGAAGGAGGTTGGAATTTTATTTTATAATCTGCAGATGAAACTCAGTCAACTCCTAGTATTATGTCTGAGATGGGTGGATACCTGTTGGCCAAAGTGTATATGGATTGAAAGGGGAAGATGATGTATAGTGATCAATCATTCAGATGTTCCAGGATCATCCCATAACCTCCTGTGCCCGAATGATTCTGTGATTTTCTACAATTAGAATCAGCATTTGATGCTGATTTGCTAAAGGCGCAAGAAAAGCATTATTGATTTACCAATGAAAGTGGTGTCTTGTGAATGTGTCTGGCTGATTAGGCACTCCGTTAGCAAATTAGGTAATGATTTGATTTATGAGCTTGATAATATCAAACATGCAATATATTTTAATTTCCTATTTGCTTTTTTTACATTGATGGATGATGTACTTGCATATGGAGGGGCCCCAGCACAGATATGCTGGAAATGGAATTAGAATAGATGGATTTTTGGTGACAGCTATGGACACAACGGGCCGAAGGGCCTCTTTCCGTATTGTTAAAAACTGTAATTGACTCGTTTGGTCAATTCAAAGTTGATTTAATAGGCCACTTGCTATTATATTTTCTTTTAAACATCTTCCCAGAATTGTTACTGTGCTGAATGAGGCTATTCGGCCCGTCAGTGCAATTTTTGCATTTCCAATTGATATTACAGACAGCACATAAGACAAACGGGTAGGGTATGGAGACACTCACTATGTGGATCAGTAACCAACGCATGATCGAACATGCTCTCTCTCTCTCTCTCATTAAGGCGACTTCAAGCCTGTGAGTAACGGAGAAAGGATAGGGCGGGGGAGCAAACTGCACACCAAAGCCGTCTCCCTTTCTTGGATCTGTCACAATCAATTAAAGAGGAGAGCGTTTGTTCAGGCCGGCTGAGAATTTGCATGTCTGAAGAGGCATCAAAAGGGAAGATAATGAGCAAACAGCGGGAGCCAGTTTGAACTAATTAAAGACATCAATGAAATATTGGGAATCGCTAAAGCTGCTCATTGTTGGCGCCATGAGGTCTGTGTGTGTCCATTCTGTAGATTTTTACCTGGGCAGCCACCACACAACAGATCCCAAGGAAAAGGCTTAATTTATGTCTCTTGGCCAGTTTTCATTATTATGGGACTTCTGTTTGAGTTATATTTCGAATGTCAATACCATAGATGTTTGCCATGTTTTCTGGACGAGACCATAATCAAGGATTTTAAACTGGTTTCATCCCAAGATCATGCAAAACAATGTATCGGTATTATGATCAGCTCCCGTGCCGTTGGGGTTTCATAAGTTAACGGGAGATAGACCCAAAATATTATACAAAATCCAAAATAATAAACTAATAGGGGTTAAACAAAAAATAAAGTTCCAGTGAAATGTCGATAGGGATGAAACAATTAGCGTTAAAATTAACCTTGAGTTAATTTAATCTAAATTGGTTTCACGGTCATTTTTTATCACCCGAAACCATTTTCGAATTTTCTTCTGACGTTTTCGAGACCCGCGGGCATTATGCTCCCTGAATCATTCCGGGATATAAATGAACATTAGCACCTCGATTCAACATCTTCAACAGCATTTGAAAAATATCCACGTTTCTGAAAAGTGCAAAACTGAGACTACAGTCACACTGTGAGAGCGTACAAAGTTAAAAATCACACAACACCAGGTTATAGTCCAACAGTGCTTCCAAATAAACCTGTTGGACGATAACCTGGTGTCGTGTGATTTTTAACTTTGTACACCCCAGTCCAACAGCGGCGTCTCCAAATCATGGCTGTGAGAGTGGGCAGCTTTGCTTTAAAAAAAACCCCATCAAATATCATTAGGAATAGCTGAGCGAAAATAACGTGGCAAGTAAAGCGAGCTGCTTGTGAGGGCGCTACACCTTGGCCCGTTGGACCCAGTTGGCCAGTGCATTCTGCAGCTCAGTGGGGCGGCCTTACACCTCCACTCAATTGATACCATCGGCTGTGACAGCCTCTCACGTCTACGGTCAGTTCAAAGGTGTGAGCGACACTGCACACACAGTCTAATGAAAGTCTAATGCTCCCCAAGCGGATTGAATGGATTTACAATCGCGCCATTCTATTGAAGTATAGAACATACGTGGCACAACCAATAATGTGAGATGATCAGTACACCATTGTTTTCCGAATTATTCACAAGTTTACATTTCCCAGTCGAATATCAATGTCTATTTGTTTTGGAGATAGATTCGGTTTTTAGTGAGTAGATTCTGTTGAAAATTAGATTAGATTCCCTACAGTGTGGAAACTCGAGGGAAAAAATAACTGCATAAAATGTCTAAGTTTGATAATGTGTTTGTCTTCTGGACTAGATTTAAAAAATACAAACAGACACTGCATATTACCAACATTAATAACAGATTTACATGCACTAAATTTAAAGTACAACCAATTCCACAAATCTAATGCCTTTAAATAAATTAACACTTTTTACCATAATTATCATAACATTTCTATGAATAGAGTCATAGAATTGTACAGCATGGAAATTGACCCTTCAGTCCAACTTGTCCATGCTGACCAAATACCATATCATAAATTAATTTTGTCCCTCTAAACCCTTCCTACACATATAGCCATCCAGATGCCTTTTAAATGTTGTAATTGTACCAGCCTTCATCACATCTTCTGGCAGCTGATTCCATACACACACCACCATCTGCCTGAAAGATTTGCCCCTTGGGTCCCATTTAATTCTTTGTCCTCTCACCTTAAACCTATGCCCTCTAGTTTTGGACACTCCTGCCCTGGAAAAAAGACCTTCGCTATTCACTCTATCAATGCACTTCATGATTTGATAAACCTCTATAAGTTCAGCCTCTGATGGTCTAGGGAAAATAGCCCCAGCCTATTCAGTTTCTCCCAGTAGCTCAAACCATCCCCAATTCATGCAACACCCTTGTAAATCTTTTCAAAGCCCTTTCAAGTTTAACATCATCTTTCCTAGAACAGTGAGACCAGAATTGAATGCAGTTATTCAAAGGTAGCCTAAACATGTTGCTTCTCAATATAGATCCTTACAGTAATAGCACACTACTATGCAACAAACTGGACTTATATGTTTAGGGTTTAATGTAGTCAAACAGCCAAGGCACTCAAATGTGTAAAACAACTGTGTTATAAAACAAAATATGACATCAGGCTACAAAAGAGACATCAGGACAGATCACCAAATGCTTGACTAAACAAGTAGATTTTTAAGAACGCTTTTCAAAGAGGCAAGTGAGATTGAAGGATGTGGGGAGTTTCAGAGAGAGATTCCAAAGTTTATGGCTTTGGCTGATGAATGCCAGAGGTGGAGCAATAAAGTCAAGGATTTCAAGAGGCTAGAATTAGAGTAACTCAGATTTATTGCAGGATTATCATGTTGAGCAAGAGTTACAGTGAAAGAGTGAGGTCGTGAATGTATTAGCAAAAATGAGAAATTTAAAGTCAAAGTATTTCTTTCCCACTGAATGGAGGGGTAACAGATAAATAGCACTTGGTGCAAATTAGAATATGGACAAAGTTTAGCTGATGTTCAAGCTTATGAAGAGCTGATTATGAGAGGGTGGCTAGGACTGCATGAGAGTACTGAAGTCTAGTGGTAATGAAGACACAGGTGAGGGGTTCATCAGCAGATGAGCTGAAACAAGAGTGGAGCCAGATAATGTTACTGAAATTGAATTAGATTTGAATAATGTCATGGCTGTGTGGTCAGGTCATCATCTCAGGTCAATGTAATATAGAAATGTACACTTTCAAAGGACCATTAAGGTGGTAAACCATAACACAAAGGTTCCGAAGAATCTGCCAAAAACCACAAATGGAAATATTAGGAGAAATCACAAGACCGTGACTAATTAGATGTGTTTTCTAAACATGTGCCTTAAAATTGTGGAACACAGCTTACTGAAAGAAGAGAATTCCTGAGCTTACAGTTTAGATGGCTGATGGAATAACCAGCAGGGTCCACAGAAATGGAGAGATTGCAAAAAAAAAACTGAACCAGACCATCATATTTTTCTGAGGATCGTAGAGCTTGAGGAGATTCCAGAGCACGGATGGTTATAAGTATTTAAAGTTCAGAAGTTGGAAGCCAATGCAGAGCTGAGGTGATTTGGTGCTATATATAGGTTCAACTGTATTAGGGTTGAAAAGTGTGGTGCTAGAAAAGCGCAGCAGGCTAGGCAGCATCCAAGGAGCAGGAGAATTGACGTTTCAGGCATAAGCCCTTCTTCAGCAATGAGGCTGGTGTGCCAAGTGGGCTGAGATAAAAGGTGGGGGGGAAAATTTGGGGGAGGGGCGCTGGGAAAACAATAGGTGGAAGGATGTGAGGGTGAGGGTGATAGGCCAGAGATGGGGTGGGGGCAGAGAGGTCTGGAAGAAGATTGCAGGTCAAGAGGGCGGTGCTGAATCCGGGGGTTGGGACTGAGATAAGGTGGGGGGAGGGGAAATGAGGAGGCTGGAGAAATCTACATTCATCCCGTGTGGTTGGAGGGTTCCTAGGCGGAAGATGAGGCGCTCTTCCTCCAGGCGTCGTGTGGCCAGGGTCTGGCGATGGAGGAGGCCAAGAATCTGCATGTCCTTGGCGGAGTGGGAGGGGGAGTTAAAGTGTTCAGCCACGGGGCGGTTGGGTTGGTTGGTGCGGGTGTCCCAGAGGTGTTCCCTGAAATGTTCCGCAAGTAGGCGGCCTGTCTCCCCAAAGTAGAGGAGACCACATCGGGTGCAGCGGATACAGTAAATGATGTGTGTGGAGGTGCAGGTGAATTTGCGACAGATATGGAAGAATCCATTGGGGCCTTGGAGGGAGGTGAGGGGGGAGGTGTGGGCGCAAGTTTTGCACTTCTTGCGGTTGCAGGGGAAGGTGCCGGGAGTGGAGGTTGGGTTGGTGGGGGATGTGGACCTGACGAGGCAGTCGCAGAGGGAGTGGCCTCTTCGGAATGCTGATAGGGGTGGGGAGGGAAATATATCCCTGGTGGTGGGGTCTGGCTGGAGGTGGCGGAAATGACGGAGGATGATATGATGTATCCAGAGGTTGGTGGGGTGGTAGGTGAGGACCAGTGGGGTTCTGTCCTGGTGGCAACTGGAGGGGTGGGGTTCAAGGGTGGAGGTGCGGGAAGTGGAGGAGATGCGATGGAGAACATCGTCGACCACATCGGAGGGGAAATTGCAGTCTTCGAAGTAGGCCATTTGGGCTGTTCGGTAGTGGAATTGGTCCTCCTGAGAGCAAATGGGGTGGAGGCGAAGAAATTGGGAATATGGGATGGCGTTTTTACAGGGGGCAGGGTGGGAGGAGGTGTAATCTAGGTAGCTGTTAGAGTCGGTTGGTTTGTAGTAAATGTCTGTGTTGAGTCGGTCGCCCAAAATAGAAATGGAGAGGTCTAGGAAGGGGAGGGAGGATCTGAGATGGTCCAGGTAAATTTGAGGTGAAGAAGGCATTTGGTATGCTTTCCTTTATTGGTCAGAGAGTTGAGTATAGGAGTTGGGAGGTCATATTGCGGCTGTACATAATTTTGTTAGGCCACTTTTGGAATATTGCATGCAAATCTGATCTCCTTCCTATCGGAAAGATGTTGTGAAACTTGAAAGGGTTCAGAAAAGATTTGCAAGGATATTGCCAGGGTTGTAGGTTTGAGCTACAGGGAGAGGCTGAATAGGCTGGGGCTGTTTTCCCTGGAGCGTCGAAGGCTGAGGGGTGATCTCATAGAGGTTTATAAAATCATGAGGGGCAAGGATAGGATAAATAGACAAGATCTTTCCCTATGGGATGGGGGAGTCCAGAACTAGACGGCATAGTTTTAAGGTGAGAGGGGCAAGATATAAAAGATACCTAAGGGGCAGCTTTTTCAGACAGAAGGTGGTATGTGTATGGAATGAGCTGCCAGATGAAGTGGTGGTGACTAGTACAATTGCAACATTTAAAAGGCATGTGGATGGGTATATGAATAGGAAGGGTTTGGAGGGATATGGGTCGGGTGCTGGCAGGTGGGACTAGATTGGGTTGGGATATCTGGTCAGCATGGACGGGTTGGACCAAAGGATCTGTTTCCATTTTGTACATCTCTATGATTCTATGACTGTATAAATACTGGTAACACAGAGTAAGTGGAGAATGTGGTACAAAGTTGGAGTGTGTGTTTTTAATATACATGTACACCTTGCTCCAATGTCTTCAAACTGTGTTGCCATGTAGACAACAACCAACATTAGATCCTTGAAGAATAGGACCAAGATTAGCAAGGCAGCCTCAGCGTGGTACCGTGGGGGATGGAGGAGATACTAATTGAGTATTTTGCATCAGTCTTTACTGTGGAGAAGGACATGGAAGATATAGAATGTGGGGAAATAGATGGCGACATCTTGAAAAATGTCCAGATCATAGAGGAGAAGATGCTGGATGTATTAAAATACATACACGTGGGTAAATCCCCAGGACCTGATCAGGTGTGCCATAGTACTGTGTCAGAAGCTAGAGAAATGAGTGCTGGGGCCCTTGCTGAGATGTTTGGATCATTGATAGTCACGGGTGAGGTGCAGGAAGACTGGAGATTAGCTAACATGCTGCCACTATTTAAGAACTTTGGTAAGGAAAGCCAGGGAACTATAGATGGTGAGCATGACATTGGTGGGCAAGTTGTTGGAGAGAATTCTGAGGGACAGAATTTACATGAATTTGGAAAGGCAAGGACTGATTAGGGATAGTCAACATGCTTGTACGTGGGAAGTCGTGTCTCACTAACTTGATTTTTTTTTCGAAGAAGTAATGAAGAGGATTGATGAGGGTGGAGTGGTGGACGTGATCTATATGGACTTCAGTAAGCCGTTCGACAAAGTTCTTCTAGGTAGACTGGTAAGTAAGATTAGATCGCATGGAATACAGGGAGAGCCAGCCTTTTGGATACAGAACAGGCTCAAAGGCAGATGACAGAGGGTGGTAGTGGAGGGTTATTTTCAGTCTGGACGCCTGTGACCAGTGGAGTGCCACAAGTAGCAGTGCTGGGTCCACTATTTTTTTGTCACTTATTTTGTTACAACACAGGGTAAACTCTCCTGCTTAATTTAAAACCAGCAACACAGAAAATATTAATCCCGTGCAGTAATCTGTGATAATTTGAGAAGGCCAAGAATTATTTAAAGTAAAAATTAACAACTTATTGACAACTCTGTCCTCTAAGCTATAGTTTACCTTCCCCATCCACAACACTAGTCCGATAAAACTCCCAATTAAGACTTAGAGTCATAGAGATGTACAGCATGGAAACAGACCTTCATTCCAACTCGTCCATGCCAACCAGATATCCCAACCCAATCTAGTCCCACCTGCCAGCACCCAGCCCATATCCCCCCAAACCCTTCCTATTCATATATCCAACCAGTTGCCTTTTAAATTTTGTACGACCGAAGGGTCTGTTTCCATGCTGTACATCTCTATGACTCTACTACTCACTCTGGCAGCTCATTCCAGACACGCAACATCATCTGCATGAAAAAGCAGCTGCATAGATCTCTTTTAAACATTGCCCCTCTCACCTTAAACCTATGCCACCTAGTTCTGGACTCCCCCACCCCAGGAGAAAGACCTTGTCTATTTATCCTATCCTTGTCCCTCATGATTTTATAAATCTCTATGAGGTCACCCCTCAGCCTCCAACACTCCAGGGAAAACAGTCCCAGCCTATTCAGCCTCTCCCTGTAGCTCAAACCTCCAACCCTGGCAATATCCTTGTAAATCTTTTCTGAATCCTTTCAAGTTTCACAACATCCTTCCGATAGGAAGGAGACCAGAATTGCACGCAATATTCCAAAAGTGGCCTAACCAAAGTCCTGTACAGCCGCAATATGACCTCCCAACTCCTGTACTCAATACTCTGACCAACAAAGAAAAGCATACCAAATACCTTCTTCACTATCTCGTCTACCTGCGATTCTATTTTCAAGGAGCTATGAACCTGCACTCCAAAGTCTCTTTGTTCAGCAACATTCCCTAGGAACTTACCATTAAGTGTATAAGTCCTGCTACGATTTGTTTTCCCAAAGTGGAGCACCTCACAGATATCTAAATTAAATTCCATCTGCCACTTCTTAGCCTATAGACCCATCTGATCAAGATCCCATTGTAATCTGAGGTATCCTTCTTCGCTGTCCACTACACCTGCAATTTTGGTGTCAGCTACAAACTTAATAACTATACCTCTTCTGTTCACATCCAAATCATTTATATAAATGATGAAAAGTAGTGGACCCAGCACCGATCCATGTGGCACTCCACAGGTCACAGGCCTGCAGTCTGAAAGACATCTCTCCACCACCACCCTCTGTCTTCTACCTTTGAGCCAGTTCTGTATCCAAATGGCTAGTTCTCCCGGTCTTCCATGAGATCTAACCTTGCTAATCAGTCTCCCATGGGGAACCTTGTCGAACACCTTACTGAAGTCCACACAGATCACGTCTACTGCTCTGCCCTCATCAATCCTCTTTGTTACTTCTTCAAAAAACTCAATCAAGTTCGTGAGACATGATATTCCACACACAAAGCCATGTTGACTATCCCTAATCAGTCCTTGCCTTTCCAAATACATGTACATCCTGTCCCTCAGGATGCCCTCCAACAACTTGCCCACCACCGAATTCAGGCTCACCGTCTACAGTTCCTTGGTTTGGCCTTACCACCTTTCTGAAACAGTAGCACCACATTAGCCAACCTCCAGTCTTCTGCCACCTCTAGCACATGAACCACCTGTAGGAGGTCACTTAGGGGTACGAAAGACTGAGGCTAAGATACAAAAACCTATTTATTCGCCTGGACTGCACAAAGATGTGGTTAACTTTTGCCATACGTGTCATACATGATAAATGGTAGAAATGGTAGGTCAGCCACAGGCGGTAATAAAACCAGCCTCTTTGTTGCCAATTCCCACATTTGAAGAACCTTTCACGTGGGTTATAATTGATTGTGTAGGTCTCCTCCCGAGAGCTAAAAGTGGGAGCCAGTACTTGTTAACCATAATGGATGTGTCTACCAGATTTCCGGAGGCAATTCCATTATGGAGTATCAAGGCAAAAAAAGGTGATAGAGGAGCTTGTAGCTTTCTTCAAACAGTATGGGCTACCCAGAGAGATTCAGTCAGACCAACGGTCAACTTGTACTACGAGACTGTTTAAGGAGGTTATGGATAGCTTAGTTAAAAGTCACACAACACCAGGTTATAGTCCAACAGGTTTAATTGGAAGCACTAGCTTTCGGAACACTGCTCCTTGATCATCTGATAAAAGAGAAACGCTCTGAAAGCTAGTGCTTCCAATTAAACCTGTTGGACTATAACCTGGTGTTGTGTGATTTTTAACTTTGTACAACCCAGTCCAACACTGGCATCTCCAAATGATGGATTGCTTAGGTATATAACACTTTAATCCAATTTGTATCATCCTGAATTCCAGGAAGCTTTAGAAAGGTGGCAACAGGCCTTGAGGCCATGTTGAGAGCATACAGTCAGAACTACCCGAATGATTGAGTTAAAGGTATTCCATTCATGTTGTTTGCCATTAGAGATGCCCCAAATTAACTGACTCAGTTCACTCCCTTCGGTTAATATTTGGTCATGAAGTGAGAGGCCCTTTGAAATTCATTAAAGAAAAATTGACAGGACCGAAGTCAGAGATCTCGCATTTAGATTATGTATCAGAGGGGAGGGAGAGATTAAATAGAGTTGGCAAGTTAGCTAAACAGCACCTAAAAAGGGCATAGTGTAGAATGAAGCAGGTGGGTGATAAAAGCTCTGAGACTCTGACTTTTTTCCGAGGGGATAACATTGTTATCAGTACTGTTACTAATGAAAGGAAATTCCTTCAAAGCCAGGTTTAAGGGTCCATATCAAACTGAGAAAAAGTGTCAGGTGAACTACCTAGCAAAGATGCCAAAGAGAAAAAAAAGGTATCAAGTATGTTTTGCGAACATGTTGAAACCACATTATACTAGAGAGAATGAACTGGAGAAACAGGTGTTAGTTAGTGCCCCACAGAGTGAGTAATCAAATCCAGATGAAGTGGATTTTGATGTGCCTCAACATAGATTAAAAAATGAAGAAGTCCTTGAGGAGTGGATAAATGAGTAAGCTATCAGGAGCACAGAACACATGTTGAAAGACTTGTTCGTGCAGTATAAGGGACTAATGCATCTAACCCTAACCTATACAGCCCTGAACACCATGGGGCAATTTAGCATGGCCAATTCACCCTAACCTGCATATCTATGGACTGTGGAAGAAAGCCAGAGCACCCAGAAGAAGCCCATGCAGCCACAAGGAGAATGTGGCTGAAATTGAACCCAGATCCCTGGCACTGTGAGGCAGCAGTGCTAACCACTGAGCCAGCATATCACTTTCCCTGGAACATCAGAGGCTGAGGCGTGACCTTATGGAGGCTTGTGGAATCGTGGGGGGAGTAGATGGGGTGGATGGACAGGGTCTTTTCCCTGCGGTGGGTGGGTGGGGGGGTCCAGAACTGGAGGAAATAGGTTTAGGCTGGGGAAAAATGTGATCTGTGGGGCAACGTTTTCACGCAGAGGGTGGTGTGTGTGTGGAATGAACTGCCAGAGGAAATGATGGAGGCTGGTACAATTACAGCATTTAAAAAGCATCTGGTTGGTTATATGAATAGGAAGGTTTTAGAGGGATATGGGCAAAGTGCTGACAAATGGGGTGAGATTAGGTTGGGATATCTGGTCAGCATGGACGAGTTGGAACGAAGGGTCTGTTTCCCTGCTGTACATCTCTATGACTCTATGACATATGTAAGAATCAGATGGGGAGGACTAATGCTGTTGTACACGTAGTAGACGTAGGGAATACTGCTCTGGTAAAGCAACAGCCCTATTGGCTTAATCCTTTCAAAGTCAGTCAGATCCAGATGGAGGTGGAGGGCATACTCGACAAGGACATCATCGAACCAAGCAAGAGTGAGTGTAGTTCACCGATCATCTTAGTTCCCAAACCGGACAGGGCTCAACGATTCTGTGTGGATTACCGGAAGGTCAATGCCATTACAATATCGGACTCATATCCAATTCCTAGATTGGAGGACTGTATTGACAGAGTCGGACAAGTTGGAGTTAATGTGTGGTTACTGGCAGGTACTTTTATCAGAGACGGCAAAAGAAATTTCTGCATTTGTTACCCAAATAGGCCAAAGAGATGCCCTTTGGAATGAAGAACGCACTCGCCACATTCCAAAGACTCATGAACAGAGTTGTGGCTGGGTTAACAAACTGTGCAATCTATTTGGACAATGTAGTGATCTTTAGTAAGTCCTGGAAAGATCACATGGGACAGTTGGCAGAGCTTTTTGAACAACTACGAGAAGCAAAACTGGGGATAAACTTAAATAAAATGGAATTTGTGAAAGCAGAGGTGACGTTCTTGGGACATAACATCGGTCATGGAATATTGACCCCATGGAACACAAAGACGAAGGCTATCAAAGAATTTCCATGAACCTCGAAGAAAGAGGTACTTCGATTCTTCGGACTCAGCGGCTGCTCGTTGGATGCTGCCTGAACTGCTGTGCTCTTCCAGCACCACTAATCCAGGATTCTAACGGAAGTTTGTTCCAAACTTCAGCAGTATAGTAGCTCCATTAACTGATTTGTGGAGAAGAACATAAAGTTTCGGTGGACAGAACCATGCCATTCTAAATTGATATTAACCACTAAACCAGTTTAACTGAACAAAACTTTTCAAAACCCTTTAAAGTCACCATCTATGCTAGTAACATAGGAGTTGGAGCTGTACTCCAACAGGAAGATGAGGATAGGATTGAACTGCCAGTTGGTTACTTTCAGAACTGTTTTGCCTGGAGCGCAAAGGCTGAGGGGTGACCTTATAGAGGTCTATAAAATCATGAGGGGCATGGATAGGGTAAATAGACAAAGTCTCTTCTCTGGGGTGGGGGTGTCCAGAGCTAGAGGGTATAGGTTTAGGGTGAGAGGGGAAAGATATAAAAGAGGGTGATATGTGTATGGAATGAGCTGCCAGAGGAAATGGTGAAGGCTAGTATGATTGCAATATTTAAAAGGCATCTGGATGGATATATGAATAGAAAGGGTTTGGAGGCATATGTACCGGGCGCTGGCAGGTGAGTTGACATTCGGTTGGGATATGTGGTCGCCTTGGATGAGTTGGACTGAAGGGTCTGTTTCCGTGCTGTACATCTCTATGACTCAATGACCTCCTGTCTGTATGCTACCAGCAATACCACCTGATGAACTTTGATGCATTTCTCCTCTGCACCAACCTGAGTATGGTCTCCATTTCCGTCTGAGGATTCTATCTTTCAGATAACAACCCTCCGGAATATTCTCTGCCTCGTTTTTAGAGTATGCATCCACTTATATATCTTTTATCGTCTTGTCTTGCTGTTGCAAGTGTCTTAGTCTTTCAGGAGTAAACACTTCTGTCTGACCCTCTGCCTATTCAGGTTTTGCCTGCACCATTACATCAAACAGGGTATCTGCTAACTGAACCTCAACTCCTTCAGCTTTCTCTTTACATTTTGCTTTGTGCTGTGACTTACAATAGTGGGATCTGGTTACCACACAGTCTGGGAAAGTACCAGGATATTTCTGTTTTAACTCCCCAGTTTCTTGGTCTTCCTTTGGCTTCTCCATAACAAGGGTGTCACTCCCACCTTGGATCCTGCTAAATCATTCCCAAGAACAAACTGAATTCCTAGAACTGGCACTCTGTCAATTGCTCCCACTGTAAATTGCCCAGTCTTGAGTTGGCACTCCAACCTGATCTTTCATAGGGGAATGCTAAATTTCTGTCCATCTGTCCCACAAATTATCACATGCTTGGTAACAGATCAGAAAGAGTACATATTCACTCATCCTTTATTATCAGTGACTGGTTAGACCCTGTATCTCTCAAAATTATAACTTTGCGGCCTCCTCCCCCTGTGCTTCCTGAGTAAACTTTACCCACAAAGGCAAATTCTTTGTAGAGATCAGGTACTAACTCCATACCCAGTCCCTGCCCAGGCTGTGCACTCTCCTGAAGCTCCGTGGTTCTTCTTGAGATCTCCTTTACTACCTTGACTAATGCCATTGGCTTAGCTTCTTTTACCACATCTTTTCCCTCAGCGTCTTTCTTTAACAACCACCACTGTGACTACACGTCTCACCTTCTGGCAGTGAAAACACCTTTTCCCAGTGCCCTTCTGAAACCCCCGGCACTGTAATTTTTGTGTCCCACTCCATTACGGTAGAAACACCTGAGGCCTGTCCGCCCTCTTGGGCTTCCTTAACCTGTGGTAAAATTTTACTAGTGCTGTCTACTCTTGGTTTTGTAGTGTAGGATTCCCCCCTTCTCCCAACTTCTATCCCTCACAGGACAGAATTCTGGCCGGAAGCTTGTCTTATACACCAACACGTACTCATCTGCTAATCCTGCTGCCCTTCTCACTTCCTGAATTTTCTGTTCCTCCACGTGAGCACCTGTTACACTGTATCTTACTGAGAACACTTGGTGCTGTCAAGTAGCTCTACCAGCTTTTAACTCTCGTAAAGATACACATACTCCCACATCTTTGTAACATATACAAACAATTTGGATGTGAACATAAGAGGAATAGTTAGTAAGTTTGCAGATGACACCAAAATTGGAGGTGTAGTGCACAGCAAGAAAGGTTACTTTGCTGAATACCATGGAATCTTGATCAGATGGGCCAAGGAATGACAGCTTGAGTTTAGATTAGATTAGATTAGATTAGATTACTTACAGTGTGGAAACAGGCCCTTCGGCCCAACAAGTCCACACCGACCCGTTAGGTAAATGTGAGGTGCTGTACTTTGGAAAGGAAAATCAGGGTAGGACTTAATACATTTGATGGAAAAGTCCTGGGGACAGTTATTGAACAAAGAGACCTTGGAATGCAAGTTTATAATTCCTTTAAAGTGGAGTTACAGTTGGATAGGATAGTGAAGAAGGCATTTGGTATGTTTGCCTTTTATTAGTCAGAGCATTGAGTATAGGAGTTGGGAGGTCAAGCTGAGGCTGTAAACGACCTTCATTAGGCCACTATTGGAATACTTTGTGCAATTCTGGTCTCCCTGCTATCAGGAGGACGTTGTGAAACTTGAAAGGGTTCATTAGAGGATTTACAAGGATGTTGCCAGGGTTGGAGGGTTTGAACCAAAGGGAGAAGCTGAATATGCTGGGGCTGTTTTTCCTGGAATGTCAGAGGCTGAGAAGTGACCTTATAAAGGTTTATAAAATTATGAGGGGCAATGATAGGGTAAATAAACAAGGTCTTTTCCCTGGGTCGGGGGAGTCCAGAACTAGAGAACATTGGCTTAGGGTGAGAGGGGAAAGACTTAGAAGGGACCTAAGGAACAACTTTTTCATGCAAAGGGTGGTACATGTATGAAATAAACTGCCAGAGGAAACGGTGGAGGCTGGTACAATTACAACATTTAAAAGGGATCTGGATTGGTACATGAATAGGAAGTGTTTAGAAGGATATGGGCCAAAAGCTGGCAAATGGGAGTAGATTTATTTAGGGTATCTGGTCAGCATGGATGAGTTGGACTGAAAGGTCTGTTTCCATGACGTACATCTCAATGACTCTATAAATATAAACACCAGAGATAATACCAGGAGGTGATGCCAATGAGAATTAGAAAGAGAACACTTACATTTGATATATTCTGAAAGTGCTGTACACATTCCTGATGAAGGGTTTATGCCCGAAATGTCAACTCTTCTGCTTGTCAGATGCTGCCTGACCTTTTGTGTTTTTTCCAGTGCCACACCTTTTGACTCTGGTTCTCCACCATCTGCAGTCCCTCACGTTCTCCATGTATAAATTCAAAGGCTAGTGCCTCCACAGCTAAAAGATAAACCTGTTTTAAGATCTAAGATAAGTCTATACCAGAAATCTCAGTGAATATTCTATGCTGAGCTCTGTCATGTATTTCCAGTATTTGTAACTTCTCTTATAGAGGCTCCAATACTGAATCTGAAGGAGAAATTAAGTAAAATCCCATGCAAGGACTGCCACAAAGACTATGTAGGACAAACAGGAAGAAAGTTAGCCACCAGGATACATGAACACCAGCTAGCCACAAAAAGACACGACCCTCTCTCCCTTGTAGCCCTACACACGGATGGAAAAAACCCACCATTTCGACTGGGACAACACATCTATCCTGGGACAGGCTAAGCAAAGACATGCCAGAGAATTCCTAGAGGCCTGGCACTCCAACCACAATGCCACAAACAAACACATAGATCTAGATGCCATCTATCAACCCCTCAGAAAACGAACAGGAAATGACATCACCACAAACCCCAGGAACCCCATCCAGGAGAAAGATATAAATAAAAGCAGGAGACAACAGCTTTGCTTCACTTGGAGGTCACCACTGATGATGTTACCTAGCCAGGTAATGAAACGTCTGGATATCATACCTACAGCTCAGCGAGCAAACCTACACCCTAAAAATTAAGTAGTTTGTAAAGCAAACTAATAATAGCTAGAAATACAGGCAACCTCTGTAGTTGCAGAAATACGTAAAGATTCAAGTAGATGAACTTTCATTTGGATTGACAAAGTACTAATGACCTAGAGAGTGGAGTAATAACCTTCTTTCTTCATAATGTAATATAATAAACAGATTGGAAATGGCTTCTCCCACTTTAATAGCCCCCTCATCTACCAGATGGGTACCAAAGACAGGACTGCAGAGAATTCCCTGTGGATGGTACCATTTTGTGACAGCACCTGGAAAGGATTGTAGTAGGGGAGGAGGTGGAATTCAAACAGTTTGTAGAGACTGTGGAAAAAGGCAGAATGCCAATTTAACTGGTTCTCTCTTGGGAATTCATTTGTCATCAGATAGACTACATTTTCATGGTGTAAGATCTGTCAGAAGGAGGTGTCAAAAGTATCAGTAATGATGTATGTTCCTAGAATCTTTCCTTTGAACCTAAGGCGGTATTAATAATTAGATGTTCAGTTATTGCCAGAAATTTAAATTTTCAGCTTTGCTCTTCTCCAGTTAGCCTGTTCCTTTCAAATATATGTGGTCTGCGACCTCACAATGTGCTACAACAAAATTCACATTGGATTTTATCAAATCTCCGTAAGATATTGCTGGCAAGTAAGAAATGACAGCAAATTATACTGCCCATCTATTGTTACTAACAAAATGAAGTTTCCTAAATATACGAAGAACCATGGAGAGAAATGTTGAGAAATACAGTAAGAGGATAATTGGTCAAAGAAATGTCAGTATGAAAGTTCCTTTTCGACAATTCAAGTTCAACGTGTTAGCATCAAAGAGAAATCACCAATAGGTCAGCAATTTACTGGAACTTCAGATGTATTCTCTGAAGAAATGCTAGTTAGTGAAGTTAAATCAGTGAAGTAACTGAAAAAAAAATTGATAAGGGCCTGGGACCTCCAACTTTTACCTTTCAAGTATAAGGCTACTTATTGAAGCTTAAGTTCAACATCCAACTGTGAGTTGTGCTATTTTCATTAAGTACCACTTTCCTAAACATACAAGGCACATTTGAGATGAAATGTTCCATACTCACTGAGATTATAACATGTGTCAACGTAACAAAATAGTAGGAAGCAAGATAATAAGAGGCAAGAAATAGAGCGGCTCTGCATCAGAATTAATGGATCAGAAATGGCCAAGATTAACGGCCAGCATTGCTGACATTTCATATGATTAGCTTAACTATTAACTCAAGAGGATATGTTGTTCGAGTTATTTTACCGCTTTCACTGGGGGAAAAAAAACTATATTGAGGAGGAGTTGAGATTCGCTGGAGAGTCAACGGTTAGTAATGTCTTAATACATTGATGTTTTTAGATTGATTAACTCTAAATACTGAGAGAAAAAACTCGTCAAAATAAACAGATGTGAGTTTCTCTCGGATTAAAGTTTCTCTCGATGTGACTGTCTTGCTGTCTATCTCATTGTCAGAGACTTTTTGAACATAGGGCACAAATTAAACCAGTTTCGTCTTACTGGCTGATTATACACCCATGTTAGACAGCGGATACACTTTGCAAATTGTTGAGAGCGACTCTAAAAGAAAGCGATACGTGTTTAGTGTGTATAAATATATATTCCTTTCATTACTAATCATGCCTATTTACGAAACAGCACGCATCCTTCAGATGTGTAATTTTATGTCCCATTTAGGAAGGCCAGGGAGAAGGGCTGCAGACATGATGGAGCCAGCATTCACAGATTTGCCGGATACTCCAGCACATTAATGATTTCCTAAATTAGAGCCAATTGTTTGGCATTGTCTGTCCGTTATCTTTGCTTTGAAGTCTCTTCACACATGGAAATCTCCGCTGCGAAAGGCCACATAAATTCAAAGCTGCTCGCAAGCAACTCAGATGGATCAGAGAGCACTGGAGTGACAAAACACAGGGAGATGATGGTCAAAGGAAACTTTTCGATTGACTGGCTCGCTCGGAGTAGCCGCGAGGGGTACACGAAAGAAAAAGCTGAAGAACACAGCCCGGGTCTTCCTCTGTCTCCCAGCTTCTGCCCCCTTAACTCAACACAGCCTCGGACGGACATCTCCCAAGAGAGGCGAACAGAACCTCGGGACCCCCCATCGGAACAAAAGGGACAAGCACTACCCTGGATGGGAGAGTGTGGGCAGGAACCGGCTCTGAAAGACTCAGCGGGCGCGGAGTGTAAGTAAAACGCCACTTTACTGAGAATGTCCAGCAAGATGCGGACGCTCGCTGACAGCATTAATGTTTGATTTGTTGTTGTGCAGTGTCCGGTCGTGAGGATTGCTGGGCCTCGGAGAGTGAGTCTGGCCGATCAGATTGTACAGTCCGAGAGGAGGAGGATGAGGAGGAGGAGGGGGAACAGGCAGACAGAAACCCGGAGGCTGACGGCGATGGGCCTCGGCGTGTGCGCACCGCTTTCACCGCCCAGCAGCTCCACAAACTGGAGAAGAAGTTTAAGCGGCACACCTACCTGGGGGCGGCGGAGAGGTCCAGGCTGGCAGCTTTACTACACTTGTCCGAGACTCAGGCAAGTCAGCAGAACCTCTCCCTGTAAGCCCATTCCTACTCGCTGTAACTCCCAAAGCACCCCATGTGTCAGCATTCCTCTTCACTCTGACCTGTACAGCCTGAGGACTTGCACTTTCTCATGTCGCAAGGATTTGTACTCTTTTTGAAAGGAATTGTTTTGTTTTAACTCGGTGTATTTTCCTCACTCCCAGGTGAAGACTTGGTTTCAAAACCGCAGGATGAAGCTCAAGCGCCAGCTACAGGATCTGTACTCTGTTTCCTTCGCCGGCCCCGCTTTACTCACCAGCCCAGCGCGGATGAGAGAACCGCTCCTGCCTCCCAGCTCCTTCCCGGGATACTACCTTCAGGCCGCTCGCGGCTCCCACCCCTTCCCCCAGGCCGCCTACCAGCAGCCGGTTGCTGGCCACTGCCCGAACGTGGAGGAAAGCCTTTCTCAGTATCAGGCCTTTCTTTACCCGCTGCTGCTGAATCCTTCGCCAGGGGGGCTGTACATCTGTTCCTGATAAATTCCAGTAGCCAGGACTTGGGACTTTGGGAAGTCATGTTGTGCAATATCGCTAACAAGGAAGACATACAGTATAAAACTAAAAACTGCCCTTATTTAATGCCCTATTTAATTTTGTAATTTTTCTATCTATTTTGATAATAAAATTGACAGTTCGAACAAAAAGATCATTTTTCTGGAGTGCATTGTGCTTATTTAGGGTGTTGCTTGTTCCAACATAGTTTTCAATTCTCCTATCCAACTTCATGCCATAACGTAAAGCTTGGACAGTAGGTTCTACATAGTAAATTGAAGATTGACACAGACTCCTAATAGGACACAATATTGAAGGTACACTGGTATTGTCAAAGTGCCTTAAAGGGCCGGCAGCCTGAACTCAGACTGACCTCTTCATTCCAGACAAATGATGTATCACTGTTTCAATCTGTCCAGTACTCATGACTAACTCTGACATGGTATGCAGTAGATAATCAAAAACATAATTGTAGTCAAATTTTTGATGTTTAGAGGGTATTCATAGCAGTATGTGAAGTAATTTATCATTTCCACACTGATGCAACATAAAGAATGGTTCAAAATATGCATTGCCAGTCCCAGCAGCTACATAAATACACAGTGAACCTATGTTCAATGTTTGTTTATTTGTTTAAATTTTAAGTGCTGAAGAACTCCAATTTAGGAGTAAATTAATGAGCTGAACAATGTAATCTTGAGAAAGCCAGATCTTTTCTCAATGCTTGGAAGTTCAGGGTCAATCCCCACAAAGATTCTTGGTGGGATGTTGGGCTGCTCTAGAACAATTGGGACAGTTAAAGATAGAACCATGATAGCAAATTTATGAAGTTTACTTACTGAAAGAAAGCTCTTGGACCTTTTTCTTGTGCATGCTGAGAAAGTTAACAGAAGTGTAGAAAGGGATGATATGTCATATGTTAAAAGCTAAAGGTTCCTCCATCTAGTATAAATTAACAATGCTAAGAGAATTTAATGTGAGGGCCCCAAACAAGATGGATAGAGTTTGAAAGAACCCAAAGTTAAAAAGAAAAATGCTTGAATCAAGAAGTGAGTTAAGCAATGCCAAGGTCTGGCAGAATGTGCAATATTTCACTTTTTGGAGGTGTGGAGCAGGGTCAGAATTTAATAAGGGAAAACATCATGAATAAATAGTGACTGGAATACACAGGTTTAATCAAGATAATTAGAAAAAGAACAAGGAAGGTTTGAGATTGTTTTTAAAAACAGAAAGTAATGATCTGGAATTCATAGCAGAAGCAGATTCACTTTTAATGAGTGAATTAGAAGCAGGCAGGCCAACAGGAAATGGCAGGTCATAGAATTGAACAACTTGACTAAATATCTTCTGTGCTGTGTGATTCTGTTTTAACATTTTCTCCTCCTGAAGGCACTGGATCATAGGAGGGTTTTAGTTCACAGGTGCATATGTCACACTTTGCAGGTACTCATAAACCAGTATTAACTATGTCCACAGATGTAAATGTCATTGCTGCTAAACTGCTAGAAATATTTGATTTAGGTTGCCTTATCGGAGGACGTTTTGTCCAATATGCAGTATGGCTTGGTTTAATGTTCCCACGAGTTACTTAACTATAGTGACAATACCAAACAAAACATTCATTGTTTGCTATCCTCACGTAAATGAAGGCGTAATGACATATGCAAAGCAGAGCCTCAAAAGAGTGAATTGAAAGAATCGTTGAAGTGTAGGAATGAAGTTGTTTATAATGTGCTAATGGATGATAATGCAATACAAAGAAGATTTGCGTGAGTAATCAGGAAATGTGCAAGGAGTTTCAACAAAGGCAGTTTCACTACCAGTTGGAGAACAATCAGTGGTGTGTGCTTCAGTGGCATAGTGAAGGATGGAAAGATTGCCACAGATGGAAAACAATAAATCAGGCTCATCAGATGAAGAGACTTGTAAACATTTGCTTGTCATGCAATTTATGACAACAGAGCCACAGACCATAATTCAAAATGGTATGCAGCCCCACTACTCTGATAAAATTGGAATTTCTCTTCACCACTATTTTCAAGGATAGAATACTCTCCACTTCCCCAGGTCTGGCACTATCATTGGAGAGAAGGCAAGAGTTAACACTACAAGTCCAATGATACTTCTTCAGAAAAGGAAAACTGGAGCTGATGAAAATGAGAAGTTGCATCTGAAGAAAGATCATTGAACCCGGCTTTCTCTCCACAGATGCTGCCAGACATGCTGAGCTTCTTCAGCAATTTCTGTTTTTGTTTCTGATTTGCAGCATCTGTGGTTTTTTCAGTTTCGATTCTGTTTTTGTTTGTTCCACCGCCTTCTCTCAGTCTATCCGTTAATGGTGTAGAGTTCATAGAAATTGCACTCCAATAACTCACCAATGTTTCTTGGGCCGCATCTCCCAAACCTACAACCTCTGCCACTGTGAGGGACAAAGGCAACACATGTACGACCTTTATCTTCAAGTCATAGACTATCCTAACTTGAACTATATTTGGAGATGCTGGTGTTGGACTGGGTGTACAAAGTTAAAAATCATACAACACCAGGTTAAAGTCCAACAGGTTTAATTGGAAGCACACTAGCTTTCGGAGCGTCGCTCTTTCATCAGGTGGTAGTGAACTATATTGTTATCCAATACTGGTGTTGGTCAAAATCATGGAACTCCCTACTGACTGCACTGTGGGAATATGTTCACTGCTTAGAGTGCAGCCATTCAAGAAAGTTGTTCACCACCATCACCTTCTCATTGGAGAGAGGGGCAACAAATGTTGGCCTTGCTAGTAGTGTGCAAATTCTTCACATTTTTTGTAATGGTTGGACAGAAAATAAAGGTGGAGGGGAACAGATTATGTCCCTTGGCACCATCCCAAAATCAACCGCTGGCTGACTGCACAGAAACTTGTTGGGTTGCCATAGTTTCCTGCTTCACTCTCTCGAGACCACCTTAACATAAAGAGATTATTTGAGTTTAGGGAATCCGAGCCTTGCAGGAGTTACCACTTTCAGCAAAGAAGCCAGAAGGGACAGGAGAATCAGTCTGTTTATTGTGTGGCATTGAACAGAACGATTCTGGATTAGTGGTGCTGGAAGAACACAGCAGTTTAGGCAGCATCCGAGGAGCAGCGAAATCGACGTTTCGGGCAAAAGCAGTGAATGAAATGGAATATGCAGGCGTAGGAGAGGTTCGAACACCATTAGTATGAACTGTGTTGGATCATGAGCATTAAAAGCTTCATGTTACATTACAACAATAGACAGAACCCTGTGTGCTCTCCTCAGTAAGTAGAAAGTTAGTACACTTTCAAAACATTTAATTTCATCTTTTTAATGAATCACATTTTACCGCCCAGTCGGAATGACTCAGCTTTCCCCGCCAATTGCAGCTGATCAAAAGGCACTGAAGCAGTTCCCAGGGTGAGAGCAGAGGTACTCATAAACACCTCAGTCAGATGGGTGCCTCGGAGTCAGTCTAGGAAACTGCTCACCGATTGAGTGTAAACGGCGGAGGTAGAACCTTCAGCGTTCGCTGGACGGACGGTCTGAGCACAAGGTGGTCTGAGCACAGGGTCTACACAGCACATAGCCACTACCTCCTGCTCCTTTCCGAAATGAACAGGTCACATAACTTCCTAAACATAAAATTATTTGTTTCAAAATAATCTCTACCTGTCATATTCTCGGCACTTGTTACGCTATATCAGGGGCAGCATTGTGGCTCAGTGGTTAGCACTGCTGCCTCACGGTCCCAGGTTCAATTCCCGCCTCAGGCAACTGTCTGTGTGGAATTTGCACATTCTCCCTGTGTCTGTGTGGGTTTCTTCCTGGTGCACCGGTTTCCTCCCACAGTCCAGAGATGCGCAAGTTAGGTGAATTGACCTTGCTAGATTGTCTGTAGTGCTAGGTTCAGGGTAAATGTAGGGGAATGGGTCTTGGTGGGTTGCTCTTCGGAGGGTCGGTGTGGACTTGTTGGGCCGAAAGGCCTGTTTCCACACTGTAGGGAATCTAATCATCACTAAACAACGTTTCCAAAATGTTCCGATAACAATGTGATCCAGACAATATCAAGGCAAGAATTATTAATGAAAAGTTGTATAAGAGACTTGTATCATCGGAATGACTATCTATAACCTCACTGTTTACAAAGGACGGATGATGTACATTAACTACAATAAAATGTATATTTTCAACACAACTTGAACAGAATTTTTCGTAGGACCTTTGCTCCTTAGGGCATTATTTCTCAAACCTTTTAAGGTATTGATTACTCTTCAGTTCTTACAAATAACCTCCGAAAGCAATTTAAATTACTTTTAATTATGTGATACATACCAAAAGTGACAAAATTAAAAATCATACAACACCAGGTTATAGTCCAACAGGTTTATTTGGAAGCATTAGATTTCGGAGCGCTGCTCCTTCATCACGCACCTCCAAATTATATTAAAAGTGAGACATGTTTGTAGCAGGAATGGCCGCGCAAACAGAAACAAATTGTAAAGGGGGTGGGGTAACTACACAAACTCTTTTATAAAAGCGTCTATTCGGGAACGATGGGCGGAGTAGTTTTATGCGCTGTTTGGTTTTTTTATAGCCGACACGGAAGACCATCAGGAATCACCTTCGAGCCAGCGCCATTGCCAATGTGCCTGAATGTTTGTTTCCAGTGTTACACCGAAGTGTTTACATTTTCCTTTCCGCCCGTGTAAACTGCTGGTAAAAAACACATTTATAACTCGCTCCAGGAGCACGGCGCCAGCGGTCTTAACATGAACAGTCCCAGCACTTCCCACCCAAGAGAGCTAATCGCGTGAAATAGAGCTGTTGATCTCCCACAGAAGTGTTAATGCCGAAAGCAAACCATTTAGGTGTGACCCCCGGCAATCATTCCAAACTAATGGCACTGAAGCGCTCTGAACCACTTAACTAATATTAACATGAAAGGTAAAAAGAGACGCGGCACTTGTAAAAGCTCAATGTTGAAATATAACCTTAAAAAGCTCGAAACATCATGTAATTGTGGAACGTCTTAAAATAAATGGGTTAATCCCCCCCAAAAAACGACGTATGTCAGTAATTGCTTGAATTTCAGTCGGTACACAGGACAACAAATAAAGGTGGAAAGTGCTGAAGAAACTCAGCAGGACTGAGTTGACATTTCGAGTCCATTATGACTTCTCTGTTCCCTCACTCCACAGGTGGTGCCAGTCTGCTGAGAGTTTCTACCTTTGTTTTCATTTCAAATTCCCAGCATCCGCAGCATTTTGCATCTATGGCCTCAGAATGAAAGAATCGCGAGGTGACAAATCAATACATTTCCTTGTAGAAGTGAGTTGACTTTAGGAAGTGCTCCCTAATTTATACATTCTCACTGTTGATTGTTTCTGAACTCTGGGTTTTAGCGGCTGCTAATCAGTTTCCATCTGCAACAAAGGATCGCGCAAATTAGTGCTTGATCTTCAAAAGGCTCCCGCTCATGACCTAATGGGAGAACTTTGATCTCCCCTGGTCCCGCTTAGCACTGCATTTGGGCAATGAATTGCCATTTAAAATATCAGAGGGCCTTGATTGACTATCAGTTAACTTCTGCGTTCAGCATCCCCGCCCCCTGTTAACGGTTCCCTTTTGTAGCTGCAGGGCGGGACACAGCAGCAGGGTCTCACCGTGTTACAGAAGGAGGTGGAGACGGTGGAGTTACCTCAGAGGAAACATTAATCGAATCAAGAGGAATTGCGCGTAGTTGTCATTGGACAGCCCATGCTGTGTAACAATGTCACCGGAACTGTTGGGTGGCAACAGACTTGAGGGGTAGCTAATCTCCCCTCCACCATTCGTAGTATCCAACGGTAATGAAATCGTTGAGTATTCACAGCAATCATTCTCTCCCAGCGGCTCATCCCCAGCCCGTGAAGTTTTGAGCATCAGAGTTTCAAAATATTTCTTGTTCCCTCGTTTGTAAAATGTAAAACCAAATTCTTGTCTGCCTTCTATAATGAATTTCAAAACAATTACGTTTTTTGAAGACGATGGGAGTTAACCCTGATAGAACAGAATGGACATTTTTGAGAATGGGGATTTATTGTCACGTGTACACAACTACATGAAAAATACAGCGAAAAGTTTGTAAGTCGCCCAACCGCGCCTGTATTAATGACAGTATGATTGTGATGAACGTTCATTACTTGGCAGTTCAATTATATTTCTCTCAGCATAGAAGCTACCAGATTTGTTCAAAATTTCCAGCCTTTTCTGTTTTTACTTTATATTTTAAGAATCCACAAAACGTTGCTTTTGAGTTCTCCCTTGTGGACTGACTGTTAACATCGTTTCAAAACAACATTGCTGTTTGTATGAGTTTACAGCACCCAAATTAGTGACTGAATTTTCTGCATTCAGATAGTGACTAGTTGTAAGGGTACTGCATTGGCTTGAAAACTCTTTGCTCATGAATAATATGTAAGTTTCTTCTGTATAAAAGTTATCAGTCTATATGATAGGAAGTGTCCGCTTTCAAGGACAGTTCGTGAAACTGGAGTATCTTACTCGCTGTGTGATGGGACAGAACTTGAATATTGCTGAAACGTTTCAAATTGCACTCATCAAGGCAAATGTGCGAATGGCAAATTACAAATGATCATAACGCATATCCTGCAGGAGAAACGGAATTGACTGGTTGTTAACACTAATTCCATGGCAGTGTTTTGACCAAAGCAGTGGGGAACTCCAAGGTTCTCAAGTTCCATGGTAATTTAAAACGGGTGTCATCTTGCTGAAATAGTTCCCTTTGTATCCATGTACTAACAGGTAAAGCAAGCCATTTCATGCTGCTTCATTGCAACAGAGTGATGTTTTCCCCAAAAGTATTGTCACTTCAAAAATATGTTCTACCCATTACACAATTCAGCAATATCATGAATGAATTTCAGTACCAGTGCAACAACAGACAAATTGGCTTTAAGACTCATTGTTTTCCTGTGAAAATCAGATGTTCCTTCAGTTGCTGGTAATAGGCAGAGTACAGACTGGTATTCAATCAACCTTTGAGTTTGCAAAGCCCAAAACAAAGAGTCTACTGTTAGATGTCATTCTGTAATTGTGAATAATCTTGCTGAACAATCCATATTAATAGGTGCATGACCACCAGTTTCAAATAATAGTCACAGAGTCATAGAGATGTACAGCCTGGAAACAGACCATTCAGTCCAACCTGTCCATGCCGACCAGATATCCCAGCCCAATCTAGTCCCACCTGCCAGCACCCGGCCCATATCCCTCCAAACCCTTCCTGTTCATATAACCATCCAAATGCCTTTTAAATGTTGCAATTGTTCCAGCCTCCACCACGTCCTCTGGCAGCTCATTCCATACACGTACCACCCTCTTGTGTGAAAAAGTTGCCCCTTAGGTCTCTTTCATATCTTTCCCCTCTCACCCTAAACCTATACCCTCTAGTTCTGGACTCCCCCACCCCAGGGAAACGACTTTGTCTATTTACCCTATCCATGCCCCTTATGATTTTGTAAACCTCTATAATGTCATCCCTCAACCTCTGATGCTCCAGCGAAAACAGCCCCAGCCTGTTCAGCCTCTCCCTATAGCTCAAATCCTCCAACCCTGGCAACATCCTTGTAAATCTTTTCTAAACCCTTTCAAGTTTCACAACATCTTTCCGATAGGAAACAGACCAGAATTGCACGCAATATTCCAACAGTGGCCTAACCAATGTCCTGTACAGCCGCAACATGACCTCCCAACTCTTGTACTCAATACTCTGACCAATAAAGGAAAGCATACCAAACACCTTCTTCACTATCCTAGCCACCTGCGACTGCACTTTCAAGGAGCTGTGAACCTGCACTCCAAGGTCTCTTTGTTCAGCAACACTCCCTCAGACTTTGCCATTAAATAAATAAGTCCTGCTAAGAGTTGCTCTTCCAAAATGCAGCACCTCGCATTTATCTGAATTAAATTCCATCTGCCACTTCTCAGTCCATTGGCCCATCTGATCAAGGTTCTGTTGTAATCTGAGGTAACCTTCTTGCTTTCCACTACACCTCCAATTTTGGTGTCATCTGCAAACTTACTAGCTGTACCTCTTATGCTCACATCCAAATCATTTTTGTAAATGACGAAAAGTAGAGGGCCCAGCACCAATCCTTGTGGCACTCCACTGGTCACAGGCCTCCAGTCTGAAAAACAACCCCGCATCACCTCCCACTGTCTTCTACTTCTGAGCCAGCTCTGTATCCAAATGGATAGTTCCCCTGTATTCTGTGACGTCTGACAGTGAGAACCTTTTTCCACGTATGGAGTCAGCTGTTACTAGGGGACACAGCTTTAAATTAAGGGGTGGTAGGTATAGGACAGATGTTAGGGGTAGATTTTTTACTCAGCAGGTTGTGAGTTCATGGAATGCCCTGCCAGTAGCAGTGGTGGACTCTCCATCTTTCTGGTCATTTAAGTGGGCATTGGACAAGCATATGGAGGTTATTGGGCTAGTGTAGGTTAGGTAGGCTTCGGTCGGCGCAACATCGAGGGCCGAAGGGCCTGTACTGCACTGTATTTTTCTATGTTCTATGTCTAACCTTGCTAACCAGTCTCCCAAGGGGAATCTGGTCCAGTCTCCCACGGGGAACCTTGTCAAGCGCCTTACTCAAGTCCATATAGATCACATCTACTGCTCTGCCCTCATCAATTCTCTTTTTTACTTATTTAAAAAAACTCAATCAAGTTTGTGAGACATGATTTCCTACACACAAAGCCATGTTGACTATCCCTAACCAGTCCTTGCCTTTCCAAATATATGTACATGTACATCCTGTCCCTCAGGATTCCCTCCGGCTCACTGGTCTATAGTTCCCTGGCTTGTCCTTACCACCCTTCTTAAACAGTGGCACCATGTTTGCCAATCTCCAGTCTTCTGGCACCTCACCTGTGACTATCGATGATACAAATATCTCAGTAAGAGGCCCAGCAATCACTTCTCTCATTTCCCACAGAGTTCTAGGGTAATAACCCTTTGGAATATCCTTAACCCTATATGCCAAAGCTATCTCATGACCCCTTTTTGCCCTCCTGATTTCCCTCTTAAGTATACTCCTGCTGCTTTTATACTCTTCTAAGGATTCACTCGATCGATCCTGTCTATACCTTACATATGCTTCCTTCTTTTTCTTAACCAAACCCTCAATTTCTTTAGTCATCCAGCATTCCCAAACCTACCAGCCTTTCCTTTCACCCTGACAGGAATATACTTTCTCTGGATTCTCATTATCTCATTCCTGAAGGCTCCCATTTTCCAGCCATCCCTTTACCTGCGAACATCTAATCCCAATCAGCTTTTGAAAGTTCTTGCCTAATACCGTCAAAATTAGCCTTTCTCCAGTTTAGAACTTCAACTTTTAGATCTGATCTATCCTTTTCCATCACTATTTTAAATCTAATGGAATTATGGTCGCTAGCCCCAAAGTGTTCCCCCACTGACACCTCAGTCACCTGCCCTGCCTTATTTCCCAACAGTAGGCCAAGTTTTGCACCATCTCAAGTTGGTACATCCACATACTGAATCAGAAAATTGTCTTGTACACACTTAACAAATTCTTCCCCATCTAAACCCTTAACAGTATGGCAGTCCCAATCTATGTTTGGAAAGTTAAAATCCCCTACCATAACCACCCTTTTATTCTTACAGATAGCTGAGATCTCCTTACAAGTTTGTTTCTCAATTTCCCTCTGACTATTAGGCAGTCTATCATACAATCCCAATAAGGTGATCATTCCTTTCTTATTTCTCAGTTCCACCCAAATAATGTACCTGGATGTATTTCCAGGAATATCCTCCCTCAGCACAGCTGTAATGCTATCCATTATCAAAAATGCCCGTCCCCCTCTTCCCTTGCCTCCCTTTCTATCCTTCCTGTAGCATTTGTATCCTGGAACATTAAGCTGCCAGTCCTGCCCATCCCTGAGCCATGTTTCCGTAATTGCTATGATATTCCAGTCCCGCGTTCCTAACCATGCCCTGAGTTCATCTGCCTTCTCTGTTAGGCCCCTTGCATTGAAATAAATGCAGTTTATTAGTCCTACCTTGTCCCTGCCTGCCTGACTGTTTGACTCGCTTCTGTTCTCAACTATACCAGTCTCAGATTGATCTCTTTCCTCACCATCTCCATGGGTCTCACCCACCTTACTAGTTTAAATCCTCCTGAGCAGCTCTAGCAAATCTCCCTGCCAGTATATTAGTCCCCTTCCAATTTAAGTGCAATCCGTCCTTCTTGTACAGGTCACTTCTACCCCAAAAGAGATTCCAATGATCCAAAAATGTTAATCCTTCTCCCATACACCAGCTCCTCAGCTACACATTCATCTGCTCCATCTACCTATTCCTGCCCTCACTAGCTCATAGCACTGAAAGTAGTCCAGATATTACTACTCTCGAGGACTTCCTTTTTAAATTCTTGCCTAACTCTCTCTAATCACCCTTCAGAATCTCAACCTTTTCTATGTCGTTGGTTCCAATGTAGACAACGACCTATTGCTGGCCCCTCTCCCCCCTTAAGAACATTCTGCACCCTCTCTGAGACGTCCTTGATCCTGGCACCAGGGAAACAACACACCATTCTGATTTTTCGCTGCTGGCCACAGAAACATCTGTCTGTACCTTGGACTAGAGAATCTCCCCATATAATTGATCTCTTGAAATCCGACGTACCCCTCATTGCATTACAACCAGTCTCAATACCAGAAACTTGGCTGCTCGTGCTACGTTCCCCTGAGAATCCATCACCCCCTACATTTTCCAAAACAGAAAACTTGTTTGAAATAGGTATAGCCACAGAACATACCTGCACTAGGTGTCTACCTCTCTTACCTTTCCATATATGTGACTGTATCTCCCCTTTCTATAACTTCCATTCATCACATACTGTTGCTGTTGCAAATTCCTCATTGCTTCTAACTGTCTCTCCAACGATCCATTCGATCTGGTAAGATTCACAACCAACAGCATTTATTGCGGATATAGTCAGCAGTAATCCTTAAACTCTCTTTAATCTCCCACATCTGACAAGAAGCACATATCACTCTACTCAAGGCCATATTTGCTCCTTCACAATCTACAGACCCAGAAAATAACACCGTCTTATTCCTCTATAAAACAATGCCCCAGGTTAGATTAATAGTTACGGCTTGTATTTTAAGGTTAATCAAGAGACATATCTCAAAAACATCTAATCAAGAAAGAACCCACTCTACTCACTACCACAGACTTTCTGTAGGCCACTTAAACAATTAACTCATCTGATTCTGTGCTGTGAACTTCGCCCAGTTCCTCCAAGATCAGTTGTGAATTTCACTGTTTGTTAATTTCCGCAGACGCACTCCGATGTCCAGCGATACATGAATGATTTGAATTTGTGAGGCAGGTTGGTCCTGGCTAGGAGAAAGTGAGGACTGCAGATGCTGGAAATCAGAGTCCAAGCATGTGGTACTGGAAAAGCACAGCAGGTTAGGCAGCATCCAAGGAGCAGGCGAATTGACATTTCAACTGTAAGCCCTTCATCAGCAATGAGACTTGTGGCCCAAGGGGGCTGAGAGATAAATGGGAGGGGGTTGGGGCTGGGCGCAAGATAGCTGGGAGTGCAATGGGTAGATGAAGGTGGGGTGAAGGTGATAGGCCAGAGAGGAGGGTGGAGCGGATAGATGGGAAGGAAAGACCGGTAGGACAGGTCAAGAGGAAGTGGTGAGTTGGAAGGTCGGATTTGGGATAAGATGGGCAGAGGGGAAATGAGGAAACTGGTGAAATTCACATTGATCCCGTGCGGTTGGACAGAAGATGAGACATTCTTCCTCCAGGTGTCGGATGGTAATGGTTTGACAATGGCAGAGGCCCAGACTTGCATGTCCTTGGTGGAGTGGGAGGGGGAGTTGAAATGTTCAGCCAGAGGGTGGTTGGGTTGGTTGGTGCATGTGCCCCAGAAATGCTGTCTGAAACATTCCACAAGTTGGCGTTCTGTCTCCCCAGTGTAGAAGAGACCACATCAGGAGCAACAGACACAGTTGCACACAGATGATGTGTGTGGAAGTACAGGTGAATCTCTGTTGGATGTAGAAAGACCTTTTGGGACTTTGGACGGAGGTGAGGGGGGAGGTATGGGTGCAGATTTTGCACTTCTTGTGGTGGCAGGGGAAGGTGCTGGAAGTAGGGTATGGGCTGGTGGGGGGCATGGACCTAACATGGACAGTAGCAGAGGGAATGGTCTCTCTGGAACACAGATAGGGGTAGGGAGGGAAATATATCCCTGGTGGTGGGGTTTGGTTGTAGGTGGCAGAAATGGCAGAGGATGATGCAAGGTATTTGGAGTTTGGTGGGGTGGAAGGTGAGGACCGGAGGGTTCTGTTCGATGTTTGGGACACCTCCCATGTTTGTAGTGGATGTCCATGTGGAGTTGGTCACCAGAAATGGAGATGGAGAGTTCCAGGAAGGGGAGGGAGGCATCCGGGATGGTCCAAGTAAACTTGTGGTCGGGGTGGAAGGTGTTACTGAAGTTGATGAACTGTTCAACCTCCTCGTGGGAGCAAGAGCTGGCGCCCATACAGTCATTGATGTAGCGGTGTAAAAGGTGGAAAATGGTGCCGGAAGATGCACTGTTCTACGTACCAATGGAGACGCAGGTCCATGCGGTTGCCCAGGGATACACCTTTGGTCTGGCAGAAGTGGGAGGATTCTAAGGAGTAATTGTTGAGGGTGAGGACCAATTTAGCTAATAGAGTGAGATTGTCAGTGGAAGGGCACTGGTTGGGTCAGAAGAAAGAATGGAGGGCTTGGAGGTCTTCATCATGGCGGATGGACGGATACATTGTGAAGATGAGACCTTGGGGGCTGGAGAAATGAAAGTCATGGAGGAGATGGAGGGCATGGGTGGTGTGCCAAACACAGGATAGATACCCCCAGTCCTCACCATCCACCCCACCATGAAAGGCTTATGCTCAAAATGTCAATTCAAATTGCTCCTGGCTGACAGGCCCCCTGTCCTATGACTCCCTATATCAAGGAACCCTTCATGAAAACCAAAATCCCATCATATTGCCAATGTTGTCTGCCTGAGAGGTGCCATCAATCCCTGGTAATGTCAGACAATAATAATAGACACACTAGTAAACATGTCAACAACAAAGTTCATTTGCTGAATAACACTGCCTTCACAACTTTTTTCTTTTATTTCAGTTTCAATTTTGAAATAGCCAGTCCATATTATCTTCAGTTCAAGCTGTTGTTTGCACAGTATTTTATTTTCTGTCATTTGTTTATTTAAGGATTTATGTAAAACCTGGCAGTGTCATTCTTTAATGTCGAGTCATAGCCTATTAGGTATATTTTTTACTAGAGCTTCTGAGGTATCTGCATAATTTCAAATATATTGTTTTGACAATACACTTTATTGTTAATACAATACAAAAAATAATACATTTTATTTCTTATGCATTTCCAAATGTAACAACTACTCAGTATACAGTGGCCATTTGAATTTATTTGATTTTGATAAAGTACATTTTTGCCATGCATCTTAAGTACATAATTCAAATACAAAGTGTGACTGGTGATCCCAAAGGGATATATTATCATTGTAGAGAACCACTTGGTATTACCCTTGTTTCTAAGCTCAAGTACTGTACAAAGCTGGAGACTAAGAAAGGATGAATTTTAGTTCCTGGTGACAAGTAGATAACAGCTGAAAATGTGTTGCTGGAAAAGCGAAGAAGGGCTCATGCCCGAAACGTCGATTCTCCTGCTCCTTGGATGCTGCCTGACCTGCTGCGCTTTTCCAGCAACACATTTTCAGCTCTGATCTCCAGCATCTGCAGTCCTCACTTTCTCCTACAAGTAGATAACAATCTATCACACGAGTATGTTGGAAGCTGAGAAGATTTTTATTTCCACCCCTCAATTAAATCTAGCCAGTCTACTTCTGGAAAGTATTAGCTAGCTAGCAGACAGGGACTAAAATTAGTCAGGTCAGAGACAGTCCATCAGCATCTGAAGAAGGTTAATCACAACAAACTCAGAATGGAAATGACTGGTGCACAGAGAACTTTGCGATTGTTGGTTGCTAGGAGAGGGAACCCATGATGCAAGAGTCTTGGACTTTTCCTTTGGCACTTGGAAGAGCATTTCTTCAGGTTACTTGCTTCACTAGGCCTTTCTGGCTTCTTGTCTGGTTTACCTGGAATAGCAACTGTGGCAGGTGTCTCGCTTATAGACAGTTAAAATTCCATTGGGCTCTGAAGTATACTACCGGATTTCAATTTTCCCATAACATTAAGTATTCAATTGAAGTCCAGCAGGAGTTTTCTACCTACCATGAAAACCTGTGAAGGTAAATGGAACCACTCCTTTTAAATCACTTTCCTGTTCCATTCCCACTGATTAGAAAAAAAATGCCCCTAACTTTGAAGTTTTCTGTTGGGTAACCCAGAGTATAAAAATCACAAATGCGTTGAGTACTGATCAATTATTATAGTTACAATAAAAAGACTTCAAAACACATTTACTGATGTCATAATGGTAGTATCAATAATATGATTACTACTCGCATCATTCTTGCAATGAGGACTGAAACAATAGTAAATGAATATGAAAACAAAAAATATCTTCCATGTTAGGTCAAATAAAAGTTATGGAAAAATGAATAATTGTAATTTTGTTGTCAGTTAATTTTTTTTTCTCAATCTTCTGGTGTGATTGACTCTTGTTGCTTATATATGGATCATAGACTTGAAAATGTTTTCTGTAAGTGTGTCACTTTTCATCGTGTATAAGCGAAACAGCGCATAGTAGCAGTCAATTCAAATACACAAGACAATGCAGTTGAGTTCAATTTTTCTTTGCACAATGTCTAGAGTTAGTGTTTTGAGGGGTTACTGAAGAGCCAGCCAAAGATCTGGGGTTTTGGTGGTGATGGGGGAATGGGTGGTGGATTGAAGCTCCAATATTTACTCCACATGAGATCAGCTAAATCAGCTCAGAGTTGCTGGTTAAAATGGCTTCATGCTATATTATCACACATGTAATTAGACTGCTGTAAGAGCCAGTGTTACCACTCATAATTCTTTATGATGTTGCATTTTTTGACAAAACATAATATATTCATCAATATTCTGTGAAACTGGTTTGCTGTTTGAATTCAATTCTGAAATTCACTTTAAACCTGCATTAGTTTCTTAATTTTGAAAAAGTAACAAGGCTAGTTGTTACAGACAGGAACTGATGATCTATGTGGTCACAGAACACTAATTTCTCATATATCACACAGTTACTCATTTCTGCAGAAAGTCCTAGAAATAGGAAATATATTACAGGAGTCAGCCATTCAGTCCCTTGAGCCAGCTGTAGCATTTGACACAATCAGACCTGATCTGATTTTGGCTTCAAATCAACTTTGCTGTCTAACCCCAATAAGACTAATTAAGAATAATTTTCTTCCCAGTCCTTCTGCTGAGCGCAAGTTGGATATTCTGCATGAATGGAGCTCAATCTGCTTAGGTGCATGCATCTAGCTTCTTTGCACTTGGTTCTTTTCCAATTTTAAATCCTGTGATCTCATCCAGTTCTGAAACATTAACTTGTCTGTTTCTTGCCACAGATGTTATCTGACCTGACCTGAATGTTTCCAGTATTTTGTATTTTTACTAAGGCATCAGGGAAGCTACTTCAGCATGTGTTCTGTGATAGGCCTGGTGCACACATATGCCCCATTAATTACTGCAGAATGACCATGAACCAAATCATCCAAGAGCCAGCCACATATCAGCAAATAATAGGACTTTGATGGATGCCATTAAATAAAGATATCCTGAGCCATCCATAGTAGCTTGGAATAACTTACAACCTCTAGTCCAGATGATCCCATTTGTGTAATTTTGTGCAAATCCTACAAGGGACATTTTTTGGCAGGGGAAAGAAAGTCTAGAAGGCATTTTGGGGATTATAGTCATTTGAAGCAACTCTAAGGTTTGAGTTTCTGATTCCCATGAGCATTTGTTCCTTCAAATAAGGCTTCAGTCACCTAAATGTATGAATACACTGCTAATTGATATTACCCTTATCCCATGGGATCTGTGAAGAGACCCATAGCCAAAGAACTTTCAAGGCATTGGTCATCATGCTTGCCAGTAGAAGTGTTGTGTCTGCCCTGGAGTATGGTTTATAGTTTCACAGATCTGTACAGAGCAGGAGAATTCCTGATGAAGGGCTTATCCCTAAAACATTGATCCTCCTGTTCCTCGGATGCTGCCTGACCTCCTGTGCTTTTCCAGTACCACACTCTCAACTCTCATCTCTGGCATCTGCAGTCCTCACTTTCTACACAGATCTGTACAACCTGTCTCTTGAACTTAATCCTCTAAAAGCTTTGCTCCATTGTGAGGTGCAGCAAAGTTTTGTGGACCAATGTTGTCATGCAAATGGGTTATGATATGTGGGTCTCCTTCTTCTTGAATTACTTCGCTGACATCCAAACATGTCTCTATTTTACATTCTAAGTAGCATTTTGTAATAATATGGGAATTCCATTCTGCTCAGTGTAAGGTGCAATCCACGAATTTCCTGATTTGGAGATGCCGGTGTTAGACTGGAGTGTACAACATTAAAAAAATCACAAAATACCAGGAGTATAAGCTCCACAACCACCTGATGAAGGAGCAGCACTCCGAAAGCTAGTGCTTCCAAATAAACTTGTTGGACTATAAACCAGTGTTGTGTGATTTTTAACCAAGAATTTCCTGGTTGTCTTCAACAGTTTCTGCCAAAGTACTATTTGTTAGCACAAATGCCTTTCAACTACTACCAATACAGGCTCTCTTTAAGCAGGTTAGCATTTCAAAAGCAATGTTTCAAAACTGAATGCCCACTTTTGATAGCATCAGCCACAATTTGATCTTCAACAAATGAGGGCCATCATAACATCACTTCACTTCACTTTACATATTTGTACCTTTTAGGGGTATTAGAATGGTCTCTCCTTATTCACAACTTAAAGTGCAAATGAGCAACTTTGAAAGGAAGCCTTGCAATGATATCATGTCATGTATGATTTTGGGTCATTCCATAACTTTTTAATGCCAATGAATTAGTTTTGAAGGGTAATCATTTGTAATATAGGAAACATGGCAGCCAATTTGCACACATATTGATGTCACAACAGCAACAAGATTAATGACCTAAACTGTTTAGCAGAGATCTTTTAAAGGAAGAATGTTAGCCTGGGCATTTGTGTGCTAACCTGCTAGTTTTCAAATGATATCATGGAAATCATTTTGTCCACCTGAGTGGACAACCAGGACCTCTGTTTGAGATCTCCTACAAGTTGGCATTTCTGGCAGTTCATCTCCTGGAGTATCAACCAAGATTATGTGGCCAAGTCTTGGAAGTGCAGTTTGAATTCATGAGCTTCATTACTCCAAGACAAAACTGCCACTACAGGACCTTCTGACTTAGCCTAATGGCTCTAGATCCCATTTTCCATGACAATGTACCAAATAAGTATCTGCAACAAGTCCAACCACCAGTGAAAAATCAGTGACACAACGTATGAAGCTTTATGTTCATGCATATATTTATTGTTTGATTTACATGTGTTTTTTAAATATTTAATTTGAAATTTGTTTCTCGATCTACTAATGCTTATCCTTTCTTTGCTCTCGCTTGCTGCAAAGAAACAATTGGTGCACCGTGATATCCTTTTCCCAGCAATTTTTCTCAAAGGTCTTTTCATTGCTGGGAATTTTCAACCAATGGCCCACAGGGATGGAATCTTTCCTTTTGGAATGCAAATTTGTCAGCAAGCATGGAAGTGAGGGGTTAGGTCTGCTTAGATGTGAGTTGGCATTTCATCTGTTATAATCCCAGACCAGATCACCAATTTGTTACAATCTAGCTGGGGCCCAGTTACTTCATCTAACTGAAAAATAAGAGCATGAAATCTCGGGGACTTATTAAGAGAATAATACCGCAAGATTTCTTGGTTTCAACAAACAATAATAAATTTGACAATGTGAGAATGGTAATACAATCAACAATTATAATTGTATTCTAAATCCCTAAAATCAACATTTGGCTTATATGGATTGTACCATTGTATCATTGAATACCATACAATGCACATCAAGTAGCAAGATCAAGACAGGTCCCACTCATTCTCCCTACATGTTAATGACATGGTACGTCATCACATCTCATAAACATCACAATTCCTCATGTTTACAATCTGGCTTGAAACACTCTCTTAAGAGCCACACCATCCTGGTCTGCCTCAACTGTTGTGTCTGTTCTGGTTGATCACCTTCCTTTTAAAAAAAAACTGCTGAAAAACAGTAAGTTTCTTTCAAAACAACTGCTATTATTACCTCTCCATAAAAGTGTCAATCAAACAGACTGATAGAATATCAAAAATATAAATTATACATATCGGGCATCTCTTTATCTTCCTTAAGTTATGATTGAACTAGTGACATAAATAGATCACAGAAAAAAAAGGTTGTGAACTTTTCAATCAAGTAAAGGTTTTCCTGGTGTATAAACTAATGGGAGTCTAGGCTCTCAGTCAAGCATGTATAATGAGACCCTTCACCTTAGCTTTGATTTGCTGCCCAGCTCAGGCAAGTTCATATTACACACCAAAGAGAACATGAAATATAAGCAGCAAGCAATCTCTCTCATCAAGCCTGTTCCGTCATACAATAAGACCATGGGTGATATTCAGCCTAATACCACATCTGCCTAAAATCCATATTGTGTGGCTCTCTATAATCCAAAAATCCTTACAACATACTCAATGATTGAACATCCACAGACCCTGAGTCAGAGAATTTCAAAAACTCAAAACCTCTAAGTACAGAGATATCTTCTCATTCCTATCCCAAATGTGTGGCCCCTCAACCTGCAATGTTGCCCTCTGGTTACAGATTCTCCCAGCAGGAGTAACAGCCTCTCGGCATCTACCCTGTCAAGTAAAACAAAATTAATAAAAAATATATGGATATATTAAGTGCTGGTCAGGAATGTGGATGGCTAGCAGTGGGTCTTCATTAAGATGGAAATCCCACCTGCCCCTCAAGAACTGTCAACGAGTCAGAGCCTGGCAGCTCTTCGTTGCCATCAGTGTCACCCAGCAAGCAGAGGCTAATGTGGCAATGCAATCACCAAAGACACACAATTGCTAAGGGGCCCAGATCACAGCGGAAAGGGTTCAGAAAAGATTTACAAGGAGGTTGCCAGGATTGGAAGGTTTGAGCTAAATGGCTGGGGCTGTTTTCCAGGGAGCATCGGAGGCTGAAGGGTGAATTTATAGAGGTTTTTAAAATAATGAAGGGCATCAATAGGGTAAATAGGCAAAGTCTTTGCCCTGGGGTGGGGGAGTCCAAATCTAGAGGGCATAGGTTTAAGGTGAGATGGAAAAGATTTAAAAGGAACCTAAAGGGCAACTTTTTCATGCAGAGGGTGGTGCATGTATGGAATGAGCTGCCAGAAGAAGTGGTGGAGGCTGGTACAACTATAACGTTTAAAAGGCATTTGGATTGGTATATGAACGTGAAGGGTTTAGAGGGATAATGGGCCAAGTGCTGTCAAATGGGACTAGATTAGGTTAGGATATCTGATCGGCATGGATGAGTTGGACTATAGGATCTATTTCCATGCTGTACATCTCTATAATTCTGTGACTCTATCAGTGAGGGCAAGATAGAGGTTGGCAGAAGAGAGTCAGCAAAGAAGGAGGGAGAAGGGAGGTCAGAAGAAAGAGACAATTCTGATGCTAGTTCCTTCAATCAGACTCTGAGTGCTTCTCAACAGGGTTTCCCCATAACTTTCTGTGTAACCAATGCGCTGCAACCACTGGTTTCATATAGAAATACTTGGATGAATCATTAAGTGGAAATTAATTACACACTTGAGGGTCTCAGTTGGCATTGTGGAAAGCCTTATGAAACCAATCACAAGCCAACACCTCCAACTCACCTTGTTGGATAGCATTAAACTTGCATTAGATGAACATTAACTTTATTCCTGCATGTTTTTGACCTGGGTTAGAATAATCCACAGTCAATCCAATTCTTTGCTATTCTGACACTGGTGTAGTTATGGAGAAGTGTGAACTCTCATTAGTTTTTTTTCTATTCAATCATGGGATGAGGGTGACATTGGTTGGGCCAGCATTTATTACCTATTCCTAGTTGTTCCTTAGAAGGTGGTGGTGAGCTCAAGCAAAGTCAGCATAAAGGGGGAAATCATATCCAAACAAATTTACCAGAATTGAAGAGGCAACAAGCAAGATAGATAACTGGATGTAATATATTTGGAATTTCAGAAGGCATTTAATAAGGTGCCAGACATTAGGCTATTTGGTGAGGGAAGAACTTATGGTGTTGGAGGCAGTGTATTTGCATGGATTGAGGTTTGGCTAACTAATAGAAGACAGGGAGTTGGGATAAGTGGCCATTTTCAGGATGGCAACCTATAACTAGTGGTATTCTACAGGGAGTAATACTGGAGCCACAAGTATTAACTATATATACTAATGCCCTGGATGAGGAAAGTGAATATGCTATTGATAAATCTGCAAAGGCACAAAAATAAATGGGAAGACAAGTGTTAAGGATGAGTCAGAGTCTGCAGAGGGATACAGACAGGTTAAATGAATGGACAAAAAACTTGGCAGGTTTTATCTGATGTGGGAAAGTGTGAGGTTTTGTCTTTTGCAGAAAGAACAGAGGTGCTGAATATTATTTAAACAGAGAAAGACTGGAGAAAGCTGTCAGATTGATTTGGGATTATAAAAATCCAGCATTCAATTTCATTGGGTAAAACTATACAAGGCAATAATCAGACCACAGCTGGAATATTATGAAAAGTTTTAACATACTGATATACTGACATTGGAAACATTCCTGATGAAGGGCTTTTGCCCGAAACGTCGATTTCGCTGCTCGTTGGATGCTGCCTGAACTGCTGTGCTCTTCCAGCACCACTAATTCAGAATTTGGTTTCCAGCATCTGCAGTTATTGTTTTTACCCTGACATTGGAAACAGTCTAGTGAAGGTCACGTAGACTGATACCAGGAATGGAGGGACTGTCTTATGAGGAGATGTTGAGAGGATTGGGCCTATAGAGGCAACCTTGTTGAAATATACAAGATTTTTATGGAGTTTGATAGGTTTGGTGCAGAAACGTTGTTTCTCTTTGTGGGAAAGTCTAGGACCAGAGGCTCAAATCTCAGAATAAGGTCTTGCACATTTAAAGCAGAGAGGAGGAGGAATTTCTTTTTTCAGGGTTCAGTGAATCGTGGAATTCGTTACTGCAGAGAGTTGTGTCACTTAGTCAAGGCTGAGATAGATAGATTGTTAATCAATAAGGGAATCAAAGGTTATGGGAAAAGGCAGAAAAGTGGAGTAGAGGTCAATCAGGTAAGCTGTCATCTGACTGAAGCAGACTTGAGAGGCTGAACTTCCTACTTCTGCTCCTCAATCTTATGATTTTATTTTGTTACAGCGACAATGAAGCTACCGAGATATATTTCCAAGTTAGGATGGTGAATGGCTTGGGAGAGCACTTGTAGGTGTTGCTGTTCCTTTGTAGCTTCTGCGCTTTTCCTTCTAGTTGAAAGTGGTCATGGATTTGGAAGGTATTGACTAAGCAGCCTTAGTAAGGATCTGCAGTGCATCTTGTAGATGGTGCAAACTTCTGCTATTGATGGTGCAGGGAGTGAACATTTGTGGGTGTAGTGCCAATCCAGTGGGCTGCTTTGTCCTGGGCGGTGTCAGGCTTCCTGAGTGTTATTGGATCATCCAGGGAAGGGAGGAGTATTCCATCATACTCCTGACTTGTGTGTGTCTACACCACCTGAATCAAACCCATTTTCTTTGAAATAAACTTTAAGTTCACTATTCAAGTAGGAGATTTTAAATACTGCCTTAAGTCCAAGTAACTATAGCTATTATGTAAGAATGTTTTATTGTGGTTTTTCTAGACTATTGTGATACTATATACCAATGTGAATTATTTTCTTACTGGTTACAGAATAAATGTGAAGATATTTGAGAAGTATGATATAAGGAAAATGCACATTTCATGTATACTGAAGCCAGGTGAAACCATTTATTAGTTAAAGCTTTTAGTCAACATTCTGAATTGAATGCCAAATAACAAGTTGATTTTATATTTTCAATTCCCACATAACAATCTCCCAGCTGACCTGCCCTGTAGAACCACTGAGTTGAGAGAGAACATTTTGCTGATGATGGCAAGAGAACCACAAGTATTTTGAAATACTGAAGTGATGTTTTATTTATATCTAAAGGTGCAGGCAAGGTCACTGTGATGAACATTTCACAGATGGTGGGTGGCAAATCTCCATCTCACAGCAAACCATCAACACACCATCCATCCGTTACTGGAAAAGCTCAGCAGGTCTGGCAGCATCTGTGAAGAGAAATCAAAGTAAACGTTTCAGGTCTGGTGACCCTTCCTCAGAATATTAACTCTGATTTCTCTTCACAGATGCTCTGAGACCTGCTGAGCTTTTCCAGCAACTTCTGTTTTTGTTTCTGATTTACAGCATCTGTCGTTCTTTCGGTTTTTATCCATCCATTATTATTTGAAATTCCATTTCCACCTTAAACACCCTGCTGCCTATCTAGTGCACTTCTCATTACTTTGTCAGTAATTGCATCCATGGTGGATCCAAACCATTCCCAGAAGTAGGTTGTCTAATAGCACTGCCTGAGAGCTTACAGCGAGTTGCCTTTCAAACTGGGAGAAGTTCAGAATACAGGAAAACTTTCCATGTGGCAAAGGCAATAAAAGATGTAATTGTCAATTGTTGTAGCAAGTATTTGTACATTATCAAAGAAAATAGGTTCAATATATACTCACATGTAGTAAATAAATTATAAGCTGACATGCAAAATGAAACTGTAGGCTCCAAATAAAACACAGTTTAAACAGATAATTTCCCTTCCTGATTAAATTCCAACATTGCATTTGGCAAACAAATTAATATACATTTGTCAACAATTTCCTTAAATGACCCAGAAAATTGTGGATTTCCAGTTATGTTTTAACAGCTTATCATTCATTTCATACACTACCCAAACAAACTCCCATTGATACTTTTGAACTTAAAGTACAGAAAGGATCGATTAAAGAAATTAAGAATACATGCATGGACTTCACATAGAATATACAGTACAAAGACAGGACACTTTGCACACCAGTCCTTTCCAAAATTAATGCTCTACATGACCTTGATAGAATGAAGGTCAGTGCCTACACTGATGAATATATTTAAGAGATTTCCTGAGCAAGATTAAATTATAAAATAAAATAATATCAGGGAAGCATTTATGTGCTAAATTTAAATTGTTTGGAACTTGCTTTTCTGTATTAAATATAAAGACTGATTTAGTTTCTAAAGTACTGGTGCTTGTAATTAGATATAATTTTACTGGATAATAAAAGTGTACTATAATGTGTTCTTACAAATCCCTTATGAAACATAAAAGAAATTTGTAAAAGCAATATTTGTGTTTTTTTAATAATATAAATTTACTTTCTACTAATTATACAAATTGCTGGAACATTCAGGAAGACACTGTCAGTTAGTCTTCCAAACAAAAGAGTGGAAGTTTATTTTGAAGAATAGGTATGTAGTTTTAACGTATTACTGGAAGGTTGCTTTCACCTTACGAAGTGTATCTTGTATCTTGCGTGAGTGCCCTTCAGTTGGCAACTGGTAAAAATTAGTTTTGTTTTCTGCAGCAAGAACATGGACATCCACTTCACTGAAGTGAGATATTTGGTGCCTCAGATGTGCCTGTAGCTCCAGATCAGGGGTGAACATGTACTGCTTTTCTTGAAATGCACGAATTTGACTGATCACTTTGGCTATTTTCCTTAAAAGAAATCCAGAAATTTACAAGTAAGCACTGCATTAATATCCATGATAATTTGTTTTTTAATAAAGTAGCGCGATTCATACCAGAAACTAATGCAGAACCATTATTATTACAGACCGCAATCTGAATACTGAAAACTCAGGGTGAAGTAACAGTAGATGATAACAATTTCTGCTAAAAGGAATGAGGACAATAAGGCTCATTTGCTCCTTTGGCCATAGGTTCAGGTTTACTAGATTCACCAATTTGCAAGCTGTATTAGACTCTCTAAATTGCAGAAGGAGGTAAAGTGGGATGAAGGAAGGTCATGTAATTATTGGATATTGGCATTTTGAAAAGAAAGGTAAAAACAATGACTGCAGATGCTGGAAACCATATTCTGGATTAGTGGTGCTGGAAGAGCATAACAGTTCAGGCAGCATCTGAGGACTCCTCGGATGTTGCCTGAACTGCTGTGCTCTTCCAGCACCACTAATCCAGAATTTTGAAAAGAAAGCCCAGCCAAGGGCATGGAGTGGTGGAGGGACAGAAAATACTGGCACCTACCAGCATGCTGGGTTTGGGCCCTGGCAAAGCTACTTGCCACTAATAGACCATGCCTTCCCTTACAGGACAGGTAGCCGATTAAACTCCAAACATGCCTTGCCACAGGCCGTTAAGAAAGCAACTACAATTTCCCAGCATACCTCTAGTTTCCTGACACCACAGGAGCATTTTAAGTACCTGGAGCTGAGAAGCTCTCTTTGCCTAACTCTGGGTGAGAGTCCAGACAAAGACTGCCCGAACAGGCATTCTTCTCCCCCACTACATCCTCAGCAGCGGCTCAGCTGCTTTTTGTCTTCTTTTAGTTGGAATTTTTTCAAACAATTGGTCAAAAGGCAATCTCATATTGTAGCAGGACAAGCAGAACTGTACACGATACTCCAAAAGTCGCCTAACCAATGTCCTGTACAACATCAACATGATGTTCCAACTCCTATACTTAATACTAAATGCCTTCTTTATCACTCGGTGGTATTGTTTTATGGGTAATGCATCCCCTCACACTATTAGCATGGATAGCTAACACCAATCTTCCTGCTTAATCCTGCTACACATTGTAGCATGGTCTCAGTTACTGACCTTTTATTGCTGCCCAGTGTAATTCTGTAAGAACTCTGATTAACCCTTCAGCTTTCAGAGCTGCCAGCCACCCATAATTGGATAGGGAGGATCCCAGATGAGTGACTGTTGCCTTCAAGAGTGGGTTCAGGTCTTGGAAACAGGTACAACTCCTGTTCCCTGTCTCTGAGCAGAAATGCAACCCTAAGAACGTTCTTATAACTTTGAAGAACTTGGCAGAATTCCATTCCATTACCTCTTTGCCTGAAGGCAGATCCTCAAGTCACCGCCTGCTAAAACTATCCCATGCCATTTTCCTTGACATTTTTTTTTAACCAGTGTGTGTTAGCCACTGCCTTTCATTCTCAGGTGCGAAATCAAACTCAGCTATATAGGGTGGTATGGTGGCTTAGTGGTTAGAACTGCTGCCTCACAGCACCAGGGACATGGGTTCAATTCCAGCCTCAAGTGACTGTCTGTGTGGCGTTTGAGCATTCTCCCTGTGTCCGTGTGGGCACTCCTCTGAGTGCTCCAGTTTCCTCTCGCAAGCCAAACATGTGCGGATTAGGTAAATTAACCATGCTAAATTACCCATAGTGTTCAGGGATGTGTAGGTTAGGTGTATTAGTCAGGGGAAATGCAGCGCAATAGGGTAGGGGAATCGGTTAGTGTGGACTGTTTCCACACTGCAGTGGTTCAACGATTCTATGATTCAGCTGGAATAAGAATTGAACATTAACTGCTGACCTTACACTAAACCTCTGTACATCTTCTCACTAACTGGCCACTACAGCTTAGAGTCATAGAGATGTACAGCACAGAAACAGATCCTTCAGTCCAACTCGTCCATGCCGACCAGATATCCCAACCCAATCTAGTACCACCTGCCAGCACCTGGCCCATATCCCTCCAAACCCTTCCTATTCATATACCCATACAGATGCATTTTAAATGTTGCAATTGTACTAGCCTACACCACTTCCTCTGGCAGCTCGTTCCATACACGTACCACCCTCTGAGTGAAAAAGTTGCCTCTCAGGTCTCTTTTATATCTCTCCCCTCTTACCCTAAACTTAAGCTCTCTAGTTCTGGACTCCCCCACCCCAGGGAAAAGACTTTGCCTATTTATCCTATCCATGCCCCTCATGATTTTACAAACCTCTATAAGGTCGCCCCTCAGCCTCCGATGCTCCAGGGAAAACAGCTCCAGCCTATTCAACCTCTTGATATAGCTCAAATCCTCCAACCCTGGCAAAATCCTTGTAAATCTTTTCTGAAACCTTTCAAGTTTCACAACATCTTTCCGATAGGAAGGAGACCAGAATTGCACGCAATATTCCAACAGTGGCCTAACCAATGTCCTGTATAGCCGCAACATGACCTCCCAACTCCTGTACTCAATACTTTGACCAATAAAAGAAAGCATACCAATCACCTTCTTAACTATCCTATCTACCTGTGACTCCACTTTCAAAGAGCTATGAACCTGCACTCCAAGGTCTCTTTGTTCAGCAACACTCCCTAGGACCTTACCATTAAGCGTTTAAGTCCTGCTAAGATTTGCTTTCCCAAAATGCAGCACCTCACATTTATGAATTAAACTCCATCTGCCACTTCTCAGCCCAATGGCCCATCTGGTCAAGATCCTGTTGTAATCGGAGGTAACCTTCTTTGTTAACCACTACACCTCCAATTTTGGTGTCATCAGCAAACTTACTAAATATACCTCTTATACTCACATTCAAATCATTTATATAAATGGTGAAAAGCAGTGGACCCAGCACTGATCCTTGTGGCACTCCACTGGTCACAGGCCTCCAGTCTGAAAAACAACCCTCCACCACCACCCTCTGTCTTCTACCTTTGAGCCAGTTCTGTATCCAAATGGTGAGTTCTCCCTGTATTCCGTGAGATCTAACCTTGCACACCAGTCTCCCATGGGGAACCCTGTCGAATGCCTTACTGAAGTCCATATAGATTACATCTACAGCTCTGCTCTCATCAATTCTCTTTGTTACTTCCTCAAAAAACTCAATCAAGGGTGTGAGACATGATTTCCCATGCACAAAGCCATGCTGACTACCTCTCATCAGTCCTTGCCTTTCCAAATACATGTACATCCTGTCCCTTAGAATTCCCTCCAACAACTTGCCCACCACGGACATCAGGCTCACTGCTCTATAGTTCCCTGGCTCATCCTACCACCTTTCTTTAACAGTGGCATCACGTTAGCCGACCTCCAGTCTTCTGGCACCTCACCTGTGACTATCGATAATCCAAGTAAGAGGCCCAGCAATCACTTCCCTAGCTTCCCACAGAGTTCTAGGGTACACCTGATCAGGTGCTGGGGATTTATCCACTTTTATATATTTCAAGATATCCAGCACTTCCTCCTCTGTAATATGGACATTTTTGAAGATGTCACCATCTATTTCCCTACATTCTATATCTGCTATGTCCTTTTCCACAGTAAATACTGATGCAAAATAGTTGTTTACTATCTCCCCCATCTCCTGCAGCTCCACACAAAGGCCACCTTGGTGATCTTTGAGGGGCCCTATTCTCTCCCTGGTTACCCTTTTGTCATTTAATGTATTTGTCATATGCTTCCTTCTTTTTCTTAACCAAACCCTCAATTACTTTAGTCATCCAGTTTGGAAGAATACTCTGCAAAAGAATGCAATACTGGGTTTTGGTAGCCTGAAAATGTAAGTTTGCATCATGTTATGATTCTGTGGCTTTAAGAGGTGTCCTTTGTCCTAGTTTTTCTTAGGAAGAAAGGTTGAGACAGAGGCGCCAGGCAGCTTGCTCAAAGCCAATAAACAGTTTGTGAGGACTTAGAGTTTTTTTTTAAAGTTGGAACAACAGAAGCAGCCTCACTGAACTCGGATTTTTAGTTTTAGCTTTCTGCAATTGCTAAGCTCTTGAAGCTGGATGTATCAATTCTTATTCATCCCTCTCTAAAAACTGGGATTTTCTTCCTGCTGCTAGAATTGCATGTGAGACAATCTATTTTACTGAATTTGCCTTTGCCAATGGTGTGTTTATGGGCTGTAAGTATAATGGAACAGTTAATTAGTAGTAGTTTATATATATATATTATTTTGTTGAGCATTTAGATGGAATTACAGATAAACCAATTCTTTTTATTTTATCTGTATTTTAACTTTGTGTAAAAATAAACTGTGTTTTGTTTAAAGTTGAATAGTTTGTCCAAATCATTTGCATCTAGAACACAAAGCCTTACAGTTATCTTGAAATGAAGAAAAAGATAGGGTCTAAGATGCCTTCTTAAAAATTTTGACGGGGGTTTGTTCTGGTCTAAAACAATTGGTATAGTCAAATGATCAGTTAGCAATTTTTTTTAATGGATAGGTTTGATGTTGAACTCCTGGATTTATACATTTAAAACATTAAGATAAGAAAAGCAGCTTCGTGCAAAATGCAACAGTAATTCACTTTACGACATAAACATAGCTATTTGCACAAGATAAAATTACATCCCTGAGGAAGAGCAACTTAGCATTTATGAAAATGTTTATGACATAATAGGGTTAAGATTGTCAAACTCACCTTAGTTTTGGCCATTTGTAAGTGCCATTAGCCATCGTAAATGCACCTATTTCTATCTGTTGGACATGCATTGCCAAGATACGAGTACAAGGTATTGCTGGCCTCCTGAAGCTATCTCCTTCCATCAGGCATAGGCTGTCACTCTTCAAGAAAACCTAATAAACCATATTAAAGGTAACTTACTCTCATTAAAATAGTGTTTAATTTTTATCAAACAGCTTCTTATTTCATGCTTAAAAGGAAATGCATGTGATGCTGATAAAAACAGGACAGTAAAATTATCAGCCAATTTGAGATTTTTCCCAAATTTTTCCCACTGCTTCTTACATTTGCAGTGTAAAACTCCTGACAAATGGTAGTTATTTGCTTTAACACAGCTGAATAAAGTCTATTTTAAATAATTGTGCCAAAGTGACTGAATGCTCTGGCCAAGTAGAATAAAATCCATGAGGCAAAAGTGAGGACTGCAGATGCTGAAAATCAGAGTCTAGGTTAGAGTAGTGCTGGAAAAGCACAGCAAGTCAAGCAGCATCTGAGGAGCAGGAAAATCGACATTTTGGGCTATTCCTGATGAAGGGCTTTTGCCCGAAATGTCGATGTTCCTGCTCCTCAGATACTGCTTGACCTACTGCGCTTTTCCAGCACCACTCTAATCTAGAATAAAATCCACGGCCACTAAATTGCTTTAAGTGAATGAGCAAAACTCACTTTATTTGAGCTCAATCACTTTGATTTTTATTTTGAGTCAACCAAATCTTAATTATTGGCAATTGCAAAGTATCACAAACAATGCTTTGATTGGTATGTAATACTATGTTAATCTTTTGAACATAATGTACATTTATAAATAGTCACAAAATTGGTGTAGGAGAAAGTGAGGACTGCAGATGTTGGAGATCAGAGCTGAAAAATGTGTTGCTGGAAAAGCGCAGCAGGTCAGGCAGCATCCAAGGAGCAGGAGAATCGACGTTTCAGGCATAAGCCCTTCTTCAGGAATGAGGAAGGTGTGCCAAGCAGGCGAAGATAAAAGGTAGGGAGGAGGGACTTGGGGGAGGGGCGTTGGGAATGCGATAGGTGGAAGGAGGTTAAGGTGAGGGTGATAGGCCAGAGAGGGGGTGGGGGCGGAGAGGTCGGGAAGAAGATTGCAGGTCAAGAAGGCGGTGCTGAGTCCGAGGGTTGGGACTGAGATAAGGTGGGGGGAGGGGAAATGAGGAAGTTGGAGAAATCTGCATTCATCCCCTGTGGTTGGAGGGTTCCTAGGCGGAAGATGAGGCGCTCTCCCTCCAGGCGTCGTGTTGCCATGGTCTGGCGATGGAGGAGGCCAAGGACCTGCATGTCCTTGGCAGAGTGGGAGGGGGAGTTAAAGTGTTCCGCCACAGGGCAGTTGGGTTGGTTGGTGCAGGTGTCCCAGAGGTGTTCTCTGAAACGTTCCACAAGTAGGCAGCCTGTCTCCCCAATGTACAGGAGGCCACATCGTGTGCAGTGGATGCAGTAAATGATGAGTGTGGAGGCCCAGGTGAATTTGTGACGGATATGGAAGGATCCCTTGGCGCCTTGGAGGGAAGTAAGGGGGGAAGTGTGGGCACAAGTTTTACATTTCTTGCGGTTGTAGGGGAAGATGCCGGGAGTGGGGGTTGGGTTGGTGGGTGGTGTGGACCTGATGAGGGAGTCGTGGAGGGAGTGGTCTTTCCGGAATGCTGATAGGGGAGGGGAGGGAAATATATCCTTGGTGGTAGGGTCTGTTTGGAGGTGGCGGAAATGACGATGGATGATATGATGTATCTGGAGGTTGGTGGGGTGGTAGGTGAAGACCAGTGGGGTTCTGCCCTGGCGGTGATTGGAGGGGCGGGATTCAAGGGCAGAGGAGCAGAAAGTGGAGGAGATGCGGTGGAGAGCATTGTCAACTACATCTGAGGGAAATTGCGGTCTTTGAAGAAGGAGGCCATCTGGGTTGTTCAGTATTGGAATTGGTCCTCCTGGGAGCAGATGCGGTGGAGGTGAAGGAATTGGGAATATGGGATGGCGTTTTTACAGGGGACAGGGTGGGAGGAGGTGTAATCTAGGTAGTTGTGGGAGTCAGTCGGTTTATAGTCAATGTCCATGTTGAGTTAGTCGCCCGAGATAGAAATGGAGAAGTCTAGGAAGGGGAGAGAGGAGTCTGAGACGGTCCAGGTAAATTTGAGGTGGGGGTGGAGGGTGTTAGTAAAGTGGATGAACTGTTCAACCTCCTCATGGGAGCACAAGGTAGCACCGATACAGTAATCGATGTAGCGGAGGAAAAGGTGGGGTGTGGTGCCTGTGTAGCTGCGGAAGATGGACTGTTCAATATATTCGACGTCGAGGCAGGCATCGCTGGGGCCCATGCGGGTGCCCATGGCTACTTTGGTTTGGAAGAAGTGGGAGGATTGGAAAGAGAAGTTGTTCAGAATGAGGACCAGTTCAGTCAGTCGAAGGAGGGTGTCAGTGGAAGGGTACTGGTTGGGTCGGCGGGAAAGGAAGAAGTGGAGGGCTTTGAGGCCTTCGTGATGGGGGATGGAGGTGTATAGAGACTGGATGTCCATGGTGAAAATAAGGTGTTGGGGGCCGGAGAAGCGAAAATCATGGAGGAGGTGGATGGCGTGGGTGTTGTCCTGAACGTAGGTGGGGAGTTCTTGGACTAAGGGGGAGACGACAGTATCGAGGTATGCAGAAATGAGGTCGGTGGGGCAGGAGCAGGCTGAGAAAATGGGTCGGCCAGGGCAGTCAAGTTTGTGGATTTTGGGCAGGAGGTAGAAACGGGTGGTGCGGGGTTGTGGGACTATGAGGTTGGAGGCGGTGGATGGGAGATCCCCTGAGGTGATGAGGTTATGGATGGTCTGGGAGATGATGGTTTGGTGGTGGGAGGTGGGGTCATGGTCAAGGGGGCAGTAGGAGGAGGTGTCCGCGAGTTGGCGTCTAGCTTCAGCGGTGTAAAGATCGGTGCGCCAAATTACCACTGCGCCTCCAACCTCTCACCCTCACAACGTGCAGCCCTCCACTCCCCCCAGTCCAAACCCAACCTCATCATCAAACTGGGAGACAAGGGGGCAGTAGGAGGAGGTGTCCGCGAGCTGGTGTTTAGCCTCAACAATGTAAAAATAGGTACGTCAAACTATCACCACGCCTCCCTTGTGTGCTAGTTTGATAGTGAGGTTGGGGTTGGAGCGGAGGGAGTGGAGGGCTGCACGTTGTGAGGGTGAGAGGTTGGAGTGGGTAAGAGGGGTGGACAGGTTGAGGCAGTCAATGTCGCGGTGGCAATTGGCTATGAAGAGATCAAGGGCGGGTAAGAGGCCAGCATGGGGTGTCCAGGTGGATGGGATGTGTTGGAGGTGGGAGAAGGGTCATCAGAGGGTGGGTGAGAATCCTGGTTGAAGAAGTAGGTGCAGAGGCGAAGGCGGCAGAAGAATTGTTCGATGTCTCGCCGCGTGTTGAACTCATTAATCCGGGAGTGGAGGGGGATGAAGGTGAGGCCTCTGCTGAGAACTGATCTTTTATCATCAGAGAGGGGGAGGTCTGGAGGGATGGTGAAAATATGGCAGGGCTGGGAGCTAGGACCTGGTGTGGGGCTGGAGCTGGGAGTGGGGACGGGGTTAGGCATGTGGGTGGAGTTAGGCATGGGGGTGGAGTTGGGTGTGGGGACGGAGTTGGGCGTGGGGTGATTCCAAATCATTTCTTAAGAATTTGGACTTTAAACCCGTGACAGATGGATGTTGGTCTATTTTTTGTGAAGGGGTTTAAAAATGAACATTGTTGTGAACCATGATTTTCAACCAGTATGTGCCACCTGGAGTATTCATGGATGCTTGGTAACATTGAAAGACATCAGCTTGTATCTGGGTTCAGAATCACTGAGGAGTGCTTTCAGCTTGGGAAAACCCAGAAATTGGAAAGTATTTTTTTGGCAGTTTGAAGGAGACCGGAACCTGAGCATCACCACATGCAAATTCCCCTCCCAGCCACTCACCATTCTGACTTGGAAATCTATCCCCATTCCTTCAGTGGTACTAGGCCAAAATCCTGGAACTCCCTCCCTAATTGCTTTGTGCATGTACCTACACCAAATGGACTGCAATCTTTCAATAAGGCAGCTCAACGCCAACATCACAATGACCACTTGGGATGGGCAATAAGATGCTGGTCCAGCCAGCAACATCCCCTTACTATGAATTAATTAAAAGCAAGAGGTAGATGGATGTGGAGTCTCTCCTAAACATAAAGGAAATTGATAAGAGCAATTGAGGGATTAAGTTATCGCAGTAGAAGAGTGTAATTAAGTGTAAATGTCCAGACCAGAGGTGTTTGGTTAGAACTCTGTAGATTGTTCAGGGATGAGAAAGTCTAGGCTCTCAGTTATGTAAATAAACAAAGAAGAGGCCTTTCTGGGACCAGAACTGAGAAGAAGCAATTAGGCCAAATTTATAGATGTTGATCAGTTGTACGGTTGTGGTGTTAGTACATAGATAGGATTTTGTTTTGCCATGTGTTTTGAAACCTTTTAAACTGTCTTAAATTTAGATACCTTGGTTTGTTATTACTTTCTTATGTGTGCTAAATTTCTGTTTATTGTTAAAACCAAATTTGCAGCCTGGCTTGCTTATGTTTCAGTAAAAGACTACAATGTTATATTACAATGATATATGATCTATCAAGCCCATTTTATTCTGGGATGAGTCAGAGTTGAACAGCATGGAAACAGACCCACCTGTACTGTGCTGTACCATGGCCCCTATCCAGAAGATGTCTTCTGTCTTGGAGTTGTTGAAGTTGTAGCTTCCTACTGGCAAGACCCCAGCACCTTATCTGCACGAATGCCTCGGTATTCAGGCCAAAGGGTCATTGCACAGACAGGACTATTTATACTTTAAATATCTAACAGAAATTGCTAACTTTCCAATATTATGAAAATTCATTTTTTTTTTAATGTGGCTGGTTCCTAGCAAAGTTTTTTAGTTTTCAGGGAACTACACAGTTAGCAGCAAGCTGCCATAACAAAATTGGTTTAACTTTGCATATTGCTCAGAAACAGACCCCATTAAGACAAATGGTTTGATTTGGAGGGGAGCAGAGAGACACAAAAAAAGATCTGCATACTTCATTATCACACCCTCAGGACAACCAAAAGCACTTAACCAATTTTAGAACTGCAGCCACCATTGTTATGTGCGTAAGCGAGGTTGGGATATTTTGTGCACAGAAATATTCTGAAGGAATAAAAGAATTCTTTTGTTTTATTTCTGTGAGATGGGAGCATTAGTGATGAGGCTAGGATTTATTGCCCATCCCTAATTGCCATGGAATTGAGTGGCTTGCTGGCACATTTGAGAGTAGTTAAGAGTCAACCACATTTTTGTGGATCTGAATGGCACATAGACCAGATCAATTAAGGATAGAGATTTCCTTCCATAAAGGACATTAGTTTTTATAACATTGATAAAAAGGTCACAGACTGCATTTAATTTTAGGAAAAAAGTTGTTTATGGGATGTGGGTAACACTGGCTATCTTTTTGCCCTGCACTAATTACCCTCAAAGGTGGCTATCTGCTTTCTGGAGCCCAGCAGTCTATGTGGATAAATCTGCAGTGCTGTTAGGGAAGGAGTTGCAGTATTTTAGCTCCAGCAACAATGATGATCACAGTTCCAAATCAGGATGGTGAATCAATATTACCAAGCCTAGTTCTCAAGAAGGGTCACTGGACCCAAAACTTTAATTCTGCTTTCTCTTCACAGATACTGCCAGACCTGTTGAGTTTTTTCAGCAATTTCTGTTTTCATTACTGTGACCAGCTTCCAATTCCATGATCCATTCTTTGATTGATCTTGTGAAGTGGCCATGCTAAATTGTTCATACTGTTCAGGGATGTGTAGGTTAGGTGCATTTGTCAGGGGCAAATGTAGAGTAATAGGGGAATGGATCTGGGTGGGTTACTCTTCGGAAGGTTGGTGTGGGCTTGTTGGGCCAAATGGCCGGTTTCCACACTACGGATTCTAGGATTCTATGATTCTAACTCATCCATGCCAACCAGGTATCCTAAATTAATTGAGTCCCATTTGCTATCATTTAGTCCATATCCCTCTAATCCCTTCTTATTCATACATCCAACCAGACGCCTTTCAAATGTTGTAATTGTACCAGCCTCCACCACTTCCTATGGCAGCTCATTCCATATACGCACTACCATCCAAGAAAATGTTGCCCCTTAGGTCTCTTTGATAACTTCCCCTCTCACCATAAACCCATACCCTCTAATTTTGGACTGCCCCAACCTGGGAAAAAAGACCTTGGCTATTCACCCTATCCACACCCTTTTATGATTTTATGAATCTCTATAAGGTTATCCCTCAGCCTCCAATGTTTCAGGGAAAATAGCCCCAGCCTATTCAACCCCTCCTTATAGGCCAAATCCTCCAACCCCAGCAACAACATTTGTAAATCTTTAACATCTGTACAGTCACAACATAACACTCCCAATCCTATACTCAATGCACTGACTAATAAAGTTTAGCATACCAAACACCTTCTTCACTATCCTATCTAGCTGGGACCCACCTTGAAGGAACTATGAAAGTACAGCTTAATCAGCAACACTCCCTAAGGCCCTACCATTAAATGCATCAGACCTGCCTTGATTTGCCTTACCAAAATGCAGCACTTCACATGAACATTCTTGTTCTAGCCAAACTCGGGACCACACACAACGTTTTCTGCAAAATGTCATCATCAGCACTGCTTATTGCTGTCATTCAGAAATGAAAAAAATTAAACAGTTTTGCTTCAAATTTCCAACCTTCTCTCATGTTCACCTGATCCAGCTGGCTGGTTCCTATCCTGACTTAATGGTTTCCATTTTTGAGTGTGGGCTGTTCACCAATATTCATTACAAGTCTGATTCCCAGTTCCCTTGATTATTTCTCTCACCTTTCTTCCCTCCAAGGATTCCATTCCATTCTCCCAGATTCTCCACCTACATCACTTCTTTCTGATGTACAATCTTCCACTGGAAGGCATGACATAACATCCTTTTCCTTGCCCAAGGAATCACACCCCACCCCCACTACCGCTTTGCAGAATTCTCCAACCATCCAGTTATTTGTCATTTCAATAAACCACTTTACTCTCCTGCCCTGAGCCTGCTGCAATGAACAAAGTACAATTCAAGAAACAAGACCTCACTTTCTGCATTGGCACTTTACAACCTCTAGGACTCAATATCAAATTCCACAACTTCAATGCTTGATGGCGTGACATCTGTTCTCCATTTTTCTTACATTCCTACGCCCCACCCCACTACCTCCCAACAGCCCTGTTTTTTTGGGTCTTGCTTACTTTGCTCTCAGTAGAGAACACCTTAATTTACGATCATTTTATATTATCTTCTCTTTCACCATAATTAACTTCCCCTTTGAGTTTTGCCCTGGCCCTCCACATTGTATTTATCTCTGCTGCTTCTCTGCCTGTTAAAAGAATTAAAATAATTTCCAACCCATTTCAGTTTGAACATGTCACAATGGATTCAAAACGATAATCCCCTCTTCACAGTTGCTGCCAATCCTAATTTTCTCCAGTATTTTCTGTTTTACATTTCCATCATCCATAGCATTTTGCTTTTATTTGGGCTTTTAACTAAAAAGGAAATTAACATTAAAAAAAAGTAAACTTAGAACAAATTCACACTGCTGGTATCCATGAAACTCCATCCTTTGCAGTACACTCATCTGTCTAGTGGTAACACCAGCTGGGTTTATACCAAAATAAAGACAATCATTTTCACTATGTTTGTGCTGGCACCATGGATCACCAGCATATCAGCCCTGATACAACAACCCTTTGTTACAGTGCTCACCTCCTCAACCTTCCTCTGAACAGTAAAAATTCCATCATGCTTTGGAGATTGAACCCTCAGGCATTTTCAAATGAAATCCACAGGAGAAATGTAATTGTCAACTTGGTGGGAGGAAAATTCTGGGCCATCCCTCTGATCAATGCTAGTCTTGACAGACCCCCTGCCAGGCCACTTGTACAAAGCAAAATATCCTCTTTGGGGGAAGAAGGAAGAGACCTCCCTACCTACCCAAGCAAGCCTATCTAGAGATACTTTCATGCACCTTTGAATGTCTTAGCCTGTGGTCTTACATTTAACTGCCTCTTGTTTGCACTACCTGGAGCTGATGAAATTGATGGGACATTAACTGGTTGTAACTGGCCATTAAGGTTGACTACAGATGTTTCTGAGGGTCTCGTAAGTTGACAATGTGACAAGACTTTAGATACTAATTTTATCTCATAGAATTGGATTCCTGAGGTCTGGAAATTCATCAGGTGCAAGAGTGAACTGTGTAATTGTATGGAACAGGAGTGTGTTGGGAGCAATCTGAGAGGCATGCACTCCATGCATGATGTTGTTGGATGCTATCTCCTCATTAAAGTTCGCTTTAAGTGTTTTGTATCTATTTATTTCATTGGCATGTACAGAGGAACCTCGATTATCCTTCATTCGATTATCCAGCATTCGATTATCCGAATATTGGCTTATCCAGCAAATGCTCGGCTAAACTATGTTATCTAGCATTCAATTATCCAGAATTTGATTAACCAAACGAAATACTGCCCGCCCATGGCCTTTGGATAATTGAGGTTTCTCTGTAATATGCACAGCTTGAGCCCACTTACAACCTGCTAGCATGAAGAAGTGTGCTAATGTTGTAAATTGGATAAAATTCTTTACACTAACTTCACACAATTTAGCTAGTCATCTGTTGAACTGAAGGTAGGGTGTTGCAATTCAAAATTAGTTTACATTGCACTTAATATATGCCTTTTATTTCTCCCACTTGACATATCTCTGAAATGACCTTAAATCTTGATAAAGGTTGAAATTAATATTTGTCCCAAATGCAGGTCATAAGTTTTAGGCACACATTTTGGTAATTTAAACAAAAGATGTTTAGCCGATTGTACTTAGCTCCTTGTGCAAGCAGAAAGCTGCTTTGGGAAATACGGGATAATTACTCAAATGAGCTAAAGAACTTTTCAGGGCAGTTCATTTTCACTCACACACCTCTCTTCAATAATATTACTTGTAAACACATAAGTCATGCTGATAAAGTAACTTTGACATCCAACTATTTTTTGAGTATAATACCTGTACAGCAGTCAATTCCTCCATGATTTCTAATGCCTTTGAGGACAAGCTTTTCCATGACTGAAAATAAGAAAGCACATTTCAAAATACTGCAATAACATTCCTACACAACCAGCAGAATGCTTTTGTTAGTGAAGGATGAAAGATTTATGTTTATTTTCCCAATTTTCTGACAAGTCTCAAAAATGTCATTCATTTGTTGTGACTAGCAATGTACAGGAAATAATGAAGAGGCACACATACAGTCCAACCATAGGTCCTAAGTACTAAAGAAAGGCTGCAATCGTTGAATTTTTAGTCTTATTTCAATATTTTTCAACTTAATGAAAACAAGGATTGTAAAGTTAAACTTTCAACTTTTTCTTTAGTTTTTATGCTATACTAAGAGTGACCGTAATGTTTAACTTTGAACTTTGTTCCTTATTTCTTACAACTTTGTCTTTGTTTCTGTACCTAGCTATTTATACCTAGGATGGCGCTGTGTTTGGGGACATTTAACACTTTTCACTGTACTCCTGTACTTTTGTACTTGAGCATATGTAACAATAAAGTTTAAATCTAAAATCTAAACTGGCAGATTATTACAGAACTGGCAACTTTGGGCTACTTGTAATTCAAGGCCATACTTTGGAAGATAATTAACAGCAGCTCACTCTGATTTGGTTATAGGTCATTCTCCCAGTCACAGAGCTGGACGTATGGTGCTCACAGGCAGTCTGTCACTTGGATTGTCATTCTGTCATGGCCTTTTGGCATGGGTGGTGGGGATAAATGACATGGGAAATAAGAGAAGTGCAATTGGAAACTGAAATAATGAAACCATGCATAATTAAAATTCAAAAATAAGCAAGTCCAGAGTGAAAAATGTCTTGGTCACATATATCTACCCTATACAGCACGGATCAGTGACTGCCCTCATCCATGGGGAAGTAAAAAAATCAATATACCTGTTATAACTCCAGATATTCCAGCTTTGTTTGTCAACAGCTATCAATCCAGTTCCCTTTTAAGTGTGAAACTGGATGCTGAATCATCTACTTTCTCTGGTTGTCTTTTACATATATATGCCCAGAAGAAGAAAAACAATTTTGTTTTTTTTTAACCTTGTTCAAAGTTTGTGATCCATTTCTCAGAGACATTCACTTTTACCTGCTGATCTTCAACTGAAGGTTCACTTTTGAATGCAGTTCAAAGGAAAAAAAATCAATGACTAAATTTCAATTAGATACACTCACCTTGTATCAGATACATTTAAGTACGCAATGTAAAATGTAACCATTTTTTCAATGCTACCTCGCCAGAATTGTTGATTTATATTATGGTGAGCAGCATGGGGGTTTTAATTTTACTGCTTCAGGTCAATGGGTTGAGTGTGAATTCTAACTAAAGGAGCAGGTTTTTTTCATATTGGGAATATTACAGCTGAACAACATCATGTGCTAACCTAACAGGTGCAATGACTAGTAGGTCAGGGGAAAGCAATTTAAAATAAGATCCAAGCTGATTTTTCTTTGAAATCATCAGTCCTGGCCTCAACAATATAAAATATCAAAGTATTTTGTTTATACTGTCTAAATTATTCCAGATTAAGTGGTAGGAGAATGCCAATTAACATTAACACACAAAAGTGGTGATGCTGACATGTTATGATTAGAAGTATACATTAAGAGAGTATGGATCATAAATCAGACTGAAATAAGACTAGATCTGCTTTTGCACTCCAAATAAAATGAGTCATTTATCAGTAATGATTGTGATTGGTGTTCCTCTGATTAAAAGGGATCTGTAGTGATCTGGCTGTGGTGGAAGTTGTGAGGGATATAACTAAATCCAGCAGGAAATGTAGAATACCGAAGGATGTTTCAGTTAAACATAAACAAATAATAAGACTGATCAGACGAAGCTGAACGAGTTGCTTTCTCAATCTCAGTAATTACTTACAGGTAATTGCCGCACTATCAGGCTTTCCAAGCTATTAAGAATTTGCATGGCTGTGGCAAAATTTCTCAATTCATAACAAAACTTCGCAATTGAAAGAAACTTTGATAGTAGTGCACTTTGTGCCTGAAAAGGATAACAACCATAAATTCATTTCAAGGATGATTCCTTTGAATAAAGAACACCCAGCATGAACATTTTCCACATCAATTCACAGTTTTTTTGATAAATGTAATATCTTTGATTTCAAAGAATATGTTATTGCTGGTAGGAGGCAATACATAATCTATCAATCATGAAGCATAATAATAAAGATATTTTTAGACTTCTCAAGTATCCAACGAATCAATATAAGCATTATCTATTTATACAAATGATAAAAAAAGGAGCAGACTTTTTGGCCTCTTCAGTTTGCTCCACCACTCCACCATAAGAAGATCACAGCTGCTCTTTCTAGATTGCAACTTTCAATCTAGATTCCTGCTTACCCAAAGAACATTTCAACTCCTTGCTTATCAATTACATATCTACTTCTGCATGAAAAGTATTCATAGGTGTTGCTTCTACCATCTTTTCAGGAAAAGAGTTCTAAACCTTCAGTGATAACACTCTTTTTTGTCTTTTATCTGTTTTAAATAGGAAACCAGTTATTTTTTAGAGAGCGACCCCTAGTTCTGGTTGTTCCCTTTTGAAGAAACATCCTCTCCATAAGTACCCTGACAAGGCCCTTCAAATTTGCATGTTTCAATTAAGTCGCCACTTACTCTTCTAAATCTCGACAGATAACCGAGCCTGTCCCACCTCTCCTCCTAAGACAACCTAAGTAAACCTTTCTGAACGATTTCCAACTCATTTCTACCCTTCCTGTAATAAGATGAATAATACTCCTGCTGCAGTCCCAGCAGTGCCCCGATTTAACTGAAGCATAATGCTGTTTCTAATTCCCTTCACAATAAAGGACACCATTCTATTGTTTTTCCTGATTACTTTCTGTACAGTGTCTCCACACAAATTTCAAGAAGACTAACTTTCAAACCAAATTCTCAAGGCACTTGGCATGAATGTAATGGAAAACTGAGAGCATATTTCTGGTGAAATCAGATGCTTGTATTAGTTTAAAGAAGGTAGCCGTTATGAATATGTGACAGAAAAAGAGTCTACAAATGATTAGATACCTAAAAGTAGGAGATCTCAATAGAGTTATATGAAACTAAGCAGGCATAATATATATATATATTATATATATATAAATATTCCTTTGAGGAGATTTTTAAAAAATTAGTTCATAGGATATTGGCACCTCTGGCTGGGTCATCATTGATTGTCTATCCCTAATTGGTCAGAAGACTGTTAAAAATCAGCCATGTCGCTCTGGGTCTGGAGTCACCTGGCCAGACCAGGTAAAGACAGCAGTTTCCTTCCTTAAAGGACATTAGTAAAATCTACTATAATTTGTTTTTAGCATATTCATGCCAAAACTGGTACACAATCAGAAAATTTTACCAAATGATGTGACAAGAGAAACTAGGAGGAGTGCGTGGCACGGTGGCACAGTGGTTAGCACTGCTGCCTCACAGCGCTAGAGACCCGGGTTCAATTCCTGCCTCACGCAACTGTCTGTGTGGAATTTGCACATTCTCCCCGTGTCTGCATGGGTTTGCTCTGATTTCCTCCCATAGTCCAAAAACGTGCAGGTTAGTTGAATTGGCCATGCTAAATTGCCTGTAGTGTTAGGTGAAGGGGTAAATGTAGGGGAATGGGTCTGGGTGGGTTGCTCTTCAGAGGGTCGGTGTGGACTTGTTGGGCCGAAGGGCCTGTTTCTACACTGTAAGTAATCTAATCTAAAAATACATTTACATGTGTTTTGTTGAATGTCAATGTTATGATAACAATGTAAACAGCTAAAGTTATGATAGGAGACTGAAAGAACACCTCCGCAATTTCAGGATCACTACCTCTGTGACAGTATGTAAAGGATGAAAAAGAGGTCAAGGATGAAAAAGAGGTCAAGAATGAAACGATTTGGTATACTGGAATGAGGAGAAAGTGAGGACTGCAGATGCTGGAGATCAGAGCTGAAAATGTGTTGCTGGAAAAGCGCAGCAGGCAAGGCAGCATCCAAGGAACAGGAGAATCGACGTTTCGGGCATAAGCCCTTCTTCAGGAATGAGGAAAGTGTGTCCAGCAGGCTAAGGTAAAAGGTAGGGAGGAGGGACTTGGGGGAGGGGCGTTGGAAATGCGATTGGTGGAAAGAGGTCAAGGTGAGGGCGATAGGCCGGAGTGGGGTGGGGGCGGAGAGGTCAGGAAGAAGATTGCAGGTTTGGAAGGCAGTGCTGAGTTCGAGGGATTTGACTGAGACAAGGTGGGGGGAGGGGAAATGAGAAAACTGGAGAAATCTGAGTTCATCCCTTGTGGTTGGAGGGTTCCTAGGCGCTCTTCCTCCAACCGTCGTGTTGCTATGGTCTGGCGATGACCATTACATACTGGAATGACCATTACATGGAGTTCATTGAATCTGATGTTGTATCCTGAACAAACTTTTGACTGAACAAATTCTGACTAAATATAAAACTGGTTTCAAATGTGTAAAGGGCTTCATAATTTTTAGTCATTTTGCTAAAGTTAGAGAAAGTGTTGTTATTCCACAAAAAAAGAACATTATCATTCAAATAAAATTCTTATTATTACAGTGAGGTTACAAATTATAAATTAGTTCCTGTCACAAAGTTGTATATTAAATAATTTTGGAATCCTTACCTTGGGTGTATTACATATGACAATTTCAGCAGAGACCCAGTGACTAACGTAGTCTGCATATTTGATCAGGTCTAGAAGATACTGGCGTTGTCTGTAATCTAGCACAAACAAACTGCTGCCCTCTGCAAATGCTGATTCTGAAGAAACGGGCCTGTGAATAATTACATTAAAACCTGTTCTATAAATTATATTGGTTGATCTCTGCTATACTCACAATATTAAGGACAAATACGTGAGGTAAATCACTTATTTTTGCTGTTCAGGTCATTACAATCAATTACTGTTAAATGAACACAGGCCTAACCAGATTCTATCAAAAACCTAATAAAAGCTTTACGATGTCAAGAATTTTTGGTTTGTTATTAGAGCTTTGCAAGAGATTTCTTTTGAAATATGTTTTTCATAATAACAATCATTATGGTGGACAATGTCCAAAATTTTATTTAATGCAGTTTAATGCTGAAAACCTTCACCACCTTGAATGCCATATATAATGAAGCTCCTAAAATCTGCTGTTATCGCTCAGTTGTACACTCCACAAGAAGCCAAAGTTTTCCTTTTTTGATGCCATTTACAAGAATTTCAAGTCGTTCTGGATTAGTGTGGAGTTCTTAACACTTTGTTCCTCTGGATTGTAAAAATATGCTTTCAGGAAGATTCTCTAAAAGGCCACACTATGCATTCATATATTTAGAAACCCTAATACCATTTTGTGGTTTGAACATCATGTAATGAATCTCTGTGCTGGTCTTAGTCACCATCATGTTTCAAAAACATTCAACTATGCAGCCATTTTGAAAATTTTAAAGCATCAAATCCAACAAGTTAGTTACACTTAAAATGTCTCCTTACACACTTTCAAAGATAACATGGCATTCCCAATGGACAAAAAGATGTTTGATATGACAGTATTGTTGAGCTTTTCTGGTTTAAGTGCTAACCTATAATAAGACTTTATGAGAACATGTATTTTCTACCCAACAGCTCTTTTATAGCTTTCATCTCACAACAATTGTAAAGTGCATACACACTGAGATGTAATATACTGTTGCAATAAAATTTTATTTCAGATTGGTGCTTAACTCAGCACCAAAGCTGAATGTGGTGGTTAGTGTTTCCTCCCATATTATAGCCTAAAGGGTCTGTAAAATGAGTATAGGCACTGTCTAAATGGCCACACATGTCTTGATATATGGGACAAATTCTTGCGGATTTAGGAATAGCAGCACATGCAGACAAGCCTCAAGAAAGCAGCAGATAGTAAAATAAAGCCTCATAGATTGAATATGTTTGAGCCTTTGCAAGAGAATACTTTTAAATCTCTAATGGGAACAAAATTCCCCTCTCCAGAAATAGAGCTGGGAAATATTATTTTATTCAGAAACTAATAATTCTGTCAGGTATTGAAAACAAAAGAGCCTGGGATCTGGTGGCTGTAATAATCTGAAAAATCTATTCTTTGCTGCATGCCAGAATACAGTTAAATATTAAGGCCAGTGAAGACACTATTGGGACTATATGGAGCAATGGGTTGCTTAGAAATATTGTCTGAAATTGCAAAAGTTAGAAATAGAAAAAAAAGATTAAAGAATGCAATCTATCATAACTGTTAAACCACATACAATGCTGCCAGACCCCAAGATTCCATCCAAGCGCTGCTACATCCTGATTTAGTGAGGTAAGGTAACTTAGACAATATAGTTAGTTTTTCCCATAGTTGGTGACTCTGCCCCCCCCGACTGAAAAATCAAAGAAAATCTCTATGGTTAGGAATTGCCAATCTGATTTAACCTGTTAACTGGTAGAGGTTCAGACTTCCATCTCCATCTGAAAAGAACGATGCAGAACTGCTGAGACTTCTCTTAACTCCCAACAAGGATGGATGGAGCTGAACATCAATGTAAGTGATTTTACCTGCATAGGCAGGCAACAAGCATACTGACCTTCCCTGCCACCCAATTTTCCACCAATTTTACACTGGCCAGTACATTCAGAGGATGTAAAATTCTGACTTATTATTCAATTCAATAATCTGAAACAAGGGGTTGGATAAATAATTAATATTCTTATCTTTGGTCATTATGTAGTGGTTGCCCATTTCCTCACTGGGAAGAAAACGTCTTAGCTATGGATTTAAGTGTGGCTGCTCTCATAGCTAGACAGTTTAATGCCATGACATTTACAAATAAAGGTCGGCAGTATGAAAGAGTAATAGGAGGCTGTGGGTCTTTAAAAGGCAAACCTGAATTTTGCATGCATCAGGAAAGCAGCATGAGAAAACTGGATAAAATTTAAAATAATCCATAGGTGGGTTTGGGGGAGAGAAGTGGTTGGAGTTCAGATACTTTAACAGCAAACTGCTGAATTTCACTCACTTGACGCCATTTGACCAAGCCAATGAGAATATTTTCTTGCAAACATGACCAGATCATAAATACATGGTTATATCTAAGCCAATGTCATATAGTTTTATTCACATGATCAGTTGTATTAAAATCGACAATTGTAACTAAATTTCTAACGAGACCTCGAAACATTCATGCAAAATTTGGAATTAGAAGGTACTCACTTTAGGACTGTTGTAGGTTTGTCTTTAACACCAAAAGCTCTTGAGTTCAGAAAATGGACAGGGTGGCAATCTCGAAACAGTTCCTGAAATGAGAATGTGCACTGATGAACAAAGAATTTGGTAAGTATTCAAATATTGATTTGGCACTTGCACTAAAACTTTAAAACATTTCAGAGAGAAGGTAAGTTGTTTTTAGCACAGCTGTGTGCATGAATGATGAACATAATCATGCCATGCTCACCATCTAAAAAAGTTTTTGCTCATGTCAGAATATACAACAGATAAATGTCATAAAGCAGAAGAATATAAGGCAAAAGAAATATTGTTTAAATTTTAATATAGGGTTTTGCAATAGTTTCAGGCCGCTGCTAAAATAAAACCCATAACTAGTCCAGAATCTTGCCACAAGAATAAGGAAAGTTGAGTAGTTTACCTGGATGGCTAATAGTGAGTCCACCTACAGCTCTGAGATGCAATTAGCTAATAGTCTGCAGCTGGACACACGTGCTGCATATTTGGTTGTGAGGGATATAGTACGAGAAATATCCATGATCTCTTGCTTAGCATAGAAGGAGCAGATCATAGGTGCAAGCTCAGCTACCATTATTTCCCTTTACATTCTAATCTTTAGTTGCTCCTGTTAAAGAATACTAACTAAACATTCTAAACATTCTCACTTCAACCCAAAGCAGGGCAGCACGGGTTTCTCTTCGGAGGGTCAGTATGGGCTTTTTGGGCTGAAGGGCCTGTTTCCACATTGTAGGAAATCTAATCTAATCTCATGAACTAAAGCAGATTAATTCGTCAAAAATGTAAAGCAAAAGTATTTGCCTGATGTTTTCTAATGTAGGGCTACTTAAAGGTTTACAGATGTTCTAGCAAGCATCTTGATTATGTGTGGAAAAAATACAGTAATGTCTCAAGTTCAGTATGACACTTCTTCAGAACTAACTTCTGAAGAAGAGTCTTGGCAGACTTGAAATGTTAACTCAGATCCGCTCACCCAGATGCTACCAGATCTGCTGAGTTTCTCCAACATTCTCTGTGTTTGTTTCAGATTTCCAGCATCCACAGTAATTTGCTTTTATATCTCCATTTTATATCTCAATTTAACAATCTATTGTTGACAGAAAAGCCCATATCACAGCCAAGACTATTAGAAGCATCTAATAGTCTTCTGCTATAAATCCAGTGTTGGTTAATCTAGTTTCTTGGAGAGCAGCACTGTCAATGTTAAATTTAGAGCGTTAATAATTGATCAAAACCATCCTTTTTTTAAAAAAAGCAAATCTTCCATGGGATCTGGGTATCGCTAGCAAGATTAGTGTTTGTTGACCATCCCTAATTATCCTTGAATTAAATGGCTTAATAGGCCATTTTAGAGGGCAGTTAACAGCCAATCAAATTGGTATGGATTGAATGTCACATGTGGGTAAGGATGGCAGAATCCTTTCCCTACAGGGCATTAGTGAACCAGAAACAAAAACAGAAACTGTTGGAGAAAATCAGTAGGTCTGGCAACATCTGTGGAGCAAAAACAAAGTTAACATTTCCAGTTCAGTGACTCTTCTTCAAAAGAAATCATGGTACATATTGGTACCAACGTCAGAACCAGTTCTGATGAAGAGTCACAACTCAAAGCATTAAATCTGCTTTCGCTCCACACGTGCTAGCAGACCTGCTGAGTTTCTCTAGCAATGTCTGCTTTTCTTTCAGATTTTCAGTTCTTTGTTTTGACAATTGATAGTCTCATGGTCTCCATTTCTGAGACAAGCTTTCACTTTAATCAATTAAATTGAAATTCCACCAGCTCCAACTGCGGGATTTCAGTCTGTGCTCCAGAGGATCAGCTTAGCCCTTCAGATTACTAGACTAAGGACATTACAACTATACCACTGTCTCCCCATATGTGCTTTGCCTGTTAAATGCAAGTTCTCATGCATGCAAGACATATAGGTGTTCCAGATTCCAAGCCAGAAAATTTTTAGCTTTCATTTTATGAATGTGAATACAGGGTGATCACCATATCCGCAGAATCATTTTGCACACTTTCAGTTACTCATAGTTTATCACGGCCCAAAGGTATTACAGGGAACATTCCAGAACCAGGAACCAGGGGATTCTGGGAAGGTAAGTTTTCCATTTAAACGAATGGGTTTGCTCCTATCCGTGGTATCGGGCTACTGCAGTAAGTCTTGGAACGTATTCCTCCGTGGGTACAGGGCCTACTGTATTCATTCCCCTAAGTATATCCCAAACTCAAACCCACTTGACAGGACAGAATCCCACATCCTCACACACCCATTGAGGAAGGCCAATGTTAGCAAGTCAGTACCTTACTGGCTGGGGGCAGCACACCTTTAGGCAGATGGTAATGACCAATAAAGTGCAATGACTCTTACCACTATCAGAAGCATTCTGTGGCACCCTGCCTACACCAGTCAACGTGGCTTATAACCTGTAAACTGCTACTTCCCTCGGTGTTGGTTCCCTCACTGGTAACAAGGAGGATGAAGTACCCTCTCAATTTGTTATTAAAGCTGACATGTTCTCTTCAACTGTTTTGACTGAACAGCCTCAGCAGGATTTGAAATCACATGGTAGCCATTGGCTGTATCTCCCTCTTGGTCTTATAAATTGAACTGTAGGAAGGGGAGGAGTACCTTTGTTTGGAGCGCAGTGGAGTTGCCGAAGGGGATTGTTTAAAGTGATTAACAGTGAGCTGTTACGTTACAGCTGTTGCCTTTTAAATGTAATTATATCTACCTCCACCACTTCTTCTGGCAGCTCATTCCACACTAGCACCACCCTCTGCATGAAAACATTGCCCTTTTAAATCATTCCCTCTCACCATAAAACTATACCCTCTAGTTTTTGACTCACCCACCCCAGGGAAAAGACCTTGTCTATTTACCCTATACATGATCCTCATGATTTTTTAAACCTCTATAATGTCACCCCTCAGACTCTGATGCTCCAAGGAAAGCAGTCCCAGTCTATTCAGTCTCTCCCTATAGCTCATGCCCTCCAAATCCTTGTGAATCTTTTCTGAAATCTTTCAAGTTCCACAGCATCCTTCCTATAGCAGGGAGACCAAAATTTCATGCCGTATTCCAATAATGGCCGAACCAACATCTTGTGGCCGCAACATGACCTCCCAAATGCTATACTCAAAGCACTAACCAATAGAGGCAAGCATACCAAATGCCTTCTTCACAATCCTTAATACCTGCAACTCCACTTTCAAGGAACTATAAACTTGTGCCTCAGGGTCTCTTTGTTCAGCAACGATCCCTAGGACCTTATCATTAAGTGCATAAGTCCTACCTTGATTTGCCTTTCCAAAAGTGCAGCACCTCACATGCAGCTAAACTCCCATCTCCATCCTCAGCCAATTTACCAATCTGATTAAGATCCATTGTACTCTGAGGTAACCTTCTTTGCTGTCCACTACATGACCAATTTTGGTGTCACCTGCAAACTTACTAACTATCCCTCCTATGTTCCCATCTAAATCATTTATATAAATGACAAAAAAAAATTGGACACAGAACCGATCCTTGAGGCACACCACTGGTCACAGGCCTTCAGTCTGAAAAGCAACCCTCCACCACTATCCTCTGTCTTCTACATTTAAGCCAGTTCTGTATCCAAATGACTAGTTCTACCTCTTTTCCCTGCCTAAAGTCACCTGGCTTTTCCTTACCAGCTTTCTTAAATAGTGGCACCACGTTAGCCAACCTCCAGTCTTCCGGCACCTCACCTGTGGCTATCGATACAAATATCACAGTAAGGCCTTTTTGTTTAAGACCCAACACTTATGATAAATATACAAATGACAACTAATGCAATTCCATTTTTATGTTTCATATCAATGAAAACTATAGAATAGTACTTCAAATACTCAGAGGTGAGTTTTAATTAATTAAAAATATAATTTAACCCATGAATGTTAATTAGTGACTCATGTCCCATGTGAATCATCTAATGAACACAAGTTATAATGATTTACACTAATTATTTCAACAGTGATTCTGACAGGCAGATTTGATCAACGTTAGGTCAGTTCATCCAGAACATGAATAATGTTTAGAAGCTTTGGCCCAGATTCAGGGTAATGAAGACCCAGAGTACAAAGCAAAAAAAAGCTACAGCTTGCTGGGGAATTGGTAGAGGTTACAATTGATGGCATTCAAATGTTCAAAGAAGTGTTGCAACAGCAGGATATCATAGAAGGTTAATGAGAATTATCCAGGAAAAAGCAGCAAAGAACACCACCGAGACTCATTAGGTTGATATATATTACAGTTACTTCCACTCAAAGGAAGACTTATATTTATTTCTGTCCTTCCTTTCCACTAAGAAGGAATCTGTAAAACCTCCCAATCCCTTTGCTGCAGACCTTACCCCATCTATATGATAGCCTGGATTCACCAACAGCGACATGAGTCTGAATTCCCCACCACAATTACTCCAGAAAGACAACAATGATTTAGTTCAAAACACCACAGATATAAACGCTTATTATAAAAGTTGCGTTTATAGCTTTACCTGCCTGGCTGGGGCCCTTTCCTATCACTCTCTATTTCAGTGTTGCCTGCCTTGAATATCTCCTGCTTTAGAGAAAAAGAGCACATAATGTTTGTGGCACTGATCCTTAATTCAAGAATAGCAAATTGATCACTTTCCCTTTGTTTATCTTTAATCTAAGTAAGAAAAATAACATGACTAAATAGAGAACTTTGGTTTATATATAGTACATGTCAATTCCTCAAGATATTTCAAAGTCCTTTAGAGTTAGTTCTTCTGAAATGCAGGTATTTTTGCCATGTTTGTCTTTTACATTAGCACTAATCTTGTGATGATGGTTATTGATGTATAGTCAGTGAAACAATCAAGTTAAACCTCCCTAATCAATCTCCCCTTGCTAGGAGTTATGTTGATAAATAATTATACAAAGATTCACATGAAGGAGCAACTCAGATGTAAGAAATAAGACAAGCAAGGCTGATAGAGGAAGAAGTACATACTGAAAATGGATTTTTCATTTCCAGCCAGATGCTTTTATCCAAATAGTATCGATCCTTGTGTGAACTACAACTAGTAACTTGTTGTGAAAAGACTTTAGGTGGCCAAATGGGCATAAGTCCAAAGTATAAAGATGGGTTCTGATTGGTGTGGAAGTAATGTAGGTAAAGGACTAGATAATGCAGAGCCCCTTCACCTTTTCTGAACAGCTGAACCAAAGGACAACAATCTTGGCTTGAAAATGGAGTATGTTGTAAACTGTAAGTAATTCCAGTGAGCATGCAGTAAATCTGGAGAATGGCCTCCTTGTGAAGATTCTGGAAACAGGTTGCACTGATTCATTGAGAAGCAACTAAAATAGACTCAGAAAACAAGATTTTAGGGCACTGTGTTTGAGTAACTTTGAAACAAGATGTGCCATACATATATCAAGCTAGGGAAGAATAGATGTCTTTGGACTTAAACTTCCTAAAGCTTTCCTTTCCTCATATCTGTATCTGTTGTAGACCCAATGCTAGATATTTATTGCAGGTGCTGGATTAGTGGTGCTGGAAGAGCACAGCAGTTCAGGCAGCATCCAGCGAGCAGCGAAATCAACGTTTCGGGCAAAAGCCCCTTTTGCCCGAAACGTTGATTTCGCTGCTCGTTGGATGCTGCCTGAACTGCTGTGCTCTTCCAGCACCACTAATCCAGTATTTGATTTTCAGCATCTGCAGTCATTGTTTTTACCTTATTTATTGCAGGTGGTCAAGTCCACTATCACAGTAACATGTAATTCTGGGCATCATAGAAGGCAAATGAGGTGAATCTTGAGTTGTTTAGCTCTCAAAACTTCTAGATTCCTATCATGGTAGTTGTAAACAGACCTTGAGATATTGGTACAATTGGCTTTGATAGGGACAAATTTCCATTTAAGGCAGGATATTACAAGTGAAAATAAAATCAGATTCAGTCGTGTTTAATATTTATGTATGAATGAATGGTAACGGAGAGAGCATTCAGTGAAGAGCAAAATAGAAATTAGAGAATAGAAATATGATTAAAAATATATTTTACTTTGTTACAATTTTTTTTAGATAATATGAACAGAATTCCAATGGTACCTGTTGTAGCAAGGTCAGTTGCTGTGCTAGATGTTGTGGACTGTAGTCAGCCAACATGAAAAGTCCTTTCTCATCAACTTTCTGGTAAGCCCCTGACAGTTCTCTTGCAAAGCCAGTATAGCAGGGCTTTGGCAGTGCAGTGGCTATGGTGTAAGACTTTTCCTTCGGTTGAAGGTTTGTAGGCTCAGCACGCTTGCTAATCTTCCATTTAAAGCTCTGTTTCAACAAAAGATTAATAAAAGGTAATGTGCAGCAACATTGTATTACACCTGAAAGATCCACCAATGAAATCCATTCTAGTGAGGCTATGTTCTATTTTCAATGATTCTGGCCTGTGTTAGAATTCCCAAGGACCAAATAACATAGTTGAAAAAAGCAAAACAACACACTAGTTATTCAATTCCAAGGCACGGAGAAGAGGTATGTTTCCTAGGTACAACAATGAGGAATAGTTCCTAATACATTGTTTATCTTCAATTAAAAAGGAGTGCCATACCTTTCGAGAAATATCTTCATCCAAAACCTTTTTGAACATTGAATGAACTGACTGGTTGTCCTCCTCATTCCCCAAATCCTCAAACATGATGCTGTCATACAGTGGATTATGGGCTTTTTCTTTCTCAGAGAAGCTTTGAAGTAAATTTATTAAATATTCTCCTCGACTGTCATATAGAATAACCTTTTAAAAGAAAGATCATATTAAGTCAATTTAATATTTATTATTATTCAGCTCTTCAATGATCCACGTTGCATAATTAACCATAGTTTTGTATCTTTGGGATTCACACTCAATCTCTGATTTAATGAAGTCTATTCATTAAAATTATTGAGTGTATAATGTGGTAGTATGACTTCCACTGCTGTTTCATTGCTCCTGTTTTATCAATGAAACTCTGCATATATATTGTATTGTGCAGACAAAAGACACATAACAATTGTTAAGTTTATTATAAATGTAAAGACAACAGTCCTAAATGAATCAGTTATGCTCATGGTAACTATGTTGCGATTGAACCCACCAGTGCCACCCAACAATGATGCCACCAGGGCTTGAGAGTGCAGCGGTTTGGGGCACATAATCCAAATAGAGGGAGCTGGTGGTTGTATGACAAAGGGTGCATTCAGGCTTTCATCTTGCACCACAGTTTGGCAGCCTGGTGGAACCTTCCTCTTCTCAGGGCTTTCCCATCCAGAAACCAGCAGGTTGAGGCTCCAGCTGACTCTTGTGTCAGCGTTAAAAACAAATTCCTTCCATCTTCAATCTTTCAAGGTACAGTACCATATCCTATCCCAAGCTGCCATCCCAGCAGGGTTCACTTGCACTCTTCGGAAAGGCTGTACATCTGAATTTCATTCAGCATACTGGCCTTAGGGAATAATATGGGTCCTTCTAAGGTCAAGAATGTGTGAATTCAGTATATGATTGCTGAATGTTTCAATATTATCATTCACTGCATGCCCAAGCTTTAAGAAATGATCCCACATTTGTGCATATTTGTTAGTGAATGCCTTTTGGTGGTTTAATTATTCCAGCTGGGTTCAGAGTTACCTTTGAGGAAATAAAAGTTTCTAGCTTGTTTAAAACTTCAGTATCTTCTGCAAAGTCTACATAGTAACATTCTTCAATCCAGGCCTGCAGTAGATCTAAACTTCGGTTATACACATTTATGGAGTCAGATGAATTTCTTTGATTCGCACTGAAATTGTAAAAATAATTCAGATTACCTATTCTTGTGTAAAAATATTGCATTAAAATTAGTAAAAATGCGGACATGACATCATGACATCTATAAAAATCTAAAGGATAAGAACTGAATAATTCAATACATATTTTATGCTTGTCACTGAATCACATTTTGGATGTTAAGAGAAAGCTCTGATGCAGGCTTACAAATTTTCAATATTTTAAAGGTAAATGCTGAGTGTCAAAGTTCCCACAATTGGCAAACAGGATATTTCAATTTGCTGGGCTAAGTGATTTCCAAAGCCTAATACCTCTCTGGAGCTGTATGGTAAGTCATAGAGGTTTATAGCACCGAAACAGGCCCTTCAGCCCAACTTGCCCACATCACCAAATTTTCACAATTAAACTAGTCCCATTTGCCTGCATTTAGTGTGTATTCCTCCATACATATCCCATCCATGTACCCGTCTAAATGCTTCTTAAATGACAAAACTGTACTCGCTTCCACCACTACCTCTCGCAGCCCATTCCAGACACTCACGATCCTTTGTATGAAAATATTGCCCCTCTGGATCCTTTTGTATCACTTCCCTCTCATCATAAACCAATGCCCTTTAGTTTTAGACTCCCCTACAATGGGGAAAACTGTTGGCTATCTGCCTTATCTATGCCTCTCATGATTTTATACCTGTATGAATGTCACCCCTCAGTCTCCCACGCTTCACAGAAAAAAAATTCCAGTCTATTCGACCTCTGCTTATAACAAACCTTCCAATCCAGATAGCATTCTAGTAAATCTTTTCTGCACTCTTTCTAGTTTAATAATATCCTTTATGTAGTAGGGCAACCAGAATTTCACACAGTACTCCAAATGTGGCCCCACCAACATTTTGCACGGCTGCAACAAAATGTCCCAATTCCTATACTCAATGCCTTGAATGATGAAAACAAGCATGTCAAAAGCTTTCTTCACTACTCTTTCTGCCTGTGACTCCACTTTCAAGGAGTTATGAAGCGGTACCCAAAATCTCTTTGTTTTTATGGCACATCACTGGTCACAGGCCTCCAGTCTGAAAAATAACCATCTGTCTTCTACTGTCAAGCCAATTTTGTATCCAATTAGCTAGCTCTCCCTGATTCCCTTGAGATTTAACTTTACTCAACAACCAGTTATGTAGTTACTTGTCAATGCCTTGTTAAAGTCATTTAGACAAGTAATTTCAAGTCTAAACCCACTATATCACAGAAGTATAATATTGTCAATCGTTGCACATTGTGGTATTAAGCCCACAGGGTACAACACAGCTTCATTTAAAATAAGATCTTGTCCTACATTCAGAGTTACAATGTGATTTTTGATAGCACTCTATTTTACAGTGACATTGAAAAATAGCTGCATCTTTAGTTATGAACTAACTCTTCTTCATTGATATGTTGATCTTCTACCTGCAGGTTTTTGTGACATTGCGACTGTTGTCATGAGTGAGTTCCCTTAGGAGAGCAATAGGTATAATTTTATAGCACTGATTTTCTAAGCAACATAACTGATTAAACATATATGTATAGCTTACAGAAGAAAAAAACAAGTATTTTTTCTTCTCTACGAGATATATATGTGTATGTACATATTAAAACAACTAGTGCAATCTGATATGAAAAACATGAACTTCTGTACATTCTGTCTCTACAGTTCCATCCAAAATAACAAATAATTCTAACGTAGTTATCACTCCATCCCAAAAGTTGAAAAGAAAATTGTGCTGGGCTTTTTCTACTGAGGTGGGTAGCTCAAACTGGGAAATTTCTCAATTTTGCAGTCCAACCTCGGTTTAAAATGCTTCAAATTTCACTCTGTCATGGCAAAGTTGTATTGAGTTGGGTTAGCTGACCCCAGAAGGAGACCATCGGCACTACTAGGGAGGGCAAGTGTTGAAGTCAATTACTTAGAAGATCTGCTTTGATACTCTGAGCCTTTGTTCCATTTTTTAAAAAAACAGTGAAGCTCTCTAGATCTCACCCCTTGTCCAGCCTCTCTCACCTCAGCGCTCTCCTATACCCCATTCATGCCAAAGCACTCAGTCCCCAAATTCCCTCAAATGCGTCTTTTCATCTTCACAATCACTCCCAGGATCCTCCATAGCAGAACTCATGAGTCATAGAGCTCCACTAAAAAATTCTAATGATCCAATACTCTCATACATACACACTTGAGAATAATTATAATCATGAATCTTATTCAAAGCTCTTAAACCTCAAGCGGTTAATCCTGTGTAAACAAAACACATCTGACCCCACAACAAAATTTCGCAATAGCACTTTCAACTGTGAATCACACTGTAAACTCAGAACACCCAGCTAAAATACTAGTAGACTTTGAAACACAGTCAAACATTCTCAATTAAATATAATAATCCTCACAATAATTATGACGGTAACAATGATAATAGCCATTTGGAAATGTTAGCAAAGTCCTCTAATGAAACTGTATTAACACATACATTTTTAACTTACATCAGATGGCCTGTCAATCAAAGTACCCTAGCAAAGTTTTCTTTATAAGTTACATAGAGAGCTTCATGTTTAAAGAGCAGTGGGTTTGTAAAGCCTAAGCGCCTGATGCTTAACCAAATATTTTTTCATCCTTCAAGAGTATTTATATCTATACCATTATATTATTACACTGATTCTGTGGATTAGCTCCCTTGGAACAGAAAATAAAAGAGTCCTGCTTGAACACAGCACTAAGCTGAAATGATCTGAATTTGGATTTCTATTCTGTGTAAATCACATTCTAGCCTTTCCCAGAGCCATATGTAGGATCTGTTGGATGTGAAGGTGAAGCTTATACATCATCATCCCATTTTATAAAGTTCACTGAGACTTCCAAATCAAGTCTTAAGGATCATTTTGAGATATTTTGATCATATTGTCAAATTTGAAGTCAATGTTAACAGCTAGAATCACATCACTTAATTTGATTAAGTTAAGACACTTTCTAATACAGTATAAAAACATACATGGCAACAGAAAATGGAAGAGAACTGAGAGAGAGAGGTATGCTGTGATTTATACAATACCTGATATCAATGACACTGCTGAATCTATCTTCCAGAAACTGAAGAAATTCACAAGGTGATGTGAAATAACGAAAAGTATAAAGAAACTGCTGGACGTAGCCTTCTATTACTGCATTACTGCAAAATTAACAACATCTGTTAAATATACACATTACAATATGCAAAAGCGAAGAAAAAACGCTGTTGCACAAATTGAAAATGTCTTTCCCAGACAAATAAGAATCTACTGTTTCCTCCTAGGTAGAAATCAAAATAAATCTTTCTGATACACCTTATATAATTAAATTACCTATTACTGAACAATGGAGATTGTAGTCTGCATTTGGAATTAATCCTAACCAAGTTCTACACATTATTAGTTTATAACTAAATATAGATGAGATTGAAGCATCGAAATTTCTATCAGAAACAAAAACAAATCATTAAGCTTTCTTACTTTAAATTCAGGTCTTCCCCTGCAAATAGATAGCTTATATCAAGGAAATGCTTCTTTTTGAGAAACAAAATCAGAAATTGCTGGAAAATCTCAGCAGGTCTGCTAACATCTGTGGAGAGAATGCACAGTTAACATCTCAGGTCCAGCGGCCCTTCTTCAGAACTTCAGAACCCATTCTGAAGAAAGGTCATTGGACCCCAAACATTAACCCTGCCTTTCTCCATAGATGCTGCCAGATCTGCTGAGTTTTTACCGCAATTTCTGATTTTGTTTCTGATTTCCAGCATCTGCAGTTCTTTATCTTTTTTTACTTCTTTTATGAGATTATGTCACAAAACTGAAAGTCTATTCTTCATGATTTCTAAAACAAAATTGCTACAGTTCAATGCAAAAAGTAAATTTCTCTCTTCAAAGCCTTTTCCTTTTAAGCATTAAGTATAGTAAAAATGTCAACCTTGCACTTAATAGTAAACAGGCATTGCTGACAATACAAATGCTAACATCTTGATGGATCCTCAATAATAGACCACTACTGTATTCAGGTAGTCACAAGAGAATGGTTTACAAACAAAGCAATGAGGAAAGTGGGTACCATAGAGATGTCATTTGAATTTACAATTAATTTTGAAATGGAAACTATACCAGACATCCTCAGCAACATGATTACAAAAAGTTGTCAAAATATAGGCTTAAGATTGTTTTAACATTGTGTTAGTGGAAGCTATCTTGAGGTCTATTAACTCTTAAAATAAAGTTAAAATTACTTTGTTAAATTTCTACTCAAGCAAATTGTAAACTTCTGGTGTACAGTTTTCTTGATAAAAAGGCAATGCTGGCAACTGCCTGAGATAATTTGATTAGATTTGATTTATTACTGTCACATTGACTGAGGAACAGTGAAACGTATTGTCTTACTTGCTTTACAGGCTGATTGTACTATACAAGTGCATCAGGGTAACAGAACAAACTGCAAGGTGCAATGTAACAGCTGTTCACAGAAGATAACTTTTAGTTATTGGGCATAATCAGACGATAGTGAAGCTTATTTGGAGTATCAAATTAGAAGTCTTTGTAAATTACCTTCAACAAAACACTTAATAATTTTTTTCTCCAGTATGTTCCCAAGTCATGACTGAAAATCTGATGTCTAATTTTATTAATAATTTTTTAAAAAATTTACAAGAAGTAGGATTGGTTAAACAATCTTAATTATCCAGGTATTCATTATTCTATGAAGTCAAACAAAGCAAGCATAACATTTGTCAAAATTAAATACTCTGAAAACTCCCAGAAGTAATTAATAAAAATATCAACCTGTTTCCATGGCAAAATCAAAATCGTAAATACCACTGGTGGGGAAGGAGGTGCCTGTGGTGCTTGGCATGGATCTGTTGGGTTGAATACCCGAGTTCTAAATTGTGGTATACTATATAATAATGAACCAGTAATTACACACATCACAGTTTAGACATTGATCTTCTAAGAGCTGCTCATTTATATAACAAGTAACTGAAATACTACCACACTTCACAATGTTGAAGCACATATATTAATCCCCTGCAAGCAACAGACAAAGAGGCAGGCCCAGCACTGAAATGTCTATAACACCCAGTCTCTCAATATCTGAACTCCGCTATTGAGTTTTCACTTGCAAAGTTACAGTAGCACGAACTGCAGCTCTGTAATTTAAAGGCATCATTAATTACATTTTCACTTCTCATTAAATTTTATTTGTGTTAAAGGAAAATTATATTTCTATCTAAATGGGCTTTTTCAAAGTTGGGATAGCTCTGCGTTATCATAAAATAGCTACTAGTGTTTTTTATATTATATACTGCTCAAGTAAATTTAGTACAACACACATTCTGTTCATCTAACAAGGCATTTAATAAGATTTAATGAGATAGATAATTAATTAAAATGATAAATTTTCTTTATTCACGTGTGGGATGTGGCTGGCCAGCATTTTATTGCCAGTCTCTAGATGCCCTTGAGAAAGTGGTGGTGAGGTCCCTTCTTGAACCGCTGTAGTCAACTTGGTGTAGGTAGACTCATAATGCCATTAGGGAGGGAATTCCAAGGCTTTCAAACAGTGACAGTGATGGAATGATAATATTTTTCAAAGTCAGGATGGTGACAGCTTGGAGAGCAACTTACAGGTGGCAGTATTCCAATGGTCAGAAATGGTCTTGCAAATACAAATTCTTACCTTTTTAACTTTGCAATTATATTTAATATTCCTTGCTATGTGCTATTCACCTGCTATAGAGGTTTGCCATCAGCCCCACTGCTGTTCCAGCCTGAAGTATTTGTGTTCTGTCCTTGCTTTGGCTCTGATCACCCTTCAAAGAGTGGAAGGTGAGGAAGGAATTGCTATCAGTTGATCTGAGATTTAATGTCTCTGGTTGGAATGAGGAGGTGACCAGTAAATGAAGAACAGAGGAGTTCAGGCCCCATTGCTCCATTTGCAATATCTAGAGAGACCAAAATTACTATTGAGACGAACAATGACATCTGTTACAACAAAAACAAAATATACACGTTGGTGGAAATTTGAAACCAAAAACAGAAAATTCTAGAATTACTCAGCAGATATTACTTAACATCTGTGAAAAAAAGAAACAGAGTTAACGTTTCAGGTCTGCAACCATTCATTCAAAAGCATGAGTGAAACAAGGACCCCTTTAGGATACCATGCTGACAGTTTTTTATTCAGTAAAATGGTGATATGTCAGAGGAGCTTAAAAAGCAACATACAGCTTGTCTCGTGTTCACAGTGAAGTAATTAGTACCATGGCTCCATTACAGAGGATGTCGGATCAGAATTCAGCAGTGTATTTGAATAATTGAGCATGATATTGACAAAAGCAAAAAATGAGTGGCAGATTGGCTGAATTAGGGCAGAAGAGGGTGATGCTGCAGAACTTTAAGGTGACTTTTTTGATGAATAGGATATTTGGTTGAATGGGGAGTTTGTAAAGTTTATGGTTCAACCTGAGGGAGAAGGGAGGGAAAGAGGACAGAACCAGTTGTGAAGGTATGAAGTTTTCCTCAGGTCCAAAAACAATCACTTTGGTCTTCATGATGTCTAATTTTACAACTCACACAAGACAGGATGTCAGTCAAGCAGTCTTGTAACACACAGGAGCTGGAGGGATCAAAAAGACTGGTTGAGTGACTGAACTGTGAATTGTTCTAAGTGGGTTCCTTCAAACCTGAATATGCATTAGAAAATTCACTTTTCTTATCTAAGTAGAAGAGTCTAGTTGAGTAAACAATACAAAGTTTATTAAATTAATGCAATAATTTATTATTACATTAATATGACTTACATTATGACTGAAATTGGTGGAAGCACGCTAGCCCCAGTTCTGTCTCACAAAGAATCCTTCTTTACTCTGACAAATTCCTTATGATCTTACCACAGTGGGTGGGTATTTAATCAAGTACCCAATCAAGTATTTTCCTTTTCAGACCCATACTGTCAGCCTAAATAAAAAAAAGCTAACCCCATGTCTGCACTGAACACACCAATGGGTAACACAGAGGAAGTGGAGAAGGGTGGGGATATGGGTGGAAAAGATAGAATCACAGAGCATTCCTGAGATGATAGGATAGGAATTGGAAATATTAATTGGTGGAAACACTTATGGATGGGTAAAAATAAAAAGCTGCTCCCATCAAGCTAGACAATCAAAGATAGGCTTTAGGTGGGAATGTTATGGTTGACAATGTTGAAGGCTCCAGAGGAGGTTGTGGAGAGATAATGCACCATGATTATTGAGAAAGTTATCTGTGACTTTGGTTTATTCATTATTTTTATTCTTATTTTTGTGTTTTGTGACATTAAAGATTAAAGAGTCAAACTGAGAGTTGTGGGAGAGACGGATTTGGATGTTCATTGATATTAAGACTAAAAGATTGGAAATGGGGCTAATTTATAGATGTAATGGGTCAAATGGCAAGTAGGGAAGAATAGCAGTAGCTTTGAAACACAGGAGGACAATGGTGATGGAGAGGGGAAGAACATACAGTCCATTAGCCTAAGGGCCAGTAAGAAATTGGGTGCTCATGAGTGATCATGGGCATGAGCTCACAGAGGATGGTTTATGGAATATGAGCGGGCAAGAGAAATGTGAAGAGAATTTGAGGAAGCTGATACTCCTGAGTGTAAAGTCATCCTTAAACAACTGTGGCTCCCAAGGTCAGGGTGTTTTTTGTAATGTAAAGATGTTTGCAGTAGTGCATTCAAATAGGTGACAACTTCATGCTAGTCATGTACATGTGTTAGAGATTATGTGGAGATGTGTGGGTTCTGCAATAAATGTAAGAACACAATCTGTGATACTTTAAGCTACATATATACAATCTATAAAACTTTGTTCATAAATAATAACAAGAAAAAATATTGACTTCATGGTATGCTTAACAAATATAGTTCCCATTGATATATCCTTCATTAGACTTTTATCATTGAATATACCTCAATATACTTCTTTGCCAGCTCAAGGAACTCCATTTTCAGCTTCATTTCTTCAAGCTGTTGCCTCAGTTTGGGCAGCACCACCTTTGCATCAATTCCTTTAAATTAAAATGTAATGTTACATTGTAAATATACAGCAAATAAGCCAAGTCAACCAATGAAAGCGTTAGGGACAAAGATTTGCATATCTTTTCAGTAAACTCAATATGGTGCCATGAATTGAGGACGATATGCTAGTACCAAATTTCCACCAAGATCAAGAAGTTTTCATTTTGCAGTGACCCAACAGTGACCAAGTAACTAAAGTCAGGCCTCAATCTGATTCTGGAGGGCAAATATCCATAACTATGCTTGGCAAGCCATTTTATTTATGGAAGGTAGCACTGTCAGGGACTTATGCACTTGAGCTGGTTTAATTACCTGTTGAAGGAGTGGAGTTGATTAAAAACAACTGTAATAGTTCAAGTGGGCACACTGGTAAATTGACCAAACTCAAATCTAATACAGACTCTCTGAAAATCTACAAAAAACATCCTATGAAAGAAACAGAAAACAATTCTAAACTGTATGTTTGGTAGCATAAGTCTGTGTAAACACTCCCCACACTAGAGACAAATAGCTGCCTCACGGTAGGGTTGCCTGCCTCAAGGTTGAAAAGGGAAAACATAGGAAAAAGGCTACAAAAGCAGGTTAAGGAACTCATCTCTCGACACTGGCCAACCTGTCCAATATATTCAAGGCTCAAGTCAGGAGGGTGTTGGAATGACTTCCACTTGCCTGGATAAGTGCAACTGCAGTAATACTCAAGGAACTGGTACACCATCCAGGATGAACAGCCTCTTTGATTGGCAAACCACTTCACATTCATTCCCTTCCCCACCAATGCACCATGGCAGCAATGTGCATCAACTACAAGGTGTACTGCACACCAATGCCCCTTTGACAGCTTCTGCCAAACCTCCAATCTCCACCACCTAGAATGACAAAGGCACAGATGCATGGGAACACCAACTAGCTGCAAGTTCCTCTTCAACTCACACATCATCCTGACTTGGAATGCTATCACCATTCCTTCAATGTTGCTGATACAGAAGCCCACAGCTTTCTTCCTCACAACATTGTAGGTCTACCTTCACACCAGCTTCTCAAGGGCAATTAGAATCACAGAATTGTGAAGGTGCACAGGAGGCCAATCAAACCACTGCATCTGTGCCAACTCATGGAGCATTTTACCTTAGTGCCAATCTCCTATCTTTACCCATAAACCTACCCACTGGTTTTATTTAAATAATAATCCATTGACCTCTTGTGCAATTAGGAATAGGAAATAAATGTTTGCCAGTCATACACCTGCCTCCTATGCACAAATAACATAAAAAAATCAAATGTACCATATTAACCTTTGTTTCTTTTTTCCTGTTGTTGGAGTTTCTGGTAGAACACTTTAGTTTTTCGAAAATTCTTAGTCTCCATCATCAACTGTTGTTCAATTTCCTGTGAAACCAAAATAAGGTCAGTTTAACTTCAAAAAGTAAAAGAAAATCCTTTGCATTATAGCTATCAGGAACAGTGTCTTCGTGGTAATCCAGAGGCAACGATAATGGTCCAGAGATTTAAATTCAAATCTCACAGGCAGCTGGGTGAATTAAAATTAACTTAAATAAGTCAGGAATAAGATGTGTAAAGGTAAGCATGAAACCTGCAGGTAGTCATAAATGCCCAATTTGGTTCACTAAATTCTTTGAGAAAGAAAATTTAACCTAAGTATGACTCCAGACACACAACAGTGTGAAGGACAGTTAACAGCCCTTTAAAGTGGCCCAGCAAACCAACCAGTTGTACCAACCTGCTACAGAAAGTCAAATAACAATAAAACCCACTGCAACAAAGGCCTATACAGAGCAGTATCCTCTGCAAAGTTTGCCTTACCTACATCCTTTGCAAACATTTGGCAGAGCTGTCCTACAGGCAACAGCACAAGGTAGTTCGAATTATATTGCACTACCAACATCTCAGACAACTTTCATCACAATCAATGAGATGGTGCGATCCCATCAGTGAATAGGACCAGCACAGGTGGTAGTATAGTTGGAAGACAGTAGCATCTAGCGTCATTAGTACTGACCCCAAACCCCACCAGGTTTTGTTGTATCAGTTCAAAATTGGGAAAGGAAGTTTCCGACTGTTTATCACATATTACTTTCCTGCTGGACCTTAAGTTTCAAATTTAAGATCTAATTTGACACCCAGCTACCTGCACATCTGAAACTTTATGATTGTCTACCTTACCATATCCTGTGTCATTAACCAATCATCAGTTTATTTGCACTCAACATGTCCATACATTGGCTCCGAAACACGACTCTAATTCATTTTCCTGCATCTGTTCCAGCACAAAGTCTTGTTCACCTCGAATTGATATTGTCACAAACCTCTTGTAGCACTTGCACTGACTTCAAATTCTGCAGCCTCACTTTTCCTTTCTTTGAGATTTCTTCAGTCCTTGAATCATTGCTATCATCCTCTAACCTATCCCACAATAATGTATGGTACATTCTTCTCTCCTTCCAATGTAGCAGTGTTGCAGGATCTTGGTCACAGTCACAAACCCCAGAATTCTTTCTTCAAGTTCAAATTCCTCCTGAAGTTCAACACGTTCATGAGGTGCCATTGCTCAACCTCCACAACCTTCACATTCTCCTCAGAATGTGAACAACACACAAATGGAAAAAGGGGACTTTTAATTGACATTGGATTGAAAGTGTTGTTTCTAATGTACAGCTCCTCAAGTCCAACAGTGCCAGCGACAGCCGTGTTGAACACTAAATGCCATGCAGTCTGTAGGTTCTAAGTCTCAGAGATCAGGACCAAGACTGTCACACGGGTAGGGATATATGGTGGGGATAGGGGAATGGACACCCTGATGGAAAGGTCAGAGAGGAGGGAAGACCATGGGGTTAGACCCTGTGGGTAGGTCACTTATAGAGTCATAGAGATGTACAGCATGGAAACAGACCCTTCGGTCCAACTCGTCCATGCCGACCAGATATCCCAACCAAATCTAGTCCCACCTGCCAGCACCTGGCCCATATCCCTCCAAACCTTTCCTATTCATATACCCATCGAAATGCCTCTTAAATGTTGCAATTGTACCAGCCTCCATCACTTCCTCTGGCAGCTCATGCCATACACACACCACCCTCTGCGTGAAAACGTTGCCCCTCAGGTCGCTTTCATACCATTCCCCTCTTAACCTAAACCTATACACTCTAGTTCTGGACAACCCCAACCCAGGGAAGAGACTTTGTCTATTTATCTTATCCATGCCCCTCATTATTTTATAAACATTCATATGGTCACTCCTCAGCCTCCGACACCCTAGGGAAAACAGCCCCAGCCTATTCAACCTCTCTCTTTAGCTCAAATCCTCCAACCCTCGCAACATCCCTGTAAATCTTTTCTGAACCCTTTCAAGTTTCACAACATCCTACCAATAGGAAGGGGACCAGAATTGCACATAATCTTCCAAAGTGGCCTAATCAATGTCCTATACAACCGCAACATGATCTCCCAACTTCAATACTCAATACTCTGATCCATATCATACCAAACGCCATCTTCACTATGCTATCTACTTGTGACTCTACTTTCAAGGAGCAATGAACCTCCACTCCAAGGTCTCTTTGTTCAGCAACACTCCCTAGGACCTTACCATTAAGTGCATAAATCCTGCTAAGATATGCTTTCCCAAAATGCAGTACCTTGCATTTATCTAAATTAAACCCCACCTGCCACTTCTCAGCCCATTGGCCCATCTGATCAAGATCCCATTTTAATCTGAGGTAACCCTCTTTGCTGTCCACAACATCTCCAATTTTGGTGCCATCTGCCAACTTACTAACTATACCTCTTAAGCTCATATGCAAATCATTTATATAAATGATGAAAAGTAGTGGACCCAGCACCAATCCTTGTGGCACTCCACTGGTCACAGGCTTCCAGTCTGACAAACAACCCTCCACACCACCCTCTGTCTTCTACCTTTGAGCCAGTTTTGTATCCAAATAGCTAGTTCTCCCTGTATTCCATGAAATCTAACCTTGCTAATCAATCTCCCATGGGGAAGCCTTGTCAAACCCCTTACTGGACTCCATATAGATCACATCCACCACTCTGCCCTCATCAATCCTCTTTGCTGCAATCAAGTTTGTAAGACATGATTTCCCACGCACAAAGTCATGTTGACTATCCCTAATCAGTCCTTGCCCTTCCAAATATATGTATATCCTATCCTTAAGGATTCCCTCCAACAACTTGCCCACCACTGGTGCCAGGCTCACCATCTATAGTTCCCTGGCTTGTCTTTACCATCCTTCTTAAACAGTGGCACCATCTTAGCCAATATCCACTCTTCCAGCACCTCACTTATGACTATCGATGCCACAAATATCTCAGCAAGGGGGCGAGCAACCACTTCCCACAGGGTACACCTGATCAGGTCCTGGGGATTTATCCACTTTTATGTGTTCCAAGATCTCCAGCACTTCCTCCTCTGTAATATGGACATTTTTCAATATGTCACCATCTATTTCCCTACATTCTATTTCTTCCATGTCCTTTTCCACAGTAAACACCAATGCAAAATATTTGTTTTGTATCTCTCCCATCTCTTGCGGCTCCATACAAAGGCTGCCTTGCTGATCCTTGAGGGGCCATATTCTCTCCCTCATTACCCTTTTGTCCTTAATGTATTTGTAAAAACTCTTTGGTTTAACTCTATTTGCCAAAGCTATCTCATGTCCCCTTTTTGCTCTCTTGATTTCCCTCTTAAAGGCCTAATGCCTTTATACTCTTCTAAGGATTCATTCGATCTATCTAGTCTATACCTTACATATAGAGTCATAGAGCCATGGAGATGTACAGCATGGAAACAGACCCTTTGGTCCAATCCGTCCATGCCAACCAGATATCCCAACCCAATCTAGTCCCACCTGGCAGCACCTGGCCCATATCCCTCCAAACCCTTCCTATTCATATACCCATCCAAATGCCTCTTAAATGTTGCAATTGTACCAGCCTCCACCACTTCCTCTGGCAGCTCATTCCATACCTGTACTCCTTTTTCTTAACTGAACCCTCAATTTCTTTAGTTATCCAGCATTTCCTACACCTACCAGCCTTTCCTTTCACCCTGACAGGAATATACTGTCTGTGGACTCTCGCTACCTCATTTCTGAAGGCTTCTCATTTTCCAGCCATCCCTTTACCTGCGAACATTTGCCCCCAGTCAGCTTTTGAATGTCCTTGTCTAATATCATCAAAATTAGCCTTCCTCCAATTTCAAGCTTAAACATTTAGATCTTGGCTATGCTTTTCCATCACTATTCTAAAACTAACAGAATTATAGCTGCTGGCCCCAAAGTGCTCCCCCACTGACACATCAGTGACCCTGCCCTGTCTTAGTTCCCAAGAGTAGGTCAGGTTTTGCACCTTCTCTAGTAGGTACATCTACATACTGAATCAGAAAATTTTCTTGGATACACTTAACAAATTCATTTCCATCTAAACCCTTAACATTATGGCAGTCCTAGTCTATGTTTGGGAAGTTAATATCCCCTATCATAACCACCCTATTATTCTTATGGATAATGAGATCTCCTTACAAATTTGTTTCTCAATTTCCCTCTGACTATTAGGCGGTCTATAATACAATCCCAATAAGGTGATCATCCCTTTCTTATTTCTCAGTACAACACAAATAACTTCCCTGGATATGTTTCTGGTAATATCCTCCCTCAGTATAGCTGTAAAGCTATCCCTTATCAAAAACATCACTCCCCCTTCCTCTGTTGCCTCCCTTTCTATCCTTCCTGTCGCATTGTATCCTGGAATATTAAGCTGCCAGTCCTGTCCATCCTGAGCTACATTTCAGTTATTATTATGATATCCCAGTCCCATGTTCCTAACCATGCCTTGAGTTCATCTGCCTCTTTCGTTAGGCCTCTTGCATTGAAATAGATGGCAGTTTAATTTATCAGTCCTACCCTGTTTTATGCTTTGTCCCTGCCTGTCCTGACTGTTTGACTCACTTCTTTTCTCAACTGTACCAGTTTCAGATTGGTCTCTGTCCTCACTATCACCCTGCCAGTATATTAGTCCCCCTCCAATTCAGGTACAATCCTCCTTCTTGTACAGGTCACTTCTATCCCAGAAGAGATTCCAATGATCCAAAAATGTGAATCCTTCTCCCATACACCATCTCCTCAGCCATGCATTCATCTGCTCTATCCTCCTATTCCTACCCTCACTAGCTCACAGCACCGGGAGTAATTCAGATATTACTACTCCTCTCGAGGATTTCCTTTTTAAATTCCTGCCTAACTCTCTATACTCTCCTTTCAGAATCTCATCCTTTTCCCTTCCTATGTCATTGGTTTAAATGTGTACAATGACCTCCTGCTGGCCCCTCTCCCCCTTAAGAACATTCTGCACCCTCTCTGAGACATCCTTGATCATTGCACCAGGGAGGCAACGCACCATTCTGATTTTTCGCTGCTGGCCACAGAAACATCTGGCTGTGCCTCGGACTAGACAGTCCCCTAACATAATTGATCTCTTGGAACCTGACATACCCTCATTGCATGAGAGCCTATCTCAATAGCAGAAACTTGGCTGTTCGCGCTACATTCCCCTGAGCATCCATCATAGAGTCATAGAGATGTACATCATGGAAACAGACCCTTTGGTCCAACCCGTCCATGCCGACCAGATATCCCAACCCAAACTAGTCCCACCTGCCAGCACCTGGGCCATATCCCTCCAAACCCTTCCTATTCATATACCCATCCAAATGCCTCTTAAATGTTGTAATTGTACCATCTTCCACCACATCTTCTGGCAGCTCATTCCATACACGTACCACCCTCTGCGTGAAAATGTTGCCCCTTAGGTCTTTTTTATATCTTTCCCCTCTCACCCTAAACCTATGCCCTCTAGTTCTGGTCTCCCCCACTGGAGGGAAAAGACTTTGTCTATTTATCCTATCCATGCCCCTCATAATTTTGTAAACCTCTATAAGGTCACCCCTCAGCCTCTGACGCTCCAGGGAAAACAGCCCCAGCCTGGTCAGCCTCTCCCTGTAGCTCAGATCCTCCAACCCTGGCAACATCCTTATAAATCTTTTCTGAACCCTTTCAAGTTTCACAACATTGTTCCGATAGGAAGGAGACCCAGAATTGCACGCAATATTCCAACAGCCACTCTCTACATTTTCCAAAACAGCATTCTTGTTTGAAATGGGGATAACCACAGAAGACTCCTGCACTACCTGCCTACCTCTCTTACCTTTCCTGGAGTTAACCCAGGTAACTGTATCTGCAACTTTTCTACCTTCCTATAACTGCCATCCAGCAAATCCCCTTGCTCTTGTAAATTCCTCATTTGCCTCCAACTGTCTCTCCAACTGATTCATTCAATCTGATAGGATTTCAAACCAATGGCATTTATTGCAGATATAATCCTCAGTAACAGGTAAACTCTCCCTAAACTCCCATATCCAACTGAAGAGCATCTCACTCTACTAAAGGCCATTTCTGCCTCTTTCACTCTACAGATCCAGAAAATAACACTCTTATTCCTCTACAAAACACTGCTCCAGGCTCACTTAATACTCATGGCTTATATTTTTATGTTTAATCAAGAGACATATCTCAAATAAAACGTATAATCAAGAAAGAACCCACTCTACTCACTACTGCAGACTTACTGTAAGACCAATCTTAAAACTATTCACTTATCTGTTTCTGTGCTGTGACCTCTCCCAAACAGGTTCCTCCAAGATGGCTCTCTCCCTCCTGCACTGCCTGACTGTGCTGCCTTTGTCTGTTCTGCTTCCTTTTAAAAGTCCTGTTGTTTTGACTTTTTTTCTCCAAAGTTCCAAAACAATGCAACAGTATATAAAACAGTAATTGCTGCTCCTGGAGTTCAACAAAATCACCTTCAGCATCTAAAATACCTCAAAAAAAGAGCAGCCTGTTACAGCTAAAAAGTTTTCCTGTCTTCCAAGGGCGCCCTTGAGAGAAGGAACCATCCTGAGGCCTGAGCAGGTTGAGCTGCCAGACATGCCCCTTGTGCCTTACCACAAACTGTCCTCAGAGTCGAGAGTGTGGTACTGGAAAAGCACTGCTGGTCAGGCTGCATCCGAGGAACAGGAGAATCGATGTTTCAGGCAAAAGCCCTTCATCAGGAATCCTGTGTCCTTTTCCAGCACCACACTCTCAACTCTCATCTCCAGCATCTGCAGTCCTCACTTTTGCCATTAAATTCCCTCAGTTAGGATGGGGATCAGAGGGCAGATCATCCTCGGCCTTACCCACCTCCATTAAATTGCAGGCAAATAGGAGTGTGGAGGCCACCTTGGAATTTAATGAGTCCCTCCTTGCCTATCAAACCGGCCAGTTGGAGACCACACACTCATAGAATCCCTACAGTGAGGAAAGAAGCCACTCATCCCATCAACTCTGCACTGATCCTCCCAAGAGCATCCCACCCAGCCTACCCTAGCCCCATAAACCCTACATTTCCCATGGTTAATCCACCTAACCTACATTCCCCTGGAGGCTATGGGGCAATTTAGCATGGCCAATCCACCTAACCTAGTCTATTGGAGGAAACCAAAACAACTTGCAAAAGGTCAGGGGTAGAATAGGGAAAATTCCACACAGACAGTCATCTGAGGCTAGAATTGAACTCAGGCCCCTGGTGCTGTAAGGCAACAGTGCTAACCACTGAGCCACTATGCCACCCTAGTGACAATCCTGTCACTAATTCAAAATCTGGATTTACTCTCCCCTGTCCTTGCTTTTAATAACTGAGTCAAGCACCTTCCTTTCTAACTCAGCCACCAACTCAATATTCACATCATGGGGTCATATAATGAATCTCTACCATTTGCAGCAAAGCTTGTTCAGTGATTGAGCAAATTGGAAATGTAGGGATAGCCCAAATCAGATTTGTGGAATAAAGGAGCAAGAGTGTCTTGTCTGGAGGAAATGAAATGGGGCCCAACACTTTAAGAAAGTTTTTGTTTGTAAAATGTTTACATTATATCATTTAAGTTAAATTTTACTATTTGCCACAATTGCCTGGTGATGAAGTCCTAGAGTGTTTACCATTGATGCCCCTTTAACCAAGTGATGTAATTCACCTTCATCGGATATGTTCCAAATTGCACTCTGAGTATTTAATTGATATTTCAGATCTATGAAGGAAAACGTTACAATCTTATTTAGCCAGAATCCAGTACTTCCAAAAGTAATGCTTGCATCAATTTGATTTTATTTAGCATTGCTTTCGAATGTTTTCAATTTTCGAACGGCATCTTGCCATTATTCATATTATCAACCTTGAAAATTAATTTGAGCAATGCTTTCAGTGTAAATGGTCAGTTGTAGCTGGTGCACATCTTAACTCCATCTACTCACCCTGGTTCCATTGCCCTTAATTCCCTAGCCAAACAAAATGTAAATATTTCCATTTTGACATTTTCAGTTAGGCTCCTAAAACGTGTTTGGAAGTTTGTGTAAAATATCGCTTCCTAATACAAAATAAGTTAGGGCTTGTCTCCTTGTTCTGAATTCTCCCACAAGGGGAACACAGCTCTTTTTACTCACCCTGTTAGCTTCTTTAATATTGTAAACATTTCAATTAGATTACTTTTTCAGCTTTTATACTTAATCCACGCACAATTTATGCATCTTGTCATCATAATTTAACCTTCTTAGTAAAGTTAATGATGAATCAGTGCTGCACACTCCTGAAGCCAACAGATCTTTCCCAAGATGCAGTGCCTGGAATTGACCCAGTACTCTAAATAGACTCTGGACGATACTTTTTCTAACTGTAACATTAACTTTCTTCCCTTTACATCCCATCCCTATTTGTGATAAATGACAAGTTTCATTAGTATTTTGAATTACCTTCAGTTTCTGTACTCAAACTTTTACTGTTTCGTGTATTTGAGCCCCAAAAATCTCTCGGCTACCCCGTCCCCAAGTTTCTCAACATTTAGGAAGCAACCTGATCTTTCTTTCTAAAAATCCAAAGTGGATGAGATGAACTCAGACTTCACCAAGTAGAGCCCAATCTGAAAAAGTTTTGTTCACATTCACTGAATCACCTCGCTTAGCATGCGCATGCAAGTGGGGTAAGTGGCACTCTATCCTTCCATTTAAGTTTGTTATAAATATACTGAAAAGCTAAGGCCCAGTACAGATAGCTGGGTGACCCCATTTGTCATATGCAGACAACTTAAAGACATCTGTATCCAGTCTTCCATCTGCTAAACAACTCCCTACCCATTTAAACAAGAAACAAGAGTTGGCCTTCCGCCATTCTAGTCTGTGCACCATTCATCAGATCATGGCTGATTTGCTTTTCACCTCAACTCTACGTTCCTGCATTTCCCTGATAATTTACATTTCCTTGGTAACCAAAAATCTAACTATCTCTGCCTTAAAAATAGTTAAAGATTCTGCATTCTAAACCTTCTGGATAATGGAATTCCAAAGACTCACAACTCTCTGAGAGAAAACATGTTTCCTCATTTCAGTTTTAAATGACAGTCCTTATTTTTAAACCATGAGTACATTACTTCCAATTCAATGCTATCATTCTTTGATAACATTTTATATTATCAAATGTTAATTCAGCACCACCTTGAAGCCCTTTTTTTATTCAAAAAAAAGCATCACACTACTAAAATTTTCAAAGCATTTATCTTGGATTTCTAGATATGCCTTTCCCTTTATAAAACACAACTCTTACTTGTCTATAATAATTATTTATTGTGTCTTCTTGTTAGTTGATAGCAGCAGGTTTGCAACGAATAAAGGGAAATGAATATTAGAACAATAGTAATCAATAATGCTTTATTTTAAACTTTATTTTATTGTCTTCTGTCAATATCAGTATTTTCAGAATCTATTGTTTCCAAGCACCATTTCACTTGTAATGGTTATTGTACAGTGTTATGCACACTCTGTTACGGTGTTTTTAAAATCTCATTCTCAAAACAACGAAGTGTACAATTCCATTCAGAATTCAAATGCTCATTAGATTTTAACTGCAAAGTTTGCATAATAAAGGAGTCGTGACACGGTAAGTTCTAACTGAATGGCCTTCAGTAATTGAATTCTGATTCTTAGCTTTGATACATTTCTGTGTATTCTCTATAAAATTAATTTCTTGCTCTACAAAAAAGACAATTCCTTAGAAAGTGACAACAATATAAACTACAATTGGAATACAAATAATAATTATTGAATGGAAATGAAAACTTACAAAATTTTGAATTGTAAGTGAATTCAGAAGAAAAATGCAAATATAGACTTGTACTAGCCTTTGCTTTGTTTGTTGGATAGAGTCAAACTCCAATCTTTGTTTTTTTCATATGCTACTGTACAGAAGTGAACTGCTGCAGTGACTAAAAATGTATAAAAAGACATTTTTATGAATAAAGTCAATTTTTGAAATAAAAAAAATGAAAACAAAAGGACTGATTTTTGAATGTCAGCCTATGAACAAAACTCATGATTCATTCAGAGGCAAGCGGTTCATTTAAAATTCTTTTTCAAGTCCACTGAAGTACAATGACAAATGCAACACTTACCAACAATTTGGCCTCTATGTTCTTTTCTTCATTAAAGTTATGTTGACCCATTTGCTTCACATAGGTCTTCACTTGCTGGTTAAAATACTCGCTCCCAAAAAATGCACTGCTCCATCCTGGGTTGCATCTCTTTCTCCCTACACTTGATTCTGTTTGCCGAAGAGGCAAAGAAACTTGGGATTCAGATTCTTCAGTTAAATGGCCAATATCATCCTTCCTTTTTTCATTGCTATGGCCAAATTTTAAATCTTGACATGGAGTGCAACTTTCACCAGTAAAGTGACAGTTATCTTCCATCTGAAGGAAACGTTTTGTCACATTTTGCTCTTCTTCCCAATGACCTGAGTTAGTCTTTACAAAGTTGGTTTCATCAGGTAGCATACTGCTGACATCTTGCCCAAGGATTATGCTATCATTGCTGTTAAGCTGGTCTTCCTTACAGTTAGCTGTAGAATACATGTCGAGGAAATTTACATCAACAGGTTATGTAGTTCATTCAACAGATTCTTGTATCAACTAACAGCAAGACTGTACGTAACATCATGACAAGTGTGTCCTGTGCGAGATGGAAAACGTGTTTGATTCAAATGTCAGTTACCAGGGCAACAAGCACCAACTGAGATATCTATCAGTATGAGTCTTTGCATGTTTAATGTATAGCCAAGCTTTCAATACTGCATAGATTCAATAAATTATGTTTTTATCCTGCAGGTTGTCACATATATTTAAAAGGATAATAGACAGATGAGCATCATCAGTTCTCAAAGATAATAGTAGCCTTCATCAGGTCTTTTCAGGAAAGAGCAGAACTCACTACGAGCTCTGGTTGGAAAATCAAAGGGGTGGATTTGAAGTCAGAGCACCTTTTTGGAGGCATAATTTCTCCTCTACTTGGGCTTCTACTTGACATGTTGCAGGTTAACCTGAAGGAAACTCTAGGACATCAATGGAATGGAAGTTGAGCCCCTATTGTTATTTTAGACTCCCAACAAATACAATTTTACTTGCAAAGTAACAGATCTCACAATAAAATTAAGCTGTCAAAAATAGAGCTGATCAAAATTAACTTCATGATGCAAGTCTAGATAATTTATGGGAGGTACATCAAGAAACACTAGTGCTATCCAGCGCATTTTCTGATAAAGCAACACTGTGGTAGAAAGGAAGCATGTGATAGTGCAGCAAGACTCTGAGCTGTCATGCAGCCAAACTCCAAACATTTTGCACAAAGATTCCCTGACAATGGCAAATGGTGGCTTCAAAACTATATGAATAGTGAAGGTTGGGAGCAGAGCCTTGAAACAGGAACATGACTTCACCTCAAATTTTGTAGCCTTAACAGTGAAGCATGTTATCCAGAGACTTTGATTGCAAATGGAAAACCCCAAGGCAACTCTGAAAGTGAGTTAACAGCTCAAAAAGGCTGACTAATACCTTTAATGCCTGCCTTCTGTCATATCTGTTAAACATCCACCTCATTTCAAGTGGTTCATCTTTTTGCATATGCCAACAAATTCACATTTCACTCATTTGTGATCGACGGGTCCAAAGAGCAAGGCAAATATATAAACCCTGTACAAATCTGGAAAATCATGAATTATTGCAAAAATTATGGCATCATGCAGAATTGAACGAAGTCATTGTGTCTGTGCTGAAGTACTATCCAATTAGTTCCATTTCCTGCTTTTCTCTCACAACCTTGCAAATAAAGTATGCATATTCTATTTGCTAGTTCTAGGAAGCTGCTGCCAGCACCCTTTCCATTGTAAGAAGGGAAATCAGGCATGGTGTTTGATCGGGGGCAGTGGTAAAGGGAAATTCACTATCTCTCTCCCTGCACCTTGTATTCTGACTTGCTGAGGTTGAACTTTGCCAGCACCGTGTGCAACACATGGAAAGATGTTTGTGAATAATGTCTGGAGATGACAACTGCACAGAGAGAAGGCTGACTCGAATCGGGTACTCTGTGTGTATTCACTGTTGTTCATAAGCCATCAAAATATCTAAGAATAACTTGGGTTTGGGGATTTGTTTGCACAGGTAGCCAGATGACTGTTGCGAGATTCTGAATAACATCAGGTTCAAGTCCTGTTTTGGATGAAGCAGACTTGCGACCTGCTTGAACCTGGATGTGCACTGTCTCTGTGCGTGATAGGCAATGTTAAAACCGACAGTGACAAAGAAAAACTGCTGAGAAAGCAGCCCAAGGTGAATGAATTAATCATTTAATCTGTGTCTACAGGGGAAGAGCCATTCTGATTCAAAGATTATTTCACAAATTCATTATTTCTTGGTAACTAGAGGCTAAATGAACATGCTACGCAGGTATGAACTTAACATTTAAAAACTAGGTGCATAAGAGCCAGAAAACAGGCGTAATTTATAATTTTTTTGAAATATCTCATATCAAACTATCCTTCCAAACAACAGCAGCATTATTCCAAAAAACAGCAGCATTATTCCAAACCAACTTTCAATTTGTAATTTGTAATACCTGAATACAACAAATCAGAAAGATCATTCGCTTTCAAAGTATTGCATTCTCGTGATGGTGTTGCTGATAATTGAGGTTTGCTGGTGAATACTTTGGTCTCTCGACCAACTGCTTTCACCAATTTATCTTCGCTACTTCTTTGTTCTCTATGCATAGGATCTGAGTTGTTTTTATTCATGGCATGATGTTGTGCGATGTTAAAATCATCTGGATTTGAACTTGTGGCAGCCCTTGACCTGAAACATAAATAATAATTTGAGATCACGACAAGCTTCCAAATTTGAATCTGACAGGAAATAATAGATGAAAACTCTGATTATGGTGACATATTGAAAAATGTCCATATTACAGAGGAGGAAGTGCTGGATGGCTTGAAATGGGTAAAGGTGGATAAATCCCCAGGACCTGATCAGGTGGACCCTAGAATTCTGTGGGAAGCTAGAGAAGTGATTGCAGGGCCTCTTGCTGAGATATTTGTATCATCGATAGTCACAGGTGAGGTGCTGGAAGACTGGAGGTTGGCTAACATGGTGCCACTGATTAAGAAAGGTGGTAAGGACAAGCCAGGGAACTATAGATCAGTGAATCTGACGTTGGTGTTGGGCAAGTTGTTGGAGGGAATCCTGAGGGACAGGATGTAAATGTATTTGGAAAGGCAAGGACTGATTTGGGATAGTCAACATGGCTTTGTGTGTGGGAAATCATATCTCTCAAACTTGATTGAGTTTTTTGAAGAAGTAACAAAGAGGATTGATGAGGGCAGAGCGGTGGATGTGATCTATATGGACTTCAGGAGGCCTTTGACAAGGTTCCCAGCGTTCAGAAAAGATTTAAATGGATGTTACCAGGGTTGGAGGATTTGAGCTATATCAAGAGGTTGAATAGGCTAAGGCTGGTTTCCTTGGAGCATCGGAGGCTGAGGAGTGACCTTATAGAAGTTTATAAAATCATGAGGGGCATGGATAGCATAAATAGACAAAGTCTTTTCCCTGGGGTCGGGGAGTGCCGAACTAGAGGGCATAGGTTTAGGGTGAGAGGGGAAAGATATAAAAGAGACCTAAGAGACAACTTTTTCACTCAGCGGGTGGTACGTGTATGGAATGAGCTACCAGAGGAAGTGGTGTAGGCTAGTACAATTGCAACATTTAAAAGGCATCTGGATGGGTATATGAATAGGAAGGCTTTGGAGGGATATGGGCTGGGTGCTGGCAGTGGGACTAGATTGTTTTGGGATATCTGGTCAGCATGGATGAATTGGACCGAAGGGTCTGTTTCCGTGCTGTACCATTCTATGACTCTAGGTCTCTATGTCCCCAGTATTTCAGTTCTATAACTCTTACAACCTTTAGGTGTAAATGTTTAAGTTACATCTAGATTAAACAATAACTTGCATTTACTTGCTACACGTAATAAAATGTCTCGAGGAACTTTGCAGGAGAGATTTTCAAACAGAATCAGTAGCCTCATTCATGATCCTAGAATGAAGTTATCCGGATCCAGAGACTTGTCAGTCTGCAGCTCTACCGGATTTCTCAATACCTCTTCCCTCATGATTTCTCTTGCCCTTGCAGTTCCTGATTTTTAGGTATTACTGGAACTTTTTTGTATACTTTAAAAATAAAAGCAAGCTGTTTGTTAATTTAATTGATGTTTCCTTATTATCCACTATTAACTCACCATTCTCAGTCTCTCGATCACTGACACCCATTTTACTCACTCTTTGCCTTTTTAAATATCTTTAGAAGCTTTTGTTATACATTTTAATACACGTAGCTAGCTTCCTCTCATACTTCTTCCTTCAGATTAACAGTCAAGATTTTCTCAGAGTCTGAGTGACACGGGTGATGGTGAGGTTTGTGACGGAATAGGACAAGAAACCCCTTGAAGTCAGTCTTGATGTGGGGACCATCTCACTAAAGCTTTTAGATGTTTTCCAACCAGCCTGTTCAGTGATGTTACTACTGTGAGACTTAAACCTGGGACTCCTGGCTCAGAGGTAGGGACACTGCCACACCTGTACCACAAGAGCTGCCAAAGTGAAGAGGGTGTACAAATCTAAATTTATAGCTATATAGGGAGGAAATTATCTCACTAAGCAGCAATGAGTTAACAGTTAAGAGGATTATAGCTTGTCAAACATCTTAGTAATACCATATCGCATGTATATATTATTCAGCTTCCTAATTTAGCGAACACACCAACAAAACTAGATGTTGAAAGTTTGACATGCCAGTCAGAATGGATACCTGATAACTTCAGCTTGCCACTGCAAGCAACAATGGCATCCCAACAAACAATCGATAGCACCAGTTGTATGTACCTTTCATCCATGGATATTGGTATCCAAGCTCTACAACCATCCCAACCAGCGTAGCACCTCTCCAATCCACTTGTAGGAAACTGAGGGAGCATAGACATGCAATGCAGGGATCAACGGCAACCAGCATCGAATTGCGGCAACAAGAAAATTGTGTGCACAGGTCCAGCCATCCAGCTCACCGAATGAGCCACGCTGCATCTCAGGGCTGCTCATTTGCTCTCTTAGCACTCACTCAGTCAGCACCTACCTCTGTGCTTGCAGCATCCATGCCTTGCCATGCTATGCTGTACCATGCCAATTAGAATGTTGGCACTTCAGCTAGAGCCTAAATGTATTAATACTACTGTACTGCCATGCCCTTTTGCACAGACACACAGACAGCTGCTTGGCATGGTTGTCAGTGAGAATCTGTCTGGGGGGTTGGGGACAAGGTTTTGCTGCACGACACACAGACATCAGTGTAACACCGAGAGTATGTGCCAGCTGTCTGTGCAGCACATTGCATAATTATTCAACCAAATCGCCATGTCGGTAACTGAATGGGGGCTAGCCCTCAGTCCAGTTAAGATGGGTTTGCTTTCTAAGCTGGTTGTCACTGTACTGTCAGCCATGGCTGCAGTCTATGCTCAGTTCATGGCCTTGGCCATGGTCATTTGCCTTCATGGGCCAAGTACGGATATGTCCAACTACAGTTCGGGGAGTGGGCAATGGCCAATCCTGTAGGGTCAGAAGCAAGCTGTTAGGGGATAGTATATTGTCAATGAGGGAGCTGCAATCACAGCAGCCAGGATTCTGCTCAGTCATGGTTAGGAACTGATTATCATAGTTGGTCAGAGGTCTGGGAGTCTATTGATTATTCAGGAGGGTGCAAAGAGGGGCCTGGAGAGCCTGTTGGGGGGTTATGCCAAATAGGGCAGGGGAATTAAGCCTGTGGGTGGGAAAATAGAGGTGTTTGTAGACGTAGAGGCCACGATGATGGTAGGGGTGATCTTGAGGTGCATGCGGGTAGGATGAACAGCTTCAAGGGTATGGGAGGCTATGGCAATGGGTGGCAGTTGTTGGCAGTGACTACCACCATGGCCCAGCCTGGCATCATTAAGATGTAATATCAGAGTTTGAAGGCAGGGAAGACAAATGAATGGGGAGTTCAATGTGATGGATCTCCACATGGGGGCTCGGCTGGTGAGGGGCGGAAATGGGCTGTTGGAGAATTGCAAAGTTGATGGGGATACAGTAAAGGTAAATTTGTCACTGCCCTAACCACTGCTGCAGCTACATTTCATTTACAATAATTTCTTCACTCATTTGCAATGCCTGTTGAGTCAACATGCTTAGATCAAATGCTGATCAAAGGTGATTTGCACAATTCCATTGGTCACTACAAATTGAACATTGGCAACTCAATCATGCTGGCATTAGCAACAACAGATTAAAAAAGGCCAATGCTGGCTAAAGGTGAGACATTATTTATGCAAGGGGATTGTGGGAATCAAAGACTATCCATTATATCAATTTAACAATGATCTATACTGAATGCAATGGGGAGTTGAAGGATTGATGTGGGTCTGGGATAAAGTTAAAAATCACAGAACAACATGTTATAGTCCAACAAGTTTATTTCGTAGTACAAGCTTTCGGAGCTCTGCTCCTTCATCAGGTAGCTAGCAAATCTAACCTGGTGTTGTGTGATTTTTAACTTTGTCCACCCCAGTCCAACACTGGCTCCTCCACACCATGGTCTGGGATAGGAAGGGGTGCAGAGACACTCCCATGAGATGTAATGTGCTGGTCTTTCAAACGGTGGCACATTCACCAAGTTGCTGTACATGTGGGACTGAAGCTGAATGAATGATGGAGGTACGTCTTTCGTTATTAGGATGGTGCTTGTCTCTTGGTCTGGAGGAGTGCGTGCACCCCTCACCCACAGAGTATGCCATCAACAACTCTACAGAGAGCCAAGAGTTTCTTTCACTTCTTATATTCCCAACATGGGTACATGGGTCATCTCCACTGAGAGTCCTGTGCCCCGTTGTTGGTGGCATGTTGGTCGCTTGCTGTGGCAACCTACCTGGAAATGCCGGGACCAACAAGAAACCCAGGAACAGCAGCATTCTACGGTCGAGAACAAGGAGTACCCAGCTTAGTGAGAGGTTTTCAGCAACATGGCCACTTGGGATGTGTTGTATGTACAGGAGGCCCAAAGGTTTTCAGTCGCTACTCCATTTCCTTCAGATGTGCAAAATACAGTGTTGGTGGAAGTTCCATATTAATTTCCAATATTCCACTTTACTGTGATGGGACGACACTGTATGCCAGAGTAGGATTGGAAAGCTACAGGACTGGGAGGCCATCCTCTTCCAGTGACTGTGAAGGCAACATCTGCTTTGAACTTCCATGTGCCTGGCTCCTCCCAGGAAATGATGGGTGACCTCTGTGAGATTTGGACTCGCAAACGTGTCAGGACAAGATCACACTCATTTACAAGATGGGTGCTGCAGCCTAGGCAGTAAGTTTCAGGAATACAGCTTGCTTCCCCCAGGTGCAGGGTGCCATCAACCGTACACATGTGACACTATGAGGGCATTGTCACAACACTGCAGAATTCATCAACAAGAGGGGGCTTCATTCCATTCACATTCAGGTGATCTGTGACCACTTCCTGGAGTAGTGTGTGTGCCACCCTGGCAGCTGCCAGCATTCCTACACTGTGGGGCATTCTTGTGTACTTGGTGTGTTTGACACAGTCCAGGTACCTTACAAAGTTGGTCACTGAGGGTCAAGAGATACCCATTGTGACCATGACCAATGACACGACTATGCAAGGCCTTAACTAATGCAGAGTACAGATAGAATGTTGTCTATGTCTTAACCAGAGCTGTGGTGGAGCAAATATTGGAGCTGCCAGTTTCACCACTTGGGCTGGTCTTGGGTGCAGGGGAGAAGTGTTGGAGGCAGGGGAGCTGAGGATGGCACTCCAGTATTGTCTGGACAATTGGAGCAGGCAAAAAGGTGACATGCTGGAGACTGAGGAACTGGGGAAAGGGGAGCAATTTTTTGAGAAAGAGCTGATTGATACCTGATTTCAGTGGATAAGAGTCGGTGTGGTAGGCAATCATTGGACTGTAAAATGGTCATTGCTCACGATTTCAGTTTTGGGATCAAATTGCAGTCTGTATTGTTTTTTTTTGTGTTCCTTTTTTGTAGCTGTGAGCAAAAGCCTTTGTTTGGAATTGTCACTTCTTGTCTGTGTATGATGTTCCCTTATTGGGCAATGGCAAGTTGTAGATCTCCAGTAAACACTGGTATACCATAGAGAGGCTGTTTGGATGGGATGCAGTTGAAGTTAAAGCTATTAGAATCTTGCTAGACCACAGGGCTACTCTCTCAGAAAGAGACAACTGTTGGTGGCTTAACCTGATGGTCACACACCTCAGGTGAGGGAGCAGGTAGAGGAGGAGAGTCCTTCATGGTAACCTCAGCCAGTACAGGAATTGAACCCTTACTGCTGGCATCCCTCTGCTTTGCAAGCCAGCTGTCCAGCCTACTAAGCTAAAGTGATCTGGAGGTTGAAAACTGACTAGGGTGAGAGAATGGGGTTGATGTACAAGGGAATGTCATCCATGTGCCATGTTACGTGCTTGAGCTGCCTGGCCTTTTGGTTGCTGTGCCATTGCTCTGCCAGCGAGGGGCAACAACAGTATGCCAACACAAACTGGGTATGCAGTGATCCTTCAAAGGCAGGAACAGGTGCAATGGCTGACAGTCTTCCGAAAAATATCTGCCGATTACTGAGCTGTTCTGGGAATGGCAAGTGGTGAGATGGGGCTAGAATTGGATGTGAGGATTGCCACAGCAATTGGGTGGATAGTTAATGAGGCAAATTGGAAAGAAAAAGCAAGAAATTTCACTGGGGTCCTGGTGAGAAGCCCTCTGAAAAAAATCTGACACAACTTGCACTTCACCAACGCAAGATACAATCCAATAAACTCAGTTATCTCTGCTATCCTATATGTTCTGACCAAAGTGCTTTTAAGGAGTGAATTAGAGATGGAAAAACATGCAGAAAGGTTTCTGTTATTTCAATGTTATTTCTACATGTCAATAACATTTTCTATTTTATTTCCAGCTTCATGTCAAAAGTAATTTTTTAAAGTGTATTTTGTCTTACAAATGCTCTCTTCCTCTTCATCCTAAACCTGAATTTGGTTGTGTAGAGTCTTTCCTGGGATCCACCTCTCAGCTGTACTAAGACAATATCTTCTTTACCTCTGTTAATGCTCTATGGTATCATTTTTGAATGAAATGAAATCTAATAAAAGCATATGGCAACATTTATACTGTTATTTTTAAAAGAGACCTTGTCAATAAGGGTGGGGTTCTCCCCTCCCTGGTGTGGAGAGAGTAATGGTGAGCAACGACAGTAAAAATGAGAAAATCAGATTCTCAATCTTAATCTTAATCTTTACCCTTTCCAGGTTTTCTCCATGAAACATGAATGGCAATTTCAGAATCTCATTGTCGAGTTGTGACTACCTTACTTCTATACATTTGTGTCTCATTAAATCCCCAGCTCACCTTATTTGTGTGTCACTTGTAATTCTCTTGTCTTTCACAGAGAAACCAGATGGTACAAACTTCCAGCATGTATATCGGAACGGGTTCCTGGTGACTGCAGCTGTCTGAACGCTTGTCCCAAACAACATGCAACTATTTCTTCACAACCTCCTTGTATATTCCATAGCCACTGTCCTCCTTGATGCTTTGAATGCGCTAGTTGGGATCAGCAACCAGTCCCAGCATATCAACATGCCTGCTCTCAGACCAATTTCCACACCACTCTAGCCCTTTAACACTTTGGAAAGCAGAGATGCCTATGATTTTCATGTTTCTGACAGGTTGCTTTACCTGCAGGGACACATATGCATCTCATGCATCTGCATAAAATGCACTGAAAGACTCTTAGATTGCTTTCGTAGGCCTCACTCTATTTCTTAGTTGGAGGATACCAGCCTCTCTGTGGATTCCCTTGCTTTATTAGTATGCAGCATCTTTAGTTCCCATTGACAAGCCATCAGCCTCTCTGACTGGCATTACTCTTTGGTGCAGAGGGAGAGGTGGGCAGCTTCTGATGGAGGGTATAACTGAATAGTCAATCTAGTGATCAGATCCGGTGGGGAGACACATTTTGCATGTGTCACTGTGCTAAAGTTACTTCACACTGGCAGCAAGTGGTTTACGTGACAAGCAAGGCAAGTGCTTCAAGTATATGGCCTGATGTGAATGTCAGGGCCAAGCAGTTTTTAATAGGAAGAAGGGGACTAAGGTCAGACACAGGGAGTGCAACACAGACAGTCAAGGTGCTGACCATGGTTAGTCAGGTTTTAGTATGACTAGAGTCTGAAGATCTGTGACCTTGCAGTCTGGGGACTGGACCACATTCTGTCCTGGTACATTGGGTGGAGTGCTATTGAGGCAGCAGTCTGATGGGGAGGTGGCCATGGTCAGTTAGGACAGTTCTGCCAGGTCAGTCTGGCAGTGGGCCATGGTCCCATCCTGGGGAATTGGTCAATAATTATCAAGGGGTTATCAAGTGACAGTACATGAAATCCCGAGAAATCAGACAGGCTTCATTTCCTGGAAAGCTCAAAGACTGGTGACAGTGATGAGGCAAAAAGAGGCAAAAAAGGTGGGACCTCATAGTGAGTAGGAGGGGGCTAGGAGCTCTGAAAGTCGGGGTCAGAACAGGTACAGTATTTCAGGACTCCACGTGGACAGAGGCCATAGTCAACAAGGGCACATGGAAATTTCCGAAGTCATAGAGGCTGGGGTAAAGTGGGGACAGTGGCAGTTATGAAATGGGGCTCAATGGAAATGGGGAGAGATTGAAAGGTCATAGATGCCACAGGAAAAGCAACACAAAAGAGAATAAAATGAATGGGGTAATCTGTGTGTCACAAGCAGAGCCTGCAAAAATGACAAACAGAACTCGGGTGGAATATTGTCCTGTTGGATAGAAAGTCAACAATGCAATAACTAGACAGAATGGCTAACACCACAAGCAAACTGGATCGAGTAAATTACTCATTTTTCCTTCGGGGTAAGTAAAACTTTGAAATTGCAGGAATCATGCTTCCACTGATTCAGTAATGCCACCCATCTGACTTCAATTTGCCCTTCATCAGCAGGTCATTCACTGGTGAAGAATGTTAATGAAGAATTATGGCCCCAAGTAACTGTAACTATGATATCGTGCTCACTAATCACCTCCTTATCTTGTCAACTAAACAACTGCAATGAGAACAAGGCACTTAAAAGTCAAACCTGAACTTCTGATATCACAACCAATTTCTGCAGCAAGATCTGGAAAATGATGCATTGGTGCTGTCAGATTCAGACAACAAATGGCAATTGGACAAGAACATGGAGTGTGATGTGGAAGGGAGCTTTTTCTTTTTGGGGAGGGAAATCGCAGTAGATTACTAGCTGAATTCTACACTCAATGCAGCATGAAAACTTTGGTTATCTCACATAAAATTGGATAAGGTCACATACCTTGAGCTCCGAATGGAAATTGACAATGATCTCCTTGTGAAGTCTTTCTACCACACTGTGTGAGGGCATAACTTCACTGTGATGGACTTAAGAGGTAAGTAAAATCATTTCAACATTCGGATAAACCCCACAGATTGTCTGCTCATGGAGCTCACATGAAGAACATTGATACAGGAATTATTGTGACCTTGGTGCTATTCCCAATGTAGAAACAGACAGTGATTGTGACATTAATCAGCAAGAACAAACTGCACAGTCTCCAGAGGGACAAGCATCAGCTGAAGATATGGTGAAACTCTGCATGTATAAGACTTGCTGTCATTTTGTTCAGCTTCAGTTACTGATTGATGATGTCCTGGTCTATCATTTCCAAACTGAGTCATTTTCTGGAGGAGGACTTGTTCTCAGAAGGCCTAGGTGACAATCCCATCCTGGTGGTCATCAGATTCAATGCTTCACTGAATCATTTAAAAGTGCAGCTGAAAACCTATGCACCATCTCCCAATCCTTGAACCATAAATAATCTGGGATGTTTCTGATGCCATTTTTACCACAACATAGCTCTTCATATGTTTCCCCCACATCCACTCACATTGCTTTTAAAGCAACTTTTCACCAATCTCCAAATTCTCTTGACAGAAAAGGCATCCACTCCATCAAGGTTCAAACCTTATGTGACCATCATTGGCTAAATCTGGACGTCTGCACCAAATATCCTGACAGCCGTCATGACCCTTATACACTAGGGAGCTCTCAGGTTCCTGTCTCCAATACAAGGGTGGCTGCTGGGACACAAGGAATGGGATGATTTGCACAGGTCAGGCCCTAGCATATTCCCTGCACATTGTGTTAAGCTCCACTATTGTCCACATTAAAATCAAATGCCTTGACTACAGTCTTCAATGGCAGGTGCTGAAGAAGGGTTCATGCCTGAAACATCAATTCTCCTGCTCCTTGGATGCTGCCTGACCTGCTGCGCTTTTCCAGCACCACATTTTCAGCTACAGTCTTCAATGTCATTGCTCAAGCTACCTGTGGTCAAGGAGTCAGTTGTTTGTTGGAGGTGAACAGCAGCTGGCTATTAAAACTTCTTTCATCCTTTGAATGTCTGAAGAGGTTGTTCATCTCTCACATGGGTGTGACGTAACTGAGTTCAACAGTAAAACTTACACTGCAGCAGATGTTTTAAGCATTTAAGTGAATATATAGTTCTAAAAGTGAAAAGTTACTGACTCAATGTGACTCAGTAAATTTTCTTCTTCCTCTGCCTCCTGCTTTGTCTCGGTTCATAGATTCATGCAGCACAGAAAAGGCCCTTTAGTTTATTAAGTCTGCACCAACAGAACTACCACTAAAAATGTACTAATCCCAATATCTTGTACTTGTGCAATATCTTTGAATGTTGTGATATTTGAAGCACTCATCCAAATGTTTGTTTAAAGGTTGCAAGATTGCCAGCGTCCAGATTACCTCAATCTGCTGGATTAAAAAGGCTTTCTCTCAAATCCCCCCGAATCTCCTGCCCCTTACCCTATAACTATGCCCTCTCATGATTGACCCCTCAACCAATGGGGGGCAGCTGCTATCTATTCACCTGTCCATGCCCCTCATAATCTTATACGCCTCAATCATGTCCTTCCCTTAGTTTTTGCTGGTCTAAAGACAGCAATCCAAGCCTATCTTATACCTCAATTTCTCCATCCTAGGCATCATCCTGGTGAACCTCCTCTGTACCTCCACTAACGCAATCACATCCTTCCTGTAGAGAGGTGACCACAACTGCACACAATACTCCAGTCATAGGCTGACCAATGCTCTGTACAACTCCAACATTACCTCCTTGCTCTTACATTCTATGCCATGACGTATGAAAGCAAGTGTCCCACATGCCTTGTTAACTGTCCTATTCATGTGCTCTGACAATTTCAGTGATCTGTGAATAATTACCCCAAGATTTCCCTGTTCCTCTAAGCTAGCCATTCATTCTGTTTCTTTTTCCAAAGTGCATCACCTCACATTTATCAGGGTTAAAAACCATCTGCAACTGTTCGGTCCATCTGACAAACTCTCCATTATGTTCCTGTATCCTACAACCATCCTCTTCACTACTAACCACTCTACCAATCTTGTGGTCATCTGCAAATTTGCTTAGCATTCACCCCACACTTTCATTGATATAATTTATGTATATAACAAACAATAAGGATCCGAGTACCAATCCTTGTGGTACACCGCTGGGACACCAGCCTCCAGTCACTCCAATTCTGTGTTCTATTACTTAGCCAGTTTCTGATCCATCTCACCAGGTTTCCCGTAAATCTATGTGCTTTAACCTTCTCAGTCTCCCACATGGGACCTTGTCAAAACCTTTGCTAAATTCCATATATTCTGCATCAATTGAACTTTCCTCATCCACACACTTGATCATACTGGTGCAGTCCTAAATTCCACAGGTGGGGTGGAGAGAGCCTGTTCTGTGTCTGGTCTTGTTGGCCTGGAAGGGATGGGCAACTGTTCTCAGGTATTTTTGGTTTGAGGGGGCCCAGGAGTACAGAAAGTCTCTCGCCCAAGTACAAGCTCACCTTTGTTGGTTTTGCAGGTTTTGGGATCCCAGGTGAGGGGGACGAGGGGGAATGGGCAGCTTTGGAGTGGAAGTGGGAGAAAGTGTTGACTGCAGATGCTGGAGGTTAGATTAGATTAGATTCCCTATAGTATGGAAATAGGCCTTTCGACCCAACAAGTCCACAATGACCCTCCGAAGAGTAACCCACCCAGACCCATTCCTCTACTCCCTATAATTACCCCTGACTAATGGACCTAACACTATGGGTAATTTAATATAGCCAATTTACCTGACCTGCACATTTTTGGATTGTGGGAGGAAACCGGAGCACCCGGAGGACGCAGACACAGGGAGAGTGTGCGAACTCCACACAGACAGTTGCCCGAGTGGGAATTGAACCTGGGTCCCTGACGCTGTGAGGCAGCAATGCTAATCACTGAGCCACCATGCCACCCTGAGGAACAGGAGAGTCAATGCTTCGAGCATAAGCCCTTCAGATATTCCTGATGAAGAGTTTATGCTCGAAACATTGACTCTCCTGCTCCTCAGATACTGTCTGAGCAGCTGTGCTTTTCCAGCACCACACCTTTCAGCTCTGCAGTGTACTGAGAAGAAGCTCTGAGAGTGCCCGAGTGTCACTCTTCCTCTGTATGGGTGCTTGCTGGCACCACGCTGTCTCCCTGAGAAGAAGGGGCACCTCCAGCCTGGCCACTGATGCTGATCACTCACAACTACAGCAATGCAGTGCAGGTCTGTGTGCAGATGCAGCAGACACTGAGTGCCTCCGTGGTGGTCGGCACCCCTATCTGTGCCGACAGCCAGATGCCACATATGCTGGAGCCAGCACAGAATGTGGATTCCTCAAAGCAGCTTACTGATGGTCTTTGATTAACCTGCCTGACCTTCCTGTGCCTGTCTGTGCAGTTCAACCAATTCATTAATGACTGGGAACAGGGGCTTGACTTCTGCCGGGGCTGAAAGAGGTGGCTGGTCCCTAGCAATCCTTGGAGTTTCTTCCTCCACTCTCTGCAGAGTCAAATCAGTGACGTGCTCATCAGATTGTGCTCCCAGGTCCAAATTGCAAAGAGAACTCTCGGAGGTGCAAGTCTCTGAGCAGGTGCAGGCTGAAGTGGGAGCCTCATCAGAGTATCCTTCTGAGGGTTCAGGGGCATTCTCCCCTCGAGTGCAGGTGGAGCCGACCTCACTGTGGAGGTACGCTAGGTACCTGCGCAAAAGGCAGAACAAATTTTGTTTTATAAAAGGGATAAAAGCTTGTGCAGGTTAGAAATGAGTTTGCACTGCATTAACAGGAGAGCAGTGCAACACAGTATAATGAAGCTTACAGGGTTGGTTGGCCCATAGAGGTGTCTGCATTCCCACACGAGCAGCCAGGCTCTCCTTTGGATAGCTCCAGTCTCACGGGGAGTGACCAACCCTACCCCACAAAACACAATGAGTGGTGAGTCTCTCCAGCGAATGAGTTGGTGATGCAATGGATGGAAAGGGCTAGGTATTTGAGAGGATAAGGATGTGAGAGTCATTGAATGGATATAATGCATGGAACTAACTCTCGCCATTCATGAGCCTCGGTGAGATGTGCAGTGTGCAGAGCCAGAGCTGGTGAGGGATTGTCCACTGAGTGTGAGTTGGCTAAGAGGAGACGGTGGCACACACTCTTACAAATGCAGAAGATCACTCATCTTCCTCCGCTTCATATGGGACGCAAGTGCCAATGAAGTGGGGAACAAGCTTTCCTTTCCTTAGGGCTGTTTGTTGAATGTTGCCGCTTGAGTACCACCAGTGAGAAGGCTTTTTACTGGTTTGCAGCATCTAAACTGGTGGGCAGCTGGGCTTTAAATATGGCATCAGAGGCATAAACGCCAGAAACATGATAATTAGAAATGGGAAAGGTTTGCCCGAAGTGTCATTGCCAGAGAATGACAAAAAAAAAGACAATTTAGTGAAATTTGTCTTTGGCAGATGCAAATTAAGCATTCGGCACCAGTTTCAGTCTGAACTTCTGGCTCAGTATAAAGCAGATAGCTAAGTTAGTATTGTCTGTTTTGTGCTGATGCTGATGATAATACAAAATAATGATGATGATACAAAATAATACATGGCTTTGAAAAGGTGGATGCTAGAAAATTGTTTCTGTTAGGCGAGGAGACTAGGACCCGTGGACACAGCCTTAGAATTAGAGGGGGTCATTTCAGAACGGAAATGCGGAGACATTTCTTCAGCCAGAGAGTGGTGGGCCTGTGGAATTCATTGCCACGGAGTGCAGTGGAAGCCGGGACGCTAAATGTCTTCAAGGCCGAGATTGATAGGTTCTTGTTGTCTAGAGGAATTAAGGGCTACGGGGAGAACGCTGGCAAGTGGAGCTGAAATGCGCATCAGCCATGATTGAATGGCGGAGTGGACTCGATGGGCCGAATGGCCTTACTTCCACTCCTATGTCTTATGGTCTTATGATGCACTACTTTTCTTTTGTCTCCCTATCGCAGAATATTTCCCAAGATGGGATGCCAGGGGGAAGTTGGATGGAAGGCAGTATGTTGACGCAAGTACTGGTGAAGGATAAAAGACCTGGTTACAAATGGCCTTGTCAATGATTGAGACCAGAGGAGAAAGGAGATGCTGAAGGCAGAATGGTCATGGGTGACCAAGAATACCAGCAAGAAAGTTTATCTGAAGGGAGAGATTTTGGGAGTGGAGGGTCACAGAGAAGTGTAGGAAAGCAAAAATGAGACAGAGATTGATTTCATCAAAGATGAGAATTAATTTAGATACAGACTCAGATTAGACTGGATAAGGGATATTGCTACATATCATGTAAGTTTCAATCAAAAGCCAAAATTTCAATGCAATCACTAGCAAGAAAGTTAAAAATCACAGGTTATCGTCCGGTGTTGTGTGATTTTTAATTTTAACACCCCAGTCCAACACCGGCACCTCCACATCAACAAGAAAGACGATGGATGGCAATGATGAGTGAACAGACCAACAGGCAGGAAGCACACAGGACAGAGTGAATGGTTCACTAGCAGAATGCAAAAAAGTAACACAATAAGTTGCTGGGGAGAGCTTGTTAAGTAGGAGGGCTTGGCAGAAAGGAAGATGGGCAAATGGGGTTACCGTTAAAAAGGCAATGATGGTTGCCTTGAAGGGTTCTTTGGAGACTGCCAAAATAGGTACAGAATGAAGGGCGCAGGCATTTTAAGCCTGAAATGGGGAGCAGAAGGAGAGAGAAACTGAATGAAAGGAAACATAAACAATAACAAGCAGAAGAGAGACATAATGGTCTGAGATGGGCTAAAAATAATACAATAAAGGAGAGTGAAATAACTGGCTCAAATTCAGATGGGTAGCCATAATGTGCACTCAAAGAGTGACACAGTATGATGATCAAATTCTATAATTTATATCTCTTAGTCTGACTATGCAGTTCAGCATTCTAGTGGCTCTGTTGATTACTACTCGGCATTCATTGAGCAAGTTATACCTAATACTGGTAACTTAATAGCATTCCTGGATGTTGCTAGCATCTTTAACGATTTCAACATTATCCCAGGGCAGCATAAATACACAAACAGAATAGGCCATTCAGCCCTCAATCCAATCTACTATGCATTGGAACATGGTTGATCAGTATCCTCTGTCCTATACCACCAACTTTTCCTTTCTAAATATAATACTTACACTTAAGTGCTGTATTATTCTTTGTTCTTATCTGCATAAGCTGAATTCACCCATCTCTGTGCCAGATTTGGGTTCAGCATACATGCTTTTCCAAATAAATTTCTCCCTCAGTCACATTGAAATCTATGCTCACATCATGGATTTTCAGTCCTCTTTACTACTGTTCAATTCTATATTTAAGAGCAGAAATTTCTTATGAGGGTTCCAGTATATCATTTGATTGGGACTATTGTTTTACAATAGATTTTGTTTGTAGAATACAAATTTCAAAATGTTCTACAGTCGCCTTTTGAATATTTACTTTTGAAGTTGTAGGAAAAAGCTTTTGAGGTATTTCCAGAAAATAATTATGGCTTTCATAAAATATATCTATAACTTTAAACAAATTATTTGACTTGTAACAGTTTAGTGAAACCTAACCACCAACTTAGCATAAAAATTTATCAAAGTAACAACTGTATGCAGATCCAGTGAAATTAGATGTGGTCTATGATGTTCTACTTAATTGATTTTAAAAACGTATATCTTTTGGATAATCTTATGAATTTAGATGGAGAATTGGTTCCCAATAAACATTAAAAATGTTAAACTAATTAGAAGCCTTAATATTGACATTAATTGAATAGTTAAATGCTTAATTTAGAACACTACACAAATTGGTACACTCGTTCTCCCATTTTCTCTGACAATTTATTTAACCTAGGTTGCCTAGGATACACTTGTGTTCTCATGGCAACTAAACTGGATGCTGCTGCATTTTTAAACATGTAACTGCATGAATACTAAACTGATGCTCCATAAGATTCTCCAAAAACATGGATACGGGCATTGGCTATGACATTTTAAGCACACCAATGTTACCACTGAAATAAATTTTTCAGATGATTTTTTCAAACTCTCGTCTATTTGTCATCATTTTAAAAAATGCACACATACTGAACACCAGCAACATAATTACAATATCCAACTTGCTGCACAAAAGCATTGGAGATTGAGAAATGAGGAAGAAAGGTTAGCACAGATGGCCAAAAGCAATATTGAAGATTTAGTTTTTATGGAGGGAAATTGACATAAAGATAAAGAGAGGCCTAGGTGGAATGTACCTTAATGTGATGTGAGGGACGTACAAGGAGTGGTATTTGCTCTCAAATATTTACTTTGTAATATTTAAAGTATTTAATTTTATGAAGTTTATTAGTCCCTACCATCAGCTGTTTTGCTATCAGAGTAATGCTGAAAAATGATCTGCAATTTACCAAATGCAAACGTCAAGAGGTCCTGTCCTCCTTCCTTTATAGTTCTGAAAATAAAATGACCGTACTTTTGGAATTAGATGGGGAACGTTAAAATCACAGTGATCAGAGAATGACATGCAACAATCCACAGCGAGAAAATCAATTGTCGGCATAGTTCAATAGGGCAAGAACAGGACTGACTGGAATGATAGATGAGCATGAAAAATGGCTACTTTCAAAGAGGAGATAGTTTAGGCACAGTCAAAGTATATTTCCTCAAATGAGAAAAGTAGAATAAACAAATCCAGAGCTCCCTGGATGACAAAGGGAACCAAAATTAAGATTATGAGGAAAAAGTGTGTTTATGACAAGTGTAAGTAGAAAATAAAATTTGAGAACCAAGAGGAATACCGAAGGTTCAGAGGCAAGATGAGAAAGCAAAGAAGAAAAGTAAACAGGAATTATGAGAAGAGACTGGCAGTCAACATAATGAAGTACCCCAACGCTGACTATGGCCAAATGAGTAAAAGGTTGATAAAAAGAGAAGTTAGGGCTGATTTGGGACCAAAAACAGGATTTATATTTGGAGGCAGGGAGCATGGTTGAAGTATTACATGAATACTTTGCACCAGTCTCACCAAAGAGGAGATTACAGGGGAGGGGCCTCAGGCATTAGAGAGTTCAAAATTAATAATAAGAAGGAAGTCTTGGACAGACTGTTAATGCTTAAATTTTATAAAGTACTGGGACCAAATGAGACGCATCCAAGGGTTTTGAAGGAAGTGAGAGTTGAACTTGCAGAAGTACTGCCCACAATGTCTCAGGTCTCCCCTAGACTCAGGGAAGGTGCCAGAAGATTAGAAATTGTAAACATTACAACTTTGTTCAAGAAATGACATAAGGATAAATACAGCAATTATAGACCAGTCAGTTAGCATTAGTGGAAGGGAAGCTTCTCGAACCAATCATATCTGGATTGAAAGAGTCAAACATGATTTCCCTTACAGAAATTCATGCGACCTAACATGCTGGAGTTTTTCGAAGAGGTAACAGAAAGTGTGATGAGGGTAATGTTGTTGATGTGGTACATATGGACTTTCAGAAGGTGTTTGATATATTGTCACACAACAGACTTGTGAAGAACTTTAGTGAGTTTGGAATAACAAAGTCAATAGTATCGTGGAAACAGAATTGGCTGAGTAATAGGAACAGAGAGCAATGGTCAATGGATATTTTTTGGGATGGAGGAGGATTTGTAGTGGAGATCCCCAGGAGTTGATATTGGGACCTTTGTTTTTCCTGAAATATGTCAATGATCTAGTTTTGGTGTGCAGAGGACAATTTCAAAACTTTCAGATGACAACAAAGCTTGGAATAATTGCAAACTGTGTGAAGGACAATGCAAACATCTAGAAGGGCATAGGCATGTTGGTGGAATGGGCAGATAAAGGGCAGATCAGTTTCAATGCAGTGAAGTGGAACATAATGCATTTTAGGAGGAAGAACTTTGAAAGGGAATATAAAATGGGGGGGGGGGTCAAATTCTAAGAGGGGTTGAGGATCTGAGGAAGCCAGGTGCATATGCGCACAGATCATTGAAAGTAACAGGGTAGGCAGAGTAAGTAAAGCATATAGCATCCTTGACTTTAATTACAGGAGCATGGATTACAAAAACAGGGAAATAACATTGAACTTGTATAAGCCACCTATTTGATTTTAGCTGGAGTATTGTGTACAGTTCTGGGTGCCACTTTATAGGAAAGATGCAAATGGATTGGAGAGATTGCAGAAGAACGGTTCCATGGTTGAGGAACTTCAGCCAGGAGGACAGATTGAAGAGGTTAGGCATGTACTCCTTGAAGAGGAGGTAGTTAAGAGCATATAAGATAGAGGTTTTCAAAATCATGAGTGGACTGGATAGAGTAGATCAGGAGAAACTGTTCCCATTCAGGAAAGGAAAAAGAATAAAAAGACACAGATTTAAAGTGATATGCAAAAGAAGCAAGAATGATGTGAGGAAAAATGTTTTCATATCGCAAATGTTTCGGATATGGAATGCACTACCTGGAAATATTGTGGGGGAGGGTGGTGCAGATTCAATTGAGGCATTCAAGAGGGCATTGCCTAATTTTTTTTTTGGATAAAAGTAATATGCAAGAATATGGGGGAGAAAACAAGAGATTGGCACAAGGTAATGATGTTCATTTAATGAGCTAGGGCAGGCACGATGGGCCAAATTACACTCCTGCTGCACTGTAATACTCCTGTGATTCTGTGATCACATGGCAACTCTTGCAAACAATTTTATTTCATCAAATGAAATAGTTCATTGTTTGTCTAGGTTATCGGATAGGTTAGTGACAGAAAGTTGAAAGCAAGATTTGTATTTATATAGCTGTGATCGCATGGCAAATCTTGCAAATGATTTTATTTTTTCAAATGAAATGGTTTACTGTTTGCCCAGGTTATAGGATAAGTTAGTGACAGAGTTGAAAGCTAGATTTGTATTTATATAATGCCTTTCATAATCTCAGGGCACTTCAAATGCTTTACAGCCTTCTTAAGTATGCTTGATGTCTGCCCACTCTTGTAAAGTAGGAAATCTAATGCATTGAAGACAGTAATCCTTTAAAGTTCCTTCTGAAATGCTAAATATTTCCATTTCAGTATGTGATGTTTTAATAGTTATAATATATGGTTGCAGTGTAACAAATTTTCCTCTGAAGAAAGTTTTAATCAATCATAATTTCACTGCATTCAACAGTACCTTGCCTGATAGGATCACAACACATGCAATTTCAGTACTATTGATCTTTCAAACAACAACATGAAAGCTCTTCATGACATTATACAAATAGTCGACAAGTCAGTATTTTAAGCAAAGGTGAGTTAATAGAGAAAAACGTATTATTAAATAAATTACTGATTTGAATTGACTAGAAAATAAAGGCAATGATAATTGTTTACAAATTAAATATAACAATTCTAAACTGATATTAGACAGTTCCTCTCTGCTCGATGTCACATGTCTGTTATGCTTCTCCCAATCCACATAGAGTTTAACCTTCTCTTTTTTTTTGTCTGGAGTCTGTAAAACGTCCCCTTCATGTCTCCCTGTTGGGCTGCATACAGGCTTTCTGGTTTTGCTGAGTTAAGCCAGTAGTGGTGCTGGTCATCTCAGGACAAATCAAGCTCACCATGGGACCCTTAAACAAATGCTGTGACTCTTGCTTGCATAAGTAAAGGGACAACAACTTCAGGATGGACACTGCACACAGATGTCTTGAGATTTATCAATATGACAGCAAGTGGACCCTGTTTCATAATAGATCTGTGCAACCCGTTCATCCTATTGGAGGTTCAGTGGAGGGTTGGCCATGTGAAAAATAGGAACTGAGTTGAATTTCTAAGTTCATGTGTTCATGATGAATTTTGAATGTATTAGACTTTGAGGCAACTTTACATGTGTATTTGTACAGAAAGGGAATCTGGAAATTTTGTGGATGTTATAACTCCAGTGGGGATTCTCTGAGATAACTACAATCCACAAGTTCAAATCTCTGAGTTGGGATTTCCTCTTCCCTCTCACTCCTGCCTGATTTTCTCTTCCCTCTCACTCCTTCTGTGCACCTCTACAGTCCATGGCATAAAGGAATCTGGTGACTCCCTTATTTATGAGGTCCTGAATCCAGGCCTCAAAGTGTGATTGGTGGAGGCAGTCCCACTTTTAGCAGATATATCTAGCCAAAAGGGGTTTGCAATCAAGGTCAAATTGGATCCTGAATGATGAAGGAAACAACTGATGAAGGCCCATTTCTCCTGTACAAGAATAAGTGAGGACCCGACACCTCTCCTGAGACAAGACAGGTACAATGTTGCCAAGGTTTATAGCAGAGGAGGGGCCACATCGAATGTGTCTCCAATGGCTGCTTCTGCAGCTTCCTTCTCCTGACTCTGTGAACTCTAGAGAGTTCCGATGCTGAGTCCTGTAGAAGAGACAAGTCTGCTCGCAACTCACAGACTTCGACATTCAAGGATTGTCCAGGACATTTGTGCAGATTTTCTAAAAAAAAGACAAAAGTAATGGATACTTACAGTGATGCAGGATGTGGAGGATTCCCATTAACTACCTCATACAGATGTTCCAGTAGTTTGTCATCCCAGTAGAGGTCACAAAACTTCTCCGATATAGCACTAGTGAATGTACTGAATTTAAGACTTTTCAAGGATAAGATGTACTCACCTTATGAAAAGAAATCAAAAGTCTAAAATCAATTATAACAATGTACTGTTAGCTTTCATTAAGCTAAAGTTTTTAAAATTAAGATTGCAATTCATAACTGGTCCTAAGAGATCTGAATCAGTATTAGCTAAGACAATTTTTAGATTTGTCTCTAGCGAGTACAAATGCATCATGCGACACTAACAGTTCAGATGGATGATGATGGTTCAAATACTGTATTTTTTTCTCTTTTACACAATTACTGTACAAAATAAGACCTTTCAAACAAGAATAATATTGATCAAAACACAGATTTCATTTATTTCTGAATGGAAATTTTTTGTTTGATTTAAAAAGACTCAGAGGATTAGTCAAATTATTTTAAATGAACCAAAAATAAAATGAGCCATGAATGAAAAAACACACTGAAATTGAACTTCTCTCTTCATCACCTGCACAGTTGATACAGCAGAATTCTATGGAAGGACATGGAGGAGTTTATTGGGGTAAGTAGGACATAAAATCATGAGGAAAATAGTATCACCAGAACAGATAGTGAACATGGTACACTCTACAACATTGAGTTCAAAAGCCATAAGCAATAAGAACTGAGCTAATCACCAAATGGGAGCACGTGCAATCTAGATGATGCACTTAATGGTGTCAAGGCAGAACACCTGTGATGTTACAGACTTTCAACAGTCAAAAATTAATTCAGTTACATTTGTAAAATGGAATTTAAAAATGTTTGCCAGGTGCCATATCTCACTTTTATGACTGGCAAGTCATGCTTTGGGAAAACCCATGCTGTATACTGAAAAGGCATTGAAATTGAGAACGGATCATATCCTGTTCCAAACAGCACTTCTGTTTTACAGAGTATGCACCTATCACAAACAAAACAATTAATTTCAATTATAATTACCCAGATATATAAGGTGAAAACAATTCCATGTTCATTCCTGATTCAGAAATTTCACTTTGATCTATTATTATTGCTAATGAAAGACAGCAATCTGTGTTAATAGCACTCAATGTTTTCACATTAACTTGACTCCCAAGTTTGAGGCCAGGCCTACCAAGGCCTCATTCAAATAAACATGTCAGCATTGTCTTTTGATAGAGTAGAGTAAGAGTGAGAGGGAAGAGGAAATCAGGCAGGAGGCAATACCAGGGACTGGAGGGGAGAGTCTATGGCAGCTGCCATGTTGGGAAGAGCTTCTAACAGGTATTAGCTCTAACTTTTCTGCTACTGGTGAGAGTGAGGGGGAAGGGTTAGGTCTAAAAAGGCCCAAACATCTTTAAAGACCCTGCGGGAGGCCTACTGTTCTTTCCAGTTGACAAGAAATCTTCAGTGTTTTTTCCTTGTAAAAACTCCCCATGATTATTCTGTTGACATGGTTCACTGATAGGATTTGGCACTGTGTGGATAGCCCACAATTTTTACTTGTAAAATATAATACCAATCACAATATCTGCCACAACCTTAGCACATTAAATAGGCCCCCATGCACCTATCTGGAAGAACAGTATTCCAGCACCCAAAACATTATTGATTAAAATGATGGTGCATGAAAATTAAGTGCAAACCCTCCAAACATCATTTGATGTCAGTACCTGCATCTTATGTGCCACTGGGTTGAGTTTAAAATCAGGGCTAAAACAAACCAATGCTTTAGCCATGATTTTAAGATGTTCAATAAAACTAAACCAATTGTTCAAAAAAAAATTACTGAAATTAAAACTGATGGTAAAAAATATTATCATTTTGCTCTATTTATATAATTATTTATAAAATAATTTCTATGTTAAAATAAAGATCATCTACCCATGACATGGGCTTCTTCACCATTCTCTAAGTAACCATCAAATGCAAACTCTTCTTTAATGAGCTGAACTGCTTTCTGCAAAAGACTGACAGGCTCTGGGCTTGATGAATTTATTGCCACTAGATTGTCATGACAACATGATGAGATGCATGCAGAAGGTAAGTGGACATTTTCTGAAATTTCCGCAGCAATGTTTGGAACAGCGGTGAATGGTTTTATTTCATATTCAGTATCCAATGACTCCTGCGCAAAAACACATCCCTCAGAGAGTGGTGCCTCTAAGGCAACACAGTCAAATTCAACAAATTCACTAGAACTGTTATTGGAAGGCTCTGATAGAGTGTCCTTTTTCATCTCAGGCTTTTGATCCTTATGGCCATCAAGTGTAGAATTGGGCAGGTTCTGCAACTGTGATCCAATATAATTTGAAGAATTCCCTCTGCTTCTGCCAGAGTCCCTGTTTGAAAGTACTGTAGATTCTGAGAAGAGTCTATTCAACTCATATCCAGAAGTGTTAGGCAGAACTGATAGCTGTTCTGGCACAATTGATTGACCAGGTGGTGAAGTTAGTGTCTCCATTTTGGAGTTCTGAAGTTCATCGTTTGTTGGAAAAGTGGAAACAGCTGAAGAATCAGAGTTACAATTTGCTTTCTGGTACTGCAAACACATTGTTTGTGCTAGATTTGCTTTGCTTTTAACCATGGGAGAATGGTTGGCAGAATAAATTGAGCTGCTTTTAGTTTGATCTGACGTAGATACCAAAGATGCTGGTGTGTGAATGGTGCTCTCAACACTTTTACAGTTCACAGCAGATGCTTCCACAACGATATCATTTTTAATATTTTCGATGGACATTGCTTCCTGATTTTCCTGTTTCAGAGCTATAACAAGTTGTTTGGCTGTTGAAGTTTTACTTGACACTTTGACACTGTTGGAATAGGAGAAACATCAATTTAGAAAGATAAGTACTTTTGTCTGCAGAAAATGTTGAAAATAATTTTGAATAGCTTGTAAATGTTTCAATCCCATGTGCTTAGACTCTCAATTCATGCAGAAATGATGAATACCAGAAAATAAAAGGAGAAAAATTGAACTACTTCGAAATAAAATGGGACAACTGCAAAGGAATGTTGAAATTATTCACTTTGCTTTCTCCAACTCCCACCCTGGACCCCATTACTTTAAGACCGAGTAAAGAGACCGTCCTTCTATAGGAGATAATATTACATACCTCATCAGTGTAGAAGTCTGTTGATTAAACTATGTACCAGTGAAACACAAAAATGTTCTTGAAATATACAGAAATAAAACCAGAATCATATGCATTATACCATTTCCACCTAATGCCATTTACAAAATTAAAATAATTTCACAAAATTAGAAAAATAATAGTACATTTGACACATAAACAAAATGTAACTACATGCTGCACAAGAGGACAAACATAATAAATGATTTCATTCCATGCAAAGGATGAAGAAACACATGATATTGAAAATCATAAAAAAAACTCCCAAATAATTCTATCACGTAAGCTGTAAAATTAATAGCTGCGTCTTTTATTGGTTTGGAGGAGTGAAGTTAGTTCAAAGAAACCTTTCATTCATTCAGTAAACTTAACTTTATTCAGAGACATGTTTTTATTATTATTGTACTTGTCTGATTATCCAAATAACACAATTTTAAATTCAGAGCCATTAAAAATGCAACCAATGGATTATTCAATAACTATGTTTTGTATATAATGTGAAAAATACATATTTTTGCTGAATATTTTTAATATTGTAAATTCCCAATATCAGTCCTGGACACAAATTATAAAACTCAGAGGGGATTTGCTTTCTTATATCATTAATGCTTGATTACCTTGTTTTCTCTTTGTGCTCTGTGAGTATTATAGGTTTGAAATGGGTGGCTGGGGAAGTGAAGGCCTCTGGAAGTTTGGAAGGGGACTTGCCCTTTACAGAATACTGACAAGGAATTGGGCCTTTTACAGCTGTCAGCTTACTGTCACTAGCAAGAGGTACAAATCCTATAAATAATGAATGAAAAAGAAAGAAAATTCAATGGTCATGCTTTGGCAATTAACATGAAAGTGTGCAAAATTCTAATAATAATCAGTACCTAGTCTAGATGATTCTTGGGCAAAATCTGCATGTCCCAATGGAGAATTTGAAAATTCCAGCTTCTTTGTTTTGAAATTCAATCCAATGACATCCGTTCCTTTTTTGTGGTAATTCTAAAAACAAATGAACAGTTGTGAGTTCACATAATTTTACCTGTAAGCACTAAATTTACAAAAAGAATGAACATAGACTCTAGAAAATTGTATATACAAACCAGAGCAAGAAAAATATTAATAGAGAACTGGCGCCAAAGACTAATTCAAGGCAAAGTTAGACACTATACATTCTTCTTTCTGAAAGAAACACATTTTGGATTTCTCCAGGACATCGAGCTAAAGCTAAGGAGTCCTTTAATATTTATGTTTATCTTATTTTAAATAAACTTTTAAAATGGTTTTAAAATCATACTCACAGCTATTATCTGAATAACAGGAAACAGAACTATAGTGAAAATATTTCTTTCTCCAAATAACTGTCGATATATCTTGGAGATTACTGAATGTTAATTTGACAGGGAATTGCAAACTCTTTATGAAATCCATTAACTTCACTTGACAAAAAAGAAATTCAGTCTACTGTGAACTCATAGCCTGAAAATAACCTGATGGCTATACATCCAACCAACCACATTGGCAAAAGTGGAAATTGGCAACTTTATTGCATTTACTCTGAATCCAAGGTTCACTATTCCAACCCCCATCCAGGTGGGGACATCTTGATTGACCATTCAATGTACTCCTGCAGGACTTGAAGATGTCATTATTATAAATTACATAATACATGAGTAAAAGTTTCTAATTTGTTTTTGGACTTGTGCAAAGGCCTGGCTGAGAGCCTAGACCATCGAGTCAGCTGCAGAGTAAGGGGTAGAATTGAATTTGGTAAAAAATTGTTCACTCAAATTTGCTCCCCTCTCTAGCTGTGAATGCTCATACTTTGAGTATATTCAAGACAGAGAATGATAGGTCTTTCCATACTAGACCTAGGTAGTGGTTTGCAGGGTGTGGTGCTAGAAAAGAACAGCTGGTCAGGCAGCATTGGAGGAGCAGGAGAATTGATATTTTGAGCATAAGCTCTTCATCAGGAATGAGGCTTGTGGGTCAAGGGGGCTGAGAGATAAATGGGAGGGGGGGGTAGTACTGGGGGAAGGTAGCTGGGAATGCGATAGGCAGTGAAGGTGGAGGTAAAGGTGATAGGTAGGAGAGGAGGATGGAGTGGATAGGTGGGAAGGAAGATGGACTGCCACCGAACTTTTTAACTCCCCCTCCCACTCCTCCAAGGTCATGCAGCTCCTGGGTCTCCTTCATCACCGAAGCCTTATCACCCGATGCCCGGAGAAAGAATGCCTCATCTTTCACCTTGTGACTCTCCAACCACAAGGAATCAATGTGGATTTCACCAGTTTCCTAATTTCCTCTCCCCCTATCTTATCCCAGATCTAACCTTCCAACTTGGCACTGTCTTCTTGACCTGTCCACCTTCCTTCCCATCTATCCGCTCCATCCTCCTCTCTGACCTATCGCCTTCACCCCCACTTTCATCTACCCATTGCATTCCCAGCTACCTTCCCCCCAACCCCCTCCCATTTATCTCTCAGCCCCCTTGGCTCACAAGCCTCATTCTTGATGAAGAGTTATGCTCAAAACGTCAATTCTCCTGCTCCTCAGATGCTGCCTGACAAGTGTGCTTTTCCAGATCCACACTCTCGACTATAATCTCCAGCATCTGCCGCCCTCACTTTTTCCCAGTGGTTTGCCAGGGGCAATTTCAAAGTGTATGGATGAGACAAAATTTGGAAAATTTGTAAACTGTGAAGAGGAAAGTGTAGGAGCCTTAAAAAGACATTGCTACATTGTGAGTGTGGCTGGATAGGTGGCAGATGAAATTCATTGGAAAAGTATGAAGTGATATAATTTGATACAAAGAACTATGCTAAAAGTTGTGCAGGATCACCTCAGTTCCTTTGTACATTCCAACCTCCTGCCATTTAAGAAATACTTTGCACATCCATTCCTCTTATCACAGTGGATAACCTCATTTTTTTTCACATAATATTCCATCTACCATGTTCTTGCCCATTCACTGCCTGTTCAAATCTTCCTAAAACCACTTTGCATGTTCCTCATAACATGCATTCTCAGTTAGCTTTGTATCATTCACCAAACTTAAAATATTACATTTTGTTCTCACCCCCAAATTATTGATATATATTGTGAACAGCTGGAGCCTGCCAATGTGAGAATGACACAGTTATTCCTTCTCTTTGTTTTCTGTCTGTAAACCAATTATTAATCCACACCAGTACACTATCTCCTGTTCAACGTACTTTAACCTAACAGTCTCATCTGGTAAATTTATCAAAACCTTTCTAAAAATCTAACTACACTATGTCCATTGGGCCACCTTTATCAATCTTTTTATTAACACCTTCAAAAAACTTCAATATGTTCATCAAACGGCATTTCCCATTCACAAATCCATGCTGACTACTCCCAATCAGTCATTATTATTATCCAAGTGTCTGTTTATCCTTTACATAGATTCTAGCACCTTCTCCATGACAGTGGCCAAGTGGTAAGCATTGCTGCCTCACAGCGCCAGGGACCCAGGTTCAGTTGCAGTTTTGGGCGACTGTGTGAAGTTTGTACATTGTTCCCATGTCTGTGTGGGTTTCATCTCACAATCCAATGATGTGCAGGTAAAGGCCATGCTACATTGCCCATCGTGTTCAGGGATGTGTAGGTTAAGTGCATTGGTCAGGGGTAAATATAGGACAGGGGAATGGGTTTTGGGTGGGATAGTCTTTGGAGGGTTGGTGTGGACTTGTTGGGCCAAATGGCTATAGGGATTCAATGATTCTATGACTGACAGAAGGCTAATAGGTCCATTTGTTGTTTTCTCTCTGACTCACTTCTTTAGTAGTTGGTGATATTTGCTATCTTCCAATCTGCAGAAAACATTCCAGAATCCATAAAAGTTTGGAAAATGACTACCAATGCATCGACCATCTGTAGCCTGCTCCTTTAAAAGGGGAGAGAGACCTTCAGGTCTTGGGGATTTATTGACTTTTAGTCTCATTAATTTCTCCAGTATAGTTTTCTTGCTAGAACTAATTTCCTTCAATTCATCATTCTCTTCAGTTACTTGGATCCCTTCTTCTAATAGATATCTTGTATCTTCCTCAGTAAGAACAGACATAGAGTAATCATTTAACTTCTCTGCTATTTCTCTATCCTATATTTTACTGACTCGCCCTGTCATGGAACCACCTATGTTTTAGATAATTGTTTCCTTTTTATTGAGCTTTTACAGTTTATGTTTATATGTTTTGCTGAAATACATTCACATTCTGTTCTCCCTTTCCTTATCAGCTTCTTGTTCCTCATTTATTGTATTATGAAAACCATTTACTTCTATTTCTGGCAACAAGATAGCCCTTTCTTTAAATCTGATAAAATTCAGAAATTCCTTTGTTAGTCACCGTTGGCTTACCTTTTTTGAGTTTTGCACCTTGAAGGAATGGATAATTCCTATAAGTCCTATAATAAGATTATCCATTGCCAATGTATTCTAGGCTTCATTATTAGGGGCATAGAGTACAAATGTAGGAAAGTTATATGAATTTGTAAAAGACAGTGATTAGATTTCAGCTAGAGTATTGTGAACAGCTCTGGGTGTCATGCCATTTGGAGAAAGTGAATGCATTGAAAAGAGTACAGATGAGGTTTACAAGAATGCTTCCAGGGATGCGAAACTTCATTTATGAGGATAGATTTGAAAAATTGGGATTGCCTTCCTTGGACAGGTGAAGGCTAAGGGGAGATTTGATCAAAGTTTACAAAATCCCAAGTGGTCTCGACTGAGTAGATCGGGAGAAACTGTTCCCATGTGTAAAAGATCAAGAACTAATGGGCAGAGTTTAAAGCCTTTTTGCAAAAGAAGCAAACATGAGGTGAAAAGAAACATCACACAGCAGACAGTTTGAGAATGGATTGTACAGCCCAGAAGTGTAAAAGTAGTAGGTTCAAAAAAGTCATTTTGCAGATGTACAGGAGATTGGCCAGGTCACTTTTGGAATACTGCATTTAATTCTGATCTCCCTGCTGAAGTAAAAATGTTGTTAAACTTGAAAGGATGCAGAAACGATTTATAAGGATGTTGTCAGGGTTAGAGGGTTTTTTGCAAAAGGGAGAGGCTGAATAGGTTTGGGCTATTTTCTCTGGACCATCAGAGGCTGAGGGATGACTTTATTGAGGTTTCTAAAATCATGAGGGGCATGGATAGACTGAATAGCCAAAGTCTTTTCCCCAGGGTTGGGGAATCCAAACTAGACGGTATTGACTTAAGGTGACAGTGGAAGGATATAAAAGAGACCTAAGGGGCAACTTTTTCATGCAAAGGGTGGGACGTATATGGAATTAGCTGCAAAGGAAATGTTAGAGGCTGATACAATTACAACACTTAAAAGGCATCTGGATGGGCATATAAATAGGAAGAGTTTACAATGGATATGGGTCAAATGCTGGCAAATGGGACTAGATTAATTTAGGATATCTGGTCGGCATGGACGAGTTGGACTGGAGGGTCTGTTTCCATGCTGTACATCTCTACCACTATTCGAGGCATTCAAGAGAGCTCTAAATGATAATTTAAGTGGAAACAATGTGCAGGGGAAAAGGCAGGAGTTTGGCATCTTGTGAAATTGCTTTGCGAACTGGTACAGAATGGACCATTTGGGTTCTTTCTGCACCTAAGCAATTCTTTGATCCAGTGAAGTAGAGAGAATCTGCAGATGGAGAGAGGAAGATTATGCGACTGGGCAAAAATGTAGCAGATGATGATGATATTGGAAAATATGAATTCATCCATTTTGAAAAAATAGAAAAGAAAAAGACCATTTAAATAGAGAGACATGGCAGAGCTCTGAGAAAGAGAGTTCTGGGTATCATAGGATCATCATAGAATCCAGACAGTGCAGATGCAGGCTATTTGGCACAACAAGTCCACATCAACCCTTCGAAGAGCATTCCACTCAGACCCACCATCCCTACCCTATCTTGTAAGTCTGTATTTCCCATTGGGCAATCTGCTAATCCACCTAGCCTGTGCATCCCTGGACACTATGGGCAATTCAGCATGGCTGATCTACCTAAGTTGCACACCTGTGGGAAGAAACAAATGTAAAAGTAGAGAAATTTTACAGGAGCTGTATAGTGCCAAATTGAAGTCACATCTGGAGTGCTGTGTACTGTTCTTTCTCCTTACTACTTATACACTGACGCTGAATTTGGAGCCATTCAGCAAAGGATCACTTAACTCATTCTTTGGATGAAGAGCTTATTTTATGAAGGATGGTTTGATGGGTTGGCGTTTAGAACAATGAGAGAAGATATTATTAAAACATAGATCAGATCTCAAGAGGATTTAATACGGTACATATCGGGAGGGGGTTTCCTCTTATGGGGAGGACTAGAATGAGTTGACACAGTTTAACAATAAGAAGTTTACCATTTAAGACAGAGGTGAAGAAAAATATTTTCCCTTGAAGGCTCATTAAAGGCATGGAATTCATTTCTCCAGAAAGCAATGGAGGCTAGGTCACTGAACTTATTCAAGACTGACTCAGATAGACAAGGGAATCAAGGTAACAGGACACAGTCAGGGCAGTGAAATGAAATCGAGAACAGAACCAGATCAGTCATGATCTTATTGAACGTTAGCACAACCGTGAAGCACTAAATGGTGTACTCCTGCTCTGAAGTCCTATGTCTTTTGTCTCTCGTTGTCTGTCAGGCTTCCTGAGACACAGAAAACCCTGCTGTTCAAACTTAAACCTGGATGACAAATGAAACATGGAGCACATAGCTTTGCTGTAATAAACAGTCATTTGATACAACAGAACTTGAGTGCTGCTGCTGCAAAAGAAATCCCACATATTGTTAAAGCTTTTTGTTGTGCACTTGTCAGGACAATTCACAAGAATACCAATGTAAAGGGAAGAACAGAATGTTGATTTGTTGATTCCTGATGAAGGGCTTTTGCCCGAAAAGTCGATTTTTCTACTCCTCAGATGCTGCCTGACCTGCCGTGCTTTTCCAGCACCACTCTAATCTTGAGTCTGATCTCCAGCATCTACAGTCCTCACTTTCACCTACTTAAATTTAAATCGGTTGGTTGACTCTGATTGGTCAAGGCATTACCCAGAGGAATGAACCAGACAATACCTGTTGCTTATTTTGTTCAGCTTAAACAAGCACAATAGGTCAACAGGTTCTTTTTGTCCTTAAAGAGTAGGGCCTTGTAGAAGTACCGGAAGGGACTTATAGCAATCTAAAAGTGGTCTTTATATATTAGATTTTGTGCTAATATTGTAATGGACATAAAAACATTTATGAAATCCATCAGCACCATCAGCTGCCATATAGCGGTACTGCACCAACTGCACAATATACCCTTTTGAAAATGTTTAACAATTTAGCAGAACATTCCCAGATTCTCACCTACTGTTACACTGAGGACCTTGTTTTTTTTTGCTCTCGTTGAGCAGGGGTTTTGATCCTCCTCCAGGGAAATGTGCAGGTATTTATTTCGAAAATAATTCTGTAGCCCTCTGCATTGCACTTGCCTGTTCTTGTATTTTCTGCTGAAATGTGGGTGTATAATCAGTTTATCAAAAACATTATTAATACCAATGAATGGGAGGAGCAAATATTTACAACAAATTTCCCGTCATGTGTTTAAGTGACAGTATCTTTGACACCCAGTGTTCATATGAGATGGTGGTAAGACTATTAAATCATTATTGGTCAAAAATTATAAAATTCAATTGAAAAGCAGTTGACTGAGCCAAATAAAGACCCTTCCTAAAGTAAATGAACTTTTCAGGCAGCAAATGTTTGTCAGGTCTCTGCTGCCTTCTGTTATTTTGCAGCTTCCCGAGTCAGAGGAAAAGTAGTGGCCCAAAAACAAACTGAAGTTATTCACATAATATAGACCGCAAAAAAATTAACTTTCCCATTCAATGTTTAGCACTAAAATAACCAAGCAGGGCATGTTGTCCAATGTAACTAATATTCCAAAAGTCATAATTATCATTACAATATAATGTGGCTATTTGAAAAGAATTCTTCAGTAATTAATGTTTTCCTTGCATTTGAACTGAAAACTCCTGTCCCTCCCAGTTCCTGTCCCCTTCCTTTATCTTCATCACAGCAAGTCTGCAGAAATCCTGTTTGTTTATGGCTGCTGAAGTAAAAAGCTGTTTGTGTGCTATAAATCTTGACAGAAAATGTTTTCCAACATTCCTCACAGATTCAGGCTAACAATCAGTTTGGTTCTTGATGTGTAGGCGTTGTGGTTTTCTTTCAGTCCACCTCACACAAGCTTTGTGCTTCCTGCTCATTTGATTATTCACCGTTTTCAGTGAAGCGGAACCCATGTTACTGGCTGGCTGAACATTGTGAAGCAATCCCTGAATCCTCAGGCAATATTCTAGGGGCTGGGCTGCTAAGGTATAGCCCTACAGTACTCACTGGAGGCAGTCTTTAGGTCATGGGGAACTGCCGTGACATTCACCACCTTGCTCTTTTAAGGGCGGAGCCATTGGACTGGGAATAGCAGGGGAAGGAGGTGATGCCTTCCAAGATGATTGCAATCCAGACGGGCTGACTGATTACTTACTGAGCTCTGGTTCCACTCGGGTACCATCTCATACCATGTTTCTCCACAGTTTCCCATCTTGCTATCCATCTGCTTCATCCCATTACTAAGTCCTTTAGACTACAATATTGCGATAAAGGCTAAAGACCAAATGGCTTTCCAGTACAACTTTAACAACACAACGCGTTTGTGACAGTCATAAAGAAGGAAGTTGAAAGATCTTTCCTTTTGTGATAAAACGCACAAAAAAAAATCTTTTACAAACAAGTTCTGAAATAAATAAACAAGGAACCTACAGAGTTGTGCCGCACTGCTCTCATGTCATGCCTTGTCTGATCAGGAGGTGGAGAAAAGTCATCAGCCTTGGGCCTAGTCTCCAAGCAGGAGAAAGCGAGGACTGCAGATGCTGGAGATCAGAACTGAAAATGTGTTGCTGGAAAAGCGCAGCAGGTCAGGCAGCATCCAAGGAGCAGGAGAATCGACGTTTCGGGCATAAGCCCTTCTTTAGGAAGAAGGGCTTCCTGAAGAAGGGCTTATGCCTGAAACGTCGATTCTCCTGCTCCTTGGATGCTGCCTGACCTGCTGTGCTTTTCCAGCAACACATTTTCAGCCCTAGTCTCCAAGCAGACAGCCTCTGGTTCTTCATGTTGACTTGAAGACAAAATGAAAGGGGTGGAGGGATTTGATGGCCTATCACCCAACTATTAACCCAGAAACTCAGCTAATGTTCTAAGGACTCAGATTCGAATCCCTCCGTGGCAGATGGTGGAATGTGAATCCAGTTTCCAGTTTTAAAGAACTGAGAATTAAGAATCTACAGATAACTGTAGTCGTTTGTCGGAAAAATTCAGCTGGTTCATTAATGTCCTTCAGGGAAGGAAACTACTATCCTTATTTGGTCTGACCTACATGTGACTCCAGAGCCTAGCAATGTGGTTGACCCTTAACTGCCCTCTGATATAGCCCAGCAAGCCATTCATTGAATTAATTGCTACAAAGACATTGGCAAAGAAATGAAAGCGGATAGACCACCTAGCATTGACCTCGGCACCGGAAAAGACAACGGCAAAAGCAGCCTTGTCAGACTCTGCAAAGTCCTCTTTACATCTGGGGGCTAGTGCCAAATTGGGAGAACAGCCTCACAGCCTAGTCAAACAACAGTCTGACATGTGCTGACAGAATCACACCTTACAACATCCCAGGTACCACCATCGCCATCTTTAGATATGTCCTGTTCTACCGGCAGGATCTTCCTCCCTTGGCTGATGAATCAGTACTCCTACATATTGGACAACACTTAGAGGAAGCACAGAGGATGTAGGGGTGCAGAATGTACTCTGGGTGGGGGTTTCAATGTCCACCACCAAGAGTGGCTTGGCAGCAGCATTACCGAATGATCCTTTTAGGTCCTAAAGGACAAATCTGCTAGACTGGGTCTGCAGCAGTTGGTAAGGGAACCAACGAGAGGGAAAAACATTCTTGACCTCATCCTTACCAATCTGCCAGTTGCAAATGCAGCTTTCTAGCACAGTTATTGGTCAGAGTGAAGACTGCACAGTCCTTGTGGTGAAAAAGTCCCACCTTCACATTGAGAATAACCTCATTGTATTTTGTGGCACTATCACCATGTTAAATGAGACAGATTTTGAGCAGATCTAGCAACTCAAAATGGCATCCATGAGGCTCTGTGGGCCATCAACAGCAGCAGAATTGTACTCTGCACTATATGTAACTTCATCACCCGGCATATCCCCCACTTAACCATTGCCATCAAGTCAGGGATCAACCTTGATTCAATGGAGGGTGCAGGAGAGCATGCTGGGATTAGCACCATGCATACCTCAAGATGAGATGCCAACCTGGTGAAGCCACCAAACAGGATTACTTGGATGCCAAACAGCTTAAGCAGCAAGTGACAGACAAAGCTAAGCGATCCCACAACCATTGGATCAGACCAAAGCTCTGCAGTCCTGTCACATCCAGGCATTAATAGTGGCATACAATTACAAAAACTCCCTGGAGGAGGCGGCTCCACAAATATTCCCATCCTCAATGATGGAAGAGCCCATCATATCAGTGCAAAAAGATATGGCTGATTTCTCTTAGCCTCCTCCAGTGGTCCCCAGCGTTACAGATACCCATCTTCAACCAATTTGATTCATTCCACATAGTATCAAGAAACAATTGGAGGTACTGCATACTGCAAAGGCTGTGGGCCCTGACAACGTTCTGGTAATAGTGCTGAAGGCTTGTCCTCCAGAACTTGCCACTCCCCTATGCAAGCTATTACAGTACAGTTACAACACTGGCATGTATTCCACAAATTGGGAAATTGCTCAGGTATGTCCTGTACATAAAAAGCAGGACAAATCCAAAGTGGTGAATTACTGCCCATTCAGTATACTCTCGATCATCAGTAATGTGATAGAAGGTGTCATCAACAGGGCTATCAAGCAGCACCTGCTCAGCAATAACCTGCTCAGTGATGCCCAGTTTGGGTTCTGCCAGGACCACTCAGCTGCTGACATCATTACAGCCTTGGTTCAAACATGGACAAAAGAGCTGAATTCCAGAGAGGAGGAGTGAGTGACAACCTTTGACACCAAGGCTGCATTCGACCGATTGTGACATCAAGGAGACCCTAGCAAAGTTGGGCAAACTCTCCACTGGGAGAAAGTGAGGACTGCAAATGCTGGAGATCAGAGTCCACAGTGTGGTGCTAGAAAAGCACAGCAGGTCAAACAGCATCCGAGAAACAGGAGAATCGATGTTTCGGGCATAAGCCCTTCATCAGGAAATTCTCCATTGGTTGAAGTCATACTTAGCAGATAGGAAGATGGTCATGGTTGTTGGAGCTCAGTCTTCTCAGGTTCACGACATATCTGCAGGAATTCCTCAGGCCCTAGGTCCAACGATCTTTAGCTGCCTCATCAATGATCTTCCCTCCACCATAAGATCAGAAGTGGGGATGTTCGCTGATGATTGTACAAAATCCAAGACCATTCATGACTCCTCAGATACTGAAGCAATACATATTCAAATGCAACAATATCTGGACAATATCCAGGCTTGAGCTGACAAGTAGCAAGTAAATTTGCCATCACTACTAATAAGAGACAATTTAACCACTGCTCCTTGACATTCAATGGCATTACCATCACTGAATCCCCTGCTATTAACATTCTGGGGGTTACCATTGACCAGAGATTCAACTGGACTTACCATTTAAATATTGGCTTCAACAGCAGGTCAGAGGCTAGGAATAGAGGAGTGAATAACTCACTTCCTGGCTCCCCAAAGCCTGCCCACCATCTACAAGGCACAAGTCAGGAGTGTGATGAATATTCTCTACTTGCCTGGATGAGTGCAAACCCAACAACACTCAAAAACTTGATACCATCTAGGACAACACAGGTTACTTGACTGGCACCACATCCACAAGCATCCACTTCCTCCAACACTGATGCTCAATAGCAGCAGTGTGTACCATCTACAACATGGACTGCAGACTGAAGAAGCAACTTACATACCTATAATCATGTCCATCTAAATGGACAAGGGGAACAAATACATTGGAAACATCACCACCTGCAAGTTTTCCTCCAAGCCAGTCACCATCCTGTCACGGACGTATATGGCCATGACTGAGTGATTAACAGAGAATAGTACTGGACCTACACAATCCAGGTTTGCAGAATCTAACACCAAAGAAGCCTCAGGGGTCATAATTTGCTCACTGTAAAAGCTTCTATTACATACATGGCAGGCCCTCTTTAGTGTCTTTCCCTGTAGAAAGTGTCCTGCAGGCTACTCGCTGACTGAAAGAGCTATCCCCAACATTTTGATGATATTTAGTTTTGATTGTGCTGGTTTCAGTGGAACTACAGACCTGAACATTAAGTTAAAAACTAGTTCTGATCTGCCGCAAAGTACGAAAAGTAATCTAAAATGTCTTGTAGCTGTGAATGAAGAATCTTTCAATTCTTATAGCTTCTTATTGCAATCTTTCACGATTTCTGTACCATCTGCCACTTTACTATGTTTACCTCACAGTTTCATTTAACCACAGGGCACCTTTGAAAAATCACCAGTTTTTCCATTGCTGATAACTTGACTGGAAACAGCACATTTTAATAACTTAGCTGCAAAGATGCATGTTAATATAATTATTCCAACGGCTGCCTGCACAACAACTGATTTCATTTTATATCCCCTCCCATTGGTGTGAATTTCTACATATGCCTCTTTCCTTCCTACACAGGTGGCCCATAATGCTGAGAACAGAACTGTGTGGGAAGAGGCAATTCTCTGAAGAAGCAGCACCTGGCTTACTTGGTACAGAGTTGTGCATGAAGAATGTGGCAGAACAAATTTGTAGCCTTTCATCAGGCTGAGGACTAGTGACATTTTTAGCATCATCTTCATTCTTACTCTATCTGATCACTCACTTATTAGATGCCGCAAATGAAAGTTCCATCGCACAAAGTGGGGCAAATTCTAATGTAATTCATTCTGCATATCATTCGGTTATTGTCTCCTTTCACTCATTTTCCAGGATTGCTAAAGTAGGGAGTGCAGCTCTAAGTAAAGTCTGCACTTGCTCTCCACTTTAATGTACACACATTCACAGCAGCTGTTCAAGGCACTGGAGGCCCATTCTGTTGCTCCCAGCTGAGGATTAGTGTTTTTGCAGAGTAAGAACTTGGAAAATGGTGGTTGCCATTCCCCTGACTTCTCAAATAATTAAGCGCAGGAGCTGAAAATCCAGATATGCAGGCCCATAATTTCCTGATCAGGCCTTGATTGCGAATGTCATTCATCTATGGAAGGGCTTGAATGGGAAGTCAGAGCAACTAATATATTTCAAAACGTAAGTTGCAATGAGCAGACCCTGAATCTGATGATCATTATATTAAAATTGTGGGATATAGGTAGTGTTACTTCTGCAATCATAATTACTTATGCAAGGTAAATGAACTCACACCAGTGTGTAATTGTTTCAACCAAGAGCTAAGTGAACAAGAATGAAAACTATGTGAAGGAAATATATAATTGTTTTGTATTCGCTAAAATGTGCATACAAGAATGAAACGTGCCTGCAAACAATGGTAGACGTTACAGACAAATAGATAAGGTGCTGTGAGGATGTAGGTTAAGCCAGATATGCTTGTACAAACAGTAGTTATAAGCATCTGTTTCCCACTTCTGCAAAAACGAAAAAACAAACCCCAAATAAAGGTGATAAGGTTCAATATGGTTGAGGAATGGGAGGAAATGTTACAAGTAAGGGAACCAGATGGCAGTGAAGGAGGATATACCTAACAATGGACCACAGCAGGATGTGGTGAAATGGCCAAGTAAAACCTGCACTTTGTTAATCACAAGGCCGGATAAGGCAAGAGATAAACAATAGTAATGGGCACCGGGTTTGGAGTGGTGAATCCTATATAAGAAACGTACTTGCTAAACTCTGCCTGTCTATTTTAGGCACCACACTCGCAAGCATATAATAAACGTACTGATCACTTCAGATCTAGTCTCGGACTGAAATTATTGAAGTGAGTGAGCTGCGTTTTTCACAAAATCAATCAACTTGCACAAGGTCATCTTGCACATGCTAATTATCCAAATAAAAGATAAAGACTAGTAGTCTTTTAGCACCGCCTTTCACCACCTCTGAACAAACCAAACTATATAAACACTATTTCAGATGTGGTCTCACCAACACCATGCGGTAAGACTTCCATGCTGTTATCTTCCAATCCCCTTGCAATAAATGTACAGACTTCCATTTGCCTTCCTGATCATTTGCAGTACCTATGGACTGACATTCTGTGATGCATGTAGCAGAACACTCAGATCTCAGATACCTCTGTACTGCTGGCTGCTGCAATCTCTCTATCATGAATACCAACATAAAATTTCTGTCCAAAGCCTCTGCCATTTGTTTGGTCAGAATCATCAGTTTTCTTGGCTACTTTCTAGAGGAGCAATGCTAGCTTTAGATAATCTTTTCCTATTCAAATTATTAGATTTGTTTCTTTTAATATTACTATCTAACTTTCTCTCATGCTTTCTGGGTCTTTATTATATTTTTAATCATTATTTTCTGGTACATAAACTCTGACCTTCCACTCAACTTTGCTGATTTGCACACTATTACTTTCGACTTCATATCATCCTTAATATCCTTTTTTAACCATAGATGGTGCATTCTATACAAGGAGTTTTCTTTCTCATGTGATTAAATCTTGAATTTTGCCACTGCAACTGTCCAATCCTACCTTTTAACCTAACTTCCCCTAGTTTACCCTAGTGTACTCCGCCTTCATATCCTTTTGGTTACCTTTATTTACACCAATAATCATGGGCCCACACTTCTCCCTTTCAAATTGAACTTACATGCTACCATGTTGTGATCCCTGTCACCAAGAGGGCCTTTTACCAGGAGGTTAATGATTGCGCCTGTCTCATTAACTAAGTTTAATTGACAGGGTATACGTTTTGCCAGGAGGGGTCTCTTCCCCACCCTTCATCCCAACACCACCAGTGATAAAGACCATAGTGAATCAGGCCCAACTCCAGCAGATTGCCCCACAGTCAGAGTGACAGTGATTCAGGTGAAGACATCTATCATTTTATCAGAGAAGGAAGTCCTTCTTCGGAGATCTTCTGGACAATCAGTTGGCCAACAGCCCTCTAGTCCCAGCAGCACCAGTAATAGCAATGTGCACTGTTGGCACAGCATCACTCTCTTAGATCACCAAGAAGAAGCCAAATAGAGTAATGAGGATCCTCAACAAGTCCATGATAGGAGGCCACACAAGACAGCAGTGTGAAATGGTACGTGGATAGCAACGACCATGAAGCAATATCAGGGCAGGGCTGGGAGAATCAGAGAGGGCAATTCCTTGGGGGAGCGAATGGAATCTCAGGAGTGTCCATGAGGCCCATAAAAAAAGCTATCCTCCCTTTCTTAATAGTAACTCCAGGAATGACATCTGCAGCTTGAAACCTGGCTTCGTTCTCTGCCTTCAGTCAAAAGTCTCAATTGGCCCAAGAGTGATTGAGCCATTAAAAGACATCACTAACTGGGAGTAAAACTGCAGTACATATGGGACAGGTGGGCAGATATTGGAAAAGGCACTCATCGTATTACACTGAATTTTCTACCTCCTCCTTGCCTATCTGCCAAGCCATTGGAAAATTGTAAAACTCTGCCTAAAGGTTTCAAAATCTGAGGATGTTCAACCAGTGTAAAACATGTTGGGAACTGATAACGTTGACCTCTGCTAATAGACCTGGGGTCGACTTTACGCTGTTATTCCTAATGTAAATCAGTGAGCACCTGATTTACAAACTGCAAGCTCTGAGTTCATTTAAACTTAGAGAACACAAGTATATATTATTCATAAACATGACATATGATTTAGCATAGATTTATAATTTTGAGAACGAGAATATCAAATGAATGTTTTGAAGTGATACAATCATTTCTGATGGAGAGATCAAGGAAATGTACTGAAATGAATGCTGGAGTTTGAACTATCAGGATGAAGGAGAAGTGGAAGGCCTGAGACCAGATGGAAAGATGCAGAAAAACTTTAATCACATCAAGATAGGAAGGGGAATAATTGACTGATAGGGAAGATGGAGGAGGGTGATTAACTGGCATTGCGGTAACTTCAAGGTAATTGGGAGAAGCCAAAAGAAGAAATGTTGATTCGAAAATGATGATATCACCATAGCATCAAATGAGTCTCAAAGTTAATAATCTCCAAAATCTGTGCTCTGTTGAGGGGAAAAGAAGTAAAATAAACAATATAACTTTATGATATTTCAAGCATTGCTTTAATTCCTCTTTTCATGTAGTTCATGCGCTTATTCCAATGTAAGCAACATTATCACAATTCTGGCAGTCATGCAACAGAAATTAAAACTGATGTTTCAGCAACAAAGAAGGAAGGGTCTCTGAACAAAATTATTTAATGAGAATATAAATGTACCTGTATAACAGAATTCCTCAGCAGAATCAGAATCTCTCTGCTGTCAATCCCTCGCTTAATGAGATAATCATTGCAAATCTGTGAGAATAAAAAAAAATACATGAACAAAAAGACTGATGATGTCATTTGCAGTTTCTGATTTCTGTAAACTTTCTGGATTTGCAGGACAGAGCAAAACAATATGTTTTCCCATAAACTAACTTCAGCTCTTCACCTGTTACTTTAACTTCTATAGATCATTTCAAACATATGTGAGCAGAATGAAAGAACATCACAAATTAAGATCTCTGCCTGGAGAATTTACTGATCCTAGTTTAGACCACCCTAGATGGTTACTGAGGATTCCTATGCCAGAAGAGTGTAATGAGTTTTTTTGAAGAAGTAACAAAGAGGATATGATCTACTGGAGTTTAGTCAGGTATTTGACAAAGTTCCTCATGTTAGACTGGTTAGCAAGGTTAAATCACATGGAATACAGAGAGAACTAGTCATTTGGATACATAACTGCCTCAACAATAGAAGACAGAGGGTGGTGGTGGAGGGTTGCTTTTCAGACTGGAGGCCTGTGACCAGTGGAGTGCCACAAGTATCAGTGCTTTTTGTCATTTATATAAATGATTTGGATGTGAACATGGGAGGTATGGTTAGTAAATTTGCAGATTACACCAAAATTGGAGGACAGCAAAGAAGGTTACCTCAGAGTACAACAGGATCTTGATCAGATGGGCCAATGGGCCATGAAGTGATAGATGGAGTTTAATTTAGACAAACGTGAGGTGCTGTATTTTGGAAAGGCAAATCATTTAATGGTAAGGTCCTGGGGAGTGTTGCTGAACAAAGGGGCCTTGGAGTGAAGATTCATAGTAGAAAGTAGAGTCACAGGTAGATAGGGTAATGAAGAAGGTGTTTGAAATGCTTAACTTTATTGGTCAGTAAATTAATTACAGGAGTTGGGAAGTCATGTTGTGGCTGTACAGGACATTGGTTTGGTTAGGCGTCTATTTGAATACTGCATGCAATTCTGGTCTCCCTGCTGTAGGAAGAATGTTGTGAAATTTAAAAGGGTTCAGAAAAGATTTACAAGGATGTTGCCAGGGTTGGAGGGTTTCGATAAAGGGAGAGGCTGAATAGTCTGGGGTTATTTTCCCCGGAGCTTCGGAGGCTGAGGGGAGACCTTATAGAGGTTTATAAACTCATCAGGGTCATGGATAGGGTAAATGGGCAAGGTCTTTTCCCTGGAGTGGGGGAGTCCAAATGTAGTGGGCATTGGTTTAAGGTGAGACGGGAGAGATTTAAAAGGGACCTAAGGGGGAACATTTTCATTCAGAGGGTGATATGTGCATGGAATGAGCAGACAGAGGAAGTGGTGGATGCTGGTATATTTACACCATTTAAATGGCATCTGGATGGGGTATATGAATAGGAAGGCTTTGGGGGATATGGGCCGAATGCTGGCAAATGGAACTAGGTCTATTTAGGATATCGAATCAGCATGGACGAGTTGGACTGAAGGCTCTGTTTCCATACTGTATATCTCTATGACTTTATGAATACGAGCCAACACTCAATTCAGGGCAGCACGGTGGCTCAGTGGTCAGCACTGCTGCCTCACAGTGCCAGGGACCTGGGTTTGATTCCAGCCTCAGGCAACTGTCTGTGTGGAGTTTGCGCATTCTCCCCGTGTCTGCGTGGGTTTCCTCTGGGTGCTCCGGTTTCCTCCCACAGTCTGAAGATGTGCAGATTAGATGAATTGATCATACTAAATTGCCCATTGTATTCAACAATGTGTAGGTTAAGTGCATTAGTTCGGGGTAAATATAGGTTAAGGGAATGGGTCTGGGTGGCTTACTCTTCAGAGGGTCAGTTTGGAATTGTTGGGCCAATGGGCCTGTTTCCACAGTGTAGGGATTCTATGAATATACATGAACACTTCTTCTTTCCCAAGCTAAGATTTGAATATAACTTCTTCAAATTGGTATCATTGTTTGGCTTTAATCTTCCCTTTCAGAAGCAGATTGTAGTCAAGTGAGTCACTGGGGCTGTTCAGCCCAGATAAATAAAATTCAGGTGCCCCCTTCTCATACACAGACTATGGTTCGATTACTTGAGTTGTTATTACTTTGTGAAAATATTACTCCACCTGCATCATTTATAATAAACTAACTGGTGCTAATTAAGCCCTGCCAGTTTACAGAGTTGAAAATATTATCTTCCTTCATTTCCCATTGCTTAGTAATGATGCTGTAAAATATCACCTTATCTAAAGCTCTAAGATGATGAGTTGCACTCTCCTATAAAAGTGATTCTGCAAGAATATTCTTCACTGATTTCGAAAATACGATGGTTTGAGGTGGATGTAATTTTAAGTCTTTTTTTATATTCAAGTATTTTAATTATTCGCAATGTTTCAGAACCTATTTTCTATTCTTACCTTATCAAAATACTGGAGCTCGATTATCATTACCATTGTCAATGACAAGCAAGTACAGATAGATGGTGGTGCAGGACTACAACTGACTGGATTGATTAAGACTGCATAACCAGGAAGCACAAGAATGCGCACACATTTTATCAAAAGTCATTGAATTGTTTTTAAGAGATTTATTTTTAATAATAGTGAGATTACTTTGATATTACTTGTAGAAGTATAACAGAAAATGCTAGCTAGAACATATGAGGTTTGATACACGTACCTCCAGTGCATCTGTAATTGAAGGTCTTTCTTTGGAGTTTCTCTTTGCCATATCCAATAGTAGCTTCTTGAGATTTCTAGACAATGGTAACTTCTGATTTACTGGAGCATTGTACTTAGCAGCTGCCCACAAAATGGCCGCAATGCCATAAACGCAAACCTGTCAAGCAAATACATTAACTCAGAGAAATCTAAAGGGTTTTTTTTAAGGCTTTACAAGGAAATACTCTCAATATAATAAGCAAACCTTTTCTGTAACCACTCCTTGTGTTTCAAATTCAGGTGCCAAATAGAAAGAATCCAGATTTCCTAAGTGAAGATAATGTATGCCAATGAAATAAAGCTTATAGTGGTTGTTCACTATTGAAAATATTTTACATTCTTTATTCAGAACATAAAATTCATAATGCAGAAACTAAAAAATGCAATTCCCCATACCATTGCACATTGGTGATACAAACAAAACTTCTCCATTAGTGTCAATGTAAGCAGACTCCAGGCATAAGTATTCTAGAAAATATAAAGAAAATGTTATCGGAGTTATGAACAGATAATTGTTTCATACTGCTGACTGAAATAATTTACAAAATTAGTTAACTAATCATGCCACATGATTACACATCAGAAGCCCATACAGTCCAGCCAGCTAAGTTGATTAATGATAACAAATCAAAGTTAGCATTTGTGTAGTTCTGTTTGTCCACTATAGTTAATGATGTAATAAATAGCATTCTCATAAAAACCTCAATCCGAGCAAATCCTATCTGGATACATCACAGCATGGTAATGCAACTGTGCTTCCCAAGACTGAAAGAAACTACAGAAGGTTGTGAACACAGCCCAGACCACCACACAAACAGCTTCCCATGCATTGACTCCATCTATACTTCCCGTTGCATTGGGAACCAACATAATCCAAGAGCCCTCCCACTCCAGTTATATTTTCTTCCACCTCTTCCATCAGGCAGATGGAAGTTATAGAAGTTTGTATATGTGTATGAATAGATTCAAGACCAGCTTCTTCTCTGCTGTTATCAGATTTTTGAATATTAATGTTAATTTTGCCCAACACCTTCTCAGCAGCTGGCACATTATATCCTGCACTCTGTTCTGTTACTCTGATCCACTTGTACAGTATGCTCTGCATGTAAAGTACGTAAGACAATACTCCTCATTGTACGTCAGTACATGTGACAATAATAAAGCAAATCAAATCAAATCAAAGGATGCCAAGTGATCTAAAAGAAGAACTTGAGGAATGGCTTGACCAGGCATGAAAGTAAAAGTTAGATAAGGGAAGCTGAAAGGATCACTTGACAAATGAGTTTCTGATAATTTACAGAGAATGAGCAAAATGCACAACAACAAAATGTATTCAGGAATGTAAATATGGCAAAAACACATGTGTAATATAGGGTAAAGTTGCCATTGTCCTACAGATCATCGGGCTGCTCTCTCTTTAAAGAGAAATGACTGGTGGTAGTTTAACCTGAGGGTCACGCTGCCTCAGATAAGGGAAGAGTTTGAGAAGGAAAGTTCTTCATGGTAACCTCAGCTGGTGCAGGAAATTAATCCATACAGTTGGCATCACTCTGTATTGCAAACCAGCTAACTCATCCCGTTATTAAATATATATTAGAAGTGAACAGGCTACTTTCAAAGGGGACGATATTTTTAATGAAGAAGAAGTGTACCACCTTCTCCTACTTCTGGAGCCTTACAGTGATTAATAATTTTTTCAAATATTAAGCTCCTTGAGTCTGCTCTGCCAATTGACAGGATCACGACCGATCTGATTATGGCCTCAATGGCCTCAATGTTCCACAGGTATTTCACCTATGGCATGAAATGCAAGTTTAAACTACATACCATGATATGACAAGTTGAGTAAATGAACAGTTTAAAATGAAACTCTGGGACACAATTGAATTTTCTTCCAAAGACTCTGTTTAAAGTGAACCAAAAGAAACATCAAAAATATACAAAACATGTACACCAAACACAGGCTTTGGCAAGTCAGGTGAGACAGGAACAGTTTCAATTCAAGCTTGTTAAGAACAGTATATTATCACTGTCTAGCTGCCCAAAAGGAGTTTGAGAGACATCTGAACAATGTAGCAAGTAACTTATATGGAACAAGAAGTGCTGTTATGATGTAGGAAAAATAAATTGTGATAGTGTAAGCGTAAGATATTGTGTGCAGAATCATCTAATTGGATACCTGTACCAGGCCTAAAATGCCTGAAAATATTATATCCATAATACTGAGTCATAGACCAGTGCAACTGGGCACTATCTGCAGAGGTGTGTAACTCCCTTTGCACACACTCAAATAAAACTGGTGAACAAAATAACTCCAGTCTTTTCTGACCACTGCGAGTACAAGAGGGACAAAACCTTTCCATTTCAATGTGTTTCAACCACAAATATCTTACAATGTCAATTTTAGGAATGAGTATAAAATCTACTGTCGCCATCTGTTACCAAATAGCAACTAAGACAAATGTTTGTTGACTACATTAATAAAGAAAGGCAGCACTACTAAAAGATAAATCAAATACCTCGGGCTGAACCTTACATTTATCTTTTGGCCAAGTGCAAGTTGCATCAAACCTTTTGGTTTTTTTTTGGTCCTGATACCTAGTGAGTATTCTCACCCTTTCTTACCAAACTCACCTCAGTAACTAGCTCTCCCACCCCAGTCTGGTGCCCCTCAGACCCAATTCCAGCACAACAATATCACATATTGTTTCGGAATAATTTGCTACTGCTAAGATATTCCAGAATTGACCAGCATCCCTTGTACCTGTGCCACCTTTGGAAGCTCAGTATGCACCCAGAGTTACCCTGCACATTTTCTGACATTTGCTCCCGATTTAGACTGGGGGAAATTGGTCCACTGCTGTACAGGCAGTGATCTGGATGGCCTGCTCAACAGGGTGGTGTTCCTTAACACATTTGAAGAATGTTTAAAAGAAGATGTTCATCCTCATACAGTACCTGCTCTTCCTGCTCCCTCCCACTGCAGACCAGCAGAGGAGGCCACACAGTATATCTTGTCAACCTGGTCCAGGATTGTCATATAAATCAGTGCAATCTCAATCATCTGGAGGAATACTCAGCAATATAGGAGGAAGGTTGATGTCCTTTTTCACTCTGCCAGCATTAGTGCAACCCTCTTCTCACACTCACTCTAACCTTGCATACCTTCTGTGCTGCTACTGTCTCACCCAGAATGCTTCCCCAATTGCACTAGAAGCAACAACTGTGCCACTCTCTTTTGTGTCTTTTAATAGATGCCTCTGCCTCTCTATCTCTCTCTCTATCTCTCTTGCATTCCAGGAGAGGACCAGTTCACAATATGGCAGAAAGAGTTAAGACAAGTGAGGGACTGCCTCAGCTCCTCATGTCTTATGTAGATAACATCCTGACTCTGAGCATCCTCAATGGCTGATTGACCATGGTCAAGCCCACGGATTTGTATTGAAGACTGCCCTTGTCTTACTGTGCCAAGATCCCAAGTAAAGGCTATGCACAACATCTAGGGACAAAATTATTTCAAAGTTTGTCAAAAATCAAACAAAATCTAAAAACAAAAGGACTACTGCAAAAAGATTTGTACATTGGAATGATGTCTCAACCCCTTTAGTGGCGTGGCAAATGTGTCGAAGTTATTGAGGTGTGAGAGAATGAATGTGATTCTCTGCATCCAGAAAAACCCAATATGGTGACTGAAGTTGAAAATGTAAAGACAGTCTTGAGCAGGCTACTTTCAAAGGGGACGATATTTTTAATGAAGAAGAAGTGTACCACCTTCTCCTACTTCTGGAGCCTTACAGCGATTAATAATTTTTTCAAATATTAAGCTCCTTGAGTCTGCTCTGCCAATTGACAGGATCACGACCGATCTGATTATGGCCTCAACTCCACTTTCATGCCTACTTGTTGTACATTCTCCCTTGACAGTGAAGAATCTATCTATTTCTGCCTTTACACACAGCTGTCCAGGGAAGAGGGTTCCACAGATTCATGTACTTGTCAGAAAAAAATGCTTCATTTCCTCCTTATATTTAAACTGTATCATTTATTTCTAATCTCTCCTGCATCCTTTCAGCATTCACCCTGTGAAGTTGCTTCAGGATCTTCGATGTTTAAGTAAAATCACCTCTCATTCTTCAGTGAACCTTCTCTGAACTGTTTCGAGTGCAATTACTTGCTTTTTAAAATAAAGACACCAAAACTTCACTCGGTACTCTAATGTCTCACTAGCACCCTGTACAAATCTGGTAAAATATCCCTAAATACATTTCCTTTTCCTTGTTATAAATAACAACATTCCATTTGCTTTCCTCAGTACTTACCTTTACTAACTTCTTGTGATTGATGCCCTAGGACATCCAGATTCCTCTATACCTCAGAGTTCTTCAATCTCTCTTCACTTAAATGTCATGCTAGTTTCTATTCTTCCTGCCAAAGTGGAAACATTAATTGTCTCCCTACATATTCCAAAAAACTCTGACTTGGGGACAGTGGTGCAGGTGCCAGGAGATCTCCAAAATATCTTCCAAGAGGCTATAAATTCTGTGAGTATGATCTTAACCTCAACAACTACCTGATGAAGGAGCAGCGCTCCGAAAGCTAGTGCTTCCAAATAAACCTGTTGGACTATAACCTGGTGCTGTGTCATTTTTTACTTTTTCCAAGAGGTATCTTTTTTTCTTGTGTGAGTCTATGGATTTCAATAGACTTTTCAGATTTAAGGGACATCAGGGTTCTAGTTTTTCATGACCTCACTTGATATCTACATGTAAGCACTTCATGATTGTTTAGACAGAAATTGGGTATGGAAACAACATCTGACTCTTCTCTTAACAACTGAAAATATGGTTAATAAGAGCTCACCATTGCTGATTTGCCTGAGATCATCTAGCTTAGCATAGACTAGGGATCAGACTTGAGGCCCTTGTGCCTTCCACAATCAACTGCGATCAGTTTCAACAACATATTTGTAGTTTCATATCACTTTTGGAAAACTTTAATGGGTGTCTTTTAAGACATTAACAACTTCTACTGCTGAGTCTTAGCAAAGATGGCAATAGTGACTGATAAATATAAACACAGGAATGAATTACATTTATGGGAAGTAGGTTGTTCTTAAAAACTAAATTATATGATGCAGCACATATTACCTGATTATGTTTACAGTGTAATATTTTCTCTGCAGCTTCCCGACATAAACGAAAAAGGAAACAAATGTGTACAATTTTAATAATATTGATAAGAAAAGCAAAAAAAAGCCTTGTAGCACAATACCTGGATAATCCTTGCAGAGTTGCAGACTGATCAAACATTCATGACACAGAGCCCACAATTCATGATCTTTCAAGGGTCTATCATCCTCAGACAGTAGCTCCTCTAATGAAATATGCTGGTACAGGAATGGGAGGGAGAAATAAGAATCAGTATTCTGAACAAATTAACTTTGTTAACGCAAGTATACAAGCAAGTTACATGTCAGGATCACATGAGTATTAAATGAAAGGGTGAAATTGTTGTTAGCAGAATTGGCAGATAAATTCTAAAGCTGGCTGCCATTAACAGACAATCATTAACTTATTGCTAGGAGTGTAATTAAGCTGTACTGTGACACTGGAATGGTAGGACAATCCATTTGTGAGAAAATGTACTTCTTTGAGGTGGTAGTATAGTGAATGACAATAACATATCGGAGTTTGGTGATATGTATGGGAAATCTAGTGGAATTGTATAGGGCACAAGTAGATGATTACAATAATTCTCTATTTCAAATGAGAGTTTTACACCTCGACAAAAAATAAAAGTCATGCAACATCCTGCTCTCCACTTCGCAACAACATAGCATGCTCAAACATAAGGCTAAGAACAGGTTTAGTAACTTTGCCCTTCCTTCTGGACAATTCTCAATTTCTAATAAGGTGTGATTTCCAGAGAAATACATTAAGTTTTATTCGGCAACAACTCTGATTTTCAAATAACAATTTTAATTTCCAATTCACAGGTTGTGTTGTTTCAAATTGGTCAATTTTTGAACAATGCACAATGGTTCGCACTGCTGCCTCACAGGACCCAGGTTCAATTCTACCCTTGGGTGACTGTCAGTATGGAGTTTACACATTCTCCCCATGTCTGCGTAGGTTTCCTCTGGGTGCTCCGGTTTACTCCCACAGTCCAAAGTTGTACTGATTAGGTAGATTGGCCATGTTCACTTGTCCATAGTGCCCAGGGAAATAGCCATGGAATAACCATGGTAAATTGTCAACAGTATCCAGGAATGTACAGGTTAGGTGGATTGGCCATGCTAAATAGTCCGTGGTGTTCAGCGATGTACAGATTAGCTGGATTTGCAATGGTTAGTGTGGGGTTACAAAGATAGGTTGGGATGTTCTTCAGAAGGTCACTGCTGACTCGATGGTCCATATGACCTCTTTCTGCACTGTAGGGATTCTATTAATATCGACATCTTCTTTGACACAAAATGTTCTTTCAGATTTTGAAAAAAAATATTCATGGCCATCACAAACAAGGTTAGCATTGTTTGTGTTTCCTTGGTAGGGGGAATTGCTGCAGTTTCAATGGTGTCAGTTTGCCCATGGTGCTGTTAGGAAGGGAGATTCTGAACCTTCTTGAGTATTATTGGGGCTGTATTCATATGGGTAAATGAGGAGAATTCACTAACATCCCTGACTGACACCATGCAGTAGTGGATAGGCTTCAGGTCAGGAAGTATGATATGACATTTAGAATTCCCAATTATTTTTGTATGGCTGTACAGCATAAGTATCTAATCAATGGTAACCCTGCGATGGAGATGGTGCTATACTCAATGATGATAATATTGTTTAATGTCAAGGAGAGATCGCTAAATTCTTCTTGGAGAGAAATAAAATGTTCATGACAGTTTTCATTTTAGAGTAGAAGACACAATGATAAAAGTGATCATCGGTTTTGAGACCAAAGACATGGCATTGCTATCACGACAGTTGTCACTTGGGACACAGAACAATCAGCAGAAAATAGCATGAACCAACCTAATTCAGAGTGAGAGAACAGGGGAGAAATTCATTCAGTGTCAGATAATAATCTCCTTTAGGAGTAACTATTCTAAATATATTTAGAACTTTCCCTTGAGGGATTATTTGATATATTGATGGTTTCTACAGGATGAAATAAAATTGTGCAGTAAGGGTTTTGTCCTGTGGCAAAAAATTTCACAGCAATGCCAACTCTCGATAAATTGAAGCACTAATGTCAGCTCAACACAACTTTCATTTTTATCACTGAATCAAAACCCTAAAGGAAAATGCTTTAAGTATATAAAACAACAAGCTTGGATGTCTAGCAAAAAGAACTACTCAATGATAGAATGCGAGTCTGTGCCCTCCATTCATGACTTGGGAACCTCCAAGCCTGGTTATACTTCTATGAATAAGAAAAGGACTTGGGGTACTTGTATACAATACGTAGAAAACTAGCACACTAGTGCAGCAAGTAATCAGGAAGGTTAATAAAATATTGGCCCTTATTTTAAGGGGTTTAGAGTATAAGAGTAGGGAAGTCTTACTGCAGTTGTACAAGATACTGGTGAAACCACACCCGGAGCACTGCGAATAGTTTTGGTCTCCTTATTTAAGGAAAGATATCATTTTATCAGCAGTTTGGAGAAGGTTCTCTAGGATGATCCCTGGAATGGAAGAATTGTCTTATAAGCAAAGGCTAAACAGGCTGGGACACTACTCACTGGACTTCAGAAGAATGAGGGGTGATCTCATTGAAACATGTAGGATTCTTAACAGGCTTGACAGGGTAAATGTTGAGAGAATGTTTGTTGAGAGTCTAGAAAAGAGGGCATAGTCTCAGAATAAATGGATGCCAGTTTTAGACTGAGATGTGGAGCAATTTCTTCTCTCAGTGGGTTGAGAGTTTTAGCAACTCCATGCCACAGAGATCTGTAGAGGCAGAGCCTTTGTGTATACTTAAGGCTGAGAGAGATTCCTGATCAGTCTGGGAATCAAGGGTTATGGGAAAAGGCAGGAAACTGGATGTGAGGAATATCAGATCATTCATGATCCTATTAAATGGCAAACCAGGCTCAAGGGGCCAAATGACCTACTCCTGACCTTGTTTTTCATGATTGATTGGTCCTAATTGATTGAAGGCCGGATGCATTTTCAAAATGAGAGGTAAAAGCATGAACAACATAATTGTTGTCAAGCTGTTCTTTGCAACCCATTTCCTGTGTGGCATTAATAGAGACTTGGATGTTATTGACCTTTTCATCTGCAGACAATACACAACTAAAGGAAGATCCCATGGCAGAAACATAATAAAAAAAGGTTTCTCACTCAAAATATAGCACTGACAGCAAGACCAGAATCGTGTACTCCAGTAACCAAAAATTCACATCTTAACATAATGCTAAACTGAAGCTAAATGAGATTTAAATTTGGGAGAAATTATTTCAGTGTATGTCAGATTTAAAAATATCACAACACCAGGTGAGAGAGCAACTGGTTTATTTGGAAGCACTAGCTTTCAAAGCACTGCTCCTTCATCAGGTAGTTGTCCTCCTGATCATCATCACCATCACCTGATCATCAGCCACCTAATAAAGGAGCAGTGCTCTGAAAGCTGGTGTTTCCAAATTAACCGGTTGGACTATAACCTGTGTGATTTTTAACTTTGTACATTTCCTAACTTTGCACGTGGGTGGCACAGTGGCTAGCACTGTTGCCTCACAGCGACAGAGACCCGGGTTCAATTCCCAACTCAGGCAACTGAATGTGTGGAGTTTGCACATTCTCCCCGTGTCTGTGTGGGTTTCCTTCAGGTGCTCTGGTTTTTCCTCCCACAGTACAAAGATTTGCAGGTCAGGTAAATTGGCCATGCTAAATTGCCCATAGTGTTAGGTGAAGGGGTAAATGTATGGATGGATTGCGCTTCGGCGGGTCGGTGTGGACTTGTTGGGCCAAAGGGCCTGGTTCCCCGCTGTAAGTAATCTAATCTACACTCCAGTCCAACACTGGCACCTCCAAATCATGAGAATGCCAGGAAACTATCATCACTTAATCAAGAATCTACTTTCAGTAGTAATTCACCCATGCGTTATAAACTTGCATATTTTGCAACTAAGCAAAAGTGCAAAATGCTAAAGTGATTAATTTTCTGGTGTTTTAAAGAACAATTTAAATTAGCGTTTATCCTAAACTCAATTCAAGTTATCTTCTATAGCCTTATTAAGTGAAGGTGATAATGATTCATAATGCTTTGCAAAAGATACATTTATGATATAGAAAAATGAGAATGAAAACTATGAATCAAGAAAGAATGTCTTATATTTTTTAGCAACGCACACAAAACATTGCACTTAATAACCAAAGAAACAACATATCTCATAAAAATTTTCATACCTGTTTATCAAAATGAAATTCTACAGGATCATTTTCAGCAGCTCTGATAGGAGACATCTGCTCTCTATTATCATCTTGAGAATGTTGAATGACATTGCTAAATAGCAGGGTATTACTTGTTGATAAATCATTCACACTTTGGGAGCGGCTTTGTTTGAAACTATTTCTCTGAGTACAGCCAACAATTCTTTCAGTATCTAAAAAAATACTGTCCAAATGAGGCAAATCACTTGCTTCAGTTTTTGCTGCCCTGTAACTGTAGTCTCCAAATGCAGCCCTTGTGCCTAGTAATAGTCCACTGGAAGCAAGCGAATCCATTTGACTGTTCATGCTTGCTGAAGTAAATGATAATGCTGAGATTTTAGCTTTGAGACTTTTCGTGGAAGACATTTTCCCGAACGTGAAGGGAGGTTTTAAGGATCGTTCTTTGCTTTCATCGAAAATTAAGTTACAACTCTTGGGCAAGTTCTTATTTACTGCTGCTATACTAGAGACCTTCTGAGTCCCATCACTTGACCTGTTCACATTTAACCTTTCTGATGGAAGACTGTTCTTTGGAATGAAATTAACATCATTATTCTTAGTTCTAAAAAGTACCTTCTGAGGACAGTCTGTAATATTCAGCATTTTGACAGAGCCGACTGAAGACAAAGAATCTGCAGTAATGTCAGAAAATGAAATTGGTGAATGATTAGATGTGACAGATCTGCCAAGCTCCATTTTGGATTGATGAAGATGTTGAGAACTGCCCGCCAATTCTGTTGGTAGTTTTGGTAGCATTCTCTTCCGAGCTGTTGATCGTTTCTGAGGAACAGGTGAAATCCTGTCGGCCTCATGTCCTTTGGTATTCATTTCAGTAGAATTCATAACGAGCACTGGTTCCCGTCTCTCGCACAATTCTGCTGAACTCATGTCATCTAAACATGGCTGGAAAAGCTGATCACCTTCAACAGTTAAATCTGGATCTACGTCTTGCACACGTTTCTCAGTCTTGCAAATAACCTCTACTGTTCCGCTGTTCTGCATGTTTAAATCATATGGCAGGTCTTCAGTGCTCGATGAGCCGTCTGCTGGGTTTCTTTCACTTGTTTGCAGCTCATGACCTACACCTTCCTGACGCATCTTCTCTTTACAGGTCTCTTCACATCCATCTATGTAAAGATTTTGAAAATGCAGATCAGTCAGATACCAAGATCCATTTCAAATAAATAGAAGGCATGTGTAAGTTAACAAAATGCACTCCAGAATAGATGAAAGAATAAATCTGTAGTAATAATTCAATCTCACTGAACGAAACATCTGGGGAGTGAACTTATTCAATGTCAAGATCACAGAACAGGCATGTCCCAAATGTACAGTTAAATTTTCATCACTCCCAATCTTTTTCCCACTGAAGTTCACAATTTAAAATCTTTCTGGAGAATAATTTTCTAGACTTGTCATTTTCACTTGCTTTGAAAGTAGAAAGCTTGGCGATATTTTCCAAGTTTGGAAAACATCTGAAAATGAGCCAAAAATTTCTTGTGGCCAGGGAAATAATTATCTAACACCTACCTTGGAAAGCACCAACAGATTCAATTGAAAGTACTCTTCTACCTATGGCGGACAGATTACGGCAAATACTGTCTGAGGATAAGCATTTTAGTTTCTCTTCACATGTGGTGATGATACTCTGCAGAACATAAATAAATGGGTAACATTATTAAAACGTCTATATTAATAATACATGTCATTGTAATAAAACAAATGCTGAGATGAATGGGTCTTTTTCTGGTTGGAAAGGTGAAATTACTCAGATGCCACAGCTTTCAGTCCTTCGGCCCCCAACTATTTCCAATCTTAATTAATGACTCGGATGCAAGGAGAAAAAATTATACAGCCAAATTTGCACATGACTCTAAAATAGGTGGGAAAGTAAGCTGCAATGAAGAACTAAGAAATTTACAAATAATCTCTATGTATAGTTTCAGTGAATGGGTCAAAGTTTGTTAGGTGAAGTTTAACATGGAAAGTGTGAGGTTATCCATTTTGGTCAGAGGCATAGAAAGGTAACTTATTATGTAAATGGAGAGAATTTTCAGAATAACTTAAGAGTCGTAGAGTCATAGAGATGCACAGCATGGAAACCGACTCTTCCTTCCAACCCGTCCATGCCGACCAAATATCCCAACCCAATCTAGTCCCACCTGCCAGCACCCGGCCCATATCCCTCCAAACCCTTCCTATTCATATACCCATCCAAATGCCTCTTAAATGTTGCAATTGTACCAGCCTCCACCACTTTATCTGGCAGCTCATTCCATACACTTGCTGTAGAGGGAAAGGATGTCCTCTTGCACAAGTCACTGAAAGCTAGTATGAAGGTACAGCAGATCATAAGGAAGGCAAATGGAACTCTGGCATCTATTGCTAAAGGAACAGAGTATAATAGAGAAGAGTTGCTGCAACTGTACAAAGCATTAGTGAGAGTGCATTTGAAGCAGTATATACAGTTTTGGTCCCCTTATTTGAGGAGGGATGTAGTTGTATTGGAGTCAGCTCAGAGGAGGGACACTAGATTGATTCCAGAAATAAGGAGCTTGTTTTATAAACAGAGATTGAACAGTTCAGCTCTATACTCTCTGGAGTTTAGAAGAATCAGAGGAGATTTAATTGAGATACATGAGATGCTAAAGGTCATTGATAAAATAGAAGTAAAAAGGATGATTCATCTTATGGGGCAATCTAGAATGAGAGGTCATAGTTTTAGGATAAAGCAGAGCAGATTTGAAACAAAAGAGGAGAAATTATTTCTCTCAAGGGGTCGGGAATCTGTGAATTTACTTCCCCCAGTGTGCAGTGGATGCTGGAACATTGAATAAATTTACAAAGGAGATGGATTTTTAATTAAGAATAGGTCAAAGGATTATGAAGAGCAGGCAGCAAAGTGGAAATGAGGCTGAGGTGAGCTCAGTCCTGATCATACCAAATGGCAGAATAGGCTCAAGGGGCTGAACTGCCTACTCCTGCTCCAGATCCTTATGTTCTTTATGCTTTTGCCAAGCAGCAAGGTGAGTTTTGTGTCTGTAGCAATGAGTTACCAGTGAAAGGGATTATAAATTGTTAAACACTTTATTAATGCCATAACTTGCCTCATTCATATTCAGATTTTTATATTACCAAATGCACCAATAAAACGGATAATTGAAAACAAAGGGGAAACCTGGTAAATTCAACTCACCATTGGCTGTGGGAACCCTCAATGATGCTCAGCTTCTCAGGCTACAGTTCATGGCCACCAGCCACACATACCCTTGTCCAACCTGTTGGCATCCAAGAATTGCCAACCCCTCTTCACCATTATGTCACCTCTCCAATCCACTTATGGGCTGTTTGTGAAGCACAGACTAACATTACAGGGTGGACCAGAAATGAGCATGAAAGGATTATGGGCATGGACAGGAACCAATCACATGGATTAGACCAGTTTAAATCTCAGGGCAGCCAGCAGGCATATAAACGACGCAGTGCCATATTCCTGATGTTGAATTAGGATTTGCCAAACCTCTTGTGCAATCCTGATGTGCCAGCAATTTAACAAATCAGCTAAGTGTTTCATCAGTTTCATACAGTTTATCTCTGAGTGAATTTTCTCATTCTAGCTTACCAAACTCATCTTACTAACTACGCATCTTGCCCCTATGGCACCTACTTGTTGCATTCTCCCATTCACTGTGGGCAGAAGTACTCGTCACTGCCAGGACATGCCCATGTTCCAGTTGTGCACCATGTTAGATGCTGTCAGTCCTGAGCTACCCTGCATGCTTCACAACATTTGACAAAGGAATATCCACGCCTTCGCGTCCTCCTCCCCCAGGACCAGCAGACAACAACCAGCGTTCCCTCTAATTTTCTTTCCGGCAGTGCAAGCCTCCAAGATCCATGTGCAGTAGCGACTTCCAGGACTGGAAGTGAATGTTGTAATCGACGAGTCACCACCGATCATTGGAGCAGCTGCATACACACAACTGCGCAGTTTCAAGGGAATGCTGACCACGACACCTTCACTCTGCCAGCCTGGTCGCTGATTGCTACCCTGGACAATGTAGTGTTGATGATCTGGAGAAGTGCCCAGTAATGCTACCAGGTCAATGATCTTCTCCGCTTTGCGAGGGATGAGTATCATCATCTTTTGTCATTGTACAAAACTTCCCCTGTGGCTCATGGCACGTGATATCTTCTCTCCCTCGCTCCCACCCACCCAATCCCTTCACAGTGCATGGCATCAGCACTGCCCACCCACTCCCTCGGAAGCACCTTATCACCTGCACTGGCACAAACTGCTTTGCCAGGCACTTTCATTTCCTCTCATCGCTCCCTTTGTCTTATTCCAGGAGAAAGCAGCCCAGAAGACAGTAGAGAAAGTCAAGAAGGGAGGCAGGGTGCCCAAATTCAACTCCTCACCCCGGGGTGAGGAGAGGATCCTGGCACTGGCTGGTGTGGGCTGCAACCATTTAAGTGGATATGCCAGATACTGACATCATGGTGGGTTTTCTTTATGATTAATATCCTGAGCACCTGCTGGTAAGCACGTCATTGCCACATGTCCATAGGTGGTCAAGGAAGAAAAGCTCCAGAACTCTGGCATTTGGATGACAGATGGAGACCAAGGACCTGGTCAGCCCCAGGCAGGAGATGATCCAGTGATATGAGTAATTAACAACTTCCACAAACTGCACAAGTAGACACAGCAGCAGCAGACAGCTTTGTCAGAGCGTCCAGGCAAAGTATTCCAAAGGCTGTAGGACTGTAGCAACACAGGAGAGGCAGGACTTGCAAGGTCTGCTGGATAAATACACAAACCGATTGTTCTACATGTTGGTGCTCACCGCCACCAGCCAGGTAACAGGGGAACGAGGAGCCTCCTCATGACGAGACAGGATGGTGCCACTAGGCACTGTATAACCAGACCTCTTGCATAGTCTCCTCTCCGGATACTTCAGCGGTGGCTAGACCTTTCACTTCTACTCTGCCTGCCAGCCTTAGCCCTCTGGGAGTTTGAGCTGAGGAAAGTGTTCCTATCTGTGAGTAGGACCCACACAATGTGTCTGCACCCTTGAAAAACAGAATCCTCCTTGTGGTCACCCTTCACAACTATTATTCCCTCAATGTTACAGCATGCTGTCTCCAAATTCCATAATTCAGTTCACAAATTTACCTTCCACAGAAATGACCCTGATGAACCCCTAACTTCGTGTGGATGAATCCCCCAGGACTGACAATGAACTCGTCTGCCTTGAAAGGATAACCCAATCTGGTGAGACTCACCAGACACTGACGGATCTCGATGCAGCTCCCTGTCTCGTTTCCCATGACGCTCTCAACTGTTTGCACTAGACCCATAGGTCTCAGGGTGGCCCACTCCCCAGAGATACAAACCCCCTGACTTTGATCATCCCAAGTAGCTGACAGACTGGACTCAATGAGGGGGCAGTAAGCCAATGTGTGTCAGATGCCAAGATCCATGGATGGTGGGGGTTGCATGCTATTGCTGTTGTTGACAGGTGGGGCCAGAGGAGCAAGCACTGAGCTGGAGTCACTGACTTTCATGTCACAAATTGTCTCCGTCTAGTTTCTATTCAGCAGGCACAAAAACTGGGAACTCCATATAAACGAAATGTAATTAGATAATGATTGGGCAGAAGATATAAAAGTTTGAATATGCATATGAATAAATTCAAGAACAACTTCCTCCCAGCTGTAATTAGACTTTTGAATGGACCTCTGAAGTTAACGTTTATCTTTCTCTCTCTGCACTTTCTCAGCGACTATAACGCTATACCCTGCAATCTCCTTCGATCTGATGCACTTTGTATGTTATGATCTGCCTGTAGAGCGCACAAAACAACACTGTTCTCTATATCTTGGTTTTCCCAACTTTCTCACCAATGTCTACAGCAGAAGAATGCACCCACGGAATAATATCTAGTGGGACATAAAGTGTCAAACAAGCTGACGGTGTGCTGAGGGTGAAGACTCGTGAAGGTTTTGAAAGAGGAGTGTGAGGTGGCAAGATAAAGATGTACTGCCAAAATTGGGACAGCTGTTTAAGACTAGTCAAGAAACAGTCTGACATCGTCACAGTCGTACAGTTGTCTGTAAGGTATAGTTCCAACACCATGTCGAGGCATGTCGTGTCCCACTGACAGGCCAGGCCAAGCTGAAGTGACAGCACAATAGCATACATTTAGGAAGGAGATATCACATTGATTCTGTGCCCTCTACTGCTACCCTCTCCTCAGCCCATGAATCATACTTCAGATTGAACACCACAGACCTGCTCAGTGACACTCAATTTGGATTCCACCTCGGTCATTCGACTCCGAACCTCATGACAGCTTTGGCTCAGATATGGGCAAAAGAGCTGAATTCTGGATGGCAGATGTGGGAGACTGCCCCCTGACATCATTTCAAATCCTTACCAATGGTTATAGATGCATCATAGCAAGCATCCTAAATGGAATCATCACAGGGTGGTTTGGCAACTGCTCATCCCAAAGCTGCAAGAAATTACAGAGAGTCGTGGACACAGCCCAGTCCATCACATTAACCAGTCTTCCATCCATTGGCCAAGATGGAGGACAGGAAAAATTTCTGGCTGTAACAGGCTGCTCCTTTTTTGAGGCATTTTAGGTGTTGGACTTGATTCCAGGAGCAGCAATTACTGTTTTATATACTGTTGCACTGTTTTGGAACTTTGGAGAAAAAAAAGTCAAAACAACAGTGCTTTTAAAAGGGAGAGGGACAGACAAAGGCAGCACATGGTCAGTGCAGGAGAGAGAGAGAGAGAGAAAGACACCACACTGCTAACTGACACAGCAGTGAACCTGCGCAGGTACTGCCTTTGCTGTTAATTCATGTATCACTGGACACCAGGAAATTTAACAAACAGTGAAATTCACAACTAATCTTGGAGGAACATGTTTTGGAGAGGTCACAGCACAGAAACAGATAAGTTGAATTGTTTTAACTGTGGCCTTGCTGTAAGTCTGCAGTAGTGAGTAGAGTGGGTTCTTTCTTGATTATATATTTATTTGAGATGTCTCTTGATTAAACTTAAAAATATAACCCATATGTATTAAGTTAGTCTGGAGCAGTGTTTTGTAGAGGAATAAGACTGCTATTTTCTGGGTCTGCAGATTGAAAGAAGCAAAAATGGCATTTAGTAGAGTGAAATGCTCTTCTTGTCAGATGTGGGAGTTTAGGGGCTGTTTATATGTCACTGAGGATTATATCTGCAATAAATGCCAATGGTTGCGAATCCTATCAGATGGAATGGTTCAGTTGGAGCGACAGTTAGAGGCAATGAGGAATTTACAAGAGCAAGGGGGTGTGATGGATGGCAGTTATAGAAAGGGAGAAAAGTCGCAGGTACATAGATGGGGTAACTCCAGGAAAGGTAAGAGACGGAGGCAGGTTGTGCAGGAGTCTGCTGTGGCTATCCCCATTTCAAATAAGTATGCTGGTTTGGAAAATGTAGCAAGTGATGGATTCTCAGGGGATTGTAGCACGAACAGCCAAGTTTCTGGTATCGACATTGGCTCTAATGCAATGAAGAGTATGTCATCAGGTTCCAAGAGATCGATTGTGATAGGGGACTCTCTAGTCCAAGGGACAGACAGACATTTCTGTGGCCATCAGCGAAAAATCAGAATGGTGTGCTGCCTCCCTGATGCCAGGATCAAGGATGGCTCAGAGAAGGTACAGAGTATTCTCAGGGGGGAGAGGGCCCAGCAGGAGGTCATTGTGCACACTGGAACCAACAACATAGGAAGGGAAAAGGATGAGATTCTGAAGGGAGTATATGGAGAGTTAGGCAGGAATTTTAAAAAGGAGGTCCTCGAGAGTAGTAATATCTGCATTGGTCCCGGTGCTATGAGCTATTGAGAGCAGGAATAGGAGGATAGAGCAGATGAATGCATAGCTGGGAGCTGGTGTATTGGGAGAAGGATTCACATTTTTGAATCATTGGATTCTCTTCTGGGGTAAAAGTGACCTGTACAAGAAGAACGGATTGCACCTGAATTGAAAGGAGACTAATATACTGGCAGGGAGAGTTGCTGGAGCTGTTCTGGACCGATTTAAACGAGTAAGGGGTGGTGGTGGGGGGGGGGGCGGGTGGAGGTGAGGGGTATGGGACCCAGGAAGATAGTGGGGAAAGAGATCAACCTGAGATGCTACAGCTGGGAAAATAAGTGAGTCAAACAGTCCGGGCAGGCAGGGACAAAGCAGAGAACAAAGTAGGACTGATAAATTAAACTGCATTTATTTTAATGCAAAGGGCCTAACAGGAAAGGCAGATGAACTCAGGGCATGGTCAGGAACAAGGTATTGGGATATCATAGCAAGTACAGAGACATGGCTCAGGGATGGACAGGACTGGCAGCTTAATGTTCCAGGATACAAATGCTACAGGAAGGATAGAAAGGGAGGCAAGAAAGGAGGGGGAGTGGCGTTTTTGATAAGGAATAGCATTACAGCTAGTGACGGGGACATGAGATACCTTTGGTAAATAGAATTAAGGAGAATCCAAAGGGTTTTTATAAATACATTAAGGACATCAGAGTAATTAGGAAGAGAATAGGACCACTCAAAGATCAGCAAGGCAACCTTTGTGTGGAGTCGCAGGAGATGGGGCAGACACTAAATGAGTGCTTTGCATCGGTGTTTACTGTGGAGAAGAACATGACGATATATAATGCAAGGAAATAGATAGTGACATCTTGAAAAATATCCATATTACAGAGGAGGAAGTGCTGGATGTCTTGAAATGCATGAAAGTGGATGAATCCCCAGGATCTGATCAGGTGTACTCTTGAACTCTGTGGGAAGCTAGAGAAGTGATTGCTGAGCCTCTTACTGAGATATTTGTATCATCGATAGTCACAGGTGAGGTACCGGAAGACTGGAGGTTGGCTAACGTGGTGCTACTATTTAAGAAAGGTGATAAGGACAAGCCAGGGAACTATAGACCAGTGAGCCTGATGTCATGGTGGGCAAGTTGTTGGAGGGAAGCCTAAGGGAGAGGATGTACATGTATTTGGAAAGGCAAGGACTGATTAGGGATTGTCAACATGGCTTTGTGCATGGGAAATCATGTCTCACAAACTTGATTGAGTTTTTTGAAGAAGTAACAAAGAGAATTGATGAGGGCAGAACAGTAGATGTGATCTATATGGACTTCAGTAAGGCGTTCGACAAGGGTCCCCATGGGAGACTGGATAGCAAGGTTAGATCGTATGAAATACAGGGAGAATTAGCCATTTGGATTCAGAACTGTCTCAAAGGTAAAAGACTGGGTGTGGTGGTGGAGGTTGTTTTTCAGACTGGAGGCCTATGACCAGTGGAGTACCACAGGATTGGTGCTGGGTCCACTACTTTTCATCATTTATATAAATGATTTGGATGTGAGCATAAGAGGTATCATTAGGAAGTTTGCAGATGACACCAAAATTGGAGGTAAAGTGGACAGCAAAGAAGGTTACCTTGGATTACAACAGGATCTTGATCAGATGGGCCAATGGGCTGAGGAGTGGCAGTTGGAGTCTAATTTCAATAAATGTGAGGTGCTGCATTTTCGGAAAGCAAATCTTATCAAGACTTATACCCTTAATGGTAAGTCCTAGGGATTGTTGCTGAACAAAGAGACCTTGGAGTGCAGGTTCATAGCTCCTTGAAAGTGCAGTCGCAGGTGGCTAGGATAATGAAGAAGGCATTTGGTATGTTTTCCTTTATTGGTCAGAGTATTGAGTACAGGATTTGGGAGGTCATGTTGCAGGAATACAAGACATTCGTGAGGCCATTTTTGGAACGTCGCATGCAATTCTGCTACCTTTCTATCGGAATAATGTTGTGAAACCTGAAAGGTTTCAGAAAAGATTTACAAGGATGTTTCCAGACTTGGAGGATTTGAGCTATAGGGAGAGTTTGAATAGGCTGGGGCTGTTTTCCCGTTAGCTTCGGAGGCTGATGAGTGACCTTATAGAGGTTTACAAAATCATGAGGGGCATGGATAGGATAAATAGACAAGGCCTTTTCCCTGGGATGGGGAGTCCATAACTAGATTGCATAGGTTTACAGTGAGAGGGGAAAGATATAAAAGAGACCTAAGGGGCAACTTTTTCACACAGAGGGTGGTACATGTATGAAATGAGCTGCCAGAGGAAGTGGTGGAGGCTGGTACAATTGCAACATTTAAAAGACATCTGGATGGGTACATGAATAGGAAGGGTTTGGTGGGATATGGGCCGGGTGCTGGCAGGTGGGACTTGATTGGGTTGGGGCATCTGTTCGGCATGGACAAGTTGGACCGAAGGGTCTGTTTCCATGCTGTACATCTCTATGACTCCTTGACTCTCTGACTCCATCAATACTTCCCACTACCTCAGGAAATCAATCAACACAATCAAAGACCCCTCCCACTCTGGTTATACTCTCTTCCACCCTTTTCCATCAGGCAGAAGATATAAAAGTTTAACTACACATAGAGGAGGAGAAAGTGAGGACTGCAGATGCTGGAGTACCAGAGTTGAAAAATGTGGTGCTGGAAAAACACAGCAGGCCAGGCAGCATCCAACGAGCAGGAGAATCGACGTTTCGGGCGTAAGCCCTTCTTCAGGAATGAGGCTGGTGTGCTAAGCGGGTTGAGATAAAAGGTGGGGGAAGGGAATGTGGGGGAGGGACACTGGGAATACGATAGGGGGAAGGAGGTGAGGGTGAGGGTGATAGGTCGGAGAGGGGGTGGGGACGGAGAGATCGGGAAGAAGATTCAGGTCAAGAGGGCAGTGCTGAATCCAAGGGTTGGGACTGAGATAAGGTGGGGGGAGGGGAAATGAGGAAGCTGGAGAAATCTACATTCATCCCGTGTGGTTGGAGGGTTCCTAGGCAGAAGATGAGGCGCTTTTCCTCCAGGCATCGTGTGGCCAGGGTCTGGTGATGGAGGAGGCCAAGGACCTGCATGTCATTGGCAGAGTGGGAGGGGGAGTTAAAGTGTTCAGCCACGGGCGGATGGGTTGGTTGGTGCGGGTGTCCCAGAGGTGTTCCCTGAAAACTACATATAGATTCAAGAACAGCTTCCTCCCAGCTGTAATCAGACTTTTGAATGGACCTCTCAAAAGTTAACATTTATCTTTTTCTCTCTGCACTTTCTCAGCAGCTGTAAAACTATGTTCTGCAATCTTCTTCGGTCTGATGCACTTTGTACGGTATGATCTGCCTGTAGAGCGCACAAAACAACACTTTTCTCTGTGTCTTGGTATATTTGACAGCAATAAATCAAATCAAACCAAATTAAAGTTTTGTCAGGATATGGTTTCAAGGAGTCCAAGCAAACTGGAATCAAGGGCATTGGGGGGAAAAAAGTCTCCACTGGTTAGAGTCATTTCTTGCACACAGGAAGATGTGATTGTTATAGATCAGCCATCTCGGATCTAGATCCAGGAGTTCTTCAGGATAGTTTTCTCGGCCTAAACATCATCCATTGTTTCACTAATGACCTTCCCTCCATCATCAGGTCAAATGTTGTTCGCTAATGATGCACAAAGTTCAGAACTCCTCGCAACTCCTGAGATATTGAAGCAGTCCATGTTGAAACACAACAAGAACTGGGCAATATCCAAGTCTGAGCTGACAGATGGCAACTAACATTCAGGCAACATTAGTGCCACTTAATGGCTATTTCTTATAAAATAGAATTTAAACATCATCCCTTGACATTCAATCACATTAGTATCATGAATCCCCAACTAACAATACCCTGGAGATTACCATTGACCAAACAATTAAAGTGGCCAGCCATATTAATATTGTGATTGCAAGAACAGTTCAGATACTAGAAATCCTGCATCAATTAACTCACCTCTGACTCCCCAAAGGCACAAGTCAGAAGTCTGATGGAATACTTCCCACTCGCCTGGATGAGCACAATCTCAATAACACTCAAACAGCTTGGTACCATCCAGAACACAACAACACAAATGATTGTCACCAAATCCACAGACATTCACTCCCTCCGTTACTGCTGCTTAAAATACACTGCAATAACTCACCAAGCCTCCTCTGAGAGCAGCTTGCAAACCCATAGCTACTTCCATTTGGAAGGACAAGTGCAGCAGATACATGGGAACACCACCTCCTGAAATTTCCCCACTAAGCCACTGTTATGGACCAGACCCAACCCCCTCAAAAAATATGAAGATAGTCTCGACCCTACCCTTTTCTTATTTTATAGGTAAGTGTAAGGCATTGTTTTCCTGTTGCAATTTGATTGGTCAAACTACCAGGCTTGAAACAAAACACACTTTGTTCATACACTTTAATAAAACACAGACAAAATAGAAATAAAATAATTGGCTCAACTGCAACTCTATTGAAATGCTTAAGAAAATAATAAATACTAACTATTACAAATTAACTGTTCCAATAACGTAACACCCCATTAACACACCCTTGGGAATGTGTAATTCAGTCAAATGTATTGTCTCACATTCAATTCTAGCAGTAGGATGAGAACCCCAGCTTTCAGCTGTAACAGAGAGAGGAGTAAGAGCTACCACATTCAGGTTCAAGGCACCAGCAATCGCTACTGAAGGCTAAAACTAAAAAAAATCCTGATTCTGTGGGAGCTTGACCCCACCCATTCAGGCTGCTTCTATTGTTCCAACTTTAAAAAAGAAACTGCAAGGCTCCTTAAGCTGTTTAGTGGCTCGAGCAGTCTGCTCAGTGCCTCTGTCACAGTCTTTCTTCATAAAAAACCAGGACAGAATACACCTCTTAAGTCCATAATATCATCACATCATTCACCATCCTGACTTAGAAATATATCAGCATTCCTTCAGTGTCACTAGGTCAAAATCATGGAATTCTCTCCTGAACAGTATTGTGAGTTTACCTACAGCACATGGACCACAATGGTTCAAGAAGGCAACTTATCATCTTCTCAAGGGCAACTAGGGATGGGCAATAAAATCAGTGGTGAGCCACTTTCTTGAATTGCTGTAGTTCGTGTGGTGCAGGTACACCCCTCATACTGTTAAGAAGCAAGTTGCAGGATTTGTACCTCGCAACATCAAAGAACAACGATATAGTTTCAAGTCAGGATGGTGAGTGACTTGGGGGATTGTCAGGTTGCAGTGTTACTGTTCATCTGTCCTGGTCTATCGACATGGGTTATGGATTTGGAAGGTGCTGTCAAAGGAGCCGAGGTAAGCTATTGCAGTGCATCCTGTAGATGGTGTGCACTGGCTCCTCAATGTACCAATAGTGGAGGGAGTGAATTTTTCAGATTTTGGATGAGGTAGTGGGAAGAAGAAGATGGGGGATTAGGGACGGTGGTTGATTGGTTTGACTGCTCATCCTGAGGAATACTTAAAGATTTCTCAGATAGCCAGATACTTAGGTCCAGGAGTTTGGCATTAAGACACTTGCCTCCTGAATCCACCAAGTTTCTTGCCTTAATGAAACTGCTGGAGACACCAGAAGACCACAGCTAAAAAACAAAATGAACTGAATGACCATAAGCCTTTTTCATTATTAAATCTGCATCAGATTGATTGCTTGCTCACTTTACAGGCTCAGACAGAGCTGGAAGTGGATGGTTAGAGTCAGGTTTAGGGACAAGAAGCATAGTTTTCAGACTAACCCAAACTTGCCTTATTTCTTTAAAGTTCAAGATCCCATTCCCAGACTATTCCCACTTTAGAACCTCTCACGCGTGGCCCACAAATTTCCAGCTTTTTCAGATACCCAGTTGGCCTATATGTACATAATCCAAAATTTGCATTATGAAGAGGTTCTTACACAAAGTTATACAAAATGATTTTATACTCAGGGCTCTACATGTATGGAGGAAAAATAAAGCCATACATAAATTCCACCAAGAATCTCAAAATCATACCTCAATGTCTGGTCTGTCTTCAGGCTTTTCCTGCTGCATTTGATCGAGAAGGCTACTTAATTCTTGGCTGAGGTTTGGTTCTAACTCTGGCTCTATCACAAACTCAGCTGCAGCAGCTAGCGTAGCCCCCAAAGAATAGACGTGAGCCTGAAAATATTAAGAACATGCATAGAAAAGTTACAGTGTTACAATATTTGTTGGATATCCTGGTACATTAAAATATATGCACTATATAATGTAACTCTCACAACGTTCCAGCTGTTATCTCAGCAAAAATAAATGACATTGTTTCAGGTTAATGTTACATTTATTGCTGAACAAAATGTTTTTTGGACAAAAAATATAGTCATTTCATTTGAAATCAAGTAGCACTTGATACGATAGGCACCTTAAAAAATAGGAATTACGTTTTCTGGAGAACTTAGTAAGGAATTATATTATTTAGCACTAGTCCAAATAATAAACTGTGATAATGATTGTATTACAGTAGCACAAAATCCAAAGTTTTTCTCATCGCTGCACTTACAATAATCACCATGACACACAGGTTACCAATGATATGTTATTATTGTTACCTTACAGCACTTCTTCAAATTAAATTTTAACTCAAGCGTGATTGGTGTGGAGCAAAAACATTTCAGAAGACTGTACAGGCAGTCCCAGAGTTGCAAACGGATTCTGTTCTTAAGTCCATTTGCATGTTGATTTGTATGCAAGTCTGAACACAATGCAGGACAATATAAAATATATTCATAAGTACAGGAAATGTACGTTGGATCTTTAAAATGTTTATTAATGCATCCTTTTAATTCAGAAGTATGAGCACTATAAGTCATATGTTTATAAATTGGGGACCCACTGTAAAAAACTATTTAACAAACTAATTTGCATCAAAGTCCCAAAATTTGTAAAATTTGGGTGGGAGTGGAGTAGAAATCTGTACATCTCAACCTTGAATATACATAAGAACACATTCTCGACAGTCCTCTGTAGTAAAGAATTCCATAGGTTCACCACACTCAGAGAGAGAAAGAAATACAGCCAAGTGTGGTTTGGGAGAAGTTATTCTCAGGAAAGAATTCACAGGAAAGGATTACTTTTACTTCATCGTAGAGCCCAAAGGAGCACTGCTGGTCCAGCTGGTCACAGTCGGAAAGGTTACAAACATATCCACATCATTTTTTGAACACAGGTCCTCTTCTGATTGAATTCAGGTGGGAACTGAAGGCCCACTCTTGTTAAAATTTCTGCTTCTATTCCAATGATCTAATTGGAGAAGTGTGTATGCTTCAAGGACCAATTGGATTTTGTGACAGGAGACTCAACTCTAAGATCATACCCCTACTAATCCTCCTACATCCCAGTTAGTTAACTTGCATTTGTAATTTTTATTGTGTGTTCTCCCGGCCTCAATTTGGCTTTTTACATTTATCACAGTTGTGGAATACAATTCACAGAGCAGTGATAAATGCTGGAATATCATATGATAATAGCTGAATTTTACTTGGCTGTTGTTAATCAATGTTATCGATGTCACTCTCACATTAATACATATACTGTGTCATGAACTAGGGACAACAAGGTGAATATTAATTGGGTTAAAATTAAAATGCATGCTAATCTTGAAATAAGTGCTGTAGTCATACTTAATTTCTTCCTGGCATAATGAGATACTTGACAAAGGATGGGCTTTGAAATTGTTAGTTCAGAAGTTGCAACAATAACAGGCTGTGTCAGAATATTATTCACTCTACACAGAACAAGGGAATAAGGAAACAGAAAATAGAGACCAGTTGAGCTATTACAGAAACTAGACCCAATACTGAATGTTGAGATTTCAGAGGCCTGAATGACGTTGGATATTATAACATGAACTAAAACTCTATTATTGAGAAGTTCTTTGGCTAACTGAGCTCAACTAAAATATCCAATTCTTAGTCCACACAGACTCAAGTGTGGTCATCTTTCACCACAGCAATGAAATTATTTAACTTCTAACTCACCATGAGCAATCCCATGCGAGATCTGCCTGTTAAAATATAACTTGACACTGACAACACTGCACCATTTAGTAATGTCAGTACAGGCTAAGTGATTCAGAGAATGTTAATCTATTAATTGGCCTGATCCAAAGATCACATTCATCATTTGTCCAATTGCATAAACAAACAGCTTATATTTCAATGACTAACCAAATACACAAGTCCTAACATGCAACACCAAGGACATTATATTGTGAAACAAGTCAATGGAGTCTAGTATCTACCAGGCCCTGTTAAGACTCCTGTTACAAAGAACAGGGTTTTTTTGTTCTGTCCAGATTTGCATCAAAAGATTGAGATTGCTTTTCATGACGTAAAGGTGGAGGTGATCAGACTTTGTGAGTATCTGCAGTGGTTCAATGGGACTTGCCAATTAAATGAACTAAATTAGTGAGAGCAAAACAAGTGACAATACATGTAATACAGTTGTTGTGTTACTGGAGAACAGGTCTCCTTTACAGGAAGAAATTTAAATGAGCTAACGATCAACAAATGTAACACACGTATAGTCCAACTGAGTAGCACATAGGGAGGCTTGTTTCATTTTGACAGCCTCATTTAAATGTTGCTGCCTATTTCACACAAGCATCCAGAAGTAGCTCACCAGGTTCAAGACTGTACAGGACAGAATTAAGCCAGTTGGTTCATTGAATGTGCTCTGCCCTTCAATCATGGCTGATAGCCAACAGAAATGCAAACTGTCCTGGAAAAAAAACACTCTGGTACTGCTGTAAAAGGAGCAGTCAATCTATGATGAGCCCATTTAAGGTATTTTTAATCTATCTGTTCAGAGATGTTCCAACACACCTCTGGAGCAAGTGGACCATGAATGCAGGTCACTGGCTCAGAGGTAGGACACTACCACTGCGCAACAGGAACCCTATATTAAAGTTACAGTACAGAACCAGAGTCCACAAAAGAATGCAGGTATTTCTATCCATTATGAGCCCATTTAGCATCACAGGCACAAGCTGATTTCATCCCTTTTGCTTCTGTTCTTGTTGATGAAAGTGATGTTGAGTGCCAGGCTAGCGTGCTTTTATGTTTGATTCCAATGTTGCTAATTGTGGAAATGGTTGTAAGTACATTAAGTTTGATCAAGCTGCACAACATAATGACATTCATCCCAAAGAGATGCATGAAATTGAACAGCTTTGCTCAAATAATAGCTCATTTATTTCACACCATGAAGGGCTTTGAAGTCCTTGAAGCCTGACGTTGTTCCTATGCACTCAAAGTTGGTAGATGTGATTCCAATATTAAATATGGGGATGTTGAAAGCTAAAAATCACAGGCCACTTCCATTGATGCTTGAAAGAAAGATTGAAAAAAAGAGGAACTGATCTGATCAATCCACCACAACAAAATGCAGAACCACATTGTACACCATCACAATCCTCATTGACCACCCTGACGTACATACAAACAGTCATGCAGTCTCTTGCAAGAGGTGAACAGAAGAGAAACTTAGGACTAATTTCTACAAGTCGCCCACAAATATGTCAAGCTAGCAACTTATCCACAGGAAATCCCAGCTAAGTGCACACATATTCAATAGTCAATTACCCTTGACAAAATAAATTTTCCTTAATACCTAATTCTTTAATGCCTTTCGTACAAATGCCCTATTCTCCGACTTAGCCAACTAAAGTCATGAAGAGAACAGACTCCAAGTATTCCTATCACAACTTCTGGTGGCTTTGCACTTCTCTAATGAAAAAAAGAAACTAAATCCTGTACAGCTAAAATTTGGATACCATTTTGATTGACCTCCTTTGGAAGTTTTCCAGTGCCTTGACATCCCCACGGTAGATCATGACCAAATTTGTGTCTCTAATAATTTTTGTGTACAACTTAAATACAATGTTGTTGGTATTAGTCAACAACAACTTGTATTTATACAGCAGTTTTAACATATCAAAGAATTCCAAAGTGCTTCATAGGAAAATTAACCAACAAAATTGGACACTGAACTATATAAGGAGATGACCAGATGGGTGATTAAGACTTGATCAAAGAAAAAGGTTTTGCAAGAGTCATATAAGTAGAGATAGAGAGTTATACAGAGAGTTTACAAAGGAAGTTCAGAATTTGGAGTTGAGGCAGCTAAAAATATGGCCTCCAAACATGAAACAATTAAATCTGTGGATGCTGAAAAGACGGGAATTTGAGAAATACAGCGATCTCAAAGGGTTGTAGAGCTGGAGGAGAGAGATAGGAAGGGCTAATGGAAGTCTTTGAATACAAAGATGATAATATTAGATCAAAGGGGGGGTCCTTGCTTGGGGGCTGGTCATAACAAGGTCCATGTCTCTGTTGCATATAGGAGTGCAGGTAACACAGTGATTCTGCAGACTCATCATCTGAGTGCTGGTTTTGATGCCTTTCTTATCAAACATTCTTCTCCACAGGTAGCCAAAGGCTGGATGAGCACATTGGAACAAGACTGAGTTTCAGTAGCAATGGCTGCCATTGCTCAAAGGATGTGGCCAAGGTATGAAATAGCTTCCACATTGGCAAAGACTTGTTATTGATCTTGATTGTCAGAGGTTTGAGGGGGGAGAGGTTGTTTTGAATAGCAGGAGCAAGCTGGCATAGGATCTTGGTGTTCCAGATGTTTAGCCTAAGGCTAATTCTTTAATTCACCTCAATGAATGGGGTTGGAGCTCAGCATCTGAGATAATGCATCCACAAACATTATCTGTGTATTGCAGGCTTGATGACAGAGGTTGGGCTGCTCCTGGTTCTAGACCAGAGGTGATAGATGACACACTGCTTATCCAGTACAGTTGCTCCACTGCAGAGGGGAAGTTATGGAGATAAGGTTCAGTGTTGTGGCAAGGAAGTTTTTAGATTAGATTAGATTACTTACAGTGTGGAAACAGGCCCTTCGGCCCAATAAGTCCACACCGCCCCGCTGAAGCACAACCCACCCATACCCCTACATGTACCTCTTACCTAACACTACGGGCAATTTAGCATGGCCAATTCACCTGACCTGCACATCTAAGGACTATGGGAGGAAACCAGAGCACCCGGAGGAAACCCACGCAGACACGGGGAGAACGTGCAAACTCCACACAGTCAGTCGCCTGAGGCGGGAACTGAACCCGGATCTCTGGCACTGTGAGGCAGCAGTGCTAACCACTGTGCCACCGTGCCGCCCACAAAGTTAGATAATTTTGTGTGATGACAGAGCTTTGGTGATGCCAGTTTGCATTGATATAGAGTCAATGGTAGGATCCATTGGTGAAGATCACAGCTTGTAACCATCATGTAGCAGGAGCAGAATGGTGATAAATTTCAGAGGGCAGCCAGATTTCAGGAGGACACTCCACAACCTCCCCATTTTGACAGAGCCAAAGGCCAATGTGAGGTGGATAGCTGCCGGGCATAAAGGTTCCTGGTGCTCTCTGCAATTTTCTTGGACTTAGTCGCTGTGAAGATCATGTGCATCTCAATGGGTTAAATTTGCATTCTAACTTCAGGAAATAGACATGGATAAAATTGTGCAATGACTTCTCCTGTGACAAGCAGCAGGATACTCCTTTATAGTTCAGTCTCAACATCTTTCTTAAAGTTGGTCACAAATATGGCCTTTAAGAGACCTTGGCTTGCCTGCTTCCTTCCAGATGAGGGAGACATTGTCATGAAAGGAATTTTCTATTAGCCTGAGTAGCATAGGCAGATGTAAGACAAATGAAAAAAATACAGCAAGATTGAATAAATAGCTAGATTCTTGGCATTACGAGAAAACAGCTTGCGATTTTTCCTCTTGCAGTTTAAACAGCGAGTTTTGAATCTTGCGACTGAGTGACGATACCTTATGTCCATGCACTTGCATCTCATTGTGAGCTAATCATGCCTCAGTTATAAGCAGCTCACAATAATCCCCTCCTCCTCTCACAAACCAGCTGGTGCAAAGTCCTTACATGAAAGTCAGAACATTTAAGTAGCAGCAGCAGCTCATCCCATTCATCACTGGGCTTTCATCCAACTCCACAGTTTTTACTGTTTGCCTGCAGCACTCCACCATTTCCCAACCTTTGACCAGGGAAATCGGTATCTCCAAAACAACAGCCTCGCCACATTATCACGACTGCTTTGATACCAACTCACACACTACTTGTGCCCTTCAGGACCTCACTTTGGAGCTCAGGATTTTTTCACAGGCATCTCCAATATAACATTAGTGGTTTAGTCTTGCAGCACATGCCTACATAAGGTTACGTAGCTCAGAACTCCTTATTGAAACCTGCCATTGGCCTCCTTTCCTTGCAATGAAGTTAAAGCACACTGTCAAAGTCATAGAGTCATAGAGAAGCAAAGCACAGAAACAGACTCTTCGGTCCAACTCATCCATGTCGACCAGATATCCCAACCCAATCTAGTCCCACCTGCCAGCACCCGGCCCATATCCCTCCAAACCCTTCCTATTCATATACCCATCCAAATGCCTCTTAAAAGTTGCAATTGTACCAGCCTCCACCACTTCCTCTGGCAGCTCATTCCATACATGTACCATCCGCTGCGTGAAAAAGTTGCCCCTTTTATATCTTTCCCCTCTCACCCAAAACCTATGCCCTCTAGTTCTGGACTCCCTGACCCCAGGGAAAAGACTTTGTCTATTTATCCTATCCATGTCCCTCATAATTTTGTAAACAGTTATAAGGTCACCCCTCAGCCTCCAACACTCCAAGGAAAACAGCTCCAGCCTATTCAACCTCTCGATATAGCTCAAATCCTCCAACCCTGGCAACATCCTTGTAAATCTTTTCTGAACCCTTTCAAGTTTCACAACATCTTTCCGATAGGAAGGAGACCAGAACTGCATGCAGTACTCCAACAGCGGCCTAACCAATGTCCTGTACAGCCACAACATGACCTTCCAACTCCTATACTCAATACTCTGACTGATAAAGAAAGCATTCCAAGCACCTTCTTCACTATCCTATCTACCTGTGACTCCACTTTCAAGGAGCTGTGAACCTGCACTCCAAGGTCTCTTTGTTCAGCAACACTCCCTAGGACCTTATTGTTAAGTGTATAAGTCCTGCTAAGATTTGCCTTCCCAAAATGCAGCACCTTGCATTTATCTGAATTAAACTCCATCTGCCACTTCTCTGCCCATTGGCCCATCTGATCAAGATCCTGTTGTAATCTGAGGTAACCTTCTTCGCTGTCCACTACACCTCCAATTTTGATGTCATCTGCAAACTTACTAATTGTACTCTTATGCTCACATCCAAATCATTTATGTAAATGACGAAAAGTAGTGGACCCAGCACTGATCCTTGTGGAACTCCACTGGTAACAAGCCTCCAGTCTGAAAAACAACCCTGTACCACTACCCCCTGTCTTCTACCTTTGAGCTAGTTCTGTATCCAAATGGTTTGTTTTCCCTGTATTCCATGAGATCTAACCTTGCTAACCAGTCTCCCATGGGGAACCTTGTCCAGTCTCCCATGAGGAACCTTGTTGAACACCTTACTGAAGTCCATATAGATCACATCTACCACTCTGCCCTCATCAATCCTCTTTGTTACTTCTTGAAAAACTCAATCAAGTTCGTGAGACATTATTTCCATGCACAAAGCCATGCTGACGATCCCTAATCCGTCTTTGCCTTTCCAAATATATGTACATCCTGTCCCTCAGGATTCCCTCCAACAACTTGCCCACCACCGATGTCAGACTCACTGGTCTATAGTTCCCTGGCTTGTCCTTATCACTTGTTCGTGCTACATTCCCCTGTGAATCGATCACCCCCTACATTTTCCAAAACAGCATACTTGTTTGAAATGGGGTTAGCTACAGAAGACTCCTGCACTTACAGCCTATCTCTCTTACCTTTCCTGGTGTTAATCCATCTATGTGACTGTATCTGTGACTTTTCCCCCTTCCTATAGCTGCCATCCATCACATACCGTTGCTGTTGCAAATTCCTCATTTTCTCGAACTTTCTCTCCAACCGATCTATTCAATCTGATAGGACTTGCAACCAACAGCATTTATTGCAGATATAATCCACAGTAACCCGTAATCTCTCCTTAAACTCCCACATCTGACCAGAAGTGCATATCACTCTACTAAAGGCCATTTTTGCTCTCTCACAATCTACAGACCCAGAAAATTCCTCTACATAACACTGCTCCAGATTAAATTATTAGTTATGGCTTATATTTTAAGTTTACTCAAGAGACATATCTCAAAAACCATATAATCAAGAAAGAACCCACTCTACTCACTACTGAAGACTTTCTGTAGAACACACTTAAAACTATTCACTTATCTGTTTCTGTGCTGTGACTTCACACAAATAATTCCTCCAAGATCAGTTGTGAATTTCACTGTTTGTTAATTTTCCCAGATGCACTCTGATGTTCAGCGATACATGAATTCAAACAGTAAAGACAGTAACTGTACAGGTTCACTGTGGTGTCAGTTTCTTTCTCTCTCTCTCTCTCCTGCACTGACCTCACCATCTGCCTCCTTTATCTGTACCTCTCCCTTTTTAAAACTGCTGCTGTTTTGACTTTTTTTTTCTCCAAAGTACCAAAACAATGCAACAGCATATAAGCAGTAATTACTGTTCCTGGAATTCAAGGAAATCACCTCCACCACCTAAAATATCTCAAAAAAAGAAGCAGCTATTACATCCGGAAATTTTCCCCCTCCTCCATCTTGGATTATTGCTTCATGGTGTTTAATGGGAGGGCTCTGGAGTACCATTACTGATACACTGTTCTATTTCCAACCTTCCATATGGATTATCTACTCATGGATCTGAGATGGAGCCCATGGTCTAGGGAGCCACTGGGAACCTGTGTATCAGCTTCCAACCCTTAATCCATAAATCTGTCTGGCATATAAGTGATGGCATGTTCTCCAGAGCACAGCTCTTTGAGTGTTTCTCTGTGATGAAGGAATTCCAAGGAATGGGATTCTCGAACATTGTTGGCTTACCCTCACCACAATGGACTGCGCCCACATCACTCTGAGAGTACTCCATCATTCACCTGGAGAGTTTGTCAACAGCAAAGGCACCCACTCTAACAATGTTCAATATATATTTGATCATCAATGCCAAATTTTGGAGGTCTGTGTTAGTTATCCAGGGAGTTGTCATTACTCAATCTCTCAATGTAATCAAGAACTCACAGGTTCCTGCTTCAATCCACATCCCTGTGGTCATACAGACATGGTTGCTGGGAGACAAAGGCTATCTCTTCCAAACAGGACTCATGTTTATAAATTTACATTTACAAATCCCTCAGTAGGATACACAACAGTGGTACAACACTGCCCATACTTTTATCAGAACAACAGTACAGCACACCTTGAGCCTCCTTAAATGAGGCTTTGTTGCCTGCACCACCCCAGTAGGGTCTTGCTGCACAGTCCATAAAAGGTGTGCTGCTTCACAGTGGTATGCTGCACCCTTCACAAGTACAGCCAATAAAGGGGAGAATATTCTAGATCATATAAGAATCAGAACTCTGACTGGGATATCCAAGAGAATATGACAGAATTATGCCCAATCAAGCAAGAAGGGCCAAACAGAATGGTATTCAAATCAGTTCCAGGATAAATTAGCTGGGTGTGTACCTTCTGTACCCAATGTGTTAGTTATAAGGTAAGCAGTTCTCGATAGGTCCTGAATACACATGGACATGTTTATTTCTGCACTCCTTGAACTTTTCAGTTGCTCAATAAATCTTTCCTTATCCATATGATTGTACATGTGGTATCTTTGGCTGATTCTACCACAAGGTATTTACAAAATTCAGATTCTTTTCATTGATCGGGAGGAAGCAGCAATGAAACAGGGCAGTAATGCAGCAGAAAAGATGACTGATCTCACTGCCTATTGGTACAGACTGCTTTAGTGTCTGAGGATTTGCAAACGGCACTGAAAATTGTGCAATTGTTATTGAATGCTCCCATTTTTGACTTTATGATGGAAGGAAGGTCACAGCTGAAGATGACTGGATCTTTAATATAACATTTAAATCCTTTGATCCTACTTTAATCAGTGGTCACTAGCATATTCCTGGATCTCAAAATTAAACTTACCAGTCCAGTCTCTATTGATTTTTTTTGTAGTCATACATGAATAGATTTGTGACAAAAGAGAATTTTTCAAACTTTAACAGGTTTTGGGTCTTATCTGCTGCGTATCTTTTTTAGCTATACATTCACCACAGCGCATCTCTCATGTTCAGTAATATTTTCACACATCTCTTCCACAAAAAAAAATAGAACATGCAGCATTCTGGTTTCTGTGATTCCATTTTTTTTCAATGTGAAAATCCCAGAAATTAATATATGGCACTGGAAAAGCACAACAGGTTATTCTGTGAAAAGAAGCATGACAAATTCTCAACTACTGTTTGATTTTAGATGCACTGTAGTAACTCGATTGTTTACCACTTTCTTCCATTAGATGGCACACTCTCCCCGACGTCAAACATTCCACACAGTGATACTGCTGTTTTCCTTCCGAAATAATGTTTCCATTTTGCTGGATTTGTGTGAGAGATATTTAGTCTGCTTCGGATGGTTGCTGGTCAGTTTAGGGGGGATTCCTCAAATACTGACAGAATTGGCAACATTCGCCAGAATTTTTTCTGACTGTGACCGACTATACTAATACAACTGGTATCCATTTTTGACATGACAGAAACAACAGATTACTCATTTTAGGACAGTGTTATTTTTCAGTTTGTTGAGCATATGCAGTTCCAGACACTACAGAGGTCTGATATTCCTTAGAGTGATTGTTTTAGAATATCATCAGTTTGCATTATCATTTGTACCACTGCCAACATGTGAGCTATTGTTCTTTCTTCATCTAAAGGCAGCAATGTCACTGCACATTACTTCATTTTGCTCTAGGCATACTAACTCTTGAGTTCACACAGTAACTTGTAGTACATGCCAACAACACTCAGTACTTGATGCCAATAAGTCTCCAGTGCCTATTGTCTCTAGTTTTCAGATTGGTACTAGGTCGTGTCAATTGTCTCTTTAATTGGCCCTTGGATATTAAACTGCTGTGAGTGCTAATGCGAACCTGGTACCATGAAACCTCAGATCAGAATCTGTGATCCTTTCTTTGACAGGCTTATGCGACTTATGCTTATTATGTCCTATTGTGCTTTGTGGGAGCAAAGCAGAGTGTTCTGTTCAATGACAGAAGTAGTGAATAACAAATTCAAATGTTGGAGCTGCAGGAAGATGAACTGATTGAGACAGTGCCAACCTTTATAATGAACAGGTCCTGTGTCAGCATCAATACAGATGTCATTGTGAAAATCTGCATGTTGTGTGATCCCCAAAAAGCAATCAGAACTTATGACTATTACAGACAATGTTCATTTTCATTCTGCACAATGTACATCTGATTAAGTTTTTGTACTTGGCATAAATACATAATTTGTTTGTTTTATTGAGTTGTTCATGCATGAAATATATAATTGTAGTGCATTTTCTATCATAATTTGGAGAGTTAAAAGTATAAACAATTCTGAAGAGCTTTCGCTCTAGTTACATCTATAGAAGTGACATCAAGTAAGTAAATAAGATTACAGAGGTGAATTTTTGACTCAAAGATTTAGCATGGAAGAAATGGATTTCAGTTCATGGGGCAATGCTTTTCAGATTGGAGGTCTGTGACCAGTGGTGTGCCACAAGAATTGGTGCTGGGTCCACTGCTTTTTGTCATTTATATAAACGATTTGGATGTGAACACAGGAGGTATGGTTAGTATGTTTGCAGATGATACCAAATGGGAGTTGTAGTGGACAACGAAGCAGGTTACCTCAGAGCACAATGGGATCAGTGGACTAAGGAATGGCAGATGGAGTTTAATTTAGATAAATGTGAAGTGCTGCATTTTGGAAAGGCAAATCAGGGCAGGACTTATACATTAATGGTAAGGTCCTAGTGAGTGTTGCTGAACAAACAGACTTTGGAGTGGAGGTAGATAAGATAGTAAAGAAGGCATTCGGTATGCTTGACTTTATTGGTCAGTACATCAAATACAGGAGTTAGGAGGTCATGTTATGTCTGTACAGGACATTGATTAGGCCACTTTTGGAATACTACATGCAATCCTGGTCTCCCTGCTTTAAGAAGGATGTTGTGAAATATGAAAGGGTTGAGAAAATATTTATAAGGATGTTACTGGGGTTGGAGGATTTGATCGATAATGAGAGGCTGAATAGACTGGGGCTATTTTCCTTGGAGTGTCAGAGGCTGAGTGGTGACTTTATAGAGGTTTATAAAATCGAGGGGCATGGATAGGGTGAATAACCATGGTCTTTTGCCTGAGGTGAAGGAGTCCAAAACTCGAGGGCATAGGTTTAAGGTGATGTAAAAGGGACCTAAGGGGCAACTTTTTCATGCAGACGGTGGTGGATGTATGGAATGATCTGCCAGAGGAAGTGGTATAGACTGATACAATAACAACATTTAAAAGGCATCTGCATGGCTTTATGAATAGGAAGGGGGTTAGAGGGATATGGGCCAAATGCTGGCAAATGGGACTAGATTAATTTTGGATACTTGGTTGGCATGGACGGATTGGACTGAAGAGTCTGTTTCCGTGCTGTACATCTCTATGACTCTCTGACTCAATAGCATCAGTACTGAGGAAAATAGGACCTGTACTGTTGGAACAACCTACACCTGAACTGTGCCGAGGCTTGTCTTTGGCTGACTGTGTTAGTAGGGTGTTAGAGAGGGCATTAAATGAAATAGCTGCTTTGTGGTTTAGGCATTAGTGCTGAAAGAAGATCAATGACCATCTCTGTTCTGCCAGGGGAAGTGCTACAATCAGCTCTCTACTACCTCGCACTAACCCTATCTCAGCTGCTGCATCCAACTCCCACCCACCAAAGCTCATCTTCCCAACCACTCTCACGACTACATAAAACGCGTTCACTTACTCGCTGTCACCATCAACCCCTCCTCCGTGAAGTAACTCCACAGAAGCCAGTATCCTATCACCAAGTCACCCTTTATTTACATGTGGAGAGTCTTTGACAATGATCCAGCTCCCTCAGACCAAGCTGTCAGAATAAATAGGACGTCTGATACTCATGTTTATATCTATCGGCCAAGGCTCCCTGATTGGACCAAAACAAAAGCCTCAATCAGGGAAATCATATTCTATGAGGTCTACCTGCCTCACCTCAGTATAATCACTCCACTTCCCTTCATTCCTTCTGCACCTCTACTCACACCAAGCTCTCCCCACCTCTGCTAACAGCTGTGCCACCCAACTTCAACTCAGCCTTTCACAATCAAAGAGCCAACTGCTCATTATCAGGCAGCAAGACAACACAAATGGTGGGATGCCTGACATTTGACTCCTCACCCTCTATCAGTAGGGTCCTGACCTTGTCTGTCCCAATCAGCCATCTGACCATGCCCAACCCAGTAGGCTGATACTGAAAGTTGCCCATACTGCCCTGACTCAAAGGATACTCCATTAATGTACCTTAGCACTATTTTCCTCTGATACTGGGGCATAGTCATTTGGTTGAAGTACATGTAGAGTGTCTGCCATTTAGTAGCATGGAGTTAGGATGGTGGCAAGCAGCAACATGTCCAATCCTTGTCTGGTGACCCGCCAACTATGGATTTCAGTCTGTGTTAAAAGGCAAAGCAGGATAAAGCAGTGACACTGCAGGCGTCCAAGTTGGTGCAAAGAGAGTGAGTGCTGTGAGAGCGAGTGAGTGAGTAAGCAAGCAGCCCTGTGATGCAGCCTGGTTTGGTCTGTGAGCTGGATGCCAGTCCTTGCAAAATGCCTTGCAGCAGCCCTTCAATGCCATGTACCAGTGGACTCCAAAGTGTAGCATGGCATCATAGAACTGTACGACAGGCACGGAGAAGCTGGCACATGTTCAATGCCAAAATCCATGAATACAGGTGTATGGCATATGCAGTTGATCAGAAAATACAACTGGTTGCTCCTGATGTCAAGAAATGCCTCGCTGGACATCTCAAGGTGACTGCCCTAGATTTTCCACCATAGGCCACATCAGTACATCAAGCTGCCCATGGTTTTAGTTTCATTTTGAGTTCTGTAAGTTGTGGCAAATTGTCTGGAAGTGCATTAAAATCAGGCCTTTAGAAACCCTTCAGGTGAACAGTTCAGTGCTTTAGAAACAAAATAGAAAAGTGAAATTAACAATTGGGACATTGCTAGCAATAAGGTGTCACATGACACAAGAAGTCAGCAATAGAAACATTTCGTTTGAGAAAGACAGAGCCATCCAGAAGGTCAGTGAGTGTGCAGATTTCTTGCAGAGAGAAAAGTGAGGCATTCAGAAAGGGAAAAGAAAAGCTTAGAACATCACCAGTGCAGTTTAGTATTCTCCAAAACAGCTAGGGCAGAAGAAAATATGTCCTGAGTAGCTTAAACATCAGAATGAGAAAAGCTCCAGAAACAGAAGATGGTGGAATAGGAGTTTAATGAATTCATGTTAAAAAATATGTGCGCTGTTTTGTTTGGTTTAAGGTTTTCACGAAGAGACATTAACTAAAGAAATTGTAGAGTTAACACAAACATTTTCCAAAAATAAATCAATTTCTGCTGTGCCCAGTTAAAAAGGAGTTTTAAAATGTAAAAGGCTGACCCTTCACTGATTGATTTGAGTATATGTATGGTTGTTGAAGGTAAAAGAGTTATATTTTCATTTCTGATAACTGCCATAAAACCATTCCAAATGTAAAATAGTTTGTGCTGTTCTTTCCTTTCGCTTGGAGTAAACTTTGTTTTTTTTTGTTAAAAGTACATTGGCAACGACTTGTGAATGTTCAATGGCTCTGTATGATAAATAAATTAAAAATAACACAGTCTGTCAAGGCAAGCTTTACTCAGATCTTACTTGTTCACTATTACTACCCGCTGAGAACACAACAGTGCAGTGAACAACAGAGTAATACAGTAGAGCAGCAATTTGTGTAATGATTCCTGGAATGCAATAAAAAGGAACAGAACAAACAAACTTGAAGATGCACTAGAAGATAAGGTCAGAGATTGCAAAAATAGTTAAAAATAAAGATTTAGGATTCTCTATCTGAATGTACACAACATCTGTAATAAAAGCAATTAGTTGTCATGCATAGATTGCTCAGTAGGATTAAAGAATCCAGTTGAATGTCAACTGGGGCTGGGATCTGATTGTTAAAGAGTATTTTAAATAGTGGAATGACAGGAAGTTAGGAAAAGGTGGTGGGTTAGCTTTGTTAATTAAGGATTACATTAATATAAGACTGAAAGATGACTTTGCTCAAAAGAAAAACATGTAAAATCAGTTGAGTAGTGGTAAAAATATTGTTAAGATAGCAAGACACTTCTGAGAGTAGCTTCTTAGCTCCATATGGTGGTTGCAGGACAGAATATACAGGAAGGAATGAATAGGACATGTTAGAAATGTGTTGTAATAGTCACGAATGACTTAATTTACATAGAGACTGAGAGAAGTAGATGAATAAAGGTCATCTGGAAAATAAGTTTGCATTGTGTTTTCAGAACAATTTCTTAGAGCAAAATGTTCTCAGTGAGCAGGCTATTCTAGACCTGACAGTAGATGAGATTCTGTAAAGAGATACGATTATTTCAGTAACCTTATGGTAAAGATGACAGTGATCACAATGTGTCAGAATTTGACCTTCAGTTTGAAAGGGAGAACTATGGGTCCATGACTTGTATTTTAAGCATATTAATGTGTACGCCCCAGTGGGTAAGAGTGAATGGTTGGCCGTCCTGCAGCAGCTTCCACTGTTGCTGGCCACGTTCAGGCTGGTCATTCTGGCTGGAGAATTCAACTGTATCACTGATCCAGATGGATGATCGGTGCAGGGGGACAGTAAACTGGATGCCACGTCCAGAGTCCTGGTGGAAACAGACAAAGATGCTAAGCTGCATGACGTCTTCAGCACCCCTGCAGTCGGAGCACAGCTTAGATACACCTGGTCACGGGCAGACGGGTCTATCCACTCGAGGATAGATTACCTGTTTGTGTCCTGAACGCTCTCGGTCAGATCCACTGATGTCAAGCCAGTGTTCTTCTCTGACCACTGCCTCCTGCAGGTTGACTGTCACCTACAGGATGAGCAGCGGGCCAGTAAGGGAACGTGGAAGCTGAACACCAAGCTGTTGACCCTGGGAAACATTGAGGAACTCAACAGGGACTATGCAGGTTGGAGAACCGTGAAGCCCCTCTTTGAGTCCCCAGCGGACTGGTGGGACACAGTAAAAGGGAACATCAAGAGGTTCTTCATCCTCAAAGGTGTTCAGGTGAGAGAGAGGCGAGGAAAACTGTCCCAGCTCCAGGAAAGTATGCAGAACCTGCTCCTGCTGCAGATGATGGGGGTCGATGTCACGGAGGACCTCAAGGAGGTGAAGGGCCAGCAAGCCTCGCTCTTTGCCTCAGAGGCCTCCAAGATAATCTTCCGGTCCAGGGTCCGCTCGGTGGAGCAGGACGAGACGTGCTCATGTTTCTTCTTCAAGAAGGTGCACAAAGAGAGCTCTGTGCTCAGCAGCCTGAAGGAAGAAGATGGCTCAATAACGTCATCTCAGGCTGACATCAGGAGGATCAGCAAATCCTTCTATGCCCGTCTATATGACGCGAAGCTGACCAACAGCGCGGCCTCCTAGTCATTCCTGTCCTCTATCACGGAGGTTTTAAGACGACAGAAACGGGAGAGGCTGGACCAGCCGCTATATCTGGATGAGCTGACCAAGGCCCTAGAGTCCTTCGAAAAGAATAAAACTTCTGGAAGCGACGGCTTACCGGTCGAGCTCTATTCTGCTCTGTGGGACTTGATTAGCCAGAACCTGCTGGAGGTGTATGTCAGTATGCTTCGGGCAGGTACCATGAGTGAATCCATGAGGAAAGGCATCATCACCCTCATCTACAAGTGGAAGGGGGAGAGGCAGGAAATCAGAAATTGGAGACCAATCTCACTATTGAATGTGGATTACAAACTTTTGTCAAAGGTTATTGCCAACCGTGTCAGGTCTGCTCTGGGGTCAGTGATTCACCCTGACCAAATCTGTGCTGTACCAGGCAGGATGTTCGCTGAGAGTCTCACACTCCTCAGGGATACGATCACCTACGTGCAGGACAGAGGATTGGACACCTGCCTCATCAGCCTGGACCAGGAGAAAGCCTTTGACAGGATATCACACACATACATGAGAGATGTTCTCTCCGAAATGGGCTTTGGGGAGGGAATCTGCAATTGGATCAGACTGCTCTACACCAACATTGTCAGTGCAGTCTCAATCAATGGGTGGGAATCAGAGAGCTTCCCAGTCAGATCTGGAGTCAGGCAGTGCTGCCCTCTCTCTCCTGCCTTATTTGTGTGCTGCATTTGCCGAGTCCATCAGGAAGGAGCCGGAGAAGGGTGACTATTCCTGGCTGCAGGGGCCTGCCGGTTAAGGCCTCCCTGTACATGGACGACGTCGCCATTTTCTGCTCAGATCTACTGTCCGTGCACAGACTCATGTGCATATGTGACCAGTTTGAATGGGCCTCGGGGGCCAAGGTAAACCGAGGCAAGGGCAAGGCCATGCTCTTCGGGAACTGGGCCAACCAATCCTCAATTCCTTTCACCGTCAGGACCGACCACCTGAAGGTGCTGGGTATTTAGTATGGGGGAGCTGGGGCATGCACCAAGTCTTGGGAGGAATGTATCAGCAAAGTGAGACAGAAACTGGGCAGACGGAAGCTACGGTTGGTCTCCAACGTGGGAAAAAACCTGGTCATCAGGCGTGAGGCACTGTCATTGCTGTTATACGTGGCACAGGTCTGGCCTATTCCCAGAACCTGTGCCGCTGCAGTCACCCGGGCCATCTTCCAATTTATATGGAGATCAAAGATGGATCAGGTCCGAAGGGACTCGATGTACAAAGATCCGGGTAACAGGGGAAAAAACACACCCAATGCCACCCTCACCCTGATGGCCACCTTTGTGTGTGGCTGCATCAAGCTGTGCATGGATCCCCGGTAGGCAAACACCAAGTGTCACTACGTACTGAGGTTTTACCTGTCCCCGGTGTTGCGAAGGATGGGCCTGGCCTCACTGCCGTGGAACGCTCCAAGTAGTTGGACCGTTCCGTATCACCTGTCCTTCGTGGAGAAGTTTATGAAGAAAAACACCTTTGACCACAAGTCCATCAGGAAGTGGTCAGCACATAGTGTCCTTGAGACCCTTCGGGAAAAGGAGAGGGTGGATCCAATCGAGCAGTTCCCTGAGCAGACTGTCAAAGTCATTTGGCAAAATGCCTCATCGCCAGAACTTTCCAACAAGCACCAAGACATGGCCTGGCTGGTGGTGAGAAGGGCTCTGCCTGTGAGATCCTTCATGCACGCTCGGACTCTCAGCCGCACCACACACTGCCCTTGAAGCGGCTGCGGGGGGGACGAGACTGTCACACACCTCCTTCTGGAATGTGCCTATGCAGAAGAAGTCTGGAGAGGAATGCAGTGGTGTTTGTCGAGGTTCGTCCCGAGCAGCTCCATGACGTGGACTCCGTGCTGTACGGTCTGTACCCGGGACGCACACCAAGTCAAACATCAACTGTGCCTGGAGGATCATCAACTCGGTGAAGGACGCTCTCTGGCCGGTCTGAAACCTGTTGATCTTCCAGCTGAAGGAGCTAACTCTGACTGAGTGTTGCGGCCTGGCACATTCCAAGGTCCAGGACTACGTGTTGAGGGACACGCTGAAGCTTGGGGCAGCGTCCGCCAAGGCACGATGGGGAAAGACCACGATATAACGTCTGCCTGCCTAAGAACAGGGGGCCCACTCAGTAAGTGGGCTCTGCTCACACCTCAGCAGAAGAGCTGGATAGTAAATGTACAGACTTGTATATGAAAAATAAATTTTGATGTCTGTATGTAAAGCAATGTAATGTGGGCACAAGAATGGTTTGACCAATTGTATAGAGATCCAAATAATTTTATGAATAAAGTTTATTTTTGAAATAAAAAAAATAAAGCTAATCTTAAGGAACAAGACAGAACTGGCCACATTAAGCTGGGAAACCAAGTTGAAAGACAGGGCAGTAAAGATTCACTGGCAGACCTTTAAGGAGATATTTAATAACTCCCATCAAAGACTAACTCAGTGAAAAAGAAAGGTACTGTCAGAAGGATACATCACCTGCTGTAAAACAAGGAGGTTATGGATAGAGTTAAAAACTGAAAGAAACAATCTACAAATCTGCAAAGATTAGTCATAGGTCAGAGGCTTGTTCAAGCTTTAAATACCAACAAAAAAAGGCTAAAATGATAATAGAGGTAGAAAACAGATTAAAAGAGAAAGCTAACTGGCAGTATAAAAATCTAGCAAGACTTTCCACAACTATTTAAATAGGAAAAGAGTAACTAAATCTTGCATTAGTCCTCAAGACAAAACAATGTCTGGGGAATTGATAATGGAAAACAAAGAAACAGTGAAGGGTGTGGTGCATGTCTTTGTGGTGGGAAAGCTTAGAAAACTAAATGAAAATCAAGAGGTGTTAGAAGGGGATGAACTTAAAACAATCACCATTATCAGAGAAATATGCCAGTAAAGCTATTAGGTCTAAAGGCTGAGAAATTCCCAGAAATGGGCAGCCTGCATCTCAGGCCTTCGAAGAAGTGTCGGTACAGTAGATTTATCAGTTTTAATCTTTCAGAGATCCTCAGAAGTCATGAAGGGTCACAGCAGCTTGGAAAACAGCAAATACTATATCTTTATTCAGGCAAGGAGGGAGGCAGAAATCAGAAAACTACAGATAAATTATGTCATAGTAAAAGGTTCTGGAATAACTTATTAAGGAAGTTATAGCAGGATATTACAAAATCATGATGTGATGGGCAGAGCCAACATGGCTTTGTGAAAGGAAAATTATGTTTAACTAATTTGAGATTTATTTGAAGTGCAAGTCAATAAAGTAAAACCTATCAATGTGTTGTACTTGGATTTCCATGAATAATCTGACAAGATATCAAAGGTTGCTACAGAAAATAAGAGTAGATGATGTTGAAGGCAACATAATATAGCATGATTGAATAGTGATGCAGACTTGATGGACTAAATGACCGAATTCTGCTCCTTTATTTTAGATTAGACTACTTACAGTGTGGAAGCAGGCCCTTTGGCCCAACAAGTTCACACCGACCCTCCGAAGCACAACCCACACATTCTCCTACATTTAGCCCTTTGCCTAACACTAGGGGCAAATTAGCATGGCCAATTCACCTGACCTGCACATCTTTGGACTGTGGGAGGAAACCGGAGCACCCAGAGGAAACCCCGCAGACACGGGGAGAATGTGCAAACTCCACACAGTCAGTTGCCTGAGTTGGGAATCGAACGCGGGCCTCTGGTGCTGTGAGGCAGCAGTGCTAACCACTGAGCCACCGTGCCGCCCAACTAATCTTTTATGGTTTTATAACGGATTAGTTAGCTAACATGATGCAGACAGTAGGGATAAATGAGTCATTTTCAAGTTGGTAAGCTGCAAGTAACAGAGTGCCACAGAAATCAGTCTCAGGTCTTCAATTATTTACAATTTATATTAATGATCTGGATAAGGGGTCCAATGTATTGTAGCTAAATGTGACAATGTCACCAAGATAGGCAGGAAAGTACATATTCAAGAGGAGTGGGGAAAAAAATAACCGATGGAGTATACCTAGAGTAAATGTGAAATTATTTTGGGCAGGAAGAACAGAAAAGCAGAATGCCATTTAAGTGGAGAGAAATTGCAGGCTTTCAAAATACAGAGGGATATAGGGATTGTGATACATGAATCACAATGTTAGTATGCAGGAACAGCAAATGTTTAGGAAGGCCAATGGAATGCTGCTTATTGCAAAGTGAATGAAATATGAGACTGGGAAAGTTGTGCGGCAGCTGTACAGGGCATTGCTAAGATATAATCTGAGTACCGTGTACAGTTTTGGTCTATTATTTGAAAAAGAAAATTAGTTATTTTAGAAGCAGCTCAAGAGAAGGTTTGTTTGCCTCATTCCTGAAACGAAGGGATGTCTTCACACAAACAAAGGTGGAAGGGCCTCTGTTGCAGAATGAGGCAATCCAATTGGAACAGAGAAGATTTTGACAGACTGAACAGGGTGGATATCTGCTAGATGTCTCCTCTTGTAGTAAAGAATAAAAGTCGGGGACATAGTTTCAAAACAAAAGGTATCCATTTTATGGCAGAGACAAGGAGATTTTTTTTCTCAAAGGATGAAATTTGTATCTCCAAAAGGAAATGGAGTCTTTATTAAAGGTTGATTTATTAATGGTTGTGCTAGACAGATTTCAAGAGACAAGGAAGTCAATGGGAAGTTATGTACTGTGAACAGGAAAGGTGAAACCAATCACACCATCCCTAACTGTATTGAATGGTGGAGCATATTTGATGTGACCAAGTGTCTTTCTGCTCCCAAGTCCTATCTAAAGCAATCCATAACCCCAAAATAGCACATGCCCTCATTTATTATAATAAATTAGCAATTAACAATTAAAGAGAACGGTGTACTGCGATGCACTATCAGACAGAAGGTGTCAGCTTCGATTCCTGGTGTGTGCTAAAAATACCCCTGTGGTTTGGGAAGAGAGGTTAGTTTAAGAATGGAGTTGACATGGTTCCTGACCATGATCCAATATGTGGACAGTAACTGAAGAATGGTTCAGTCTCATCTGTGATGCCAACAATGATCAAGTAGCCTAGCAACATTCACCCAATTCAAATATGAAACACAATCACCTTTATAGTCTGTGGAAACCCAGCATGAGGTCATATTTTTAGATGAGAGGAAACTTGCTACAAATAGAATTAAAACTAGGCTTTAAAACCAGTGTAAGAGACAGTATGAATTAATTTAGAGAACAACTGTGCCAAGCTGATGGTGGAATGCAAGTGGGCGACATGACAAAGTTATCACAGCCAAGACCTCAAACATCAGAATTACACAAAGGTTGCTATTTTTCCAGAACATCAAATAAGCATGGTACAGTTATCAGCTAAACGAGCCATCAACCATATACTTGTAAAATTTGAATTGCACATGCATTGCAAGCTCAGCAAATAAGGATCAAAAGGCATATCTTGCCCTTGAACAAAGGCTATTTCCTTCAGCTGTAGCTTCTGCTACAGTGTGCATTAAGTTCACTTGTTTTCCGAATGGTTGCTGACATTCAACCCTGTCCATTTGACAAGGATAGGAGATTTAGTTATCAGGATTACTGGCACACAACACAGCTACAAACAATCTGGCATTTTAACAAATGTGTTTTGAGAAGTGTTTGAGGCCCTCACCCAGACAGTAAAAAGGCTGAATGAGTCTGACAATGTCTTTCACAACCAAATTTTAACCAGCACCAGTGAGGACAGAACCTAGCACAGATGTTTCTAAGGTAGTCCACAACGTATGAAGCCTCCCTTGCCTCAGGAATCCTAAAACTGCATTGGACCCACCCCTTCAGTCTTTCTCCTCAGAATTGTTTTGTGTGTCCGTGACTGCAGCTTCTTCTCATGCTTACCCACTGGCCTGCAATTAGTAACTTCAAGTCGGGTGCAAATCAGGTTTTAGGCTTGTTTAAAATTAAATTGGGGAAAGGAATGCCCGTATAGTGCCTGCTTCTGACAGAATTAAATTTGAGTTTTTACAGATCGAGGAAAATTGCACTATATTCACACAAAAAATCAACAGGCATTTGGTGTTATGTTCTAATAGCATGCCTGGGAAATGTGCAAAGTAGACAGTTGAAGACCATTCCCTTCTAAGGAGTTGCTATCAACATCACTACATTTCAGTTGTTATGAAAAAGAGCGCTTTAATTTTCATTACAAATTTTGACCCAAGAAAGAAACTTAATGCAGGCCCACAAACTTGAATGGCTGAGAAGTTAGACATAATCTGAAGCAGTCTTGGACTGATTTCTAACTAACGTTGTCATAACTTGGATGTTGCTCATCTACCTAGAAGTAAGATGAAGATTTGAGCACAGTAGTCTTGCATGAAATGTTTATTTTTCCAATCCCATGTGCGCTCCTGGTCTTTTGCAAGATCATTTATCACAGAAGGAACAACTGGGCATGCATTCCTAAGAGACTGACAGAAAACTAGGACATTGCATTTTTAGGTCAAAAGAAGAGACAGAAACTGTGTGTTACCTGATTCTGTCAATTTTTGCAGATTCACTGGTGGCAGAATATACAATTTCAGATGAACGTCTGTGCAAGTCAAGTTGTCCATGTTGTTAAAAACTTTGCATCTAGTGTGAGTCTATGACACCTTTTAAAAATCACACACCTACAGTGTGCCTCATACCATCCCAGTCTCTCATCCCTAGCCTAAAATGTCACAGGAAAATTCATTGATTGGCTTAAAACCATAAGACCCTTGCTCCACCCTTTGATCATGGCTGATATGTTTCTTGGTCCTATTCTCCTGCCCTCTCTCTTTAACCATTGATCCCCTTTCTAATCACGAACCAATCTATCTCTGTCTTAAATACACTCGATGACTTGGCCTCCACAACCCTCTGTGGCAATGAGTTCCACAGGTTTGCTGCCCTCTGGCTAAATAAATTCCTCCTCATCTCAGTTCTAAAGGGTCATCCCTTCACTCTGAGGTTGTGCCTTCAAGTCCTAGTCTCTCCTACTAGTGGAGACATCTTCTTCATGTCAACTCTACCCAGGCCGCTCAGTTATCCATAAGATTCAATGAAATACTCCCTTATCATTCAGAACTCCATCGAGTAAAGATCCAGAGTCCTCAACCACTCCTCAAAGAACAAGCCCTTCATCCATGGGATCATTCCTGTAAACCTCTTCTGGATGCCCACCAATGCCAGCGCATCATTCCTTAGATACGGGGCCCAAAACCGTTCAAATGTGGTCTGACTAGAGCCTTATGCAATCTCAGCAGTGCATCCCTGCTCTTGTATTCCAGCCTTCTTAATCTAAACGATATAATTACAAAACAAATTAAGGCTTTACAGAGTGAATACAAGAGGCCAGGTAGAAGATTTGAAAAAACAGAACAAAAGTAGTAATCTCTGGTTTACTCCCAGGGGCAATCTCAAATGGGGGCAAGAATAAAAGAATAACGGAGATAAATCAATGGCTGAAGAGATCGTGTAATGTTCAGGGTTTCTGGTCTTTGGATTATTGGAAACTGCTGGGCAGTAAAGACTTGTTCATAAAGGATGGATTTCACCTGTCCTGGAAAGGGACCAATATTCTAGCAGGAAGATTTGCAAATCCTATTAAGGGAGATTGTAAACTATGAAACAGAGGAGGTGAAGGGATCTAAATGGCAGAGTAAATAGAAAGATAAATGAGGATGGTTTTGAATCTGAAAAGAACAAGTTAATTAGAAAAGACAGACAAAAGCAAATCAGAGAATGAAGTAACTCTGAAGAATTAAACTGTATTTATTTCAATCCAAGGGGACTTACAGGTAAGGCTAATGAACTCAGGGCATGTTTGGGAACATGGGATTGAAACATCATAGATATTATAGGAACTTGGCTGAGGCACAGACAAGACTGGCAGATCAATGTTCCAGGTTTCAGATGCTACAGGAAAGATAGAAAAAGAGGCAATAGAGGAGGGGGAGTAGCATTTTTAATTAAGTAAAATATTACTGCTGTACAAGAGATGATACTTCTGAAGAATCATCGAGTGAGAATATATGGGTGGAAATTAGAAATTAAAAGGGAATGATCCCATTAATGGGATTATATTAAAGACCTCTCATTAGTCAGAGGGAAATTGAGCAACAAATACGTAAAGAGATCTCGGATATAACAAGTTTGTAATAATGGGAGATTTTAATTTTCCAAACATTGACTAGGACCACCATGTGTAAAAGGTTTGGATGGTGAACAATTTGTGAAATGTGTTCAAGAAAATTTTCTTTATCAATATGTAAATGTTCCTACTACAAAAGGAGCAAAACCTGACCTTTTGGGTAATAATGCAGGACAAGTGACTGAAGCATTAGTACGGCAATACTTTGAGTCTAGTGATCATAATTCTATTTGTTTTAAAATCTTTATGGACAAGGATAAGCCTTCCATAAAAAGTAAAGTTCTTAATTAGGGTAAGGCAAATTTTAATGCTATGAAACAGCAACTTTCAAAATTGATTGGAGTAGACTGTTCACAAATCAAGGGACATCTGATAAGTGGTATGGTTTCAGAACTGCGATAATGAGGGTTCAGAGTCACTATGTTCCTGTTAGAGTAAAGGATAAGACTGGTAGGATTAGAGAATAATGGATGAATAAAGATACTGAGGTTCTAGTCAAGAACAAAAAAAGTCTTATATTAAATATAAACAACTGAGTTCAAATGAATCGCTTGAACAGTATAAAGCATGTAGGGGCATTTGTAGGAAGGAGATCAGGAAGGCAAAGTGGGGCTATGAGATGGGTTTGGCAAATAAGGTTAAGGATAATCCAAAGAAATTCTGCAAGTGCATTAAGAACCAGAGAATAACTAGGGAGAGAGTAGGACCCCTTAAAGATCAAAGAGCTTGTCTTTGTGTTGAACCTCAGGAGAAAGGAAAGATATTAAATGAATATTTTGCAACAGTTTTCATTGTGGAGAGAGAAATAAGAGGCTAGAGAACTCAGGAAAATAAATATTGGTGTTTTGAAAACAGTTCACATTATGGAAGAGGAAGTGCTGGAGGTCTTAGAAAACATAAGACTTCCAGTGTGTCCAGTGCATCCCAGGACTTTGTGGGAGGCAGGGAGGAAATTGCTCGGCACCTTGCAGAAACAGTTGTATCATCTATAATTGCAGGTGAGCTGCCAGATGACTGGACAGTGGCTAATGTTGTATGTTTGTTTAAGAAGGGATACAAAAAGAAGCCTGGCTGTCTAGCAGAAAGCAGAGAGAAGATAAAAGGGTCTTTCTCAGGATGGGATCCGGTGACAAGTGGTGTTCCACAAGGCTCAGTACTGGCACCACAACTTTTCACTTTATACATTAATGCTCTAGATGAAGGGCATTCAGGCTAAGTTTGCAGGTGGTATGAGCTAGGTAGAGGAACAGGTAGCATTGAGGAGGCAGATGGAGTACAACATGGTAAAGTGTGAGGTCATGCACTTTGGTAGGAAGAATAGAGGCATGGATTATTTTCTAAATGGGCAGAAAACTCTTAAGTCTGAAGTGCAAAGAGACTTGAGAGTTCTAGTCCAGGATTCTCTTAAAGTAGACTCACAGGATGTGTCAGTAATTATGAAGGCAAATGCAATGATGGCATTTATTTTTAGAAGACTTGAATATAAAAGCAGGAACGTATTTGTGAGGCTCTATAATGCTTTGGTCAGACCACATTTGGAATACTGTACACAGTTTTGGGCCCCATATCTCAGAAAGGATGTACTGGCCCTGCAGCGTGTCCAGAGGACATTCATGAGAATAGTCCCACAAATGAAAGGATTAATATACAGGAATGTTTGAGGACTCTGAGTTGATACTCAATGGAGTTTCGAAGGATGATGGGGGATCTATTCGAAACATTCTGAATGGCCTTGACAGAATGGATGTTGGGAAGATGTTTCCATTGGTAGGAAAGACTAGGACCCAAGGGCACAGCTTTAGAGTAAAGGGAATACCCTTTGGAATGGAGATTAGGAGGAACTTTTTCAAACAGAGAGTGGTGAATCTATGAAATTCATTGCTGCAGAAGACTGTGGAGGCCAGGTTATTGAGTATGTTTAAGACAGAGATAGATAGGTTATTGATTATCAAGGGGATCAAACATTATGGGGAGAAAGCGGGAGAATGGGGTTGAGAAAGTTATCAGCCATAATTGAATGGAATAGCGGACTCGATGGGCCAAGTGGCCTAATTTCTGCTCCTATGCCTCATAGTCTTATGGTCACCTGGGACCTTCCTGACTCCAGTGATTCCTGAAAGATCAGCACCAATGCCTCTACAATCTCCTCAGCTATCTCCTTCAGAACCTTGGGGTGAAGTCCATCCAATCTACCTTCAGACCTTTCATGTTCCACAGAACCTTCTCCTTCATGATGGCCATTATACCAACTTCTGTCCCTGGCCTCTCTTGGACTTTTGCTATACTACTGGTGTCTTCCACAGTGAAGACTGGTGCAAAGTACTTGTTCAGTTCCTTCATCATTCCTTTGTTCTCCAATACTACTTCTCCAGGCTCATTTTCCAGAGATCCAATGACCACTGTTGCTCCTCTCTCAACTTTTATACATCGTAAGAAAACTCTACCAATCTTCCTTTGTATTATCAGCTTGCTTACCATTATATTTCATCTTCTCCCTCTCATTCCATTTTTAGTAGTCCTCTGCTAGTTTTTAAAGGCTTCCAAATCCTCTAACTTCCCACTACTTTTCACCACATTGTATGCATTCGTTTTCCGTTTATACTGTTCCTGAATTCCCTTGTCTTCTCCTCAATATATTTCTTCTTCCTTGGAATGAATTTCTGCTGTGCCTCCCAAATTAACCTCAGAAACTCCTGCCATTGCTGCTTCACTATCTTCTCTGCTAGGCTCCTCTTCAAATCAACTCTGATCAGTTCCTCCCACACATGTTTGTAGTTACCTTTACTCAGTTGGAATACTGTTACATCTGATTCCAGCTTCTCCCTCTCAAACTGCAGGGTGAGTTCTATCATATTATGGGCACTGCCCTCTAGGTGTTCCTTCACCTTAACCTCCCTTATCAAGTCTGCCGCCTTACACTTCACCAAATCCTGAATTCCCTGTTTCATAGTGGGCTCTAACACAAGCTGTTCCTCAAACCACCTCATAGACATTCTAAAAAATCCTTTGCTTGGGATCTGCGACCAACTTGATTTTCCCAGCTCACCTGCTACTGAAGTCCTTCATAATTAACGTAATCATGCCTTTCTTACATGCCTTTTCTATCTCTTGATTTATTTTCTGCCCCACATTCTGACTGTTGCAAGGAGGCCTGTACACAATGCCCAGCAGAGTCTTTCATTCCTTTGTGGTTGTTCAACTCTACCCACACAGATTTTACGCCTTCAGATACTATATCACTTCTTGCTATTAATTTAATTTCATTTCTGAGTAATAAGGCACCCCACCCCCTCTGCCTATCCTTTCCATAGGACGTCTATCTCTGGATATTGAGTTCCAGCCCTGATTCCCTTGCAACCATACCTCTGTGATATCCACAATAACGTACCTGGTAATTTCAAACTGTGCGACAAGCTCATTTACCTTGTGTATTTAAGTACAACATCCTCAGTTCTACATTCTACATTGACTTCCCCCCCCCCCCCCCCTCCTCTCCTTCTCATATGCTGCAGCTCTACAGTGCCTGGTTAGACTTGAAATATTGTGTTCAGATCTGGTCACCTCCTTATAGTAAGGATGTGGGAACTTTAGAAAGGGTGAAGAAGAGATTTACCAGGACGCTGCCTGGACTGGAGGGCATGAATATGAAGAAAGGTTGAGGGAGCTAGGTCTTTTCCCATTGGAGCAAAGGAAGATGAGAGGTGTCTTGATAGAGGTGTTCAAGATGATAGGGCATAGATAGAGTGAAGAGCTAGAGACTTTTTCCCATGGAGAAAATGGCAATCATGAGGGGGCATAATTTTAAGGTGATTTGAGGAAGGTTTAGAGGAGATGTCAGAGGTAAGTTCTTGACACAGAGAGTGTTGGGTGCATAGAATGCACTGCCAGTGGTGGTAGTAGAGTCAGATACATTAGGGACATTTAAGCAACTCTTAGATAGGCACAGGGAAAAAAGCACAATGAAGGGTATGTAGGTTAGTCTGAATTTAGAGTAGGATAAAAGGTCAGCACAACATCGAGCGCTGAAGGGCCTGTACTGTGTTGTACTGTTCTATGTTCTGTGTCCCCTTATCTGTTGTGCCTGAAATTAGATTCCTGAGCCTTTTCGTACTCTCTGTCCTTTGACTTGCTCTGGAAGTTTCAATAACTTTTGTTGATCTCTGTCACTTTAACCTTTCCCTAACTTTCCATGTAATTGAACTCAACCATTAGTTTCATTAATTACATATCTATTCTTATCAAATATAGAAACATTACATTCCAACACGGAATGAGAGCCACCAGAAAATTAAAAATAATTCTACCATTCTTTTGAAAGCTATGCCTTAGAGTTATGTCTAAATCTCAACTGAAATTTTAATTCAGTCCTGTACTGAGGAAGACCCAAACTGTTGGACTATTATCTTTTAGATATTGTGGATCCTGTCAACTAACATGTCTAGATCCATGAACTAGGAGTCAAAAATGACTGTAATTCAAAACTCAATGCTTACAAAACCCATTGTGACAATTTAAAATGAGAATCTGTGCTACATATACTCAAAATTAGCTTTTCATTTGGTAATTACATTGACTAACAAATTTCCTGTTTTGTTTCTATCTAATAGAAAGAGGACTCTGAGGTTGGAAGATGATAGCATGTGGAAAGAAGTTTGAGGAAGGTGTGATCCAGGGCAATAGTTGACTGGTTATTAAGCAAATAGACAACAGTTACATATGATGGACATATTCAACAAAACCTGACAAATACTTTTAAGGTAGGCTTCTTTCTAACATTGAAATTCCAACATTCATAAAAAGGTAAATGTCTTCAGAGAATGATTAATTTTAATTTTAATGTAAGTTATTAAAAAATAAGATTGTGCAAAAAGAGGATCACAGTAGTTTCATGCTAGAGAAAGCCACCTGATGTTTAGTACAGAAAAGCTTTGCTGGGGGCAGGGATAGATTCTCCAAGATTCACACACAGTAGGATACGCGTCGTGTTTTTCTATCATGGGATGGTTGGTGGTTTATATTGGGTGGTATATTGGGTATATGTGCAAAGATGAGATTCACTTAGGTTTCCTGACATTATTGGAATCAAGTATTAGGTAGCTTGTAACAGGCAGTCGATCTTAAATTGATCCCTTTGCGGGTGAGTAGAGGTGTATTTCTAAACCCATGCCTTCTACAACTTAATTAGGCAGATTTTCTCATGACAATAATAAACCCACTTTAACAAAAAAGGAAAACTCTTAGATTTGGATTATAGTCACAATATGACAAAAGCATTACTACAAGAGATAACTGAAGTTAATAAAGTTTCAATTCGGGGTTTTGGGCCAACTAAGATTGAACAGAGGAACAAAGGATAACTTAGTCAGTTTCCATCCTGAGAACTGCAGGTTGAGAAGAAGCATGTATTGAGAAATCAGGCACACTGTCCACTCAGTTTTCCACCATCACTTCTCAAACTCTCGGCTTTTATTCCCATTGTTGACCTAATACTAAGTAACCCATTCCATCTCCATCCCATCCTGCCATGCACTGTTCCCAGAAGAACTCAACCTCCCCTGGACATTCACCACACAAAGAAAATCCCTTTTGGCAGCACCATCTTCAATAACCTAGAGTGCACTTGGGAGGAGCATTGACATCTGACGTTTACCCTGCTTGTCACTGGTGACTTATTGGAGATGGCTGACAACGGCAAGTTGGCATTGATAGGAACCTGGAGGTCCTGCTGATATGGATGTGCACAGGAAGCCCATCTTTTTCCAGGAGAGGAGGTTGTGCCACTGTACAATATCTGCCTGGTCAGACATCGTCACCTGGATCAGTGCCCTAACCAGGCCTCAGAGAACCAGGCAGTCGTGCCAAAAGATCATTGTACTTCTCTATACCGCCCGGGTAAGCACCATAATCAGCTGTCTGTTAACTCCCATTCACTTTATCTCCACTGCTGCACTCCTCCCACCAAGGTTTCAGCTGTGACAAGTCCTTGGGGAATGCAGAGATACAGTTGCTCTGTCAATTGAGAAGTAACCACTGGTAGTAACACTAAAATGCTACCATTCACCAGGCGGACAGTACATTGCAATGGGCACCACCTTGAACCACTGGCCGCAATGCCTTCTGCCTTTTGTGTTCCACAGCTGCAGCCATTGAGCTGAGCACATCAGCCAAAAGGGAATCATCCCGCCCAGGGGGATTTCCTTGACCTCAGGGGAAGAACCCCTTCAGACTTGGAGGAACCACTGGCAAAGGTGGACCAGTCCACCCTCCTCCCAATCCAGCCAACCAGTGATGACACTAAAATATCGGGGACTCGATGGGCCCCTACAGGCTTCACTCTTCATCAGGTTATCATCCAAGCCAGGTAAATGTGCCAAAACCTGTCTCACTTTCTAACTCATCCAAACAACCACCAATCCCTCTTTCCCTTTAACATCTATGAATGGTGGCAGTGGGATGACTATGAACCATCCTCTTGGGTGGCTTGCTTGGCCAATCCTGGCAAACACCCACACAGACCCCTGATTGGTGGCTACACGATTGTGGAAGACCTCCTCCCAGGCCCTAGCCTAGCCCCTATGGAGACAAAGGAATAACTTTGACCTGTTCATTGCAGCACAGAGGCATGACCCTTTTGTGCAAAGCCACCTCAACCAATGTCCAGGACTGGTATGGGACACTGCCCTTGACTAACCCTGCACTGGACCTACCCAACATGGAATTGGTTGGGGTCTTTCAGACAGGTCCCACTGCCTGCTGTACTTATACTGAGTTTGGCCTGAATGCTGCTCCCATGTGGTGCCAGTGATAGTCTAATGTTGTTCACTGATGTATGAGAAGATGCAAACACACTCGACTGAGCATTGTAGCACAACATGGCCATCCGTCCAGTTGCATGACTGCACCAACTGCCAGTGCAAGGAATGGCAGAGCAATTGAGAGCATGCCAGTAGGCACTAGGTGTACACATTCTGCGAGAACAAAGGAGTAATCCTGGTGGATTGCATGGTTCACATTGCTGGCTAGGTGCCATCCCCATGCTGCTACCTGACCCAATGCAGCAGTGTATGGCTGGCAGTCAATGTGCCCTGCATCACAAACATGCGAGTGCAGGGTGCAATGCCATGGCATAGAATCTATCCTGGAAGTTAGGTGCCAGTGCCTGTTGTGAAAGGATGGGTGTGGTCACGGGCAACATGCAGGTCACTTGGAGCAAGCAACAATATGAACCCTCCATGAACCCTTTCTGGTTCACATGTTGAGTTTTCTTGGCTAGTTTGGACAGACTTTGGTAAGACTGCAACCCGTGGTGAATTGGGCTGTTAACAGGACATTCAACAAATAATGAAGAGCATCAATTTGGAACGTGCTACTTTTTCTACTGTTGCTTATAAGTGAACATGTATCAAGAATGGGCACCCAGAGAATAGGGTTGGTGAAAATAGTCTTTATAATTTTTAATTTTATCAGTGATAGGACTTGGCCATGTTTTCAGGTAATACATGTAATTGTAAAGTGTTGTAGAATTGGAAAATCACAGAATGAGTTAAACAAAATAGAGTTGATCGGACAACACTAAATAAAAATGTCTAGTTTTTCCAAGGTAAAAATTCCACTGTGGTCTACAGGTCCTTCTATTATTTATATAAAAACTGGTAGATAATAATGCACTTCAGATGATGGGCGATATTTGGTCTGCTTCTGAAAGAGATGCTAAAACTCTAAAGTATATCCTCTGATAGGTTTGTTGGCCAAAATACAAAAGAGAATCAAGTTTCAAGACCTAGAAGAATCTAGAGAATATTCTTAAAATTATAACAACAAATCTGAAGGCAAGGCAGAATTGATGTTTCAAATAAGAGAATGTACTGAGCAGTGTTAATGATCAAGATAAATTCCACAGCCAGACAACTTTCAATCTTTCCCTGCCCTCTTTCCCAACATTCAATAAATCTCTGTTACATGAACATACTTCACATCTGAAATAAAAACAACAGCTCATTCATGAGGTTGCGAGATTAACTGAGCAATCAAATTTCTCCCACAAAGTTGGAAACAAAAAAAATTATGTTTGAAAGCCAACAGGACACATTTTGCTTGGTTTTATGGATGATATATGCATGTGTATGTTTAATCATGTAGCAACAGATGTCAGGGTGACAAGGAAATAAATTCTACAAGGAAGGTGATAATGATAAGCACTTAATATCTTGTTTGCTTTCCAAACAGCAAGGAATAACAATCAGACAAATTTCCATTCTCTGTGCTTGTCTATGCCCATTGAATTACATCAAGTTGTGACACTCAGTAAAATTTAAACAAATCCAGTTGGCCCACAACAGAGGCAATAGTATGCTGTTTATCATGATAACTTCATCATTATACTTTAAATCTGCATGTTAATAATGTAATATTATTATACAACAAGTGCAAAAGCATTGTTTTGAAATCGATAAGACTAATTTCAACAAATTTTCTTTCAACATTTATTTCTTAGTAAACAACAAATAATAATCAAATGGTAAATTTGTGAAAGGTAATGTTTTGTGATTTCCACTGAAGGAGGTGCACAGAATAGTTTCACCTCTCCTTACATCCCAATTGAGCTGTTTTCAATTCAATTTATTACTTCTCTTGTCTTAACTGTGGCAATATCAATGTAGGAACACCATGACAGCACTAATCTGAGATTCTACATCGCCCAGAAGATTTTAACGTAGAACTTGCACTTTACAAAAGAAGTATTTAAATTGGAATCTATACATAGAATAGTGTGGAAGCATGCCATTCGGTCCATCGAGTCCATATCCACCCTCCGAAAAGCATCCCACCCAGACCCTCTCCTTATGCTATCCCTGTAACCCTGCATTTCCCACAGCTGATCCACCTAGCCAACACATCCCTGGACACTATGGACAATTTAGCATCGCCAATCCAGGTTACCTGCACATCTTTGGATTGTGAGAGGAAACCAGACCACTCAGAGAAAACTGATGCAGACATGGGGTTGTGAGAAACAAAGCCCACTCACTTCAATAATTTCAGTCCGAGACAAGATCTGAATCAGTAGTGTCATTTATTTTACACTTGCAAGTGGGTGTGATGTCCAGTGTCTATAAGGCAGAGGACATACACACCAAATTCAATTCATACACAACATTTATATAATTTGATTTCTTTTGTTTTACACTGCTCCTCCCCTGTTTACATCTTCCACTTCCCGAAGACCAGCCCCCATTACCCCTGTTTATCTCTTGCCTTATCCGGCCTTGTCTGTGACAAAATGCTTATTTCTGGCCTCAAGTCTGTTTGACCTAATCCTGCTGTAGGTCATTTTTAGGCATATTCTTTCTTCATCATTATCTACCCCCTTCATCTGTGCCTTTCCCGAGGCCGTTCTGATCCCTATGACCCTTTTAATTGGGGTTTGTTCCTCTGTCTCTGTAAAAGTGGGAAACAGATGTTTATACCTACTGTTTGTACAGGCGTATCTAGCTTAACTTCATCCCCTCACAACATCTTATCTACTTGCCCGTAATGTCTACCATTGTTTTGCAGTCACATTTCATTCTGACATACAGTTTCAGCTAATACTAATATATATTTCCTCCACATCGTTTCCATTCTTGTTGACTCAGCTCGTGGCTAAAACAATTACACACTGATGTGAGTTCATTTTACTTTGTAAAATGGAATTGCAGAATTGCAGAAGTAACATTAATTTACCTACATCCCACAGGGTCAATGTACAAACTCCTCACAGACAGTCACCTCAGGGTGGAATTGAACCTAGGTCCCTGTCAGCATACATTCCACGTGTAAATGATCTAAAAATGACTCCACAGTATAATGTCAAACATCTCTTCAAATGACCAGTTTAAAAAAAACTTATCCCAAATTCCTAACAAATTTTTATGAGATGGCTTTGCCTGCTATTTAAATCCAGGCTTTATCCCATTTATTTCAAACAGTTTGGATTGGAAATTCAACAATGCAGCATTTATTCTTCAGGTAGTAAACAACATCCTAAAGTATTCAACCTGAAAATCAGGAAGTGTTTTCTCATTTGTGAGTCAGACTTACATTTGTGAGTCAGTCAATATGGGCCAAATGAAATACTCATGCAAATAATGGGTCAGTGTGTTGCAGCTTCCTCCACAAGATTGGTTTTCCTAAAGATGACTAACACAAGCTGTGCCTAGAAAAACCAAGTCTGTGTTGGGTAAGGGAATCCTTAAAGAGGATGCTCAATCTGATTTCATGTTCAGTACAGATGGGCCTCAATTTCAGTGTCGCTATCACTGCCAGTACCACCCATTCAGCATTGCTACACTGAGGGCACTACCAAGAGCCAGTGTCACCATCTCAATGCCCTGATCTTCCAATTCATCTGATTCACCAGCTTGACAATAGCAAAAAGCCAGGCTCTAATATCAGCTTCGCTATGGGTCTCATCATTCTGCCACGGAGATGAATAGCCAGCTCCAATACTTCCTTTAAACTCTGCAGCCAGTACAAAACACAACGTGTTCCATGAAGACTTGCACAAATCAATCTAGCAAAAATGTTTTAAAGGGGCTTCACATGTAAGCAATTCAGCCATGCCCTAACCCCACACCAACTCAATTTGAAGGCACAATGGAAGGTGCATTGACTGGCTGATCAGATTTTAAGGCAGCGAGCCAGGCAGCATTAGGAAGTGGAGAAGTCAATGTTTCGGGCGTAATCCTTCTTCAGGACTCCTGAAGAAGAGTGACACCCGAAACGTTGACTTCTTCACCTCCTGATGCTACATAGTTAGGCACATGTACATTTAAAGATCTTGAAAAGGACCTTTTCTGACCATTTTCTTCATCTCCACCATCCCTTTATTTCCTGAGAGCTCTCCCTCTTTTACAGATTGTGCATCCCACCTTCAATACAACTTTTGCCGTGAGTTTGATGCCACATGAGACAGATTGGTTGAGGGGAAAGTAAAGTCAAGAACTGTCTTCAGGCTTCAATTTCAAAGTAACATTATTTATTATGCTTTTGTATTAACTACCATTGCACGTGACAATCATATAACAGGTCCTGACTTAGTTACATCAGGTAATAATTAATCTGTCTTCAAGGGCTCATTTCCACATGCTCTCAGTCAGTCTTTCAGAAAGTCTCATTCTAACTCTGCCTGGCTTGTTGTGTTTTTCTAGCCTCCTGCCTGTCTATTTTGGATTCCAGCATCTGCAGTTTTTTTTTGTCTCTGATCAGATTTCAAGGCTGGTTACTTCTCCATTAATATAAATGGCTTAATTACTCTGCACACTATCCTTCTGATCACATTCATATCACAAAGCACAATATGCAGGCTTGCAAACTGCAAAGGATCTGCACTGGATAAAAATGCATAACATATTTGGCAAAGACAGAAGTTTGAAAGCACTTTGGAAAATGAAAAGCCTTTTAGGTTGCTGCAGTTTGAAATAATTGGCCTTGATTAATAACTATTCCTAAAAACCTCTCTGAAATCGATCTAATCTTACCAGACATTTCACATAAAGGTTTCTGGCATACGTGGTTGGGGGGTGGGTGTTCTCATTGAATTTTCAATGCTATTCATTGGGAAAATATTTCCTGCTTTCCTATTATGTTCACAAGCTATTTCTACTAACCTCAAAGGTATTGCCAGTAATGTCAAATTCAGGGGGTACAAAGGCACCTTCTGGATCATCTGTAAAGAAATAATAAGGAAAATCAATCACAAAGCACTAAAGTAATATTGCGGTACTGAAGAACTTTGAATAGTTCACACATGTACATTTAAAGATCTTGAAAAGGACCTTCTTTTACAAGTTTCTTTTTCTCTCCCATTCCTTTATGTCCTCAGGGTTCTCCCTCTCTTATAGATTGTGCATCCCACCTTCAATACAACTTTTTCCATGAGTTTGATGCCAAATGATGAATTTGGGTTTGAGACAGATTGGTCGTGGAGAAAGCAAAGTCAAGAACTGTCTTTAGGCTTCAATTTCAAAGTAACATTATTTATCATGCTTTTATACTAACTACTATTACACGTGATGAACATATAACAGGTCCTGACTTAGTTACATCAGGTAATAATTAATCGGTCTTCAAGGGCCTGTTTCCATGTGCTCTCAGTCTGTCTTTCAGAAAGTCTCATTCCAACACTGCTCATTCTATGGCATTTATACATAGTGAAATGCAGCTCTGTGACATCAACACAAAGTTGCTCTCGGGTCTTAATCCCTTTACACTACACTATCATCTTACTGGAATACAGAAAGATTATGACAATTCCTACAGGAAGCAAGTGACTAGCTTTGGTGACTTATCAAAGAATATCCCATGTAGACTTCATGACCTGTTTCAGGATTCAACACTTCTCTGACCTGGATTTTAGTGGAGAGGCATTTATTCATGATCCACTCCACTTAAGGACAAGTGGTCTGGCTGATGTCTTACCTGCCCACGATATTATAAGGGACAGCTTGGAGGTGGGCAGGAAGATGGTGGGCTAGCCACCCATTCTATTTTACATATTGCCTGTCACCTCAGCTTCATACTGACTTAATACTGAAATTTTTGTGTGCGAAACAATGAGTATTGACAGTCTATTTGTTACCAGGAACCATCACACCAAGCCTCCTCTCAACCCTTAATTAACATTCATGTGAGCTTTTGCAATATTAACCACTGGTAAGAAATGTGGAGCAGAAATCCTGCGTGACATTCCACCTTTCCTTGCCATGGAGCATAATGGTGGGTTGTAGTTGTTCCTAATGTTGCTCCACCTCACTCATTTTTCAGAGTAGTGTTATGAAGTTGAAGGAATATAGAGAGCGTGAATGCTGTTCTGAACTAAGAGCTGACAAGTGCCTGTGTATATGACTAGATGGCAGTCTCAGAGTGCACTAGAAAATTTAAAATATGTAACATTTGCCTGTGAAGTGGATACCTGAGTTTTCATCGCTGTTTTGACAACAAATTGAATTTAATCAATCAATTTAAATTAAATCAAATTAAATTATGCCCCAGGATACTAAAACCCAATTGAGTTTGAATTTATTGTTTTGCCAACATTGAACTGCCATTGAGAGAGACCTAAGAAATTAAGAAACACACTCTTCTAAAGGTACCTTTTCATTTGAAACATACTTGCAGTAAGAAGAAAGAAGATGACCCAGGACATTCAGCAGCCAGAAGAGCGAAGTCACAGAAGATGACCGCAGCTCTGTAGTTTTGAAATTAAGTTGATGTAATTTTAGTAAGCGTCTTATTGGAACAGCATGGAGGCAGATAATAAGCAGTTAAGAGAAAGAGTGCTTAGAATTGTGAATAGTTGTTGTTTAACATTCACTTTTAGAGTTAAAAATATATTGATATTATTTTCTTTAAATAGTGGAATTTGGGGGTTCTCTATCACTCATATTTTAAGACTACAAGGCGAGATAAGCTTTTCTGGGTGTTGGGTTTAATTAACAGATAGGTTCACTGCCGTGTCGTAACAGTAGAAACAGGACTTGGACCTTCCTGAGAGTTTGAAACAATGAAATAAAGATTAATAATCTATGATAATCAAGAAAAGTCTTGTAAATATATGAAGGGATAGCAGTGCACTCGTAACTATAGTCTACATGTAACGGAGCAATGTTCAACACTTCTGTGTTCTATGGTGAGCATAAAGACAAATGTGGACCCTCGGGGAATAGACAATGTTTGAATGTGTACTCCCATTGATTTCCCTCGACTTCAGGCTGTGAACCTAACAGATCCTGGTATTCTGATTGAGGATTTAACCATTACTAGGGAAACAAATCCACAAATTTTAATCTGAAGAAATACAAAAATACAAATTCAGGTCAGTCTTATTGTGTAACATTACTTTTTCTTTTTGGGTGCAGCTCCATTTGCGACCATTGGAAACGATATAGATAAAACATAAAATTCGTCTTTCTGAAGGCAGAATTGAAAAATTACAACTGCATTCAAAAGCACTTCGAGGTTCTTAGCTGAGTATGAATTTCTAGGGCCTTGAATACAGCCAGGCACAGACCAAAATTAAAAAGTGTATAAGCCAAGCAAACAGGTATCCTTACTCAAACAGTGTCTGTGTTTTTTTCCAGCTGGTGGTTTTCTGTGAGGTAGTGACAGGTGAACAACATATATAAGATAGCAACTTCAAAATATTGCACGACAGCATGTGGTAAATGGACTGGCATTTAAGCAGCCTTAAAATACCGAAATGAATTCAATAAGACAAAATGGGTCAGAAGACTTTATTCTGTCTTTATCATATTTCAGGGCTTATATAATCAACTTTGTCAAACACTAGTTTTTTCTGTAATCAACAACTGGATTCCAAGTCAAATCAGAGCCAGATATCAGCACATCAAAATGGTTTGAGGTAATGGAATTTCATATGATTCATCAATGAAATATAGAATTCAAACAATGTCATGTAGTATTCTCAATTAACACACTGGGAATAGATGCAGATGTAAAGATTATACAAAGAAATCATTTCTTTACTTTCCCAGGACAAGAAAACTGAATATGAATAATGAAGTCGTGTGTGCTTGGATACCAGGTGTGCAACTAAAGTAGAGTGACAAAATTTCACATTCTGTTATTTTTATTGGGCTCAAGTGTTTGTGACCAGTTCTTCTAGAGAACATTTGAAAGCTCCAGATTGAATGCAAGATATTTAAATGAGTAACTTCATCAATTTGACAGTATTATTGCAGCTTTATTTCTTTTCTGCTCTCCACCCCCATTTGTATTGGACTAAAGGGAAGGTCTATTGGGACTACAGCTCATATATACTTCAGACTAGTTCTAGAATAAAAAGAAAAAAAAAGCACAAAAGAGAAGTACAGAACAGGACAGGACGTTAGGCCCTCCAAGCCTATGCCGATCATCATGCCCTAACTAAGCTAAAAAACAAACTTTCTGCCCTTATTCGGTCCGTATCCCTCTATTCCCTCCTTATTCACATAACCATCCAGGTTCAGCTTAAATGTTGCCATTGTGCCTGCTTCCACCATCTCTTCAGGCAGTGCATTCCAGGCTCCTACAACTCTCTGTGCGAAAAACTTCCCTCACACATCTCCCTTACATTTCCCCCTCTCACCTTGAACCTGTGCCCCTGTGTAATTGAAACTTCAACCCTGGGAAAACGCCTCTGACTATCCAACCTATCCACACCTCTCATAATTTTGAAGAGCTCTATCAAGTTGCCTCTCAGCTGCCACCTTTTCAGTCAAAACAATCCTAGTATTTTTAACCTTTCCCCCAGAGCCAATGCCCTGGAGACCAGGCAACATTTGATGAACCTTTGCTGCACTCTCTCCAAAGTTTCCACGTCCTGAAAGTGTGGCAACCAAAACTGTACACAATACTCCAAATGATGCCTAACAAGCACTTTTTATAGTTGTAACATGATTAATCAACTCGTGTACTCCATGCCCCTGGCCGATGAAGGCAAGCATGGTTACAGGAGTGTTATCCAATCCAGATATTTACCATATTTCAAAAACCATCTTGACTTTTTTTTGAAAATGAAACTGGATTTCCTGTCTGCACACTTTAAGATAATAGGTGATATATTAGCTTTTGACACACTGGGAGTGGAAGCTTGCAGGAGAGCAGAGGAAGTCCAGAGGTTAGTGCAGTTCTTATCCTTCTTTTTCCTTTTCAATGCATTACAACATAATTACAGTGTTTCCAATCTATGAGCACAAGCAAGGGTGATGTCATTGACTGTTCATCTGGTGTCTGTTCATTGCCAGAGTAGTGTACCTATTGTTCCTGTGGTGAGTGTTGTTGCCATGGAAACTGTTGTTGCTGATCTATATCTGTTGTTGGAAACAGTGTACCTCCAGAAGTAAAGGTTATCTTGTGTAAATGGGGATGTGACAACTTCCAGATCAGCTATCTACCATGGAAGAACAGTTTCTCTAGCTGTACATGTGTTTGTGGTTCTGATAATATTGTGGTCATTGATGTTCACTGCTTATGACTTAGGGGACAATTGCTCTCGCAGTTGTCACATGGACTGACATTTGTTGAGACCACTGAACATTTGGACTCTGACTGGCTCTCCAATATTCAGGTCCGGCAATGAATCAGAAGGTTTATCAATGTGAAATTTGGTTTTCTGTCATTTCATCTTGATTTTGTCTCACACATTGATTGCTACTTCTGGCTTCAATAGATTCTTCATGACTGTAAAAATAGTTTAGATGTGGCACAACCTTAAATTTGATTAGACTACTTTCCATTTGTTTCCCCACTCAAAGAATAGTCAGTGGTGGATTTACTCTTTATGATCTCTTCAACAATTTTGCTGCTGCTCAGCCACTCCATATGACTAGGATGTGTGGAGATGATGTTTGGTGTTGAATTTCCCAATTCAATCCAATGCCCTGGATACAAATAAATCTAGTTGTCCTTTTTGCATAAACATTGCTTCAAGTCACTGGCATCATGCTGCAAGGTGACTTCATCATTGACACTGTAGTTCCTTAGTACTGTTGGTCATCACTCATTGATTGATTCTAGTGGTAGATCCTTTTTGTTCTGTGCCCAAATACCATTATGTGTCCTAAACAGGAAATTTGTACAGAGAATCACGCTCTGACAGCAAATTAGACAAGACAGCAAATTAAATAGTTCACAAATTCAACACACCATTGCATTGTTTTCAACCTATTGATCACTCAAACTCTGCTCTCATCTTATCAGGATCAGGGTGAAATCCTTTCACTATCAGTATATAACCTACATACTTGGCTTCAGGCTTTTCAAATTGCAACTTTTTTTTGTTCAGCTTCAAGTTCAACTGGCAAACCCTCTAGCAGTGGTGCTAGATTTTGATTGTGGTCATTCATAGTTTCTTACATCATGTCTCCATATCCACAGCCTAGCAGATAATCCACAAAACCTTCCACTCCAGGAAGATCATCACCTCATGCTGTCTGCTTTGCTATTTTTCTGGAGCAATGGAAATGCCAAACAATATCCACAACGTTAAAAATCACACAACACCAGGTTATAGTCCAACAGGTTTAATTGGAAGCACACTAGCTTTCAGAGAGACGCTCCTTCATCAGGTGATTGCGTCGCTCTGAAAGCTAGTGTGCTTCCAATTAAACCTGTTGGACTATAACCGGGTGTTGTGTGATTTTAAACTTGGTACACCCCAGTCCAACACCGGCATCTCCAAATCATGACAATATCCACAACCATCTGTATCTGAATGTGAAACAGCTGCTTTCACCGAGATTCAGTTGTCAGTAGCCAGCCTTCACATAAGCTTGCCACAGCAGGTTGTAACAAAATGTCTTCAATGGTTAACATGGGATAGTGAGATCATTTGAAGTTTTATTGAGGTCCTTTGGATACATTGAGTTTCCAGAGTCTTTTCACTTCTGCCATGCTGTTAATCCATCTGTGTAAGTTTCAATTTTTAATTACTCTTTTCCTTTCCACATCTTTTATCTAGGCTTTTGGGCAGCTCAAACTTTCCTTGGCAAATGCTGTGTTGGTGTCATATGGTCATCCACTTCACAATGATATTTAGATTAGATTTGATTCTCTACAGTGTGGAAAGTTTACCAGGAAGACACCTGAGATTTGTAAAAGGATTTTTTTTAATCTTCTTGGATTTACTAGGTAATCAATTGCTTGGTAACCTGTAAAGCACTGAAAATCTCTTCTGGAATGTTTAAAGTTTTTAGACTTCCTTTAACTGAGATGAATGGATTTGTGCTTAATGTCTATTAACAGAAATGCCAGACATTCATTCCCATTGTATTGGGCTTTCAACTTAGCTTGTACTCTTAGGATGAGTATTGATCCATCAAACAGCCTCAACAATACCTTTCAGGGTTTCATTTCTGGGTCACTAACTTGACCAACTTTGCATAAATCTATAGAGCTCATAGTGTTGTGTAAAGCACCAACCTTTGATGCTCTTCTTCTGCTGTCATTATTCAAACTGTCACAAACAATTTATCCCTTTTAGATGTGATAGCAGCAATCTCTTGTATCGTACAGAGTGCGATTTGTCAGTCTTTGGTTGACATCTCTCCTGTAGCCATCTTTACTGGTTTAGTTCACTTTACACTGGTTCTAGTTCATAGGAACATAGGAATTAGGAGCGGCAGCAGGCAATTCAGCCCTTTGAGCTGATTCTGCCATTTAACATGGTCATAGCTGATCTTCTCCTGGGCTTAACTCCACTCTTCTGCCTGCTCCCCATAGCCCCCTTTTCATCAGGAACATATCTATTTCTTTCTTGAATCAATTGTTTGATTTTGCCTCCACTGCAGTCCATGGTAGTGAATTCCACAGATTCACAACCCTCTGCCAGAGGTAGTTTCTCCTCATCTCAGTTTTGAACCTGCCTCCTCTCACGTTAAATCTATGATCTTCTGTTCGAGACTGTCCCACTAGGGGCAGCATCCATACAACATTCACATTATCAATTGCCTTTAGCATTTTATATTCCTCAATCAGATCACCCCTCATTCTTCTGATCTCAAGCAAGTACAAGCTTAAGCTGTTCAACTGCTCCTCAATGACAGCCCTTTCATCTCTGAAATCAATCTAGTTAATCTCCAATAGGTTCATATATAACATGAATATGGGGGTTTTAAAAAGTGAAATAAAAGCTTTCAAAATCTGTTTGGTATTTCTGCTTCTCAGTGAAATCTAGGTTTCAGTATAGCTGGCAGCACTCATTCCCCAGCACAGATAATAGCAATGCTATTCTTAACTGCTCAAGTTGTTCACTTACTTTTGTAACTATTTCATAATATGTTTTTGAGAGTGTGGAAAAAGTTCCAATCTTGAGTCATATTTTCTTTTGTTCACAAGCTTTTTGTGATTAGAAAATACATAACCATTTTGACACAAAGTTGCAGGCATTTTGTTTTACTCCTCGTTGATTCTTTCGGTCTCCAGCTCTCTTCCACCTAGGAAATCCACACATTTTCAGTTGCACCATCCCTGACACCATGTTGCAAGTGATGTGTGTTTAATGCTGCTATAAACTGCACACAAAGGCACTCACAGAATAGAAAGTACAACACAATAGCAAACCTGCTACAGCTTCCCACATCACTGAAGTGCCTGTCATGTAGGCGGTGTAGTTTGGCAGCGTGTTCCAGGATTGTGAGCCAGTGATGATGGCAGAATAGCAACAGAGTTTTAAATCAGAATGGTGTGCAACTTGGGGAGAATTTTCAGGTAAAATTACGCTCCTTCAAACACTAACCATTTTATTTCTATTTTTAAGCCCAGTCTAGAACACCATTCCTCAACAATTTCATTTTTCAGTATGCACATCCTAGTTTTATCCACTTCATCCCTTTCCCATCTGCTCATCTACAACTGACACACCTCATCCTCCTGTAATGCCATGCCTTTGCTCTCATACTCTCAAAAGATGCCTTCCAACTATATATTCCAGAGATGCATTTCTCCCACTTACTTTTCTTTTCTTTCCACCACTTCCCCCTTTACAGAAGAAAGCACAAAACATAAGCGAGAGGCAGAGAACTCAAAATAGGCCTCCAGCAATCTCACAGCTGCAGGGTAGAACAGGCTACATACTAGTGAAGTTTCAGTGTAGCTAGCTGCCCGGCCTGGGGAGTAGTCAGCTATTCAGGAACAGTATTCAAAACTGGTCATATGACATTCAAAACTTGATCATGTGCGCAATGTTTCCTTAAAACATTCTTATATTAATCATTCTAATTTATGTCATGGTTATTGACAGGGCCTTTAAGTATTTGAAAGGAGATGATCCGGGAGGATACACCAGCTGGTCAAAAGAAGTCCCTTCCTCTAGGGTTCACTATCACAGGATTAATTGTGAACTAGCTCAGATGCTCTCAGTTCAATGGCACTGACAAAACAGATACTTGGCTTCTACTTTGTGATGAAAATGTGTTGCTGGAAAAGCGCAGCTTGAACTGCTGTGCTTTTCCAGCAACACATTTTCAGCTCTGATCTCCAGCATCTGCAGTCCTCACTTTCTCCTCCTTCTACTTTGTGATGTATGAGAAGTTTTCATTTGTTGACAAAATGACAGTATTGCTGGGAAGGCCAGCAGTTGTTGCCCATTCTAAGTAGCCTTTAAGATGGTTGTAGTGATCTATCTTCTTGCACCATTTTAAAGTCCTTGTTATGTAGGTACACCAGCTAATACCCAAGGGAACACCAAACCTCTGATCTGCTTTTTGTGGCTCCAGCACATTGATGATGGAGAATTCAGAAATGATAATACCACGGAATGTCAGGGATAATTTAATGGACTCTCTTCTGCTGAAGTTGCACGTTATGTGGCACAATGGATCACTTAGCTCTGTCCACATAATATTGCTTCCTATCTTTAGCAAGTGTATGATTCTACAGTCATTGCAGGGTTGTCACCTCATTTTTAGTGTGACAAGTGATGAACAAGATAGAGGACAGTGAACAGCTCACGCTGGAGGTGGTGAAAACCTCCAAGATCTGTTCAGCTGGACACAGAAGCTGTGCAATGGGGATTGTCAATTATTTGGATACTTCTGAATGACAAATAATGTCTCATGTACTGGTTTGCATACTGTGCATGCTTACAAAGAGTCTCTCTTCAAGCATGTGCAGCATGATGTTGAAGGCCTTTGTGTGGGAGTCTTCATCAATGAAGAAAAGGTCTGCCTACACTGAGAACTAAATTTCAAAATCAGCTGAGTGTAGGCCTTCCCTAATGGCTTGCTCCTATTGAATGATGATTTGAACAGGCTGAATAATTTCACCTTCATCGGTTATTCAGTGCCTCCGAGAGTTCAAGGCTAACTAATGGATCATGACAGAGACAATGACGAAGAGAGACCTGAAAGTGGGCACTCTGCTCAAAGCAATTCCACTTCATCTTCTGTCCCCATGCCCTCCTTAATAAGTTGTCTCATACCTTGATAGCTGAGTCAGCTCCAACAAAGGTCTTTGGTAGGATCCTCGTGGGATCCAAAACTAAGGGAATGCCAGTACTACAGTGGAGACCTTAACAGTCTGCCACTCCCTCTGATTGGGTAGGAAAGGAAGAGTTCAGCTAGAGATATGAACATGAATTTATTTTCTCCCAGTTAGATTCACTACAATGTGAAAATGGGCCCTTCAGTCCAACAAGTCCACACTGACCATCCAAAGAATAACCCAACCAGATTCATTTCCCTACCTTTACCCCTGACAAATGCACCTAACACCATGGGCAATTTAGCATGGCCAATTCACCTGACCGACACATCTTTTGGAATGTGGGAAGGATCCCATGCAGACACAGGGAACCATGCAAACCCCCATGCAGACAGTCACCCAAGGCAGGAATCAAACGCATGTCCCTGGCACTGTGAGGCAGCAGTACTAATTCCTGAGCCACCATGCCAATGCATGGTGTTATGTTTGACTTTTAAGTTTGTTTCATTTTTAAGGACAACTATTGTTGCAATTCATTACATTTCTGTCTTGCTTATTGGTATTTGGTTTCTGCCTGCAAAGTAATGTTTTCAGCTGGGAAGAATGGCAATGCATAAATTGAAACCAAGCAATGTAGGGATATTAAAGGAATGCTAGTTTGTTTGGTGGACTGTATTGTGTTATTGTCATTGTTGGGGGCAGGGGTGGGTAGGTGATGGAGGTATGTAATATTTTATGGATACACTTGTCACATGACTGTTTGTGGGATCAAATCATAATGTGGGTAAACAGGCAGTAGTCAGTGTTACTAACAATGCTTTTCCCAGATATGGTTCAATGTTGTCCTGGAAATAGTTTGAAGGGGATATGTGCTCTGTTCCTTGTTTCTTTTTCGAGGAGAATCTTTCCCAATGAGCAGAAGGCAGCACACCTGAATCATTCTGGAGATCCTCACTAAGACACACTGAAGGGTGCTTTCAAAGTTGCCCAGGCATATCTGATTGTCACATGACTTCTCTCTTGGGTTTAATTGGTTGAGGCCCTCATTACTCAATTTAGAAACTGCATCAAGAGAAGACAGACTACCACAGATTGTAAGCTTCTTGATCAATGCTCATGAATCTTGCTCACAACTGTATAAACACCTTTTTAAAAGCCCCAAGTCTTGTTCAGAATATAACTTCAATTTGTAAAGCTTTAGTATCCAAGATATGTGTCTTTTTAAGCCATACGCATAAACTATACCTGAAATTCAAATCAGTGCTCACAATAATTAGAATATATGTGAGGCTATGAACTCTAACAGTCTTTAATATTCTGAGTTTGGAAGGAATCCCTAAGAACATTCCTTTTCAGGTCCACAAAGCTCAAACAGAATAAAGCAGTGAGCACTAAATGTAAACCCAGAGCTTCGTGGGACACATGAATATGGACATCTCAACTGCATAGAGTGAAATGCAAGAAGAACCTATTATGTTTTAGTTCAAAACTAAAGAGAGAATGTAGTTGACAGATTTAAGTTCTTAGTCAACATCTATCCAAAACAAATGTCTATATTCATTAAAGAAAAGACTATGTACATCCACCATTAATGGTTTACACAGTCGGTGGTTTAGACAGGAAATGCAATTAAGTCATGAAAATCACAAATGTCTCGTTACCATTTTTGATATTTTGATTTGATTCTATTATTACTGTCAAGTTCTGCCTGTATTGATCATTTCAGGAATGGTTCAGGTTTTATGTGTAAATGAAAATCACATATATATCTTTTTTGCCGTGATTTCCAAAGTTTTATTATCTCCAAGACTTTCAAGTTAAAGGGAGAATTTTCCAAAACTGAAATTACAATTAATTGACTAGATTATCCTCCCAAATATTTCCCAGGTTGTTTTGCCAATTAGCAAATGAAGACAATAAATAGAGTTCAACGAAAAGAAAGATTGGTCATCGAAGCTATTATACATTGCATCATGTGAAATCCTCTGAAGTTCACTACCATTTGTGTCATAAAAGGTTTTGAAGAGCACACAGTACTTACCACTCAGCTGCTCCATGAAGCAAACATTCCCATTAGCATTGAAAGCCAATGTATCTGGGGTGATACAGAGAGTATGAAAGAGTGGAGTGTGGGAGATGCTCTTCATTGAAAGGCAACATTCTAGGCAGGCTGCCCAGATATCCTGTTCACTGAGGCAGCTATCTCGTAATGACAGGATGTCAGCAAGGGACACATTCTCCTGCCAAGTAAATACATAAATTAAATAAGAAACTAACAGTGACAGCATGAGAAACAGGTTATTATTTTTAAATTTCATTTGCGTACAGCCACAGCCTATCAATATTACCCACATTCTCTTGGCTTCTCTGCAGAGCATTAAGAAAGGGGATCATCTTAATAGACAGATTAAATGTAGATTACTTAAATAAGAAGATTTAATTATACTTTGAGTCATCACCATTGATATGAACAACCTAAAAAAAGTGAATTCCAGGCAACAATTGTTCTAAAATCAAAGTTTTTGCCGTGGGTGGAGAAGTTTCGTCATTCACTTCAAATGCATTTATACACAATAACTTACAGCTTTTCCCAGTGGAGATTTCAACTCATGACATTTGTTTGAATTCGGCACCCTCTCCAGGGGATTAGTGGTGGCTGTGAAATGGGCAAGCGTTTTGAAAGCAGTTTCATCAGTCAGTCAGACTCGAGAATCATCACAAATAAAAAAGCAGGCAGTAAAATACGGCAACTTGAATTAAATTCAAAGCATTTCATACAATGCGAGTGAAAGACTAAAATGTAGACACAAAAGAGAAAATACTGGATTAGTGGTGCTGGAAGAGCACAGCAGTTCAGGCAGCATCCAACGAGCAGCGAAATCAACGTTTCGGGCAAAAGCCCTTCATCAGGAAGGGCTTTTGCCCGAAACGTTGATTTCGCTGCTCGTTGGATGCTGCCTGAACTGCTGTGCTCTTCCAGCACCACTAATCCAGTATTTGATTTTCAGCATCTGCAGTCATTGTTTTTACCCACAAAAGAGAAAATCACAAGTGCTATAAAAAGTAAGTTGCAAGGTTTGTGAAGGTTTGTAGCTCATGTTGAGGTTTAGGGTGTAGGTTTGCTCGCTGAGCTGTAGGTTTGATATCCAGACGTTTCATTACCTGGCTAGGTAACATCATCAGTGGCAACCTTCAAGTGAAGCGAAGCTGTTGTCTCCTGCTTTCTATTTATATCTTTCTCCTGAATGGAGAAAGCAAGTTACTTTTTAATAGCTGCAACGTTATTTTTTTCTGATGGAATTTGATTTGGGATTTCACATTTATAAAATTAGTTTTGCTGTGCATAGAGAGTTATAAAAAAACTCAAATTACTCCAGAGCGAACCAAGTTTAAATTTCTTATTGGTTTTTTGTGTGATTATAATGGGCAATTATGCAAAGTTAGCATCTTAAGTTTCACTTCCATTGGTAAAGCTACAAATAGTGCAGCATATCTGTCAGCACAAATATCAATTTTGGGATTTTAGTACTTAACTGCACATGTGTTGATGCTTGGGATTGTCAACAGTCTCACCCAATAACACCAGCAATTGCTGGCAGCTGATGAGATGGTTATTTCCCAATCAACAGTGCAGCTGTAATTGATTGGGGGGATTTTAATGCCACCTCCCCCATATCAGGTTTTGAGGTGGGACATCTAAATTCCAAGTACTCCTAGGGTTCCTATTCCAAGGGAAGGCCAATGCTGGCCATTTAAATTCTGACAATCACTTACTACTGGTTGGCCCTCACCAGAGGTAACATGGAGCTGCAAACAAGTGAGTACGACTCCGATTGCAAACATTACATTAGATTATGTTCTTAAAATGATAGCAATCCTATGCATATGTTCAAACAATTTTGAATAGGTTAGTTTGACAGGATCTGGGGTAACAAATGTTAAGCATGCACATACACATTCCACTATAGGTTATTATGAATGTAGAGCTCAATTCTTAATGCTACATTAGCATATGTTCCCAGAATTCTAAGTATACATTTTCTTTTGGCTGTGAAAATTGCAAATGAACTGTTTATTGCTAATCACAACATTTTGAAAGCATATTGGAAAGGACGCATTGTTTTGCAATGCAAGCAAGTAGCCTTTCATTGGGAAGCTTTCCTATGCATCTGAGGGCTACCCAGAAGCCAAATGAAAGAGAACTATCTGATATACCAGAGCTGAGAGGCCAGAGGTGACACTGTTCTCATGTGGATCTTTGGTGGTAGGAGGTGACTTGCAAAACAAGTTGTATGCCTTGTTTTTCAAACCATTTTTAAGTTCAAACTGAAAAGTACTTGTAACTCACGTGGTTTGTGGTTCTCAGTAACACACAACCTAAAATAGGATTTTGAGTTTTTTTTCTGTGCTAAGGTAGATCTCATAATTTTCAATAATAATAAATTCAAAGGAAGAAGTGACCTGTAACTCCAGCTGGTCAAATATTCACAATTTAAAATAATCATTGTGATTCAGTGTGCACAAAAGTAAAGAAATAATTCCTTGGGGTACAGAAAGAAATTTTTTAGAGAAGTGTTTCAAAGCAACATCAAATGGAAAAAAATCTGTTACCATAGTAACACAATTCCAACTTGTTTCCTATTGAGAACTTGAAATAGGATGCATAAATTAAATTTAGAATTGTTACTTCACTGTTTGACATATGCTGATTAACAATTACAGTTAAAACTAGGAACCAGCTTAAACGTTGATCCATGACAATTTTTCAACTGTTTGAAATTGAATTGCTATTTTCTTAACAGTGAATCATGTGATTAGATTAATAAAGGTTTTAGCAAATGGTTCTTTCAAATTCTGTGCAATGCCTCCGTTCAAACCATCAGTTACATCCTAAAAATGCAACATTTTTTCTACCTTTTGATAAAAGAAAGTTATATGTTTCAAATCAGTTTCACATTCCATGGACACATAAAATACCAACAAGATGTATGATTACAGGGTGTGTTGTTAGATACTCACAGCCAACAAAGTGACATCAACTGCATAAATAAATTGATGCTATTTTTAATGTACATGATTATATGTGATATAAAATAGGTTTACGTTATCTGTTAAACTCTGTACATTACAGGTTTTATTAAACTGTTTAAAATGCTTTATTGTGCAAGTAATCTGCTCTTTTGAAATTTCTCCTGAAAAGAAAATTGACAGTAAACGTTGCCTTCTAAACACTAATTTTCTTAAGCATTGAAACATTTGAACAATCCATGAGAGGAGATAACCTGCTTCCAGGATCTCATTCAATGTCACTCCCAAGCAGCTTTAGGGAGACGTGTAAAAAATGGTTCCAAAAGAAACAGGAATAGAAACAGACTGTTCATCCCTCCAGCCTGCTCTGCCATTCAATAGGATCATGGCCAATGTGACTTTTCTCTACTTTTCTGCATTATTCCCATAACCCTCGATTTCTGACTGATCAAAAATTTATCTCAGCCTTAGACATACATAAAGATTTTGCCTCCACAGCTCTCTATGGCAATGAGTTCTAAAGATTCTCAATCCCCTCAGAAGAAATTCCTCTTCATCTGAGTCTTAAATTGATGACCCTTTATTCTGAGACTATGTCTTCTGGTCCTTGATTCTCCCATGAGGGGAAACATCCTCTCAGCATTACCTTCTCACAAACTCCTTAAGAATCCTACATGTTTCAATGAAATCCTCTCTCATTCTTCTTAACTCCAGTGGGTTGAGTCTCAAACTTTGCTCATAAGACAAACCCTCCATACCGTGAATAATCGTAGTGAACCTTCTCTGAATTACCTCCAATGTAATGACATCTTTCATTAAATAAGGGGGCCCAAGCCATTCACAGTTCCAGACTTCCCTATTGTTATACTCCACCCCTTGAAATAAAAGCCAACATTTTACTAGCCTTCCTGATTACCTGCTGTACCCGTGTGCTAGCTTTCTGTGTTTCATACAGAAGTCCCCCCCCCCCCCCCCCCCCCAAGTCCCTTTATATTGCAGCTTTCGGCAGTTTCCCTCCACTTAAATAATATCATTTTTTTTGTTCTCTCTTCCAAAATGAAGACCTTCAAAATTTCCCACACCAAACTCCATTTGCCAATTACTTAACCTGTCAATATCTCTCTGTAAATTGTTTGTATCCTTCTCACATCCTGCCTTTCCTCCTATTTTTGTATCCTCTGTAAATTTGCTACAGTACATTTGCCTCCTTATTTCAAGTCATTAATATCTATTGTAATCAAATGCAGTTCCAGCACTGATCCCTGTAGAATTCTAGTGGTCACAGGTCACCACTGAAAAAGAACCACTTATCCCCACTCACTGTTTCTTGCCAATTAGCCAATTCTCTAGCCACGTCAATATACCACTTCTAGCACCATGGGCTGTTTTCTTGTGACTTCACCTTATGTGAGGTACTTTACCAAACACCTATTTGAAGTCCAAATACAACACATCCATTGGTTCCTTTCTATCTATTCTGGTTGAGATTTCCTCAAAAAAACAACTCTAATAAATTAGTCTGACAAAACTTCCCTTTCATGAAGCCATGCTGACTCTGCTTGATGAGATTATGATTTTCCAAATGTCCTGCTATTACTTCTTGAACAGTGGATTCTAATACTTTTCCAACAAGAGATACTAGGTTAATCAGTATTTAGTTACCCAGTTTATACCTCCCTGCCTTTTTGAATACGGGTTTCACATTGGCAGCTTTTTAATCCTTTGATACTTTACAGAACCCATGGACGTTTGGAGAATTACAACCAATGCATCTGCTATTTGATAGCTACTTCTAGGATCCTAGGATACATCAGGGTCAGGAGACTTATCTGCCATTAGCCTCACTAATTTGTCTAAAACTACTTCTCTAGTGATGTGATAGTACTTAATCCTTCCTCCATATTAATGGGATGTTCAAAGTATCTTCCACTGTAAACCTCACTTAATTTCTCCCGAGTTAAGGAATGCTCCATTACTCCAAAGCTGCTTTCTACATGGATGTCAGTGGAATCATTGTGGGGAAGTCAAATCTATACCCATCTCTCTGTGATTGATTGTTTGTGAGCAAATGTACTCAGTTGTTGCATTCTCCCAGTGTTTTATAAGAAATTAGCTGCATTGCTCCTACTTGCTTAGGTTAACAGGGCATAGGATTTAGTGTAAATAGGCTAATATAAACATCCATAATCATGCTTGTTTACAAAAGCTAGTTAAAATTACATGAAAACAAAGTGCCTTTACAACTTATTGAAAGCTTCTTAGCTACACTAACCTCAATTACCTTGTTGTAAATTCATCTTTACCAAGCTTGTTAGGAAATAAAAATGTCAAAAACAAAGTAAATTGATTGTAGAGCATCCATTGCAATATACTTGATTGGAAATTGGAGATTTCCCATCTTAATCGAAGTGTAGACAGTTACAGATACAGCAGTTACATTAAGAATACCCGACCCTTACAAAGGGAATGGTTGTAAGTTCTCATTTACGTTCATGCTAAGCATTGATCAGAAATAAATTGAAACTTTGCAACCAAATGACCCAAAATGCAATGCAAGTCCTTTTATGCTGTGCAAACATCACAATACAGATTTTCTGGTTACTAATGAAGGCATGGCATGTGTCTTTCACCTTGATAAAACTCCTTCCACAGAGTCTTAGAAGCCTGCACTCTGAGTCTTGCTGCTTTTCTGCCACAGATTTTAAATTGGAATTGGTGTCCTCTACTTGCAGTTTGTAGGGTCTGTGAACAGGGCTGGCAACGAGCAAACTGATTAACTAATCAAGATGAAGAATTCTCAGGACAGAATCAAAAAATACACTTATTATACAGAAGGTGAAATAATGATCAAGATAATCATGTGGGAGTGAAGGGGAAAACCAGCAAAACAAAAATTTTAAATAAAGCTAAAATCTAACATTTTAATTTTCTTCTGGGGAATGAGATTCTACATTTTTGAAATTAAGTCACAATTAATTGCAAGATTATTCAACAGAAATTCTGAGTAAATATATTACTAAAAATTCAGATATCCCTCTCTGAACAAGGCTTCCATTAGTCAGTCATCAATGAACTCGGCCCGGACAATCACAAAGGCCAACCTTCCATCTAATGAATCCATCCACCAGGCCCACTGTCAAGGAAAGGCTGCCAGCATTCTCAAAGATCCATCCCACCCTGACAATGTTTTTCTACAACCTCTATCATCGGGGAGAAGGTACAGAAGCCTGAACACACGCGTCAGCCAGTTTCGTAACAGTTTCGACCCTACTGTTGTTAGAATACGGAATGGACTCTCAAATTTTTAACATTCGCCTGTACCTGTGTTTTTGTTTTTGCCGCTGTTTACCTATTATTTACTTATCTATGCTTATTAACTATGTGACCTGCCTGTATTACTCGCAAGACAAAGCTATTCACTGTGCCTCGGTACACGTGACAATCGATTCAATTCAGCTTCAATTCATGGTGAGAATAATGTGTATTTAGTGCAAGTTCATGTTAAATCTGCAAAGATTACAACAAAGCACCAAATGGTGGAATGAGATTCCTCTGACAGCATGTTCTGGGTTTAACCTTCACAGGAGAAAGTGAGGACTGCAGATGCTAGAGATCAGAGCTGAAAATGTGTTGCTGGAAAAGCGCAGCATCCAAGGAACCGGAGAATCGACTTTTCGGGCATAAGCCCTTTTTCGGGAACCTTCTTCATTCCTGAAGAAGGGCTTATGCCTGAAACGTCAATTCTCCTGTTCCTTGGATGCTGCCTGACCTGCTGTGCTTTTCCAGCAACACGTTTTCAGCTTTAACCTTCACACCCTAAAAGACCTATACTGGCTAAGTTATACAGTGTGCATTTGACCCCCACCTGTCACCAGGTTTCGGGGGGAAGAGGGGGATGTGGTAAATGTCACCTGGAATCTCCGAATTGAATAGCAAGGGTTCCCTCAATGGGGAGTATTACTGGCTTTATTAACTACCTGCCACTGGTGGATGAGTACCCATCTTCCCACCCTCCGAAGCCACATCTTTAAAAATAGTCCACAAGTGGGAACATGCCAACTGTTGGCATGCAGTATAGTGAGAAAATAAACATCACATTACCCATTTCCACCTTGCAATGACTATTCTGCCCATTGATTAGCTGAAAAGTAAATAATATCTGATTGGTATTTAATCTAACATTGCTGATAAAATTGTAGGCAACATCCAACCCTACCCACCTCAAAAAACATATTCAATTCATATATTCTATTACATGATTATTTAAAAGCTTTAGTCATATCCTTTTAATGACTATCAGCTCACGCCCATGTCCCTTCATGATACTGCACATGTCGAGAACATTCTTAGCCCCAAAAGCACAGCATGTTATTGTCCTTATTAAAAGTCATGTACAGCACAGGGGCTTATTCATCAATCTTCTCTAAACGGAAATGAAATCTACTGATTTAGTTTCCCTGCCAGTATATTTTCGAACAATCCATTAAAAGTCATAAAGGCCTCTGTGGAATCATTAAAGTTGTTTGCATACACAGTCTCACTCCACTTATTAAGCCAACCGAGAAGGCTGGTGCTGGGAAAGCACAGTAGGTCAGGCAGCATCTCTGACCTGCTGTGCTTTTCCACTGCCACCCTTTTCAACTCTGAGTCTCCAGCATCTGCAGTCCTCATTTTCTCCTTATTAAACCAACCGTCAAAGGAAAACATTTATTAACCTCTGCTGAGTTACTTAGTCTCTGCTGAGTGTTTGAAATAACTCCACAGAGGCCAGCATCCCGTCACCAAGTCACCCTTTATTTCCACACCGAGTCCTTGGCACTGATCCAGCTCCCTCTGAGCCAGCTGTCAGAGTGAACAGTGCCTCGGAAATTCCTGTTCTTTTTTTTCTTTTCTTTTTTTTTTGAATTTTACTTCTTGCAAATAAGGTTCTTGCCAGTGAAGGGTGAGAGGCCTATTTCTCTATTCAACTTTTGGTTAGTGAAATAGCTGCACAGAGGCAAATATCACCAAGTCACCCATTATTAATAAGTGCACAGTATATGGGTTCTGACCAGTCAGCTCAAAACCTGTCCCTCAACTGAGGAGACTTTTTGAATCCCTTGTTTATTTTTTTTTACACTCAAGTGGCCAGTCACAACTCCAGGGTGTTGGTGGACACCGCGTGCTCCTTCTCCAAGGACACCCGGGGAAATTCCTGTTCTTATCTGTGACCCAGGGCCCCCTGATTGGACCAGCGTAACAGCCCCAATCAGGGAACTCATATTCTATGAGGTCCACCTGGTCGACCTGATTTCAATCACTACAGTGATAACCCATTTCATTTTTATTGAGCTACTACTGATATTAAATTACATTGGGCTCTTAAAGGCTCTAGTGTGAAGCTCCAATTCTAAACTTAACCAGCCAAAAGATTCAAGTCAGTCATCTGGTTTATGCCTCACCCAATTTTATTCTGCTCTGACTTCAAGACTGGCTTCAAAAGTTTAAAGTTACAATGCAGCAAGAAGCATTTTGCTCTCATCTGCTTATTATCCATTTGGCAACAATCAGTTTTCAGCAGCTATCACTTGCTCCTGATGTCTGAGCCAAAGAATCATCAAGCAATACATACTTGGACACATTTCACTGAGACAGGATCCCCATGCTTTCAGAGATGAAGGTCTGACCATTTCCCCTGATGTTATATGGCTGAACAACACAATTTGTATGTGCCAGATGCATAATTTATGCTGATAATGTGAAGCGCATTTATTCTCCATCCGTTAAAATTACTGCAGTTCCTTTTCTCCTAATTTTAGGGCATTCTCCTTGAACAAGGTCTTTCTGCATGAAACTTACGAGATACTGCTAGGCTCAGGAGAGTGACATTGGTTTCATGATTTTCAGAGCTGCTAACAGATCTTTGCAGTAGAACGGGTATAACTGCACACAATTTAGTTGCAGTCAGTTGCTGTTTACTTGGCTTAGACATTGTTAGTATGCAAGAAGCAGCCAGGGACAACCAACCTCTGGTAAGTACTGGAAGAGGAGGAGAAGCTGACAGTCGGTAAGGGTAGAAGCCATCACAAAAGGACAAACAAAACACCGTTTCATCTCATGATGCCAGCAAGAAAGTACATCGGCCCTATGTTAGCCATCACAAACTCCCTAGAGACCAATGCCCAAGAAGGAGCACTCCAAAAGCTCTTAGAACATAGAACATAGAACATAGAACAATACAGCACAGAACAGGCCCTTCGGCCCACGATGTTGTGCCGAACTTCTATCCTAGATTAAGCACCCATCCATGTACCTATCCAAATGCCGCTTAAAGGTCGCCAATGAATCTGACTCTACCACTCCCACGGGCAGCGCATTCCATGCCCCCACCACTCTCTGGGTGAAGAACCCACCCCTGACATCTCCCCTATACCTTCCACCCTTCACCTTAAATTTATGTCCCCTTGTAACACTCTGTTGTACCCGGGGAAAAAGTTTCTGACTGTCTACTCTATCTATTCCTCTGATCATCTTATAAACCTCTATCAAGTCACCCCTCATCCTTCGCCGTTCCAACGAGAAAAGGCCGAGAACTCTCAACCTATCCTCGTATGACCTACTCTCCATTCCAGGCAACATCCTGGTAAATCTTCTCTGCACCCTCTCCAAAGCTTCCACATCTTTCCTAAAGTGAGGCGACCAGAACTGCACACAGTACTCCAAATGTGGCCTAACCAAAGTCCTGTACAGCTGCAACATCACCTCACGACTCTTGAATTCAATCCCTCTGCTAATGAACGATAATACTCCATAGGCCTTCTTACAAACTCTATCCACCTGAGTGGCAACCTTCAAAGATCTATGTACATAGACCCCAAGATCCCTCTGTTCCTCCACCTGACCAAGAACCCTACCATTAACCCGGGGAAAAACCCGGTTTGTAAACAAACCTGTTGGACTATGACCTCTGACTTTGTCCAGCTCAGTCAAACACCAGCACCTTCACATCTAGAAGGTGTGAGTTAAGCAGGGAAGTTCTTGTTGGCATACAGTTGCAGATACAATTGGCAATTAAAACTCCTTACTTGATTTCAAAGTTACCACTCCATGTAATTTCTATATATCAGGATCTTTTTCAGTGCCTATCAAGGAATATATCTGAACTCTATCAAACTGCAGTCCAAAGTGCAATACACATGGTGTTTAAGCAGATTACAATCAACATAATGGACTTTTGTGGTGTAATGGTAGTGTCCCTGCCTTTGATCTGAGAGACTTGGCATCAAGTCACATTTGCTCTGGATACAATATCTCTAGTTAGTTAGAAAACATCAAAGAGCATTGTAGTTGCTGCCAGAAAATATCTAGAATTCACTGAACAGCAACTAACAATAACTTTCATAATAGCCAAAAGTTTGAAATTGGAATATCTTTAGTTTCTGTAGCTTCAAACTTATGTTACAGAAATAGGAACAGATATTATTCTATCAATGTTCAGACTCGATCTTTCAAACAAATAAACATGAACACGAGAACTCAATGGTCTTCTAAAGGTATACTTTTAAGAATCAAATAGTTTCTTTATTAAATGATAAATAATCAGAAAGGTCATGAAGTTACTGTTCCATCTGAAACTGCAACCGCCTTCATACTAGACAATAGAGTTGTTGGTCCAATATATCGATTTGCATTTCTGGCTTTCCCAGTTCTTGGGATTGTGTCTTTCAAGATAATCACATCAAGAATCTTACTTTTGGTTGTTATGAAGAACAGATTGTGCCATGATTGTTACCCACCCTTCTTTTGCAGTGACCAGTTTGAGAAAGTCATTCTTTACCAGGCATTAAAGCATCAAGTTCAATTTTCAAGGACCCACCTATTTTAGGTGCTTGCCTCAAAATGGGTGCCATGCATTTGCAATGGAACCGACAATGGTGCGCATTGGGCTGAGACTTTTACAATAAAGTTGGCATGTTTTGTACCAGTTAAAGAGCAGAAAATGAATACGAATTCTCATGGCATAGTCTATAATCCCCAGGACTGCAGAAGTCAAGTTAGAACCTTGGTCTTTATTAGATTAGATTCTCTACAGTGTGGAAACAGGCCCTTCAGCCCAACAAGTCCACATCACCCCTCCAAAGAGAAGCCCACCCAAACCCATTCCACTACCCTATATTTACCATGACTAACGCTGTGGGCAACTTACCAGCCAATTCACCTGACCTGCACATCTTTGCATTGTGGGAGGAAACCAGAGCACCTGGAGGAAAACCACACAGACACAGGGAGAATGTGCAAACTCTAGACAGACAGGAATTGAACCCAGGACCCTGGTGGTGTGAGGCAGCAGTGCTAACCATTGAGCCACCGTGCCACCCATTACTTACAGACAGGAACACATATGGCAAAGGTTTACTCCAAGAAGCACTCCAGTATCATATCCCAGTGAGAAGAAGAAAGAGCAGTACATCTTAGGGAAATAAAGGCATTTGTGAGTTAAATGCACCAGGACTTCTATTTAGATCACACACTTCCCACAGCATCTGCAAATCACTATGAAGGATGGCATATATGTTCAACATCCCTGGGAACCACCTAGGCTTGTCCTCACCGACATAACTACTACAGAGGTACATTTTTAGGTCATCTAATTCTTCCAAATCTTTAACCACAGAGGGTAAAGATATGAAAGAAACCTAAGGGGCAATGTTTTCATGTAGAGGGTGGTATGTGTATGGAATGAGCTGCCATTGGAAGTGCCAGTGGAGGCTGGCACAATTACAACATTTAAATGGGTATATGAATAGGAAGGGTTTGGAGGGATATGCAGTAGGTGCTGGCAGGTGGGATTAGATTGGGTTGAGATATCTGGTCGGCATGGGCGAGTTGGGCCGAAGAGTGTTTCCATGCTGTACGTCTCTATGATTCTACGACTCCATGTATGTGACCCAGCTAGTTAACTGCTAATAACTGCAAGAATCAAGTAACAGAACAGGGCTTAAGTCAGGGTACAAGGAACAACACTGTTCCTACATTAAAGATGTACTGACTTGACTGAGTGGTCAGTTTCAAATGTATGATGGTATTCGAGATGGGACGTATTCATTGTAACTTTATATGTAAGATCAAGACCAACTGTAGATCCTGTCAAGGAAGACACATTAATACTTTCTGGATGCTACTCTTGGGAGCATGAAATAGACCAGCACTCCTTTCATTCACTGAATTCAGTAGCAGTTATTAAACAGGAGCTAGATATAGTCACTGTGACAGCCCATAGATTCCACCTCATGCCTCACTCTACTTTTCCTGCATTTCTTACATCCCTCCACCTGCCAATTTGACATGCTATTCAATGCCTTCACATCCTTCCTAAAGTGTTGTGTTGAAAACTGAACACAAGTTTCCATTTGAGGCTGAAATGTATGTGTGCTTGCTGATGACAAATGCAAACTTTGATTTGATTTCTTATTGGTAAATGTGCTGGGATACAGTGAAAAATATTGTTTGGCATGCTAACCAGACAAATCAGACCATACATAAGTAGATCCAGATAATAGGACAGAAAGCAGAACATGGTGTATCAGCTACCGAGAAGGTGCAGAGAAAGATCAACTCTAATATATGAGAGGTCCATTCTATTGGATAACAACAGGGAAGAAGCTGTTCTTGAAACTGTTGGTACTTGTTTTCAAATTTTTGAATTTTCTCTCTGGATAGAAGAGGATGGAAGAGAATATAATCGGAATGGGAGGGAGCTTTGATTCTGTTAGTTACTTGCCCAAGACAGTGAGAAATATAAACGGAGTCAATGGAAAAAGGCTGGTTTTTGTGACAGACTGGACTGCAATCACAACTCTCTGTAACACACGTTATGAGGAGGACAAAAGAGCTGCAAAGCATTATAGACATATGAAACGAATGGGAAACAATGTGATAGGTGGAACATAATGTGGAGAAGTGAAAGCTTCTCCCCTTTGATGGGAAAATTAGAAAATCAGAATTTTTTAAAAAAGGTTTGAAACTTGGAAATGTTACTGTTCAGAGGGACTTGGGAGTACTGACACAAGAAACACAGTTAGCTTGCAGGTATAGCAAGCAGTTAAGAAGACAAATGGCATATCAGCCTTATTGCAAGGGTATTGGAGTGCCAGAATAAAGAAGGCTTACTACATTTGTGCAGGGAGGCTGAAAGTCTACATTCTCTGGAGTTTAGAAAAATGGGAGGTGATCTTCCTGAAACATGTAGAAGCTCTCAAGGTATTTGACCGAGTAATCAATGAGGTTGTTTTCCCTGGCTGGGGAATCTGAAAAAAAAGGGGCAGGTTGAGAATAACAATTAGGAGAATTTTCACAAAAAGTTGCAAATTTTTGAATCTCTACCCTGGAGGATTGCAGCTGCTCAGTTATTGAAGATACTTATAGCTGAGAAAGATGGCCTTTTGATCTCTGTGAACCAAAGAGACCAGGATGGAAAATGAAGTTGAAGCCAAGGATCAACCAAGATCATTTTAAAGGGTACAGCAGGCTTAACAGGCCATGTTGCTCTCCTTGCTCTCCCTTCTTGTGAATTACTGTTTTATAAAGTTCCATTATAACTTTGTTTCTTTTGAACTCGATTTATAAAGCCCAGCATCTCTCATGTCTTATTAAATACTTCCTCAGCCTGCCTCACTATCTTCAAAGATTTGTGCATATATACCCCAAGTGCCACTGCACCTGTACTCTCAGAAGAACTGGGTCCTCAATTTCATTTTTCTTTTCCGCATTTTTCCTGCATCACTTCAACTTTCGGCATTAAATTCCACCTGCCACATGCCTTCTCATTCCACAGCCTGTAACACCATCCTCCTGGCGTCTCTCAAAATTTCCAAGTTTTGTTGTGGCTACAAATTTTGGAATTGCATCTCACATGTCAAAGTCAATAACATAGATCAGGAAAAACTGTGCATTACACTGGTTCCTTGGGAAATGCACTCTGTACCACGGCTTTCAAAACCAAACTGGATAGCCAGCTGAAAAGAACAAAATGCAAGACTCTGAGGAAAAGCCAGTGCAGGAGCTGAGCTGAGCTGCTCTTATAGACGACCAAGACTGTAATGACTGGCACTTGCTTCTTTGCTGTGGTTCTGATAAAATATTTAAAAACCTTACGAAAATATAAAATAATAAATGCTTTTCTGCAGGAATTCACCACTGTTCTTTCATGAACTGGTTGAAAGATGTCATGTCAAGTTTTATTTTTGGGTGTGAGCATATCTGATTCCTGAAAGCTCCAGAAAATCTGATGCCCTACTGGCTCCTCAAATAACTGTACAACTTTAGCTATGACCCGAATACAACAGAGATTAAAAGCAATGTATTACTTATTCAGGTTAATGAGGGTGTGGGAGGATGGGAGAGAAAGTGGTTTGCTTGAATATCAAAGAGTTAGCAAAAGTTTGTTGTATGTCTTGCAAAATGACCCTCAATGAATACATTTCCCTGGAGGTTCACAGGAAGCAGCTGTTGTAAAAGATTAAGAGGCCAATATAATTTCAAAATAATTGCTTTCTAATTCTTGCCTAAGCCTAACAATCTCAGCCACACAACCTAAACCCCTCTGATATCAGTGTACCTCAGCTCCCTTCAATTCACCATTAACGATCTCATTTGCTTGATGGAATTCATCCCTTAAACATCACCTTTACAACCTTTCTCTTGGTTTTTATTAGCATTTTTGCTATTTTCCCTTTGACTACACTTTCACCACATCTCTTAATTATTCCACTTAATTAAACATTTGACTTCTCTCCAACTGAATCATCGTTTTTACTTAACAACACTAGGAACACCAGAAGGATGCAATTTGCTTTTTATTACTGTGGTTGTTTAACACTCATTTCCACCTGAAATTTATTCACCTTCATATCTAAGAGCAGTGCAAGTTTTAAGAGTCCCCAACATTAGAATCGCTACAGTGTGGAAAGAGGCCATTCAACTCATTGAGTGTGCACCAACCCTCTGAAGAGCAGCCCATCCAGACCCAGCCCCTCACCCAACCCCATAACCCCAAACTTACCATGGCTCATCCACCTGATCTGCACATCCCCAGACACAATGGGGCAATTCAGCATGGCCAATCCGCCTAACCTATGGACTATGGGAGGAAATTGGAGCACCTGGAGCAAACCCAAGCAGAACGGGGAGAACGTGCAAAGACAGTCACCCAAGACTGGAATCGAACCCAGGTCCCTGGGTAAATAGGATAGTGAAGAAGGCGTTTGGCATGCTTTCCTTTATTGGTCAGAGTATTGAGTACAGGAGTTGGGAGATTATGTTGGGGCTGTACAGGACGTTGGTTAGGCCACTTTTGGGATATTGCATGCAATTCTGGTCTCCTTCCTATCAGAAGGATGTTGTGAAACTTGAAAGGGTTCATAAAAGATCTACAAGGATGTTGCCAGAGTTGGAGAATTTGAGCTATAGGTAGAGGCTGAATAGGCTAGGGCTTTCCTTGGAGTGTCGAAGGCTGAGGGGTAACATTGCAGAGGTTTATAAAATTGAGGGGCATGGATAAGGTAAATAGACAAGGTCTTTTCCCTGGGGTGGGGGAATCCAGAAGTAAAAAGCATAGGTGTAGGGTGAGAGGGGCAAGATATAAAAGGAACCGAAGGGGAAAGGTTTTCATGCAGAGGGTGGTGCATGTATAGAATGAGCTGCCAGAGGAAGTGGTGGAGGTTGGTACAATTGCAACATTTAAAACACATCTGGATGGGGATATGAATAGGAAGGGTTTAGAGAGATATGGGCCAAGTGCTGGCAAATGGGGACAAGATTAGGTTGGGATATCTGGTCAGCATGGATGAGGGCTCTGCTCCCGTGCTGTACATCTGTATGACTCTATGGTGCTGCAAGGAAGCAGTGCTGACCACTGAGCCACTGTATTGCCCTTTATAAAATTAAGAAAATACTAAGCTGATGTTGCAACTTTGATTATCTCAATATAGTGCACCAGAAATTATTCATGAGCAGACGTTAGCAGTTCTCAAAAGCAGTAATCAACACATGATTGTGTATGATGTGGTAATGTCTGAAACACTTTTTCATGCTAACAGTGAACAGGAATAGCATATGTGGTATGAGGTACGACTGTGACTGCTGTGTGCAATGAAGTGTTAAAGACCCCAGGTCCTTTCAGTCATAGAGATGTACAGCATGGAAGCAGACCCCTCTGTCCAATCCATCCATGCCGACCAGGTATCCCAATCCAATCTAGTCCCACCTGCCAGCACCCAGCCCATATCCCTCCAAACCCTTCCTATTCATATACCCATCCAAATGCCTCTTAAAATGTTGCAGTTGTACCAGCTTCCACCACTTCCTCTGGCAGAGTTTTGAATTTCACTGTTTGTTAATTTTCCAAGACACACTCCGATATCCAGCGATACATGAATTCAAAACAGCAAAGGCAGTAACTGTGCAGGTTCTCTCTCTCTCTCTCTCTCTCTCTCTCTCTCTCTCTCTCTCTCTCTCTCTCTCTCTCTCTCTCTCTCTCTCTCTCCTGCACTGTCCTCACCATGTGCTTCCTTTGTCTGCTCTTCTCCCTTTTAAAACTGCTGTTGTTTTGACTTTTTTTTTTCCAAAGTTCCAAAACAATGCAACAGCATATAAAACAGTAATTGCTGCTCCTGGAATTCGAGCCCTCAGATGCTGTATTGGACTAGGTCCTTGCACAAAGGCCTGAATCCATGATTCATCCTGATTTTCAAGATTAACATCTATTATTATTTAATTTGGATTTTATTTTCAAAATCAAACTTTGGTCAACAGAAGGCCCTTGATATGTTTACATTCCATCTTGGCACTAAAAGAAGTAGGGGAAGAGAAAAAATTTGAAAAGGGAATGTTACTGGAGGACTGGCAGCCAACTAATATTATACCCATGCCATAGTGCATAGGTGAGGTCCTAGGAACTAAAGATCAAGTAGCATAGCATCAGTGGTAGAAAAGTAAAGGACCATTTATCCAAACTGAAAAGGACATAAGTGCCAGACAACTACACAAGCCGGCAAGAGAAATCATTATTTGATCTAATTCTTTCTGTCAATCCACTTGTTCTAAAAGCTCCATCTAGGAGAGTATTGATAGAAGTGATCACTCTATAATGCATGTTGAGGAAAAGTCTTGTCTTCACAGTCAGAAGACTGTCCATCATGTTATGTGCCCCTACTACCATGCTAAATGGACAGATTCAGAGCAGCTAAAAACTGAATATCCATAAGGTGCGAATGGTTAAGAACAACAGAATTGTCTCTGATCACAATCTATAACCTCAATGGCCCTGCATAACCTCACCTCACTCCACTACTACCATTGAACCAGGGGATCAATCCAGAATGTCGTGGACAAAATATGTGCTTACTTCATTTCCTTGATTAATATGTGTTGTAAGCAAGTGATATGTCTTTTTATATTCTTAGACTGTGGATCACAAATTAAATTAATTCAGCAACAAGAATTTGAGAGTTTTAAAACAAAAAAGTAATGTATTTTCACATGTATAAAACATATTTTTTAAAAAAGATGGCACCTTTCTCTTTGACTGGGACTCAAATGAGCTTTGAAAAGTCAACCCATTTCTGAACTTGATCCACAGGGTGTTGTTCCATTTTTACCTATTTATTTCCAAATAAGAAATATGCTTCCTTGTCTGTCTGTCAACGTGTGTTTGAAATTAAGGCGTTCTAGTTCAATTTGGAATACAAATATGGTGGTTAACCACCTTTGCCACTTGTTTAAAGAATAAGTCTTGCTTTGGATATATAAGTTTTGTATGACATCATTAAAGAAACCTGTTGGACATCTTTTCTTTAGTTATTACTACAAAGGCAAGACAAATTGGTCAATTTTAGTGATTAAATAAAACACTTCTGTACACCTGGTGGAGTAGTAGGGCTTGATTACCAGTTCCGATCAGAACTGGCAAATCTTCAAAAGGTTTACAGAAAATAAAAGCTCCATGTAGGGATTATTGTCATTGCTTACATTGAATTAGTGCTTGATCGAAAAGTTAGTATTCAGGCACATCATATAATCAAGAATGCTAAAGGAACCACATCCTTTACTATGAGAGAAACTGAACACAAAATAAGGACGTTATGCTTCTTTTATACAGGGCATTGAGGAGACTACATCTCAAATACCATGTAAAGCTTTGATATTATTTAACAAAGTAGACATGAAAAAGGGGTTTCCTCTCATGGGTCAGTCCAGAACTGGGGCTCTGTCTTAAAATTAGGGGTCACCCTTTTAGGACGATGAGGATTTTTTTCTTTCTCTTTCTCAGAGTTGTGTGACTTTGTAACTCTGCCTCAAAATGTTGGGCTGTTGAATATTTTTAAGACAGATTTAGATAGATTTTGTTAGGCAAGTGAATTGCAGATTGATGGGAATGTGGAGTTCAAATCACAAACAGATCATCTACGGTCTTATTGAATGGTGGCACAGGCTCAATGGTGAATGGTTTATTTCTGCGCCATTGTGTATGTTTATTTGTAACATACAAGAGCTTGAGAGGAGTGCAGAATAATATTTTTGAAGCTGCAGCAGGTGCACCTGAAAATGATGAAGCCGAGAGACAACTCCACAATCAAGGGATCAAGTTAAAGTTCTGAAATCTTCTCACACTCAGTATGATGGTGATGAACAAAGAAACACAACTAACCAGGATAAGGAAGTTAATAAATTTCTCATCTTCAATACAGCATTCAAAATCATCTTCAACCAGAAACATCAAGTGAATGATCCTTCAGGCACTATCACCATGGGTGCCAGTCTTCACCCAATTCAATGCATCATTTGTGGATTTCACAATGGCCAAGGGCACTGAATACACCAAAAGTTATGGGTCTCATTCAACACCCTGCTGGTGTGCTGAAGATTTGCACTCCAGAACGAGCGCTAATCATGGTGATTCAGTATATCTACAACATTGCCATCTGGCATTCAGTCAAAATAGAATATTGTCCTGATTTTTTTTCTTTTGAGAAAAAGCAGGGCAAATCTACTAAGTTCAATTACGACAATATGTCCTTCCTCTGAAACATCAATGTGATTAAAGCTCTAATCAACAGTGCTATTAAATAACACCTATTCATCAATAACCTACTAACCAATGCACAACTTAAGTTCTGCCACAATCAGACAGCTCCAAGACCTCAAAGTGTGTTAATGGTATATCAACTGAGTGTTCAGATAGTGCGCATTAACTAGAAATTCATGTGTGTCCTGATAACAGACTCTTGTGGTGCAGTGCTATTGACGTGATCTCTGGGCCATGAGATATGGGCTCAAGTTTCATCTGCTCCAGAGGTGTGTAACAGCACTGCTGAACAGGTTAGTTGGAAAAACACATGTGGGCCATTATAAATGGAAGCAGACAAAGTGTTGTTATTAAGTTTTGAAGGTGTATGTTTTACTGTCTGTTCCCTTAAGTAAAAGCTTGTTAGTATGTAAGGACAGCATCCAATCCAAGCCAAGCACAATGTGGTTGTAGCATTTTCCGGAATCAAGATATATTTAACAGGTCTCAAAGCTTCTTCAGTGGCAGCTCCTACTTCTATGATCCCCCGCTACCTAGAATAACAAGGTCAGCAGGTACACCACCTCCAAGTTCACTTCCAAATCTCTGATATACAGTATCAAACGAACATATACATGCTTCTAAAGTTACACCACTCAAACTACTCACAGTTCTCACTTTCCACTTGTTGAAAAAGAACTGCAAACTCTAAGTCACTAGCTATGTATTGGATAATTGCTTCATCAACCAATACACAAAGCTCACTACAGCCATATATACATAACAATGTGTGACTGGTAGTCATGTCAACTGTGAGACAACACTCAAAATATAAAACAGTTACAATTACATGACAATAGGGAATCTGGCATAAAACGTGATGCTAAGCTTCAATATCAAGGCAAAATCGAAGAAAGTACTGGACAGAAACACAGCCACACTCCCATATATCCAAAACCAGGTTTGTGTTGCAATACATTGTTTGCTTATTTCTCATGGTTTGTGCACAGTACACCTTTAAGAGACATGCTTATGATAGCTTCATTGTATTACAGCATCTGACCTGAAGCAGAACAGTCGCAGGCCACTGACGTCAGTGAAAGCATGCTACCCTTTGTAAGTGTAGAGTTTAGTATTAGCCGAGACAATGAAGTGCCCATGACTAGAGCAATTATATATAGTCAACAGTTGAAGGTTTCAATACCATGTCCCCATCTTTTAGATGTTATGTTACGGAAGCTAACATAACTGGGGAGTATTGCTAAACAAAGAGACCTTGGAGTGCAGGTTCTTAGTTCCTTGAAAGTAGAGTTGCAGGTTATATAGGATAGTAAAGAAGGTGTTTGGTATGCCTTCGCGTATTGATCAGAGTATAGGGTATAGGAGTTGGGAGATCATGTTGCAGCTGTCATGTAGGCCAGTTTTGGAATATTGCGCACAATTCCGTTCTCCTCCCTATCGGAAGGTTGTTGTGAAATTTGAAAGGGTTCAGAAAAGGGAATTTGCCAGGGTTGGAGGATTTGAGTTATAGGGCCAGGTTGAATAGGCTGAGGCTATTTTCCCTGGAATATCGGAGGCTGAGAGGTGACTTTATAGAGGTTTATAAAATCATAAGGGGCACAGATAGGACAAATAGACAAGGTCTTAGCCCTGTGGTAGGTGAGTCCAGAATGAGAGGTCATAGGTTTCGGGTGGGAGGAGCAAGATATAAAAGGGACCGAAGAAGCAACTTTTTCAAGCAGAGGGTGGTTTGTGTATGGAATGAGCTGTCAGAGGAAGTGGTGGAGGCTGGTACAATTGCAACATTTAAAAGGCATCTGGGTATGTGAATAGGAAGGTTTAGAGGGATATGGGCAAATTGGACTAGATTAGATGAGGATATCTGGTCGGCATGGATGAATTGGACCGAAGGGTCTGTTTCCATGTTGTACATCTCTGACTCTATAAGCACTGCTGCATCAAGCACAAACAGCCAGCTGATGACTAAAGCACACACCATGGTTGCACTTCAGCAGTGACTGTTTATCAAAGAGTTTAAACTTTCATTGGTGGAATCTTGGAAACCTTTTTGGACATCAGCTAGATGTCAGGCTAGCCTTCAAAGACTTCAAAATAAAAACAGCCACAATTTGTGCAAGTTGACAGCCACAGATTGACTAACAAAAAGATATAATGATCTTCTTTCTGCTCAAAGTACAGCCTTATTCAACTGGAAGACCTATAGCTCTTAAAACCAAACAAGCCAACCAACAACCTGCTTTCTGATTTAAAATGTTTAAAAAAATAGAAAGCTTCTTACAGCATTGATACAGAGGTCCCCTGAAAGAAATACATTATTTTAAAACCCTAAAAGAAAGCCTTCTAAACTCATCAGTATTACTTGTGTATAAAGATCGGTTGGTTCCACCATTTTGTCTCTCCAATTCAGTGCAGAAGTAAAGGGAAGACCCCATGACATCCCCAAACATTATTTGGTATGAATGCTGCACAGTAGCAGAAGTCTTCCACTGCCAGCCTGTATTTTTTAAAGGACTAGTTTTTAAAAGCGATCTAAGTCCAATTAAAGGGCAGCAACACTGAAAAATAAAGTGAAATGAAAGCAGAAGGAGGAAAGAATAAAAAGGAGAGAAAAGCAAAATAAGCCAAAGAACGCAACAAGCGACAAATAAACCCAGCACACTCTTTCTAAAAATGAAGACCTTTTACAAGAAATGGAAGCCAAACATTACAGTATAGATTGGGTACCTTTACTGAATTACAGCCATTTAAGCGACAAGGACCTGTTCATATTACTGATTAAATCATTTTATTTACTGACAAATGATCCCAAAAAGAGCCCTGAAAATCTTGCTGGTTGTTGACCAGAATTAATACACCTGGTCTGGTGTTTTTGTGGAAAATAAGAAAGATCCAGAAAAAGTCTGGAAAGGACTCCAGGACAAACTCAGGGTAAGAATTAATTTCAGGATTAACAGACTCTATCTCCTGTCACAGCCAGAACCTGTAAGAGTCAACTGACCAGCTTGTAAGATGACGACGCAGTCAAGGGTATGGGGGAATTCTCTGATGAAGAGTTATCAGGGAAGCTCATCAAATTAGTAATCACTTCTATGTTGATTAATGTCTTCAGGAAGGATATTCTGAGCAAAGTAAAGGGTAATACCATTGATATATTATTTGAAGATGAATACAATTGTGAAGTCAGTGACAGGCCAACAACAATTACATGCTGTGGTTAGCAAAGCACACCAAACCACCAAGATGTGTCATAGATGTGGTCTCATGGTGGCTCAATGGTTAGCACTGCTACCTGACAGTGCCAGGGACCCGGGTTTGTGCTAGCAAGTGCTGGCAAGTGGGACTGGATTAATTTAGGATATCTGGTCGACATGGACGAATTGGACCGAAGGGCCTGTTTCCATGTTGTACATCTCAATGACTCTATGTTCTGAAAGGGTGGGTCAACATATTTTAAAAACTAAAATCAACACAGGAGCTGGTACCAATATATTAGCAATATAGATCCTGAACAACACATTCTTTAGCAAGTGACACTTCACAATACCACCCTTGAGAGATGGTCTTGTGGTTTATATTGGATCATCGATTCCATGCCTTGACAGAATCACACTGCCATGCTAAGGTACAAGCTCATCTTGACTTCCTGAAATCTTCTACCTGTTAAATACCAACTGTCCAGCAGTGGCAAGGCTACCAGTCTACACAGATTTCAGTCATCAGAGTTCATGACATTCAACCCACATCCACTGTTGTTGCACTGTCTACACGTATCACATCAAATCAAAAATCATGCAACACCAGATTATAGTCCAACAGGCTTATTTGGAAGTACTAGCTTTCGGAGCATTGCTCCTGTGTCAGGTGGCTAGTGGGGCAGGATCATAAGATACAGAATTTATAGCACAATATCATAGTGTCATGCAACTGATATGATATATTGCACAAACTTAGATTATTGTTAAGTCTTTCATCTTTTAGAATGGGTTGCAGGTTTTGATTCATCAATATGTTGTCCCAGAACTTCTTTCAAGTCACATTCTTGAGACAACTTAAGGTTTTATAAAAAAAATGGTGACGGTGGATCAGTGGTTAGCACTGCTGCCTCACAGCACCAGGGTCCTGGGTTCAATTCCAGCCTCGGGTGACTGTCCGTGTGGAGTTTGCACATTCGCCCTGTGTCTGCATGGGTTTCCTCCCACAGTCGTTTCCCAACAACTTGTGCAGGTCAGGTGAATTGGCCATGCTAAATTGTCCATAGTGTTAGATGCATTAGTCAGAGGGAACTAGGTCTGGATGGGTTGCTCTTCAGAGGGTTGGTGTGGACTGGTTGGGCTGAAGGGCCTGTTTCCACACTGTAGGGAATCTAATCTAACCTCAGCTCATCTCCATGAACATCAAACCAGGTGAGTTGAGGGCATTCTCAAAATTGATATGTTGCGCTTTGGCCAAGGCCAGTGTGATCAGTTACAATCAGCATCTGCAAGAATTGCAAAAGAGCATTCTCCTTGGTTGGCCAAACAGTGTCTGAGAAGTGTTGTTAACTTTGACCAAACAGAGTTGAACTTGGTATATCACAGCGAGTCATTTTCAAGGGCAAGTCCTAATACCAAAGAAATTGTCATGACATCACGATCTTGTAACGGCAGGGATACATGGGTTTTTAATGTGCATGAAGGTTTATAAGCAAATATGTGTATTGGTCAGGAATGAATTTGGATATTCAACAACTTGTGAGGCATGAAAGATAAACCAACCCCAACAGTAGAGGGAACCTCTATATCCACACGATATTCCATCCACTGCTTTGGATGAAAACAGCAAAACTCCCTCACTCATAGTGCAAACAGATTATATCTTTATGACAGATCACTTCTCCAAATTTCCCATTGTTTGTTGACAAAGCAACATAAAAAGTGCAACCATCACTAACACAATTACCATTGTTTTCTGTTTATTCAGTATTCCTGAATGGATAGTGACTGCCAACAGACTGTAATCCACTGACAAATTGTTTGAAGACATGGGCCTCTCCCCACGTAGCACCCATATCGCATTGTCATTCCACTATCTTCACTTAAATTGTCTAGCAGATGATATGGTTCATACAATCAAATCAGCGATCAAGTGTTGCGCAAGAAAACAATATTTCTACATTGCATCACTGCATTTTAGAGTCTTAGAGGTACAAAACAGAAACAGACCTTCAGTCCAACTTGTCCATGCCGACTAGGTATACCAACCTAATCTAGTCCCGTTTGCCAGCATCTGGCCTATATCGTTCCATACCCTTCTTATTCATACACTCATCCAGATGCCTTTTTAAATGTAATTGTACCAGCCTCCACCACTTCCTCTGGCAGCTCATTCCATACACAACCTCCCTTTGCATGAAAAAGTTGCTCCTTAGGTCACTTTTAAATCTTTCCCCTCTCACCCCAAGCCTATGCCCTCTAGTTCTGGACTCCTCCATGCCAGGGAAAAAACCTTGTCAATTTATCCTATCCATGCCCCTCATGATTTCATAAACCTCTAAGGTCATCTGTCAGCCTCTGATTTTCCAGGGAAAATAGCCCCAGCCTCTCCCTGTAGCTCAAATCCTCCAACTGTGACAACATCCTTGTAAATATTTTCTGAACCCTTTCAAATTTCACAACATCCTTCCGATAGGAAGGAGACCAGAACTGCATACAATATTCTAAAAGTGGCCTAACCAATATCCTGTACGGCCACAACATGACTTCCCAACTCTTATACTCAAACATACCAGACGTCTTCTTCACTATCCTATCTACCTGCAACTCCACTTTCAAGGAACTATGAACCTGCACTCCAAGGTCTCTTTGTTCAGCAACACTCAACAGGACCTTACCATTAATTGTGTAAGACCTGCTCTGATTTGTCTTTCCAAAATGCAGCACCTCACATTTATCTAAATTAAACTCCATCTGCCATTCCTTGGCCTAGTGGCCCATCTGATTAAGATCCTGCTGTACTCAGAAGTAATCTTATTTGTTATCCACTACACCTCCAATGTTGGTTTCATTCACAAACTTAATAACTATACCTCCTATATTCACATCCAAATCATTTATATAAGTGACGAAAAGCAGTGGACCCAGCACCGATCCTTGTGGCACACCACTGGTCACCGACCTCCTGTCTGAAAAGCAACTCTCCACCACCCTCTGTTTTCTACATTTGAGCCAGTTCTGTATCAAAATGGCTAGTTCTCTCTCTATTCCATTTGATCTTTCAGGGACTGCCACACCCAGCTTATGTTCACATGGAAAGTGCAAATGAACTTGCCCAGCAACAAACTGTCTGACAACTCCTAGACCCAAAAATTCTCATTGAAAGCCAGAGGATAGTGAAAGAGATACATGATCTGCAAGCACAAATGCGCATTGGGTAGAGAGTAAACCAGAAATCCAAATGTAAATACTTGGATACCATCAAAGATTTTTAGAAAATGTAACTCACCCAGATTGTTGAAGTCCGCGCTGATCATAGTGCTAAAATGTGAAGGAGCAGAACCAGCTCAAACCAGTGTATAAAATGCCAATCAGGCACAAAACGAATGAGGAACTAATCTGATGCTGATTGTATGGGGATGATGAGTGACAGCAATCAGCAGGAGGATAACCAGGCTGTCAACAAAGAGCAACCACAAAGAATACATGCCTTTCCAGGTGGGGAGACAATTACCAGATCAGGACAAGTTGTCAAACCACCACTTTGTGAGATTAAAGTGTAAATTGTAAGCTCATTTTATGTGTTTGTAAAATTATTCATTAAGGAAACATGCCTGTGTACACCATTCATATCAGTTTGGGATAATTATTGCCTTTGGAAAAATGGGGATGTTGTGGTATTTCTCACAGATAGTATGCAGTATATCTTTAAGAGACATGACTGTGAAGGCACTACAGTATCATAGATTATAATCTGAGATCAGAAAGACCTTGGATTCCATTTTAACTGGGACCACGTGAAGCATGACGTATTCAGACCATAAGACCATGAGACATAGGAGTGGAAGTAAGGCCATTCGGCCCATCGAGTCAACTCCGCCATTCAATCATGGCTGATGGGCATTTCAACTCCACTTACCCGCATTCTCCCTGTAGACCTTAATTCCTTGTGACATCAAGAATTTATCAATCTCTGCCTTGAAGTCATTTAGTGTCCCGGCCTCCACTGCACTCCGTGGCAATGAATTCCACAGGCCCACCACTCTCTGGCTGAAGAAATGTCTCCGCATTTCTATTCTGAATTTACCCCCTCTAATTCTAAGGCTGTGTCCACAGGTCCTAGTCTCCTCGCCTAACGGAAACAATTTCCCAGCATCCACCCTTTCCAAGCCATGTATTATCTTGTAAGTTTCTATTAAATCTCCCCTTAATCTTCTAAACTCTAATGAGTACAATCCCAGGATCCTCAGCCATTCCTCGTATATTAGACCTACCATTCCAGGGATCATCCGTGTGAATCTCCGCTGGACACGCTCCAGTGCCAGTGTGTCCTTCCTGAGGTGTGGGGACCAAAACTGGACACAGTACTCCAAATGGGGCCTAACCAGAGCTTTATAAAGTCTCAGTAGCACATCGTTGCTTTTATATTCCAACCCTCTTGAGATAAATGACAACATTGCATTCGCTTTCTTAATCACGGACTCAACCTGCATGTTTACCTTTTAGAGAATCCTCGACTAGCACTCCCAGATCCCTTTGTACTTTGGCTTTATGAATTTTCTCACCGTTTAGAAAGTAGTCCATGCTTGTATGCTTTTTCCAAAGTGCAAGACCTCGCATTTGCTCACATTGAATTCCATCAGCCATTTTCTGGACCACTTTCCTAAACTGTCTAGATCCTTCTGCAGCCTCCCCATTTCCTCAGTACTACCTGCCTGTCCACCTAACTTCGTATCATCAGCAAACTTCGCAAGAATGCCCCCAGTCCCTTCATCCAAATCATTAATATATAACGTGAACAGCTGCAGCCCCAACACTGAACCCTGCGGGACACCGCTTGTCACCGGCTGCCATTCTGAAAAAGAACCTTTTATCCCAACTCTCTGCCTTCTGTCAGACAGCCAATCCTCAATCCATACCTTGAACACCATGGGTCCTCACCTTGCTCAGCAGCCTCCTGTGTAGCACCTTATCAAAGACCTTTTGGAAGTCTAGATGGACTACATCCACTGGGTTTCCCTGGGCTAACCTACTTGTCACCTTCAAAGAATTCCAACAGGTTTGTCAGGCACGACCTCCCCTTACAAAATCCATGTTGACTTGTTCTAATCCAACCCTGCTCTTCCAAGTGTTTAGAAACCTCATCATTAATGATGGATTCTAGAATTTTACCAACAACCGAGGTTAGGCTAATTGGCCTATAATTTTCCATCTTTTGCCTTGATCCTTTCTTGAACAACGGGGTTACAACAGTAATCTTCCAATCATCCAGGACTTTCCCTGACTCCAGTGACTTTAGAAAGATCTCAACCAATGCCTCCGCCATTTCCTCAGCCACCTCCCTCAATTCTAGATGTAGCCCATTGGGGCCAGGAGATTTATCAATTTTTAGACCTTTTTTGCTTTTCTAGCACTCTCTTTTGTAATGGCAACCATACTCAACTCAGCCCCCTGACTCCCTTTAATTGTTGGGATATTACTCATGTCTTCTACTGTGAAGACTGACGCAAAGTACTTAAGTTCTCCAGCTATTTCCTTATCTCCCATCACTAGGCTTCCAGTATCAGTTTGAAGTGGCCCAATGTCTACTTTTGCCTATTGTTTGTTTCTTATGTATTGAAAGAAACTTTTACTATCATTTCTAATATTACTGGCTAGCTTACCTTCATATTTGATCCTCTCCTTCCTTATTTCTCTCTTTGTTATCCTCTGTTTGTTTTTGTAGCCTTCCCAATCTTCTGATTTCTCAGTGCTCTTGGCCACTTTATAGGACCTCTCTTTTTCTTTAATACATTTCCTGACTTCCTTTGTCAGCCAAGGCTGTCTAATCCCTCCCTGGATAATCTTTCTTTTCTTGGGGATGAACCTCTGTACAGTGTCCTCAATTATACCCACAAACTCCTGCCATTTTTGCTCTACTGTCTTCCCAGCTAGGCTCTGCTTCCAGTCTATTTTTGTCAGTTCCTTTCTCATGCCCTCATAATTACCTTTTATTTAACTGTAACACCATTACATCCGATTTTGCCTTCACTCTTTCAAACTGCAGACTGAACTCTACCATATTATGATCGCTGCTTCCTAAGTGTTCTCTTACTTTAAAATCTTTTATAAAGTCTGGTTCATCACATAGCACTAGGTCCAGAATAGCCTGCTCCCTTTTGGGCTCCATGACAAGCTGTTCCAAAAATCCATCCTGTAAGCACTCCATGAATTCCCCTTTTTTGGATCCACTGGCAACATTATTTACCCAGTCCACCTGCATATTGAAGTCTCCTATGATCACTGTGACCTTGCCTTTCTGACATGCCTTCTCTATTTCCCAGTACATGTTGCGTCCCTGGTCCTGACCACTGTTAGGAGGTCTGTATATAACTCCCACTATCGTTTTTTTGCCTTTGTGGTTCCTCAATTCCACCCACACAGACTCCACATCATCTGACCCTATCTCATTCAGAGCCATAGATTTAATTTTGTTCTTAACTAACAAGACAACCCTGCCCCCTCTGCCTGCCGCCCTGTCTTTTCAATAAGTTGAAAATCCATGGATGTTTAACTGCCAGTCCTGACCCCCCCGCAACCACGTCTCTGTGATGCCTACCACATCAATCATTCACGATGATCTGTGCCATTAATTCATCTGCTTTGTTACGAATGTTACGAGCATTCAGGTAAAGTGCCTTAATGCTAACTTTCTTATCATTAGAGATATTGGAAGTCATAAGATGTCCTAAGTTATCCTTCCTTTTTGCTGCATTCTCAGTCTGCCTCAAGTTTAAATCCGCCTGCACACATGCTATCCTGCTGCTTATCTTTCCATTTAACTCCATACTCCCTGTCGCTTTCACTTTCCCTTCCCCCCCCCCCCCTCTTGAATGGCCTTCTGTACCATGGTGCCGTGGTCAGCTGGCTCATCCTGTCCAGAGCCCTTTTCCTCATCTGTACAGGGAGCAAGAATCTCATACCTGTTGGACAAGATCAAGGGCTGAGGCTCCTGCACTCCTGAATTCAGGTTCCCCCTACCTGCCTCACTTACAGTCACACTCTGATGTCCCTGATCACTAACTGAATGTGAATTACTTAATCTCCCAGGTGTGACTGCCTCCAGAAACAAAGCGTCCAGGTAACTCTCCCCCTCCCCAGAGAGTATTGACAAAAGCATGGTACAATTCATATCCAGTAGTTTAATCCTAGTCCATACATTGTCGTGCCTTTGATTGTAATATTTCTATGTATCAGGAGCTGTAATCAACATTGTCAAATTCTTACTACCATGTTACCTACATCTAGTTTTTATGTCAAGGAGTTAATACAAGAACTGCCATACCAAGTACAGATACCCTGCTGTTGGAGGCAAAAGCTCCATGATGGCAATTCACATATTAAACTTGTGTTCATCTGAAAATACAACAGCGTGCAATTTGTTTTTAGAATCCATTAGCAACAACTATGTGATCTATACAGCACCTTTTAATAGCGTAAAACATGTCTTGAAGTGTTTCAGCAGAAAGTCGATACCACATAAGATGGGGGACAGAGGCAGTTTGAAGAATCATCGACAGAGATAAATTTCAGGATGAAATTGCAAAGCTTACAGCCAATGCAGAACTAGCACTTATAGGGACTTTTGTCAGATTTGGCTTCTGGTTATGATTTACAATTGCGACCACTATTATTATAGAGCATAAAATGTCCCAAAACAAAAAAATAGAGGGGAGGCATTGTGGCTCAGTGGTTAGCACACCTGCCTCAGTGAGTTCAATTCCAGATTTTGGAGACTGTGCAAACTCCCCACAGACATTCTGCCTGGATTTTCTGACTGCTCTGGTTTCCTCCCGTCGTCCAAAGATGTGTAGGTTAAGTGAATTGGCCATGCTAAATTGCCGGGATTGAGTGTGTTGCTGGAAAAGCACAGCAGGCCAGGCAGCATCCGAAGAGCAGGGCCGAAACATCAATTTTCCTGCTCCTCGGATGCTGCCTGACCTGCTATGCTTTTCCAGCAACACACTCTCAATTCTGAACTCCAGCATCTGCAGACCTCACTGACTCCATGTCAAATTGCCCCATAGTGTACAGGGATGTATAGGTTCGGTGGATTAGTCATGGGAAATCCCGGACTATACAGTAGGCGCGTGGGTCTGAGTGGGGTCTTCAGAGGGTCAGTGAAGACTTAATGGGTCGAATAGCCTACTTTTGCACTGTAGAGATTCTACCATTCTATGATACAACCAGCACCTGTAATGGAGTAAAAGTCTAGAATAGGTTTCTGTCAGGATGAAGTAAAAGTCACAGGAAAATGCAGGAATGAAGTTCCCAATGACTTTGGAGTCCAGAAGTAGAGGTGGCAATTTAAGGATACAGGGTCTTTAGGACTCAGATGCGGAGAGAGTTCTTCACCCAGACAGTGGAATCCTGTATTCCTGATGAAGGGCTTTTGCTCGAAACATCGTTTTCCCTGCTCCTCGGATGTCTGCCTGAACTGCAGCACCACTCTAATCTAGACTCTGGTTTCCAGCATCTGCAGTCATTGTTTTTACCTAGTGGAATTCTGTACCACAGAAAGCAGTTGAGGTTACAACATTGAATGTTTTCAAGGAGAAGTTAGAGAGATGTTCTTGAGGCTAAAACTTTCAAAGGTTACGGGGAAAAAGCAGGCATGTGCTGCTGAGTTAGATGATTAGCCATAAACATACTGACTGGCAAAGCAGACTCGAAGGACCCAATGGCTGACTCCTGGCACTGTTTTCCAGATTCTTATGATGATTTGCCTCTGTCACGTTCTATATAACTCTTCACTGCCCATTGCTTCAGTAATTTTGCAGCAGTTTCTATCCAGGTTTTATCCTTTTCTTTTCAAATTCAGTCAGTGAAATTTAGCATCTATACTATAATATTTTACCAATTAACTAATAGCAATAATTCTATTCAGATCTGATGACAACATATTCTTTATTACAGATACTACAATACATTGGCACTGGCTTTTGTTTTTGTTTACATAGGATATAGGCATTACTGGCTAGACTATCATGTGCTTCCCATCCCTAATCACCCTTGAGAAGGTGGTGGTGAGCTGTCGTCTTGAACTGATACAGTTCATGTGGTGGAGGTACGCTCTCAGTGCTATATTAAGAAGGGAATTCCAGGATTTTGACTCAGTGACAGTGAAGTAGTTCCAAAATAGAAGGATGTATGGCTTGGAGGGATACCAGCTGGTAAGGTTCCCTCAAAGTCCTTGCCATCTGCGGAGAGCTCCAAGGTAGCAATTTCAGCAACCGGAAGTCCAATGTCAAGATCAGTGTGCTGATGTCAATCACTGTGCATGGAGTCTTGGATCAGCTGTGCGCTCATGCATCTTGTATTGTCCTTCCAGGTAGCAGAGATCGCAGGCTTAGAAGATGCTGTTGAAGGAGCCTTAGTGAGTTGCTGCAGTATATCTGGAATCATTGCTATCATGGTATTACAATGGTGGAGGGAATGAATGCTGGTAAAGATTTTTTTTTGAATGAAAATGTTACTTGCCACTTATCAGTCCGAATCTGAATTTTGTTCAAGCTTCACAACTGAATAGATTGCTAAATCCACAAGTGAGGGTTCGGATGAGGGAAAATGGGAAGGGGAATGATATACGAATGAATAGCAATGGTGGAGTAAAACAAGCTGACCCATCAAACTGCCATAAGTTGTCATAGAGCAATACAGCATCATCACCCCAATGTACATTCCTCTGAGACATAGGCAGCCAACCAAAAAAAAATGAGTTAGCCATGGTTAGCAAAAGAAGTTAAAGACTGCATTAGGTCAAAGGAGTGGCTTATAAGAATGTCAGATAAACCTGATGGTTGGGAGCAATTCATTACCAAGCAAATTAGGACCAAGATGTTTATAAGAGATAAGGTCACAAGGACTATCTGGTGAACTGCAAACATTTCTAATGATATGTGAAATGAAAATTATTAGAAATGATCAATGTGGCTCAATACAGGAGACTTTATAGTGGAGAACAGGGAATTGGCAGAGAAACTAAACAGTTGTTTTGTGTCTGGCTTCATGGAGACAATGCAGAAAGTCTTCCAGAAATACTAGGTGACCAAAGGGCTCACATAATTGATGCGTTAAAATAGTAACTATTAGTACAGAGGTAGTATTTGAAAATTAGCTTAGTGGAGGGTGGATAAATATCCTGGACCAGAAAAGTTTCATTCCAGTGAGTACAAGTCATAACAGAACGAGTAATAGTGCCATGTTGAGAATAATCCATTTATTCATACTGTCTGCTTTTTGTCTATTAACCAATTCTCAAGCATTGGTGATATAATTCTATATCTTCTAGAAAGGTTCCTGCTGACTGGAAAGCAGTAGATGTAGCTCCACTGTTTTTAAAAGGAAAATGAGATAGAAGGGAGAACTACAGGCCTTTGCGCATGACATTCACAGCAGAAAAACTTTTAGAATCTATTCTAAAGGATTTGATAACTGGACATTAATAAATGAGTGGCAAAACTGAGGAGAGTCGATGTGGATTCATGAAAGGGAATCATGGTTGACAATCTTTGAGTTTTTAAAGGATATTAGTTTTATTTTATTCATTCATGGGGTGAGGCCAGGCATTGACCAGGCCAGTTATTATTGCCTATCCCTAATTGCCCAGAGAGCAGTTAAGATGCACTTTGCTGTGGATGTGGAGTCAAATGTGACCAGATAAGGATGGCATTTTACTTCCCGAAAGGGCAAGAGTGATCCAGATGGGTTTTTCCTACAATCAGCAATGGATTAATGATCATCATTAGACTCTTAATTCTAGATTTGTATTGAATTTAAATTCTACCATCTGCCACGATAGATTCAAACCTGAGTGTCCAGAACATTATCTAGGTTTCTGGATTAACAGTCCAGCGGTAATACCACTAGGCCATCACCTCCCTGTAGTTAGTTGTAACATAAACAAAGGAGAACCAATGGATGTCATGTATTTGAATGTTCAAAAGACACTGATTTACTAAAAGATAAGTTTAGTAAATCATAGTGCAAGGGATTCAAAGGAATATATTACTATTGTTACAAGCATTATATTACAAATTGAGAATTGGTTAACAGACAAAAAGCAGACAGTTAGAATAAATGGATCATTCTCAGGATGGGACGCCGTTAAATCGCAGAATACCACAAGAGTCATTGCCAGGTCCATAATTATTTACAATCTACATAAATGATTTGGATGTGTGGGCTGTTTCAAATTAACTGGTGATATTAAACCTTGTGGGAATTTAAGTTGTGAGAAGGGTACAAGAAAACTTTAAGAGGACTTGGACAGGCTTATCGTCGGGACCAGAACATGACATTGGAATATAATGTGAAAAATAAATGTGAAGTGATTCACTTTTGTGGAAGAAAAACAGAAGGGCAGAATATTTCTTAAATATTGAAAGTTTAAGAAGTACAGGTATCCAAAGGGATTGGGCTATGCTTGTGTATGAATCACAAATGCTAGCATACAGGCAAAGCAAACAATTATAAAGGTAGACACTGTCGGCATTCAAGGAGATGTGAGTCAAAACTGAAAATATCGTGCTGCAGTAGCATAGCATCTTGGTGAGATTTCATCTAGACTACTACGTATAGCTTGAGTCTCCTTATTTAAAGAAGGATCTGCTTGCCACAAAGGGAGTGTAACAGACGTTCACCAGATTAATCCCTGGAGTGGCAGGATTGTCTTCAGGGGAGATAAAGCAGAGATTTTGGTACATTTGCTCTAAAGTTTCATAGAGCAAGGGGTGACCATATTGAAATTCTCAAAAAAATCACAAGAGAGTATATATAGATAGGAAGTCTCCCAATTGGTGAACTCTAGAAACAGGGACATTATCTCTGGATAAGGAGCTGGCCATTTAAGACTGAGATGAGAAGGAATTTCTTCACTCAGAAACTGATGAATCTTTGAAAGTGTCTACTCCAGAGGGCAGTGGAAGCTCAATCATTGATCACACTCAGGACAGATATCGACAGATTCCTGGAGACTCATGACATTAAAAGATATGAAGATAGTGAAAGAGTAGATGCTCAGCTGTGATCTAGAATGATGGGGCAAGGTGATGTGCTGAATGGCCTAATCTTGTTCCTAATTAGACATTGTTAAGGAGCTATAAAAGCCCTGAGGAAATCCCACAACCATGTTGAAGAATTAAAAGATTTTGGGAAATTCTCTCTGACACTAATGAACATGAATGAGACACAATGAGTAATGTTTCATCTACATTTAATAAACTGCAATATTATTCATAACTAGAGATTCATCTGGCTCCCTAATGAAAAACATGCGGTGAAGTCGTCAACTTTATTTCCCACAAAGTTGCCTGCCCCTCCACAAAGAGTTATTTACATCTAACTTGCTTCTGTACTCTGTAAATTATATGCATCTCCTCTGCCTACTTAAGTTTCAAAATTCAAACAATCTAATGTCTTCACATTTTAAAGATTTCAGTCAAATCACCTCCTAGCCCTTTGTCTTCTACAGTGGAAAAGACTCAGCTTTTTCTTTAGTAACTAAAACCTTTTAAGTTTGACATGTGTCTAGTGCGCCCCTTCCTTTTTTTTTATCTGGTAACCTGGTACCTTGATCAAAATATTCCAATTGATATTTAAAATATGGTGCCATTGGACAATCTCAGTTATGTCTACATACAGCAAAATTCAGGCTTGATGTTGTGAAACTTGAAAGGGTTCAGAAAAGATTTACAAGGATGTTGCCAGGGTTGGAGGATCTGAGCTACAGGAAGAGGCTGAACAGACTGGGGCTGTTTTCCCTGGAGCGTCGGAGGCTGAGGGGTGACCTTATAGAGGTTTACAAAATTATGACGGGCATGGATAGGATAAATAGACAAAGTCTTTTCCCTGGGATCAGGGAGTCCAGAACTAGAGGGCGTAGGTTTAGCATGAGGGGAAAGATATAAAAGAGACCTAAGGGGCAACTTTTTCACACAGAGGGTGGTACGTGTATGGACTGAGCTGCCAGAGGAAGTGGTGGAGGCTGGTACAATTGCAACATTTAAAAGGCTATTGGATGGGTATATGAATAGGAAGGGTTTGGCGGGATATGGGCCGGGTGCTGGCAGGTGGGACTAGATTGGGTTGGGATATCTGGTTGGCATGGACGTGTTGGACCGAAGGGTCTGTTTCCATGCTGTACATCTCTATGACTCTATCTCACACAAGTGAGCAGTAATGACTTCCTCCAACAAGAGAGAATGCAAACATCTCTTATAGACTTTCAATAACATTGACATCACTGAACATCCCACTATAACACCTGAGGTTACCGCTGACCATGAACTGAATTGGGTCAGCTAAAATGAATACTGTAACTTAAACAGCAGGTCAGAGTTTAGAAATTCTGAGGCACATAACTCACCTCCTATCTCCCAAAAGCCTGTTCACCATGTACAAAATACTGAGTTTCAGGTCGAAAGAATTAAAGAAGCTCAACTAGATCTGAAAAGGAGCTCTCTTGATAGTCACAATACCTTCAACAAGCACATCCTCCACCACAGTCAGACAGTAACAGTAAACATACCATGTAAGGAATTACTGCATTAAGAAACCAAGGTTCATTCAACAGCATCTTTCAAACCTGTAATTTCTAACACCTAGAAAGGTGAGGACAGCAGGTGCGTGGAAATCCATGATTTGCAAGTTCCTCTGGAAACTCTAAACTATCCTCACTTGGGACTATTTTGTTGATCCTTCACAAGATCAATATCCTGGAACTTCCATCCGAACACTGTGCACTCCGTGTGGCAATTCCTACGCCACATGGACTTCAGCAGTTCAAGAAGATGCAACTATCTGCTCAAGGGCTATTAGGATTGAGCAATTAATTTTGGCCCTGCTAGGATCCTGCAACTGAATAAATGAAAAATAAAGAATATCCTAGCAATACACCTGAATGCTAAGTTATAATAACAAAAATGCAATATTGATTCATTACAAACTGAATCAGAGTTAATTCATTTATCTTTTTGAATGTTGACTGTGTTTTTCTGTCATTTAATGACAGGGAAGATAAAAGTTCAGGCATACTTGGCACTTTGGTCAACATTTTGTGTATGCTGTCATAAGGCAGTAGTAAATGTTTGGTACTGCAGCATAACAACAGGATTAGGTTTACAGTCATTGTTATACAGTCACAGCTACATTCGCTGCATTTCAGAAACTCCGCTTCCCAAAGCTATGTTTAGCAGTCTGCTAATAGGAAGCAGCAGCACAGAATTGTCAACTAAACATTTCAATGTTCTAAAGCAAAGAACTAAAGAGTAAAGCAATGTGTGAAACAACTGAATCTATGAGGTATCAAATATAACTTTGTGTTAGCAATGAAAGAAAAGAATTGTCATAGAAAAGTCAAGCAGTAACAAGTGAAAAGTGACAGCATTAGTCATGATGGACATCTGGTCATGAATGTGGGTTATGTAGGAGGATGCAGAAACACATCCACATCTCTCTTTCTCTCGCTATCTCGCTATCTCTCTCACTGTCTCACTTTCTCTCTTCCTCTCTCTCCCTTTTTCTCCCACCCTCTCTGTCTTGCCTCCTCACTTTCTCACTTTCTCCCTTCCTCTCTCCCTCTCCCTCTCCCTCTCCCTCTCCCTCTCCCTCTCCCTCTCTCTCTCTCTCTCTCTCTCTCTCTCTCTCTCTCCCTACCTCCATCACTCCCTTTTCTTATTTGCATTGGCTTTCCATTTTTGCGTGCCTTACATCATGTGCCTTGGCATTAGCACTATTCCTTGTAGCTATAATGAAATTACAGATGCAAATTGGGAAAAATGGCAGCCCATGAGAGCAAAGAGAAGAATGTACCTTATGGAGGGACTGCTTAAGTCATGCATATAATACTAACTGAATATTTTGCATGTCATACTTCTTCAGATTTTCTAAGCAAGCATTGACTGAATTGTAGCTAATGTTTAAAATGTAATTAAAGTGTTCAACCTTAATTCTGTCTGCTTTGTCCAGCACTGTGAATGGGACTGTTGCATTAAGTTCTTTTTATTCCAGGGTCTTCCTACATAACACAGGAAACTCTTTGATAAGGCATCATCCACATCTGATCAAGTGCTGATAGACAGAACAGTTGGGAGACTCTCTGGTTCTACCAAAATGCAGAAAAGGAACTGAATATACAGCAAAACTACATGCTACTTCTAAAATGGAGTCATGTAGTGAAATGGGTACTAATAAATCAAGTGAAAACTTTCATGCCTTCAAAGGCCAGAGTCATAATGTCTAGAAAATGATTTTTCAAGTTGAATGCACAGTACAAATGATCAACATTTGGTTCCTTCCTTTTTAATCTTTCATAGATTATGTTGGACTTTGATAACAAATCACAAAACTGATTTCAGGAGATCTTGGCTGCAGCCATAAATTTTACTGATAACACCAGCGGACAAGTTACTTGTGGATAAACACAGCATATCAACCACAGGAAGAGATGGAATTAATAACAACAGAGTTATAAGGAAGTGATAACTTTTACCCCACTCAGACAATGAGCCAGAGTGCCCCATTATAAGTGTCTGATTTTAACTGCATGGCATACAATGGGTAGCTGATCTTGGCCACTGCAGAGAACTAAAATAATCCTTTCAGTGTTTTCAAACAGTGACTTTGGTTTTTGGATCATTTGAAAGATCTTTTGGCACATCAATATGTTGTGTGCAATATTGCTTTGTAATGTGTTGTATATGTCACAAACTAACCTATTAAGCCATAGGTTAATTGCATAATTATGATTTAAATATAATTCAAAATGATTTCATATGCAAAAGGAAACCAAATTATCAGGCATTATGGTTTGACCAACAGCACTAAAAACAATCATTTGTTCTTCCAATTTTCTAACAAAACTATTGTTCCTCATAGGTACCTTCTTTGGGATCTCAGATCTTGAAAATCACCACAGAGCAATAAAAATTACTTTTTTCTTTAAAACATCAAAGTACATTGTAATGAAGGACAGAGTCAGGAAATCACATATTTATGCTACTGCACCCCCACCTTCCCCTTAATCGCTATGTTTATTGCTGCAACTCAATTTATGTACCATAACATCCAACACTCCAGTCCAAATATACAGCTCCAATACATATGGACAATATCAAACATTAAAGTAAATTTTAAGAAGTTAATATTTTATAGACCACAATATTAGATTAACATCGTGTAACCACTTCAAGTCATCTTCCTTTGACACTTTCTACATTCTTGGTGATTTTCATTGGCATTGTTGACCATAGTTTGATTCCTTTTCCTTTTTATCTTTAGCTTAATTGTGCTATTTATCTCTGGGAATGCTTTTCATTTGACATGCCATCTCCTTCATTTATATAATTGCATCTATGATGTATTTGCGCAATCTCATATTTAAAGATTCCCCATCACTACTATTTGCTAACCAACTTGCAAAAACTAGGTTGGGTGACTTTATTTCTTAAAGCACTGCATTTTGCCTTTTTACAGCCTAATGCCCTCAGCTTGCCAATGCTTTCTGTGTCAAATTTTCCAGAATTAAATCAAGCAACTGTTAGCTTCTTGTTCGACAAGAAAAATCATGATCTAGAATGCAGTTCAGGGTGCATTTGAAGTATGCTTCACTTTGAAGAATTACATTAGTTTAAACCAGTTTATTTTCTGACGGTTATATCACCAATTTTATTACCCAATGGTTCTTGTACATCTTAATGAACCCTTTGAAGATCTCCCCATTGACTTTATCTCCACTGTTTGGTGAGTTGTAACATACTTGCAACCGTATCATTGCCTTCCGGCTTCTTAACTGTATCCATATGGATTCAATCATAATCTAATACTCTGGAACGTTCTTCTATGTTAGCTTAGCGATAAATCTATTATTAATGCCAGCTTCCTTCATTCCCCCCCTCCCCCGCCATTTGTTGTGAAAATGTTACAATCGGAAGATGAAAAGTCCCGTTCAAACCATTACAGAAACTGTATAATATCCCTCCAGTCTTTAATAGTTGCAATGCATATTTAATCATTATTTCGCAATGACCTATTTCAAAATGAGAAGCATCATCATTCTGCAGTGTTCATTTGAGCCTGAGATGCACAACATCAACTGCAACTTTGTCGATTACCTCAAAAAAAATGATCAGTGCATAAAGCATCTATATATTATAAACCAGGTAATATTCAAGCTAACTGTTCGACTTGATTATTGGTGCCGTTTTGTTAATTATGACTGACGACTGCTTACGAGTTGACAGATAATACATTTTTCAAAATTGGAAGATTTCTGACAAACGGGGCAGCTCGAGCATTGAGGGTATTTTTACCAGATAACATTTTTTCCATTAACCGCTCCTGTAAGTTTGTCTAATCAATTAAAGTTGAGTTGCGGGTTACAAGTGGCTGGAGGAGAGCGAGTCGTGCAAATTCACTGCCTGGCCTAGAGGCCGATCAATTTCCAGTCATCGAAGGACTGAGCATTTGGATTAATTCCACCCGGGGCTGAACGACAAGGAGTGTTTACATAGAGGCATTGCACCGGCAACTTAGTCAATGGCCCAAGCCTACTGGAACTCCTTAAGAAAGATCTGAAATACCGCAGGAACATCAATGCAGACCTACCTCATCTTCCAAAAGCGTAGGAAGAGGTTCAAATTCATAATACTCCCTATCATCATCTTCATGATAGTACAGAGCCATCGCTTCTTTGTAATTGGGATCTGACGGGTGAAGAATTGATGGAGAGGTAGTGAACAGAGTCAACAAAACCAAAAAAAAACTGAGTCGAGATCTGCCTCTCTTGTCGATTACAACCTGTTTTTATTGAGAACAGGCAAAAAAAACAAAAGTCAGTGCAGCCGTGCCTCTTCAGAGAGAATGCTCAGCAGAGAACACTTTAAAAAGAAAACAAAAAAAAACATTAATTCATGTCATGTTCGTGCAGTTTTTTCCCCTCCCGCTGCGGAACTCGCTCTTCACACAGTCATGGGAAAGATTTCTCGGTCACTGATTTAATATCCCCCTCCAACCTCCCCCTTCCCCTCCCCTCTCCCTCTCCCTCTCCCTTTTCCACCGACCAGCCCAGATTGAGGGAGCTGAAAGATTTATATTCTCTCTCTCTCTCGGTCAGTTTGCTAAACGCTTGCTGTCATGGCAACATCTCCAAATAGCAGCACAAGCCGCACCATAGAATCTGCAGCTCCGTTCCTGCCGGGAGAGGCAGCGGCAGGGAGCGGGGGCGGGAGCCAGGGGAGGCGGAGGTGGGGGGGGGGAAGGTATGGGAGAGAGCGAGGCGGCTTCAGCAGCAGCGACCCCGCCTCGGCCGCTACACTGCGGCCACGAAACCCCCTTCACCCCGCTCCACACACTCCGCAGCCGCCCAGCTCCTCCCCATTCCCACCTCCCCCGCCCCCTTCTCCCGACCTCCAGCGCACAGTCTCTGTGACTGACGTTTGAAGAATGGTTGGGGGTTAACACAGGTAAACCCCGCTATTGGACCCGGGGAGGCATCGCCAGGTTAGATAGCCCAGGAAGCGGGGGTGCGGGGCTGGGAATAGGATCGGACTCCGGGAGGAGCAACCCTCTTCCCCCATAATTTCCATTACAGTACAATCTGCCCACTGTTAATATGTCTACCTGTGGCACAGAAGGTTTCGATTCAAGTCCCACCTGTCTGTCATAACATGCCCTAACCGGCTTATGAATATTATGACAATTGAGATCCTCAGGTACAGAAGGTCTCTCCCACCCAGTAGATCCAAATCCAAGCCTGACCTGCCCCAGAGGTCTATCATAACATATCTCGACAAGTTGATAAAGAAAAAAATAAAGTTGTACATCTCAGCGATTTCCCCAGATTTCGACCAGGTTAGCACCACTTAGAGGGGAACATTGCTGTCAAAGATACTGTAACACTAGAGGCTGTATTGCAAGAGGGGGAAAAGGGTGTCTCTAAATTCAAGTGGGCAGTGGACACTCTGGGCAGGAGCTAAAAAGATAATGGGAGTTAATACAGGCAATCATGCCTTTAGAACTCAGTAGCAATAAGCAGTTTAATGGTCTCAAAACAAACCACTCAGCTGGATTGAATGTATCTTCAAAGGCTAAATCTTTTCTGAAGAACCATTAACTTCTAGCCACCCCATTCACCAACCCTGTTTCCCTAATGTCAGAATTCTATATCATGCATGACCATACCAGTCACAGTTTAGATTAGATTACTTAGTGTGGAAACAGTCTCCATCCTCACACACTGAGTACTACTGTGAGACTCACATCTACATCTCTCAGTTTGCACATACTGCCAGTCATGGTAGGCGCATCAGCCAAACAAGTAGCACCACAACCACAGGCACACTTCCCAGTCCCTTACAAAACAAGGTAGCACCTAACTATTCAGTTAAAGGTGGATAAATCCCCAGGACCTGATCAGGTGTACCCGAGAACTCTGTGGGAAGCTAGAGAAGTGATTGTTGGGCCTCTTGCTGAGATATTTGTATCATCGATAGTCACAGGTGAAGTGCCGGAAGACTGGAGGTTGGCAAACGTGGTGCCACTGTTTAAGAAGGGTGGCCAGCCAGGGAACTATAGACCAGTGAGCTTGACCTCGGTAGTGGGCAAGTTGTTGGAGGGAATCCTGAGGGACAGGATGTGCATGTATTTGGAAAGGCAAGGACTGATTCGGGATAGTCAGCATGGCTTTATGCATGGGAAATCATGTCTCACAAACTTGATTGAGTTTTTTGATGAAGTAACAAAGAAGATTGAGCAGTAGATGTGATCTATATGGACCTCAGTAAGGTGTTCGACAAGGTTCCCCATGGGAGACTGATTAGCAAGGTTAGATCTCATGGAATACAGGGAGAACGAGCCATTTGGATACAGAACTGGCTGTGACCAGTGGAGTGCCACAAGGATCGGTGCTGGGCTTTCTCCTTTTTGTCAGTTACATAAATGATTTGGATGCGAGCATAAGAGGTACAGTTAGTAAGTTTGCAGATGACACCAAAATTGGAGGTGTAGTGGTCAGCAAAGAGGGTTACCTCAGATTACTACAGGATCTGGACCAGATCAGCCAATGGGCTGAGAAGTGTCAGATGAAGTTTAATTCAGATAAATGCGAGGTGCTGCATTTTGGGAAAGCAAATCTTAGCAGGACTTATATACTTAATGGTAAGGTCCGAGGGAGTGTTGCTGAACAAAAGGACCTTGGAGTGCAGGTTCATAGTTCCTTGAAAGTGGAGTCGCAGATAGATAGGATAGTGAAGGGGGCGTATGGTATGCTTTCCTTTATTGGTCAGACTATTGAGTACAGGAGTTGGGAGGCCATGTTGTGGCTGTACAGGACATTGGTTAGGCCACTGTTGGAATATTGTGTGCAATTCTGGTCTCCTTCCTATCAGAAAGATGTTATGAAACTTGAAAGGGTTCAGAAAAGATTTAGAAGGATGTTGCCAGGGTTGGAGAATTTGAGCTATAGAGAGAGGCTGAACAGGCTGGGGCTGTTTTCTCTGGAGTGTCGGAGGCTGAGGGGTGACCTTGTAGAGGTTTACAAAATTATGAGGGGCATGGATAGGATAAATAGACAAAGTCTTTTCCCTGGGGTGGGGGAGTCCAGAACTAGAGGGCATAGGTTTAGAGTGAGAGGGGAAAGATATAAAAGAGACCTAAGGGACAACTTTTTCATGCAGAGGGTGGTACGTGTATGGAATGAGCTGCCAGAGGATGTGGTGGAGGCTGGTACAATTGCAACATTTAAGATGCGTTTGGATGGGTATATGAATAGGAAGGATTTGGAGCGATATGGGCCAGGTGCTGGCAGTTGGGACTAGATTGGGTTGGGATATCTGGTTGGCATGGACGGGTTGGACGGTTGAAGGGTCTGTTTCCATGCTGTACATCTCTATGACTCTATGACTCTATTAATTACAAAAACTTAACCAGTAGGAGGCAGGCATTGACACAAGCTCTCACTCAGTGGAGGACAAAGTGATGGAGTGGCCATGTTTGAATCCATGGCCAGTGGCAGGGTTTAAAGCATGAAATATGCAGCATATTTTTGTTTAATCCATTTCTGAATGGATTTCACCTTCATTTGCAAGCTCTTTGATGTTCAAGCTGCAGATAGTGTTAGCGTTCATGTCCCATCTCCCTAACAACCTTAAACCTTGTGCTTTTCTCCTTTTAAAACTGCCATGCAGTCCAGCATTGGCACAAGAGCGTTCAATTCTCGTTGAGCATGAAATTGTCAATGACTCACTCAATCTCACGCTGGCAGCCATCAGCTCAGAAACTGATTTTGTTTTTAATTCATTCTCTGGCTAGGCCAGCATTTAGTGCCCATCCGAATTACCCAGAAGGCAGTCAAGAGTCAACCACATTGCTGTGGTTTCTGGAGTCACATGTAGGCCAGACCAGGTAAGGATGGCAGATTTCCTTCTCTAAAGGACATTAGTGAACCTTTCCTGACAATCAACAATGGTCATCATTAGACTCTTAATTTCAGATTATTTTTAAAATTTAATTCAAATTCTACGATCTGCCACAGTGGGATTTGAACCCAGGTCCCCAGAACATGAGCTGATTAATAGTCTAGCGATAATACGACTGGGCCTTAATTATGTGTTCTTCAGAGCATAACTTAGAATGGGGATCTGCATTAAGTGAATTACCATGCTCAAAAGGTCAGCAGCCAGGGCAAGGGATTGAATGACATTGGTTTCAGCTCCGTAGCCAATGAAGTTCTGCTGCAAAGGATATAGATAAGGACTTTCATGGCACAGGAGACAAATGGACACGCACAAGGAAATGCTTTGTGAATTGGCAGGCCAGCCAGAAAGCTTGTTGTCATTGGCACACATTATAGGGAACTCTAGTATCAAGTTGGCACAGAGACTTAAGCAGACTTTGGAGCCAATCATTTTTAAAATGTAGGTGGTGCTCAGTACCACTTGAAAATCATAAGGCAGCATCTGACAGTCAGTGTTTCAGTTTCTACCTCAATACAAGCAGAAGCCACCTTATTGTTTGGATCTTGCAGTGAAAACTCAACTAATGTCATGGAGTCTCACTTTGATGCTGTCATAACTGTGGAAACAAATCTCACATCAGTTCAGCTCAAATTTCCAACAGGTTAAAACATCACTGAAACATATTGTGGGGGAGTTACAGAGCCTGAATTGAGCACAATCTGCTGATCTCTATGTGGTTGGCAGTGTTCATGTTCCTGCACTGATAGGCACAAGAGAATGGACAAAGGTGATTAATTTATTTTCATATGGAATATTGACTTATCAAGTTGGTTTGAAATGGGTGTTTTGTGGTGGTGTTTATTCCTACATTGTGCCCTCAGTGACACAGAACATGGACAGAGTGAATGGAAGGAACATGGCTTTTGGAGAATAAGCATTAAGGATTGTGTTCACTGACACCAGAGTTGGATGAGGTGATCACAAAACAGCAAAGGTTTAGAGAAATATTGCCAGGATATTATCAAGGCCCACAGCTTTTGCAGTCTCCAGTACCTTCAGCCATCTCTTGATGTCATAGTGAGTGATTCAAATTGATTGAAAATGGCTTCTATGGTGCTGGGACCTTTAAAAGAGGCTAAGATGGATTATTCCTTGGCACTTTTGGTTGAACATAAATTCAAATACTTCCACTTTATCTTTTGTGCTGATGTGTTTCCCCATCATTGAGGACAGGTATAGTCATAGAACTTTCACTTGCAGTTAGTTTTTATTTAATTGCCTACTCGCATTCTCAAATGAATGTAGCAGGACTGCAGAGCCTGGACTTGATCTTTGTCTTTGAGATTGCTTAGTTCTGAATATTGCATGCAGCATAGTTAGCAATCAAGTTGTCTTGTATTAAATATTCACCAGGTTGATGTGTTTTTAGGTAGAGTCAAGATTAGAGTGGTACTGGAAAAGCACAGCAGGTCAGGCAGCATCCGAGGAGCAGGAAAATCGACATTTCAGGCAAAAGCCCTTCCTCAGGAATGAGACTGGGAGCCTTGGGGGGTGGAGAGATAAATGGGAGGGGAATGGGGCTGGGGGGGGGGGGGCGGGGGAATGATAGCTGAGAGTGTATTAAGTGGATGGAGGTGGGGGTGAAGGTAATAGGTCAGAGAGGAGGATGGAGCGGATAGGTGGGAAGGAAGATGGACAAGTAGGACAGGTCAGGAGGACAGTGCTGAGCTGGAAGTTTGGAACTGGGGTAACTTGGGGGGAAGGGAAATGAGAAAACTGGTGAAGTCCACATTGATGCCCTGGGATTGAAAGGTCCTGAGGTGGAAGATGAGGCATTCTTCCTCCAGGCATCAGGAAGTGAGGGAGTGGCGGTGGAGGAGGCCCAGGAACTGCATGCCCTCGGCAGAGTGGGAGGGGGAGTTGAAATGTTCGACAGTGGGGCGGTGGGGTTGATTCGTGTGGGTGTCCCAGAGATGTTCCCTGAAGCACTTTGTGTGAAGGCGTCCGGTCTCCCCAGTGTAAAGGAGGCCGCATCGGGAGCAACAGATACCATAAATGACATGTACGGAAGTGCAGGTGAAACTTTGATGGATGTGGAAGACTCCTTTGGGGCCTTGGATGAAGGTGAGGGCGGAGGTGTGGGTGCAGGTTTTGCAATTCCTGCGGTGGCAAGGGAAGGTGCCGGGAGGGGAGGGTGGGTTGTTGGGGGCGTGGACTTGACCAGGTAGTTGCGGAGGGAATGGTCTTTGCGGAAGGCGGATAGGGGTGGGGAGGGAAATGTATCCCAGGTGGAGTCTGTTTGGAGGTGGCGGAAATATCATATGATGATGTGATTTATGTGGAGGTTGGTGGGGTGAGGACCGGGGGGGGGGGGCTCTGTCCTTGGTACGGTTGGAGGAGTGGGGTTTGAGGACAGAGGTGCGGGACGTGGATGAGATGCGTTGGAGGGCATCTTCAGCCACGTGGGAGGGGAAGTTGCAGTCTTTAAAGAAGGAGGCCATCTGGTGTGTTCTGTGGTGGAACTGGTCCTCCTGGGAGCAGTGTCTAGAAAAATATTGCAAGGATACTATCAAGGCCCACAGCTTTTGCAGTATCCAATGCCTTCAGCCATCTCTTGATATCATATTGAGCATCGGAAGGGGAGGAATTGGGAATTGGTATTCCAGTTTCCTCATTTTCTCTCCCCCAATCTTACCCCAGTTCCAACCTTCCAACTCAGCACCATCCTCCTGACCTATCCCACCTGTCCATCTTCCTTCCCATCAATCTGCACCACCCTCCCCTCCGACCTATCATCTTTGGTCCCACCTCCATCATCTATTGCATTGTCAGCTACCTTCTCCCCAGCCCTAAACCTCTCCCATTTGTCTCTCCACCTCTGAGCCTCATTCCTGATGAAGGAATTTTGCCCGAAACATCGATTTTCCTGCACCTCAGATGCTGCCTGACCTGCTGTGCTTTTCCAGCACCAATCTAACTTGACTCTGATCTCCTGCATCTGCAGTACCCACTTCTGCCTATGTTTTTAGGTAGCTTGGGGTTGCTCTTGCATGCCCTCCTGTACATTTTATTGAACTAGGGTTGACCTCACAGTCTTAACAGTAATGGTAGAATGCAGGATATGCCTGGCCAAGACGATACAGATAGTAGTTGAATTCAATCCTATGCTACCTTTGGCCCAGTAGAGAAGAAGTTGAGAAGGGGGAACCTTCATGGTAATCTCAGCTGATGCAGGAATTGAAGTCATATCGTTAACATTACCCTGCATCACAAGCCAGCCATCCAGCCAACTGAGCTAACCATCGCCCACATCAATAAATGCAGACCTACCTGTTTCACCTTTCTTCACAAAGTGAGTCCTTCATTCCAAGAATGAAAACAGTGAACCTTCACTGAAATACCTTTAAAGCAATTATGTCTTCTTACAGATAAGAAGCTCTGTATTCTAGATGTGGTCTCATGAATGTCTTTTACAGCAGCATTAAAACTTTTCTACTCTGATACTCCATTCCCATATTGCATTTCCACTTGCTGTAGCTGAAAACGTCTTATTTGATTCTCCCTATCTCTCACTGAGTCTTGCAATCTTTGTACATTTAAATGGTATACTTTTTTTTTGTGTTGTTCCTGACAAAATGGACAAATTCATATTTTCACTGATAGTCCTTGTCACCCAGCAGGTACCCTCTTCACAAAATCACTGTTTCATTATAGTGCAGAGGGAGATCACGCAGTCCATCATGTCTGTGGCTGGTCTCTATACGAGCAACTTAGTGCCATTCAACAGCCTTCTCCCCTTACCCCTACACATTGTTCCTTTTGAAATAACTATCTCATTTAATTTTTAATGCCTCGATTGAACAAATCTCCACTACACTTTCTGGCAGTACATTCCTGACCCAAACCAGCCAATTTATGGAAAACTGATTCCTCATTTCATTTTTATTCTTTTTGCTTATTACTTTAAAATATGCCCTTTCCTTCTCAATATTTTCATCAATATTTCTTCAAGACTTTGAATACTCTCATTAGATAGTACTTTGCTTTGTTCTTTGATATGTGGAGGGAGCTTAGATTGACATAGAATAGATGCATCATAACTGCTGTCAGGATACAATTAATCTGTATGACATACTGCATATAGTCATATATCAACTGGGCATTCAATGAGCTGAATCCTTTGAGGCTGCAGTATATCTCTACAATTAGGTTAGTGTCTGTAAAGACCAGCACAATGGAGAAATCCACTATTCTGGAAAAAAAATACATGCACATTCTACTTGCATCTCTTTTGTCAAAGGAAACACTCAGTAATTCCCTCTATTGGCCTCTATTTATTTCCCATTTGTACCAGTAGATGGTGAATGGAGAAGCACCAAAGATGTTGCCTACTCAAGCCTGGAAGACACTCACAGGCACTGTTATTGGCAGTTCCATCCTAACCCTACTCTGAGACTTCAGATTTGTCTGCAAAAGATGATAGCAGAGTTTCCTTCATAAAGTGGAGATAATATACTATTGTGAAATGGTATTTGAAGACCCAAGTTGATATTATTTTTAAATATGCACTTAAGAGTATCCGCTTAGCTACAGGTAGGATCTCCCATACACCTCCCCGCCACACCCTGCATCCCCCTGCCTCCTACCAGCTATTGTGGAAATTAAATCAACTCGACTCAAGTGCTAGCAAGAGCAAAGAAAAAGTTTATTCGGACTCTGCAGAATCAACTCAATGCATTTGGCAAAATGCCACATGTAAGGGGCACCTGAATAGCTTTCACATATTCCCTTTATACGAAACTTCACTTACTCTTATCACATCTCAAGGTCAAGAGCTGGGAACATCTGAGCTCCTTTCCACACATGGAGTTGTCTTTCTCATTCCTTGACAGTTGATATGATAGTTTACTGTCCTTGTGAGACTGCTGTGAGTCTAGTTTAGCTTTTACATTTTTCCTGACTTTGCTTTTCTGCCTGCCTGCAAGATTTTGCAAAGTATTCTTTTACAGATTTCACAATAAATGTTAATTTTCCATTACACAGCTCTATTTATTTTCAATAAACTGCTACTGAAGGCATGTCCCTGTCTACATCAATGGTGCTGAGGTAGAGATGGTTGAGAATGTCAAGTTCCTAGGAGTGACAATCACCAACAATCTGGCCTGGACAACCACGCTGATGCGATGGTCAAGAAAGCAGAACAATGTTTCTACCTCCTGAGAACGCTAAGGAAATTCAGCATGTCCATAATGATTGTTGCCAATTTTTATAGATGCACCATAGATAGCATTCCATTCAGATTCATCATGGCATTGTAGAGCAACTACTCTGCCCAGGACTGTAAGAAACTACAGAGAGGTATGAACACAGCCCAGTTCATCATGCAAGCCAAGCTTCGAGCCATTGAATCCATTTATAATTTTCACTGCCTTGGAAGGTCACCTACATAATCAAAGACCTCTCCCACCTTGGTTATAATCTCTTCTGACCTCTTCCATCAGGCAGAAGATACAAAAGCTTAAACACACATACCAACAGATTCAAGAATAGCTTTTTCCCTCACTGTTATTAAACACCCGAATGGACCTCTCAAAGTTTAAATTTAAGATTGATCTCACTCTTTGTGTACCTTCTCTGCAGCCGTAACATTGTAACCTTCATTCTATTCTATTACCCTTAAGAATTTTGTGTGGTATGATCTGCCTGTACTGGATGCAAAAAAAAACTTTTCACTGTAACTAGGTAAATGTGACAATAATAAATCAAATCAAATCAATTAAAGGAACAATTAACCGTCACGTTTCACCAGGGGCACTGTAACATTTACAGATATAGGGTCTGATAGAGAGGGTGGGGCTGCTAACTCTATTTATAAAGAATGCCAAATAAGTTCACATTGGTGACTGATTGATTTTGAATTGTACCCAGAGTATTTACAGCCTCCTGCTGAGTGTTCCTCTTCCTTGGCTCTTGTCCTTCTTCATGCTGCCACTGTTAAATCTCCCTGGCATACTACCTGCCAAGCAGGATGGTAGCTAGAGTAAAGTAAAGGTAACATTGTCATAGTCCCAGAGGACCACTCCCTCATTAGAGAGAGATAACTGGTAGTGGTTTAATCTGAGTGTCACCGTTCCTCAGGCGAAGAGAGAGGGAACTTCATGGTAACCTCAGCCAGTGCAGGAATCAAACTCATGCATTACTCTGCATTAAAAACCAGCTTTCCAGCTAACTAATCCTGGTAAGTAGAATACCCCACAATGGAAACAATAGCCTGACCGAAACGTGAGAAGCCAAAGTCAAGGTCTTCTTCATTTGTAACACGACCTCCTGACTTCACCAACTTTAATTTGCAGTAAACAACCTTACAGTCCTTTGCACTTCAGGTACCATTAAAAATTAATCAGTAACCAACCTGAAATTATTTGACATTTAGTTTCAATAGAGTTAGCAACCCCTCCCTCTCTTCCTACCCTCCCTAATATCGGTTAATGTTGCAATGCCCCTAGTGGTAATGCTTGTTAATTGTTCCTTGAATTAGAAACATAGGTGACGAGCTGCACAATTTAATATAAATAGATAAAGCTGGCAGGAGCGGAGTAGATGCAGAGAGTTGGGGGGGGGGGTGGGGGAGGTTTACAGGAGGTCCTTCATGTTGCTAACACGATCTTCTAATGTGCATATTTAAAAGTAGGAGCATAGCATCAACTTGGTATGAGATATCTGGTTGGCATGGACAGGTTGGACTGAAGGGTCTGTTTCCATGCTGAGGTTACAGTTATTTAGAACATATGTTAATAATTTGGATAAGGGAAGTGAATGTACTATCACCAAGTTTGTGGATGATGTAAAAATAAGCAGGAAGGCAAGTGGCGGGGAAGGCACAAAGAGTCTACAGAAGTATATTGACAGATTAAGTGAGTGGGCAAAAACTTGGGAAAATATGAGGTTATGTACTTTGACAAGAAGAATAGAAAAGCTGAATATTATTTAAATTGGGAAAGACTGTAGAAAGCTGTAACACAGAGGGATTTGGAAGTCTTTATACATGACTCACAAAAAAAATGGCAAAATGGACAATGGCTTTTATTTCAAAGGAAATGGGATGTAAAAATAAGAAGGTCTTGCGAAAACTATACAAGGTTCCAGTTAGACCAGAGCTGGAATGATGTTAACAGTTTTGGTCTAAGTAAAGCTTTCCTGTCCTTAGAGGCAGTTCAGAGAAAGATTAATAAGTCAATTCTGGGAATAAAGGGATTTTCTTATGAGGAGAGGTTTAACTTATACTTATCAGAATTTAGAACAATGCAAGGGGATTTTATTGAAACTTGCAAGATTCTTGGTGGGTTTGACAATGTAAGTGTGGTGAGGTTGTTTTTGCATGTGGGTCTAGGACCAGAGGACATGATCTCAGAACAAGGACTTGTCCGTTGAAGACAGAAATGAGGAGGAATTTCTTTACTCAGTGGGTGTGGAATTCTTATTGTGAAAGCTGTAAAGACTGGGTCATTAAGCACACTCAAGGCTGCAATAGACAGATTTTTCTTCAGCAAGGGTATTGAGGGTTATGACGAAAATACAGGAAATTACCATTATCTCACTAAATGGATCAATCTCGACTTGCTGAATGGTGTACATCTGCTCCTATATTTTATGTTTAGATCAGAGTGGTTCTGGAAAAGCACAGCAGGTCAGGCAGCATCTGAGGAGCAGGATGCTGCCTGATCTGCTATGCTTTTCCAGCACCACTTTGATCTAAACTCTGGGTTTCAGTGTCTGCAGTCCTCACTTTCTCCTATATTTTATGGTCTTACATGGGTCGTTATGGTCATTAAAGCAAACCAAAAGTAAGTCAGCAAAGTGCCTCCTTTTTAAGGGGGAGCAAAATATAGACACCAACATCATACAAAAAAGGAAACTCATAAATTAGATAAAAAATATTGTCTTTTGCATCCAATCATTCTAGTGCCCAACACTCAAATTTAAAGGATGCTCAGAAAAATTGCAATGCTTAACATTTATAAATCTTACCATGTCATTCTCAATATTTTAAAATAACCTTTTTCTGCTTACTTACATTTGTTTCTTTTGAATTCTTCTGAGGCCTTTGCTTTACTTGTTGGCATTTTGACACCAAGACAATCATTGGAGTGAATGAGCTAGCTTACAATTTTCAAATTAATCTTCTCTGCAGTGGCAGCATGGCCTAATGGTATTATGCTAGACTATTAATCCAGAGACCAGGGCAATATTCTGCCATGGTGGATTATGGAAATTTAATTCCTACTCTCAACCGAAAAATCTGGAATTAAGTTTATGGTGAGATCCATGAAATTGTTGCCAATTGTCTTTAAAATCTGTCTTTTTTACTAATATTCTTTAGGGAAGGAAATCTGTCACTCTTACCTGTTCTGGCCTACATGTGACTCCAGAGCCACAGCCATGTGGTTGACTCTTAACTGCCCCCTGGACAATGAGGGATGGGAAATAAATGCGACATCCACATTCCATGAATGAATTTTAAGAATTGTTACTGGTAAATATTGCTGTGAACACATGGTACAAAGGCAAAGAAAGACAGTCTTGCATTTTATTGCACCTTTCCTGACCTCGGGACATTCAAAAGCACGTTATTGCCAATTATATACATTTGATCTATTGCTACAATTGTAAATCAAGGAAATATGGCAGTCAAGCACAGGAAAACCATAATGTGATTATGACGAGATAAACTGCATCTTCTTAATGATTTTGATTGAGAGATAACTATTGTCCTAGAGATCAGGAATAACTTGCCTGCACTTCTCTAAATTTGTGCCATTGAGACTTTTACATCCATCTTGGAGTCCAAACAGAACTCAGTTTAAAATTCCATCCTAGATTTTAACAAGATGTTGTTGATCTTTATGGCTTTGACTTGTGTACTGAGAATGGAAAACATTGACAAAACCAATTAAACCAGTTGAATGAAGCTTTGAGCATGTCATTAAAAGAGTCTTACTGGTCTTATGCCTCTAAAAGTGTTTTAATGTTGGAAAAATATATGTTATAATATGAATCAAAAACCAATGGAGATCAAATTGCTTCAGAGATCCATATTTTGCTCATTCTCACAAATAGTAACAGAAGCTTTAATTAAATGAACAGTCTTGCAATTGTTTTTTAAATATGAATTACCAACTTCCAAATAACCACAATCTTGGATTAACCTTGAAGAAAAGGAAATTGTTGTAAACAGAAATGAAGTTTGCCAGTCTTCACTTTAGGTTTAACTCTCAGGGTGTTTGCTCAAATTGATTTGCAAGTGCTAATCTGTTGGACCATTAGTACCCTTAGTGTTTTGCACTCTGTCCACCGATTAACCAAAGCCACACAGGATGAGAAGGAATCTGTGATAAAGCATCAGTAAGCTGCCTCTTTTGCTGATGGTATATGGGTTAGAAATAAATGTGGTACAGACGCCCTCTGGCTGCAAGACAAAATTTAATGGATTACTTTTTTTTGTAGTTTTTTTAAACTTTTTTTGTAGTTTGAAAACAATTGCAGTCTCATAATTAGCATTTATTGTCAGATAATGAAACTGTTAAAATAAACTTTCAGAGATTTATTTTGTCTAAAAATATACTTCCATGAAGAGTTATTGCAAACTTCTTTATATTTTGAGGGACCATACTTCGTCTGTGGATTTAAGATGAGGTATAGTGATTTAATAGTTGTGATTGAGGGTTCAAATCTCACCACTGAGAAATTCAGTTCAGTTTTAAAACATCTGGAAATAAAAAGAAACACAATTTCACTATAAATGAATTGAAGGTTTTGGAATGTGATTCTAAATCCAGCAGGTTTGTTTCAAAAAACTGAACATCCTTGCACAGTATGTCTATATGTGACTCGAGTTTCATATCAGTATGTAACTTAAATCTTTGAAGTGGCTTAAGCAAGTCAATCAGTTACATCAAAGAAGGTGCCTCAACATCAGTTCCTTCTCAAGACAACTAGGGACGGTCAGTACATGTGGGTTTTGCTGAAACATATTCACAAGAACTAAATTTTAAAAGTAGTGTGACACAATGAAGGCAATTATGCACATATTCACTCAGGTGACATGAGAAAGTGCGCATTCCTTGTCTGTCCAACCACCATAAAAACAAGAAATATTGTTTGCCCAGTCTGTTGGCACAGTGTAATGCTTCAATGTTGAACAATTAAGTCCGGAATTTCACCTAGTAACTGGCAGAGGTGCCAGAGAAAATAAGTGTTTTGACAGTCAATGAGAAGGCAGGAAGTCGTAACATGTGTCAAGCTGAGCTGTTTTTGCATACCTTCTGGTGGTTGATTGCAGAAGCCTGAGGAAACTTGCCAATATTTTCAGCTACGGCATTGTACATACCCGTCCCTGCCACCAACCATCATAGTGCATGACAAACAAAACATGAATGATTTCCTCTTGAATGATTTGTAGAGTTTTGGGGTCTAGAACATGTTGGTAACACTTACTGGGGGAGATGCAGCTGTGTTTAACTTGGCTTCGCACTTGAAGACTACTGCTACAGGCATTTCCTGTGGGGAATTGATCTAAATTGATCCATCATGAGGTAAATTCAAGGTTAATTCCACTAGGAGTTTTATGGAGCTCATATGTATGCAGCCCATAACATTTTGCATTTTTTGTTTAATCGACAATTCGGGGATCAGAAGCAGTGGATGGGACTGTGTCCTTCTTTGTGTGGCACAAGTAATGGTGAGAAACATGAGAAAATACATTGAGAATGGAAAATAATTATTCTCAACATCAGCAAAGACTTTTGGGTGGCCAGCCTCTGTGTTACTTGTATTGCTTTCTGAGCACACAGTACAAAGTTACAGGCTGCCAAACTAAACGGATTTTCATTGCTTTTAAGTGCGGTTGGAGAGACAGCAGGTTCTGATGGTAGGGGGCACTGAACGATCGACCTCTCCATCAAATAGGGGGTGGATATTACATGCTCCATCAATGTCAGACCTGCAACATGTGCCAGTATGACCATGCATGACAGTCAAAGGTAGCAATCCTTAGCAGGGTGAATCAGACTGCATTAGGTCAAGAGGCTTGTCCGACCACACTATAAAGAGTTGGTCACAGTCAAGCAGGCATCTGGTCCAGTGAGAGTCTGGGAATCCATGTACTTGTTCTCTGGGGACTAGGCCATACTCAGACCTACAGGTCAAGTGCAATCAATCTGGGGATCACAGCTAGGTCTGTTAGTGTTGAGACATCTGTCTGGAGGATGGGCCAATTCATCCTGCAGTCATTGCCTGGGCAAAGCGAGGGACTGCATATTGTGGAAGTGGATGGAAGGGCAGTTAGTGATGATGCAGGAGGAGGTTCAGTAAGGTGTCTTCAGTGAGTGCGTAGGAATTGGAGTGGGCAGGAAGGGTTAACACGTTATGAGATTGAGGTGAATGAAAGCTGTTGAATAGACAGATGTAATAATGAGTGTTGAGGTTGGTGAGAGCTGAGTGCAGTGCCAGAGATTGAGTGAGTGCTGACTATGACTGTGAGGTAGGAGAGAGAAGATTTAACCTTGTGGAGTGCAGCGATCATTATCTTTTTTCCCACACCACTGAGCATTTCTTTTCACCTGGGCACAGCAGTGTACTGGTCTGTAACAAAGTCCTGGTGTCATACAACATGGAAACAGGCACTTTGATCCAACTCATCCTTACTAACTAAGCTATACTAGTCCCACTTGCCTGTGTTTGGCCATATTCCTCTAAACCTTTCCTATATATGTATCTATCCAAATGTCTTTTTAATGTTGTAACTGTATTTGCATCTACCACTTCCTCTGGCAATTCAATCCATATCGGAACCACCCTCTGAGTGGAAAAAGTTGTCCCTCACATCCTTTTTAAATTTTTTTCTTCTCACCTTTAAACTATGTCCTCTAGTTTTGAACTTCCTAACCCTAGGGAAAAGACCATTGCAATTCACCTTATCCATATCCTTTATGATTTTATAAGCCTCTGTAAGGTCAACCCTGAACCCCCTACTCTCCAGTGAGCAAGTTCCAAGCTTATCCAGTCTCCCCTTCAGCTGGCCATGTTTGGTGGCATTGGCTCCTGTGAGGTTCAGCTGAGAAAATGTCTGCCCTTGCTCGCCATCACTTCCAGCCCCGTCTGTGAAGCAAGAGTGGCTCTTCCCTTTCCTTTGGGCCATGTCCTTGGCCAGTCTGAGGGTCAGCTCTTGGTTTGAGGCATCAGCAAGGCTTGTGCTGCTGGGTTTTAAATAGGATGTCAGGGATGTGAAAGCTGGAAGGCTTTGACAGTGATGTGTACTTCCATCTCTCTGGCTGAGGGATTTCCCAAGAAAGGTGCTCAAGTTGCATAGTCAATGAGATAAAGAGCAGAAGATTTCAGGAAGATCCAATGCTCTGAGCATGAGGGGCTGGTCCTGCACTGACCTGCATATCCTGTCTCTCAGAAGTTGCATCTAGGCACCAAAGGTGGCTCCTGTCCAGCTGACCATCTGAAATTGTCAACTGTAATTGTCAGGCAATGACCATTTCCAATAAGAGACAATCTAACCACTGCCCCTTGACATTCAATGGTGCTACCATCACTGAATCCCCCAATATTAATATCCTTTGGGCTACTGTTGGCCAAAACCTCAACTGGGCTCACCATATAAGCATTGTGGCAACAAGGGCATGTCAGAGGCTAGGATATTGTGGCGAGGAACTCATCTCCTGACTCTCCAAAGCCTGTCCATCATCTCCAAAGCTCAAAAGGGTAATGGAATACTTTCCACTGCCTGGATGACTGCAGACCCAACAACACTCAAGAAGCTTGATGCTCTCCAAGACAAAGCAGCCCACTTAATTGGATTCACATGCACAAGCATCCACTCCCTCCACCATTGGTGCTCAGTAGCAGTGGTATGTACTATCTACAAGATACACTGCCAAATATACCAACAATCCTCAGACAGCACTTTCCAAACTCATGACCACTTCCATCTAGAAGGGCAAGGGCAGCAGACACATTGGAACATTGGAACATCACCAGCCAGTTCCCCTCTAAACCACTCTCCATCCTGATTTGGTAATATATTTCTGTTCCTTCACTGTCGCTGGGTCAAAATCCTGGAAGTTCCTCCCAAAAGGTATTGTGGGTCAATCTATAGCAGGTGGACTGCAACAGTTTAGGAAGGCAATTCATCATCAAATTCTCAAGGTCAACTAGGGGCAGGCAATAAATGCTGGCCAGCCAGCGATGCCCAAATCCCATGAGTGAATAAAACAAAGTGGATACTTTATGAGCTGTGAGATCGACTTACAATGTGCAGAAACCAAACTCACAGCATACCCCAATCCCCTGACACCTGCACCACCCCATCCCTCTCTAAAATGGCTGAGAGTCAGGCTGAGAGACTGAGACCAAAAGACTGGCTTCTAGGGGCTATATTTAGCACATGCCTGTTTGATTCCCAGTCCCAACAGGAACTCGAAACCTTGTTCACTATTAAATTTACAGATCCTGGTCAGGCTGATCTGGGTCACAGGCCTTGTGGGAATTTGTAAGGATAATAACTAGGACCTGCAAAGCTATAGGCATGTGTCACGACTGCAGAAGGTGTGTTCCAGGCAGTTTGTTGGTGATGGCCTAGCTCTGGAACGGCATCCATTGGCCTGACATGCTGGAGAAGAGCTGTTTCGGACAATTCCATTTCACAATTTGTGGTCTATTGTGCAACTTGAAAGAAGGTACATCAGAAAGTTAATCACATCTGCCTTGCTTACATTTCACGTGAATTCATCTTCATCTGAATCTTAAAACATCACTTGAACCCTCAAAGGAAATTTTATACCGACAAATGTTTTGCAGCAAATGAAATTATGGCTGTAAATAAGACAACTGTAACAAATGTATTTTAATACAAATTATTGTCCTTTAGATCATCAATTTGTAAGGCAATTTGTGAATGAATTTAGTTGTTCAGTGAAGAACATATCAGTGTTGCAATTGGCATGAGCACCGATCATATCTTTGGACCATCTATGGACACATTAGAACGAGGAGAATAAGATACGGTCTGAGAGACATGAGTCACAACAAGATTTGTCGCTGGATTAGTGGAGCTGGAAGAGCACAGCAGTTCAGGCTGTCACAACAAGATTTGTCGCTGGATCAGACAAGTCCAGTGAAGATTGTCTTAACTTCAGGAGCATCTTACTCCACCTTTGATGTTCTGGTTTTCGAGGTGAATTTCACACATGGCAGTAGCAAGTTGCCAATTAAGGGGGATTATTGTTTGTTAAGTGTCTTAATAATAGCCCAATCTTCCTCATTACTATTTGGCTTCTTATCTTCCCAAGCACAGCAAACAAGCGCAACCAATAAGGGAATATGGAGTTTTGGGGGCTCAGTCAGCCTGAGGAGTGCTCACTGTCTGCTTCCATCATTCTGGAAATCTAAAGTACACCAGGGGGAAGAAAATGGCTGTGTTCACTCTCAGCATGGTTCAAGTGACTCAACCTGTGAGACAGAAAGATGTTGTGAAACTTGAAAGGGTTCAGAAAAGATCTACAAGGAAGTTGGCAAGGTTGGAGGATTTGAGCTATAGGGAGAGGCTGAACAGGCTGGGGCTGTTTTCCCTGGAGCGTCAGAGGCTGAGGGGTGACTTTATACAGGTTTACAAAATTATGAGAGGCATGGATAGGATAAATAGACAAAGTCTTTTCCCTGGGGTTGGGGAGTCCAGAACTAGAGGGTATAGGTTTAGGATGAGAGGGAAAAAATATAAAAGAGACCTAAGGGGCAACTTTTTCACACAGAGGGTGGTACGTGTATGGAATGAGCTGCCAGAGGAAGTGGTGGAGGCTGGTACAATTGCAACATTTAAGAGGCATTTGGATGGGTATATGAATAGGAAAGGTTAGGAGGGATATGGGCCGGGTGCTGGCAGGTGGGACTAGATTGGAGTGGGATATCTGGTCGGCATGGACAGGTTGAACCGAAGGGTCTGTTTCCATACTGTACATCTCTATGACTCTATGACTCTGAGTGGTTGGAAGGACCCATCAATGTTAAATTGTTTAAAGGGAAAGTGTATTACACATAGACATGTAACTTCCCTGATCTCTGGCCATCCCAATAGTTATTCCGTCTTTTAGTTTTGTTACCTCACTGACATCACTGAACAATTCATTCAAACTAAAACGTTTGGAGACCGAGGTCAGGAAATAACGATAACATTGTAGGATGAGGGTCAAAGGTCTTAGCAGTACCACTGACCTCAATGAGCCTTGCTCCTCTTGTTCCTAGACACAGCAGCAAGCTCTGAGCACAAACATAGTACATGCTATGCAGCCATGATGTCATGCCTCATGTTGGAGCAATGGCATTTGTGGCTACAAGAAAGAGTAAAAAAAAAACAGACGTAAGGGTGAAAGCAATGCCATTTAACACAGTAATTAATCTTTAATCTTTTTTGTGCTAAGTTTGTCTTTAATTAACAGAGCCACTGCCCCACCCTTTCTTAGCTTCCTGTCTTTCCGAAATGTCTCATACCCTTCAATCTTTAGGTCTCAATGTGGGTCATCCTGCAGCCATGTCTCAGATGGCTCATCAGCTTCTACTAGTTTGAATGCTCAATGCATTCAAATACAGCGCCTAAGTTTAGTCCTTTTATTACTTTTGTATCTTCTCATGTTATCCGCTGATTTGCTCTTTGATCTGTATTCTCTATCCTTCCTGTCATTGTCTGTTCTTATTTCTCACATTAATTCCTTCCTCTGTTGTCTTTCCCCCACTCTTTGATTCATCACAACTTCCCAAACTTGCACTCCTGCCCCACTATTTAGTATAAATCCTGCTTTACCTCCCAAGGTATGTAGCTTGAATGAATATCAGTGCCTGTACGGTTCAGGTGTAGCCAGTACCAGTGGCAGAGATTGCATTTTCCCCAGTTTTGATGTCCAATGAAACAGAACCCACTTTTCCTACGTTTGTCTTTCAGTCATGCATTCATCTCTCTAACTTTGTTTACCTCTTTTGCATAATACAGAGATTATTACCTTTGAAATTCTGCTTCTTAATTTGGTGCTTATCTCCTCATAATGGCTATGCAGGACCTCTTTCGTAGTTCGACCGATGTTATTGGTGCTTACATGGATTGCAACAACTGGATCCTCCCCCTCCTATTCCAAGTTCTTCTCTCGCCCAAAGCAGATATCCTGAAGCCCAGCATTGGGCAGACAGTGCACCTCATAGAGTCCCTACAGTGCAGAAAGAGGCCATTCACCCCATTGAGTCTGTACCAACCCTCTGAAGAGCAACTGACTCCTCCCACCTTTTCCCTGTAACCTGACATGGGGTTTTTACAATGGTTAGCCCACCTAACCCACCCATCTTTGGAGGTTTGGACTCTCACATTTTGCTGCAGAGACTGGTGTAAATTCTCCTTATTATGCTGACCACTGCCACCAATAGATTCCTTTTGGCTCTCCCCGGTTGAAAAACTTCCTGTGTCACCGTGCCATGGTATTTTAGCTTACCTATTCCATAGCCCCCACACTCATCCAATCTTGAACTTGTTGGACAATTGTAGAGGTTGTGACTCTTGTTCTTTGGGTCCCCTTACCTGATTCACTTGCTGTCACACCCTCCTGTCCCTGACTACTGACCATATTAGACCACCCTATCCAAGAGGGATGATTGCCTCCTGGTAACATTTCCTTGGGGTTGGGGAGTCCAGAACTAGAGGGTATAGGTTTAGGGTGAGAGGGAACATTTTCCCCTCCGTGATGCCTCGCAGTAGTTCCACCTCCAGCTCATAAACACTTGACTCTAAGCTGCTCAAACTTCAAACATTTTCCACAGATCTGTTTGCCCTGAATCACAATGGTATCCTTGAATAGCTATGTCCTACAGCTTTCACACACCATATGTACTGCTATTATTAATGAGCTTTTAATAAATTATTTAGTTAAGTTATTCATTTATGGTAATTTTTATGTATATCAACTTATTCACCATTTGTCAAAATTTGATATTCAAAACTGCTTCAACCATTTAATGGATAGTTCTGATGAAACAAACGTATCTGTCAGGTCTTGATCTGATGTTTAGTTTGATCTTCTTGGTCTCAATTCCTCCCTTTTCAACACCAGCCAGTGAACATAAACTGATTTCACTCACTTTTGTTCTAACAAGAAATGACTGCAGGACACTCTTTTCAGAAACTAACTGTAAGACCCTTCAAGTCCGAGGAATACATCAGAGCTGTTCTTCTTCCTGTTAGAAATGTTGCTTTATTTATCAAGTGCAGTTGAGCAGAAATTTGAATCGACTTCACAACACTTTTAGGGTCATAGAGTCTTAAAGCTGTACAGCGTGGAAACAGACCCTTCGGTCCAACAATTCCATGCCGACCAGGTATTCTAAATAAATCTAGTCCCATTTCCCAACATTTGGCCCATATCCCTCTAAACCCTTCCTAGACTTGTACCCATCCAGACACCTTTCAAATGTTGCAATTGTACTACTTCCTCTGGCAGCTCATTCCACACATGCATGCCCTTCGAGATGATAGTTTAAAAAAGTATTAATTTTATCACTCAGTTTTTATTTGCTTATTTTTCCTTATTTACTAATTGTCTTGAACTGCTTTGTTCCATTCTTCTCATTCAACTAGTAATCCATGGTGTCACAACAGTTCTATTGTGTTTTCAGGCAACCACTAATTTACACATACTGGATATGTCATGTTTCAAATGTTGACATGCTCATATTTGATGCAATAACTATGTGAGTATACATCAGACCTTAAATGGAAAGATGCATCATTCATGAACACTGTACAGTTTATATTTTGCTGTATGTTTTATTTAAAACATACTTTGTAAAAATGGTGAGAACATCAAAATCTAGATTATCTTTAAGACTAGCTATTCTTCTCTGTAATTCACAGCAACATTCAACATAAGCTGCTTAGAATTGTCAAGACCTGTAGACCTGTCAGTGTTTATGATCTTTCTTTGATTATTATTAACTTTATGCAAAAATAAAAGGAAACTACAGTATCTGTAGAACAAAAGATGACATCCAGCTTTGGGTGAGCTTCTGTCCATATTATTCATTTCTTCTCAAATTGTAATTTCTTGCGCAATACCTAAAGTGTTTTGTAAATATTACTAAAGTTATAACAGTATAAGTGTGTCCAAGCTATAATACATCAGTTATTGGAAATACATGTCAAAAATAGTTCCACTTGCTGCTAGCTACGCAGTTTATCACTAATCAATCAATTTATTTTGTCAGTTGGGTCGAGAAACAATCTACAAAAATGCCAATAAATGAATAAGCATCTCAGGTAACAAATTGAATTTGTTATGAGGTGTGCAAAATGTCCTATATATCAGATTACAATGTAATTGCATTTGCACCTTCCTTTGATGGTGCTTTCTTTATTTCTGCCCGTCGAAGATATTTTAATGAATCTCCTCAGCATGGAAACATAAGATGGTTCCATCACAACTGAATGTTATTAATTATGTTAAACTCCATTTTCTGAAAGAATAGGGCTTGGATTCTTATTGGAGATTATTAATATGAACCAAATGAAGTACAAATGGCAAAGAAGAGCAGGTCCTTCTAATAATGAACTTGATTTTTTTTTTGTTTGTTGTAAGTCAAGTGGCTGCATTACAAATCTCTCATTTGTCACACTTCCTTACATATCATAATTCATTGATGTCTGATTGACTACACAATATGGAATGCCTTTGTCGACGAAAGAAAAAGGAGCAGAAAGATTTCAATTCTTTTTAATAGCATTGAACTATGAAACTGATTATACTTACATGCTTACAGACACCACAATCTACAGTAATATGCACATGTGTAACATCCAGCAAGCATTTTGTTTTTGTTTTAGTTTGTTAGAGACTGTGGGCAACTTATTATTTGGTTGAGTTGAAATTTGAACATTTTCATGTTTTGGAACTATTATTGAACACAATTAGAAAGTGGGAGGAGGAAGTATGATTTTAGGAGAAATCATTCGACTGTTCTTTCCTCAAGGTATCATTCTCAGTCTCCAGATGGCCTGCTGTACTGCAATGGGATAGGAGGTAGCATCTCTCAAAGTCTCAATCAAAGTCTTCACACCTAATGTAATGATTACTTGTGGACAGGAAAACCAAACACAGTTGCAGAAGGATTTAGATTCACTCAGAGAATGTTTCTGTAGATAGAAAATAACTTTCAAATGGTCAAAATGCCCCACTGTTCTTGCAGTAAGATGCAGACAGCCTAGAACCTTCACATAAATCATGACAGCAATCAACCACACATCCATCAAATAAGCCTTGGACCGTGCTATCCTTCTATCAAGTGATATGGTTTCGGAATGCTATGCAAAACTTGCTGTGCAATGTAAGGTGAAAATTAAACAAATTCAACAGACAGTCAAGATTGCTGCACACAGGCTTTAGTATGTCCCAAAACAGAGATGGTAACAATGGTCTCTGACTCTTAGCAAGTCTGCCTTGTGAACAAACTGGAAATGAGGTAACACAATTCACCAGGAATAATAGGTGAGCTCAATATTACTTAAAAGGAGAAAGACAGCAGAAAGCTATGGAGCAAAGGGATTTGGGAGCTCTCATCCATGAATCATAAAACGTTTGCATCCAAGTTCAATGGGAAACATGGAAGACAAATGGTATGTTGGTCTTTATTTCAAAGAGAATGGAGTATTAAAGAAGGGAAGTTTTGCTAAAACGATAGAAGACATTAGTTAGACCCCAATTGGAATACTATAATATTTTGGGCCTCTTATCTAAGGGAAGATATATTAGCATTGGAAACAGTCCTGAAAAGGTTCACGAGACTGATACCAGATATGGAAGAATTGTCTTAGAAGGGATGTTGGGTAGATTGAGTCTGTACTTGTCAGAATACAGAAGAATGAGAGGTAACCTTATTGGAACATTATAGATTTTTAGAAGACTTGACAAAGTCAATGTGGAAAGTGAGTGCATTTATAACCTGAGAGCACAATCTCAGAATTAGAGGTCACACATTTAAGGTACAGGTGAGAGAACTTTCTTCTCGCAAAGGCTTGTGAATCTGTGGAATTCTTTACTGCAGAGGGCAGTAGAGGTTGGGTCAATGAGTATATTCAAGGCTGAGATAGACAGAGTTTTAATCAGTAAGTGAATCAAGGGTTATGGGGCAGAGGCAGGAAAGCGGAGTTAAGGATTACCAGATCAACCAATGATCTCATTGAATAGTGGAGCAGACTCGATGGGCTAAATGGCCTACTTCTGCTGTTACATCTTACAGTCACACCAAAAACACATTTAGTATGGTGAGGTCAGTGTAGCAACAATGACATCTCGAGATAACAAAGATAGAGATGCAAAAATATTTATCCAAACTGATAACAACCCCACCCCACCCCACAACTCTGAAAAGTTGCATTCTTCACAAATAGAGGGTCTGAGGGAACCACATCATGGCCTACGTTGAAACAGAAAGTAAATAAAAACATTTAAAACTAAAATAATTTATGTTACATACAGACAAGGAGGACTATAATTCAGTTCACTTCTTTTACCTTCCTGTGCCAGTACCAATGCTCTAATTAAGGAAAATACTCTCTAGGTTGGTGCTGTCATCAAATTATTTCACAAATAAATTAGTAACTTCAATTCTGTTATTAAATGTTTATAAAATTGGTGCAGTACATTGACACTGTCACTAGAGGTCATTAGTGCATTTTAAAATCTCAAAATACATTTGCCAGCATAAAGTGTGCAATTATCTTTTGTTAATAATTTTATATAAAACTCCTGCTTCTCCCAACAGACAATTTGAGTTTGAATTTAACCTGTATCATCTATCTGACAAATGCAAATTGATCTTGATTTAATTTTAAAGTCAGAACAAGTACATATTTTGTAAGTTCTTTCTTTATTCAACAAAAATGGTCACATTCTGCATTCTAACATACTGGAAATGGATGTACTTTCTTTAATTGACTGTCAATTACTAAAGATCGATGGCAACATAGGAACAAAAGTAAGCCTGAATGGAGAAAATATTCAATGCCAATTTTTTCATCATGCACTACTTCACACAGATTGAGTTAAAAACGGAACAAGCTGCACATAACCTCTGAAAAGATAAAGCTTTGTGAAGTCTCTCCCTGAATACAATGATTAATAATATAGCTAAAACTTGTGTTTATAATGCATAATATTAGAATAGCTGAGATTCGTAGAATGTGTGTGACGATACTACGTTTGAATAGGTGTATTTTGCTCTTTTTTTAATGAACCAAGGTTGAGACAGGGATATCAGGCAGACTGTGCCAAGCCAATAAAATAAACAGCTTGTGAGGCCTTGGGATTTAAAAAAAAGTTAGAACAATAGAAGTAGCATAAAGGGGCGGGGTGATGTTCTCACAGAACTAGGATTTAAGCTTAACTTTCAGTAGCTGTTGGGGTTTAGAAGCTGCTACAACTCTTTCCCTGCTACAGCAGAACACTTGTGTTTTCTTTCTCTCTCTCAGAGTTTTCTCTTGATGTTCTTTTCTCCTGGACTGCAGAACTGCATTTGAAACAATCTATTTTCCTGAATTTGTTACGATACTGTAACAGTTGTTGTTTAGTACAGATAAACCTCGATTATCTGAATGAGACAGGCGGGGAGTATTTTGTTTGGATAACTGATTGTTTGGATAACTGATTTGATCGTAAACAAAGGAAGCCATACTGAACAAAATTATGTAAAAAAGCATGTTCACAGAGATTTTACTTCATTCAGTCAATAAAATGTGCACAAACACTGGATATTGTTGAATATTTTACAAAAATCACTTTTTGGTTCAAGTTTGACTGAAGTCTGTGAAATATTTCGCTGACATTTTCATCGGTTTTATCCTGGTCCTTGACAGCTGCCGGCATCTTTCTGTTTGGTGTTGTCCCACCGTCCAGACTAACCAAGTGTTGTCCCTCCCTCAGCGACCACCAAGCCTTTAAAGAGAGAGAGGGGGGTGCAAAATGTATGGGGAACACGAGGGAGAGGGAAGATTTTTTCCACTGACTTTGGCTTCTGTACTCTTATCAATTTTTTTGGGGGGGCTTAACATTTTCCTGGTGTTTCCTCCCATGACATTTTCCTCTTGTTCATTTTCATGTGCGCTAACACACGACAATTTGCTCTCCACCATCAAAAAAAGCGACCTTTTGCTTGGAAAAAAAAAGTCGTCATGGGATAATGGGAGGAAAAAGCAACTCTCCAGAGAATGAGCTGAGGAAAGAAAATGAGTTTGCAAAATGGAGCGAGTCAATGTTGAGGGGGAATCTTGCTGTTAGAGTGCACAGCTTGGGCTTGCACATATGTTGTTGTGGGTTCACAGTCCTCGGGGAGAATAAGTATCAGAGAGCCTTTTTATTAAAAGTGTAAGACTTAATTCTAACATCACACCTTGAGTATATTTAGATTAGATTAGATTACTTACAGTGTGGAAACAGGCCCTTCGGCCCAACAAGTCCACACCGCCCCGCCGAAGCGCAACCCACCCACACCCCTACATCTACCCCTCACCTAACACTACGGGCAATTTTAGCATGGCCAATAAAGCATACTTGCATCTATATTCCTGTACAAATTTACAAAATGATGCATTAACTGGATGAGGAATAAAACTTTCCTATTTCAATTGAAATACATATACAGTACAGGGACTTTGAGATCTTGTTCAGATAATCCGAAATTCGGATAATAGATGTTCGGATAACCGAAGTTGTTCTGTAGTTCAATAATCGATTATTCTGTTAAGTTTTCCAGTAGAGTTGTCATTCTTTTGTCTGTATTTTAACTATTGTGTAAAAATAAAGTGTATTTTGCTTCAAGCCTGGTAATTTGATCCGTTGAATTTCATCCAGAACACAATAGCTTACACTTGCCTTTAAAAATAAGTAGAAGTTGGGGTGTAGGTTATCCTCTGAATATAGTTTGAGGAGGTTTGGTCTTGTCCATAACAGGTGGAAGGTGGGATCTCAGGACAACATTTGAATAGATAAGTCGAGAGTTCGTGAAGTTGGACATGCAAAATTATTAATCCAACCTTACAATTTCCCTCTCCCATCTTTACAACTTTGACCAGTTACATTCTACAGCTATTTCCTACCTAATCCAAGCAATGTATCATGGTGCATGGAAAATTTGATCATTTAGGTTTAATAATACAAACCTTTGACAAATACTAGACTCCCTCCCTAACAGCACTGTGAGAGTACTGACACTGCATGAACTGCAACGGTTCAAGAACGCAGCTCAAGGCACCTTCTCAACAGCAGTTAGGAATGATGACTAAATGTTGGTCTAGAGTATGACACACACACTCCACGACTGAATTTAAAAAAGTGTTAAATACAATAGGATTAGTAAACCTATTAACCAATAATAGATTTCATTCTTAGATGTACAGTACTATTGCTGTATTTCTATTTCTCTCAGCACCTATGGTATTAGTGGCATTGGAGATTGCTTGTTTAATGATAATTAGATGTAGCTTTCTGATTTGGGCAGAATACATACTAAGAAATGGATTAGGACGACACAAAATGAGCCTATTCCATTTCTAAACCAATGCTGTTTTTGCTCTTGTAAACAAGCTTCCTTGAAGGGCTTTAATCAACTTATTATTAACTGTTTTTGCTCAGAATCTAACAAAATTAGTCGATACCACAGTGAAAGGCTGTAATCTGCAATTCTGTTTTCACATTTCTTGTTGTAGATTCATGTTCAAAGTTAAGTAATCTGTATAAATCCATAATATCCATGCCTGTCATCATTTTAAACCCAAAGTCACGGTTCCTATAATCATATTATCTTCAATGAAATGCAAAGTCTTGAATCTTTCATTTGAGCTCAAAGAAACAGAATCGTCATAGTTGTTGTCTTTTAAATTCTCATCAATGTAGCAACATCCTTTTGAAGTGTCTAAAACATAGTCTTCTCAATACTGTACAAAATTGGAATAATTTATTTTGCTTCATAACTAAATGGCCTTGATTTTCTTTGTAAACGTTCTCAAATACAAATATAATCTTCACCTTGGCAATGATTCATACATTTATTACATACCTAGATTCCAGGTGTCAAATTATATTAGTTTTGATTTGTCTACAATTTAGTAGCGAATAGTGCCTTTGATGTTAATATTTCCTGTACATTAATTACTCAATTATGTAGATTGGTGACAACAGAGTACTTTATAACACCATACTTCAATTTTTAGTAGTTCCAAGTAACAACTGCCTCAGAATGGATACTTGTGCAGCACTGCTTATGTTATACCATTTTTAAGAATTTTTTTTTCAATTTACCAGCTTCAGCTCTCTATTGACAAGTCAAGTTTCAATTTAGCTAACAAACTTGTCAATATATCCAAGTGTCTTGCTCTTCAACCAATTGAAGCTTCAGCCATGAGCTTTTGAACACCAAACTAAATCGTACCTGTTGTATAACACTAGTCCACTGGAACTGTGAACTCTGTTGAGTTCCAGCAGCTTTGTGAAGCATAGCTGAATGCTCGTGAGAAGATACCAATACCTGTTACTCATCAGATTTCTCTCAATTAGCATTGATAACATCCTGAACAAGATGCTCGACAGCATTTTCTGATGCTAACTGGTCTATCATTCTTTTGTGGAACATGTAGATATCATTTGTGACTCTCTAGATGACAGAGACAGTCCTTGGATTTATAGACTGTCTCAGAGCATTAACTCAACTGCATTTATTGCAGGTAACCATCTGTTATCAGCAATCTCCTTTTCCATTATCTTGTTTGCCCTTCCAGTTCTCACTCTGATTACTTACAGCTGTTACATGACTCAGGCATTTTAAAGTTTTTACTTCCTTTAATCTTGTAAAGAGAATTTGCTTGACTTTTATGTTCCCTTGATGATTATTTTATGATTCCTTGTACCTTGCCTTGCACACTTTTCAAAGGTTACTATCAGTTTGCTAGCAGCTAAAAGCACTTATTAATCAATGTGTGTTCCCAGGCACTTAGACATTAGTCATTCTACCCAAATTTGGTTTAAGTCAATCCTGCTTACTGTCATCTTCATTTACACAATTATTTAGCTTTTCTTTTTATCATGCAGATTTAGTCACATGCTTGAGTTAGAGGCAGAGAGACATGCAAACAGCTTGAACTTTAGAAGGTAATATGACAATGTTTGCTTGGTACAAAATATGAATTCAGTGAACTTGTATTCTCAATGACAGGAGAATCAGGATTTCAGTGTTGTCAGGCCACTCACAATCAGCACTGTCATTTCATAGCATAGAATTGTTACAGCAGAGGAGACCATTTGATCTATCCTATTGTACCAGCTCTCTGCAAACATACGTCTCCACCCTTTCTCTGAAACCCCACAATTCTTTTATCCAGGTGCGTATCCAATTCTATTGTGATGACCATAATGCAAATGTCCATCTCCATATTTTTAATAGAGCATATTCCAGTTTCTTGAGACTTGGTGCATAAAAAAGCTTTTCCACATGCAGACTTGGATTGCTTTTTGTTGCCATTCACTTTCAATAATTATCTTCTGCTAACCCTTCTGCTAATGGGAACAGTTTCTCCCTATCTCATCTGTCTCAACTCTTTAAGACTTTGAATATTCTAGTAAACCTCTTTTAAGCCGCCACACACTTCCTCATGTGTCCAGAAATGGGCAAAATGATTCAGTTGTGGTTAATCCAGTACTTTTGTGGGATGTAGGTGTCACTGGCTGGCCAACATTTATTGCCCATCCTTAGTTGCCCTTGAGAAGGTGATGGTGCCTTCTTAAACTGATGCAGTCCACCTGCTGTCAGTTGATCCACAATGCCATTAGGGACGGAATTGCAGGATTTTGACCCAGTGACAGCGAAGGAACAGCAATATATTTCCAATTCAGGAAGTTGGGTGACTTGGAGGGACATTTGAATGTGGTGGCATTCCCATGTATCAGCTGTCCTTGTCCTTCTATTTGGAAATGGTTGTGGGTTTGGAAGGTCCTGTCTCAGGATCTTTGGTGAATTTCTGCAGTGCGTCTTAGATAGTACACACTGCTGCTACTGAGCATCGGTGGTGGAATGGATGCTCTAAAAAAATATGGAGATGGACATTTGCATTATGGTCATCACAATAGAATTGGATTCCCGCCTGGATAAAAGAATTGTGGTGTTTCAGGGAAAGGGTGGAGACGTTATGTTTGCAGAGAGCTGGTACAATAGGACAGATCAAGCGGGCAGTGTCAAACTTCATGAGTGATGTGGATCTGCATTCATCCAGGCAAATGAGGAGTATTCCATCTCACTCCTGACTTGTACCTTACAAATGATGGACAGGCTGCGGGGAGTCAGGAGATGAGATACTCGCTGCAGTACTCCTCTAACTCTGATGTATTTATGTGGCAAGTCCAGTTGAATTTCTGGTCAATAACCTCCTGGATGTTGATTGTTGGGGATTCAGTGATGATCTTTGAATGTTAAGGGATGGTGGTTGTTATCTCTTATTGGATATGGTCATTGCCTGGCATTTGTGTGGCGTGAATGTTACTTGCCACTTGTCAACCCAAGCCTGGATATTGTCCAGATCTTGTTCCATTTGAACATGGACTGCTTCAGTATCTGAGGAGTCCATGTTCAAATGATGCTGAACATTGTGCAATCATCAGTGGACATCCCCACTTCTGACCTAATGATGGAGGGAAGGTCATTGATGAATGAGCTGTGAAGATGGTAGGGCCTGGGACACTATGCATATGCATCTCCTGCAGAGATGACTTGCAGCTGAGATGATTGACCTCCAACAATCACAACCATCTTCCTATGTGCCAGGTTTGACTCCAACCATTGGAGAGTTTCCCCCCGATATCCATTGATTCCAGTTTTGCTAAGGCTCCTTGATGCCACACTGGTCAAATGCAGACTTGATGTCAAGGTCTGTTACTCCTACCTTACTCCTGTAATTCAGCTCTTTTGTCTATGTTTGAACCAAGGCTGTAATGAAGTCAGGAGCTGAGTGGTCCTGGCAGAACCCAAACTGGACCTCTACTTTTGTACTCCACGCCTCTATTTATAAAGGCCAGGATCCTGAATTATTAACCACTTTCTCAAATTGTTCTGCTACCTTCAACAAAGGATGCACATCTACCTCTGGTCTGTCTGTCCTTGCAACTTTGTTGAATTGGACCCTTTTTATTGCCTCTCCCTATTCTTTGTACCAAAAATCATCACTCCAACCTTCTCTGGATAAAATTTCATCTTCCATGTGTCTGCCTAATTCACTTGACTGTGATCTCGAGGTCATCATGATCCTCCTCAGAGTTCAGCATACTTCCAAGTTCTGTGTCATTCGCAAGTTCTGATATTGTGGCCTGCACAACCAAGTATAGGTCTCTAATATTTATCAAGAAAAGCTGAGATTCTGGGGCTGACTTCCAGGAAATCCTATTACATACCTTCTTCCAAACAAAAAAACCAAGCATTCACCATTATTCTTTGTTTTCTGTTATTCAGCCCTCCAAACTACCACTGTGCTATTTATTCAAAGAACAAAAAGAATAAAGAAAATTTACAGCCCAGGAACAGGCCCTTCGGCCCTCCAAGCCTGAGCTGATCCAAACCCACTGTCTAAACCTGGGCTTCAACTTTGCTGACAAGACTGTCATGTCACATGTTATCAAATGCCACTGGAAGTCCACATATACCACGTCAACTAGATTTCTCCCATCAATCCTCTCTGATATGTCATTCAAAAATGTAAGAATCCTAATTCAAAATGTCTTACCTTTAACAAATTAATGCAGATTGCTTGTTTTTTGTATAAATTGTTGTATCTAAACATTATTCCTCTGCCAAGTTAAGCTGACTGACTTGGAGCTGCTGGGTTTATCCTTCCACACCTTTTTGAATAGGATGCAACATTTGTAATTCTCCTTGACTCTAGTACCATCCTTTCACTTAAGGAAAATTAGAGGGCGATAGTGAATGCCTCTAATTTCTACTTTATTTCCTTCAGCATCCTTGGATGCACCTGAGCTGGTCCTGCAACATATCAACCTTCAGTAGACAATTTATCTGAGAACTCTTTTTCTGGTCCCTAAAACATCCTACCCTCCTTTTAATATGATTGAATTATATACTCTTGAATGCCTTTCACATTCCATTTTATGCTGTCAGTCTCCTCTCAACATGACTCTTTGCACCAAACTAGGAGAAAGTGAGGATTGCAGCTGCTGGAGATCAGAGTTGAGAGTGAAGTGCTGGAAAAGCACAGTAGGTCAGGCAGCATCCGAGGAGCAGGAGAATCGACAATTCGGGCACAAGCCCTTCATCAGGAATGCAAGAGAATCGACGTTTCATGCGTAAGCCCTTCATCAGAAATTCCTAATTAATCCTTCCATTTTGATCTCGTATAGCCAACTGGTTAACAGGTCACCATGAAGTCAGATGCATGCAGTTAAAACATTGAATTCATGGGTAAATATGTTAACCATCAAATGTACTTGTCATAGACCACAGTGAGCGATCAATAATTACATTCAAATCCTTTATTTTTTTTTGCGTTCATACCTCTACAATATGTTTTAGAATCTGTTTATCTGCATAAAAATTAATCTTATGTGCCTTAGCTACTTAATTTACTTGATTGGTTTGGATGCCAATTATAATCTGATATTTGTCCTCTGAGCCCATTGCTTAGCATAAGCATACTTACTTTAATGGAAGCACTTTCCTTCAAATGGTATAAGTAGTCTAATGCAGAGAAAATTACATCCATTAACAGCTATCCAATGGCTCAAGTGACTAAAATCACTGCATAGATATACGGTGTATAGCATCAAATACCACTGTAATAAGTTGTAACTGTAGGAAGGGAAGAAGTTCATTAATTCTTTGACCAATCTGACTTATCCATTAAGTGCAGTTCAACACAGTTTGATGTGTTAGTTTACAAAGCAAATTTTAATCTCACATATTTATCAAGACCAGCTTGAAGACAACACAGATACCTTTCCAAACTATGGGTAGAAACGAAAGGACAAGTCAAACTGAATCTCTTGTTGTCTGGTGTAATCATTAGAGACCTAGGTGCAGGTGGCTATCTACCTTCACATGATGAATGAGGAGGGGGAATCGAAGGTAAGATAAAACTAAATTGGAACAAAGAGTGAAATCAATGGAAAAATATCAGCATTTAAATGAACTTAATAATTCTAACATATTTCTTTTGTTTTCTGTTTTAGGCTAACCTGTTTAAAATAAATGAGTTAACCGATGCATTAAAAATGATAAAAACAATGTTAAAATATGGTCATGTGTACTGATATGAACACTGCACGGTATAAAATAGGTGATCTTTACACAGTTGTGGTTGAAAATAAAGAAAAGGAGTGTACATTGAGACAATTCCTGTAATATGTTTAAGGTGAAATTGTTTCACATTATTTTAATATTGTTCCCATTTTAATACCAATGAGACAAAGGTTACATAAGGAAAAATTCAAAACCCAAACTTACCCTGATTGCTCATGCAAGAAGTGCTTACAGAGGTAAGGGATCCTCCAGGTTGAAATAATTTGTCGTTTTGTTTGTTGTTGAAAGAAGTTGCTCTCCCCCCCATAAACATCAATAAATGCCAATGGATATCAACAGTTTTACCCAGAAAACTACATCACAAACTCATGACGGAAGAAGAAGCAAACTGTTCCAGGGCAATGTGAATGCACTCCATCGCTTCAGACCTGGAGCCAGATCTAAATGTCTGGTAATTGTGTTGAAGAAAATAAAACAAGTAAAATTTGCCCAGTTTGCTATTTTTGTTTGTTACTGATTAAACGTAGTTCTGGGGTAACGCACATTTCGGCAATGCAATTTGACTCAAATGTTTATGAAGAATTAGGGAATGCTTTGGAGAATGCTTACCATAATTGGCAATAATGCACTTTGTTCTGCGCATGTGCCAACGTGCATGCCAAAATGTCTGCTGTTCCATGCATATGCCAATGCCTGCGCCGGTCTTCATGTCATACTGCACATGCGCTGAAGTCAGCTGTCAGCAGAACAGCTTTCTTACATTTTTTAAATGTAGTATTAAATTTACTTTTGTTTTGTTAATAAACATGATTTCAACCTTCACTTAGGCTGTGCTACACTCTGCATTAGACTTCTGGGTGTTTTTTGAGCAATCGTGCATGATATTTTGTGATGGTCTGCCCTGAACCCCACTTTTCCCATAGGCATCATTAGTTACATTAAGCGATTTTCTGTTAAGCGAGGTTTCACTGGAACGCAACTACGGCACTAAATGAGAACTACCTGCATCTCTAAGAACAACCTACTTTGAAGATTCATTTTGGCCTGACTTGGATTTCTTGTTTTGATATGTTCTCAAATATTACATGCTATACAATGCAAAGGGTTGACTTCAACCATCTGAATATTGCTCATGCACTTGGATTGATAAACTTTAGCATCACAACTTAGAATATGAAACTATGGATGAACTTATTTTATAGATAGAGAGGATCAACAATAAAGAGGTGAATACTTTGTTTCTTGCCTCAGCCCTTTCCTGAAGAACAGCACTCTGTGTGCAGCTGAAGTTCTCCTTCACTCTTCACCATTAGTTGACAGGAAGTGCAGAAATTGAGCATTGCTAATAAAATACACATTTTGTCAGCTTCTCATCTTGCATATTTGGGACAATTCGCAAGAAAACTGTTATAAAGAGGAATTAAACTGTTTATACTGGATGGGGAAACAGAGTTGATTAGTTGGGAAGTGAACTCTGATTGCTGGAGGTGTGGCTATGGAGGATCCATTTGTAAGATGATTACTGGCAATTAACTGCCAAACTCTGTTTAAATACAAGCAGGCAGGTTGACTCTGATTGGTCAAGGTATTGCCCTGAGGAGTGAACCAGGGGTTGTCTATCACCTATTTTATCCAGTGGAAACAGATGCAGATGTATATTCTGTCTGAAAAGAACAGTGACCTGTGTGTTAAAATATGTAGCTTCCAAAACATGGAATTATATCAAGCTTTAAATCCAGCTGACAATCTTAAATTGCATTGTCTACCAGAACATGTGATTCTGCAATTGGATATTTGCTATATTACCCTGAGTTTGCGAAGAATTACACTGAAAATCATTTTAAGATTATCAGTTTATTTTTGACAAAAACTTCAACAAAATATTTCTTTCTTTTGCAAACCATAACCATTGTTCAGACATTATTGTCGGACAGATTGTTGGCAGGCTATTTGACAATAGAAAATACCACTACAATCCCAATGCTACCCTTATCTGACAGTCACGTGTTCATATGTATATTTTTCAGATGTGATAATCAAGAATTAAAACATTGTAGGATTTCAACCACATTGTAAATTTGAGAGAGAGCAATTATTTGTTGTGTTCTCACTGCCAACATCAACTGAGGCTGAACAGTACATTCGTAATTCCAAAAGGAACTGAACTCTGTCAAACTGGGTCAGCAACATGACCATCCATGGTTAGGACAGAAAACATTTTATTAAAGGGGTAACGGAAGATGTTTGGACAAAGGCCTATGCTGTAGAAACTCTGGCAATTACATTATAGGACTGTAATGATTAGCCTTGGAAAAGCACAACAAGCTTTCCAGTCACAGACATTAATTGGACCACTGAAAGTATTCTACCTTAAACTTACAGTAACCTTCATTTTGCCGGAATATTTTAGTGATATGTTCAAGTGAATGCTGCCTTGATATTAAGGGGACTTTGTCTCAACTTAGTCTTCATATTTATGACTGGTTCAAGTCACAACAGAATCTGGAGTTGAAGGTTCTGGTAGAATCCAAACTAAGCAGAGTAAAGGAGCTAATTGTGACAAGGTAAATTTTGAGGGGGTGACGCCTTCCATCATTTTGCTGATGAGTTAAGGAAGCTGACAAGATGGTAATTGGCCAGGTATGGATTAGTCTTCTGTCATGTCAAATAACACATATGAACAATTTTCACCTTATTGAATTGGTTTTTGTAATTCCCATAGAGACCAATAAGGTCCAAAAGAAAACAATTAAAAGTTCTAGTTAATAGCTAAACATCATGAGACAACATAATTTCACGTTTTAGGATTTTAACTTCAACAAAATAATAAAAAGTGTTTTTGTAGGCAACAACAGGAAGGAAAGTTCATTTTTGAAATACTTACTTTACACTCTTCCACAGAATTATAGTCTTCATGGCAAACGGTTCCCAGTTACTTCCAGATTCCAACGGTACTCATTTCTCCATATCACAGAATCCTTACAGTGCAGACAAAAGTCATTTAGCCCAATGAGCCTGCACTGACCCTCCAAAGAGCATCCCACCCCATCCCCACAATCCCTCATTTACCATGGTCACTCCAGCTAACCTGCACATCTTGGATTGTGGGAGGAATCCAGAGCACCTGGCAGAAATCCATGCAGACGTGCCAAGAACATGTAAACACCGCACAGATATTCACCCAAGGCTGGAATTGAATTCAGGTCCCTGGCACTGCGAGCCATCATACTGCCCACACGCAGTATCACTGAGTAACAACATCAATTGACTGCTTCCAGGCATTTCCCTCCATCTTTGGAGAATCTCCCAAATTCACTACCAGCAGGAAAATCTACTGCAAAGCTTCCCCTTCTGCCCTAGCTCCACAGGATGAATCTCACAGATTGAATGGAAACTATGTAATGTGACCCTTTGGCTATTGACTATTTTTCTCCAGCATCTGGCTTCAGTAACTTGCAGAGAACCTGAAGTTTCTTGACTCTGCAACCACGCCATCTGCTTCTTCTTTCTTTCTTCTGCCTAAAAGCTTGGAGTTGGAAAGACTATTTTCTGCTGATATCGCTGCCCTTGTTTTTTGTTCCCTGGTGTGAGAACTTGCACTTCCCTCAGCAGGTAGCTTGATTTCATCAAACATGACATCAGGCAGTATCTAAGATAGTCACATAGATCCTTTACTTTTAACCTAGACTTAAGTAAGCTGTCATAGAGTCATAGAGATGTACAGCATGGAAACAAACCCTTCAGTCCAACCCGTCCATGCTGACCAGATATCCCAACCCAATCTAGTCCCACCTGCCAGCACCTGGCCCATATCCCTCCAAACCCTTCCTATTCATATACCCATCCAAATGCCTCTTAAATGTTGCAATTGTACCAGCCTCCACCACTTCCTGTGGCAGCTCATTCCTTACACCTACCACCCTCTGTGTTAAAACGTTTCCCCTTAGGTCTCTTTTATATCTTTCCCCTCTCACCCTAAACCTATGCCCTCTAGTTCTGGTCTCCCCCACCCCAGGGAAAAGACTTTGCCTATTCACTCTATCCATGCCCCTCATAATTTTGTAAACCTCTATAAGGTCACCCCTCAGCCTCTGACGCTCCAGGGAAAAATGCCCCAGCCTGTTCAGCCTCTCCCTATAGCTCAAATCCTCCAACCCTGGCAACATCCTTTTCTGAACCCTTTCAAGTTTCACAACATCTTTCCAATAGGAAGGAGACCAGAATTTCACACAATAGTCCAACAGTGGCTAAACCAACGTCCTGTACAGCTGCAACTTGACCTCCTAACTCCTGTACTCAATACTCTGACCAGTAAAAGAAAGCATACCAAATGCCTTCTTTACTATCCTAGCTACCTGCAACTCCACTTTCAAGGAGCTGTGAACCTGCACTCCAAGGTCTCTTTGTTCAGCAACACTTCCTAGGACCTCACCAGTAAATGTATAAATCCTACTAAGATTTGCTTTCCCAAAATGCAGCTCCTCGCATTTATCTGAATCAAAGCTAAAACATAATAATCACAAAAACATCATAACTGCAATAATGCCATTGAAACACCTGGGCTTGAATAGCCAGTACTGAGCTTTAGACATATCTTCAAGGATATTGTCCTTGGCATATCCAGTGCACTCACATCGGCTTTAGTCAACATATAGTCACTCAAAGCCAAAATGCCTGAATAATGATATCTAAATCGACAATAATTGATTTCTACTGGATAATGTTTTGCTCCTGTTGCCAATAGCTCACAGCACCTCATAGATGTCCAACTTTAAGCATTTATGTCTCTGCCTTTACTGTCTTTAGCAAAAGGGTAAAGACACGATACATATAATGGGTGTATTCAGTTAAGGAGATGAGTTTCATGTATTGTGGTAAGCTTGAATAATTCTCACAGATAGACATGTTGAGAACAGACATGCTACCACTTAACAAAACGCAAGGAAATTACTTCCTGTTTTTATTTCCTTCATCATCTCGTGCCAGGCCATTCCAGAAGTTATGCCCTTCAAACTCAGCCCACATATTCAGTTGTGTTATTACCAAACTACTTGACTGACATTTAAATGCATTTTCAGTCCCTTTGCTTCTCTTACTGTTTCCTTTAGTTTCACATTGAGGAGTACAGATTCTTCAATTGGGGATTGGTGGCAACTGATTATCTGCTGAAAATTCTTTCGTCTTGTTTGACTTCAAAGAACAAAACCTTCCTCACCTTGTTTCCACAAATTATGTAGAAAATTGAGAGAATGTACACTATCTTGCATTGGAATTGTCTGGTTCCAGAAAAACAAGCCATGCGTAGCTTTATGTATTCAAGGTACATAAGCCTATGGTAGAGAAAGGACCAGAAAGTTATGGTGATATGGTTGCAGGAAGCGGGGTGGGTTAAGCATAACGCAGCCAATGTTGCCCATTCCTGGAATTGAGTGGCTTATGAGGCCACTTTTGAGGGCTGTTAGTGTCAACCACATTGTTGTGAAATTGGAATCATACATAGACCAGTGCAAATAAAACCAGTAGGTTTCTGTTCCTAAAGGCAGCAATGAACAAGGTGAGATTTAATGAAAAGCGGACAGTTTCACAGCTGGATTTACTTATACAATCCTTTTTATTTCTCGATTTTTAAGAACTGCCATGTTGGAATTTGACCACAAGTTACCTGGATTACTAGTCCAGCAATAACTGCAGTGCTACCATACCTTTAAATACACCAGACTAAAATAAAGTTAGCTAATAATAAGATAACTAGTAATTTGATGCGATAAACTGCAGTTACTGTAACATTATGACTGTTCAATGCATTCCCTTACATGGGAAACTAGATGGATCAAATGCAACTGGCGTTACCTGAATTCACATTTATATTGTAACGAAGATGACTGAACATATACTTAAAAACAATCTTATTAAAATAGATGACAAACTGGATTTGAAGGTTTTTTTGCTGTTTTTACTAATAGACATGGTGATATCTGCATTTACTGAAAACAACAATTCATTATACAGTGTACACTGTAACATACAACAGGCACTGCATGCTCTGCACAGACAACCGAAAACTGTCATCTCTAGCACAGTTATCGCATTAACCTTATACATGTGCTGTGGCACTTTAGCGAGTGAAGGAGTTCAATGACTATGTTTCTGCTTTACTGTTCAATTGCATGGATTAAAAAAAAGCTATTGGCTTTTACATCACCAAAATAATTAGTTTTTACACATAATAGCAGATGAGAAAATACTGATGGTTAAACTGAACAAAAATCATGCATGTTACACTAACATGTACTGTATGCCTTACAATAGACTTAATACACAATTTCTTCCTACAAAGTTAAAGAGCCAATACCCTTTTATATTTAATTTAGTGGGAAAGGTTTCTTCTGGATTCTTTGTGAAAAATTGGAATTCATCTATATTACTGAGGCTTACAATTTAAACTTAGCACACAAGAGAAATCATCCCCTCATGTGCCAAGTAAAATAAAAGTTCCACAGTTATTTTACTGAATGCAGGATTCTGTTAAAAGTTTTATTAATGACATATTCCAATGAATAACCAGGATTTTCAGGAAAAAATAATTAGAAATGATAAATTTATCCTCTGAAGAAATTGCACATGATATTGTTTCTACTAATGATTAGGGAAACTTTAACAGGCATTAGGACAGTACTTATGTTAGCCATCCAAAGGGCTACTGTCTCTTTAGTGTAACTGTAATGCTTACCTTAATTGTGGCTCCTTAATTCGAAAAAACCAATACATTGAAAAAAAAATCCAAAGCTTCAACATAATTGTGATATATCTGCAGACTAACTTTTCAACAACGTCCACATTGTGGTAACACAAATGCATCGTTTGTAGTTTGAAATACAAATACATTATATAATACTGCTCTCATGATACTTTGTATGTGCTGTACAAATATAGATGTATACATACAAATATGCAAATGTTACTTGAAATCTGCACAATGAATTATGTAAACAAACATAAGCATTATACAAAATTTATATACAACTTTTGTAGCAATAATGATTTAAATTTGTAGTCATGAAACTTAAAAACTACACAGTAGTTTCATTTTTCCAAGGACCAGTCCTTATATTTCCTGTACTGTCTGAAGTATAAATGATGGCTTCATGCAGGTTTCCCTTCAGTATTCCATTTTGGTTGGTTACACTTAGAGGACACGATTGTCTCCGTGATTGCATCTCAAACGTAACTCCTTGGTGTAAAGCTTCGGTACTGACACCACTGTCTACAGCTTTATTGCATCCATATAGCACTGTGCTGGCATCACTACTTTCAGGCTGGCAGACATTGGGGCACTGATCACTTTTTGCACAGACAACTTGCCTTTGGATGGACTGGCTGTCCTGGACACTGTGATGACTTTCTGTATGTGAGCTGTGGACACTTCCATCTATGCTGGAAGGGATATGATAAGCGTATTCTCTCTGGGCTGCTGACCTGCTGTGCCGAACAAAGTGTCGCGGTTTAGTTCGACTTTTTTGACATCTGTGGATATGCATTCCCGATCGACATGTACCATCAGCACGCAGATGAATGTCGCCATCGTCATCAATAATCTGTTCACTGTGCACTTTGGCACAACATGGTGTAACTGGTGAAAGACAATTTACATGATTTTGGACGGCCTGTAGATTAGTTAGCTTACAGAGTCCAGACACTGAATGATTGCAACTGGATGATGATTTACTGGGACATGGAGAATCCAGGAGACATGGGACATGAAGCTGAGCATCACCGTTCATGGTTACCTGGGGACGAACGTTCATTTGAACAGCGTATGTATTCCTATTGGATTTGCAGCAGGACCACCAACAATGCCAGACATCATCACGTTTTGCACAGTGGTGAACCAGAATAAAGAGTCCGAGAGTTACTGAGACCGCTCCATATAAGCAACTGAATATCATATCTAGGAAATGTCCTTGTGAGACTGCGAGGGCTCCAAAAGTCCACATAGCAATAAAGAGAAACAGAGTGAACACAGAAGCACGAAGTTGAGCCTTAAATGAATGCTCGTTTTCCAGCATTGAGGAAGAAACCATTGAACATGTGTGCGACACAGAGCTGGAGTCCGTTACATGACTGGGGCCTACCTCTGTGCTGGCCAATCGTTGTTGTTCTTCTGTCATCTCCTTTAGCTCATACTTCTTCCCTGGATGTCGTTTCAATTGCACTAATGTACACAGAAAATAGACACAACTAACAAGCACAATGAAAGCAGCAGGCCCATAAAATGCACCAAGGCTAGGCTCCCATGCCATCCAGCAACTGCGAATAAAGAGAAATACAATGAAACAGGAAAATGATAAAGTCCTAGAAATGAACCCAGAAAGTATCCAACCAAAATAATCTGACCTCAAAGTACAAACTAGAAGAAACAGTCATGGTACACTTTATAATCAGATCCCACTGCAGAAGTTTTTTTCTCACTCAAACACTGCAAGTGACAATTACCTCCAGAGGCAGTTGGTAACAGACACTCAATATTACACTCCATTCAAAAATGGGGTGAGTGCAAACTGGTGCTGCTGATTCACTACAAACCACTTTACAATACTTTCCAAGGATTCTGACAAAAATCCATTGCTGAGCCTATAATTATCTACAAATTTGATCATTAATGAAAAAAAATCTTCTCAGAAGGTTCATCATGTACTCAGCTCTGTGCAAATAGATATGATACCCAGCAACATCACACTATTCAATTGAAGTTGGTCACTTCCTGATGTGAAGCTGCTTTTTGTTTCTTTGGGCAGGAGAGTGACACTACCTATTTTTAATGAAAGGAAGGAGCTCTGCCTTTCTGACAGATTTTGATCAGGGTTCCCTCATAAATGTGGAGCCATATGCTCATTCTAACAGTTCTTTATTTCGGGTGGAACGTTCATGTGTAAGACAAATTGTGCCCACTTTTCATAGCAGTCGACTGCTGTATTCAGGCATCCAGAAAGCTTCTTTGACAGCTGCAGTCAAATAGTAAGTACATAAGATAAGTATGGTTGCTCAGGTGCTGGAAGTGTAAGTGCCAGATGGGTAGGAAGATGCCAGCTGGGTAGGGTAACAGCTGAGTAGGATGCGGGTTGCCAGTGGGAGGATACCAGATGGGTAAGGGATGAATGCTGGGGATAGGTTGACAGATGGGAAAATAATATGCCAAGTGAATAGGGTGTCAAGTGGGAAGAGGCCAAGAGTGCAAGGTGGCAAGGAGGCCAAGTAAATGATACAATGTTTTGGGTTGATCGGGTTGGGTAGGAGAAATCTGTTCTGATGTTGGGGTGGGGAGGATCTATTTCTCCTGGGGGTCAGGACAAGCAGCATGGGAAGGTAGGAGAGCAGTGTGTAGTGGGGGAAGTGGGCCAAATTTGGAGTAGGCATAAGCAGTGGTGGGGGAAGCGGGGAGCATCAGGTGCTAAGCAGGAGAAAGGGATATTGGGTCCTGGAGAGTGTCAAGCCAGGGTCTGGGGAGTGTAAGTGGTCTGGTAGAAGTGTAGTTGGGCTGTGTGAGTTAAGTGTAGTGTTAGTTATAGAGTCGCAGAGGTGTACAACACAGAAAGAGACCCTTCTGTTCAACTCGTCCATGCCAACCAGGTATTCAAACTTAATCTAATCCCATTTGCCAGCACCCAGCCCATATCCCTCTAAGCCTTTCCTATTCATATATCCATCCAGATGCCTTTTAAATGTTGCAATTGTACCAGCCTCCACCACTTCCTCTGGCAGCTCATTCCATACATGCACCACCCTCTGTTTGAAAAAGTTGCTCCTTAGGTCCCTTTTATATCTTTCCCCTTTCATGCTAAACCTATGTCCTTTATTTCTGGGCTCCCCAACCCCAGGGAAAAGATATTGTCTGTTTATCCTATCCATGCCCCTCATCATTTTATAAACCTCAGCCTCTGATGCTCCAGGGAAAACAGTCCCAGCCTATTCAGCCTCTCCCTGTAGCTCTAATCCTTAACTCTGGCAACAACCTTGTAAATCTTTTCTGAACCCTTTCAAGTTTCACAACATCTTTCTGATAGGAATGAGACCAGAATTGCATGCAATATTCCAAAAGTGGCCTCACTAACATCCTGTAGAGCCGCAACATGACCTGTGAACTCCTATATGTTGAATAGTTACACAGGCGATTATATATTTAATAGTCTGAGTAACTATTTCCTGAGTTTCCTGCATTTCCTGAGTAACTATTTACTTAATTTCATTACGAACCTTCAAATTCACTGACTTACTTGAAGACTTTTAGGGGGATCCAAGTGTAAAGGAATTGGCAAGTGAAAAATTAAATTTCCCATTCAATTTCTTTGCAATGGACAATCCCACCAACATTACAATAATAACTGTCTAAACATCAGAAAAGCCAGCCCACTGTGTTTAACCAATAGAGTCCACCAGGACTCAGACCCACTTTCACAGTACATGATAAAGTATGTGATAAAAAATAAACGACTCCTTTCATGTACATTTTCCTTTATAAAATCTGACTGCACAGAAAATATGATAACTGAAAGATCAAGGAATTATCTACCAGTGCATCTGGTGCCTTGGGGAAGTGCAATCCCCAAACACCAAGAAACAAGATCTCCAAACTCAGCAAAGTGATGTTGAACAAATATAAAGGCTACTTACTATGGTGCATTGTCTTCACTTCCATAATTGTTGATATTTGTTGCAGCAGTGATCCCACAAATTATGAAAGGAATGCCTCCTCCAATCAAATAAAACCTGATTAAAGATCGTAGCAGAATTAAAATGACAAGAAAATAATTTCCTCTCCCTGAATAGGTAGAGAAAATTTCAGATTAATAAATTTCAGATAACAAGAAATACAGAGAACAATTTTGCATTAACCCTAACAAAATGCAGTAAAATCATAAACGGTTGATACAATGCTACTTCAAATGAATGGATGTGTACCAGCTCCCAAATGGTTTCCTTGGGTCTGCACTGCAAATGACCTAAATTTTTTGCACATCATCATTAACCTTGATCAGGCGTTGATTGGAATATATGAAAGGGTATAGGCAATGGAAGCTTGCAACCACTGTCTGTGAGTAGATATTTGTTGGGAATTTTTAACAAGCTTGGATGGATGGATACCAGAGATGGGTCCAAAGTGGCAATTATGCCCTGGATGTAGGTTCGCTCACTGCACTAGAAGGTTCATTTTCTAGCTCAGCGAGTGAACCTATATCCAGAACCTCAACCTGAGCTACAAACCTTCTCAAAGCTCGGTAATTATGCCCATTTGGTCCATGTTATTGAGGCAGCTTTCCACAGAGTGTGGGACCTCCCGTGCAAATAGAATGGTGGACTCCAGTGGGTGGAGGATTTAACACTTTTTTGTTCAGATCATTTTCAATATATTTCTGTTAAAAACTGATAAGTAACTTTGGGCACTTTGAAGTATTTGTATGAACTTGCTACTTTAACAATACTTAAATATTCTTGCATTCAAGTTAAGTTTTATATTCAAACTTACTACAATAACGAATTCATACAAGATTAAATGTAAAATGAATCATATATTCCTGCAGATAATTGCCAATTACAAAACTATATTTAACACCACATTATGGTATTGGAAATTCACCCAAGGCAGATGCTTGTAAAATGAGACTGCTTATCACATAGTATAACATAATTACATCACATTATAAGTTCTTCATTTATGTAGCTAGGACTGAATATATTTAAAATAGGAATTATTAATAAAATTGGCACAGCTCTTTATTGAAAAGGCAGGTCAATAGACCTTTCCAGTTCTTATAAAGCTTCTCAGTTAGTGGCTTCTGAATTGGTTCATGCAGTGTGTACAAAGATGGGAAAATGAATCACTTAGTTAAGCATACTTAAACATATTCTGAACCCTGCCTCATAATGTGGTACTGTGTTGCACCTACAATGTTTTTAGCTTGCTTAACATACAATGGCAGATAGTGCACTAAGGCTTAGTGTTAGTGTACTATTTTAAAAAAATATCTTATTGTATTACCAGTTACACAGGGGAGATGATGTAGTCATAATGTTAATGGATTAGTAAATTGGAGGCCTCTGCTATAGGTTCAAACAGCTTTACTTTTTATTCACTCAAAGAATGTGTGCATTGCTGACTGGATCAGCATTCCCGCTCATTCCTATTGGCCCCTGAACTGTGTGGTTTGCTCGGCCATTTCAGAGGGCAGTTAGGAGTCAACCACATTGCTGTGGGTCTGGAGTCACATGTTGGTCAGCGCAGGCAAAGATGAACTGTTTCCGGGAGAGCAGGGGTTGAGTGAACTAGATTTCTAAACAAAGATTCTTTGATTTCAATTATAAAAAAAATCTGGAACTTTAATTTCATCATCTGCTGTGGTGGGATTCAGACCTGGTTGCCTGGGTAACCAGTCCAGTGACAATACCACTAGGACATCACCTCTCCATGCAATGGAATTGAAATTCAATGAATCAATCTGCATTTGATAGCTAGTTCCATCTATTAACTACCATTGATTACCATGAAAATCGATATGGTCATTACTGTCCTTTAGGGAAGGAAATCTGTGATCTTTAACCTGCCTGGCTGACAGGTGACTCCAGATTCATAGTAATATGGCTGACTCTTAATTGCCGAGCCAGCTATTCAATACAACAGCAATTAGAAATGGTCAATAAATGCTGGCCTTGTCAGTGACATACAGATCGACAGGCTGATAAATAAAACTAAAGATATGTATAATCAACCCATTTTCCATTAAAATTGCAAATTCAAGGATTTTATAATACCTAAAAGATGCATATTTAGAAATTCAAAATATTGCAATTTCTGCATAATTCCTATTGGATAACATTAGAAAATCCTCGAATACTAATTAATTGCGGCCATGAATAAACAGACAGGCAAGGTCCCCATGCAATTCAATGCATTTCAGACAAAGCATGTGAACTGATCAATTCAAAATGATTTCTGAAATTGTATTGCTACTGTACACACCAGAATTAAACCTAAGTGAATGACTAGAGATTTTAGAGCTCTGTTTGAAAGTCAATTACGATCAAGATGTCCTTTTCTCTTTCACAAAAAGAGAACCACTGTAATCAGTGATCAGGATGACAGTTTCTGCCTGCTTATTAACCTAATGTTCTGGAACATTTGCAGGCATCACCAGCAGACAGGATGATTAAGATTTAGCATGCTTGCCTTCCTTGTTCAGACCTTTGGGTATCAGAGTTTAGACATCATATTGAGGTTGTACTAGACATTGGCGAGTCCTCTTCTGGAGTACTGTGTGCAGTTCTGGTCATCTTGTTCTAGGAAGGATATTGTTAAACCAGAGAGGGTTCAGAAAAGATTTACAAAATTTGCTAGGAATGGAGGGCTTGAGATATAAAAATAGACTGGAACATTTTTCATTGGAGCCTAAGAGGTTGAGGGGTGACCTTATTGAGGGTCCAACAGGGGCACAGATAAGATCAATGACGAGGATCTTGCCCCTAGGCCAGGGGCATATTTTTAAGGTGAGAGGAGGAAGATATAAAGAGGACATGAGGGGGCAACTTCTTATTTTACACAGAGAGTGGTTAGTGTGTGGAATGAACTACCAGAGAAAGTGATAGAAGCAGGTACATTTACAACATTTAAAAGACATTTGGGATAAGTTGATGAATAGGAAAGGTTTGGAGGGCTTTGGGCCAAGCACAGGTAAGTAGGACTAGTTTAGTTTGGGAACATGGTTGGCAGGGACTGGTTGGACTGGAAGGTTTGTTTCCATGGTGCATGATTCTGTAAAGGTAATGCAAGTGAAGTACTTAATTGAAAATGGAATGAAAATAAGTTATTACTGAAATCAAGTAACACACTGCTAATGAAACAAGATGGAAATTGCTGAAGTACTAAAAGCTGCGGGGGGGGGACTGGGTGTGCAGAGGAATTTTAACATGGGGAGCAGGTGGAATTCGATACAGGGCAGGTGATTGAACTAACAATAAATAGACAATAAATAGACAAGTTTGGGTAGATGCACTTGAAGTGTAGTGGTAGTGTTCATTCCTCTGAACCAGACTACCTGGCTTCAAGTCCCACCTGCTCCAGAGGTAGGTCATAACATCTCTCAATGGTGTGCCTAGAAAATATCTAGATGACCATGAGGAGGCTTGCACCAATATGCTAACTTCCAGCTTTTACTCAAACAGGGAGCATATGCAGCCTGGGAATCGAGATGGCATTTTAAATACATTAAAAAGTCTGAAAACCTAGAATTTAACACAATTTTCATTGTGGCTGAATAATGTTAGATTAGATTAGATTACTTACAGTGTGGAAACAGGCCCTTCGGCCCAACAAGTCCACACCGCCTCGCCAAAGCGCAACCCACCCATACCCCTACATCTAACCCTTACCTACTCTACGGGTCAATTTAGGATGGCCAATTCACCTGACCTGCACACCTTTGGACTGTGGGAGGAAACCGAAGCTCCCGGAGGAAACCCACGCAGACACGGGGAGAATGTGCAAACTCCACACAGTCAGTCGCCTGAGGCGGGAATTGAACCCAGGTCTCTGGCGCTGTGAGGCAGCAGTGCTAACCACTGTGCCACCGTGCCACCCATCTTTGGAAAGCTCGCAGCTGCAGAGAAGCAAGAAGACCCTCTGATGAAAGAACACAGACTTGAATCAGTAAGTCCATTTCTCTTTCAATGGATACAGCCAAACTTCCTGAGCATTTTCCAATATCTTCTGAGTTTATTTATATTGGCCTCAGGGAGGACTCCTTGTGGGTCAGGTGGAGCAAGGGTGCTCCCTCTCAATTCCCCAGCAGCCCATACCCAAGCCATCAGAGTCCCTTCCAACACTCCATACCAGCCCAGTATTACGAATCCAACCTTTCCTCCAACTCCATGGTATCATTCCATCCTCAACTCATGCTTCTTTGCCACACGGGATAACAATTTCATTCTTGTTTTAACACTTCTTTTGAGAGAAATCTCAACTCATTCCATCGCACAGCAATCCTGATGCAATTCACTGTAGCCCAAGTTCATTACAGATAGACAGTAATGAGCGATGCCCTTACCTACCATCCCACCAGCATCCACATCCAGAAGATCATCAGCTGCCATTTCCGCCACCTCTAGTGAGATGCCACCGCCCGACAGATATTCTCCTCCCTCCCTTGTCCGCCTTTCACAGGGACTATTCCCTCTGGGACACCCTGATCCACTCTTCTTTCAGTCCCAACAATGCCCAACATCCCCTTCCCCTGCAGCCGCCGCAGATCGAATACCTGCTTATTTACCTCCTCCCTCCCAAGTATCCAAAGGTTCAAACATACCTTCCAGTTGAAGCAACACTTGACCTGCACTTCTCACAATCTATTCTACTGCATTCACTGCTCACAATGTGGCCTCCTATACATTGAGGAAACAAAGCGTAGACTGTGACTGTTTCTCAGAACACCTATGTTCTGCCCGCAAAAAAGACCCTGAGATTCCTGTTGCCGCCCACTTTAAGACACCACCCTGTTGCTTGTCCATCTCTGCTGCAGTGTTTCAGTCAAGCTCAGTGCAAAATGGAAGAATGACATTTTCCATTTGGAAAAAATGTCCATATTATAGACAGGATGGTGCTGGATATCTTAAAATGCAAAAAGGTGGATAAATCCCCAGCACCTGATCGGATGCACCCTAGAGCTCTGTGGGAAGCTAGGGTCCTTTGCTGAGATATTTGTATCATTGAAAGTCACAGGTGAGATGCCAAAAGACTGGGGGTTGGCTCACCTGGTGTCATTATTCAAGAAACGTGGTAAGGAAAAGCCAGGGAACTGTACACCGGTGAGCCTGATACTGGTGGATAGGTTGTTCGGAGAGAATCCTGAGGGACAGGATCTACATGTATTTAGATAGCCAAAGACTGATTGGGGATAGTCAAAATGGCTTTATGCATAGAAAATCATGCATCACAAACTTAATTGAGTTTTTTGAAGAAGTAATGAAGAGGATTTATGAGGGTAGAGTGGTGGATGTGATCTATATGGACTTCAGTAAAGCATTCAACAAGGTTCCTCATGGTGGACTGGTTAGCAAGGTTAGATCTCATGGAATACAGGGAGAACTAGCCATTTGGATACTGAACTGGCTCAAAGGTAGTAGACAGAGGGTGGTGGTGAGGGTTACTTTTCAGACTGGAGGCCTATGACCAGTGGAGTGCCACAAGGATCGGGGCTGGGTCCACTATTTTTTGTCATTCATTTAAATGATTTGGATGTGAACATCTGAGGTATAGTTAGTAAGATGACACCAAAATTGGAGGTATAGTGGACAGCAAAGAAAATTACCTCAGGGTACAATAGGATCTTGATCAGATGCGCCAATAGGCTGAGCAATGGCAGATGGAGTTTAATTTAGATAAATATGAGGTGCTGCATTTTGGAAAGACAAATTAGGCAGGACATATACATTTAATGGTAAGGTCCTGGGGAATGATGCTGAACAAGGAAACCTTGAACTGCAGTTCATAGTTCCTTGAAAGTGGAGCACAGGTAGATAGGATAGTGAAGAAGGCATTTAGTAGGCTTTCCTTTATTGGTCAGAGCACTGATTCTTGGAGGCCGTTGGATGCTGCCTGAACTGCTGTGCTCTTCCAGCACCACTAATCCACTGATTCTTGGAGTTGGGAGGTCATGTTGCGGCTGTACAGTGCATTGGTTCGACCACTTTTGGAATATTCTGTGCAATTTTGGTCTCCCTCCTATAGGATGGATGCTGTGAAACTTGAAAGGGTTGAGAAAAGATTTACAAGGATGTTGCCAGGGTTGGAGGATTTGAGCTATAGGAAGAAGTTGAATAGACTGGGGCTGTTTTCCCTGGAGCATTGGAGGCTGAGGGGTGGTCTTACAGAGGTTTATAAAATCATGAGGGACATGGACAGGTTAAATAGGCAAGATCTTTTCACTGGGTTGGGGAGTCTAGAGGGTTATAAGGTGTGAGGGGAAAGATTTAAAAGGGACCAAAGGGCAACTTTTTCATGCAGAGGGTGGTGCGTGTATGGAATGAACTGCCTGGGGAAGTGGTGGAGACTGGTACAATTACAATATTTAAAAGGCACCTGGATGGGTATATGAATAGGGAGGGTTTAGAGTGTGGTACTGGAAAAGTACAACAAGTCAGGAAGCATCAGGAGCACGAGAATTGACGTTTCGGGCATAAGCCCTTCATCAGGAAACACGGTTTAGAGTGGTGTTTAGAGCCAAATGCTGGCAAATGGGACTAGATTAATTTAGGATAACTGGTCAGCATGGATGAGTTGGACCGAAGGATCTGTTTCCATGCTATACAATTCTATTACTCTGTTCCTCGATAACTCAACATCAAGTTCAATAATTTTAGGGGCCCCATGTCCTAGCCTCCTACCACATACACCAGGCCCAGATTCCTGATGAAGGGCTTTTGCCCGAAACATCAATTTTTCTCCTCCTTGGATGCTGCCTGACTTGCTGTGCTTTTCCAGCACCACACTCTCGACTCTGATACTCCAGCATCTGCAGTCCTCACTTTTGCCTTGTTATCACATAGTCTGCCATTACACTATCCATTGTTAGCCACTAGCAATGTCCATTTACAGTTATTCACCCTCCCAGGCCAGATCATTATCGACTCATTTGCCTGTCCAACTGTTCTTCTCTCTCTTTGGGCTCCACCCCTACCTATCATTTGCTCCTTACCCCCTTCCCCCCCCACCCCGTTTTTGTACATAAACTGACATTTTCCTCGCTACCATCACTTTTGAGGAATGGCCACTGGATCCAAAACATTAACTTTGATTTCTCTTCACAGATACTGCCCAGACCTTCTCAGCTTTTCTAGCGACATCTGGTTTTGTTTCTGATTTACAGCATCTGCAGTTCTTTCAGCTTTTAGACAGAAATTAACAGCCACGTGGAGATTTTACTGTTATTTAGTCAGATTTTACCAAAATCCACTGAATTGAATAATAATGTACTGACGAATTGGTAACTCAGTACAGGTACAACATTTAGTGATATCTACACTGAAATTTTCAGTTAATAATCACAAATTATTAGTACTCCTAAGAGCCACCTAATTTCAAGCAGATTAAATTTAATATCCAGCTGGATTTAAAACATGCAGATGGACTGGGAGAATCAGATGGTATTGGACCTCAAGAAAGAGACTTTGTTGAGTGCCTCGGAGATGGATTCTTAGAACAGCTGGTGCTGGAGCCAGCCAGGGAGAAGGCAATTCTGGATCTGGTATTGCGCAACGAACCAGAATTGATCAGGGACCTCGAAGTGAAGGATCCATTGGGAAGTAGTGACGATAATACAATAAGCTTCAATCTGCAATTTGAGAGGGAGAGGGTACAATCTGAAGTGACAATATTTCTGTTGAATAAAGGGAACTATGGAGCTATGAGGGAGGAGCTGGCCAAAGTTCAATGGTGCAATACCTTAGCAGGGATGACAGTGGAGGAACAATGGTGGATATTTCTGTGTATAATGCAGAAGTTGCAGGATCAGTTCATTCCAAAAAGGAAGAAAGATCCTAGGAGGAGGCATGGGTGGCCGTGGCTGATGAGGGAAGTTAAGAAACATATAAAGTTAAAAGAGAAAAAGTATAACATAGCAAAGATAAGTGGGAAAACGGAGGACTGGGAAGCTTTTAAAGAACAACAGAGGATTACTAAGAAGGAAAACGCAGAGAAAAATGAGGTACGAAGGTAAACTGGCCAATAATATAAAAGAGGATAGTAAAAGTTTTTTTAGGTATGTGAAAGGCAAAAAAATGGTTTAGACTAAAATTGGGCCCTTGAAGACAAAAACAGGGGAATATATTACGGGGAACAAAGAAATGGCAGAAGAATTGAATTGGTACTTCAGATCTGTGTTCACTGGGGAAGACACAAGCAATCTCCCTGAGGTAATAGTGGCTGAAGGACCTGAACTGAAGGGAATTTATATTTGCCAGGAATTGGTGTTGGAGAGACTATTAGACCTGAAAGTTGATAAGTCCCCGGGGTCTGATGGTCTACATCCCAGGGTACTGAAGGAGGTGGCTCGAGAAATTGTGGATGTGTTGGTGATTATTTTCCAGAGTTCAATAGATTCGGGATCAGTTCCTGCGGATTGGAGGGTAGCTAATGTTATACCACTTTTTAAGAAAGGTGGGAGAGAGAAAGCAGGAAATTATAGACCAGTTAGTCTGACCTCAGTGGTGGGAAAGATGCTGGAGTCTATTATAAAGGATGAAATTATGACACATCTGGATAGTAGTAATAGGATAGGTCAGAGTCAGCATGGATTTATGAAGGGGAAATCATGCTTGACTAATCTTCTGGAATTTTTTGAGGATGTAACTCTGAAGATGGACAAGGGAGATCCAGTAGACGTAGTGTACCTGGACTTTCAGAAAGCTTTTGATAAAGTCCCACATAGGAGGTTAGTGAGCAAAATTAGGGCGCATGGTATTGGGGGCAAAGTATTAACCTGTATTGAAAGTTGGTTGGCTGATAGGAAGCAAAGAGTAGTGATAAACGGCTCCTTTTCGGAATGGCAGGCAGTGACCAGTGGGGTACCGCAGGGATCAGTACTGGGACCACAGCTTTTTATAATATATAGAAGATGGTATTAGTAATAACACTAGCAAATTTGCTGATGATACTAAGCTGGGTGGAAGGGTGAAATGTGATGAGGATGTTAGGAGATTACAGGGTGACCTCGACAGGTTAGGTGAGTGGTCAGATGCATGGCAGATGCAGTTTAATGTGGATAAATGTATGGTTATCTACTTTGGTGGCAAGAACAGGAAGGCAGATTACTACCTAAATGGAATCAATTTCGGTAAAGGGGCAGTACAGAGAGATCTAGGTATTCTTGTACACCAGTCAGTGAAGATAAGCATGCAGGTACAGCAGGTAGTGAAGAAGGCTAATAGCATGCTGGCCTTCATAACAAGAGGGATTGAGTATAGAAGCAAAGAGGTTCTTCTGCAGCTGTACAGGGCCCTGGTGAGACCACACCTGGTGTATTGTGTGCAGTTCTGGTCTCCAAATTTGAGGAAAGACATTCTGGCTATTGAGGGAGTGCAGCGGAGGTTCACGAGGTCAATTCCTGGAATGGCGGGATTACCTTGCACTGAAAGACTGGAGCGACTGGGCTTGTATACCCTTGAGTTTAGAAGACTGAGAGGGGATCTGATTGAGACATATAAGATTATCAAAGGATTGGACAGTCTGGAGGCAGGAAACATGTTTCCGCTGATGGGTGAGTGCCGAACCAGAGGACACAGCTTAAAAATAAGGGGTAGACCGTTTAGGACAGAGATGAGGAGAAACTTCTTCACCCAGAGAGTGGTGGCTGTGTGGAATGCTCTGCCCCAGACGGCAGTGGAGGCCCAGTCTCTGGATTCATTTAAGAAAGAGTTGGATAGAGCTCTCAAGGATAGCGGAATCAAGGGTTATGGAGGTAAGGCAGGAACAGGATACTGATTAAGGATGATCAGCCATGATCATATTGAATGGTGGTGCAGGCTCGAAGGGCAGAATGGCCTCTTCCTGCACCTATTGTCGAAAAGTTGACAATTTTCAGCTGAACAGAAATTATTACTCTACAGTCACAACTTCTGAGAGGAGTGGATTGCTATCTTTTATCAAGAACAGCTTTCTTATCCCATTTAGTTATCTTATAAGCAACCCATTGAGAGATGTCACAATACACCTCTGGAGCAGGTGGGTCTTGAACCCAGGTCTCTAGACTCAGAGATAGAATCACTACCACTGTACCACAAGTGCACCTGCCTCAAGCTCGACTATTTATTGTCAGTTCAATCACTTAACCTGTACACAATTCCATCTGCTCCCCCATATTACAATTCTCACCCCTCCACAGCTTTTAATACTGCAGCAATTTGCATATCTTTTAGTTAGCAGTGTGTTACTGTGACTTAGGCAGCAACTTAACTTTGTTTTACGGAGATGGAAACTAAGAGTTATGGTTTTCATCATAATTTGTTTCTTTCTGCAGAAATTAAAGGTTTACAAATGATCATTACTTTCTTTCAGCAGAAACTGAAATGAGGAAAAGAAAGACCCTCCTGTGTCCTTGACTTTTTATCACCCACGTGACAGAGATCTTCACAGCAGTGATGTGCTGAGTCTCCTCACTTAGTCAACTAGGAGAAAGCGAGGACTGCAGATGCTGGGGATCAGAGCTGAAAAATGTGTTGCTGGAAAAGCGCAGCAGGTCAGGCAGCATCCAAGGAGCAGGAGAATCGACGTTTCGGGCGTAAACCCTTCATCAGGAATGTTCCTGATTCCTGATGAAGGGCTTATGCCTGAAACAGTTATTCTCCTGCTCCTAAGGTACTGCCTGACCTTTTGTGCTTTTCCAGCGCCACATTTTTCGACACTGATCTCCAGCATCTGCAGTCCTCGCTTTCTCCGATCTCTTGCACCCATCATCTTATGTTTGGATCTTTTCCCCTGCTCCTGAAGTTAAGCTCACACTCCTTCTTTGCTCATTGGCTACGTGCTTGCATTATTCTTTCACAATATCGATCAATTAATGCTAATGCTGTTTTTCCTCTTCCATTTTAAAACTCTCCAAGCTTTTCTTTTTATTCTTCACTAAAGCACTGCTTGCAGCCTTGCCTTATCGTTCCCCTTCACTGCTCTGTTCTCTTTCACTTTCTCTTTTATTCATGTTTGCTGCCTTCTTCCATTCATTTCCTTCTTTCCTCCTCCCTGGCCTTTCTCTGCTGTCTATTTGGATGTGAATATAGGAGGTACAGTTAGTAAGTTTGCAGATGACACCAAAATTGGAGGTGTAGTGGACAATGAAGAAGGTTACCTGAGATTACAATGGGATCTTGATCGGATGGGCCAATGAGCTGAGAAGAGGCAGATGAAGTTGAATTCAGATAAATGTGAGGTGCTGCATTTTGGGAAAGCAAATCAGAGCAGGACTTATACACTTAATGGTAACGTCCTAAAGAGTGTTGGTGAACAAAGAGACCTTGGTGTGCAGGTTCATAATTCCTTGAAAGTGGAGTCGCAGGTAGATAGGATAGTGAAGAAGGCATGTAGTATTAATTTTCTATGTAGTATTAATTTGGGGTCTGTTGCTAATGGATGTGATTTCCATTGCAACATACTACTGTAATACAATCTGGTTAGGTACTATTAACAACTTGAGACAATCTGAACACCTCATTGTAATCAATAAAGCTACATGACAAAACATCAAAACACTAATATTATTGGATATAAAATAATGAACTACAATAAGGGCTATTAACTTACTAAAATGGTGTGCACTCATGTTTGTTTCTTACAGCTCCTGAGAATTATCTTATAAGACACGTCAATCTACAAGTTACTTCCTTCTGAAAGAATCATTCATCAATATGCCACAGTCCCCTGGAGAGGTCTTCTCAGCTCCATGTATTATAGAGTAATAGAGGCACTGAGATGTACAGCACAGAAAGAGACCCTTCCATCCAACTAATCCATGCTGACCAGATATCCTCACCTCATCAAGTCCCATTTGCCAGCACCTGGCCCATATCCCTCTAAACCCTTCCTATTCATATACCTATCCAGGTGCCTTTGAAGTGTTGCAAATGTAACAGCTTCCACCACTTCCTCTCGCAGCTCATTCCATATATGCACCACCCTCTGCATGAAGAAGTTGCCCCTTGGATCCCTTTTAAATCTTTCCCATCCCACCCTAAACCCTCTAGTTCTGGACTCCCCACCCCAGGAAAAGATCTTGTCTATTTATTCTATCCATGCCCCTCATGATTTTATAAACCTCTATAGAGTCATCCCTCAGCCTCCAATACTCCAGGGAAAACAGCCCCAGCCTGTTTAGCCTCTCCCTGTAGCTCAAAACCTCCAACTCTGGTAACATCCTTGTAAATCTTTTCTGACCCCTTTCAAATTTCACAACATCCTTCCAATAGGAAGGAGATAAGAATTGCACACAATATTCCAAAAGTGGCCTAACCAATGTCCTGTACAGCCACAACATGACCTCCCAACTCCTGTACTCAATACTCTGACAAATAAAGGAAAGCATACCAAATGCCTTTTTCACTATCCTATTTACCCACTTTCAAAGAATTATGAACCTGCACACCAAGGTCTCTTTGTTCACCAACACTCTTTAGGACGTTACCATTAAGTGTATAAGTCCTCCTCTGACTTGCTTTCTCAAAATGCAGCACCTCGCATTTATCTGAATTCAACTTCATCTGCCTCTTCTCAGCTCATTGGCCCATCCGATCAAGATCCCATTGTAATCTCAGGTAACCTTCTTCATTGTCCACTACACCTCCAATTTTGGTGTCATCTGCAAACTTACTAACTGTACCTCCTATATTCACATCCAAATTGTTTATACAAATGATAAAAAGTAGTGGACCCAGCACTGATCCTTGTGGCACTCCACTGGTCACAGGCCTCCAGTCTGAAAAACAACTGTCCACCACCACCTTCTGTCTTCTACCTTTGAGCCAGTTCTGTCTCCAAATGGCTAGTTCTCTCTGTATTCCATGTGATCTAACCTTGCCAACCAGCCTCTCATGAGGAACTTTGTTGAATGCCTTACTGAAGTCCATATAGATCATGTCTACCACTCTGCCTTCATCAGTCCTCTTTGTTACTTAGAACATAGAACAGTACAGCACAGTACAGGCCCTTTGGCCCTCATGATGTGCTGGCCTTCTATCCTACTCTAAGATCAGACTCACCTTCATACCATTTATTGTACTATGTCCTATGTGCTTATCTAAGAGTCGCTTAAATGTACCTAATGTATCTCACTCTACTACCACCACTGGCAGTGCATCCCACGTTCCCACCACCCTCTGTGTAAAGAACCTACCTCTGACATCTCCCCTAATCCTTCCTCCAATTACCTTAAAATGATGGCCCCTTGTGATAGACATTTCTGCCATGGGAAAAGGTGTTTGCCTCTCAACATCTTCTACATGTCTATCAAGTCATCTCTCATCCTTCTCTGCTCCAATGAGAAAAGCCCTAGTTGCCTCAACCTTTCTTCATAAGACCTGCCCTCCAGTCCAGGCAGCATTCTGGTAAATCTCCTCTGCAGGCAGAAAGTGAGGACTGCAGATGCTGGACATCAGAGTTGAGAAGTGTGGTGCTGGAAAAGCACAGCCAGCCAGGCAGCACCCAAGGAGCAGGAGAGTCGATGCCCCGAGCACAAGCTCCCAACAGGAACGAGGGGGCAGCCAAAACGGGCTGAGAGTCAAAGGTAGGGGAGCAGCCAGGAACGCAACTTCAAAAACATCAATCAAGTCCGTGAGACATGATTTCCCACGCACAAAGCTATGCTGACTATTCCTATTCAGTCCTTGCCTTTCCAAATACATGTAAATCCTATTCCTCAGGATTCCCTCCAACTACTTGCTCACCATCAATGTCAGGCTCACCAGTCTATGGTTCCTTACCATCTTTCTTAAATAGTGGCACCACATTAGCCAACCTCCAGTCTTCTAGCACCTTACCTGTGACTATTGCTGATACAAATATCTCAGCAAGGGGGCCAGCAATCACTTCTCTATCATCCCACAGAGTTCTAGGGTACACCTGATCAGGTCCTGGGGATTTATCCACTTTTATGCGTTTCAAGACATCCTGCATGTCCTCCTCTGTAATATGGACCATTTTCAAAATGTCACATGTTTCAAAATTTCTTCACATTCTATGTCTTCCATGTCCTTCTCCATAGTGAACAGTGATGCAAAATATCCTTTTAGTATCTCCCCCATCTCCTGCAACTCCACACTGTTGCTACCTTGCTAATCTTTGAGGTGCTCTATTCTCTCCCTAGTTACCCTTTTGTCCTTAATGTATTTATAAAAACTCTTTGCATTCTCCTTAACCCTATTCGCCGAAGCTATCTCATGTTCCCTTTTTGCCTTCCTGATTTCCCTCTTAAGTATACTCCTACTGCTTTTATACTCTAAGGAGTCACTCGATCTATCCTGTCTATACCTGACATATGCTTCCTTCTTTTTCTTAACCAAAGCCTCAGCCTTTAGTCATTCAGCATTCCCTATATCTACCAGCTTTTCCTTTCACCCTAACAGGAATATACTGTCATTGGACTCTCATTATTTCATTTTTGAAGGCTTCCCATTTTCCAGTCATCCCTTTACCTGCGAACATCTGCCCCCAATAAGTTTTTGAAAGATCTTGCCTAATTCTGTCAAAATTGGCCTGCCTCCAATTTAGAATTTCAACTTTTAGATCCGGTTGATCCTTTTCCACCACCATTTTAAAACTAGTAGAATTCTGGTTGCTGGCCCCAAAGTGCTCCCTCACTGACACCTCAGTCACCTGCCCTGCCTTATTTCCCAAGAGTAGGCCAGGTTTTGCACCTTCTCTAATAGGTATATCCACATACTGAATCAGAAAATGTTCTTGTACACGTTTAATAAATTTCCTCTCCATTTAAACACTTAACACTTTGGCAGTCCCAGTCTATGTTTGGAAAGTGAAAATCCCCTACCATAACTATTATTCTTACAGATAATTAAGTTCTCCTTACAAATTTCTTCCTCAATTTTCTAGTGACTATTAGGGGGTCTATAATACAATCCCACTAAGATGACCATCCCTTTCTTATTTCTCAGTTCCACCTACATAACTTCCTTGGATGTATTCCCAGGAATATCCTCCCTAAGTATAGCAGTAATACTGTCCCTTATCAAAAACACCACTTCCTCGCCTCTCTCTTGTTCCAACTTTCTATCCTTCCTGTAGCATTTGTATCCTGGAACATTAGATGTTCCTGATCATCTCTGAGCCACATTTCTGTAATTGCTATGATATCCCAGTCCCATGTTCCTAACCACGCCCTGAGTTCATCTGCCTTCCCTGTTAGGCCTTTTGCATTGAAGTAAATGCAGTTTAATTTAATCAGTCCTACCTTGTTCTCTGCTTTGCTCCTGACTGTTTGACTTATTCCTTTTCCCAACTGTACCAGTCTCAGATTGATCTCTTTCCTCACTATTACCCTGGGTTCCCCCCCAACCCTAATAGTTTAAATCCTCCCAAGCAGCTCTAGCAAATCTCCCTGACATTATATTAGTCCCCTTCCAATTCAGGTGCAAATCATCCTCTTGTACAGGTCACTTCTACCCCATAAGAGATACCAATGATCCAAAAATGTGAATCCTTCTCCCCTACACCAGCTCCTCAGCCATATATTCATCTGCTCTATCCTCCTATTCCAACCATCACTAACTCGCAGCAGATATTACTCCTCTCAAGGACCTCCTTTTTAAATTCTTGCCTAATTTTCTATATTCTCCCTTCAAAATCTCATTTATTTCCCTTCCTATGTTGTTAGTTCCAATGTGTACAATGATCTCCTGCTGGTCTATTTCCTCTTTGAGGACATTCTGCACCCTCTCTAAGATATCCTTCATCCTGGCATCAGGAAGGCAACACACCATTCTGATTTCTCACTGCTGGCCACAGAAATGTCTGTCTGTGTCTCGGACTAGAGAGTCCCCTATCACAATTGATTGCTGGGAACCTGACGTACCCCTCATTATATTAGAGCCTGTCTCAATACCAGAAACTTGGCCGTTTGTGTTACATTCCCCTGAGAATCCATCACCCCCTACATTTTCCAAAACAGCATACTTGTTTGAAATGGGGACAGCCATTGGAGACTCCTGCACTAACTGCCTACCTCTCTTACCTTTCCTTGAGTTAACCCATCTACCTGACTGTAACTGCACTTTTCTCCCCTCATCACACCCCGAGCTCTTGTAAATTCCTCATTGCCTCTAATGTCACTCCAACCAGTCTATGCAATTCGATGGGATTCACAACCAAACACACTTCCTGCAGACATAATCATCAGTAATATGGAATCTCTCCCTAAACTCCCACATCCAACAGAAAGAGCATATGACTTGACTAAAAGACATCTTTACTCCATATAACCAAGAAGGAGCCCACTCTATTCAGTACTGCAAACCTACAGCAAGACTACACATGCACTTATCTGTTCCTGTGCTGTGAGCTCTCCCACACAAGGTTCCTCCAAGGTCGGCTGTTTGTTAATTTTCCCAGACGCACTCCGATGTCCAGCGATACATGAACTCAAACAGCAAAGGCAGTAACTGTGCAGATTCACTGCTGTGTCAGTTAGCAATGTAGGTTTCTTTCTCTCTCTCCCTCCCGATCATGAGCTCGCTTTCTTTGTCTGCCTTTCTTCCTTTTAAAAGTGCCGTTGTTTTAACATCTTTTTCCTCCAAAAGTTCTAAAACAATGCAACAGCATATAAAACAGTAATTGCTGCTCCTGGCATTCAAGGAAATCACCTCCAACACCTAAAAAGGAGCAGCTCTTCCAGCCACAATCCTCAAGCAACTGGACAAACCTCCTTTGAAAGCATCAGCAAACCCTTGCTCTCTAAGCCCTTGAAGGACACAAATGAACATCACCTATAAGCTCCTGTACAAGTTCACACCTTCAGTGCTTCCTTCGGTATCAAAATGCTGGAACTCCCTTCCTTATAGTACTTGCAGTGTACCTGCACCACGTGGACAACAGCAGTTCCAGAAGGCAGACAACTCACCATCACAAGAATAATTAGGAATAAACAATAAGTCCTAATTGTTTCAATGATGCACTGATCCATGAATGCATTAACAAAAATGATAAAATAACTTCATGAACATATTGAATCATTTCTTAAAAATTGACCTGTCTCAATCATGACTGCTAATTTGTGCAAGACCTCATGAGCATCAAATACTGAAATCATGCTGAGTAAAGGCCTTCAGGTATTTATTTATGTTTTCCCTATTAATATGATTCAAGGAATGTTGGACATTTTTGTTGATTAAATTGCAAGTCCATGACATGGTGGCTAAGTGGTTCGCACTGCTGCCTCACAGCACCAGGGACCCAGATTTGAGTCCAGCCTCAGGCGACTGTTCGTGTGGAGTTTGCACATTCTCCCTGAGTCTGTGTGTGTTTCCTCTGGGTGCTCTGGTTTCCTCCCACAGTCCAAAGAAATGCCAGTTAGGTGAACTGGCTATGCTAATTGCTCGTGGTGTTCAGAGATGTGTAGATTAGATGCATTAGTCAGGGGAAATGTACAGTAATAGGGTCTGGGTGGGATACTCTTCAGACAGTGAGTATGGATTTGTTGGGCCAAATGGCCTGTTTCCACACTGTAGGGATTCTAGGATTTTAGTCAGGACTTTGTTAACTTAATAGCGTTCGTAAAATTGTATCAGGATGGTTAGAGGATTGATTAACCAACAGGAAATACAAAGTAGGTAGATCATTGGAAGAATGGGTGGCAAGATGTGACAAGTGGATTACCACAAGGATCACTACTGGGGCCTCAGCTGTTTACAGAAGTGGGGGGGGCCTGTCAGCTTTTTACAATTCTTCCAGAACACATTGTCTGTAGAGTTGGAAGATCTGTAGGTTTTTTCCTTGAGGACTGTTGACTTTTATGGCTGTCTTTAAAGATGGAGCCATCTGGTGTGGTCTGTGGTGGAGCTGGTCCTCCTGGGAGCAGATGAAGTTGGTGTGGAGGAATTGGGAATAAGGGAGAGCATTTTGCAGGAGGCAGGGTGGGAGGAGGTTTAATCCAGGTAGCTGTGAGAATCGGTGGGTTTGTATAAGATGTCAGTGTTAAGTCGGTCACCATTGGTGGAGATGGAGATGTCCAGGAAGGGGAGAGAGGTGCCAGAGATAGTCCAGGTGAATTGAAGGTCGGGGTGGAATGTGTTGTTGAAGTTGACATTCAATGCCAAGAACATTATTATTTCTCAGATTGAAGAATTCATCAAAAATTGCTAAAACATCTTCAAAAGTATCTTCCTTTATATTTTGCCAATTTATAATGTCATCAGCTGTAGGACCTACTGAGTATACTAGTGTGTTTAATTTTTTTCAGCATGTGATTAAGTATTTAATTTGGAAGCAGTTCTATGTCTTAATGGTCTTCTCCCATGTCTAATCCTGTGTTCTATATGGCCCATGTCTGACAATAAATTTTAATGGCAATAATATCTCTTCCACCATTTCTTTTTAACATAATTATTTATTCTTGTTAGCTGCTTTAATCTGTAGCATCTCAATACAGTTTTTCTTCTTTTTCTGAAAGATGTAATAATTCCACAATAGGTAACAGTTGGTGGCTTTAAAGCTTGTCATCTTGCATTAAATAAATGTTATTTAAATTATCTTGAATAAGTCTGCTCAAACTTTTATACTCTGTTAAATAACAATATTGCAGTATTTTCTTTCTTTGCAAGAACACTATTACAACAATGCTATATTTTGTTATTCATTCAATGAAACTGGAAATTGCTGATTAGGTGAACATTTATTGCCCTGGAGAAGGTGCAGTCCTAAGTGTGCAAGAACACCCAAAATGCTATTTGCAAAGAATTCCAATATTTGACCTGCCATAATGAAGGATCGGTAATATAGTTGCAAGTCAGGATGGTGTGTGGCTTGGAGGGGAATTTGAGGTCGTGGTGGTGGTGGTTTCCATGCATCTGCTATATGATATTCTATATTCAGTAACAACAATTTTAAATCTGAATTATGGCAATACAGTATTTCTGTACTGAGGACATTCTCACCTTTGTTCCTGATCAAAATGGTGGTTCCCGACGTCTCCAGCTAAGATTGAAGTGTTCTGCTTTTTCAGCTTTGATTATCGAAACTGTGCAGGTCCCCTTGCACAATTTTTTGAAATAAACCTCTATGTCTGTGGCATTAATAAATCTTCCTGCCAAAATCAATATTTAAATTATGTCTGCCCTGGTCTTAGCACAATCTTAACATTCTTCTACTAGTCATAGAATCCCTACACTATTGAAGGAGGCAATCAGATCTGTTGGATTGTGTCTTCAAAATCATTAAATTGTCTTTTCATCACTTTAAATGTACTTGGTGACTTTTTTGACTTGTTTCCTTTGTATAAATTACTGTTCTGACTCTTGCTTCATTCTGTGGCCATATCCCATGGAGCCTTCCTCATGATGGCATTGGTGTTCATTTTGAAGGACAAGTCTTCCTTTCTACCTCTATTCTTCCCAGTCTGGTCTTTTGTGCTTTTATTTTAAAGTTTACCGCCCTTGCCCATGGGAAGAGCTCTGAACTTCTTCCACAAATCCTTCTTCTGCAGAAATTCTTTAACATCTTCAATGATGGGTTTTTACTTTATTCCTATGCCACACTGCTTTTCTTAAGTCCATTGTATGTTCTGAAGTGAAGTTTTTCTTCTGAAGTGCTGCTTTTGCCCTGCTGCTGCTTCCAGAAGCAGTGCTGACTGTTTGTTTACCTCCTTTCAGTTGTTGACTGACACACCATGTATTCTTAAAGCGTCATGCTCTTAAAGTAGTAAGCTCACTTTTCTTCCAAAACTGTTTTTTCTCCGAGATCAAGTGAATTATTTTACTTCTTGTTTCTTTGAAGTCTTTTTTGCAATGAACCCACAATAATCATCTCATGTAGTATCGAACTTTAGTGATTTGTGTTTAAGACTGGGTGCAACCACTAATTCTTCTTTGTGGATATTTTTAATCAATCTGTTCAGAAACAGTATTACATACCTTTGGTGCAACTTGAACACAGGTATCCTGTCTCAAGTATAAACACCATCACTGCGCTACATAAGTCTTCAATCCCTATTTCCATGCTGAGTCTAAGGGCTTGTCAAACTAGTGGTGGTACAGGATAAACCACTATTGAGGTCTTAATAAGGTGATGCACTTGTCTGACCCAACAAGATGTAGTTTGCTGCATGATAATAGCTGGTACAAGTTACATTAATTAGTTAGGCATAATTACAAAGACTATCAGGAATGAGAGATGATATGTCTGTTTCTATCAGGATCTCAGGCTACACTGCTTCTGTTTCACCTAAAGAATGTAATATCCACTGCTTCTATCTCTAACATAACCTCTTTCTGAAATATTACTGGAGACAACCCAGCTGGCCTTAACACTGATATTTCATTGAAATGAGTTGATTCTTTTCCTTCAAAAAATTTGTCAGGCGCAGGCCTAGATTTTCTGATTATAAAGTTACAATGTCATAGCCATTTAAAATAGGCAGATTGCTGCCAGTATTCTAATCAGAATATCTATATCAATAAATACAGTCTGGCATTAATGCATCCAGGCAAGAAAATATTATGGCAGAAGCAGATAATCAGTATTATGACACACATTTCATTTTGTCACCCCTGTAAGATCACAACCTTCACAAACGGTATTCCTCAAAACGTTAAACACAGAACATCTCTGAAGGTCAATGATTCTGTGTATGCATAAATGTGGTTGTTTTCTGACAGCAATTCTACCTCATAGAACCTCAGAGGCCCAAAATAACCTACAACCTCTATCAAGATTAGATTTTGGATAATGTCAGGGTTAATTTGTGTGAGATCTGAGATCATTTGTAAGGTTTATTTGAGTTCCAGAATTTTCTTCCTGAGATTCTTGTAATCCTGAATTCACATGACTCCTACCTATTCTGCCCGGTTTCAGGCAGGGAAACATCTTTTCGTGAGTGAGAGAAGAATTGATTGGATAACAAGTGGAACATCAGTGAACCTTGTATAATTTTTGGAAATATGCCCACAAGCTGTAAGAAAGGAGAATCTTTAAACAGCCAGGGGGTTTTTAAATAGAGTATGATGATGTGAAAAATTACAACAGCTGTTGTTTTAGCTCGGCCAGCCGATGAATCTTTTGGTGGTATTTTGCCCCACACAATGCTATAAAGAAGATTAATGGCACCTGGAATGAGGTCAGCTCCAGCCCTTTATAGTGAGAGGGGTCAGGGATTTGAACGAGGTGATATTTGCAATTCATTCAGTAAGGATCGAAGTGTCGAGGGTAACGTTTTGGATGGCACCCCTCCCCCCACTTATTTCCTGCCCTTTCAAAACAGCCATTTTTAAAAGTCTTTGCCTCTAGCCCACCTTCTGCTGCCCAGCATTTTAAAGCAGTGGTGATAGACTGAAACCCTTAATTGTCACTTGATTGGACAGCTAAGGGCCTCAATAAGTCTAAAGATAGGCAACCTCATGGTGTCTTCCATGCCCCCTATGTAATGGGGAATGGGTTAGGATGGATTAGGGTGGGCTGGCCACCTAACACATTTCACATGCCGTCTCTTCAGTATTATCATGGGTTAGAAGGTGCTGTCTGAGGGGCCTTGTTGAATTCCTGCAGTGCATCTCATAGATAGTACACACTGTTGCTATTCAGCATCAGTGGTAGAGGCACTGAATGTGGATGTGGTGCCAATCAAGTGGATGATGTTCAGCTTTTTGAGTGTTGATGGAGCTGCACTCATCCAGGCACGTGGGGTGTATTCCTCCACACTCCTGACTTGTGCCTTGAAGACCATGGCCATATTTAAGGGAGTCAAATGGTGCATTACTCAATGATGCATTCCTAGCCTCTGACCTACTCTTGTAGCCACTGGTCTTATATAAGGAGTCCAGTTGAGTATATGGTCAATGGTAACCCCCAGGAAGTTGATAGCAGAATAAAGACTGTATAAATATGAATGCTCATTTTCCAGTAAGAACTTCATAAGTACAATATCCATGTCTTGTGCTATATGTGAGTTGTCATAAATCTGTACTTTGCTGTAAATATTAGTAACGGTTTTGGTGAGCTACTTCATATAAATTTTCTTATCCCATAACCACTGTATTTGCCCAAAGCACTTTCAGCAAATGAGAGATAATCAAGCTAGTACCTTTGCACCAGCAAAATTCTAACATTATCTGAGTATTAGTGGGCAACTATATATTCTCCCTGAGATCCTCCACTGGGATCCGTTTTGCTTTACACCAAAGAAAAGAGATTTGAAAATTTCCCTGAAACATTGAACACGAGAAAATTAAAAAGTACGAAGGAATGAAACTAAACTTCAAATAAGACAAAAGGGGAATAATAATGCCTTAAATCCTAGCAAAATAAATTTAATGTTAAAATATTTTGCAGCATTTGTGTTGCTGTTATGTGACAAACTGAATCCAGTGGAGCTCGAAGTAATGTTAGGGGACAGCACAGCTGGTCACTTGAACAAACCCTCATCTGTATCCCCCAAACAGAATACCTTTCATGATATTGCGGGAAATGTCAGCAGAAGCTGGCAAGGCCATAAATCAACTTTAGTGACTGTAATCCATTGACGCTTTTAAAATTGAAACAAAATGTAAATGAACTAATCAGTAAGAATCAGTAAGAATCAAGCTCACTGGGCACAGGAAAGATTGCAAAATGGTACAGCAAATGCATATTCCAAGTGGAGTAGTGAAGTGCGGTCACCAGTAAATCCCAAAGTGAAGACTAAAGGATTTTCAAAACATAGAAACATTAAGGTTGCAACCCGATAGTGGCTGAGACACTGAATGAAAAAGAGCAGAAAATAACATTTTTTTCTCTCAGCCTTCTCCCACCATAAAAAGATTAGGAAACGTTTCTAATAATGTCGAACTGAGATTCCTGATCTAGCAGTGCGACAGCAGAACGAGTGGCAAAGAAACAAGAAAACCAAAACCAATTATGTTTTAGCTGCATCTCACAGGCAATTACTCCCAGATCTTCCATTAAATGACAAGCCACTCTCCGCCTTCATGAGTGAGAAAAATGATCACTCCGATTCTGAACATTAAGTCCCATATTGTACTCAACTCATTCAGATTAAGTTCCTATAGATATGCATTTTCCTGTTGCCTGTAATTTCTCTTCCAACTAAAGAGTGCTGTTAATTCTCTGTGCAGAAAGTGAGGACTGCAGATGCTGAAGATCAGAGTCGAGAGTGTGGTGTTGGAAAAGCACAGCAGGTCAGGTAGCATCTGAGCAGCAGGAGAATTGACATTTCGGGCAATTAGCCCTTCATTCCTGATGAAAAGCTTCTGCCTGAAATGTTGATCCTCCTGGTCCTCAGATGCTGCCTGACTTACTGTGCTTTTCCAGCACCACACTCTTGACTGTTAATTCTCTGTGCCATGTGCACCAAATTCCCTTGCCCTCATCCCAGCCCACTAACTGACACTATTGCAGTTCTCCTCAGAGACCCTTCTTGCACAAATTTAATCTCCCCTTAACCCCATTTTTATTTCCTTTGATCTGGCCCATCATTCACCCTTGTCCACTTTCACCATTCCTCTCATTTCCACTCTCCTGTTCTTGTTCAATATTCTTGCTCTCCTTTCTCCTCCACATCCCCAGTCTTGTCCTATTTATTGGTTTTCTTTTTTCAAACTCCTTCCCTCTCCATATCCTCGAACTATTCTTCCATTTGTGTCAATAGTGACTCCTTTCCTACCCTCTTCCCAACAACCCCAGCTGAAATTAATAGAGTCCATTGTCCTGAATCCCTTTGTGCAACATTATATTAAAAGTGATGAGCAGTCAAAACAGTTTGATAGCGTTGTATTTTCTGTAACTGTGTTATCAAAAGGATCACATGGAAATGATTGGAATTGCCAGAAATAGAATTCTGTTTTAAGGCAGACAAACCAATTCAGACCAGTAACAACCATTTCACATTTTATTAGCTTTTCCTTCTGGCTGGTGCATTGCATGGATGTGACAAAGGGAGTAAAACAAATGCAGGGGTAAGAACATACAGACACGCATAGAACATCTTTCTCAGTAAATGCTTCTCACAACTTCAAGTTGACCATTCACTTCATTTGCATTCTAATATTCATCATCAATACAAATGACATGTTGTTGTTTCTTCAAAGTTTTTAATACTCTTGATACTTACCTCAACATCGGTTGCTGAGTGTGTTGTGGCTGGTCATTGTCATGGTACTGAGGGACTTTTCTGGTCACTTGCTTGTAAATATTCCTGGCAGTGACACAAGTCCAGAAGATTGTAGATAGGGTGGAATAATGTAAAACAATTCCGACCTAAAACATAAAAGTATCTGCATTACACAAGCAGCCTCAGCAAAATACCTGGATGGTCAATGTACAGACTTGTACATACGAATGAATAATTCTGATCTCTGTATGTAAAGAAATGGAATGTATACATATGTACGGCATCACCAATTGTATAGATATCAAAATAATTTTATGAATAAAGTATATTTTTGAAATTAAAAAAAGCTGCATTACACACACAGAAAAAGGGAAAGCCATAATAGACATTTATGCTCAGTGTAACGGCTAAAACTGGCTTTGTCATACAATATAAAACCTCTGTGGTGTCATTACACACTATACAATCCTTGTGTGCCTGGCAATTAAAAGACATTGGAATGAGAAGCTATTCCTGTTGGCTTTTATTTTTGAGAAGTCTCATGAGAGAGTTTGAATATTTGAACATTGTTCAGAGGGCACAGTCTGAATGAATATCCATGTATAATTCAAACTGGCAAATATTGAAATCTTTTTAAGATCTGTCTCTCATACTTCCTAAGACTCAGACAGTAAATATATCAGCTTCTCACCACCTCTGCCATTTGGGATTCAACTCTGGTTACATTTCATTTAAAATGATTTTTGAACATATTCATGAAATCACTAACATGCTAAGGGTCAATTTTACATGGCTGTTGCACTGTACACATGCTGGATATTGGATACAAATCAACAGAACACTCAGCAGCAGATGTGGACCCAAATATACTGGTCCTGGTTGACCATGAGATTTTCCACTCCTCTTTAAAGATGGGGAGTTTAACAGACCGCTTACAAAACTAGTCCATGGTGAGTCTCCTGTTCTTTAAACTATATCTAGGAGCCAGAATGTTCAGACAGACAAACCCTCCAGAAACTTGCAAGTGAACTACATGAAAAACAAATCCTGTTACTGATTTCCTGGCAAAGGGTGATAAAGCAGGGCGAAAGGCACTACCCACATCTGGTGGCCACTTGCTGGACTTTCCAATAGAGTGGGGGTTTGATGGACACTCACTTGCAGTGATTTGCCCACCTGCCAGATCTGAAAGAGTGAGGTGCCTTCCCACTGATCCCAGAAACTTCAGCAGAATCAGTGTTGGAGAGAAGTGACCAGCGTGACCCCAGAAAAAATGTTGCATAGCATGACCATTTTCAGAGCCAGCAAGTTTAGGAGACAGTCACTTTATCTTGAGAGGAGTGCAACATTATGATCAAAGTTTGATGTCTTTATGGGGGGGGGGTTACATGTATGTTTTTTACTATTGTATATTAGTATTTAATTAGCATTCTTACTTCATTAGAAGATTTGTCAAATTGTATTCACAGAATCTTGTTAGCATAAAAGAAAAACTGCATTTAATTGGATTCATGATCCCTTTCTGCATCCAACAAGCACCAGAAATTATAGGCTGACGTTTTGGATTTTAGCAAATATGGCAGTGTGTTTGCGACTACAATAATTCAAATGAACAGAGTGTACTGAAGGGATGTACATAAAAGTCTACATCCTTGATTTATATCACAAACAGTTCATTTCATGATCCTTATGTGGTCAATGGATAGCAGCAGAACTTGATAAACTAAGTGTATAATTTTCAGCTAAAATACTTTAATGCACTGCCCTTGAAACTTTCATACATATTCTTCCAGGCTATCCCAACGAACAAATAGATGAATCATTGATTCTGTACACCTGTCAACATTGTGGCTACAAAATGGCACCCAGAAAGAAGGCTGATGTACAGGCCATTCTGCAGTAACGCACATTTTGTCAATGCAAATTTGCTGTAACAGAATTGATGAATTGGGGATATTGTTTCTAAAGCATGAACCTTTTAAACGTGTTTTGGCTGTAACACGATTACATCACCAACACTTTAAGTACTGTTTCTGAAGCGCAATTTTTTTTATAACACACGGTTGCACACAAACACATCCATCACATTACAGAAGAACTGACTGTTATGTGTTAACAACAGTGTTTTTGGAAAACATTTTTCTATTCAATGTCTGATAAACCTTTCTATTCAACACATTACAAACAATCTGCACTGGCATTGTTTATGTTTAATTAAAGTAAAAATAAAGATATAAAATCCTTTTTTGTAACAATGCCTATTGTCTAATAGCCAATGTAAAAGATTTAATAGCAGAGCACTTAGGAAACAATGACAGGATTGGATTTCGGAAGCAGAAATCATGCTTGACAAATCTACTGGAAGTTTGAGGATGTAACCAGTAGAGTTGATAAGGGGGAACCCATGGATGTTGTTTCCTTAGAGTTTCAGAAAGCTTTTTATATGTTGCACGTAAGAGGTAAAATTAAAGTGGATTGGGAGTACTGCAGTGAGGAGGAGAGAACTGGTTGGCAGATTGGAAACAAAGAGTACAAATCATGAGTCTATTTCTGAGTGGTAGGCAGTGACTAGTGGGGTACGGCAGGGATCAGTTCTTGGCCCCCAGCTATTCACAACATATGTTAATGATTTAGGTGAGGGAATTAAATGTAATTTCTCCAAGTTTGCAAATGACACAAAGCTGGTTGGAAATGTGAAATGTGAGAAGGACACAGAGATACTTCAATCTGACTGGGACAATTTGAGTGAATGGGAAAATGCATGGCCCATGAAGAATAATGTGGATAAATGTGAAGTTACCCACTTTGATTGCAAAAACAGACAAGCAGTTTATTATCTGAATGGCGATACATTGGGAAAGAGAGAGCTGAAAGAGGACTTTGGTGTCCTGTACACCAGTTGCTGAAAATAAGAATGCAGTTGCAGCAAGCGGTTATGAAGATAAATGGTACGTTGGCTTTCATAGCAAAAGGAGCAGGAATGTTTTGTTATAATGTACAGAACCTTGGTAAGACCATGCTTGTAGTATATATGCAGTTTTGGTCACCTTATCTGAGGAAGGATGCTCTACTCTGGAGGGAGTGCAACAAAGGTTTACCGGACTGTTTCCTCAGATGGCAGGACTCATGTTTGAGGAGAGAAATGAAAGATGAATTAGAACCACATTCACTTGATTTTAGAAGAATGAATGGGGGGGGGGGGGGGGGGGGGGTTGCAATTCATAGAAGGTTATGCTATTTCTTCCTTCCTGCAAGTCCTTGTCTTTATTGCCTCCTGTCAGTTACATTCTGTCTCACTTTGTTTCTTGTCTTGCCTTCCATTTCTTTTTTCATCAAAGTTTAAAGTTCACAAGATGATGGAGACCAGAACGTAAAATGTACCACCAAAACCTTTGATATGGGGTTGTTAATCAGGCAAGGACGTTGCTAGCACCAGACAGACTGGAGGAGGAGATCTGGGTCAGAATGGGAGACAGATCCAGAGCAAGGTCTGCTCATGGAATTGGCAATGGCTATGATATGATGGCTTTCAATTCTTCACCAAGTGGTGACAGAGTGAATCGATATTATCAAATCTCAATAGTACTAATAAATTCTGCAATCACTATAACATAAGTTGACTGAATGTTTAAAAAATGACTTAAGTTTGAGTCTGATCAGGGACTGGTCATACAATCCAAACCTACAATGGGGGAGTGGCGGTAAAAACTTAAGATTGGGAATAGTTAGAGCAAGATTCTGGGTCCATAGATTGTAAAGTGGGATAGCACAATGGAGACTAAGATTAAATGGTGGACTTCAATATGGTCTGGCTACAAGGGGATGAGAAGTTAATGTTGGCCTCTTTTTCTAGGGGGGCTGGGAAGCAATGCTTCCTCTAAGCTGACTAGCTGACATTCCAATCCCGCGGAGGCCATACATATGTTTGCCTCTTTACTGCATTTCTTCACAAAAGGACTGTGCTCTGAAATAAGAAAAAGAATAGAGGGTATACTGCTGACCAGCATTGCCAATTCCACAATGTTATGGTTGATGATCTTAAAAAGGGAAAAGTGAGGACTGCAGCTGCTGGAAACCAGAGTTTAGATCAGAGAGGTGCTGGAAAAGCACAGCAGGTCAGGCAGCATCCGAGGAGCAGGAAAATTGACATTTCAGGCAAAAGCCCTTCATCCTGATTTTCCTGTACCTCGGATGCTGCCTGACCTGCTGTGCATTTCCAGCACCACTCTGATCTAAAATCTTAAAAAGGGAACATAACCTTCGATTTTGTTCTGGTCACCGGACCCGAAATGTTAACTCTGATTTCTCTCCTCCACCACTGGCAGACCTCCTGAGCTTTTTCAGCAATTTCAGCTTTTAGTTTCTGATTTTCCACATCCACAATTCTTTCGTTTTTTTATAAGATTGGATTTGGCAGATTAGATCCTGCTCTGTGCTTCCAATTTGCTTTTAAGATTTACATTCTGCACCCCTCAATGACCTGAACACAGAGCACAATGTGAATTCAAAGAAGTGGCACAGGGAGAATTACATCCTAGAGGAGCAAAATAGTAAAAATAAAACAGCATTTTTAAAAATATTAATGTGCCATTTGCACAGCTGCTCCATTTTGAAATCTATAAGGCAGATCGGCACGCCTCATTCAGCAGTTATTACTGTGTTTTCCTTCAGGGTTACAACAGAAACAGTGGATGGAAGAGATCTGGATTGGTGCAGCTTCAAAAACTATTGAGTGAAGGAAGGAATAGAGTTGGAACACTTGGAATACTAATTAGAAGCAGGAAAGATTGAAACTGGAATGAGTGAATTTGGCAGGGAGCAGAGCTGAGAATGGAAATTTTTCGCAGTGATTGAAAGCAGATCGACGTTTTTTTCAGACCATTTATGCGTGCTGTTATATTGTTAAGCTATTCTCATGCTGGGGATCAAGTCCACCTTCTCCCATTGCAGGAGCCACCTCTGTTCTGGAAAAGCAAGACAATCATGGCTGTTATCTCATTGAAGATCTCATCCCACCACAAGAGACATTGGTCTAATGCTGGCAGCTCAGTAGTACCAGTGTTACTAGTGCCTGAGAGGTGGGTCTCTCATACTGAGACATTCTCAAAGCAAAGTGCCTTTGGTTATAGAAAGGTGGGGGACAAGCAAACAGGCAGGCAGGCCTGTAATCAATGCATTTCAGGCTGCAACAGAAGCACTGAGAATGCCATACTGGCCAAGGGACATCCATAAAAAGGGCACAGCCCTGAACACACTGGGAGGCTGCTAAGGTTTAACTCAGCACTTGAACACATGGCAGCGGGTCCTCTTGATGCACTAAAATGCCTGCATGGGCAGGAAGTGGCACCTGATGGTGGTTTAAGTCGTTCATCTGGGCCCCATGATGCTGGACTGGCCTCAGCTGGCAAACTGCTGTGGCGCGGTGGGGGGGGGGGGGGGGGGGGGTGTGTGGGTGGGGGGATGGGTTGGGGGAGGTTTTAGGCTTTACTCCACCGGCTCTCCCATCCAGATTGTTAGCTCTCCCAGATTTCACCCTATCCTATTGGACCGGGAACATTCAGGCCACTGTATCAGAAAGTTAGTTGAGACAATGTCAGGTTGTTGACAAAAAGAAACATTAAATAAAGTAGCAAGGATGGTGAAAAATGAGAGAAAATCCAGAAAAATCTTCAATAGAGGAATGATAAACATGTACAAATTATCACCAAGAGAGATAGATCAAGAAGGTATGAAATAGTTCAAAAATGGCTCTGGACAGTTTCTGTCAGGAAGAAGGATTTTGAGTGATTAGATTAATAAATACATTAAGAAATCTTGAAGGAATTGGACAGTTCAGCCAGATGACCCAATTGTGTAGCTGACTCTAAAATTGGTGTTACATCACAATCATAGACAGGTAATGAATACTAGATTTTCTTAAGATACTTGATATGGACAAGTCAATCAGGTTAATCTTTTCCACATTTTCTCTTGACAGTTGGCAAAGGTCAACCAGAAGGTTCTGGAGATGAAATTGTTGTGCGAATGCAAGGGAATTGCTAAAATGTACATGTACACAAACATTTTTGTTCTTAGCCTGTTGATAGTAAGGACTGAATCACTGTTCAGAGTGGTCCAATTCTATCTGGATTTTTCTAATCTATGACAATTACGTAACAATTTTAGTCTGCCTCTAAATCTGATCACCTGAAGGGATGTTTGGAAGCAACAGATTCAGTTCTTATGTCAAGGGGGAAAGAGAGACGTTGTTATGTAATCTGGGTTACACTAATATAAAAGCAGATATTGCATAGAAAGAGTTAAATGGCAAGTAAGAAGCATGGAATTTTCTTTTTGGGATTAACATTGCTGAAGCTATGAGGGCAAACTCAAGTCTGTTTTGTTGAATTGAATGAAACTCTATTCAAATTATAAAAATTGGCTTTTGAACCACAAAACTGAGAATTTTATTCAGTTAACAGTAATGGAAAACTACAGTCAATCTACTATTTTCTTTTCTTTTTAAAACTGACCTTAATATGTTACTCAAGAATGGGTCACTTCGGTGATAAATTTGATAAATTCTAACCAGTTTGTTTCCTTCAGTGACCACACACGTTTAATTGCTTATCCAGTGAGTTCAGGTCCAAAGCACTGATTCTGGGAATATAGGTCAGCTACCGAAAACAAGTTGTGTAAAGAGGACAATCATTCAAGGTGTTGCTCATAATGAGCAGGGGATATCCTGCAATTGAAGTGCTCTTGTGGTGTAGAGGTAATGTGCCTTCCACTTAACCTGCAAAGGCTGGGTTCAAGTCCTGTCTACTCCAGAGGCACATAATAACATCTCTGAACAGGTTGATACGGAGCACATTAATTTTTAAAAAATTATAGGAGGGGAGTGGTTTTGTGGCACAGTGGTAGTGTCCTTATTTCTGAACCAGGAGGCCCAGGTTCAGGTTCTACCTGATCCAGATGTGTGTTTTCTCATGGCTGAACAGGTTGATTAGAAGTATTTAAAAGCTGATACTGCCATGATACCAAAAGCAATTCTATAAGATTAGATTCCCTACAACAGACCCTTCGGCCCAACAAGTCCACACTGACCCTTCAAAGAGCAACTCACCCAGACCCATTCCTCTATACCTAACACTATGGACAATTTAGCATGGCCAATTCGTCTAACCTGCATATCTTTGGACTGTGGGAGGAAACCAGAGTACTCAGAGGAAACCCATGCAGACACTGGGAGAATGTGCAAACTCCACAGAGACAGTTGCCCGAGGCTTTAATTGAACCTGGGTGCCTGGCACTGTGAAGCAACAGTGCTAACCACTAAGCCACCATGCCGTCCTTAAAATTATGCAGTGCTCAGACTTAACCTCAAGATGACTCAAATCCTTTACTGTTCCCATAAGGAAAAGGCTCTCCAGTTTGAGGCAGAAGTCCAAAGATGGTTTCAATTTCAAGTTGCAGATCCATCTCTGCTCTAGGCTTTTTAAGAAGTGGGATTTTCCAAAGGTCAGAACCATATTTGGATCGGAGGTGGCATGCAGGTCCAAGCTGAGACAGGAGGAGTGCTGATGTTGGAGCAGACAGGTTAAAAGCCCTGCTCCTGTTTCTGTCCCCATTTGGGACAGGAAAATCTGGCCCATTTATATTTGTTTGTCAAAAATGATTGATATCAAAAAGCACAATTTTACTGTCATTGATTTACAAAACAATGTTGAAAAAAAATCTGGGCACTGGTAGATCCACAGAAGAAAAGATATGATGTCACTCAATCAATAAATATGCAAAACTTAAGAAAATCCCCATATTTTACTTGACATGAATATATATGGCAAAATGGTATATGGCTTGTAGAGACACAACAGAAATCATTTATTTCATTGGGATACATGGAGATTAAGTTAAAATTGTGCAATTATCAACAATGAATTGGAATATAGGAAGAATTAAGATTTAAGCCTGTTACATTCCAAGATGTTTTTCAGAACTGATACATGGTAAGTCATGACTATGTGTAACTTTGAAGCTGAAAAAATAATATTTTTTGTGAGAACAGTAGAAAGGGAAAGTTAAGACTTGAGGCTTTTAATTCGTTAGGAATTGTACATAATGAGTCAAAAGCTAGAGCTGTTTAACCACATACAATATATGGTTGGATTCTGGTGTATCAGAAAACAAGGCTGGCAAATGTTTCATGATTATGGATGATGGAAGAAAGAAATTGACAATGTTTATCCAGACTGGTCAGCTTTTAGGGTTCCTAAATAGCGAACTCAATCTAAAGTTCTCTAAATAGAAAACTCAATCCAAAACAAAATTTGTTCATTGTTGTGGTTCTGTTCGCCGAGCTGGGAATTTGTGTTGCAGATGTTCCATCCCCTGTCTAGGTGACATCCTCAGTGCTTGGGAGCCTCCTGTGAAGCGCTTCTGTGATCTTTCCTCCAGCATTTGTAATGGTTTGAATCTGCCGCTTCCAGTTGTCAGTTCCAGCTGTCCGCTGCAATGGTCGGTATATTTAGTGTACAAAATCCCATGCAAGGACTGCACAAAACACTACATAGGACAAACAGGAAGACAGCTAACAATCCGTATCCATGAACACCAACTAGCCACAAAACAACACGACCAGCTATCCTTAGTAGCCAGACACGCAGATGACAAGCAACATGAATTCAACTGGGACAACACTACTATTATAGGACAAGCCAAACAGAGAACAGCCAGGGAATTCCTAGAGGCATGGCACTCATCCACAGATTCAATCAATAAGCACATTGATCTGGACCCAATATACCGACCACTGCAGCGGACAGCTGGAACTGACAACCGGAAGCGGCAGAGACAAACCACTATAAATGCCGGAGGAAACACCACAGAAGCGCTTCACAGGAGGCTCCCAAGCACTGAGGATGTCACCTAGACAGGGGATGAAATGTCTGTAACACAAATTCCCAGCTCGGCGAACAGAACCACAACAACGAGCACCCGAGCTACAAATCTTCTCACAGACTTTGAAAAATTTGTTCAATTTTGGAGTATAAATTTATAAAATATGGTGGGGCAATAAGATATATTTGGAAAAATACATAGCTTTTAAATTCAATCATTTTCATCAGCTTCCAAAAATTACAAGCTATACATTTGAATTCTTAATTTTATAAAAGTAATATAATTGGATGTAGACAGATTGACTGGTCTTTCACCTATCCCTGTTCAGAGGATTGGCCAGACTTCAATAATCTTTCTCCACTGTATTCTATCCTTCACTGCCCTCACTGCTTACCCCACAGGGAGGCCAGTCCACATTTTTTATGGTACATCAATTTCATTTAGGTATTCCGTGTGCATGAATTCCAGGTGCTGTGCCTTTTTCTCCCCCCAAATACTCTCCTTTTTGCATGGCCTGCCTACAGTATGTGACCTTTTTGATATCACTGCCTGAAGTAAGTTCCCCTGAAAACCAGCTTTCACAGGAACCCAGTCATTTGTCTGTTTGACTGTCCGTGACACACGTCCTTCTGAGTCACTTCATTTCGAATTCATTTATTCGAGCCTCATCACTCTTCTTGATAGGTTCTGCTTTCAGAGCCGTATATTGTCATCAACTTTACAAGGGATTTCAGAAAATGAGCCTTTGTTACAATCAAGATGCTCTGGCTGCTCCCAAATCTCTGAATTGAGTTCGCAACACCATGGCTCATGTTCAGTCTTGCTTGAATACATGCTATTGATAGATATTTTTTGGACTCTTCCTGTCTCCATTATATGGCTCTTGCCTTCATGCAGTTAGTCTGACACCAGGCAGCTGCTAAAAATTGGTTTCCATTGATTTCTTTGGATATTTAACATTAGCTTCCAGGCATTCCCCTGGTTTTCCAGTAGTCTCCCTACCTCTGGACCAGGAGGCCTGGGTTCACGTCCCAACTGCTCCAGAGGTCTGAGATAACATCTCCCAGTAGGTTAATTAGAAAATACCTGGGCTTCCAGAGCAGGTGGGACTTGAATCTGGAACTTCTGACCCAGAGATAAACTGCCACCACTGTGCCACATTAGCAACCTTACTGAAAATTGGAACATGTACTGGAAAGATTTCTAATGAGCTTACAAAAACCTAAATTGTCTCGTTATAGAAAGGGTGGGGGGGAGGGGGGTGGAGGTGTGTGTGGTTGTGTTGCAATGCCTGCTCCTCTCCCACTTATCGTAAATTTAAAAGAACAATCTCCCCTGCCCAATATAATTATCATCCAGGTTATCCATGTCCATTTGGTACAGTGTTACAATGCTTCCTGCACTGACTCTCAACAGGGAGCACAGATCCCCTGGCACTGACTCACGGAGAGTATAGTTTCCAATGACTACCTCTGAGACTAGGAACCTCTAACAATGACTCACGGGGAATAAGGTCCAGTTGGATTTTCTCCCATGGCACTACTTCAAAACAAAGAACAGAGGAATGATCTCTGGTGTCTGGGCCAATATCTATTCCTCGATTAACATCATAAAATCAGATTATTTTGTCACTATTGGACTGCATAATGATGAATGTTTAAAAATCTCAAGGGTGGTTTTAATGCATGCCAGGCAGATAAATACCTAATTTTTTGTCAGTCTAATTTCCTTCAGCATTTCTGATCTATGTTTTTGTGGTTTTCATTTTATCTCCTGGGGCCTCATGCATAGGATTCTTGGTATAAACAGTCACAGGTTCCAAAAACAAGAGGTCTGTGAGTCTAAATATCTCATGGTTTGAAGCCAAAAACAGAATAGCACCAAGAATTTCTGCTGGGAGTCTTTTGACATTGTGCCATAACTTTGGTTAATATCTCATAGAAATGGCGATAAATCAGTTATTCATGAGGTTTCTCAGACCTGTTTGTCAATCTCCTGCTAATATCGTCATGGGAGATTGGAAAATCATCAGAGAATTCTGTCTCGGCTTTTCAAAAAGAATATTACTTACTTTAAACTTCATTTTGCAGGAATTCAGGTTCCTGCTTTTCAGAGAAGACAAAAAAAGCTCGAAGCTGCTCTAATTTGTGACACGAAATCACAATTGGTATGATCCATACAAAGACCTGCAGCACTGGGAGCCGAGCATAGCAAAATGCAGCCAAGAATTGGTGATTCTGAGCTCTTTCCATGGTCAACCCATACCATTCACAGTCACCCTCACTGGGCTTAACAGACCAGGACTTCAACAGTTTGGAGGATTAAGTGTTATATCCCTGCCCTTGGCCACCCAAAACAAGCATCATGAATAGCTCAACAGCCTGATGTGCTCATTTTTACTCAGCATGTCAGCCTCCTGAAGTTCTCAGAGGCCTTGGATGTGGAAACTCTTGGTCTGTGAGAGCTTGCCACCAATTATGTCACTCTTACATTGGTGGTCTTGTTTGGGATGAGTTGAGATTTGCCCTTGAAAGGGCACTGTTAAATCCCCTTTGACTCGCCTCTCACCTGAGTTTATGACAAGATTGGTCTAAGAAGGGTTTGGAGTTTAATCAGCATAATTTCAAAACAAACACAACCCATTACTTGTAACTGCATTTCAAAATGAGTTCTGATATTTGTGAACACACATTCCAGTAAACTTTGAGGACAGTTACACATGGTTGCAAAATGCTTGCCTCAAGTGCAAAAATTTAATAAACTCAGTTGTAGACCATGGATTCTATTCAATCAAAAGCTTTTAAAAATGAACAGTAATTCAACATTTTACTTTTAAATTTACCATACTTCATGTGTCATTGTTTCTATTGCCTCTTACAACAATTGTAACTTGCAGGTAGTTTTCTTTTCTCTAGATATTTAAGCAGCTATGTGGAGAGACTAGAGAACCTGGGATTGTCCTCCTTAGAAAAGAGAGGTAGAAGAGTAAGTTTGTTAGAGATGCTCAGCATGAATGGTTTTGAAAGAATACATGAGGAGAAACTGTTCAAGTGGCAGAACACATGGTAACCAAAATACACCATTTTAAAATGACTGACAAATTTTACCAGGTGAGTTTTATTATATGGAATGGACTGCCTGAAAGAAAGTACAAAAACTACAGTTCCTCCTCTCCCCAGATCTCCCTGCCTCCTTAAATCATGGAAAATGGGAAGCTTCAACCTCAGCTTTTTGATAGCACAGACACAGTGGCTCAGTGGTTAGCACGGCTACCTCACAGCGCCAGGGACCCGGGTTTGATTCCAGATTTGCGTGACAGTCTGTGTGGAGTTTGCACATTCGCCCCGTGTCTGCGTGGGCTTCCTCCAGGTGTTCCAGTTTCCTCCCACAATCCAAAGACATGCAGATTAGGTGGACTGGCTATGCTAAATTGCACTGTAGCTTCCAGGGATGTGCAGGCTGAGTGGGTTAGCAATATGAAGTGCAGGGTTACGGGGAGAGGGTATGAGGTTGAGTCCGAGTAGGATGCTTGTTGGAAGGTTGATACGGATTCGATGAGCCAAATGGCCCCTATCAGCATTACAGGGTTTCTACGTAAGATTCTAATATTCTTAGGTCTGGAGAAGCAGCAAAATTTGTTTGTTGCAAAAAACTGAAATTCACTAAGCAGCACGGAGCTTCTTCTTTGGACCCAGAAGATTTAGAAAATGAATGGAAATTGAATCGTATCTCGTGTGAGATATGGAACTGACAGGAGCTTCAATGTCTGTATTTAGTTCCCCAGGCTGCATATCGCTGCAGGTCAATGTGCAAGCTTGATCCATCTTAATTAATAATATAGAAGAATTTAAAATAGATGACTTCTGGATATTATCTTCTATATTTAATTTATGTAGGTCCACATTTGATGAATCCAAAAGGGTTATAACAACAAATTCACAGCAAAATATGAAAATAGTAAAAATGCTAACAACTCTGTCATTTCATGTGTGGATATGGATTAAAAATTGTCGAGGATACAACAGGACAATTCTGTAATTGTTAAAACTATAGAATAATGGAAAGTGTTTAAAAGCTATGATATTAAAAGTATCTATAAATAGGACATTTACTGTATGATAAATAGCATAGCACATGCATGGTCATAGCATAGGAGCAGGTTAACTTACACTAGCAAACAGTAATTACAGAAAGAGAATGATGATGTTAAAGGCAAGGTTGGAATGTTTTATGAACAGAGTTCTGACTTCATTATGATTTAATTAAAATGTCAGGAATCAAGGACCAAGTTGAATGAGAGATGAAGAATTTCTTTCTATATATAAGAGCAATTCGGATCTTATGGCTATTTTAGCTGGTCACAGATTTGGGTAAAATTAATTCAGCCCAAATTCTTCACTTCCTACATTGAAAGAAACCCCAATTTTTTCAAGAGTATTTATATGATTAGTCTATCCAATATTGCATACTAGACAGTTACATCAGGAAGGATAAATGCTTTAGAAAGTATTTACTTCAGCAAGAGGCCATTCACTTTTTGATAAAGGTATATGTAGTTATTCATTTGAAAAACACTGTTAATTTCAACTAAAGTGTATTTATTGAATTTACTCTCAGACCACAAGTCTAGGTTTATTATTTTGTTTATAAACTTTCCCCTACCATTCCTGTCAGGAAAGTGAGTTCTTCTCAAACTTCTGTCAATGTCCCTTTGCAATCAACTAGTAGCAAAGAGAGAGATTATTTATTTGTCTCTATGTGAGAAATACATAGAATTCACTTTGCACTTCATCAGTGAACAGTGGATTTGCAAAGTTACCAAAGCAATTATTCTAGCTGATGAAAGAAATTCTCTATTACCATGACAAAAATAGATATGAAGTATACCTCACTTGTGCCTTTTCAGCCTAAAGGGAAATTGAACAATTATGTTTTTTCCATTTCTAATATTCCCACATAACTACAAATTATGTTCCTCAGAAACTTGGTGATAGGAAGTGAATGCAAACCAGGAGTTACTAAATATTACAGCAGATTTATTGCACCAGCCAATGGATAGTTATGTTTCTAAAGCACAACAATTTATATCAGTAATTTATCATTTTAAGCAGCAGCTAACACTAAAATTCTTCCAGCTACCTGATTAATTCATTGAAAAGTACAGCACAGAACAGACCCTTTGGCCCACAATGTTGTGCTGAGACTTGTGGACTCATCTGGACTTGTATTGCCAAACATGCAATTTTCAGAACTATAAAAATATTATTTTAAATGAAATAATTTTATGTGCTTCTAAAAACAAAAGCATCAATACATTGGAGAAGAGGACATTTCTTGTTGTTCCTTTTGTCAAAGTACATATTTTCTCTGAGAGAGGCAATAAGCATCAATGGGATCTTGGTCTGTAAAAATTGAATAATTAGCCATTTTCCTTACCAAGGCCAGGATTATCCATTTACGAGCGAGGTTCTGGCAGCATCAGACCTCAGCATGCTCATCCCATGCCTCTGATTCTATGATGCTCATTGAATCGGCAATTCAGGCTCCTGCTGGGATGCTTACCATCTACCACAGTCCTGAGGTAAATGCCAAATGTATGTTGGGAGATCACCAATGTAGCACAAGAGGACATGATGTTAAACAGACAGAAGTACTCTGAAAAACAATAGTGTTCCACACTTGTATGCCTTGGCAGGCACTGACTCCCACATAGGTAAGTCATTGGGGTTCAGGAGCATTAACATTACCTTCCTAGCCATGGTGCCGGAAATGGCAGTGAGGAGTGTGGAATAGAGGAAAAACATCCAGGATCTGCCGTCTTGCTACTGTTCATATGCAATGGATGGGGTAGGAGTTACCAGGGACAGCCCATCATGGGTAAGGGAATTGAAACCACATCTCAGCTCTTTAAAATTCCCGTATATCTTACTGCCTAAATTTATTCTCATCTTCAACCACAACACTGCCTGATGATGGATGAGGCTTGGAAGAGAACTCTATTCATCCACCTGTTTGTCAGTATTAGGCACTTAACAGGCATGCACACGTGTAGAATGAAAATTACTTCACTGTTTACTGCAAAAAAAATGCCACAAAGGTGTTGAAATCGCCAAGGAAGAAACTGAAAGGCAACAAGGGATCTTAGAAGATTTGTTGCTCAATATGTTAAATTATTGCAGCAATCAACAAAGCCAGTAGAATATATGACTAAAGCAGTGGAGTATATGTCAGAGGAATTGTGTTCAAACTGCTCTAATCTTACTGTAACTTGAGTATTGTGCCAGGTATGGTTATACATACACAAGGATGATGTTTAAATGCTAGGGCCATTACAGAGAACAGCATAAAGTTGATTCTTAATTTAAAGGAGCTGGGTTATTACAAAAGACAGGATAGACTGTTCATTCCAGATTTTTTTTTAGAAGTAGCAGAGTTGAGATACAAAACTGTTATGGAAATAAAACAGATCAGTAGTTGAGGTTGCAAAAGGGACACAAATTAAGTTGGTAAAAAATAATTTAGAATGCATTAGGAAATTTTCCTGGGTTGAAGATGATCAAATTAATTTCATTCAGAATCCTTATAGCTAGCATTAAAAGAAAACTTTCATTCCTGTTTGATTTGAATTTGAAAACAGTTTCAAGAACTGATATATTAATGTTCTAATTTGCAGCAAAATCAAATCCTCTGTTAATAATCCATCTTTTAAATACTGTTTACCTTGCTCAAAGGGTTTTTGGGAAACAATATGAAATTACTGGGATAGTGCCAAATGGGCATAGTATTTAATTTTAATCAAGTTCCATATATGTCAATCATTGACTTAACATATATGGTACATCTTTTGCTTTAATGGTCTTAAGGGAACACTTTGTTTCATCATTCAAATCAATTATCATTGTGCACTCCTGCTAAACAGATTGAATCTCACAGGAGTGAAGCAAAGGGAGATATGGGATTTTTAACAAGACTGGTGTTATTAGTGAAAATGTATATGTGAAAAAATACAAAGCGGTCTTTAAAAAAAATGAGAGTTTAATAAAGGCATAATGACCATAATACATTATGGGCTTAATGGCGATCAAGTCTTTGAAAAACTCCCATATGCAATTAACATCTATAATAAAAGACTTGTAAACTCATAATAAATATTACAAGCAAGCCTTAATATGAGTATTAAAATAATTACTTTCTTAGTATATTTGAATGCAACAAGGCATTAGTTAATAAAGCATTTCAGCTTGCTGCAGGAGGAAAACTCAAACTAAATGTAGTTAAAGTGATTAAAATGCTTTGAAGAACTCACCTTGACAAAAGATCAAAATGGAAACCAAATGGATCAACCATAATGTTTACACTACTGGTTTGAGATTAAATTGTTGTGGAAATTACTTTTGACATACGTAAATCCATGAAAAGAGCTGGATCAATTCAGTTTTATGTGCAATCAAAGCCAAGTTGGCACAGATGACAAATATTCTCCATAATATGGAGAAGGCCCCACTCCTATATTGGAGCAAAAATACTTCTCTACATGCTTATGCCACCAATTTCATTTCAGATTCATTTAGTCCACTTTTGATTTCATATTAGTGCAAGTTTCAACCTTACAGATTCTAGTTCACATTAATTGGAAGATCTATAGATGTAGCTCTGCTTGTCCTAATCAGGTCAGCTCAGCTGTAGAGGGGATGTGTGTCTGCTTGATGATAAATATGCAAATTGATGCCCATTTCTTTTTAAGTTATCAGTAATACTCCAGGACAATGCAAGAAAATGCCAATTATAATTAAATGGAAATGTTGCATTATGTTAATTCAGATTAGAATTAGAATCATGTACTCAATTATGCCATTGCTCAATCTGTATTTCATGAAGAACATTTACTGCAGTTCATTTCAATCTTTTAAGAATAGTGCCACTTCTGTATAAGAATAGCTTTACAAATGATCATTTCTTTTAGCTAGAAAATTCAGAAGAGGAAATGAGCAGATATTTATTTATTTTTCATTTCAAGACGAACATACAATCTTGCAGTTTGCAGTTACATGTAAGTACTCAATGAGCAGATTCTGAAAGACCATGCAAACAAAAGCACACAATGAAATGGCATTAGATTTCGAAAATAAGTTTATCTCTCCATAATGTGATTTTGTACACAATACATGATGAAACATTTTCATAAGGGGAGGGAATGTGGAACAGTATAATAGAAGCTGGCCTGCCTCCGACCAATATTTTATTTTTCAAGTGAAGTGATAGCCAATTGTATTGCCAGGTTCTATCATTCGATCTCCAATTTAGTGAATTCCCAAATTACTTGACAAAATGCAATACTCACAGCTTGGCAGATGATTGGGTATTTTGTGCGATTGATGCCTCCAGCAAATACTGCACACGTCAGGGCAGTATGGAAACAGAAGTTCAGCAACATATGCCAGCCTTTTCTGCTAATGCGAATGGTGCTGTCAAAAGGAAGGATTTGTGATTCAGCTGCATTTATACCTTTTCTTGTTTGTTCCTAAACAAAAGACATACTACAGGCATTTTACTGTTAGTTGCTCAGACTGCTGACAATCTTACTGTCTGTAATGAGGAACAAATGATTGGCTTCATTGTCACCCAAACAAAAAAAAAATCAATTAAGAATAGTTATTGTTCCAAAAGATGCAACAGAAAAATAATAATGAAAAAGAAAAACTGAAAGAACTGCAGATTTGGATATCTAAAACAAAAGCAGAACTTGATGCAAAAGCTCAGCAGGTCTGGCAGCAGCTGTGGAGAGAAATCAGAGTTAACGTTTTGGATCCAGTAACTTTCCTCAAAACTGATGGTAGCTAGGAAAATGTTGGTTTTTATGTAGAAGATAGGGCGGAGGATGGGGTTGAGGAGTAAATGATAGGTATAGATAGAGCTCAAAGAGAGAGAAAATAGATGAACAGACAAAGGAGTGGATAACGATCACCGTGGGAGAATGAATAACTATTCATGGACAATTAGTGGCTAATAATGGTTGGTGAGTAATAGCTGATGATGTGATAACAAGGCCTAGTGTGTGGGCGTTGGGGTAAGCACATGTGAAGATGCTTCAAGCCCTAAAATTGATGAACTCGATATTGAGTCCAGAGGTCTGTGGTGTTCCTAAGTGGAAAATGAGGTGCTGTTCTTCCAGTGTGTGCTGGAGCACTGCAGAAAGCCTGAGACAAAGATGTTGGAGAGGGAACACGGTGGTGTGTTGAAGTGGCAGGCAAGTGGAAACTCAAGGTCATTCTTGTGGACGGAACATGGATGTTCTGCAAAGCGGTCACTCACTCTATGCTTCATTTCCACTTTGTCAGGGAGACTACCTTATGAGCAGCAAATGCAATAGACTAGATTGAGTGAAGTGCAGGTAAAACAGTCTAGCCACTGATGACCTTCAGCAAATTCTGGGGATAACTTTATCATGAATAAGATAATTTGTTTTTTTAATGTTATGAAGGTTCTATGAAACACAGAATTGCTAAATATACGATAAGTTCAGAAAGAACTGTTTCTCACATTCCTGCAGAGGCGACAGGCTTTCAATGTGAAAAAGCTATAACTAATTAAGTTTTACAGTCAACAGACATCAGCTGAACTTGAACTGCTACTAATTTCTCCAGATATTCAAGGTAATAGTATAATTATTTAATTAAGCTGCCTATGATTACATTTAAAAAGTTTATTTCCAGTTTGTGTTGATTGTTGAGCGAACATAAACATCTCTTAGGACCTCTCCAAAGCAAAAAGTGTAATGAAAATGAACTGTGTGGAAGGTTTACAGGAGAGACAAAAATAGGAATTACTGGAAAAGCTCAGCAGGTCTGGCAGCATCTGTGAAGAGAAATCAGAGTTAATGTTTTGGGTCCAATGATGTTAACTCTGATTTCTCTTCACAGATGCTGCCAGACTTGCTGAGCTTTTCCAGTAATTCCTATTTTTGTTTCTGATTTACAGTATCCACAGTTCTTTTGTTTTTTTATTCAGGTTGAAAGCAGTCTGCTTACAGAATCAGAGTTTAGTAAGCACAGAAGGGGCTCATTCAATTCATCAATTTTATGCTTGCTCATTTGAAATGCAATCCAGTAAATTGCAGTTATTAGTCCTTTCCTGTATACCTACAGTTTTTTTTCTCTCTTTATAATTGAATAAGTATTTATTTAATTGCCTTTTGCAAGCTTCTTTTGATTCTTCTGCCAGACCGTGGTTTCATCAAGTTTCCCTCACACTCATATTAAGCAGACTGAATTGTAAATTGTCAGGTTAATCTCTCTCCCCTTTATCTGAAGTGGGAGTGTTGGGGGTAAGCGAGTGTAACATTTGCAATCTTCCACTGCTCTGGCAACACAACTGTCTTGAAAGTTTGGAAGGTGAATTTGAAATAAAGAGTTCCAGTTGTAGCATGGTTTCACATAAACCGTAGGTTTTATTTGACCTAAATATCAGCATGCTGTAAATATAATAAATGACAAAATGGACTTCCTTTCTCTGGACCTCAAGCATGAAATCAGTTCAAAGCAATGGAATCGATAGTTTGGAACATAAGAATCTTGGTCTCCGTTCCACTTTACTGTCTGCCTCCCACAAGCCCTACTCCCACGTCTTTCAAAATCTACCTAACTTAGTCTTCAATAAATTTAAAGATTTAACTCTCACTAGCTTCTGGGGAAGAGAATTTCACACTCTAATGATCCTTTCATTGAAAAGCTTTCCCCCCATCTTGACCTTAAAAAGGGAGACCTCTTATACTTGAACTATATTAGTTTTAATCTCTCCCTCAAAAGGAAAAATCCTCCTGCTAACCACCCAATCCTGACCTGCAAAGATCTTATATGTTTCATTACAAACTCCTCTCATTCGTATAAACTCCAATAAATATTGGACAATCCATTAACCTTTCTTCATTAGATAAGCTCTTCATCCCTAGGGTGAGTTGACTGAAAATCCTCTGAACTACTTGTTTGAAAAACGAGACCAAAATTGTACACAGTACTCCAGATACAGTTTCAGTAAGGTCCTATATGATTGCCTTAAAACATTTCTAATTTTATATTCTATTCCTTGCAATAAGCAACAACATTCCACCTTAACCATTTGCTGTACCCACAAACTAACTTTATGTGATTTATGTACCAGGATTCTCAAATCCTTTTGTAACGCTGAATTCTGTAAATTTCCCTCCAGTTAAATCGTATTCTGCTATTTTATTCTTCCTGCCAGAATGCTCACATTTACCCTCATTATATTCCATCCACCAAACTTTTGCTCACTCACGCAATTTGTCTTTCTCCTTATGCAGACTCTCGACCTACCCATGAACTTACTTTCTTCCTCATCTTGGTGTCATTAGCAAAAGTAGCTAACATATGATCCACTCCCTCAACCAAGTCACTGATATAAAGTCTAAAGATGTGAGGACCCCACACTGATCCCTATGGCACTCCTCTCACTATAAATTGCTGGTCTGAAAATGACCCATTTATCCCTATTCTCTGCTTCCTGTAAGCTAACCAATCCTTTGCCATGCCAATACCTTATACTCTATTACTATGTGCTCCTATCTGAAAGAGGTGCCTTATCAAATGCCTTTTGGAAATCCAATGCACCACATCTACCGGTTCCCCTCTAAGCATCACAACTGTTACTTAATCAAAAACTCTAATGGATTTGTTCAACATATTGTCCCTTTCAAATATCTATCATGGCTATGCCCAATTGCATTTTGATTTTCTAAGCATCTTGGATTCCAGCATGCTCTTTATGACAGATGCTAGGCTAACTGGCTTATGGTTATGTGCTTTCAGTCTTCCTCCTTTCTAGAACAGAGGTGCTACATTTGCCATCTGCTGATCCACTAGGACGCTTCCAGAATTTGGATCATTATAATAAATGGATCTCGTATCTGTGCTGCTTTTTCTTTTAGACCCTGAAATGCATACCACCCAGTCCTAATGACTTATCAACCTTCAGATCTAATCGTTTTCCCAGCATCTTTTGCCTGGTGATGGTGATTGCTTTAAGCTCATCCTGCCCTATCACCTCTGGATTTTCAATTATCTTTCTTCCATGAAGACAGACACCAACTACTGTTCAAACCTCTTTTTTTCTTTCCCATTATCAATCCTCCAGACTCTCTCTCTCTCTCTCTCTACTAGCCTAAAAGGATTTTAGTAAAGCTATTTAATGAACCTTCAACACAGTAAAAGGATCAGCAGTGCAAAATTAATCATTGAAAACCATCAAGGTGATCTTGTGGAGGGTCACAGCAGCATAGCTCCTTAACAGAGATTTTAAGAAGGCTGGCATGGAGACAGTATACAGTTGCTGCAGGGTTAATCTTTTTTGCATTCACAGTACAGGTCCAATTTTAGCTCTGTGTAAGTGAACAGGTTTGGGTGGATTAAAGTGAGGCACTACTTTCCTTTGTTGGTATCTAAATACCCTGCACAAGCTTGAACTTACGTCATTTTGTTTTAATGTAATCATTTAAGGAATCTTCCAGATTTGGAACTTGCTGAGTGCATAAAGTTGTCTGTTTTCTATATTACAAGAGTGAACACGCTATTTTAAAAAAAGGCTCCTTGGCTGATAGGCACATAGGGATTTCCTAAAGATGCAATGAATACATCTTTTCTTCCTTGTCACTTCTTTATATTATGTACTCAATGGATCTTAGTGCATTTTCAGGGACAATCAAATGCCATGATCATTTTTGGTTTTTACCCTACACTGTCATCACGTCCACCGGGAAGATCTTCCTTGAAGTGGTAATGTAACTGATCATGGCTGGGAACAATCAGAAGGCCTATGGTCCAGGAAGGAAGGCAGTTCCACTGTCAGAATTGGCCACCACCACTGTTACAAGGTGAACATTGTCTGATGAATATACAGATTTGTTTATGCAAACCACTGGCTACAAGATCATGCTTGTGAAGGGCAGGCCCTCCCTCAGGTTTGTCATGAGTCCACAGCTTTGGTTGATGATGACAGCTCAGGATCAGGAGGCTATGTGTGAGAGACCTTGGAGGGGCCCCATCACCGGCTGAAGGTAAATCACCACAAGACACGTCTCTCCTAATGATGTACCCAAGCAGCTGACAAAATGAGCAGTTAATTATGCTGATTGACTACCCCCAGGTTCAGAGCGTGTCAGTCCACTGACTTGATACCCACTCCGGGAAAATTTCTCCCAGATCTGCCTTCAGGCTGACTCCTTCTGAACCTGGAATGGGATGAGAGGAATTTTTTCAGCCAGAGGGTGGTGAATCTGTAGAACTCATCACTGCAGAAGGCGGTGGAGGCCAAATCATTAAGTCTATTTAGGACAGAGGTAGATTGGTTCTTGATTAGTGAAGAGATCAAGAGTTATGGGGAGAAGGCAGGTGAATGGGGTTGAAAAACATATCAGCGATATTTGAATGGCAGAGCAAACTTGATGCGGCAAATGGTCTAATTCTGCTCCTACTTCTTTTGGAGGATTTTGACTGCCAAGTTTATATTATCACTGGCTCTGAGTTGTAATGTGATGATAACATTGGTTGGAAATCATCAAATTAGAGGGAAGGTAGTGACCAGAATTTTAGTAGCAAGATTGACACAAAACTGTAAGTGTAATACTTTTAAAAAAAAATTGTAGAATTCAAAGTCTTATGCAAGGAGTTACAAAAAGAAAGCTTCTATTTGTTTCTGAACTAAGCTTAGAGTCTGTGAGTGAGCATTGAGATGTCAGGAGACAATGATGCCAATAACCTGCACAGCCATTTACAAGGGTTTTGGAAAAGAAAATGAGTTCAAATCAGCTCTTCAATCCTGAAGAATATTCATAGTGCACTCGCAGTTTGCTTTGCTGCATTTTAATATTCCATTATGATAACCCCATTAATCACCTATTTTCTCTTTCATTTAGTGATGGGATGGATACATGATTGCACCATTAAATAACCCTTATTCAGCAATAACCTTGTCACTGATGCTCAGTTTGGGTTCTGTTAGAGTTCCTCATCTTGTGGTTTCATTTGGACTCGTTCAAACTTGGACAAAAGAGCTCAAATGCTGAGATAGGAGTGATTGTCTTTGATATCAATGCAACATACAACCAAACCTGTTAGCAAGGGGCTTTAGTAAAACTGAAGTCAGTGGGAATCAGGGGAAATCCCTCCATTGTTTGGAATCATGTTGTGCACAAAGGACCATGGTTGTGGTTGCTGGCAATCAATCATTTCAGTCATAGGAGTTTCTCAGGGTAGTATACTAGTCCCAAGCATCATCATCTGGTTCATCAATAACTTTTCTCTTTCATAAGGTCAGATGTGGGAATGTTCCTGATGATTACACAATGCTCCGTACCATTCACAACTCCTCAAATACTGAAACAGTTCACATCCAAATGCAAGACCTGGATAATATCCAGACTTGAACGGATCAATGGCAAATGACATTAGTGTCACACAATTGCCAAGGAATGCCCATCTCCAACAAAGAAGAATCTAACCAACTCCACTTGACACTCAGCCACATTACCATCAATTAATACTCACTATCAACATCCTGGGGTTAGCATTGACCAGAAACTCCATATATAAATACTGTGGCTGGGAGAACAGGTCATAACACCACCTAACACCCAATTTTCTATCTACCATCCACAAAGCCAATACTAAGTCAATAGTATGAAGGAAGATTCTCCACTCAAACAAGACATGAAGCTCAACACCATATGGGATAAACTAGCCCACTTGATTGGCATCACAGTCATTGCACTAAACATTCACACCCTCCTCTTCTGAGACATAGTAACAGGCTGTATCACCTACAACATGCACTGCAGCAACTCACCAACACTCCTTTCAAACCTCACCCACCTATAAGAAGTGCATCAGATACATGTGAATACTGCCACCTACAAGTTCTCCAAACCATACACCATCCTAACTTGGAGGTATATCACCATTCATTCACTGAGCTAAAATCCTGGAACACCCTTCCAAATGTCATTGTGCGTGTAGGTTATGCAGGAGCAATGTCCTGTACCTTAAGAGACAGATAATGTAACAAATATGGGAGGATATCACTGAGCAGTTAACAGTCAGGGGGCGATGAACCAGGAAATCATTTCACTGCTACAAGAAATTTAACAATTTGTCACAAGTAAGATCACAACTCACAAACTCATTGTTCAATAAGTACACCATTGCCACCATCACAACTGCAACATATTCCAAAGAAAACACAATGACACATTGACATTCACACATCTCACATTACTATATCCTTTCCATTTTTACTCTAATTTCAGACAACCCTCACAGCTCTTTAATCAAGTGACTGTGCATACACAAAAACACACCTGTGAAAGCATTCATTCACAATCATACTCTTTTTCTTCCAAAACCTGATTGCATACAACAAGTACCAACAGAAACTGACTGGGTAAGTCAGTCTATTCTGTATCATATGTCCCATATTCACTTTTCTCAAAGAATTCGTACAATTCCATTTTCGATTTCATTTCAAATGGCACAAATTTTAAACAAAAGACAATTTTCTGTGATTAACATTGTATGCTTCTAGAATGGCTTAAAGATGAACAAATCAATAATTAAATGTTATTTTGTAAAGCCTACCTGTGATGCACAATGTAGGTGATAATGGATGCAAAAAGGCACAGCAAAAGAACTGCAGTGCACGCATACACCACAGGGTGCAGATATTCCCCTGGGTACTGATTGAAGGAAAGCACAGTCTTCAAATCCTGGAAGGCAATCAAAAATATTCATTAACAGTCTCTGCTTCTTTTCCACACAATAAGGAAGAGAACATACTTTATTAAGCTACATACATCTAGCAACTGAAGCATTAGACAATCACTTTCTAAGGCAGAACTAATCTAAAAATCATTCTTGTCTCTTCAAAACACGAATGCAATCTGATGATATAGCTTTTTTTTAAAATTCACCTCGACACAGCTCACAAGACATAAACAATTTCATAACATATTTACTTCCAGCTAAACCATAATTAAGAGATTAAGATGATTTCTGCAATTGCCTTAGCAATCTTTCACAACCATTTTATGAAAGAAACAGAGAGAGAGACACAGGAAGAACTTGCAATTAAAAAGAAAATAATTTAAAAACAGCACTGGACACACTGATACACAAGTTAAATAAAAAATAAATAAGATGTTAATTATTTGGTCCTAAACATGTTTGCTTAGTACAGATTTAATGGCATTTTTGGCTCTTTAGCTTGATGGAATCTGGAGCTCAATATTCTTAAATTAAAAAGAAATGGGAGATATGCTGAAATTCAACATCTCATTACATTAAGCAATCTGAATGTGCACCTGAAGTGCTATAAACAACAGGGCTATTTAATAATTAATAAACAACTCTAACTAACTAAATAGTTTACAGTATGCTAGGCTTTTCCAAGTGGAGTACAAGAACAAGGAGGTTATCTTGAATATGGCATGAGCTCAGCGTCAGTCACAGTACTGTATCCACTTCTGGGCACTGCTCTTTGAAAAGGATGCGATGGCATTCGCAAGAATGCAGAAGAGGTTCACAAGAATGGTTTGAGGAATGAAGTATTCCAGCTACAAATATATCTTAGAGAAGTTAGGATTATTGCCTTGGAGAAGAGATGGCTGACAAGAACTCTGATGGAAAAATTGAAAATCATGAACGCCCTGGACAGATAGAATAGGGACAAAGTGTTCCCTCTTATGAAAGAGTGAAAGTTCACTGATTTAAAGCAATTAGTGAAAGATGCATAAGTGACATGAAGAGAATCTTTTCACATAGCGAGTGGTTAGGGTTTAGAATAAGTAGCTTGAGAATATATTGGAGGTAGGTTCAACTGAGGCTTTCAATAGGAAATTAGATTGTTATTTTAAAATGAAAAAGAAATACAGGATTATAGGGACGAGACAGAAGAATGGCAGTACATTTGCAAAGCTGGCGCAGACCTGATGGGCCAAATGGCCTCCTTCAGTGCCATAATGCATCTGTGATTCTGAGCTCTTTTTGCCTATTACATGCACAATGGACCAAATAGTCTCCTTCTGTGCCATAAATTTTCAATGTTTGTAGTTTCTAAGTTTAAAATTGCTAAACTGCTAATGAAATCTCAGTTTTGAAAAGCGTGATTTCTAAGAATGCAGCTTCATTAGTGCTAATTAAACATTAGCACTCGATCATGACACAGTTGCAATAATGATCCTTAAATGCTTCTCAAGCATCTAATGAGTCACAGAACCAATGTAAATATCAAAAAGCTCATGAATCCAGCTGTGAAAAGGGCATTTTTTGTTGAAAATGGCTGACAGCAAGTGAGAAAAATCATACTGTCATGACAAGTCCCTCTCCGTGCGTGCAGCCTCTGTGGCTGAGTATTGCAAGCATTTATATTGTTAGGAAAAACCTGAAATCTAAAAGGAAGTGTCAACTGTGGCAGTATGTGACTGACAGAACAAATCTTATCAGGGTTTCTTGGAGCTTCTCACTCGAAGTCTCAAAACAATTGTGTGACTCAAAGAAGATCACAAAGACATGCTAAGAATTTTACTGTTAAATAGCCACATATAACAGACATAAAAACAGCAATCCCTAATGGTATTGTGGGCCAACCCACAGCAGTCATTCAAGGAGGCAGCTCACCACCATCTTCTCAAGGGCAACTGGGGATGGGCAATAAATGCTGACCCAGCCAGGGACGCATACATCCCACAGAATGGATAAAAGAAAGTTAACTAAAGGCATGTAAAAATAAACTGCATGATGAGCAAGTTATTTTTGAAGAAAGGTAATAGGTTGTTCAAATTACTACTATGCTATAAGGAAGAGTAAAGTGATAAAAATATTAGCCAGCTCTTTCTATGCCGTAACTCAGAGGCTTAGAAATTCAGTCAGGCCCACAACTGGAGTTCCCCATTCCTGAAGACAGAAACCTGAAGTCCCCATCATATTGGGGCATAGGCCTCAATGCCATCAAACAGTGGAATGTGATCAATGCCCGATCCACTGCACCCGTCACAGCTGCCCCAAGGAAGGAAAGAAAAAGAGTGATTAGGTCGAGGGTAACTGAGTCCAGGGGTGATGATGGACAGTGTATGGTGATGGTCAATTCTATTGTGGTATGATCTAAGATCTCTAAATGTAAACCTCGTTTGGGCTGTTGTACCTCTTCCTTTTGGCTAAATTGAATGTCATCTCTCATCCACCTTCTGCTGGCTGCAGATAATATTCCTATTCAGGAACAAAATGATCTGGATTATTATCCTCTGTACAAAAACCTGCAGACAATTAAGAATAGGTTGCTCTAAAATAAACCCAACGCAATGAGAAATAGTTTAGCTACTGATCGCCTCCAATTCATTGTAACATATTCGGAGGATTGTTCCATTGTGAGTAAGTCTTTTATTTAGTTCTATGAGAGTTATTTGAAGCATGGAGAATCACTGTCTACCCTGATTAATATGAAATAACTGTCTATCCCATTCCTCCAAAGGCAATAGTCTTGCAAACTGAAGAAGCCAGTGGTATGTTTGGGAAATATCACCAGACACTAAATGAGTGAGGGAGGGATAGCAATAGGCATGTGGCCACTAAAGAGTATCAGTTTTATGGTCAGAAGTGGTGAAACATTATTTTTGGGAAATGAATCTCACTGACAATGCCAGCATTTACTGTCCATCCCTATGATCCCGCATAAGGTACCAGTGAGCGTTTGAACCAGACTTAGTGTTCCAGGATTTTGACCCAGCAACATTGAAGGAAATGGTGATGTACTTCCAGGCCAGGATGGTGTATATCTTGGAGAGAACTTTCAGGCGGTGGTCTTTCTATGTACCTGCTGCCTTTGTCCAGCTAGATTTAAAAATCATGATTTCTACAGTCCTTTTCAAGAAGATGTCCATATTGTAGATGGTCCATACTGCTACTACAGTGCACCCATCGCAGAGAGAGTCAATGATGTTGGTGATCGGTTCACTGAGCTGTTGATTTTCTTGCAAACGTTTCAAATCCCTCCTGGGTGACATCTTCAGTGCTGTGTATCCTCTGGATAACATCTTCAGTGCTATGTACCCTCTGGGTGACATCTTCAGTGCTGTGTACCCTCTGGGTGACATCTTCAGTGTTGTGTAGCCTCTGGATGACATCTTCCATGTTGTGTACCCTCTGGGTGGCATCTTCAATGCTGTGTAGCCTCTGGGTGACATCTTCAGTGTTGTGTAGTCTCTGGATGAAGCGCTATCATTGTGATCTGCTCCAAACTTACAATAGACAATAGATGCAGGAGCAGGCCATTCTGCCCTTCAAGCCAGCACCACCATTCATTATGATCATGGCTGATCATCCTCAATCAGTATCCTGTTCCTGCCTTATCCCCATAACCCTTGATTTCACTATCCTTAAGAGCTCTATCCAACTCTTTCTTGAAAGTATCCAGAGACTTGGCCTCCACAGCCTTCTGGGGCAGAGCATTCCATACACCCACCACCCTCTGGGTGAAGAAGTTTCTCCTCAACTCTGTTCTAAATGGCCTACCCCTTATTTTTAAACTGTGTCCTCTGGTTCGGGACTCACCCAGTTCTGTCTGTTGTGGCAGGTGGTTCAACCGCCAATTCAACTGGGACAACGTTACGAGACTGGGACAACGTTACGATACTGGGACAGGCTCAGTAAAGACAAGCTCGAGAATTCCTGGAGACCTGGTCTTCACCCACTGGTTCCATAGAGAAACATGTTGAAATAGAGACCATCTAGAGACCACTACAGTATAAAACCGGAAATAGAGCAACACACCATAACAGATAGAATGGCATATGTTCGGGGCGGATCACAACGATAACACATCAGTTGGAGACACTCAGCTCTGAAGAGGTCACCCAGGAGGCGGGAACAAAATGCTTGCAAGAAAATTAACCAGCTTGGCGAACCGACCAACAACTCCAACCACAGCCTGAGCGACAGATCTTCACTAAAACCTTGGAGAGAGTAAATGTTTAAGATGCCGAACAGGTGCTAATCTATTGGGTTGCTTTTGTGGATGGTGCTGAGCTTCTTGAGTGTTGCTGGAGTTCCACCCATCAGGGCAAATATAGAGTATTGCAAGCAATCCAATAAATGGAGAACAAAGTTTGAGTCACCTGCTATCATCATATAAAACTTAAAGATATGTGTGTGGGGGGAATGAAATTTATGAACCAGGCTCCTCATTAAGCTTGATCAGCATGGTATGACTGTCTTTGCTTCAGAGAATCTACTTCAGTATCACCATCAGGGAGTTCTAACATTCTGCCTTTCTTGGAGCTGGGCTGTTGAGATTGGGGTTTGGGGGAGTGTGGGGAACAGTGTAATAAGCTTTAGCTGCATGCCTTGTGTATTTGACATCACTGAGAGGTTCTTCACAAAGGAGTTAGTGTAAGTGACAGGCTTGGCTTTCATTTGAGTAGAGAAGAGATTGCAGGTCACGCAAGGGGAGTGGATGGTGGAGAAGCATTGGCTATCTGAAGTCTGAGAGATCAGTGGCAGGAGGATATGAAGTTGGAATCCTGAGGGAATCAGAGGCACAGCAGACAGAGCACTGAAGGTATCATGTAGAAGTTCAAAGGCCTCAAGGTGGGGAAGGGGTGGAGGTGGGAAGGGCTAGTCATGGAGGGTGAGGGAGTTGGGGTCAAGATGATTGATGAGGCAGTTTAATGGATACAGTAGTTAAGTGAAAAAGGAGCTAACTTCAAGGATGCAACATTCCTAATCTTCTTTAAACTTACATGTATTGTAATATCAGGTTTCAGTTACTGAGGGCATACCCTTAGATTATGGCATGGCAGTTATCTTGTTACAGGCTTTTTTGGAATATTGACTGTCTCTTTTAGGTGTTATGGTGTTATGGAAGTTCATTTGTGGGTTTCCCTGCCGCAAGTTTGTTTCAACTGGTGAGCTGAGGCATGCATGAAGCTGTTCAAGTGGTTAGCAGAAAGCGAGTTAGTTAGATACACGGTTTTGTAAAACAGTCCATACTCAGCCCTAGCTACTAGACACAACTATTGTTGTATTTCAGCCTTTCATGTCTGCAGCCAATGGCCAGGTTATTCAAAGATTGCAGGCACTTGACATTTAAGAGATGAGGTTACAACTCTGATCTATATTTATCAAAAATCTGAGGAGATTATCCTTAAGTGGGTAAGTTTAGCTGAGATAGGGGAATGGTAATTAAAAGGTAGTGAGGAACTTGAGTGTAAGATGCTTTGAGACATGCACAGATCATGAAAGGCGATACTTAAATGCAAGTCATTCTTCTTTATAGTCTGTCTTGTTAATCTTATGGATTTTTTTTTAGATTGAAGTACATAAAAAAGAAACTGCAGCATTTTTGATTCGTCTATGCTGGGATTCTTCTTACCACCTGGAATTGGGATCTTCTGTTTATCTTCAGGCTTCCACCTCTAGGTTTGTTGTAAACAGTTTGAGATAAGTGTATCAAAAACATGTTCCCTGAATATTTTGGGTCTTATTTTCTTGGATTTGTTGCAACACCTTTAAAGCATGTTGAGGTTTCTTTGTCTGGCAACTAAACCAACCGCAATTGAAAGCATTTGTCTTTGATTACCATTGAAGATCCATCACCATAAACCAAAGAATGTCTAAACAAATGGCAGAAATTTAGAAGTCATTAATACATTAATGTTTCAACAAGGTGCATGGTGATTCTAATCAGGTCTTTGATCCTTGAGTTTTCATCACCTAGCTAGCTTCCCTCTTTTGGCCAGACCAGAGATACTTGATTCTTTCACTAGGTTAGGTGAATTGGTCATGCTGAATTGTCTATCATATCCAGGGATGTGCAGGTTAGATAGATTAGCCATGAGAAATGCAAAGTTACAAGGATAGATTAGGGAGATGGTTTTGGGTGGGATGCTCTTTGAAGGGTTGATGTGGACTCAATGGGCTGAATGGCCTGCTTCCACACTGTAGAGATTCTATGATTCTACCAAATATTAAATGTTTTATTGCCCTTTGTTGCTAGTGCTGAGTTTATATTTTCATCATATGAGTATTCAAATTCATCAATCTGACAAAGCTTCCTGACATGAAGTCTGTTAGGTTCAAATGTCCTCGGTTTTTCAACAGCCAGGTCACCCAGGAGAGAGAGAAACAAACTCCAATGTGCCAATGCAACTACAAAAACATACTTCTACTGTGATTGGGGAATGCATTTGAAGTAGGACAATATATCATCATGGTATTAACATTTTGAATTGACAATGTCATCTTCTCAGTCCTCCAAGTCATTGCAACTTCAAGTTCCAGCCACTTTTCACCAATACTTGTTAACAGATATTTTACAGATGTTGCTGATGATATGACATCCTTGGATTTTTCTCAATTACCAAGATTTCTATGGTTCAGAAAAGCTCTGGAATCCATACAATGGAAAATCTTCTGAGGGATCTAACCTGCAAAATCAATTACTCCACATAAACTTCAGGCAATCTTATCAAACTCATTGCAGAACAGAACTCTAAATTCATAGGCAATATCTTGAATGTTTCCTTTCTGAGGGAGCTGTTCTGACCGACCCTTCCTTCTAGCTACCAACCAGATTCATTCCTCCCATTGATCAACCAGGTCGTACCCTCTACCATCATCTATCCTTACCTCACCACCCCACCAGCATTACCCCCTCCCCTACCCCTGCATCCCTCCTCATCTGCAGCTCCCCCTACACCCACCCATGATCCTGAAGGGTTACACCTGAAACATTGACTTCTCCACCCCCGACGCTGCCTGGCTTGCTGTGTACTTCCAGCCTCCTGCTTGTCTACCATGTTAATGGAAGCAAGCAATTGTTGTTCTAGTGCCAAAGCAAAAACAAAGGAACATTAAACAAACTACAGCATATTGCCTTGACAGACCACCTCTCTAAGATTGCAGAACAGTTCATGACTATGTGGTGATTATCTGACATTGAACACCGATTTGACTATCACTATTTTGATCACTAGTCTAGAAGATTTAGAACCACTGTCTGGTTGACATGCTGAATTTTCTTTGCTAAAGTATTGATTTGCTGGGAACAACCTCACCCATTATTGCAACAGGTTTTATAAAGGCACTGGACAAGGTTGATCATGCAGCTGAATAAAGATTTTTTTAAAAGTGTGATTCTTGACTAATGGAATTCCAACTTCCTCGACACTTTGAGTTGGTTTTCTGAAAGTGTTCAATTAACAGCAGGTTGGCCTCAGGGCACTCAGGAAGGGACCGTTTTTATCCTCTCTTATCCTGACTAACGATTCTTGTTTTTCTGGCCTTAAGTATTGGAAGTATATGGACGATAAGACCCTTGTGGAGTCTGCTGTGGTTGGTGAGGTTCAAGAAACTTCTGATGGCATTAATGAGTGGTTTAGGGGATACAGCATGCAGTTTAATGTGACTAAATGCGATTCCAGCAATTATGAGCACTTGACATAAAATTAAGCAATTACACCCTGACAGAGCTAAAGATTTTGAAAATCCTCGGGATACATCTTTAAGTAGGACAGATAAGTGACAGCATATGAGATATAATAGAAAAAAATGATGCATATTCTTAGGTTCTTCATCCCTTTCAGGGTCCTTTGTCCTGACCTATTTTTGTCTCTGCCAGTTAAGACAATGCCTTGGGCAAATAGCCTGTTGGCATCTTTGACCAACTCTCATCCAATTTCTGACCAGGTTATCACCATTACCCCAAAGCAAACAAGGCCACTCAGAAGTTCAACTAACTTAAGCCTGTAAGATTTGGAACAGAAAGATAACCATATAGTACTACTTCACATATGGTTCAGATCCTCCAAAAAGTGCTTAAGTAATGAAATCCCTTGGAAAGATGGTATTCACAATGTAGCACTGGTGAAGTATTCTGTAAATTTAAAATTAGATTACATTAATTACAATATTCTTCTTTTAACATCTTGCCGAATCTCTGTCTACTTTTGCTGCTACATGCTTGTTGCATGCTTTAAACCAGATTACTCAGCCCATATTTGATTTTTAATGATAGAAAATACACTATAATTCAGCTTTAAGACTGAAAAATGTTTTTGGGATAAAGTACATTATTATTTGATAAACACATTTATAAAAAAATTGTTTTGAGATGTGAGTGTCCTTGGCTCAGCCAACACTTATTGCCTGTCCCTGATTGCCTTTGGTAGTCATTGACGAGCAGCCTCCTTGAACTACTGCACTGTGTGGCGTGTAAGGACACCCATAGTGCTAACAGGAAAGGAACTCCAGGATTTTGACCCAGCTACAGTGAAGTAATGGTGATATTCTTTCAAGTCATGATGCTTGGTGACTTGGAGGGAAACTTGCAGATGATATTCCCGTATATCTTTTGCCTGTGTCCTCCTAGGTGGTAGAGGGTGCCAGTTTGGAAGGTTCCATTAGAAGAGACCGGATAAGTTACTGCAGCGGATCTTGGATTTTTAGTTCCCAAAATAATGGGGAGAAAGAGGTAGCACAACTTCCCTCCTTGATTTTCCTCTTTCCAGCCGGATGGTTTCTGAGCACTTGCCTCTTGCCAATACTTTCATCCAATTGACAAGAGATGGAGCCTGATACTGCCCCACTGGCATACCATTCACTCGTCCTATTGAAATCTCCACGCTCTGCCCAGAGAAGCTTATTAATAACCCCAGTGTTTGGAATTTCTCCCAAACTGTGGGAATGGAGGAAGAGAGCCTTGCGTCTTCTCCCTTCAATTCAGTCTCAGACAATTAAACTCTTTCAGAGTTGGCTAAGGCCCAGAATGATTTGAGCTACTCTCGTTTTTAATGCCATGTGCCCTCTGACCTTTTAAATGTTAGTCTTGCTACTGTACCACCTTGGTTATCCTGAGGGTAGGTTGCAGGCTCCTGACAATAGCCTCCATGAGTATCTAATGACTATTGACCCATGAAAATAATCGGGGATTGTGCTGGCATTGGAGCACAAGTCTCTCCTCATATTGTAGAGACAGAAAAATGCAAAATCAGTTCACGTCTTCAATCGCTATTTTTGGGATTTGCCTTGCGAGGCTCAGAGCCAGAATTTATTGCTTAATCATGACTCTGCCAAGTAAAAATTTACATAGGATTTCCAATGTTTCTTCGATACCAGAAAATATCACACGCTAGTTTAATTTTACACAGTTATCAATAAATCTTATTTACACCGAAATAACTTAAAAGCAGTATAATTATTATGTACCATTTGCAATCCGTGAATCTGAAGTGTTCACCTCAGAAGATGGAAATGGAAACAAATCCCAGCCCACTATTATCTTGGAGGAACCTCAACAAGGTAGGTCAGCTGCCATTGTTTTCAATTGGCAGATAACCCATCCCATTATTCCCAGGACAGGGTCTTGTAAATAATCAGAGCATCAATCTAAGCTTGTTGCTACACAATGGTAGCGTCTGGAATTGGCACTGGGACATGGAAGCAAAGGGGAGTGTTGAAGTTAAGGGCCACTGTGGTGTTCCTGGGGAGTGTTAGGCAGCAGAAAATGGAAGACGAGAAGAGTCAGCGACATTGGTCAGGCTGTACAAAGGACAATTATTTTTTCGATCTTATGTGAGGTAACTTTAGCCAAAAGATGATTGTCCTGTTCTGAATCATCACAAGTCATTAGTCGGCAAGAACTGCTTGGCATCTCAGTGTTCTGCCAGAGAAATGAATGGAGTCTATTGTGAGGCAGTCTATTGTGCTAGACAGAGAAAATTGAACATCCTGTGATTAGGTAATTGTCATTCACACTTCTTTGCAATCATACCCATATTACTTTGTACAGTACAATCATAACGTCATCAAAATCACTGTATTTGGTATGAACAGTCTCTCATAACTGTTCATATCATATCAGCCGAGATATCTGTAGTAACAGGTTATTTTTGCCTGACAATTTGCTGTCTTAGCAAAGATGAGACTGCATTGCACATGACTGGCAATCTCATTAACAACAGTGTTTTTTTCTTAAAAATAAAAGTCATGTTATTATGAGACGGACTTTTTCATTCAAATGGAAGTTAACTCTCTGCCTCAGAGGGAGGTGGAGGTTCAGTCATTGTGTATGTCCAACACTGACAGTAATAGATTTCTACATTTTAGATACATCAAGAGACACGAGGAAAATGGTACTGAAGTAAAAGATCATCCAATGACAGAGGGGATTGGAGGGCTGAATTGGGGGCTTTTCTTTATATTTTCATGTTCTTAGAGAATACTGATCTACCAAGTCATCAGTAGTAAGTAATGATTAATCGCTTTGGGGAATAGTTTGAAAATGATTAATTGTCCTGTAACTCCAGGACAAATGGTGGCAGAATTGCAGTGCTGTGAATCTATCCACCTGCACTTCTGATTGGCAGAGAAATTGAGTAACCTTAATCCTAACCCACCATATTACCCAGAATCCGAGGGAAGTGTGAGTATTATTAAACTAAATGTTCACTGTTCCCTTCTTTATATCAGGCTCATTTGTTACTGTTGCTTCTGCAAAGGACGCACTTTCCATCCCACAGTTGGAGTGCCTGAAATAATGATATTATCCACATACCTAAATAAACAATATCCTATACTTAATTTGTGACAAAACGTCTTTCCGCATCCCATTGGATTAACTATGTCTAATTCATAACTACATTTTACACTATATGCTTGCAAAACTTACTATGTGAGAAACCTGAATCCTTTTACTTTGTGGCATATTCTATACAGGTCGTGGCAGGGTAGTTGTTTATCCCTTATAATTGGCAAAATCTGACATCTGATTATTGCTCAACTATATCAATATTTGTTTTCTGCCAGGGCTTGACAAAAAAAATCACTGAGGTAAACCTGAATCTCCCTTGACACTAATATCTTCTGTTCATTTGATGGGTAAACAGTGCATGCGTGGGCAAACACAATACAGGTTAATGTGCGTGCAAAAGTGTGTGCATGTGCAAAGATGCCTTCAAATTAGCACCAGGGGATACAATCTGCTGACTAATAGATGTCTTTCAATGCTCAAACAATAAAAGCAAGGCAGCTGAATCTAGAAAAGTATACATTTTCATCTGGTGTACATTCATATTACATGGCTATGTATGTCAAATGTTACAACTGAAAATTTTAAGTCTGCCCATTGCACAATAATTTTAGTGCATATCTCAGCAGCAACTGATTGGTTTAAGCATGAGATTCAAAAAACATAAATCACTTAACTAAATACTATTGATTATCTGAGGTAATACTCACAAAGAGGATTGCTTTACAAAGAGCAAATAAGAAGTAGTTAGCAGACTGAAGATAAAAAGTTAGCAAACAATTGCCAATTGATAATCAGGCAGTGACCAATGCCTTTTGATTTGGAGATGCCGGTGTTGGACTGGGGTGTACAAAGTTAAAAATCACACACCACCAGGTTATAGTCCAACAGGTTTAATTGGAAGCACACTAGCTTTCAGAGCGACACTCCTTCATCAGGTAATAGTGGAGGGCTCGATCATAACACAGAATTTACAGCAAAAATTTGCACTGTGATGTAACTGAAATTATACACTGAAAAACTGATTGTCTGTTAAGCCTTTCATCTGTTAGAATACAGTGATAGTTTCACTTCTTTCATGTGTAAATCACAAAACCTTTTTTTAAAAGTTGCATTCTCGGGTTAGCTGTTAACAATGGTGATAGCTAGACAATATGTTGAAGGTGTTAGCCCCCTGTGTTCTCTGTCTATGACCTGATGTTTAGATTGATTCTAATCTAAAAAGTGAGATAACAGAGTTTTACATAAATTCATGCAGTTTTTGAGCTCAGAGTTCGACATGAATGTATGCAGTTTTTGAGCAAAGTGCAATGTAACTCTGCAAGTACAAATTCACCCCACAAAATATATGCGTGCATGTGGGTCTTTGTCTGTGTGTGTGTGTGTGTGTCTGTCTGGGGTGGGGGTTGTGAGTGTGAGAAAATGTGTGTGTGTGTGTCGTGAGTGCAGAGTGTCTTAAGTCTGTGAGGGGGTGCATGTGGGAGTGTGTGTGTCTATAAGGGTGTGTGGGTGTCTGTGGGCACGTCTGTGTGTACCTATGTCAGTGTGTATGTGAGAGTGTGTGTGTGTGTAGGAATATCCATGTGCTTGTGTAGTGCAATGGTGATCACCTGTAATGTGACATGAACCCAAGGTCCCGGTTGAGGCCCTCCCGATGGGTACCGAACTTAGCTATGAGCCTCTGCTCGGCCACTTTATGCCTTTTGATACATCTCAGTTTGTTGTTAATCTCTGACAGTCTTGTCCAATAGGATATTAATGCTCCCCCAAACTTAGGGCAATCAGACCCAACAATATTTGCCACATAATGCAAATTAGATGCAATTTAGTCAAACAAAAGAACAACTGTTTGGAAATAGGTTGAGGTTTTAAACTATCAGTAATCAAGGCTGATGGACTTACTACCAGAGCAAGGAGAACTTCAAAAGGACTTTACAATGCACCTGTTCTGCAAAGCAAGCTTGCAGCATATACTCTCAAGGAGTGGTAACCATCTGGTGTATGATGAGTTCAGTTTCTGAGAGGGCACTCCTTTTTTTTAATTCTGCAAAAGCAAACTATCTGTATTTTATCAGAATTAGGAGGCATGAGAAAATAAAAGAATCCATGCCTCTCCAGTATCTAGAAGGCACAAGTCAGGTATGTGCTGGAATATTCTCTACAGCTCCAAACAACACTCAATGCTGAATACCAACATTCACTCCCTTCACCTCTGATGCGCAGCAGCAGCAGTACTCTATCTACAAGATGCATTGCAGTAACTCACCAAGCCTCAAACAACAGCACCTTCCAAACCCATAACCTCTACCACCCAGGAGGACAAAGTGTAACACTACCACCTTCATATTCTCCTCCCAATCACACACCATCCTGAGTTCGAACTAAATCACCAATCCTTTGGTGTTGCCGGGCCAAAATCATTGAATTCCTTGCCTAACACATTGTGGGTGTTACCCCCCCCCCCCCCCCCCCCCCCCCCATGAACTACAGTGGCTCAAGAAGGGCAGTTCATCCTCACATTCTCTAAAGTAATTTGGATAAACATTGGCCAAGCCAGGAATCCCCACATCCGATGAATGAATTTTTAAAAGAAAAACTATGAAATGGATTCTGTACTCAGAATCTTACTCATTATCCGTCACACACCATTTCTGAACACAGTGCCTCACAAAAACACACTAATCAGGAGTAAGTGTTGGCACTTGGCATCTCAGACCTGCTCTGCCATTCAGTAAGATCATGGTTGATATGATTACTCCACATTTCTGCCTACCCATAATAACCTTTTGCTCTTTTGTTTATTGAGAATCTATCTACCGCTGCTTTAAAATTAGAGATTCAGCTTGCATGTCTTTTCAGGAAGTTATTCTCAAAGACAAATGAGACAAATTCCAAGAGAAGAAAATTCACCTAACTGTAAACCTTCTCTGAACTGCTTTCAATGCATTATAACTTTCCTTAAATCAGATCAATACTGTACTCACCAGTGTCTGATATAGCTGCAGCATTACCACCCTACTTTTGTATTCAATCCCCCTGTAATTAGCAACAACGTTTTATTAGCTTTCCTAATAACTTGGTATACTCCATACTAGCCCTTTGCAATTTTGCATTAGGCCATGCAAATCCCTCTGTGTCTCAGAACCACGTCATCTCTCACTCCCTACATAATCCCATGCTTTTTTAATGTTTCCCACCAAAATGAAAATTTTCACATTTTCTACCTTATACTCCATTTACCAATTTCTTTTTCCCATCAGTGAACCTCTGTATTCCTCTGTTATGTCTTCTTCACAACACACATTTCCATATCTCTTTGTGTCATCAGCACATTTGACCTCTTCGTCCAAGTAATTTATATAAATTGTAAAAAGCTCACGGCTCACTGACTCTTGTGGTGTACCTCTCATTACAACTTGCCAAGCAGAGAAAGTGTCATTTATGCTGACTGGTAACTGTTGGCTAACAACCAACCGTCTCACCATGCTAATATTTTTCCACACTATAACCTTTTATTTCCTGCAATAACCTTCGATGTGACACCTAATCAAATGCTTTCTGAAAATCTAAGTACAGTAGTCCACCAATGCTGCTTTGTTCACAGCATGTACTACATCCTCAAAGAATTCCAATAAATTGGTCAAAGATGATTTCCCTTCCACAAAACAATGTTGAATCTGCCTAATTACCTTGATTTTTTTTTGAAAAGGTGCCCTGCTATGGTGTCCTTAATAATAACTTCTGACATTTTCCCTACAACAAATGTTAAGTTAATTGGCCTGTCATCTTCTGCTTTTTGGCTCCCTCCTGTTTTGAATAAAGGATATACAAACAGTTTTCCAAGGTAATGGAATTTGCCCCAAATCTAGGAACTTTTGCATAATTGAAAGCAATACTTCAATTATTGCACTAGCTAGTATTTTTACAACTCTAGGGTGAAGTCAATTAGCAGCCAAAGACTTGTCCGTAATTCCTGTAATATTTTACACCGTAGGAATAGAATAGCCCTTATCCAATTAGCAGACACTCAAGAAAAAAATAGTTTCTTCTCTATAGTCGATTAAGAATCAATTTCTATGAGGCAAAACATTTAGGAAAATCAAGGGAGTACCTCCTTTTCTTCTTCACTAAACTTCCTTACTCACTCAAATTAGAGATCTCTGTTCAAAGTCATGATTAGTGTTATGTCACACTGAGATGTCTAAATTTATATGCTCTGAGCTCTGTTCCAGGAAAACCAGTTTAAGGCAGTTTCCTTAATTGATTAACTTCAGCTGCTCTCCAGTGGAATATTTGTATATCTATTTTTAAACCCAGACGAATTTTAGAATTTTAAGAATAATATGAAAGAGAAGAGCTCCAAATGTTAGCTTTTATTTGAAGACTATGAGGGCTCATGAACATACATTAAATTTTAAACAAAGGATAGTTTATTCAGAGAAAGGTAGTCATGATTTGTAGGTGCCGGTGTTGGATTGAGGTGGAGAAAGTTAAAAATCACACAACACCAGGTTATAATCTAACAGGTTGATTAGAAGCACTAGCTTTCGGTGCACTGCTCCTTCATCAGGTGGTTGTGGAGTATAAGATCGTAAGACATAGACTTTGCAGCTATAAATTCCATGTCATTTGATCTTATACTCTACAACGACATGATGAAGGAGCAGCGCTCCGAAAGCTAGTGCTTTCAAACACAGAGGAACCTCGATTATCCGAATGAGATGGGTGGGCACTATTTCGTTCGGATAATTGATTATTTGGTTAATCAATTCAATGCCTTTCCTCTGTGGCTCGGTGTTTTTGTTAAGTCTGCTCCATGTTCAGGAGACTAGGCAGCAGCACACTGCACACGAGACCCCCACCCCTGGCACCCCTCCACTCCCCCCAACCTCGTCCAACACAGCGCACCCTTCTGCCCTACCCCCACACCCCACAAACACCCCCCATCTGTCCCCGCCCACTCTCCGGGGCAGCTGGACTGGACACAATTACAAGACTGCTGCTGCCACCTTTTGGAGGGTAAGTCTCCAAATAGCACAGACTCACGCACACACACACACAGACACACACACAACTTTTTACTGCAACTTTTTGACAGGTTCCACCTTTGCCCTGTACAGGACAATGTTGGAAAGATCACCTGGGAAGGGGAGGGGGAGGGTTTAGGGTATACACCTGTGTAGAACTCTAGGGAAAGTGTGGGAAAAGAGAGGGGGAGAGAGAGAGAGAGAGAGAGAGTGGGAGGTCAGTCATTTAAAGACGATGCCTGCACTCCCAAGAGTCCAGGACTGTTCTCGGCAGCATTGAGTTCACTTTTAATTACTGTAAACAAAAGACGCGATCAGTGTTGGAAACATGTCTTTGATGTAATGTTTCTGTCAGGACCTCGAGATCTCCTTTGGATAATCCGATATTCAGATAATTGATATTCGGATAATTGAGATTCCTCTGCAAACTTGTTGGATTATAACTTGGTGTTGTGCGATTTTTTTTTAACTTCAGAGAAAGGGCCAGTGAAAACAACAACAATAATGTTGCACATGAAAGGAGCTCTGATGGAGTCATATAAGACTGTTGGTGAAGTCAACATGTAAGTGGAATAATCTGCAGTCATTGTTTTTACCATGTAAGTGGAATAAGACCACTGTAAGTCTAACTCAGGGAGGGAGGCCTTCCTGAAGGACAACAAGCCATTGCTATCTCTCTTTCTTTGTAACTTCTTTCAGCAAAGTGTGTGAGCTGAAAACCCACCAAAAGTCAGCTTTAGAATTAGGAAGAGCTCCTAAAGATGATTTTCTTAGAATCTACCTCACCCTCCGAAGCAAAAGGAATTCAAGCAAAGACCACAGTTCCAGGAAGGCACCCCATATCATGAACATGTGTTACAGAAATGCCAAATAAATTCAGAATCAGAAGATGTTTTGGGACAATACATAACTTATCTTCTTTTCACAGGTGTAACTATTTTTTAAGTGCCTTAAAGTGAACACACTGCAAAATTTTGACTTTTCTTGTTTCTCCTTAGACCTCTCTGCATGACAGTGTGCATATTAACTGCTTAGGAAGGGTGATATATATGTAGATTGACTTAATTCCAACTGTTTGCCAGTAATCACTGCATCATTGTTTGAGGAATTTTTTTTTGTTAATTTACCAGTTATTTATTGTTGACTCACAAAACCTGTCTGACTTATTCTTGGCACTGAATCTGACACAGTCTGGGACCTATATAATTGACCATGTTATCAAAGTGGTTCAATTTAAAATTTGTTGTGACCAGTGGAGGAGTGGGCCTGGAACAGGAAACTGTGCACCCTTCTGACCTCAGTTATAACAACTGCAAATTTCATACTTAACCTGTAACTTCTCCTTTTCTGCCAATACTGCCCCATCTGTTTTAAATATTCCTCTTAATTGAACTACTATATTAATGGCTGAACACATTTGGATATTGTTGCACCCTTGCAATTGGCCACTGATTGCAAATTTCAACCCTCAGAGGCTGTCATATTGTAAATTAAAAATATGAAAAGAACTGTGGATGCTGGAAATCAGAAATGAAAACAGAAATTGCTGGAAAAAACTCAGCAGGTCTGGAAGTATCTGTGAGCGAAATTAGAGTTAACCTGAAACCTGGATCTGAAATATTACCTCTCCACAGATACTGCCAAACCTGCTGAGTTTTTCCAGCAATTTCTGTTTTTGTTTGTCGCAAGAGTGGTACTGTCTGCCACTCTTGCATCTCAATTATTCTCCCAAAATTGCCAACCACAGGCTAAAAAATGCCCAAACTCTTCAGTTAGCGGATTTCCCAAGAATATTTTGCGACCTATCAGACTACTGAACTTCTGAATGCTAGCCTTGCGCTTCACAGCGGCTCTTCAGAGATGAATGTAGCCGTATCTAGAGGCACTGACAGAAAATATGGACAGAGAACAGCTTTTCATGGAAATAAACATGAGTGGCTAAGGGCTAGCACTGGGAAATGTCTCTGATTGCTTTATTCTGTAGACAAGCTGCAGAGCCTCAACATGCAGAATGTCCTCTGGCCATGCTTAATGACTTTCTGAGGTGGTAATCTGATAACATTTGTTTATCTTCAGTATGATAAACCCAGTTGCAGCTGACTTTATCACACAACATCAAACTGCTACTCTTAAACATATCAGGGACTATCTTTGCAAACAAACAATTTGGGGAATTACATTTTAACACACTGTCTTGATACACCAAGTCATGGCAGATTTTGCCTTTGACAATGTGTAAATGAGTGAGCAAATACTTGACCAAAACAGACATTTCTTAAAGCACTTGCAAGTGAGTTTGGATTTGCACCAATTTCACTGATTGCACCCAAAATGGATTCTACCTGAGAAACCAACTTCTTTGGTGTGGGAATCCAAAATTAAGTAGCAAACACTTATAAATCAGAACCATCTCATTCTGGAGTGAAATCACAAAATGCTTTTTCACACAAAGGGGAGTGGAACTGTGGAATTATCTTTTTCAAAAGGCCATGGGTGATGGTTCAATTGAAATTTTCGAGACTGCCATACAGATTGTTGTTATGCTCCAATTGTTAAAGGCTGTCCTATGGGATTTTATTATTAAGTGTGGCTTGCAATACAAAAGAAAAATTTTGGATTCTGATCACCTTATGTATGACTGACAGGAGCTCAGCAATGCCTTTTAAAAGATGTGACAATTTGTTCTTTATGTTCACTTTTGAACTTATACTCCAATTGAACATGTTACCTCTGAATTTTAATTGATTATTATTTTGATTTCCACTATTTTACTGTCACATTCTTAGATTTGTTAAAAAACTTATTTACTATTTGTAGTGCAATTTAATAACCTGTTTTCTATTAATAACATTGCATCATGTTTTTAAATAAAAAACTCTTAAAATTGCTTTCCAGTGATAGGCTGCTATTGACAGCAGTGATTAGACATGAGGATTGAATTCATATCCTTATAAAATTGAATCATGTGGCTGTCTTGTTTGCTATAAGGTTAAAAATCACACAACACCAGGTTATAGCCCAACAGGTTTAATTGGAAGCACACTAGCTTTCAGAGTGACACTCCTTCCTCAGGTGGTAGTGGAGGACACAATCCTAACACACAGAATTTATAGCAAAAATTTACAGTGCGATGTAACTGAAATTATACATTGAAAAACTGATTGTCTGTTAAGCCAAATCTTGTTTGCCATAGTTTGTGAAATATTAATAGCTGTTATGGCGAAAAAGTGACTGATAATTTTTCACTCTCAGAATGCTCTGATTAATTATGGTCCTGACCTATTATGATGAAAGTTAAAAGTGGAAGCATTTCCTAAAAAGCATCCTGGATTTTGAAGAATGAATAGCTACTTTCAACATTTCTCAGTCAACAAATAAACAAAATGCCATCTTATGTGGCTGCTTACAAAGACGTAGAATTATATACCACTGATTGTTCAATCACCTTTCATTTTATAATAAACAAGAAAGACGTTGATTATGAATGGATCACAAGGACTGTGAAATGAACAGTTACTTTGATGTAGAGATTATTCCATTTTCCTGATCTGGCACTCAATCTAAGAAAACCTTTAGCTGCTCATCACGTTGAAAGAATTATCAATGTGTGACTGCAAGCAAAGCAGTGACCAGCATTTCAAGGCCTCATTTCAAGGCAAAATTGATATATTGCAGTCATAATAATACCACATACAACGAACAAAAAAAATCTTCAATTTGTGCTGAAATTGCTTCTGATTCAATTAAGTTTACTAGAAATGACTATGTAGTGAGAATTTATATTCTCGGACAAGGTCATACATTGATGCAGAAATTATATCATTTTCAAATTCTCTTTGAGTCGCAGAGTCATAGAGATGTATAGCACAGAAACAAACCCTCCGGACCAACTCGTCCATGCTGACCAGATATCCTAAATTGATCTAACCCCATTTGCCAGCATTTGGCGCAATTCGCTCTGAACCCTTCCTATTTGTGTACTCAACTAGATGCCTTTTAAATGTTATAATTGTACCAGCCTCCACCACCTCCTCCGGCAGCTCATTTCACACAAGCACCACGCTCTGCAAGAAAAAGTCGCCCCTTAGGTCCCTTTTAAACTTTTTTCCTCTCACCTGAACCTATACCCTTTAGTTTTGTACTCTCCTACCCAGGGAAAAAGACCTTGGCTATTCACCCTACCAGCCCCTCATGATTTTATAAACCTCTCTAAGGTCACCCCTCAGCCTCTGATGCTACTGGGAAAACAGCCCAAGCCTCTTCAGCCTCTCCCATTAGCTCAAACCTTCCAACGCTGGCAGCATCCTTATAAATCTTTTCTGGCCCTTTCAAGTTTCACAACATGTTTCATTCAGCAGGCACGCCCAAAGTTGAATGCACTTTTCCAAGTGGCCTTACGTTATGAATTTTAATAAAAACAATAGTATACAATATAAACAAAGAAAATCACTTGGATGATACTTCTATGAGTTTTTTTAATTTCAAATAAGACATAGCTAAGTTGACATTCTAGTCTGCAGTCCATTGAATTAATAATAATATTTTATGATACAGAAATTGATTTGAGTTTCACCTAATCAGTTCATTTTGAAAAATGTACTTGATGACTTTCAGAAATGCAGTCATGGAGTTGACAAGGTAACAAGACCACGAGATGTAGCAGCAGAACTAGGTTATTGGGCCTATCACACATTAAAATCATGGCTGATATGATAATCCTCAACTCTACTTTTCTGTCTTTTTCCCATACCTCTTGATTACTTGACTGAGTGAACATCTGTCTGTCCCAGCCTTGAATATTTTTAATGACCAGGCCTCAATAGCCCTCTGATGAAAAGAAAATCCAGTGAATTAACATCTTCTGAGAGATGAAATTCCTAACTCTGCCTCAATTACTCGGAGATTATACCTCCAGATCCTACAGTCTCCCAAAGGGGGAAACAAACTTTCCACATCTGACATGGTTCTTAAGAATCTGATATATTTCGATAAGATCATACTCCCTGATTATTTCTATTTCTTTAAATATACATCGTGACACTATATCTGTAACAGGAATATTTATAGCACAGATTAATGATGTATTTAACTTTGTTAAGAGCTGCAGCAGAATAACAAAGTTAAGATACTAAATTCATAATATCGCAATGATTTCCTTGAATGAATCCCAGGTATGCAGTAAACATTAACTTCCATTAAAATAAGAAAGATTTGATGCTCCTGTTATATTGGGCTTCACTGTTACTGAATCGATGAGCTGCAGAATTGCCAGGTAATTCATCAAAGATGAGGCCTTGAAATGCTTGTCACTACATTGCTAGCAGTCTCAGATGGATAATTCTTTAAAGGTAACTGAAAAAGGGAGTGATCGGAAAAAGGGGCAATTCAGAGGGATGTCTGATCGAGCCACAGAATGATAGCAGCAGGCAGGTAGGGTATTAGTAACCAGGGAGGATGGAGAGATTATGACTGACAGTGGCTTATGGTTTTAATAGGAGGTTGGAAAGAACATTCCGGCTCCTTTTGGCTCCACATTTGGATCAAATCAATTGTGAACAAATGGCCTCAGTCAACTATTAGGCTTTTTATTTACACCTGCAAGAACTTAAGAAGTAGGTAGACACATGTGGCTCTCTGGCCTGCTGCACCATTCAGTTTGATCACGGTCGGATCCTAATTCCATTTTTCCAACCATTCCCTATACTCCTCGGGTTCTTTCAAGGGCCAGAAATATTTCCACCTCAGACCTAAATATATTCAACAAAGGTGCACTGAAAACCATCTGGGATTGGAAAGGTTTGCAATCTGAGTGAAGAAATATGTCCTTTGCTCAGTCCAAAATAGACCTGTTGTCTGAGAATTGTACCTACTCCAGCCAAGAGGAATGTCTTTTCAATGCCTACCCAGGCAAACCCCTTTAGAATCTCAACTGTTTCAAGTAGATCACATTCCTTAAGCCCCAGAGTCCAGGACCAATGTATCAAACCTCTCCTCATAGGACAATCCACCCATCTCAAAAACGAATCCAGTAGACCTTCATGGAATTGTCCCCAAGGCAACTATATGATGGATAGAGAGACAAATCTGTAAACTGCACTCACCATGCAGTACTAAAAAGACCTCGTATTCTTGTATCCCCTTATAATATTCACAAACATACCATTTGCTTTCCTGATTTGGAGATGCCGGTGTCGGACTGGGGTGTACAAAGTTTTAAATTTGCTTTCCTAATTGCTTACTGTACTGGCATGTAAACTTTGTGTTGCTCATGCAGGTGCACCAAAGTCCCTTTGAACATGAAAATTTCACCTTACAATTTTCCTTTTAAAAGGTTTCCTGCTTTTCTATTCTTACTCATTAAGGAAAGAAGGTCACGCTTCCTCACATTATACTTCATCTACTACCAAATCTGTTAATATCTCTTGGCTGCTTCCTCACAGCTGACATTTCCACTGAACTTTATATCATCAGCAGATAGATATATTACTCTCACTCTCTAAGTCTAAGTCATAACTATTGATTGTAAATAACAGTAACTCTACTATTGTTCCCTTCAGAGCTCTACGTCACAGCGTGCCCACTTGAAGATACCCTGTTTATTCATATCTGTGTCCTCTCCATTAACCAAGCCTCTGTCCACAGTAATATATTAAAACAACTACATGAGCCCTTATCTTGTATATTAACATTTCACATTTGCAGCTGACACAAAGGTTGGAGGTGTCGTCGATAGTATCGAGGGCTATTGCAGGCTGCAGCGTGACATACACAGGATGCAGAGGTGGGCTGAGAAATGGCAGATGGAGTTCAACCTGGATAAATGCGAAGTGATGCATTTTGGAAGGTCGAACTAAAATGCTGAATATAGGATTAAAGACAGGATTTTTGGTAGTATGGAGGAACAGAGGGATCTGGGTGTGCAAGTACATAGATCCATCAAAGTTGCCACCCAAGTGGATAGGGTTGTTGTTAAGAAAACATATGGTGCTTTGGCTTTCATTAACAAGGGGATCAAGTTTAAGCTCCGCGAGGTTTTGCTACTGCTCTACAAGTCCCTGGTGAGACCACACTTGGAATATTGTGCCCAGTTCTGGTCCTACTATAGAAAAAATACAGATGCTTTGGAGAGGGTGCAAAGAAGATTTACCAGGATGCTGCCTGGACTAGAGGGCTTGCCTAATGAAGAAAGGTTGAAAAAGTTCGGACTTTTCTCTCTGGAGAGAAGGAGGAAGACAGGAGACCTGACCGAGGTATACAAGATAATGAGAGGAATAGATAGAATCAATAGCCAGAGACTTTTCCCCAGGACAGGATTGACAGGTACGAGGGGTCATAGTTTTAAGATATTAGGAGGAAGGTATAAAGGAGACATCAGGGGTAGGTTCTTTACGCAGAGAGTTGTGAATGCATGGAATGCGTTGCCAGCGGTGGTGGTGGAAGCAGAGTCATTAGGGACATTTAAGCGACTGCTGGACATGCACATGGAGAGCAGTGAGTTTAGGGGTGTGTAGGTTAGGTTATTTATTACATTAGGATTAAACCTCGCCACAACACCGTGGGCCAAAGAGCCTGTTTGTGCTGTACTTTTCTATGTTCTTTGTTCTATGGAATCTTGTACAATGCCACTTGAAAATCCAGATATTTTACATCCACTGGCTTCCCTTTACCATTCCTACTAGTTACATTCTCAAAAACTTACAATAAATTCATCAAATATAACTTCATTTTCATGACACCATTTTGATTTTCATCATACTCTGGTTTTCTAACTACATTGTTAAGCTTTTCTAATAACAGCTTCCTGTAAACTGATGCAAGCTAAGAGGCCTTATTTCCCTGTCCATTGAATCCCTACAGTATGGAAGCTGGCCATTCAGCCCATCAAATTAACACCAACCCTGTGAAGAGCATCCCACCCTGCTGTAACCCTACATTTCACTGAGCTTGCACATCCCTGGTCACCATGGGCAATTTAGTGCAATCCACCTAACCTGCACATCTTTGGAGGAAACTGGGGGAACCACAGGGAGAATACGCAAACTCCACACAGTCATCTGAGGGTAGAATCAAACCCAGATCCCTGGTACTGTGAGGCAGCAGTGCTAACCACTGAGCCACCCTCCTACCCTCACTCCTCTTTCTTAAATAGCAATGTTACATTTGTTGATTTTCAATTTGCTGGGATCATTCGAGAAATAAGGGAATTTTGGAAAATCATCGCTAGTGCATTTCATCTCTCTGTAGCTATCTCTTTTAGAACCCTAGGAAGCAGGCCATGAGGGGACTGATCCAAATTTGTTCCTGATGTTACTTACCTTACATTTCTCTGTGTTAGTACCATCTTAGTTACCTTCTATTTCCGGTTTATAATTTGTACATTTTTTGTATGAACACCCAATGGGCAAAAAGATCTTTTAGTGGCTCGAACTTTCCTGAAACTGCTATTGCCATTATGTCATTAGGTGTAGGATTGATCAGCTGCTGACCAGGACAGTGACACTAGGAAGCATAAACCTACTGCCCCTTTCAAGGTTGCATTTGTGGTCCAACTACTCTCCTAATACTCTTCTGCTGCCAGTTAGTCAGCCAGCCCAGGCTGCTTCTGCCCATGCCAAGATAGTCCAGCACAAAGAAGAGCCTTTAGGCCAGAGATGCACAATTTATGAAGAACTCGTCCAGGGAATATGGATGTCACTGGTAAGGTTGGCAATTGTCACTAGTTCCTAATTGTCCTTGAATTGAATGGTTGGCTAGATCATTTCAGACATAAGGTAAAGGTCAAACACCTTGCTGTGGGTCTAGAGTCACATGTAGTCCAGACCCCAGGTAAGGATGACGGATTTCTTTCCTTAACATGTATTAGTGAACCATGTAGGTTTTTAGTAATAATTGCCAGTGGTTGCATGGTCATCATTTGAATTCTACATTTTACTGAATCGGAATTTCACCATCCATTATGGTGAGATTTGAAATGAAGTACCCAAAACATTAGCTCGGGGCTCCAGATTACTAGTCCAATGACAGGACCACTAGGTCACCAACCTGTCCCTCCTTAGGCATCCTGAAAGGACACCTGCATTCACCACAACATGAAACTCAGCAGCCTTCTATTAGCCATGTTGCAGCCATTAAAATAGCATTACATAGGGGCAATGGACACGAAGGAAGTGGATAAGAGTGACTGTTTTTTGTATGGAATAATCAAACATTTCTTTGAGAAAGTTGATTATAACGTGCGTTTTGTGGTGACTTTTTTCACACAATTGTGAGCAATACCTGTGTAATCAATAGCACCATATACCATGGGGCAAGTGTTCCCTTGTTTCAGTTGCTTTCCTCTCACAAGAGAAATTGAAATAAAGTCAGCTGTCTCCGTATACAGAGGCTCAGTAAACTCCCGTACGCAACAGTAGATTACAAACAGTTTTAAATTTGCTTGTTTGAGGAAGACGTAAACCACATAAAACTTTACTGTCACAACCAGTGTCACTGTACTGGCAATGCTGAACTCATTCTGGTCTGTGCCACAGCTACGTTGCAACAGATGGGAGTTGTCAGTGAGCACCATCTTGGTGAAACAGAGAAGTCTATTGCACTGCTCCTAAATCAGGCTGAGCTCAGACAATTATTTCCTGAAGACTGCTGAAGTGTCCCATTGAGAGCCTTTCCCTCCTCTTTAGGAAGTTTGTCCTATTCTGGGTTAACTTTGCTTATTCAGCCTGTCATGGCACAGGCCAAATAGGATAGAAACAACTGCACATATATCTGGGAGCAGGTGCTCTGAGCAGGAACACGGAAGTGAGGGTGGAGGCATTCATTATGTGTGATACAAGTCATTGTGGTTTAAAAGAATTGTATAAATACCCAAATGCTTTGGCCACAATCAGTAGAATTCAAACAGCAACTAACCTGAAAGATGCTTAAGATATGTTAAAATAGCAGAGGCTCTTTCTGCTATTCATCGCAAGCTCAGCTACGCAAGGTGAAGAGAGGGTGTTAGTTCAAGGACTCACATGTCAGTGTTGACGTCAAATGCAGACTGATGTCAAAAGCTGCTTATTCTGTAATCCTCCACGACACTCTCTAAACAAGCTTAACATACCCTTATGAAAGTGGTGCCTAACTTGATCAATGTCACAATTGCTACACAGATGCTACACTTCTCCAGCTTCCATCCACATACATAGGATCTGTTCAGATGAGGAGGAATAGGACGGCACTTGGAAGTACTCAAGGGTGCCTTCATAAGAACATGGTACAATGCTCAACTCATCAACCGCCAGTTCTGACGTGTCATTGCGAGAAACTGTAATGACCTCCTCAGGAGACAGACACGAGCTGCAACCGACAGAATATCTTTCGTTGTCCAGTACTTCCCAAGAGCCGAAAAACTACGTCATGTTCTTTGTAACTTGCAACACATTATCAATGAGGACGAGCATCTCGCTAAGACCTTTTCCATGCCTCCACTTCTCAGCTTTAAACGACCAGCAAACCTCAAACAGATAATTGTTTGCAGCAAATTGCCCGGCTTCCAGGACAACACCATACAACCCTGTCACAGTGGATGCTGTAAGACATGTCAGAGAGTAGACATAGAGACCACCATTTTGCATAGGGACACCTCCCATCATGTACACGGCAGGTACTCATGTGACTCGACCAATGTTGTAAATCTCATACACTGCAGGCAAGGTTGCCCTGAGGCATGGTACATTGGTGAGACCTAGCAGAGGCAACGGCAATGGATGAACGGATACCAGACAACAATCAACAGACAGGAGTGTTCCCTCCCAGTCAAAGAACACTTCAGCGGTCCAGGACATTCAACCTCAGACCTTCAGTTGACTGTCCTCCATGGTGGACTTTGGGGCAGGCAACAACGCAAAGTGGCTGAGCAGAGGCTGATAGCCAAGTTCGGTACCCATGGGGATAGCCTCAAGTGGGACCTTGGGTTCATGTCACACTACAGGTGGCTCCACTGCATCTCACACACACACACACACACACACATACATTTTTAAGTTTGTTGCGTGAATTTGTACTTGTAGAATTACATTTTATTTTGCTCAAAAACTGCATGAATCCATGTAAGATTTTGTAAAACCCTTTTTTAGATTAGAACCTGAACACTGGGGCACAGACAGCCTCACACAGGGCATCTCACGCCTTCAATGCATTATCTGAGCTGACATGGCACCTGTTGTTAAAGTTCACTTGAGAATGTAACTTTAAAAAAAGGTTCTGGGATTTACATATGAAAGAACTGAAACCAACATGGTCATTCTAAAAGATGAGAGACTTAACAAACAATCCAAGTCTTTTCAATACATAATTTCAGTTGCATCACACTGTAAACTTTTGCTATAAATTCTGTGTCTTACGATCTTGTACTCCGCGACCACATGATGATGGAGCAAGCTAATGTTTCCAAATAGACCTGTTGGACTATAACCTGGTATTGTCAGATTTTTAACTTTGTACACCCCAGTCCAACACCAGCACCTCCAAATCATGACTGCTGGACTATAACCTGGCATTGTGTGAGTTTTAACTTAACATCACAACTGTGTGCAGAGTGGATTCAATTTTGGACACCCAATGTGACATTCGTAGTGTCAAAATTACAGGCGTATAAAACGAAATATTGCTGTCCAGGTGTCTTCTGAGCTGCCGATGAAGCAGGAAGTATACAGGTGAGAAATCTGAATGAGCAAAATACCCAAGGTATGCAAAGTAAATAAATATGAAAGTAAATTATGAAGTTTCTAGAAACAAAAGTACTCCTGCTATATTTTAACCATGTTTCCTTTGCCATCAGACTTGAGCAGGATGTCAGTCCATCAGTCTCATCATTGTATGCTCTCACTGCAACAGAAGTGGAACTGCTTCTCCCTTATCCTTCCCCTGAACCCACTCTCCACCCCTCACACCTTGCTGCCCCCATTGCTGTCCAGTTTGCCACTTCATTCAGAGAATGATGCAGCTACTGAGGCAGCCTGTGAAATATTGAGGGCTCTTTATGTGTGTTCCCCGGGTCAATGGTTTGTAATTCCTTTCAGGGGTACCTGGCTGCGACATGAAGTAAATTAAGTACAAAGCCATTACTCAAATCCTTATGTGTCCTTGGAAGTGATATCACAGACATTGCGACACATCAATTGCAACACTGTCGCCTACATCTGCGATATCAACAAAGTGCAACCGTATTGTAATCAGAACGACTACAAATTGCCTGTTATTCTAAATCATAGAAATTGGACAATGACAGCAATTTTACAAAGGGAGACTCCAAAAATACTGTTCCTATAAAATCTTCAAAATGTAGTTTTTTTTGTTTGTTTTAATACATTTAATTATCTAAATTAAAAATCCAATACAAAAGCCCTATGATTGCCATTTTTCTTTTGACTTCTATCAATATCATTCGCAGATCATTTTAAATATTAAAACTATCCCATTAGGAGAAGTAACTTAAAGAACTGATTTCAGACTGTTGTAAGAGTGATCACTGAAGAGTCCAAGGAATTATAGCAACAAAAAATTATTCATAGACACATTTAACATCTGTTCAACAATTATTTGAATTCCATGTAAAAATGATATGCTTGGTAAAGAGTAAATCCCTTCAATGATATGAAAACTGAAATGTATTACCAAATAAACTATAATTCAGAGTTTTAGGATGTTTAAAAACTAATATTATTAGTCTAGAGTCTACATATTCTATTCAACTACTGAATCTATTTGCTGTAATAATGATAAAGACAAGGAACGTTAAATTAAAGGCAAGTAATTTCTTTTGAATAAGCCATTTAAATTGCTTTATGAAGAATGAAGCTATGTGGACTAAGAAACCAAATGTGCTGTGTACCATTTCTAAGATGAACAGGATCTGATTACGTGAATTAACATTAAGCAGATCAAATATGCCTATATAAAATTTTGTTATATCAATTAATAATAGCCTAAATACAAAGTTAAATTTTATCATGTGCGGTATGTCAATCATGCAGAATGTCAGGTTGCATTCTGTGCTATCTACTTGATCTTCTCGGGTTTCTATCATTGAGTATTTTCATGTTGTGCTTCAGAGAATATAGGACACACAGTGACAGTATTGCAAATGTGCTTATGCTTGTCCTTATGATGCTGGATAACTGGGACTAGGGAAGGATAAAGAAGAAGGTTCTTGTTTTATGCTTCACCTGTTTCTCACTCAGAAAAAATGATAAATGACAGGGAGTAGTTTGGTGGGGGCCCTATTTTAAACCTATTTGCAATGAATAAAATTTCAGCAAATCTGCAAATGTAAGCTAACATTCTCATTCACTTGTGTACTTCTTTAAACATACAAATTCAGAGACTGCACCAGTTACAAAACCACGCTTGTAAATGGTGGAGAAATAAACAGAGCCTCCATAATAAGTTAAGTCCCACTTTCTCCAGTATTTGTGACATCGAACCTTCTATTTTTCTATTGAATGGCTTAAGGTACTGCTAAATGGACAGATTTCTTTAAAAAAGGTTTATTTTTGTGCAAGAAAGAGGAGTATTTCTCTTGCCTACCATCAGATATCAGCCTTCAACTTCCACAAATTTTGCTCCTGCTTTCCCATCCTATCCAGAATTCACACAGCAACAAAACTGGTAGAATGCAATCAAGTGTCCATAATGTGCCGACAGCTCTCTGGTAAACAAAAACGACATTAGGTTTGTAACTGAAATTTATTCAGATCTCCCAATCACTGCTTGAGCAAGCATCACATTACTCTTCTCTGAAATCTCCTCTCTGATCCTCATAACACGGATCTCTACTCCCAGGCTGCTACACATGTGAACTCTTAATCATAATCTTAAATGGAAGTCATGAGAAAAGGTGTGAAATACTTTGTTACAAAGTGTGAAAAACACTGAGGTTTATACCATCTTGTTGTCCTCTAATATATGTACTCTAACAAATGCTTGCGAGCAAAAGAATAGCATTTGACAGTGTTAAAAACTACTTTAGTGTTGAGGCATTTTGTTGAGGAAAAGAGCAGTATTTGTTTGGAGTTAGAAAGGAACAGGAGATATATATCAGAGTAGATTTTTGTCTTCACTACCAGGACAGTAATCTGACAAAGGGATTTGCCCACTCTTTACAGAAACTGACGTGTTCCATTTTATTAATTTCAATCAAATTGCCTAACAGTCATAGGGAAAAGTAGGTATCAAAGAATCAGCAGCCCTTTATTTATCATGCTCAATTTTCCTTTTCATTATATTCATTGACATTGGGAAAACTTGGCTGTCCATAGCCATTGCTCAACCTTTATACAAACATCTGGTCAGGCAGCACCTGAGGAATAGAAGAGTCGATGTTTCCAGCATAAGCTCTTCATCAGGAATTCTCTTCATCAGAAAGATTGACTCTCCTGCTCCTCGGATGCTGCCTGACCAGCTATGCTTTTCCAGAGCCTCACTTTTTGACTCTGATCTCCAGCATCTGCAGTCCTCACTTTCTCCTCTATGCAAGCATAACAGTTACTTAGCATTTACAGCTCAGAAGTGGAACATTTAATGCAACCGTGTTTATGTTTCACATAAGCTTCCTCCCACTTTATTCTGTTTCAGCAAATCAATATATCTGTTCTCCCGAATGTATTTATCCAACTACATGGTTATGATATTCATCCCAAGCAGTAGTGAGTTCCACATACTCAACATTCAAAACAAACGACAAAAATCCCCAGAATTCTTTCTTGAATTTATTTGTGACAATTTGGACTGTCTTATAGAGAGTTCCTATCAGTTCTGAAATGCAATGCAAATGCATTATATACTCATTGACTAATATGACACACTGTTCAAATTCCGTGCTTCTATGTTCAATCTAGTTATTCCACACAAGCCTTCATGCACATATTTCACATATCGTGAATGATTGTTCCTTCTCAAATTTCCTCAGTGAGCTCCTTATTATTTGCTTTTTGTCTCTCTCAAACTGAGCAAAAATCAACACATCTCACTGCAGTTTGTGTGATCCTGCTGTGTAACAAGGTGCTGTCATGTTTGGTTTCACAGCACTCATGGCTTTTCAAATTAATTGAAGCTGAAGGTGTGTGAAGATAATGTATTTGACCATTTTTGTTATCCAGCTTACAAACAGTCCATCTCAAAAATTAGTTGTTGGATTCCAATTAAACCTGGCACACAGCTAGGCTGTGGCCCAAGGCAGAATAGGTTAGTTTTTTGTGAAGATACAGATTTAGATCCAAATGTTAGACTTTTAAAAAATAATCTGTAAACATTGGAAGTAGGGCAAGTTAATTTTCTTGAAAAGCATATTGGGCATTGTTTGCTTTGAATCAGACTGTCATGGATTCTCTCAGCTGTGAAAATATGGGCAGAATGTTCAGTGCAGGTTGTTGGGTATGGCCTCGTCTGAAGCTTCTTAATGGGAAGGGAGCATTTAGTAAAGAGATTTCTTTTTAAGCTTTGTACTAACAGCACATCACCCAGACAGGGAAATGCTTCAGGAAAGAGCTACAAAATTGTAATACTTTGAATATGTGGAGAGATATAGAGTTAATGTTTTGAGGCCAATGTGACTCTTCTCCAGAACACTGATGGAGGCAAGAAGTCTACTAAGGCTCCTCTTCTGTTGTGAGGTTAGGCATTTTGAAATGTTTTCAGGACATGAAAAGTGCTGCATAATCAATGGCATTTTTTTTTCTCCTTTCTTGACAGCCCTGATTTACTGAGATTCAGTTGAGGTGCTGGTAGCTCTCTAGTAAATTGAACAGGTATCCATTGTACCGAGGCGATTCTCGGCAGTGTAAACAAACACTTTGGCATTGTTGCAATTGAGCAAATTGCCACATTTTGTGCATGCTTGTGCACCTTCTAAAATGGTTTATTCACATCTATCCAGAGCAGAAAAGTCAGTCAGTTTTCCTCTTCCTACACTAGGGACAATTCAACTATTGCTACGGCTGAGTTAAATTGTTTCAGTCAAGGCTGGAAATTGTATCTTGGTCCTTCTGAGTTTTATTATTTAGTATATTTATCACCAGGGTCTTCATAATATTGCTGCTTATGTTAAGCTTGAATTAAACTGAAATTTAGCTTTGTGAAGTTAAGCCAAAATGCCAGTCTGAATTTCTGCTTGTGTTTGAACAATCTAGTTAGAATGATATAGATTCACAAAAAAGACTGGGGCATTTCATGAAATTACCTTACACTGCAACCTTTAGAGCTGGAACGTGAGTCTCGGCATTTCATGACCTTGTTTTTCGACACAATGTCATATACAAATGACATCTTTTAAATTTATCTGCAAATACCTATGTAGGGCATATACATAAATACATTTTACCACATGGCTCATAATTTATTATACTCTCACACTTATTCCAGCATTACCTCTCAATGTGCTCTGCCTGTAGATCATGACAAGCAAGTCCAGGCAGCCCAGATGTTCCCTTCAGCGATAAGCCAGCAGCAGCTGCCTGTTTGAAGCTGGAAAGTGATGAGGACGATCAGAATCCCAGGGGGCTGCTACAGCAGTCTGGCTATCGTGGGCACTGAGAAGGATTATTGGATGAGGGGACAGGACGACACATCTAGTCATCAAGGAGAGTCAGAATGCAAAATATAAAAGTATGCTCCTTTATTTCAACTCAAGAATTTGTTTTCATTGAAGTACAGATGTGAATGTTGAATGAATCTTATTATTCATGGATACTGAAGTCATTCAGAAAGGTGAACATTCAGTTGATGTGAGATCTTATACTCAGGTGGTAAATATTGGAAGGGTCCAGTTGGACAGTAGGATCTCTTTAGTTGTGATATGAAGAAGTTGGTAGTGCTTTGACTCTCTTAACAATTGGCCTAAGAAATGTTGAACATGCAGTACATTGCTGCATTCAATCACTTTGTAAATGCCTCCTGTAGTATCTGATTGGATGGCATTCACAATTGAAATGAATGATTTATCTGAGTGGTCATGCTATTGGTGAACTGGGACTGCCACCTCTCTTTGCATAGCCACTATCTCCCTGTCATTCACATTGAACTGCATAACGCCATTGAGCACAGCATATAGTCAGGATCTTTAAATAGCTTTGGGAATCCATCTCTCCAGAAGGATTCATCAATGAATTGAGTGTATCTCTTGCAAGCCGAAAGTTTACTGCCCATCCCAAATGAGAAGATGGGGATCAGCTATTTTCTTGAACTATTGCCAATCAGGTGGTGGAGGGACTTCCATCATGCTGTTAAATACTAAGTTGATGGATTTTGGATCCAGTGATAATGGAAAATTGACAGTGTATTTCCAAGTCAGAATGGTGTGTGTCTTGGAGAGGTATTTGTAGATGGTAGTGTTGCCTTGTGTCTGACGCCCTTGTCTTTCTCGGTAATAAAAGTTGTGGGTTTTGGAAGGTGCTATTGAAAAAAAACCTGGATAACTGCCAACTTGCAACATGTAATTGGTTCACACAACAGGCCCAGTGCACTGATGGTGCACGGAGTGAATGTTTAAGAAGATTTAGATTGCGCAATCCAATGAGGTGTTCTATTTTAGATGGTGTCAAGCTTCTCAAGTATTATTGGAGTTGCACTTATGGGGAGGCAACAGCCAGGTGGTACAATCGTTAGACTGTTACTCTAGAGACTCACTTCTTGTTCTGGGGACTGGGTGGTGGAATTTGAATGTCGTACAAATCTGGAATTTAAAGTCTAATGATGACCATGAATCCATTGTCAATTGTCCTAAAAACCTATCTGGTTCACTAATGTCTTTTAGGGATGGTGTACATGTGACTCCAGACCCACAACAATGTAAATGACATTTAGCTGCACTCTGGGCAACTAAAGATTGGCAAAAAATGCTGGCCCAGACAGCAACACCCTCATCACATAATTATTAAAAGAAACGGATCCAGGCAAATTATTTGTATTTGCTCACACTCCTGACTTGTGTCTTGCAGTGGTAACAGGCTTTGGGGAGTCAGGAGATGAACTGTGTGCCTCTGACCTGCTCTTTTACATGCTCACCCAGTTAAGCTACTGGTTTGGACACTGAGGATATTGATTGTCGGAGATTCAGTGATGGTAATGTCTAAGGTAATGCTTACTGTTCATGTTACATTCACTACACCCACCCAACTCTGGGTAGAGGCAAGGAGTCCTTCTCTTGATTTCAAAGGAAGTAGGTAGATCTGTATCAAGTCCCTGAGATCTGAGTAATTCTGCCTGAATGAATATTGCTGGACTTATTGCTAGCATGCAATAAGCCTTTCTATTGTCTAGGCATAGTGTCTCTCCTGTAGTACTCTACAGTGGTATATCCTCTATCAATAGGTACTAGATAACCCAAGACAAAGCACAAAGGAGGCAGTGAAATACTTCAAACAAGTGCACACCAGTAGAGGTGGCAAATGTCAGAAGAGTCCAGTAGTGGCAAATATCATAGTGATTGCCAAGAGGTGATGGTCAGATGTTTTTTCTGGCTTAGACATGCATTGCCCCGTTTGTATCATAATGTTAACTGTAGTGAGTTGATTAGGTTTTGTTGCATTCAAGCACAAATTGCACCATTATCTGAGGGTCTGTGAATGAAAAACAGTGCAGTGAACTATCCCACTTTTGACCTTACGATGGAGGGAAGGCCATTGCTGAATCAGTTTCAATGGCTTAGGTCTTGAGGCATTACCCTGAGGAACTCTACAGCAACGTCCTGTGGTTGAGATGATTGGCATTCAACAATCTGATCCATCTTCCCTTGTCCTAGGTATGGTTGCTGTACAACTTTGATCTGACTGATTGGTCACTTAGCCCATGCTGATTGGTGCACAAGGTGTAGTACGCCGTAGCTTCAGCTGGTTGACATCTTTGAAATGCCATGACAATTGACCACTTCACCTCATTTTATCTATGTTAGGTATAGTTCCTGCTGTGCTATTCTGCACTCCTCAGTGAACCAAGATTGACTGCCTGTCTTAATGATGTTGACAGAGCAAGGCATATGCCAACTCGTGGTTTTGTATGATGGAATGATGTTCTGTAGCTGATGATAGCTGATGGCAAATGGGCTTTGAATTGCTGGATCTGAGCTGGATTTGGCATGGTGATGTTACTCCTGAATTCACTGGGAATATTCTCAGCACGAAGACAGGGCTTTATTTGTACAGGAACTGGTCATTCCTACCAATACTGCTGTGCATGGATGTAGCTGCAGCAAGTACATTGGTGAGGGTGAGATCATGGAGGTGTTCCCTTCACTTTGGGATTCTGCCCACAAGTCCAGTGCAACAGAAAATCCTCAATCCTTCAGGATTTGACTAACTTTGTCAGTTGTGGAACTACCAAGCCACCTTTGGTGATGGACATTAAAGTCTCCCATCCAGAGTCCAGCAGCCCTGTGCTTCTTTCAAGTAATGTTCAACAAGGAGGAACACTCATTAATTAGCTAAAGGAAGGCAACAGCAGTTTTCAGGAGGACCACCCTTTTCTCAATATAGGCCAGATTTGATGAACCATCATGGATCCTGAGTTAATGATTAAGACAACACACTGTTGTGTTAATGGACAGTTGAAGCTGTCCTACTGGTAGGATGTGCCAAAATCATAAAGTGTTAGCCTCAGGCCATCAGGTCAAAAAGTTAGAAATCCACAATAAGGCAAGCTCTCAAACTGCACACTCACACCTGAAACAGTTGACTGGGGAGCAGCTGTACTTAAATGGGTATTAGCAGCACATGGTTCAGTTATAGCAACAGCAGAATAAAACGTTCATTCACAAAGACAACATATGACAGTTGCACCTAGACAAGTAAGTCTCACAGGACTCAAACAGGGGATTTAGTAAGCTGTTAAAATAATGTTAAAGAAATCCTCCTTTAGTGCTGCAACTACAAATTATGCTAAACACCAATTTCCACAATCTCTTCAGCACAGAACTCTCATGTACAATGGCATTACTAAAGGTATATTGTGGTTTTTTTGGTTGCTACTACAAAGGGCAGTAGTTAAAATCACAAAGAAAACTTTTTCAGTTTGTTGGTAGATTGCAAAAATTCAATACATTTAAACCACTTCCTGGAAGAAAAGGAAAACATGAGGAAAGACTGAGCTTGCATTTATGGCCTTTAGGATTTCCCAAAACATCTCACGTGAGTGAAATCATTTTGAAGTGCAGTCACTATGTGGACACAGCCAGACAGCAAGGTTCCATTTGCAGCCATGAGATAATTGACGAGGTGTTTTTTAACTGATGTTGGTTTAAAGATGATTGTTGACAAGACGATGAGGAAAGTCACCTTGTTTCGAAGGTGAAAACAACCTTAAACATCAGTAAAAAGGTTGGTGTGGCGTTGGTTTTAAATGCCTCATCCAAAGGATAACATCTCAAGCAATGCAGCAATTCGTTAGTGAGGCAACAGCATTGATTACGTGTTTAAATGTTCGAATAGGGCTTAAATCGACAACTGTATTCCCTAAAATCAACAATGAATCCTGCGTAAGTCGGTACCCAGCATTAATGGCTACCAAGTAATTAACAGAGGTACGACTGATTATCAAAGAATTAACATAAAACCTCATATTGGGGGGAGAGATTCAACTTTGGTTTCCTACCAGAGCTGTAATGCAAACTTTCAAATATAGTAGTAGAACAAGAGACCTCCATAATATATGCATTCTATAATACAGGCCTTACTTCCTTTATTTCGCTTCAATTTGAAATATTCTTACTAGCATTCTCTTCATTACTTGAGTCCCTTGCTGAGAAGGTGAGTGTAAATAAGGTGACTCAGATTTTTAAGAGTGACCTACAACAGATCATTACCATTTTTCTACAGGTGCCAATGTAAACACCCATTATATTACTATTTTGGAAGCTCCAGTATTAGAGTAGCTTAAAGTTCTAAACTGTTCTCAGATCTAACAAATTTACTGAGTATCTTGGAATCAAACAGATCATCCAGCCATTTCCTTTTTGTCCTTCTTAATATTTTACAAGAGTATTCACATTTAACAAGAGTATTGGCCTAGTCTCAATGCATAGATGTTGTAAGATAAGTTTCTCAGTACAATACAATGTCAACATAATCTTATAAAATTCATCAATAGGTAGATGTAGAACTCCTTCACAAATCTATTACCCTGCTTTAATAAGTCTTAGTTAACAACTAAGTTTGTTTGGTCAAACAGAGATTTCAGTCTTAAATATTTCACGTACACACAGTTCTTAATATGCAACACTGACAAATAATTTCAAATTGGATGACTACCTATTAAAAATTTTAGTTTATGTTTGGAATAATATGCTAATGTCCCTGAAGAGCTTTTGAAGGCCCCTTTATAAATAAAAGAAAATTCATTTTGGGGGAAATATCGTCAAACTACTTTGATGGCATTCATCTAAATATTCATACTTTGGATGGTGTCCAAGAGCTTTAGAAGAAATTCAAAATATTTTCCAAGAGGAATGATTTATGCCTCGGTGAGTGATAATAATCACATTACACTATAGACTGTCAAAAGCCCATGCTATGATTGGCCAACATCTGTGCTCCATCTGACAGCAGATTAGCATTCTGCACACACTTATCCTCTGTTCCACAGTCGTCAGTACAGCTGTCTTTTACAAATACATACCAATACCTTGACATTTACACAATTACAATACTTTCAACATGTAAACAAACTGAGCCTATTTATCTTGGTGTAATGCTGCTAAAATAATTCATTTGTAAATGCAATACATTTGATTTCAGCATGTGAGGGTAGGATTTAATGCTTCACATCATCTATTCAAAAAATCATGTTTGGAATGATAAAGCAATTTTAAATCCAATCTTCCCAAATTGCTCCCACTAGAAAGGGACTTTCAGTATGTGTTGATGATCTCACCATGTACTGTATTTTACAGATTTGTCACACCCATTCTAAGGGATGATGCTCAATTTATATGCATATTGCATGTTGCTTGGAATATGAAATGCGAGTCAGAACAAAAATGAAAGGGTATGCCACAGGAAACACAAAGACACAGAAATGATTTGGTGACATTTTAGCAACATTTTAAAACACATCTTGCAGCATTTTACAGTAGCTATGATCCCACCTTTAAACTGCAAGCAGGTTTTATAAAGGGTAAGAAGTCAAATATATATTACAGGCAAGGGTATCAGTAAACAAATAATAAACCCAGGCTTGAATATTACTCTAAAATGGCAACTAATGATGTGGGAAATTAGGACTGAGTGCTCTTGTTTCTTCTCTGGTCATTTAATAAAATTCTATTTCACATCGCATTTTCCTCATGTCTGATTGGAATAGACTATACAACACAATTTAAATGAAGAAACGGAAACCCTTTCAGGAATACAAACTGAACGCCAAACATCAACATATATACCGGCAGGACTTAGCCTACAAATAAATCAATTTACACAATATTTTTCTTCAACTAAAATTTATGAAGCGAGAGTTCAATGTTCGTCTGCAATACACTGAAGCACTGCAGTCTGCAAAAAAAAGATGTTGAATTATTTATGTCTAATGCTGCCTATAAAATGCTGCTGCCTTATTCTTAAACATCCCTTCTGTTTGTAAAATATATTCCTTTTTATTGAGGATAAGCTAAAGGGAGCGTGATAGTACGTTACCAAGCGTAACTTTCTGTTCAATGTTCCAAACATGTACTCACCATTAGGACTGCAAAGTTACCGAAGTGCACACATTGAATGGTGGTAATATTGCTTGCAGAGCCTGTTATATGGCACCCTTTAGCATGCCAACCACCGTGCCCATCCAAAAGGTCAAAATCCCAATATGCTGCAGTGGGATCTGTACCCAGCGCAAAATGCCTCAGAACAACAGTAATGGGTTTAGTGAGGTTCCCAAAGCTGCACCCATCTGCAGAAGCAAATTGAATTAGGTTAATGGAGTGGAATGGTTTATAGCTGAATACTATATACACAGATCTGGAAGGTTTTGACAACAAGAATCGCAGGATTTAAAAAAAAAACTTTTCAGCTTAAATGTAATGATTAAAGACTCAGCACGAATTATGAAATGTGATGAAATTAAAGAACATGAAACTTCTACCTGTCTTTTAGAAAGTATTCTGTTGGAATATATTATCCAGAAATTAAAACTTATTGAAATGAATTTAAAAAAAGCCCTGCTAGAATTTCTGCAGAACACATTTTGTCTTTTGACACTTGTTTACATTATCCCTGACATATGCATTTACGCTTTATGCAGATTAAATCATGTGTATTGAGTGTTACTATTCCCTCACATAACAACAATATTTTTGAAAATGGATATTTTAAAAATACAGTAAATCACTGAGCACGATTTATTTTCAAAATGCATGCTGCTTATATCTTGATTGAATGTTATACACTACACTTTATATTGGATAACAGCTGAATGATGGGCATGAGCTGGATACATTTTCAGAACGGACAGACTTGTTTGAATAAGTAAGCTAATTAGAACAATTAGCGAGAGCTATAGAAATTGATGCAACAATTATAAAGCAACTATTAGACATAGATCTCTCTTTTACATCCATATGTAGCAACAAATTGAAGGTCAACAATGCATTCAGAATTAATTTAGTTAAATGCTACATTTTGCAAGTGGTTTGACAAACAAGCTTTTGCCAAAACAAAAATACTGTTCAGGAATCTGTTTGATTTCATTGTCTCTCAAAGTAAGATAAAACCCTGTATGGTAATCTCATGTGCATCACTTAAACTAGTAGAACATACAGATTTTCAAATTTAAATAGAAAATTACCTATTTTGATGAAGACAACTGGAGTCGAAACACACTTGCGTTTCCCATCATCAGCAAGGTTTGATGAGTTACCTGTGCTGGGGAAGAGTTTTCCATTCCGAAATACAATAAATTGTAGCTTGCAAGATGAGTTGTCAACAGTGTGCAAGGCGAGGAAATGAGTGAAAATTGCTGGTGGCAACTGAACTGATGCCACTGCTACGGTGTTCTGTAGAATTAGAGAAAGAAGAAAAGATGTGAGTCACAATACTCTTGTTTTCAATAATTTCCTTTACAGCAAGGCATATGAACTGTCTCTTTTACTAACAGATTGGAAGCTACCAAAAACTGGAGTTATAACTAGGGGAATAGCTATAATTCAGTGCATTTTAACAAACAGCACATTTCCATTGCCTGAGAGTATCTTTCTGGTCAAGCTCCCTGCTGCAGAGGTGAGAATGGTTCCTACCATCCAAGCTAGAGGGTTACATCAACACTGCAGATCTTATTTAAAGAGACAATCTACCAGGTTTTTATCCTTCACTTGCAACAGAATCGGACAACTTACATACAGAATGGATTTATAAAAAGATTGCATAGATGTCTTTGTTCTTTATTAATATAAAATGGCACTGAAATAAAGTGCCTCATCAAAGTAAACACAGAGAGGAAACATATTTAAGCATTTTAATTCCAAATTTTCTCCACATAGACAACACTAATTTCTTCATTTTCTCTTAAATGATTACTGTTCATCTGGGTTTGTCAGCTGCCTGGATTAATCACACATCAGTACCAAAAGTGTTCAGTGACTCACAGCATATCCTCATTAGAAAAGTAATGTAATATTTACACTGCCCACAACTGTATTTTTTTTCCTTTTGTGATCAGTAATAAAGTTCAAACAAAAGTTTCATTTAAACCTTTTACCCACAATATTAAACATTGCAGTCATTAACAGTCACAGTTTCTGTGACATTTACTGTATGTGCAATTATAAATCTGAATGATAATCTCATAAAGCCTCCACGGCAGATGTAATATTTGGAGACAGAACATTGCCTTAGGCCAGGTTGAGGTGGAAGCACATTATGCAGCAAATGCCATGAAAAAAAACACCCAGGAACTAAGACTAGAAATAACCATTGACTTCACTCTGTCAATGCACGCTTGGCCCAGCAGGGATAACAATTGCATTAAACAGAATATATACTATGCCCCATTCTCATCCCACTTGGGTGCCTGTCATAAGCCAGCCTCACATCAGATCTTTCCACCTATAACACTGCAAGCTAGAAAAAAAGTAAAGTTAACATGAAGTAAATGTGCATTTTGTTTTCCACATTAACTCAGATAGGATAAACCAAGTTTATCAGAGAAAATGAGCAAGGAACCTAAGCTGCAGGTTAGACACTGTTGAACGGATATTGTCATGTCACCTCCAGGAGCAGAATGTTCTCCGTGGGTTTTGAGGCACTTTCCGCTGCCTGCAATCTGTCAGGTTAATACTGGGGGTGGGGGATGGTGTCAGATGCTGACAATTTGCAGGAAACAGTCCCTGATTTTCCCTGAATTGGCCAATCAATGGCCAGAGGGTGGGCCATAGTTAAGCTAATGGCTAACCTCACAAAGTAGAAAACTTAGTACTGAGGAAGCAAGGGGCTGCCTTTTCAAAAAGAGATCAAGAGTCACCAGCTTAAGAAGGAGCCAGCTTAACACCTTGAGATTTGTCAAGATTTAAAAGAATAATTGTTATGGGGAGCTCTCTTGTCAGGGGCACAGACAAGAGATTCTGCAGCCATAACCTTGAATCCAGGACAGTAGGTTGCCTCCCTGGTGCCAGGGTTAAGAACAGTTAAGCACTTTGTCAAAGGGGAGAATAAGAAACCGTAAGTTGTTGTACTCATTGGTAAGAACAACATAGTTTGGAAAAGGGCTAAGGCTTTGCAGAGTGAATATAGGAGGTTCGGGACAAGGCTAAAAAGCAGAACCTCAAAGGTAGTAATCTCTTGATGCATGTTCTAGTGAGAATAGGAATAAACAAAAGGGCAGAAAACTCAGTGGCTGAAGAGAAGGTGCAGTATGTAAGGATTCAGAGTTTGGATCACTGCAATCTCTCCAGGGCAGAAAATACCTGTTCAAAAGGGATGGGTTCGCCTGAACTGGAAAGGGACCAATATCCTGGCGGGGAGATTTGCCAGTTCTATTTCAGGAGCCTTTAATCTAGTGGGGAGGGAAGGTGGGGGTGGTTTCCTGAGTAGCAGTGCAAATCAAAAGGCAGATGAGGATGGTTCTGAATCAGAAAATAGCAAGTTAATTAGAAAAGACAGACAACAGCAAGTCAGAGAATAAGGTAACTCTGAAGAATCAAACTGCATTTATTTCAATGCAAAGGGTCTTACAGGTAAGGCTGACGAGCTCAGGGCACGTATGGGAACATGGGACAGGGACATCATAGCTATGACAGAAAATCAGCCGAAGGAAGGATAGGATTGGCAGCTTAATCTTCTGGGTTTTAAATGCTACAGGAAGGATAGAAAGGGAGGCAAGAGAGATGGGGAAGTGGCATTTTTGATCAAGGAAAGCGTTACTACTGTACTTAGAGAGGATCTTTGAGTGACTGTCCAGTGAACCTATATGGGTAGAACTTAGAACAAGAAAAGAACAATCACCTTGATGAGATTATACTATAAGCCCCCCAGCAGTCAGAGGGAAATTGAGGAACAAATATGTCGAGAGATCTCAGAAATATTAAGAATAGTAGGATTGTAATGGTAAAGGATTTTAATTTTTTTGACTGTTATTGTGTCCAGCGTTTGGATAGTGAGGAATTTGTTAAATGAGTTCTAGGTCATTTTATTTATCGATATGTAAACGTACCGACGAGAGAAAGACTAGAGACAGGACGCCAACTCGCGGAACGTTTCAGGGAACATCTCTGGGACACATGCACAAAACAACCCCACCGCCCTATTGCCAACCAGTTCAACTCCCCCTCCCACTCTGCCAAGGACATGCAAGTCCTGGGCCTCCTCCAATGCCAAATCCTAGCCACCCAACAATGGAGAAAGAACGCCTCATCTTCCGCCTAAGGCATCAACGTTGATTTCACAAGTTTTCTCATCTCCCCTCCCCCAACCTCCATCCCAGATCCAATCCTCCAACTCAGTACAACCCTCTTGACCTGTCCCACCCCATCGACCTAGCTGCACCCTCCACACCTGCATTTATCTTTTGCCTTCCAAGCTACATTCTCTCAGCCCCATCACCCCCTCCTAGTTATCTCTCAGCACCCCTCTCATTCCTGATGAGGGGCTTATGCCCGAAATGTTGACTCTCCCACTCCTCGGATGCTGCCTGACGTGCTGTGCTTTTCCAGCGCCACAATTTTTCACTCTGATCTTGAGCATCTGCAGTCCTCACTTTCTCCTACTACAGAAGGTGAAAAACATGGCCTTCTCTTGAGTAATAAGGCAGAGTAAGTGATTGAAATGATAGTGGGAGAACGCTTTAGGATAAATGATCGTAATTCTATTAGTTTTGAAATAGTTATGGAAAAGAGTAGGCCTTCCATATAAGTTAAAGTTCTTAATTGGAGTAAGGCAAATTTTAATGATATGAGATGGCACTTTCAAAAGTTGAAGGGAGTCAGCTATTTGCAGGCAAAGGGATAACTGATAAATGGGAGTCTTTATGCTAGGTCCTGTGTTATGTTCCTATTCTGTTCCTATTAGAGTGAGGGGCAAGGTTAGTAAGTGTGGAGAACAATGAATGAATAGAGGTGTTGTGGTTCTGATCGAGAATAAGAGAGTCATATATTAGACACAGACAATTTGGTCAAATGAATCTCTTGAAGAGTATAAAGGATGGAGGGACATTCTTAAGAGGGAAATCAGCAGGGCAAAAAGGGGAGATGAGATGGCAGATAAGGTTAAGGATAATCCAAAGAGATTTTACTAGTAGCATTAAAAGCAAAAGAGCAACTAGGGAGTGAATACAGCCTCTTAAAGATCAGCATTAACCTCAGAAGGTTGGAGAGATAAAATGAATATTTCAGGTCACGTTTTCCTGTGGAAAATTAAATGGAAGCTAGAGAACTCAGGGAAATAAATAGTGTTTTGAAAGCAATTCACATTGCAGAACAGGACGAGCTGGAGGTCTTAGAAAACATAATGGTGGATAAATCTCTGAGACCTGATCAAGTGAATCCCAGGACATTATGGAAAGTTAGGGAAGAAATTGTAGAGCCCCTAGCAGAGATATTTGTATAATCTATAACCATGGGTGAGGTAACGGACCACTCGAGGGTGGCAAATGTTGTTCCTCTATTTAAGAAAGGCTGGAAGGAGAAGCCTGGGAACCAAAGACCTGTGAGTCTGGTGATTCCGAAAGATATGTTTTATATGCATTGAGAGAGGCCAGGGCTGATTAGCGATAGTCAGCATGGTTTTTTGTGAGGGAAATCATGTCTCACAAACTTGATTGAGTGTTTGGCGCAAGCAACCAAGAAGATTGATGAGGGCAGAGTGGTAGACATTGTTTACTTGGACTTTAGTCAAGCCTTTAACAAGATTCCACATGGTCGACTAATTAGTAATGTTAGGTCACACGAAATTCAGGGAGAGCTTGCCAATTGGATCCAGACTTTGCTTGACGTAGGCGACAAAGGGTGGTGGAAGGTTGTTTTCCGAACTGGAGGCCTGTGGCTAGCAGTGTTTTGCAGGGATCGGTGCTGTGTTCACTTTTATACAAATGGTTTATATGAGAATTTAGGAGGCATGGTAAGCAAGTTTGCAGATGACACCAAAACTGGTGGTTTAGTGGACAGTGAAGAAGGTTACCTAAGATTACAAAGAGATCTTGATCAATTGGATCAATGGGCTGAGGAGAGGCGGATGGATTTAAGTTTGGATAAAAGCGAGGTATTGCATTTTGGCAAAACAAATAAAGGACTAAGACAATTAATGGTAGGGTCTTGGAATAATATTACAGGACAGAGACACCCAGAGTTCATGTACATAATTCTTGAAATTTGCATCACAGCGTGCAATTCTGGTCTCCCTGCTATAGGAAAAATGTTGTAAAACTTGGAAGGGTTGAGAAAAGATTTTTAAGGATGTTGCCAGGGTTGGAGGGTTTGATCTTTCAGGACAGGCTGAATAGATTGCAGCATCGGAGGCTGAGGGGTGACCTTCTTAAGGTTTATGAAATCACGAGGGATGTAGGTAAGATGAATAGCAAGGGTCATTTCCCTAGGGTGGAGGAGGACAAATCTAGGGGCATATTTTTAAGGTGCAAGGAGAAAGATTTCAAAAGGACATGAGGGGCAACTTTTCTTTTTACACAGAGCTTGGCTCATACCTCAAATGAACTGCCAGCAGAAGTGATGGATGCAGGTACAGTTACGACATTTGCGTAAATACTCAAATAGCAAAGGTTGGAGGGATATGGACCAAACACAGGTAAGTGGTTGGCATGGACTAGTTGGACCAAAGAGCCTGTTTCCATGCTGTATCACTCTACGAGCCCATCTCCAAAGCCCCTGGATTACTCATCCAGTGACATTATTAAAATACCATGTGAAAAGCGAGAGGGGTCAGGCCTGGCTCAATCTGCAGAAAAACAACAGTGTGAACTGTGGTAAAGCCAACTCAGCCAGTCTGTTATGACGAACACAGGAACAGGAGTAGGCCATTCAGGTTGTCAAGCTTGCTCTGCCATTCAACCAGACCAGGATTGACCACCTACCTCAGTGTCACGTCCCCAATGTATTCCTATTTTTCTTAATGTCATTATTATCCAGAAATCTATTTATTTCTGTCTTGACATGCTCAACCATTGAGCTAGCATAGCCCACTGGGATACAGATTCCCAAAGATTCACCAGCCTGTATGTGAAGAAATACTTCCTCATCTCAGTCTTAAATGGCCTATCCCTTATTCTAATGCTACATCCTCTGGGTTGGGGGGCGCACCAGCCTGGCAAAGAATCCTAATTCCATCCATGTCACCTTGTACAAGTTTCAATCTATTCACCTCCCATTCTTGTGAACTAAAAAAAACACCCAGTTTCTCGCTCTCTCTTCATAAGACATCCTGCCAATCCAGGAATTAGTCTGATGAACATCTGTTGCACTCTCTCAATGACAAGTACATGCTTCATATGATAAGGATACCAAAAGTGCATACAATATTCAAAGTATGATCTTATACAACTGCTCAACACAACTACACAAGGCATCTGGTGGCACTGTGAAGTCTATAGTCCCTCGAATATCCAGATGTGGACAGGACAAGCTAAATCAGAACAACCAGCTTATGACAATCTCAACAAAGTAACACTTTGCAGGAGTGTAGAAACTACAAGGATGAATTATAAAAAGAAATGAGGAAAGCAAAAAGACAATAAGACAGCAGCCAGTAAATTAAGGAAAATGGAATGGTGTTTTATCAGTATGTTCAGAGTAAGACATTGATGAAGGGAAGGTTTGCACTCATTACAGAAGTACATGGTAACTTGTGTGGATACAGAAGATGTGGACATGGTTCTTAAACAGCATGCTGTTTATCTCTTAACAATGGAGAGGGATGATCGAGGATTTCTAGGGAAAGAAGAATGTGAAATATTATTGAAAATATGCAAAATGAAAGGAAAGGAAATACTGGAGGGACTAACCTCCTTGAAGGTGAACAAATCACCAGAGCTGGATGAATTATATCTTGGGTTGTTAAAGGAAGCCAGAAAGGAATAGCAGATGCTCTGAGGATGATTTTCCAACATTCATTCAATAGATGAGGTACCAGAGGACTGGATGTCTGCAAACATTGTACCATCATTCAGAAAGAATGCTAGAGATGGACCAAATAATTATACGTCAGTCATTCTGAATTCAGTGGTGGGCAAATCACTCAAATCAATTTGTGAGATAGGATTAACTATTACTCGGGAAGGCATGGATTAATCAGGGGTAGTAAGCATGACATTGTCTGGCTGACTGACTTGATTGAAATATTTGATGAAGTAACAAGACAAGGTTAGTGCCTTGGGCATTGTCCACCTGGACTTTAGTAAGGCACATGACAAGGTCCCATATGGCAGACTGGTCAGAGAAATACAAGGATACAGGAGGATGTGGCAAGTTGATTCCAAAACTGGCCTAATGACAGGAAACTGAGTGCAAAGAAAATCTTCAACAGAAGATGCCGTGAATGGATAGCAGTTTCCAATCGTGTTCCACAGGGCTCAGTATTGGGTCCCTTGATGTTTAAGGTATGCTGTCAACTACAGGACAATATCAATATTTTAGTTGAGTGGGAGCAAAGTTGCAAGTGGAATTCATTCCAGAGATGTGAGAGCTTATGCATTTGAAGAGGAAAAACAAAACAAAGGAATACATGCCAAACAGGAGGGGATTGAGAGGGGTGGAGGAAGCAAGAGACCTTGGAGTGCAGGTCCAGAGGCCCCTGAAGGCGACAAAACAGCAGGTAAGGTGTTAAAGGCAGCATGTGGGATGCTTTCCCTCATTAGATGAAGTACTGAAGGCAAATGCAGGATGTAGCGCTGAAACTAGACAAACCTCAAATGGACAAAACCAGGCCATTTGTGTGGACAGCTTTGGTCACCATGCTACAGGAACGATGTAGTCGAGACAGAGTGCAGCGGAGATCGACAAGAATGTTGTCAGGGTTAAAAATCGCCACTAGAGTAATGGATAGGCAAGGTTGTTTTCCACAGAACAGAGAAGACTGAGGGGTAATTTTATTGAGGTACACAAACTAATGTAGGGCTTGGACAGGGTAGACAGGCAAGGCCTATTTACTCGAGTGGAAATGTCAGTTCCCAGGCGCGTAACTTGAAGGTGATTGGCAGAAGGCTGAGCGGCAACATGAGGAAAAACCAATTTCAACACAGAGGACCACAAGACCAGCATTGAAGGTCACAACACTATACCCTGCCAGCCTGGTCCGAGGTTGCCACCTTGGTCAGTGTGGTCTCAGCTGTCTACAGTAATATCCAGTAGTGTATGAAGAAGATCAATAATTTTCTCTGATCAACCTTTAAGGGCTACACTCTTCTTTCTGCTACCTCATGCTCATTCTATCTCTGCTACTGTATATCCTTCCCACCAAGGGTCATGATCTGTCACTCTCACCATTGCCTGCACCATCTTTCTTCACTTGCTCTTACACCCATGATTCTCCCACACTAATAACCCTGCATCACTTCAGAGCTGCCTGCATACCTTGCTAAGGACACCTCATCACCTTTCCCCCATCTGCATCTGCTCTAACAGATGTTCCAGCCACATTCATCTCATTGCATTCCTTCCTTCCTCTCTGTGCTGAAGAAAAGAGCCAGGATAGGGCAAAGGAGCCAGGATGGCTGGCAGAGTGCCCGACATTCAGCTCTGCCTACCCCATGAAGAGTGGACCCTGACTGTCCTGAGTGGCTGAATGATGATACCCAAGTCCAGTTTCTCAGGTTGAGTTTCTGTTCGCAATTTCTGGTTTTGTTTCCATCTTTGGTGGCCGTATGAATGTGATCAATGGTGCCCCGCACAAACTAAAGCATATTGATGATGGTGAAATTATTACATTGTCCAGCTCAGACAAAGAGGGCATCAGTGACCAAAAAGCTCCAGGGTTGTCCAGCCATTAAGAAATACCATTAAGGTACACAGCTGATCTTTTGAAGGACTCAGAAAGGAATCACTTCAAGGCTATAGTGACTTTGATGCTTACAGCAGGACATGGTGTTGTGTAGACCTTGATTGTGAGGTTACAGATCTCTGTGATTATTTACTGAGAGAATATAGCCTCCTGTGGTATTTGGTCTTGATGACCTCCAAGGTAGCCTCATCTTCAGCAGTAGATTTTATACTGAGACTATAGTCTCTGTTGTCTTCTTGTCCCTCTTTCCTCTCCTGTGCCCTCCTGATGCTGGGGTTCCAGCAATTTTATGGAGTACATTACTTCTCATTGTCATTGGCCATAATCTTAAAATCATTGCAAGTTGTAGTCTTCCTTTAGGCTGTCTAAATGCAATTGGAGGCAGTGTCCTCTGCACTTCTGTCCATGTGATGCCACTAGTTCTATATGCACTACCTGAGTGCAGACTCTTCTTGCCATCCGCAATATCTCAAGCGCTCCTTTTTGCAAGTGCCAAGTCTGCCTTTGCATCTGGACCATTGTATAGGGCTGGAACAATGTCCTGGGGCAGCTGTAACTGGCTCCCCATTAGAATCATAGAATCCCTACAGTATGGAAACAGGTCCTTCAACCCAACAAGTCCACATTTGCCTTCCAAAGAGCATCCCACCCAAACCCATTCATCATTACTCTACATTTATCCCTGAATAATGCACCTAACCTACACATCCCTGAACACTATGGGCAATTTAGCATGGTCGATTAACCTCAGCTGCACATCTTTGGATTGTGGGAGGTAACCAGAGCACCTGGAGGAAACCCACGCAGACATCGGGAGAATGTGCAAACTCCACACAGACTGAGGGTGGAATCAAACCTGAGTGCCTGGCGCTGTGAAGCAGCAGTGCTAACCACTGAGCCATTGTGCCACCCCATTCTGAACCTGCCTCCCTTTCAATTCATTAGCAATCAACATTTCCCCTTCAAAGTTCCACTCTTTATCTCCAACTAATATTTTGAATCCTTTAATTGGATTCAACAGTAATGAAGCAGGATAGCTTCCCCACCCTGTGTAACATTATCAATGCCCAGGAATGATACCCTGAAACTGGCACATCGGTCATCACAGGTATTTCATAAAACAGGCAATCTGGCCCAACAGGTCCACACCAAGCAGCATCTCACCCAGACCCATTCCCTAGTTCCACATTTCCTATGCCTAACCCTAGCCTGCACATCCTTAAACACTATGGGCAATTTAGCATGGCTAACTGGCACATCTTTTCACTGTGGGAGGAAGCTGGAGCACCCGGCGGTAACCTACACAGATACGGGGAGAATGTGTAAACTCCACATAGACAGTCATCTGAGGTAGGAATTGAACCCTGGTCCCTGGCAATAGGAGGCAGCAATGCTAACCACTGAACCACCATGCCGTGCCCCCCTGCCCTCTCCATTACTCCATCGACCTTCATTCCCAGTCACTGGAAGGTGAGGGACAGGTTTCTGCCCATAAACTCAGTTTTTCTCTTGAAGACCTGTTGAGTATTTTGAGCATCAAAACCGTCATCTCCCAGAACATACAGAACCTCATCACTTCAAGGGATCTCCAACCCATAGCTTCCAACCTCATAGTTTAGGAACCCTGCACCACCCAGTTCTGCCTCCCACTCAAGATCCACAAGCCTGGTTACCCAGCCAACCCATCATCTCAGTCTGCTCCTGCCCCACTGAATTTATCTCCACATACCTCGATACTGTCCTATCTCCCCTGGTCCAGGAACTCCCCACATACGTTCAGGACATCACCCATGCCCTCCACCACCTCCAAGACTTTTGTTTCCCTGGCCCCCAATGCCTCGTCTTCACCATGGACATCCAGTCTCAATACATCTCTATGTGCCATGACCAGGCCTCCAAGCCCTCGGTTTCTTCCTCACCCAACGTCCCTACCAGTACCCTTCCATTGACTCTCTTATTTGTTTGACTAAACTGGTCCTCACCTTCAACAATTTCCCCTTCAAATCCTCCCACTTGCTCCAGACGAAAGGGATAGCCATGGACACCCGCATGGGCCCCAGCTACACCTGTCTCTGTTGACTATGTAGAACAGCCTATCTTCCGTAGTTACACCGGCACCACTCCCCACCTTTTCTTCGCTCCACCTCGTGCTCTCACAAGGAGGGTGAACAGTTCACCAACTTCACAAACACATTCCACCCTGACCTTAAACTCACTTGGACCATCTCTGACACCTCTCTCCCTTTCCTGGCCCTCTCTATCTCCATCAATGGTCAACGACTCAACACTGGCAATTTCTACATACCCATTGACTCCCACAGCTACCTGGATTACACCTCCTCCCACTCTGCCTCCTGCAAAAATGCCATCCCGTATTTCCAATTCCTCCACCTCAGCCGCATCTGCTCCCAGAAGGACCAGTTCCACCACAGAACACACCAGATGGCCTCCTTCTTTAAAGACACAATTTCCCCTCCCACATGGTTGATGATGCCCTCCAGCGCATCTCATCCACTTCCTGCACCTCCGCCCTCGAACCCCACTACTCCAGCCGCAACAAGGACAGAACGTCTCTGGTCTTCAGCTTCAACCCCACCAACCTCCGTATACATCGTATCATAATCTGCCATTTCTGTGAACTACAAACGGACCTCAGAGATATATTTCCCTCCCCACTCCTATCTGCTGTCTGTCAATACCATTCCCTCCCCGACCACCTTGTCATGTCCACGCCCCTCAACAACCCACCCTCCCCTCCTGGCACCTTCCCCTGCCTCCGGAGGAATTGCAAAACCTGCGCCCACACCTCCCCCCTCACCTCCATCCAAGGCCCCAAAGGAGCCTTCCACATCCATCAGAGTTTCACCTGCACTTCCACACGTTATTTACTGTATCCATTGCTCCAGATGCGGTCTCCTCTACATTGGGGAAACAGGATGACTTCTCGCAGACCACTTTAGGGAACATCTCCAGGACACCCGCATCAATCAACCCCACCGCCCCGTGGCCCCACACTTCAACACCCTCTCCCACTTTGCTGAGGACATGCAGGTCCTGGGCCTCCTCTACCACCACTCTCTTACCACCCGATGCCTGGTGCACGAATGCCTCATCTTCCGCCTCGGGACCCTCCAACCCCATGGCATCAATGGGGATTTCACCAGTTTCTTCATTTCCCCTCACCCCACCTTACCCCAGTTCCAACCTTCCAGCTCAGTACTGTCCTCATAACCTGTCCCATCTGTCCATCTTCCTTCCCAACTATCTGCACCACCCTCCCCTCTGACCTATCACCATTAACCCCACCTCCGTCCACCTATTGCACTCTAAGCTATTTTCTTCCTAGCTCCACCCCCTCCCATTTATTCCTCAGCCCCCTTGAGCCACAAGTCTCATTCCTGATGAAGGGCTTTTGCTCAAAACATAGAGTCTCCTGCTCCTCAGATGCTGCCTGACCTGCTGTGCTTTTCCAGCACCACACTCTTGACTCTGATCTCCAGCATCTGCAATTCTCACTTTTGCCTATTTTAAGCATTTTCTATATTATCAGCCAAGAGTGTTACTACATATAATACACAGGGAAAATCAATAAAAGGTTATGGTTAAGTAGTTGCTTAGCAGACATTCAAGTTGTAATATCTTGGAAGCAACGTTATTTCCAAATATGAAGCAAATAGACACCATCAGATTAACATACCCAGCAGACCTTCCCAGAGTCCTGTGCTAGACAAATGGTGATTTGCAAAGGCAACTTCTCCTTCTCCTTTGCTGCTCTTGGACTTAAACATTTGATGCAGGACAGGAAAAGAAAATAAATTCTGCTCCCCAGCATACAACAGATCACAAGATTACAGTCAGCAAGGTCAACACAGGCACTTGTTCCTCAGTAGGGGGTGACTCCACACACAAACCAGTTCAGTCTTAACGCATCCTAGATTCAAGTATTACAATATGGTCATTGGCAATTAGGTCCCACCCATAGAAAATCAAGCCCACAAAACATAGCATTCTTGCAGTAGTCTTATCAGTTGGGTAGGGAAAGCCAGCCCCTCTTACACTCTCATATATCCTCAAGTATAATAAAGTTACTCGGCAAATGAATAAGATGTGTAAAATGTACGCACAGTACATAACAGCTCTATGGAAATTATTCTGGAAGCAGCAACTCATTGATGCCTTGTTTTGACTTCTCAGATACCCCAGGGAACGCTGATTCACAAATGCACTCGGGTGTTTCGACATACGATTTCAATCTTCAAAATAAGTACATGAGCACAGAATTCTGCAATTATTATATCACATTGTTCAAAAATATAAATTCTGAAAGAAAGTTTTAAATTTGATAGGTCTTTGAAATATCTTAATGCGCACAGCGACAGAACACTGCATTATGTTCTGCTTAGCTCCTATTTAATGCGTAAATCCTAATCATTTTGCCCCACTGAATTAATCCATTGTAATGAAATTCAATAAAACATTGTGATTTTTGTCAAGTTGAAACCAAAAGTTTTACTATTTTATTAAATTGCTGAAACAACATATTTACTTTCAGTGGACCAGATAATCACAAACCATTTAGTTTCATAATAAGACAAAAATCGTACTCTGGCACACATCAGTGTTCAGGTGGGATGTGTATAAAGGAAAATGACAGTGAGAATGTAAGCAGCTAATATTTGTTCACCCATTATGTCTTCAGCATCATTTTTCTGTTAGTGCTACTCAGAAGCAAGAATTAGAATCTGCAGTACTGCTCCCATGACAACCAGCTGCCTCCAGTACACAGTATCAATTTGAATTTGTGCAGGCCATTTCCAATACACTATTCAACCAGAAAAAAAATGCATCTTGAGGTAAGAATATAATTCTCTTTATTACATACAAGGGCCTTATAAAAAGAGATGCAAGATAAATTGTTTAATATGTACAATCTAAAATTGATAGATTTGTAGAAAATGGAAGCTTGTTTTCTTTTGCTTTCAATTCTTTACATACTTAGTAAGTTTGTATTGTAGCTAAACCAAAAAATATACAAAGTATACAAAGGAACAGAAACATAAATGTCAATTCCTATTCCATGGTTTGTTAACTGTTGATTCCTAATACATGTTTTAACAATATTGCCTACTTCTATTACAGACCATTTATCAGATAACATGTCAACGGTTGCACCACTTTCGACCTCACAACCCATTGTAATAAAATATTAAGCATTTTCCAGTTTTAAGCAAACACAGCAACTGATCGAGGTGAGAGTAAGTTCAAAGTAATCAGCTCATAACAAGAGAGAGTTATTATATCGACAAGGGGGTTCGTTGAAGGTTTGTTAAAATAATTACAATTATCAGAAGTTAAATATATCTCCATGCATAATCTTGTTAATCAAATCAAGGATCGACTGGAAACTGCCATTCTTTGGGTTTTTGGAACTCGATATTAAATGAAAAATCATAATTAGAATGAAGGTAGAATCTCTTCTAGTAAACAGAGTGCCTCATGTGTAACTTCAAGCAGAAGAGTTGGTGAATATTTCTCTTAGAATCTGTGGCTTGCCTTACAACATTTGCTGGCATAAAACCAATTTGTATCGATCTGCATCAGCCACTGGGTGATACTGTCCCCTGACAAAAAGATTAGCTTGGTAGCTTGGATGATTTTTCTTTTCCATGGAGGAGTTTCAGACTTATTTCCACATAGCTCTACCAGTGTCAGCCTCACTGGGGATATAGAAACATCGGCATTTTTAGAAATGTACAATGCCATTTTTATATATCGGATTACCGTCAATATTTAGAAAACATTGTACTATATCCTTTGTCTCAGTTCCATTCTTCCCTGAAAAACTAACTTGCTCTCTTTTTAACTTGTTGCCAGTGTCTATTTTGAGTGTGTTTTTGAGTGTCCTATTTTGAGTCTCCTTGTCTATATTGTTAGATCACCTTCTCGTACAATTCTGAGGCTTAATCCAAAACTGGATTACAGAGTTCAGTTCAGTTAAACTCACTAGAGTTTTGAAAAATGGAATATGCTTCTTTGTGTACCACCTCCTTCTCTCTGTCATAAACAGAAACTGCCAACGTGCAGAGTTGAAGTGCATAGGTTCACAAAGCTGAACAGAAGCAAAATCAGTAATATATTGTTAATTTATTACTACCTGGAAAAAAATTGAAAACAGCATTTTATGTTTTCCCTGCTTTACTTGATGAGGTCCCTCTCTCTACCATACACCATAGAAAAGCAGACAAGAGATTGTCTCTAGCTTTTGTTACCATGAGTTGGTAGATGTTGCAGGGCAGAACCGATTTTGTGATTTCTAAGTTTCCTGCTGCCTTTGTGGTAGTCTATGTTTGATTCCTAACCTGATGCTGACATTTGACATTCACTTTATGCAGATTCAGTAACCAAAAATCAGATCCTACCACCATCTGGTGCAACTGAAATTTCACATTAACATGACACTCTGCTTTCCGTGTTCATTCAAAACTAAGCTTTTTAAAAATAATTTACTTTTGAACAAATGGGTCTTAGAATAAAAGTTAGAATTGGTTGGCTCAATGATAAGTCAGCAGTAGGTGTGCAAAAATGTATCCAAACCTCTTATTTCATAGATCAAAAATTACTTCTTAAGCATTAACATTTATATAATGTCTTCATCATGCCACATTACCGTATCCAGAAATTTCAGTGTGAAACAAGGTAAACTGAATGGAAATCCTAACTTTGTGTGAAACACCAGATATTAATCATCACCTTCTTCATTAAATGGAATTTCCTTTAAGAAGACAGTTCAATTCTACTGTGTTAATGTACTTTTTCAATTGTACAACGCTGTGGCAGCAGCTTATGCTGCTAAAATATCAATTGACAGGTCGAATGAAAGCCAAACTATATCGAACAAACACTGTCATCTGGTTTTGGCTGCAACTGAGCAAACAAGAATGACTTTGATTTCAATGACCAATACTAGAACTGGCTTCTACCATGAAAGAATTTTAATGCCTTCGTTTAAAAATGTGATTCATATAAATGTCACATGTATTTTCCATAACTTTGAAATTTAAAATGAATTGAAAGCATATGTTTTTCATTTCTTGTTTTAAAACATAACTGTGTCTTGCAAAATGTGCCCATGCTGCTTTCATTTCCCTCACATGTCCTTGCTGTAAATTGGCCATTTGTAGGTGAATTTAAAAGCATCAACTGCATTGATGCAAATGTTCATTGTAATTTGGCAAACATTTAAGTATGCTGTTAAACCAAAGAACAAAATGCTGTGTAATAAAAATAATAAAATAATCATTTAGGGAAACAGATCTCTTTTATCTAACATGGCTTAAACCTTTTCCTATTTACTTCCTGCTTTCTTATCAAATTTACCTCTTTTATAAACAGTGATCAAAAGAGGTGACAAAAAGCACCAGTGATACCTTGGACTCTTCAAAACTGTTGCCCCGTATTTGCTACCTCTTTAGCTTCATCAATAAAATGGAAGCTGAAACACTGAAGATGGCTTCAAGCAAACAAAGGCCAGTTCAGGATCAGCTGATTTAAAGCACGAACCAAGATGAAACTTGTCACTGACTGAGGCACAAGAGGCAACAACAGCAAAATACTGGGAAAGGGAAATTGGGTGAAGTGTGAAACAAGCTGCTGATTTGCGATCACCTGGTTTCTGTTACCACACAGCCAAAATGTTTCTACATGATTCTCGAGTGAACATGGCAGATGTTATTATGATTTCATCTTTTACTCCTAGATAAAGCTAACAACTTACGGGTGCAGCACTTAAGCAAATATTAATGATATTAAGTTCAAAGTGGAACTTATCATTGGAAAATATGCCTATCTACAAATTTCAAAATTTGGGATTAATCAGACTCATATGGATTTGTCTTGATTAACTATAGCTTTCAAGCATGTCAAGTGACTGCCAACTTCTGTATTCGCAATATAAGCCATCAATAAAAATCAACATTCATCCAGTTTTATTGAAATTTAAGTTACAGCCATACAATTTGAAAACAATCAGCAACATTGGTTTGGCAGCATCTCAGTAAATATGCCAACAGTTTTCAGCTATTTATTTTCTTTGTTAGAGTGCACTCAGATATGGAGCTGCACATTTTGTGACATAATTCAAAGTGACTGACATCTATCCATCCTTTCTTTTTAAATCAGATCAAAGGTTGCCACTGAAGGATTGCTGCTATGACAGCAATACCCAATCTGCCAAATCAGTTTAATTACAATAAAGTCGATCTTCATGTGATCATTTTCTTCAGTGGGTGAAGTGACCCCAACGAGAAGAGTCTAACACCCATTTTCCTGGTCAGTCAAGTTGACATTCTGTTGGTGATCCAGATTGGGTCAGGAGAATCAAGGTCAGTGGGTGGGTGCAAGGTTGATTTTCTGGGGTTATCAGAAACATGAATTCATGCTTCTGCCAACTCCACAAAACGTAATTTATTTAGAAAACATTCCTGCATTGGGTTACTTTTGACACCAAAGGACATCATCCTTGATTTGAAATCTGCTAATGGCCCTCCTGTGATTTTCCATATTGGTGATTGGACTACTCATTTTAGGGGCCTGAAGAAATCAGTGGAGGTGCAGGCACTGCAACTTTGACAATGTTGCTCTGGATTCCCAATGAAATATAAAAAATGCACAAACATAAGCAACATACACAATGCAAAATCAGTATCACGTGACTATGTTGAGGGTACTGGAAGGGAACAAATATTCTGCCAGGATCTACACAGTTTGCATGTTTAGATTAAGCTGTAAATAAGGAATTTGCACAATGTTACATGGACCTCAATGGAAGACAAATACTCCTTGTGGATGCAGCAATCCATTGTGTTTAAAATAGAGAAGAAGGTCAATATTAAGATCCAGCTGAAGTTACTCTTGGACAAGTCATATGTCAGAATAAAATCTAATTCAATAGCTCATGTTTTGTTTTCTTTTAACTTTAAGCGACAGTCTTTCACTGAAACATATGTACATCAGGCTGCAGATTTGATTTAACCATAGAATAGAAGTTTATTATATAAAATAAGCAAAAATAAAACAAGACAAACCAAGCTATCTGAACTCTATACAGTTTGAAAGATTATTAAAGACATGGTAAACAAAATCAAATGAGGCCTTCACCCTGGAATATTCTCACAACTGAGATTGTGGACTTTATCAGTCTTGTGATAATTGGCAGTCCTAGTCTGGCAGCTTTCACAAACTAAGCTGTTCCATTGGAATACTCTCCCCAATGGGTCAACCTACAACACACAGATTACAACAGTACCACCACCTTCTCAAGGGCAGATAGGGACAGGCAATAAATGCTGGCCCAGCCAACAATACCACATCCCACAAGTGGTTAAAAACAAAAGTAAATTTAATCTCTAATTGCTCTGAAGCATCTCATTTCACCTGGTCACTGTGGGCTCTCAAGAGATTGCAGACTCAGACCCATTTCAAGTTTGGTAAATCTAGCCTGATATGAAAAAAACGCCAGATAGGGCGAAACTAAAACAATGGAATAATTCTGTGGAGAGAAAGCAGAGCTAACATTTTGAATCCAGTGACCCACTTCAGAAGTTTGTCACTGCACTTGAAATGTTAACTCTGCTTTCTCTCCACAGATGCTGCCAGATCTGCTGAGTTTCTCCAACAATTTCTGTTTTTGTTTCAGATTTCCAGGTTCAAACTTCAGTGTTAACTTGCTGCACCACTGCACCAGTAAAATTCAGAAGGCAACTGAATGTACAAATATACAAACAAGAAGAGTCATCCATTCAAACACTTGAAACGGTTTCCCCTTTAAACAAGATCATGACTGATCAGATTATAACCTCAAATCTACATTCTCACCTACACCGAATAATCTTTCATCCCCTTACTTAACATGAATCTATCTACCTCTGCCTTAAAATTATTAAAGTACACACCATTTTTTCAGCAAGAGATTTCCAATGACTCACAACATCCAAGAGATGTTGTCGCACCAGTGCTCTCTATACCTGAAGCATAACCTCCTACTAATGTGTGAATTTCCCTTCACAATCAATGGTAACATTCTATTAGCCTAATTACATGCTGTAGCTGCAAACTAACCTTTTGGGATTCATGCACGAGGACACCCAGATCACTTTCCATCTCAGCAAACTCGTACTGCTCAGATACTGAACTTTTCATATTTCCTGTCAAAATTAACAATTTTACATTTTCCCACATTATGCTCCATTTGCCAGATCTTTGCAAGTTCATTTAAACTGTCTATATGTTTTTGTAGCCTCTTCACTTACTTACTTTCCTTCTCTGTGTCATTAGCAAATTTAGCAACCATAGATTCTGATGAAGGAAGGAATGTCAGCAGCTGCTCCAAGCTTCAGTTGTCCCACAGCACACAGTACTGGACCTTGGAATGTGCCAGTCTACAACACTCGGTCAAGGAATGATGAAGTGAAAGCAACTGAGATTATATCTTGCCAACATGAAAAAGACTTGCTCTCTGCTTCCTGTTGGCCAATCAATCTTCTATTCCTACCAATATGTGACCCCAAGACCATGTGCTTTTATTTTCCACAATAACTTTTGATGTCACACTTCATCAAGTACCTTCTGAAATCCTAAGTACAATAGATAGACTGGGTCTGCATTAACTAGGTCAAAGTTTGCCAATAGATTGTTAAGACATGACTTCTTGCCTGATTACCTTGAACTTATCAAAGTACTTCTTTAATAATGATTTATAAAGTTTTCCTGAAGATAGACATTGAGCCAACTGCCCTATAGCTTCCTGTGTTCAATCTCCATCATTTTTTGAATAAAGGAGTTATATTTGCTATATTTCAATCTAACATGATCTTCCCTAAATGAGAGGAGTTTTGGAAAATTAAAATTAATGCATTAACTATATCATTAGCTTTTTTTATTCATAAAAATCCTTATGTATAAATATAGTCACTGAAGTAGTTTGATTTTGTATGGACTTTATATATGGAGAACAAATCCAAGGCATCTCTTACTTATACAAGACTATATTTACATACATTTGAGGCACCAGAAGGATCCGATGACTCAGTGGACCCCCTCGGTACTTGGGCCAAAAGACTTTACGCAGTGGTCTTTCTCCGCTGCACCTTGTCGGCAGCTGCTCCAAGCTTCAGTTGTCCCACATCACACAATACTGGACCTTGGAATGTGTCAGTCTACAACACTCGGTCAAGGTCAACTCCTTACTCTGGAAGACTAACAGGTTTTGGGCACCCTTTCACTGAGTTGATCGTCCTCCAGGTGCAGTTAATATTTGTCTTGGTGTGCCTGTCAGGGAACCGAGTTTCTCAGGCCGAACCTCGGTAAGAACCATTGCATCTCTCTCCAGATTTCCACTGTATAGGCACATTCCAGAAGGAGATGTGTGAACGTTTCATCCCCCTGCAGCCACTTCGAGGGCACCATGCAGTGGCACAGAGAGTCCAGGTGTATGTGAAGGATCTCTCAGGTAGTGCTCATCTCATCACCAACCAAGCAAAGTCTTGGCGGTTGTTGAAAAGTTCTGGTGAGGAGACATTCTGCCAAATTACTTTGACAGTCTGCTCAGGGAATAACCCAACAGGATCCACCCTCTCCATTTCCCGCAGAGTTTTGAGGACACTACGCGCTGACCACCTCCTCATGGACTTCTGGTCAAGGTGCTTTCCTTTGCAAACTTCTCCATGAAGGACAGGTGAGAAGGTATGGTCCAACTATTTGGAGTGTTCTGCTGTACTGAGGCCAGTCTCATCCTTCGCAACACCGAGGACAGGTCGAACCTCAATACGTAGTGACACTTGGTGTTTGCTTAGCGAGGGTGTATGCACAGCTTGACGCAGCCTCACACAAAGGTGGCCATCAAGATGAGGACGGTGTTGGGAACATTCTTCCCCCCTTTATCCAGAGCTTTGTACATGGTGCCCTTGCAGACATGGTCCATGTTAGACCTCCAGATGAATTGGAAGATGGCCCAAATCTTTACGTACGCCCCAGCCCATCCGAACCAACTCGCCAGCATCTTCAGGTAATCTGCCCTGATAGCGAAGCGGATGAACGATTGGTCAGCCCAGTTCCCAAAGAACATGGCCTTGTTCTTGCCTTGATTTCCCTTGGCTCCTGAGGTCAGTTTGAACTGGTTGCAGATGCTCATGAGTCTGTGCACTGACAGTGGATCCAAGCAGAAAATGGTGACATCATCCATGTAGAGGGAAGCTGTGACCAGCAGACCTCCACAGTCTGGAATAGTCACCCCTCTCATCCTTCCTGATGGACTCAGTAAAAGGCTCGATACAACAAATAAACAAGGCAGGAGAGCACAGGCAGCTGATCAGGAAGCTTTCTGATTCCTACCCATTAACTGAGACTGCACTAACAATGTTGGTGTAGAGCAGTCAGATCCAAATGTGATTTCCTTCCCCAAGGCCAATTTTGGAGACCACATCCCGCATGTAGGTGTGTCATATTCTGTCATAGGCCTTCTCCTGGTCCAGGCTGATGAGGCAGGTATCCACACCCCTGTCCTCCGTGTAAGTGATCGTATCCCTGAGGAGCACAAGGCTCTCAGAAATAGTCCTGCTCAGTAGAGCACAGGTTTGGTCAGGGTTAATCACCGAACCCAGAGCAGACCTGACCCAGTTGGCAATGACATTAGATTTGATTATCTGCATTCAGCAGTGAAATTGGTTGCTAATTTCTAATTTCCTCCCATTCCCCATTCTGCTTGTACATGAGGGTGATGATACCCTTCCTCATGGATTCACACATGCTACCTGCTAGCAGTATACTGTCATACACCTCCAGCAGGTCATAGCCTATCAAGTCCCATGGCTGGTAGGCCGTCACTTCTGGGAGTATTATTCCTTCCTCAGAACTCGAGGGCCTGGTCAGCTCATCCAGAGGTAACAGCTCTCATGTGCTGTGGTCTGACACCTCTGTGATACAGGATAGCAACGAATGGGAGGCTGCGCTGCCTGTGGACTTGGTGTCACACATTCTGACAGAAATGGATTTGCTGATCCTCAGCATGTCAGACTGAGATGATCTTACTGAGCCATCTTCTTCCTTCATGCTGCAGAGCATGGAGCTCTATGTGTGCACATTCTGGAAGAAGAAACACAAGCACTGCATTTTGACTGATGTATCCTTTAACTCAATTGGCCAGTTCACTTTAGCCATCGGCACTTTCATATCCTCATTATTGTCCGTATTTAAATTCAGAATAGAGTGTCAGACCCACTCCTCTCCTCCTCAAACTGAATGTCGAATTCAATCATATTTCAAACACTGTTAACTTGGAACACCTTCACTGTAAACTAATTAATTAATCCCAACTTGTTGCAAAATATCAGGTCTAGCATTTCTTGCTTCTGGTCAGCTCCAGAATGTGCTATTCTAAGAAACTATCCTGAAAACATTCGATGAACTCCTCATCTGGACTACCTTTGACCATTTGACTTTTCCAGTCAATGTGTAGAATAAAATCTTTCACTATTATTGCAATGCCTTTCTAAGAAGCTTTCATATTTCTTCTTTTATGCTTTACCTGACTTTGTAGATTCTGTTAGTGGACTTGTACACCACTCCCATGAGTGAATTCTTCCTTACTGGTTTACTGAATGTAGAAAGTCCTTTTCTTTTGTGGTAACACCATCATTAACCAACAGAGCTACCCCTCCATCCTCTTTTAGCTTCCTGTCATTCCAAAATATCTTGTACCATCAAGGTTCAGGTCCCAAATCATATCCCAGTCCAAGTCATCCTGCAGTCATGTCTCATAATGGTTACCAGATTGTACTTATTCATTTTTATTTCTATTGCAACGTCCTATCAATACTGAGCAGGCCATCTATCACACTTTATATATAAAAAAATTTTTAAAATGGCTATGGAGAAATTGAACTAATTGGATAGCTTTTGTTGAAGAACTGGCGTAATCACAGTGAAGAAAGAATGAAATAGTTTCATTTAGTCAGGTCCTTCCAGAACCCTAAGATATTCTAAAGCCTTTGAAGACGATTGAGGCCTTTTTGAAGTGTAGTCACCATTGTAGTGTAGGAAGTATGGTAGACAATTTCCTCAGGAAGGGCTTATGCACGAAACATTGATTTTCCTGCTTCTCGGATGCTGCCTAACCTGCTGTGCTTTTCCAGCAGCACACTCTGATCTTTGCATCTGCAATCCCCACTTTCTCCTGGACAACTTATACGCAGCAAGGTCCCACAAAGAACGATGCACTAAGGCCAATCAGCTTTCAGGTGCTTGTTAAGGGATAAGCATTTTCCAGGTCACAGTGGACAACTCCTTCAAATAGTTCCATGGGAACTTTTCTAACCATCTGAAGATAGGGGCCTTAATTTAATGCCCGACTTGCAAAGTGACATATCTACAGTCTTGCATTCTCCCAGTAGTGCGCTAGAATGTCAGCTCCGTCCTGATTGCTACCAAGTAATCATGAATGACATAGTCAATGGGCTGAATGGTCTCCTTCTGATTTCTAAGAGTTGACAATTACATTTTGTTAGAATAACTTCTATACCTCGATGCAATTTCCCATCAACAACTCACCAACATCACTGGGCTTATGACACGACATGAATGCAGTTTCAGAATAAATTTCACTCAATAATTGGGTTCAAGTTGTGTAGTGTCACAGTAGTTAGCAGAGTTTCTTTCAAAGTCTGTGAGAAGATTTGTAGCTCGGGTGCTTGTTGTTGTGGTTCTATTCGCTGAGCTGGGAATTTGTGTTGCAGACATTTCGTCCCCTGTCCAGGTGACATCCTCAGTGCTTGGGAGCCTCCTGTGAAGCGCTTCTGTGATCTTTCCTCAGGCATTTGTAGTGGTTTGAATCTGTTGCTTCCTGTTGTCAGTTCCAGCTGTCCTTTGCATTGGCCGGTATATTGGGTCCAGATCGATGTGCTTATTGATTGAATCTGTGGATGAGTGCCATGCTTCTAGGAATTCCCTGGCTGTTCTCTGTTTGGCTTGTCCTATAATAGTAGTGTTGTCCCAGTTGAATTCATGTTGCTTGTCATCTGCGTGTCTGGCTACTAAGGATAGCTGGTCGTGTCGTTTCGTGGCTAGTTGATGTTCATGGATACGGATCGTTAGCTGTCTTCCTGTTTGTCCTATGTAGTGTTTTGTGCAGTCCTTGCACGGGATTTTGTACACTACATTGGTTTTGCTCATGCTGGGTATCGGGTGCTTCGTTCTGGTGAGTTGTTGTCTGAGAGTGGCTGTTATGAGTCCTAGTGGTCACAGTAGTCTGGCTGTCAGTTCAGAAATGCTCTTGATGTATGGTAGTGTGGCTAGTCCTTTGGATTGTGGCATGTCCTCGTTCCGTTGTCTTTCCCTTAGGCATCTGTTGATGAAATTGCGCGGGTGTCTGTTTTTGGTGAATACATTGTATAGGTGTTCTTCTTCCTCTTTTTGCAGTTCTGGTGTACTGCAGTGTGTTGTGGCCGTTTTGAATAGTGTCTTGATGCAACTTCTTTTGTGTGTGTTGGGGTGGTTGCTTTCGTAGTTCAGGACTTGGTCTGTGTGTGTGGCTTTCCTGTAAGCCTTTGTGGTGAATTCTCCGTTCGGTGTTCTCTGTACCATCACGTCTAGGAATGGGAGTTGGTTGTCCTTTTCTTCCTCTCTAGTGAATCAAATTCCTGTGAGTGTGGCGTTGATGATCCGGTGTGTGTTCACAGAACCACAACAACAGAGTTTCTTTCATTTTTAATCATTTTATTGCAAGTGAAATAATTATTGGCAAGGCACTAGCAATTAGGATTTAGCACCATCTCTGTCTCTGTGCAGTTCCAATAGTCCCGACAAGTGTAAAAAGTGCTATGATGAAAAGAAAGCAGCCTATCTTCGGATTGCTTCACAGGGTAAAAATGCTGCTAAATCAAGTAAAAAACAGTTCACATAAATAATCAAACAACAACCTGATGTGGCCAAAACGATGTTGCTTGCATAGCAGGAGATTATTAAATCACATTATAATACAGTAAGTAGCAAGAATCATACAACAGAAGACTAGAGAGCGAGCTATAGAAACAATGCAAACTTCAATGCAAACAACAGATTGTTTAATTTGTGAAAATTTTGTGAATCTAATCTTTCCTCATTATTTGGGAGTGTTGCTGAACAAAGAGACCTTGGAGTGCAGGTTCATAGCTTCTTGAAAGTGGAGTCACAGGTAGATAGGATAGTGAAGAAGGCGTTTGGTATGCTTTCCTTTATTGGTCAGAGTATTGAGTACAGGAGTTGGGAGGTCATGTTGTGGCTGTACAGGACATTGGTTAGGCCACTGTTGGAATATTGCATGCAATTCTGGTCTCCTTCCTATCGGAAAGATGTTGTGAAACTTGAAAGGGTTCAGAAAAAATTTACAAGGATATTGCCTGGGTTGGAGGTGCTGAGCTACAGGGAGAGGCTAAACAGGCTGGGGCTGTTTTCTCTGGAGCGTCAGAGGCTGAGGGGTGACCTTATACACGTTTACAAAATTATGAGGGGCATGGATAGGATAAATAGACAAAGTCTTTTCCCTGGGGTGGGGGAGTCCAGAACTAGAGGGCATAGGTTTAGGGTGAGAGGGGAAAGATATAAAAGAGACCTACGGGGCAACGTTTCCACGCAGACAATAGACAATAGATGCAGGAGTAGGCCATTCAGCCCTTCGAGCCTGCACCGCCATTCAATATGATCATGGCTGATCATTCCCAATCAGTATCCTGTTCTAGCCTTATCTCCATAACCCTTGACTCCACTATCTTTAAGAGGGTGGTACATGTATGGAATGAGCTGCCAGAGGATATGGTGGAGGCTGGTACGATTGCAACATTTAAGAGGCACTGGATAGGTATATGAATAGGAAGGGTTTGGAGGGATATGGGCCGGGTGCTGGCAGGTGGGACTAGATTGGGTTAGGATATCTGGTCAGTATGGACGGGTTGGACCGAAGGGTCTGTTTCCATGCTGTACATCTCCATGACTCTATGATTCTATGAAAATGGCATTGCATACTGAATTTTCACAATTCATACGTGAATGGAAATGTTGAGAACTGAACCTACAGTATAGATTTTCCTGAATATCTGTATTAATTTACTTCAGTTCTTTTACTAGCTGATCCTCACATACTGCTTGCTGTGTGTTAAATGTGGTGCATTTAATTTTATTTACATTCTAAGGTGAGGATCAACAAGTTTAATTGGTTGCTCATGGCATCTGTGAATTGATAACTTCCACTGCATTTCATTGGAGCCTCAGCCTCCTTGAGAGGTCTTGCCGACTCTTCATGTAGTCATGGTCAGGAACTTCTGAAAATTCTGTTTTGCATCCAGTTAAGAGATAATCATTAGGCAGGGCACCAGAGGAAAGTCAAAAGGGAGCTCTGACAAACTAAATCTTAGGAACAGCATCTAGTAAGCTTTTCAAAAATTGATAGGTTTTGATGTGAAATCAAATTATTAGATGCATAGAATCCCCACAGTGTGGAAACAGGCCCTAGGTCCAACAAGTCCACACCAGCCATTGGAAGAGTAGCCCAACCAGACCCATTCCCCTTACTATTCTATATTGACTAATGCACCTAATCTACTCATCCCCGACACTGTGAGGCAGCAGTGCTAATCACTGAGCCACTGTGCCGACCCGACAATTATTTCATCAAATAATTGTGCTGCTATAGACTTTTCATATCCTGATAGGTAAGTTTTAGTCAGCAGCTTTGCAAATGGAATGCCTGTGGTAACACCACAGAGAGATGACTGATAAATCAATTAGTCTCGTCTATTGGGAAGAGAGACAAACATTTACTTTCACCATGGATTGGTTACTTTTGTTGTTGATTAATCTGAAGACATCTGGGAGAAAGTTTGATAAAGGATCTTGCTGGATGTTTATTGATGATTGTTTTCCAGCTTGAAACGGCATTCTGACTTAAAGCTCGAACCTTCTGATGAGCAAAATAAGAAAAAAAACATGGAATTTTTTCCGCATAGAAACATTATTAGGAATAGTAATTAAATATTTTCACCTGGAGTTATCCATCACTGTGACTTCAATGGCCATTATTTGCCAAAGGGAAAAGTGAAGCATTTGTTCGACAGATATAGGAATTTCTATAACTTTCTTTGTCGCCTTGCCATTATTTTAGGGTAAATTAAGAGAGTTATGGTGAATTCAACTTAAATGACATTAGCTAATTTCTCCAGGATATGTACTTTGGTGACCAACACAGATGTGAAAAATGTGTTGCTGGAAAGGCGCAGCAGGTCAGGCAGCATCCAAGGAATAGGAGAATCAACGTTTGGGGCATACGCCCTTCTTCATTCCTGAAGAAGGGCTTATGCCCGAAACGTTGACTCTCTTATTCCTTGGATAGCTGCCTGACCTGCTGCACTTTACCAGCAACACATTTTTCAGTTCTGATCTCCAGCATCTACAGTCCTCACTTTCTCCTAGACCAACACAGATGTGGCTGCCATATTTGTTGCATAAGTTTGCAAATAGCCCTTGAAAAGTAGAATCAATTCTTCTGTTTGTGTTTGCAAGAAAATTAACACCAATTTCAGGTGTGGACCTGGGACACCTTTTTTTTGCTTTTACCAGATCTGTATGTTTTTGTAATAAATTATTTCACTTTTCTCCAACTATAATTTATCTCAAATAGTTAGTTGCAACCTGTGCACATCAAGCTCTCTGGCCAAGTCTTCCTTTGTGCCTCTGGTTTGAATATGGTTAGCTTACTTGACTAATGCAGAACCATTTTCACAAAAGTGGGCTTCCATGCCAGAAATGTAAAAATATTCCATTCCTTTGTAGTGATATGCATCTCCTTCATGAGCACAAAACTCCCAGCAAAATTATAAATGCAAGATTGAGGTGATAGTTTTATCACTGGATGAGAATTCCAGAGCCACAGGCTCTTGCCCTGCAGACAATGGATCAAATACAGGTCGGTCTGGTATAATAAGTGTTTTGTTAATACAAATTGGCTATAATGTGATTGACTAATTGGGAATACCATTTGGATTACGTAAACTTTCTACTGAGCAGATACAGTGATTCTCTACAGCGTGATTTTGTATAGTGGTTTTCAATAATGCGTTTCTCTATAGTGCGAAGTTTCAGAGGAACACAACAAACTTGTTATAGCAGAATGACTGGTACACCACTGCAACTGATGGAATTTAATTCCAATTCATAAAAGCTGGAATGGAATGCTAGTACAGTAGCACCTCGACTTACGAACTTAATCCGTTCCGGGACGCGGTTCGCGAACCAAACAGTTCGCAAACTGAATCAATTTTCCCATTGTTCGGATATTCAAAGTGCGCGTAGCAAAGCAGAACAATGGCAATGAAACCACGGGCTTTTTGCGTTCGTACCTTGAATTTTGTATGTACATTGAAGCAAACCTTTACGTACAATCCTGTTCGTAAACCGATTTGTTCGTGAACAGGGTCATTCGTATGTTGAGGCACGACTGTATCAGGTGACCAGGACAATTACCATTAACCATTGCATAAGTCTAGCTAATTATGTCTAACTAGTGCAGATTTGGTCTCCTTCATAAATAAGGACGTACTGGCACTGGAGGGGATGCAGAGGAGGTTCATTGGTTGATTCCGGTGTTGAGGGGGTTGGCCTATAAGGAGAGGCTGGGTAGATTGGGATTATATTCATTGGAATTCAGAAGAATGGGGGGGGGCGGAGTCTTATCGAAACATGCAATTATAAAGGGAATCTACAAAACACAAATAGATGGGATGTTTCTGCTGGTAGGTGAAACGAGGACAAGAGGGCATGTCCTCTAGATGAGAGGAAGCAGGTTTAGAACTGAACTGAGAAGGAACTTCTTCACCCAGAGGGTTGTTAATCTATGGAATTCCTTGCCCAGGGAAATAGTTGATGCGACTTCAGTAAATCGCTTTTAAAGCTAAGGTAGATACCTTTTTCAAAAATAAAGGAATTATGAGATATGGTGAAAACATGGGTAAGTGGAGCTGAGTCCATGAAAAGATCAGCCATGATCTTATTGAGTGGCGGAGCAGGCTCAAAGGGCCAGACAGTCCTGCTCCTCATTCTTATGTTCTTAACTCCAGGTCATTCTACTACGACAGGAGTGTACGTTTGCGACCTCACACTATAGAATGTTGCGCTATAGAAGATCACTAAACCCAATCAGTAGAAAATTCACACTATCCAAACAGTGCTTCCAATTCATCAATCATGTTATAGCTAATATGTGTGAGGTTTTTGAGGAAGTAATGAAAAGGATTAATGAGGGCAGAGTGGTAGATGTGATCTATATGGACTTTAGTAAGGCATTCGACAAGGTTCCCCATGGGAGACTGATTAGCAAGGTTAGATCTCATGGAATACAGGGAGAACTAGCCATTTTGATACAGAACTGGCTCAAAGGTAGAAGACAGAGGGTGATGGTGGAGGGTTGTTTTTCAGACTGGAGGCCTGTGACCAGTGGAGTGCAACAAGGATTGGTGCTGGGTCCACTACCTTTTGTTATTTACATAAATGATTTTGACGTGAACATAAGAGGTACAGTTAGTAAGTTTGCAGATGATACCAAAATTGGAGGTGTAGTGGACAACGAAGAGGGTTAACTCGGATTACAACAGGATCTTGACCAGATGGGCCAATGGGCTGAGAAGTGGCAGATGGAATTTAATTCAGATAAATGCAAGGTGCTGCATTTTGAGAAAGCAAATCTTAGCAGGACTTATAACCTTAATGGTAAGGTCCTAGGAGTGTTGCTGAACAAAGAGACCTTGGAGTGCAGGTTCATAGCTCCTTGAAAGTGGAATCACAGGTAGATAGGATAGTGAAGAAGGCATTTGGCATGCTTTCCTTTATTGGTCAGGGGACTGAGTGTAGGAGTTGGGAGGTCATGTTTGAGCTGTACAGGGCATTGGTTAGGCCACTATTGGAATATTGGTCTCCCTCCTATCGGAAAGATTAAATTAGATTAGATTACTGAACAGTGCAGAAACAGGTCCTTCAGCCCAACAAGTCCTCACCGACCCCCCGAAGCGCAACCCACCCAGACTCATTCCCCTACATTCACCCCTTCACCTAACACTACGGACAATTTAGCATGGCCAATTCACTTAACCTGCATATTTTTGGACCGTGGGAGGAAACCGGAGCACCCGGAGGAAATTCACGCAGACACAGGGAGAATGTGCAAACTCCACACAGTCAGTTGCCTGAGGTGGGGGGTCTCTGACGCTGTGAGGCAGCAGTGCTAACCACTGTGCCACCATGCCGCCCAGATGCTGCGAAACTTGAAAGGGTTTAGAAAAGTTTTACAAGGATGTTGCCAGGGTTGGAGGATTTGAGCTATAGGGAGAGGCTGAACAGGCTTGGGCTGTTTTCCCTGGAGCATCGGAGGCTGAGAGGTGACCTTACAGAAGTTTACAAAATTATGAGGGGCATGGATAGGGTAAATAGGCAAAGTCTTTTCCCTGGGGTCGGGGAGTCCAGAACTAGAGTGCATAGGGTGAGAGGGGAAAGATATAAAAGAGACCTAAGGGGCAACTTTTTCACGCAGAATGTTCATAGTATTTTCATGGAATGAGCTGCCAGAGGAAGTGGTGGAGGCTGGTACAATTGCAACATTTAAAAGGATGGGCATATGAATAGGAGGGGCTTGGAGGGATATGGGCCAGGTGCTGGCAGGTGGGACTAGATTGTGTTGGGATATCTGGTTGGCATGGATGGGTTGGACCGAAGGGTCTGTCTCCATGCTGTACATCTCTATGACTGTGACTCTATAACAACCTGTACTATCCTTTAGGTAAGGAATCTGCCATCCTTACCTGGTCTGGCATATATGTGGTTGCAATGTGGTTGTCTCTTTACTGTCCTACCAAACCACAGTTCATAGGCAATTAGAGTTGGATAATGACAGCAAAGTCCACATTCCGTTAAATTAATCATTTTCATAAAGGCTATCCAATATTAGGAAGAATAGATAAATAATAAATAATCATAAGTTCTCTGATCATCAAAGTGCCACTGAATAGAAAAACTCAATATGTAAGAGCATAATGTTGCGTTTCATTATTTATTTCAATACTGTAAATAAGAAACCACCTCTTGCCAATTAAAGTGACTTCATAGTGGGAGACAACCATCTGCCACCAATACTGAGAAAAATGATAAATGACAAGAGATCTTTAAGAATATGCTGTATTTAATTATCTGTACAGGAGATGGTGATCCAAGTCTGTAACTTGTTCTGGAAATTCCTTGATTCTTCACAAATCATAAAAGTAAAGCTATCTTAACTTTCATCTGAAAGTAGAATTCATTACTTATGACTCTCACACATTTAAAATATTTTTAAAATCATTGACACTTCTGAAATATTTTATAATTGAATGGGAATTGATGTGAAGCTTGAAGTCCCAGTTGCCTGATGAGTGTTTTGCACTTCTGATTGCCACTTTGAAAGCTCTGAAGTGAAAAATGAACTAACTTGCAGATCTAACTTGGTCCAAATTAAAAATCCATCAATGGACTAGCAAGATGATGTTGATCTGTGATTTGGCAAATACACAGAAATTTGTTCATTCTCATGATTGGAAGTAGTGCATTATAATGCCACACAATAGTATGATTTATTACAAAGGGAATGTAGGAAATTTTGTTAAAACTATAGAAGGCACTCATTAGGTCACAGCTGGAATACGGTGAACAGACTTGAGCACCTTATATAAGGAAAGATATACTGCCATTGAAGGGCGGTCCAGAGGAGGACTACTGCACTGGCTTTGCTACTGTGGCAGTCTCAGAAATAGGACCCAGTTCCACCAAAGCTTCATCTGTTGGAGAAACCATGGAGGTGGATCATGATGTCACCAACAGGTTCTCATGAGGGGTGGTCTCCTCACCATCTCACCCTTCCTCACCCTTGCGTGGCATCCTCAAATGGTGGATTCAACCATCATCTGGACCACAGCTGAAGTGAAGCGAAAGTGAAGTGAAGCTGAAGCTAGCACTCACAACATGATACAGTTAATGCCTAGTTTTGGTCCCCATTCCGTCACTACCATGAGCTTTCTTGCAATGTTACAGCTTCAAGTCAAGTGTGCATTGCAGCAGGTTGCTCTGTGCAGGCTGTTGGCGTGCAGGGATTTTCCCAAAGCTTTACACTCCCTTCAGGTTCCCCTCCCCTGACACTTCTAAAGCCCTGAACTCCAACACCCTAGTTTGGGATCACCAGTTTTGTATCCTATGAGACCCTCAACCCACTATAGGAAGAGTATGATTAAATTGGAGACAGTTCAGAAGGGATTTACAAGGATGTTGCTGGGACTGGAGGGCTTGGGTTATAAGGAGAGGCTGGACAGGCTGGGATTTATCTCACTTGAGTGTGTGAGCTTGAGGTGTAACCTTAGAGGTTTATAAAATCATGAGGGGCATAAATAAGGTGAATAGCAAAGGTCTTTTCCATTGGGTTTGGGAGTCCAAAACTGGAGGGCATATTTTTAAGGTGAATGGAGAAAGATTTGAAAAAGGGACCTGAGGGCAACATGTTCACACAGAGCGGTGCTCTTGTGTGGAATGAACTGCCAGAGGAAGTGATTGATGAAGTAACAGTTACAAAATTTATAAGACATTTGGACATTTACATGAATAAGATCGATCGCGAGGGATTTGGGCCGGACATAGACAAGTGGCACTATTTTAGCTTGGTCAGCATGGACGAGTAGGGCTGAAGGGTCTGCTTGCATTTTGTATAACTCTGTGACTCTATGTTGCAATAAAGTGCTCCCTGCCTCTTGATGCCTGAGTGGAGTGCCAGCAGTAGCATTTTCTCCTGGTTGTGCTGCTAGTACCAGAAAGCTCTGGTCTTGGATTTGACAGCAGCTCTCTGAGGTGGGACATGGTGACGCTGACAGGTAACATTTCTCCTTTCATCCTGTGCATGTCAGTGCGCTCTTCCTCAATCCTCTCGAAGACATGCTTGTTTCTCCTCAAGAGGTTGACTACTCCCACGGTGGGGTTAACGTGTTCAATGCAAAAGTCAGATAGTCCAGATGTACTCCTGATAGTGCCACTGTTCCATAACCACAGGCATCTCCAACCTGCTGAGCATGGCCAGACTCTCCTCTACAACCCCTTCATGTAAGGATTGGTCACAGCCAACCTGCTTGCTTCAAATCAGTCAGCTCTGAAAATGTGTGCCTTCACCTATGTTACCCTGTTCAGTAATGCAGGAGAATCCACCAGGCTGAAAGTTACAGCATTGATGCAGAATGAACAGGAAGGATGTGATGATCCATGTCTCACATGGATCTACGTGATCTTAAATCTATGAAATTGCTGATTGTAGCCCTTGCCCCTCTACAGCTTTCCCTCTGGGAGACATCAGGGAAGATGCTGATGAGAGATCAGCACAGTCAACAGATGCTCACACTGCTTCAACTGCTCAGATTAGACTGGCAGGAGGCTGGAAAAACACAGCAAGCCAGGCAGCATCAGGAGGCACAGAAGTCGATGTTTCAGGTGTGACCCTACACTCAGATGGCACCTTACTCATTGATAGCTGTTTGCATGGAGTGTATTACCAAGCATTCTTGCTGCATTAAGTCAGGCATCCTTGCAAGAGGATTCTGATTGGTTAAAGTATTGCCATGAAGAAAGCATCAGAGGACTAGAAGCTCCACATGCTTCTGTGTAATTCAGAAACGGTCCATTGCTTCATCATACTCTTTTTGCTTGAAGTGAACAGATCCTTGTCACTGAATGCATGTTACTTCAAACAGTTATAAATGACTCATAGCATAAGCTTGATTGATTATCTTAAATTGATTATTGATGTAGCTATTTTTTTTTCTTTCGGTTGATGTAGCTATTAGCACCCTCAGGGTTGTTCAGCAAGCACTACCCAACTACGGAATCACATCTAATAGCACTGTTTAGTTGAGTACATTTGTACTTTGTCTATTATGACCAACCAGAAGAACATGTTGCCTGGTTTAATTGAGACACCAACATGTCTGCTCAGCAGTGAAATTAATCTCTGATGTTATTCAGCTGTGTGGTTGTCAGGACATCTTTCAGAATAATGTCAGCAACCAATTTGTGGAAAATACCACTCACATCAGCACTGCATTTTAGCGATATGAAACAGTTTACTTCACCTGTTGTTGAAAGGTTGAGATGCCTGCCTTTCCAATGTAATTTGAGGTAGACTGAACTTAATCTTTTGAGATTTTGTACAATAGAGCAAATCATGATCTAATCACTATAGTCATTGTCTTGAAATCTAGCTTTGCTGTGCTTTACTTCTGTCTCGAGATTACAAGGTCTGCAAATGGCCTCATTTACAAGCATGTTAATAAAGCCAATCTTATAATCAGTGGAGAGCCCCTGAACAGGCTGATTAAAAAAAATCTATAATCAGTGGTGTCCCTGCTTCCAGGCCAGGAGGTCCTGGTTCAAGTCCCACCTGCTCTAGATGTTTGTTATAACATGTTAGAACAGGTTAATTGGAAATATTTATAATCTGTGGAGATAATCTATGTAAAATAAATGGGTTAATACCCAAGTCAAAACAGAAGCAGGAGAGATTTCATTTAATTATACTTGTATGCTGAAATTGCATGGTACAATGTCACCCTATTCAATTCTTTTTACATTCCCTTGAAAGGGACAATATGTAAACTTGAAAAGATGACATTCATAGAACCTGTCAAGCAGACAGATGGTTGAGCTGAGCAATTGTGCAATTATATTAAAGAATCAGAAAGTTCCTAAGCCCAAGACTCATTTGAGGATCATATTCTAGCTAATTTAAAGAAAATGTGCCAATCTGCACTCTTTTGTCCTTTGTTTCTTTGAATTGATAATTAACTACCTGCAAAACACTGCTGAGTATTAAACTGTTACTGCAAAATACCTGAGGAAGAATAAATTGACTTCGAGATTAATATTACATTAAATAATGCATTTATCCAAATTGTTGACTTAAATCCATAAAACTCTCAGACCATGGCAAGTCCCTTCAATCAGCAGTAACTAATTTTGATAACCACATATTTTGAGCTTGAGCAGTCTGCGCTGCATACTGACATTTCAGTTCCTATTTTATCTGTGTACTACAGTAATATGGAAACAAATATTTATGTTGAACTTGGATTCCTAATGACCTGCAAACACATTTGCACAGCAGAGTGATATTTATCACATAGGTGTGCAAATATTAAGATCTGACTTGCAGATGGTGAAAGTGGAACTGTATCATTTTATGTGATGGATTACAGACCTAGGCTGCCAGTTCTTCACAAAATTTTACTAAATGCAATAAGCAATACAATATAATGTACAATTTAATGAATCATGTACAAGTGGTTAAGAATGTAAGAACTGGAAAGGCAATTTAATCTTTCCAGTTGAATGAATTATTAAAAGATTTTTAAATCCCATTTGCTCAAATATGTTCACAAGGTTTTTTTTAATCATTTGATTTAGATAGAGGAGTCGTTTTGATGTCACTAAATTAGCTTTCAGAAGATGTCCCAAATAGAAATTTTACTTGGTATTAAAGAACAGAACAAAGATTCTATTCAATGTATTAAATCTCCAGAATGCACCAGTCAACTGACTTCATTGAAAACTTCAAAATATCTGTCTAATTTCACAGTCTGCATTTTTGACCAGCCTTGGGTGGCACATGATCATGTTCCCCACAGCTGAAGACCCATCATATCAGTATATCATTTGACCAATCATGTTCTCTGGAAAAATTGGCAATAAGCAAATTCTACTGCTGCCCATTAAGAAAGCTTTCACAATGCTACTGAAATGTATCCTAAAGAACCAAAAATGTTGATAATTCTTGTTTTTCTTTCCTTTTTTTTTAATAAAAAAAAATTCAGACAGCTGTTCTCGCTGCATCCTGAGGTCCACATATATTGCCACACTCTGCCATTTGCATGCTCTTGACCTCTCTCTTCATCAGCGCTGCCTCATCCTGTTCAGAGCTGTCCTGCCCCCAAGTTCACCCTTCGGCTTGTTCAATGTTCTAACAAGGATAACTTTCTCTTCCTTTCAGGCATTAAGGAATGCAGGTTGCAATAACTGAGAGGTGCCCATGCCCCTCCGGAGCCTCCCTTCCCTTCCACCTGAAGCAATTCCTCCACATAACCCCATCTCTTGTGAGTATTTACTATCCCTTCTGACCTTCTCCTCTCTGATGCTGAATATTCTGTACTCAGCAAAGATCTTAGTTTTAACCCTCTGTGCCACCACCTCCATGAACTCCGGACTCGACATGACACTGAACTCTTCTTCCATTGCCCAGATGTCCATTTCTTTGGACAATAGTTCTCTCTCCACCTCAGAATCCTTCACTTGCCTCCAACACTCTCCCTCCACCTGGACCCTTCCTCCTGGCCTTTTACCTACATTCAGCGAGAACTGACAACATGATATTTGGATTCCTTACTTTTTCTGTCCCCCTCATCCATTCAAACCGATCTCCTTCTGAACTGACTGCACTCAGATCCAACCCTGACTGTCATCAAGCCTGCTGACCATGGATGGTGCTGTTTTTGTCTGGTATTCTGACGACTACATTGCAGCGGCTGAATGCCAGCTCTCAGACACCTCCTCCTCTTTCTCTCCCTGGATCATGACCCCACCATCGAGTATCAGGCCATTGTGTCCACGACTGTCTCCAACCTCATCTCATCTGGCGATCTCTCTCAACAACCTCCTAGCTCATAGCCACCCAACTCTGTATGGCCTATTTCTATCTAATCCCAAAATCCCCAAACAGAATTGACCAGGCAGACCCTTGTTTCTGCCTGTTCCTGTCACACAGAATTTATCTTTCCCCACCTCGCCTTGATTTTTTTCTCCCCTTTATTAGTCCCTTCCACTTACATTCGCAATTCTTCTGATGTTTTACATTAGTTTCAAAATTTTCAGTTCGAGCTCCAGTCGCCTCCTCTTCACCATGGACATGCAATTCCTTTATGTGTGCTTCCCCCACCAGGATAGTCTCAGGCCTCCGTTCCTTCTTGGAAAATAGGCCGGAACTTTCTCCATCCACCACCATCTCATCACAGTGAACAATAGTAAGGTCCTGGGGAGTGTTGCTGAACAAAGAGACCTTGAAGTGCAGGTTCTTAGTTCCTTGAAAGTGGAATCTCAGGTAGTTAGTATAGTGAAGAAGGTATTTGGTATGTTTTCCTTTATTGGTCAGAGCATTGAGTAGAGGAGTTGGGAGGTCATGTTGCGGACATGTGCATGACACTTGTTAGGCAACTTTAGGAATATTGAGTGCAATTCTGGTCTCCTTCCTATTGGAATGATGTTGTGAAACTTGAAAGGGTTCAGAAAAGATTTCCAAGGACGTTGCCAGGGTTGGAGGATATGAACTATAGGGAGAGGTTGAACAGGCTGGGGCTGTTTTCCCTGGATCATTGGAGGCTGAGGGGTGACCTTATAGAGGTTTATAAAATCATGACGGGCATGGACAGAACAAACTGACAAGGAATTTTCCTTGGGGTGGGGGAGTCCAGAACTAGAGGTCATAGGTTTAGGGTGAGAGGGGAAAGATACAAAAGGGACCTAAGGGGCAACATTTTCACACAGAGGGAGGTGCACGTATGGAATGAGCTGCCAGAGGAAGCGGAGGAAGCTGGCATAATTACAGATTTAAAAAGCATCAGGATGCATATATGAATAGGAAGGGCTTAGAGAGATATGGGCCAAGTGCTGGCAAATGTGACTAGTTTAGGTTAGGATATCTGGCTGGCATGGACGAGTTGGACTGAAGGGTCTGTTTGCATGCTGTACATGTCTATGGTTCTATGACGCTTTCACTTCTCATTTAACTCTTCTTACTTCCTTCAGGTCAAAGAGGTGGCTGTAGGCACCCACATGGCCCCCCGTTATGCCTGTCTCTTTATGGACTCCGTGAAACATTCCTACACATCCTACTCTGGCTCCCACCCACAACTCTTTTTCTGGTACATCAATCACATCACTGGTGTTGCTTCCTTCTCTTATTCTGAACTTGAAAAACTGATCAATTTTGCTTCCAATCTCCACCCTGCTCACGCATTCACCTGGTCCATTTCTGACTCCTCCCCTTCCTCAACATCTGTTTGCATTCCTGAGGATAAGCTGGTCACTGTCATCCATTACAAACCCACCAACTCTCACAAATACCTGGATTGTACATCATCGCACCCTCTTTCTTGTAAAGATTCCATCCCATCCTCCCATTTTCTCTGTATCCATCACATCTGCTGCGATGGTGCTACCTTCCATAAGGGGCCTCAAATATTTCCACCATTTTGCTCACCTGAGGAATCCTCAACATTGTACTTAATAGGATGCTCAGCTGTGTCCAACTAATTTCCCACACTTCTGCCCTCACTCCTCTTCCCTTGCGAAAACCAATAGCATTCTCCTGGTCCTTGCTTACCAGCTGACCGGCATCTACATTTGAAGCATTGTAAACCACCCTTTTTGCCACTATCAGCGGGATTCCCTCACCAGACATAGATTTCCCTGGTTGTTCATTTTTCCATAGGAACGTTCCCTCTGGGACACTCTGGCCAATTCCTCCTCCAATCCCTATCCCTCCCCACAACCCCACACACCTTCCTATGCAATTGTAGGAGGTGTGGCACCTGCCTCTTTACTTACTCTCTCCTCACTCTCCAAGTAACCAGACATAACTTCCAGGTGAAGCAGCACTTTATCTGCACTTCACTCAATGTAGTCTACTGTATTCGCTACTTGCAGTGTGGTCTGCCCTACATTTACAAGTTTGCTGATGACACCACCATTGTAGGGCAGACCTAAAACAATGACAAAATAGAATACAGGAAAGAGTGCTTAGCGGCATGGTGTAAAGATAACAATCTCTCCATCAACATCAGCAAAATAAAGGAGCTGATCATTGACTTCAAGAAGCGGAGTGCAGGGCTCCAATAATGGTGCTGAGTTGGAGACAGTCAAGGGTGTCAACTTCTTGGGAGTGATGATCATCAACAATCTGTTCTGGTCCATCCACAGTGATGTAGTGGTCAAGAAAGCACAACAATGGTTCTATTTCCTCAGAAGGACTCTTGCCAGGTTTTACAAGTGCACCATCGAAAGCGTCCTATCTGCTTGCATTACAGCGTGGTTAGCAACTGCTCTTCCCAAGAATGCAAGACACTGCAAAGAGTTGCGAACACAACCCAATCCATCACACAAGCTAACCTTTCATCCATTGACTTTCTCTATACTTCCCACTGCCTTGAGAGTACAACCAATATAATCAGACCCTTTCCATCCCTGTTATTGTCTCTTCCACCCTCTTCTGTTGGTCAGAAGATACAGAGGTTTGTCTGCATGTATGAATATATTCAAGAATAGCTTCTTCCCCACTGTTATTAGACTTCTGAATGGAATGCTCAACATGTTAAATGTTGATCTTGTTCTCCGCAGCTATAACATTGCATTCTTTGCTCTGTTCTATTAGCAAAATGCACTTTTAATGGTATAATCTGCCCGTATTGCACACAAAACAAAAAACTTTTCACTGTACTTAGTACATGTGACAATAATAAATAATAAATCAAACATTGGAGAGATGAAACACAGGCTCGGGTGTAGAAGAAAGTGAGGACTGCAGATGTTGGAGATCAGAGTCAAGAGTGTGGTGCTGGAAAAGCACAGCAGGTCAGGCAGCATCTGAGAAACAGGACAATCAGCTTTTTGAGCATAAGCGCTTCATCAGGCATGAGGCTTGTGGGCTGGGGGTCTAAGAGATAAATGGGAGGGGGGTGGGGTTGGGTGGATGGTGCCTGAGAATGCGAGAGGTAGATGTAGGTGGGGAGAAGGTGATAGGTCAGAGATAAAAAGTGGAGCAGATTGATAGGAAAAAGTGATGGACAGGTCAAGAGAGTGGTGCTGAATTGGAGGCTTGAGACTGGGACAATGTGGGTGAGGGGAAATGGGAAAGTAGTGAAATCCACATTGATCCCGTATGGTTGCAGGATCCAAGGGTGATGAATGAGGCATCCTTCCTCCAGGCATTGGGTGGTAATGGTTTGGTGATGGAAGAGGCCCAGGACCTGCACATCCTTGGTTGAATGAGAGGGGGAGTTGAATTGTTCAGCCATGGGGCAATGGGTTTGCTTGGTGCAGGTGGCCCAGAGCATGTTCTCTGAAATGATCCACAAGTTGGCGTCCTGTCTCCCTGATGTAGAGGAGACCAATCAGGTGCAACAGATACAGTAGATGACATTGGTGGATGTACAGGTAAATTTATGTCGGATATAGAAGAATCCTTGGGGGCCTTGGACAGAGTTCGGGGGGGGAGGCGTGGGCACAGGTTTGGCACTTTCTGCTGTGTCAGAAGAAGGTGTCAGGAGTGGGGTGTGGGCTGGTGAGGGCATTGTGTGGATTTGACAAGGGAGTCAGAGAGAATGGTCTCTCCGAACGCTGAAAGGGATGTGGGGGGGGGGGAATATGTCTCTGATGATGGGGTCCGTTTGTAGGTGGTGAAAGTGGTTTTGCACTTCCTGCGGTGAGGTGACAGGGGACTGTGCCGGGAGTGGGTTTTGCACTTCCTGCGATGGCTGGGAAAGGTGCCGGGAGTGGGAGTGTAACCACACAGGATCAATATGGATTTCATCAGTTTCCTCATTTCTCCTCCCCCACATTGTCTCTGTCTCAAGCCTCCAACTTGGCACCATCCCTAGACCTGTCCATCACCTTGCCCACTTTTCCACTCCACCCTCCTCTCTGACCTATCACCTTCTCTCCCACCTTTATCTATCTATCGCACTCTCAGCTTCCCCCCAGCACCATCCCCATCCTATTTATCTCTCAGACACCCCCAGCCCACAAGCCTCATTCTTGATGAAGGGCTTATGCCTAAAATGTTGATTCTCCTACTCATCGGATGCTGCCTGACATGCTGTGTTTTTCCAGAACCACACTCTCGACAGACTGGGGGGCAGCTTTGTGGAACACCTACATCCTGCCTGTAAAAGCGACTTCAAGCTTCCTGTTCTGAAAACAAAAAGTGCTGGAAATCACAATGGGTCAAGCAGCATCCATGGAGAGAGAGAGAGCAAGCCAACATTTTGGGTTTGGATGACTCTTCATTAGAGCTACATTGAGCTTCCTGTTGTCTGCCATTTCAATACACTATTATGTTCCCTGGCCAACATCTGTCTCAGGCTTGCTGCAGTGCTCCAGTCAGGCTCAGTACAAGTTGGAAGAACAGCACCTCATTTTCCTCTTGGCGACCCTGCAGCCTTTATGACTCAAAATCAAGTTCAATTACTTTATTGCCTGAGCACCTCCTTCTGTCTTGTTTACACACCTTATCATCACACAAACTGTTTTCATTACAGCCAACACATTTTCACCAACAGTTCCCATGATCAACTTTTCTCCTTCCCTGACATACATTCTTTTGTCTGCTGAATGGTTTCTTTCTCTTGGCTCTGTCTCCATCCGTCATCTGATTCCTTAACAAACCCCCACCCTCACAACACCAGAGTTCAGCATGTGTACCACCTCTTTCTAGCTACTACAAGTTCCAGTGAAGGGTCACTGGACCCAAAACATTGAATCTGCTTTTTTACTGCAATTCCTGCTCGACCTGCTAAGATCCTCCAACAATTTCTGCTTTTGTTTCAGATTTACGGCATCCACAGTTCTTGGTTGTATTGTATGAACAAACGAAGCTTGACTTCTTGTTATCTCCTGCTTGTAGCAGTCATTGCTCACCATCGCCTATAATGTTACAGCATGCAGGGGCGAAAACAGTTGAGCTTCATAGTCACGGCATGTTGTCGATTAGTGCTTTAAGTCATGTCTGGCCTGTGATTAGCTTTTAAAACAGTATTGAAATTCACCCATTCTCCAACTGCCAATAGTCATATACATCACTTGGCAATTCTTTGTTACATCTTTCTTTTTCTCTAAAATTTAACCAACTTCACATCTTTGCCACATTATTGTTTTCATGGAAGAAGAAAGGACTAGGGTCTTATTGTGCTCTGGGATGGTGCAAGGCCACACCCTGTAATGACCAATTCAAAGCCACTGGTGACAGCCTTTTGGTAATGCCCCGTGCTTAAACTCTGATGATTTTGGAGTGAGATTTTGAATTGATCTGTGATCACCTTTTCCAATAATCATGCATTCTAATTAGATTGACATCTGTACACAGTAACTCCAGAGCACTTACATCAAATGATATTGCATGGTTTGAACGTGAATAATAAAGAGCAAGAGGATGCCCATAACTTAAAAGAAAAAAAAATTAGAATCAGCAACCACTTCTGTGTGCATTAATGCACTGTGGAAAATGAGTAATTAATTTTCCTTTCAGAAACATGCACTACAGTTTAAGTCTTTTGCAAAGTAAAGAATTAAAATCAGATTTGGAAAAGAAAAAGATTGTATATTTGAGGAGACCTATTGTATACTCAAGATGTTTCGAGATAAAATTATTGAAATTAATTATTAATTAATAAACAAAAAAGCCATACATTAATAAAGGAAAATGTTTGAAGATTTTGCATTTCTGCAGTTGTGTTTAGCCCCCACAGCATCTGCAATTAATTTTGCCATTGACTGCTGTTTGTTTTGATTACTTCAGAATCAGAATTAGACCCAGGTCTACATCAGCAGAGGGCTAATCAGAGGAATTGTTAGCAATGTTTCGAGCAGCACCCCATGATGGTTCAGGAATGTACAAAGGTGTGGAATTAGGGACTGCATTTATTTCCTGATTCCTAAGAGATGAAATTTTCAGACTACTGAAAGGACAATAGTGAGGCAAAAAGACCTTCAGAAAAAGAAACATAACTGTGTTAAAAATCAACACATTTTCTTTGCTATTTGCTCCCTCCACAACATTTTAGCCTTGCCATTTTCTTTTCTTTTTGTTTAGATTTTCTATATTCCCATTTGGTTTTGATTGCATTGCAACCCCTAGATTAGTCATAAGTCTTTTGCATTAAGTGCCATTTTAGTTTTGTCACTGCATCTCAGTCAATTATATTGGGAATGTGCTGAATTTGCACTATAAACATCAAACTTTTGATAAGTGTCCAGATAGTCACTAACTCTGCACCCCAACATCATCCCTGAAAATAGTGGAGCACTTGATTAGATGGACCTCCGCTTATTAAATGGACTCACTGTCTACTCTTGAGATAACTATGTACGATGAAAAACAAAGCACCTATATAAATCTCACAGACAGCATGCCATTACGTTTATATAGAAAGATACACTCCTGCCATATCAATCTGTTATGGGATCTTTAAATCAAAGGAAACTTGCATAATACAAAGGTTCTGAAAAGTTAATGTTAGAGACTGAATTAAAAAGAAGCAATTCAGAAAATATTTCTCAGAACAATAAATTAAGGATATTATAAGAGCTGCCACATAGCCCAGTTTTGTTATGATAATCAGGTTGATCGATCTAGCATGGTAGGAACTATGGTCTTATGTTTAACTACTATCATTTGATAGGTTAAACATCTTGCAATTATCTCTTCTCTTTTGCTACCAATGCTTGGGAACATTTCAGTTCTCCCTTGAAAGCAAGTGATATTGTTTAATTCATTCGTTCCATTAGGATGACTATAAACCACAGCCAAGAATGCTGTTACCTATTTGTTTATAGATTACCTGCTCCAAATTGTCAGTAGTATTTCAACTGATGTTATAATGCACTCTCACACACATCAACAACTAAGATGCTATCATGTGGCTTCGAGTCAGCTTGATGCAAGAAATGCGAGTAACTCGATAAAACGGAGTACTTTTCATATGATTAATGAGCAATATGTTACAGCTGGCAAGAACTCAGGGACATCCCCTCTCTGGCATTTTACTGGTGTAGGGAGATGCAGTCACTGGAAGGCACCTTTCCACCTCCTGATCACAGGGGCTTGCCTGCCTAGTCCTCATATTATTAAACAAATAAGCCTCCCTCATTTTGAGGTGTCTTGGAATTTAGGTGCCCTCTCATTCTTCCTGCCACCCATCATGAGGCCACCTATAATGACAATGTTGTTGAAATTGCTGTGATGCCAGTCTTTAACTGTATGGCATCTTGACAGCATTCTACTTAGTCACCAGCAGTAAAAATGAATATATCTCGTACAGTATTTTATATTCATTCATGGGGTGTGGGCACCATTGACAAAGCCAGCATTTACTGCCTCAAATTGCCCAAATAAGAGTCAACCGCGTTGCTGTAGGTCTGGAGCCACATGTAGGCCAAACCAGGTAAGAATGGCAGTTGCATTACAATAAGGGCATCACTGAACCTGCTGGGTTTTTTTTGGACAGTCGACAATAGTTACATTAGACTCCTAATTCCAGATTTAAAAACAAATATTGAATTCAAATTCCACTATTGTCATGGTGGGGTTTGAACCTGGGCCACAGAAATATTATCTGGATTTCTAGGTTAATAATCTAGCAATAATGCCACTAGGCCACCCCTCCCCAGATCCTACTGTCTGCTGGCTTGGGCTTGGGTTCCATTTTTGGTGCTGACAATAGGAGAAAATTTCAACTATAATTTCTAGCAGTTGCAGGGTCTAGAATGGTAGATCATAAAGAGAATGTCTAAATTTCTTACATTTAACCGTGAAGTTTAGACGGAAATATAGACAAAAAAATCTTCATAAAGAGAGCTGTCAGTCTATAGAATTCACTTCTAGAGTTGGTAGTTGGGGTAGATTCACTTATAGCATGCAAACTTAGATTGGATCTTCCAGTGAGGTAAAGTTGGATAAAGTGTTAAGGAAATAGTTTAGGTTTACAAACATGAATAGAACAATTTGCATTTGTGGATGGTTGCTCTGAATGCCACTTTGGTAGGGAAGCTTTGAGAAATAGGTATTTGAGATATAATGAGTCGTCACAAGAAAAAAATTTGAGTTGCTTAGGAAGAGCTAGCATGGTTTTCTGATGGAGACATTATATTTGACCACTGTTCTGAGTTTTCTGAAGTGGTACAAAAAAGTTCAATGAGGTCAATGCTGTTGCTGTGGTGCACATGAACTTTCAAACAGAATTACATTCAGTGCCACACATCTGACCTGTGAGAAATGCTATTGCTCATGGAATAAAAGGGGCAGCAGCAACATTGATACAAAACGTGCTGAGTTTTAGGAAGCAAAGTTTTTTTTTTGCACTGGAGTAAGGTTTAGAGTGGAATTCTCTTTTGCTTCCTCATATATATTAATAATCCAGAGTTTGATGTGCAAGGGACAATTTCAAAGTTTGTACAGCAAATGTGAAAACATTGTTAACTGAGAGGAGGACAGTACAGAACTCCTAAAGGACATAGACTATTAGGCAGAAAGGTGACAGATGAAGTTCAATGTAGAGAACTGTGGCACAATGCGTTTTGGTAGGAAGCATCATGGATAGATAGGAAGTGCAGGAGCAGAGGGAGCTGGATGCATGTGTGCATAGATCACTGAAGGTACCAGGACAGGTGTAGAGAGCATTTAATAAAACATTCACTAAACATTAAGTTACAACCCTGGCCTTAATTGCTACAGGCATAGATTACAACAGCAAAGAAATTATGTTGAACTTATACCAGACAATGTTTAGACCTCATAGGGAGTATTGCATAAATATTTAGGTGCCACACTTTAGCAATGTTGTTAACATATTGGGGACATTGCGGAAGGGATTTACAAAAATGGTTCCAGGGATGAGAAACTTCAGTTATGAGGTCAGTGTGAAAGAGCTGAGACTTTTATTCTTGGAAGCAGAATGATAAGAGAATTTTCAAAATTGTAAAAGAGCTGGGTAGATAGGGAGAAACTATTCCTGGTTGTTAAAAGGTCAGAAACAAGAGGACACAGATTTAAAGTGACTTGCAAATGTTATGTGTGAAAGAACCTTTTCAAATAATCTGTGGTTTAGATCTAGATTGCACTGTCTGGAAGTGTGGTAGAGACACAGTCAATTGGAGCAGTCAAGAGGGCATGGATGATCATTTTAATAGAAATAATATGCAAGGATAATGTTAGAAAAGTGAATGGTGCTCTGTCACATTGCTCATTTGACAGCCAGTACAGATTCAATGGGCTGAATGGCTTCATTCTGATTCTGCAAAGTTTCTGTGTTGCACATTCTATGGGGCTGCTTTTTAATCAGGTCGATGAGTTTTAAAATCTCATTCTATGTATTTTTTACTTGGAGCCACATTCTAATGGCCTCAAAGTAGTTTGATGCCCTGCAAAACAAAAAATCTCTGATGTATAAATGTCATTTTCATGAAACTCTACCACAATACAACAGCAAGGAAAATGAAGCATAGATTCCTCCAGTTCACAAAATGCAATTTTCACAACCACTGGAGTTTGGGATGTTTATTTCTGAGCCAGCTTTCCTATTTGTTGCATCAACGACTTGATAGTTTCAGCTTAATTTCACATGGCGATTATACTGGGGGTGGTGGGGGGGCAGGGGGGATTGGTGGGGGATGAACACAAGTTTTCACCAAAAGTCTGACTTCATGAAAATATGATCCTTTTATATTACACCAAACTAAATCCACTTTATTTCCCTCCACCATCCTCACTTGTGTAAAATTACCCATGCTGCAAACTCCATGGTCAGAAATATTTGCTTCAGTCTATGCAAGTGGAAAGGACAAAGGTACACCAAATAATTATGCATACTGATATCAATGGCAATATAAGTATTCATTATAATAAGCAATAACTAATTAGAAGCTCACTGTGACCTTCTCTGCTAGGAGAAGCTGTATATCACTGGATAGAAGGCTACTTCAACCTGCAGCTGTTAAGAGTCACACCTCATTTATCTGAGACTCCAGCATTTGAGATAGTCTACACTGATCTTTTTTGCTTCTCCACAATTTCGCTTTCTTTTGCAGTAAATGGTTCCAGATACTTCCTTTATCAGTTCTTTTGTAACATTGTTTGCTTTCTCCGATTTCCTAATCCATAAAGCGTGCTGGCAAATAAACCTCTCTATACCCGTAGCATAACTCTGCCAGAGGGTTCTGGGAAATTTGCTATTCATGTGTGTAAACAGCCAGATGCAACCTTTCAGAGAATAGTATGTTCCATCTTCCTAGAGGTCCAGATATTACATGGTGCAATTAAGGGGAAAAAAAATTAAGAAGCCCTTTCAGTACAATACCAATATTAGCCATCATTAAATGTAGACCTTCCACAGTTCCCAAGTACAACCATCTTAAGGAAAGCTTCAACTGAGCAAGTTCAGGTTTTTTGTTTTTCCAGGATTTGGCTCTTTGACATGTCAACATTTTACAACAACCTCTCAATGTACGTTAGATTTAAAAATGTGGAGAGAATTACAAATATAGCTTTAAAAATATTAAGGGATAAAATTCTTGCCTTTATTTAATTTACTTAAAATGGTGTAAAATTAGCGAAAGCAGTAATTTCACACGGCATGCGTAAATCCTGTTTTCTGGAGACTAAGTGTGAAGAGAAGTTAAAAAACTATCTGCTTCTGCTCAGGGGTGGGTCTCACATTATTGTGTTCTTCTCAGTTTATTACATATGCACTCATGGATAAAACCTGACAGATGGAGTATAATGTGAGGAAGTGTAAGGTTAGACACGTTAGAAGGAAGAAGTGCTGAATATTATTTAAATGGAGAAAGATTGCAGAATGTTATGGTAGAGAGGGATTTGGAACTCCTTATCCAAGAATCACAAAAAGCTAACATCCAAGTTCAGTAGATAATAGGGAAGACAAATAGAAATTCGGGCTGTATTTCAGATAGCTAGAGTATAAAAGTACAGAAGTTTTGCCAAACCTATACAAGACACTCACCTGCTCACTCAACTGTGAGCAGTTTGGGCCCCATAAGGAAAACCATACTGACATTGGAGGCATTCCAGAGAAGGTTCACTCGGCCGATACCAGGTATGGAGGAAATGTCTTACGAGGAGAGGCTGAGTAGATTGAGCTTTTATTGGATTATGAAAGAATGGGAGGTGACATTATTAAAAAAAAAACAAGATGTTTAGGAGAATTGATAAGGTAGATGCTGAGCGGTTGTTTGCCCTTGTGGGAGAGTCTAGGATCTGAGAGCACAGTCTCAGAATAAGAGCTTACACATTTAAGACAGAGATGAGGAGGAATTTCTTCTCTCAGAGGGGGTGAATCTGTGTAATTCTTTAATGCAGAGAGCCGTCGAGGTTGGATCATTAAGTATAGTCAGGGCTTAGATGTAGAGAGTTTGAATCTGTAAGGGAATTGGGGTTTAGGGGAAAAGGCAGGAGAGTGGAGTTGAGCATTATTAGATCAACCAAGATGTCTTTGAATGCCGCAGAGGAATTTATGCGCTGAATGGCTGACATCTACTCCCACATTTTACCATCTTTCCCTGAGCTTTCCAAACTTCAACCTTTCTCTTTATAGTGTTATGGAAATGTGGGTGTACTGTACCTTTAAGAGAGTTAAAAGCTTGCAGTGACTGCATCAAGTATTCTCAATAAGGTACAATGTAACATGAGGTCCAGCTACTGGGGTAGCTAGGGTAGCTGGTTGCATGGAGATAAAAACAGATTCAAATTAGGCCAATCAGTTTAAATTATACTCCCCAAAATTACCAATATCCAATCAAGTTTGAATTGAGTATATTGACAATCTTAAAAGCCAGTGACACAACCTGATGCTTTAGGGGTATAAGACTGGGGGAAAATCGAGCAGTTGGGAGCCAGCATGTACAGACTGCCTGAAAAATAGCTCTCTAAAAGGTACTTTATTGATCAATAACCTGTGAAAGAGAATCCCCAAGAAGAAGAAAAAGACCAGAGTACAGAAAAGAATCAAATGTTGCCTGATTTGAAAATAAGAAGTTTTGTTTTGTAAATCTTAATCGTGGGTTTTATTGGACAAGTATTGTAGGAGGTAAAAGATAGGTTAGCGGAAGGAGTTGTAAGCAGTTGTTAGTTAATCATTCTCTGTTATACTTTAAGAAATAAAGTTGTTAATTTTTACTTTAAGCAGTTCTTGGCCTCTCTAATTTTCACAGATTACTGCATGGGATAACTCGTTTTTGTATAGCTGTTTTAAATTGAGCAGGAGAGTTTACCTTGTGTTGTAACAATAATGACTTGGGTCTGTGAACCTTTCTGCATAGCTGCTGGTCGGTTAACACCTACCCAATTCCCACCACCAGTCTCAGTCAATCTTAGGTGCTCTGCTTCTCTGAATGAAATGAATGACAGGTCATAATTAGAACGTTAGTGTTAGGAGTTGATAGAGTTTATTTGCCTTGATTTTACTCTGAGTGCTTCTCTTCAGGCAATAGTATTTTACAGTTTCTGTTTCAATTCACTTCAATGCCTGTACAAAAACACATAATCAGATTTCAAACCCCTTTCATTGTATTACACATTCTGAGGCCTTCATATGTGATAAAATTTAGGAGAGAGACACTGGTGTTAAATCTTTCCTTCAATTCATTCATCCTTTAACCTTCCCCATCTACACTTCTTATTTTATATTCATTCATGAGATGTGGGTTCCATGTTGCAAAGGTGGTGGCGAGCTAATTACTTGAACCACTGCATTGCATATGGTAGAGACGTAAGGAATGGACAGTCTCATTTTCCATCTTTACCCTCGGATAAAAATGTGGTTTGGAGCTCATGATATCACTACTATTAAAATCTAAATAAAGTACTAGCTTTTATATAAAACACTGTTCATGTGCTCAGGGCATTCCAAAGTGCTTCAAAGTTAATGACCTATGTTTGAAGTTTAGTGTCTGTTTACTGCAAGTAAAACAGCAACCAATTTGTGCAATGAGGAAAATGATCAATTTGTATTGATAGAGAGATGAACACTGTCAAAGATGTCAGGAGAAGCCCCCAATCTTCTTCACATAATATCATAGCATTCTTTATAAAACAGCCATGAGGGAAGGCTTAGCTTCAATTGAAAGTGTTATTGAAAAGGCAACAGGCTGGACATGGTGGGACAGGCGACGTGCCCTCCCAACTGATAGGTCAATCAGAAACTTACTAACTAAGACAGTACAACCAGCAAGCATAGCTTGTGACACACCACAAGGCAGCATGGTTGCTCAATGGTTAGCACTGCTGTCTTACAGCACTGGGGACCTGGGTACAATTCCACCCTTTGGCAACTTTCTGTGTTGAGTTTTGCAAGTTCTCCCCATGTTTGCGTGGGTTTCTGCTGGGTGCTCCAGTTTTGTCCCACAGTCCAAAGATGTGCAGTTTAGGTAGATAGGCCATGCTAAATTGCCCATTGTGTGTAAGTTAGGTGAATTAGCCATGGTAAATGTGGGGTTATGAGGATAGGGTGGGGGCTGGGTCTGGGTTGTACCCCCTTTTGGAAGGTCAGTGAAGATTTCATGAGCTGAATAGCCTCTTTCTGCAGTATAGGAAATCTATGATTCTATGTTGTGGATAGCCACAGCAAGGGAAAACTGGGACTTCCGCAGTTCACAGGGGAGAAGGTTTTGCCCCAGGGAGCTGCCTGTCAAACTTTGGTTGGCAACCACAACACTGCCACAAGTTCAGTCACGTAACTCTTACTGAAGCCAGGCTCATCATGAAAACTGCCATGACCTCTGGAGTGAGGCAAATGTAGAGCACTGGGTGAGGAAGGTGTAGCATTCTTAGGGAAGATGGGGGTTGTGGTTTTGGAGAGTGCAAGGTAGGAAGGGAGGGAGCACAAAGGGCATCCCCTTTAAGACAAGATCCCACTTCCTTCCCTTGCTTTTTAAATTAATCTTTTTGCATAAAAAGATCAACATATGAACTTATGAAGAAGGAACAAGAGAACATCACTCAGCCATTTGACCCCATTGTCATTCTCCCACCAGCAATTTTGATTCTTGTCATTCATGACATCTGTCCAAATGGATTTGACCTCCTGATCTTTTGGCCAATATCCATTCATTTTACTATCCTTATGTCAACAGTAATAATCAGAATTACCCTTTGTTTCCGTTCTGCCTGAATTCTCAAACAGTTGTCAGCTCTGAAACCTTGGTCACTTTCCTAATCTTGGTCACTTTGCAACAATATCTCCATAACAGGAATTATACCTAACCTATCTATATCTGCTGACATCACTTGTTCATCTATCTTGTTATGAATGATTTGCACAACCCAGATAAGGAACCTAAAATATTTTTTAACCATTATTGCTCACACCAACCTTATTATTGATATACTATTAGTTACATTCCCTTCCTGACCGATTCTGCTTTACTCAAATCACTATTATTTTGAATTTTCTCGACAGGTTCCAAATCACTCATTCCCTCTCTTTTAATTTAAATTCAGTACCACAGTGTAAGAGGGACACAGACTTTAGCTGAGAAGTCCAATATATTGAAACCATTTCTTCTAACAGTCACATGTCTAACTCATTAATCTATTTGACCTTGAGATGACCATATACCCAGAGAGTGGTGGGGGCATGGAATGCGCTGCCCGAGGGAGTGGTAGAGTCAGATTCATTGGCGACCTTTAAGCGGCATTTGGATAGGTACATGGATGGGTGCTTAATCTAGGATAGAAGTTCGGCACAACATCGTGGGCTGAAGGGCCTGTTCTGTGCTGTATTGTTCTAAATATACCAACTAACTCATAGCTAAGGTTAAAATCTATTCTTCCTTTTAATTTGTATCTTAGCCTGTCAAATACTCTCAACGAAACCTCATTACTCGTTCCACCACTGTCAAGAGCCAATGCTTCTCCATCTTTGCATTGTGGATTCCGCATACACAAACCACTGTGTCTGACCATTGACCAACTCTAAATATTAAATAATTAATGGGTGTGAAAGCCACCTGGAATACCCCTAACTCATGCATACCCTATAGTATTTGCAGATCAGACTCCAACTCTGATTCAAAGTTGCTTGAGTTGCAGATATGGATGTCTGTGACTGCAATCCCCAAGTCCTACAGGCTGTTGTTACTATGCATCACCCATCCTAAATCGATTTATTTAATTAGTTTAGTACAGTAATAGCAAAATACTGTTTCCCAGCTTAAAGGTGAAAGAGAAACACTTCCTAACTATTGGAGAGGAAGAAAATAAGGAAAAGGAACATCTTCCCTCTGTTCAAAGTATTTGACTTTTGTTCTCTATTTACTCATCTTCCAGTCACTCTGTACTCTCACAAAGATCCAACACGGACCTGGAAAAGACAGGTCATGCTTGCTCAATGTGATTAAATATTTTGATGAGGAAGCTGAAATGGTGGTAGTCAGTATGGGAGATCTATGCATGATATTTATATGAATTTCCAAACGGCATTTAAAGTGTCTCATATGAGACTGACAGCTAAAATTTGAAGGTCATGGAATTGAGGGCTGGTTTGGGATGAGGGAGGACAATGGGCAGCTACTCGACTTGACAAGATGTCACCAATGATTTGGCGCCTCAACTATTCATTGTTTTTATGAATGACTTAGATGATCAACAGCCAAATATCTAAGTTTGGCAAATGACATTGATAGACAGTATTACAATTGATATTAAAATACAGGGATATCAATAGACGAAGAAAATAGATAGAACTGTGATACGTGTATTTCAACATGGGCAAATGTCACTCAAACTGGATATAAAAAGGATTGATATATGTACTTTTCCAATGATGAAAAATTATGGACAATTATAGCTCAAACAGGTTGAAGGGTCCAGTTAGATAGATCATTAATATGTATTAATGGCACCTGGACTCACAGCAATATATTACAAGTAGAGAGCACACAATTAGGTTGCATTACCTAGAATTAAGAAGTTGAAGGGATAATTTCATTACTGTAAAATTTTCTAGATATTAAGCAGAACTGTGAGGGTAGGTAGAAAGAAACTATTTACATTAGGGAATCCAGGATTAGGGATTATATCTTAAACATTTGAGCCAAGTTTTTCAGGTGTGTGTCACAAAGGACTTCTACAGAAAGGGTTGGTGGAGTTTGCAGTACTCCTATGATGCTAGATCAATTATTCAATTTGAATCTGAGCTTGATAGATTTCTATCAACTGAAAACAATAAGAGTTATTGGGCAAAGTTGAGGTTGCAGAATTGGGTCATATATCAGTCGTGGTCTCAATGAATGATAACTCAGGCTCAAGGGATCATATGACTGGCTCCTTTTCCTAAATTCTTTATGGAAAGCTACAGATTTAATTTGTCGACATTTACAACATCAAAAAAGGACTTTTGTAATATCTATCAAGTGATGGCTTAGAAAATAAACAAATTAAGTTGTTGGGCAGTTGTGTTTAGTGGAATACTAACTTTAATTACAAAAATCAAATAAAGTCAAATCTAAATATCAATAAAATTAAAATTCTCATCAGGGCTTTACAAAATATCTGAAAAGGAGATTACATTTCTACAGCAAGTGCAAGAAATATTTAAAGGTTTGGCATAATTAGGCACCTTCATCTATAATGAATAAAATTGTGCACTTTTAATATAAAATACAATACAAGAAACACAGCAGAAAAAAAAAGTGTGTATCTAATGGTCAGAAGTTCTGGTGATTCAACTATAACTGATATATTTTGTCCAGTTCTACATAACATAACAATAAATATTGTGAACAATCTTTACCACGTTATCAATAATTATATCCACTGAAGATTCCTCTACCCAGCAATTCTACATAACAAAGTCAAGCATAAACTCTGGCTTTGCCTATGGGAAAAATGTAAACTTGCTCCCTTTGTTCCTGACTGCCCAATCTGGTTAACCAAACCACTTGCCTCCATTCAGTTAATGGGAGGGCACTGCCCAGATTCCATGCCCTAACTCTAGCCACAAAATCACTGATACTGATTTCTGTTCCCACTCCAACATCTTTAACTCTCATGGCCCTCAAAGATTTACTTTCCCCCATCACTTCTCATGTTTGTGTAGTCCTTGGGTATATCATTCCAAAAATACAGCCTAGGTTACCACAGTTACTCCAACCTTACTTTAACACCACCAAATCTTGAACCTTCATGATCTTTTAAATTACCAGACAGCTATCCAATAGTAAATCCAGGGTGAGCAGAAATTTCCTTCCATTAAATCTAGTGGAGTCTGGAGCCTTTGTCTATGATCCTCACAACAACTTCCATTACTGAGCTACCCTGACAATGCCCTGACAATGATTTAAGGTAGATTCAAAATACTGCAACCTTGATACTTTATTGACCACATAAATTTGCAAATTTCAATGAGGTTAGTCCACATTTTCTGAAAGTCTAGAGTATACAGTCTCCTAAATTTCTCCACATAAGACAATCCTGCCATCTGAGGGAAAAATCAGGTGAACCTTCTCCATGACAAGTATATCCCTTATTAGATCAGGGAACCAAAGCTGTATGCCATAGTTGGTGAGTTTTCATCAACTCTCTAAAAGACAGCAAGACATCTTGATTCCTGTAATCAAATCCCCCTATCATAAAGACCATTAGACCATGTGCCTGCCTAACTGCTTGCCGCACCCACAAATTAACTTTGCGTCACTCAAGAATGATGACACCCAACTCCCATCAAATACCTGCACTTCCCAATATCTCACCACTTCATAAATATTCTACCTTTCTGTTCTTTTTACAAAGTCGAATAACTTAATACTTTGCCACAAGTTAAATCCCAAGAATGTAATGCTCCTCTATTCCGTAAAGCACAAATGTATAAAATCCCAAATAGATAAAGAAAATAAGAAATTTGTTTGACTGACTGCCATTCAAGGCAAAAACAATTTACATCATGTTTTGTCATTAACAGAAAATAATCCTGTTTATGGCAACACACTTCAACAGATAGCAGAGAAAATAAAGGATTTCCACTACTATGTGACTTTGATTATGCTGCTTCCAACCCCCCAAATAAATACACACAATCACAATTGAGACAGACAAAAAAAAACAGATGATTTGTCATAGATTTGTAAGTAGAAAGGAAAATAAACAGGGAAAATAAAATTTTGTGGAGTAGAAGTCCAAATTGAAAGATTGACTTAAATTTTCTCACAATTTGTTTGGATTTCAGTGAAAACCTCACATTGTTGACTATAAAATAATGGACATTCTTCACTTTGCTGACTCTTTTAATTGATCAAGGTCTTTTCATGTTAGAACAATTTCATTTAAGTTTCCTTGGTTTTTCTATTTTTTCACCACACAGAAGGCTAGGGAAAGGAGAGAGAGGTGTTCAATTCACAGGCTTTGGATGTTCTGCCCTGCACTTACAGTTTTGTAACAAATTGCAGATCGATCAATCTGAGAGACACTCTTTCCTTAACCTAAAAGTCTCTTTGTGCCACCCTGTCTTAAAGTACCCCCTCTCTGCTCCAAAAAGCAATACTCTCTTACATACCAAAAAATTGCCATTACTTGATTTAACCATCTGCTAATTCTTTTTAAAATGTCCAGTTTTTACTATATTTTTAACATTCTCACAATTTCCCTAATGATGACATCAAACTCACAAGTCTATGGTCTTCCATTCTTCTTCTTCCTTGGTTAAACACTGGGATTGGCTAATTTCCAGTCAGCTAAAACCCTTCCACAATCTATAGCTCTTTATCAGATAACCAGCACTGCATCAATTATTTCTTTCACTGCCGACTTCAACACTTTGGATTGAAGTTGATTTGTCCAGCAGATACATCAACCTTAAATAGAGTTAATTTTTAAGTGCTCCCATTTTACTAATATTAATTTCTTTTATTTCTTTGGTTTCGTAGGTGCCTTTATTGCCAAGTAATCCTGGGATATTTTCTGTTTGTAAAGCCAGATGCACAGTAACCTTTTCATTTCACCACCATTTCCCTGCTCTCCACTTTAAATTCTCCTATCCTCCACAGTAATGGACTCACAATTGTCTGAGCCAAACGTTTCCCTTTTATAGATCTCAAAGAAGCTTTTATAGTTCACCTTTGTTTCTTAAGAGTTTTCATTCATATTCCCTTTTCCTTTTCTTCATCAACTTATTGGTCCTCCTGTGCAGTGTTCTAAATTGCTCCAAAATTACAGACTTACTAGCATCTTTGTAAGCCAGTTCCTTTTATCTAGTGTAGTTTTTAAATTATTTTGTTAATCATAGTTGGCTTATTTTTCATGATGGATGTTTGTGTCTTTGAAGAGTATTGTAGACCATGAGGCACTTCTTTAAATACTAGCAACTGCCTGTCTCACCATTAAAATGTTTAATTTCGCTTCCCAATTTATCACAGCCAACTTACCCCTCAGACCATCAGAATTTCCTATCCAGAGTTTAAGACCCTAGTTTCAGAATGAACCATGTGGCATTCAAATCTAATAGATAATTTTGCATTACCACTCCATATTATGGCCATGATGAATACCCTCCAATATGTTGTGATACTTCACATCATTCAAAATGGGATAGATTTCCAATAGATGTGGAAGAACTCAGAACTGGACATCCATGATGCACTGTAGGCTATCAGCAGCCAAATTGTGTTAAATCAAAATCTGTGGGCCAGTATATTATCCACTCTACCACTACCTTTACCAATCCTGGTTCAATTAAGAGCAAGAATGGTGTTGCACAAGCATGACCAGGCATACCTAAAAATGAGGCAGCCACCTGGTGGATCTGCAATACAGGACCACTTGTGACATCAAACAGAGAACAAGCAAGTGAGAGCCAATGCTAAGTGATTCCACAATCAACCAATCAGATCTAAGCTCTGCAGTGCTACCATATACAGCCAGGAATATGGATGGAGAAAGTGAGGACTGCAGGTGCTGGAGATCAGAGTTAAAACATGTGGCACTGGAAAAGCCCAGCAGGTCAGGCAGCATCCGAGGAGCAGAAGAATTGACGTTTCGGGCATAAGCCCTTCATCAGGAATGTACCTGATTCCTGATGAAGGGCTTATGCCCGAAAAGTCAATTCTCCTGCTCCTCAGATGCTGCCTGACCTGCTGCGCTTTTCCAGCACCACACTTTTCAATCATGAATAGTGATGGTCAATTAAACAACTGACAGGAGAGGAGGTTCCACAAATATCCCCGTCCTCAATGACGGGAAAACCCAATACATCAATGCAAAAGACAAGGCTGAAGCATTTGCAACAATCTTCAGTGAGAGAACCATTGGATGACTCATCAAGGCCTCCACTGAGGTCACCTGCATGACAGCTACTAAGTTCAATAAATACAATTCAATCTGTTATCAAGAAACAGCTGAAGACATGAGAGACTGAAAGAGGGATGGGACCTGATAAGCTTCTGAAAATAGCACTGTGATCTAAAACTACCTATGTCTCGAGACATGGTATTATTGTAGTATATCCAGCAATGTGGAGAATTGCCCAGGTATGGCCTGAGCACAAAAAAGCAGGACAAATCTAAGCCTGCCAATTCCACCACATAAGTCTACTCTGGATCACCACTAAAGTGATAGAAAATGGAATCAACAGAGCTATCAAGCAATACATGCTCACAAACAATGTACTCAGTGACACTCTGTTTGCTTTCACCAGGCCCATTCAGGCAAACGTAGGCAAGAAAGCTGAAGACCAGCAGTGAGGTGAAAGTGACTGCCTTTGCCATCAAAGCAGCGTTTAACAAGAAAGACATCAAGGATTCCTCGCAAAATTGGAGTCAATGAGAAACAGGTGGATACATCTCTACTGTTTGGAGTCACATCAAGCAGAAAGGAAGACTGTTGTAGCTGTTGAATGTGAATTATCTCAGCCCAAGAAGATCACTGTCGACCTTCCACAGGGTACTATCCCAGGCCCGACCATCTTCAGTTGTTTCATCCATGTAATCTGTTCACCACCATTGGGTCAGAGGTAGGGATGTTCAATGATGTTTGCACAATATTTAGCACCATTCATAACTCCTCAGATCTTGAATCAGACTGTGCCCATTTGGATCAAGTCCTAGACAACATCCAGGCCTGGGCTGATGGCTGGCAAACAATATTCACACCACATAAATGTCAATGTCTATCACAATGGAGTGAATTTAACCATTTCCCTTTGGTGTTCAATAGCATCATCATTGTTGAATCCTCTACTGTTAGCATCCTGGTGCTTACCATTGACCAGAAACCAAACTGGACGAGCCATTCAAATACTTTTGCTGCAAAAATAGGTCAGTGGGTAGGAATCTTGCAGTGATTAACTCCCCTCCTACCTCCCTAGTACCTGTTCACCATCAATAAGAAATAAGTCAGTGTGACGGAATACTCGCTACTTGCTTCAACAGCACTTAAGTATCTCAATGCCATTCAGGACAAAATAGCCCACTTGATTGGCAAACCATCCCACAACCTTCAGCATTCACTCCATTCGCCTTAGTGCAAAGAGACAGCAGTGTGTACATATCTATAAGATCCACTGTAGCAACTTACCAAGGCTTCTTGACAGCACTTTTATCACATACAGGGACTACAAATGCATGGGAACACCATCATCTCCAGGTGAAAGTCGAAGGCAAATATTATCCTGACTTGGAAGTATGTTGTCATTCCCCCACTATTGCTAAGTCAAATATCCTGGAACTTTCTTCCAACAGCACTGCTGGCATACCTGCCCCCACAAGGAGTGCAGTGGTTCAAGAAGGCAGCTCACTGTCACCTGGCCTCGCCAGCAATATCCACAGCCCATGAACCATTAATAAAGAAACTTAATCAAGACTAATCACCTCCAGATCATGCCTGACACATGCCCTGCCTCACAATATGCGCTGCTTAAACCCTCATCCAGGCCTTTATTAATTGATCTTGATTTGACTATTTAATGACAGGATGACCTTCCTCGTTTTACCCTTTCTAAACCGGAGGTCATCTAAAACTCTGCTGCCCATGACCCAACTAGTACTAAGTCCAATTCACCCATGCCCCAAATGGCCACAGACCTAAATTAGTTTCTCATTAAGCAATGCATTAATTTCAAAACTGTCCTCTAAATTTCCATGTTCTTGCATCGCCTCGTCCTATTTGCTCTAAAGAAGGTACTCACCTATAGAATGAATGGGCACAACGTATGTGTTATCAGACTCAGACTTTAATATTCCCCAAAACAGATGACCTTTCCCAGGACTCTTCAGAAACTGGTGAGGTGGTAAATGATCTGATCACATCTGCAAGCGGTTAGCAATTTAGTCTTGTCGGGCAGACACACTTATGAAGTAGCATCAGTGTGTCAAAGCAATTAGAAAAGTGAATGAAATGCTGGCATATAAATTTTGAGGAGTAAAGTGCTAATATATGGAACTGATAAGGCTTCCCAATAATTAGTCATGGCATGCCATCAATACAATGTTAACTTTGTGCAACAGAGTGTGTGCAAAAAAAAGTTTGCTTCCATACATACAGGAGGTGAGTTATGAAGAAAGGAATAGGAAGCTCAAGCTTAACATAAAGCCAGTGAGAGATTTCAAATCTGGTTGTAATTTATGGGTTAGCTTCTGTTCTGGCAATGACGGTTTGATAGAACAAACAAAAGAATTCCAAGCTTGGGTGTCAATTTCTGTGGCTGTCGCCAAGCTCAAGAATGAATTTTACAACTGAAAGAAAATTAGGTTATAACATCAAATAAGATATTGAGAAATGACATGCATGTCAAAATTGTAAACTTATGAACTAAAATGTTCCTGAATAAAATTTTGATTGGTTCATTTATTGACTGATGTCTCTTATAATAGGGTGGATATTGTAGTCCACTACTCACACTTTAAAAATAAATTTGAGAAAGAACAGCATTTCTTGCAGATAAAAACAGCAGCCATGCCTTTAGGATTATACATGAATAGGATGTGTCTGCCCAACAGATCTGAAATATAAAATGCCTGATCCAAATCTTTAAGATTCTTGCAAAATGGTTCTTCTTGGGAGAAGTTGCTGCTGAAAGAAATGGTGACAAATGTAGGAGACTCACATCAACACCCATCATCAAAATGCTTCCATGCCTGGATTTCTCATGCATTGTAAATTATGACTGAATCAAGTATTAAGAATTGTGTCAAGAAAGTTGCCCTCAATGTCATCAGTGATGACCATCCTGTTCATATGTCTGGAAGAGATAGATGAATGTAGGTTCAGATGATACACAACATGCCAGTTGACAATGACAGTTACAGCAATCATGATTACATTGTTCAGCATGCAGAAATGCCTTGCTCTAGAGACCAAAATGAACAGAAAGTAGTGCAGTTTCACAACAAGAAAGCACTAAGGAACAGACAGAAGGATGTCAGTGCAAAAAAGACAAGAACATGCTCAAGTCATCTGAAAACTGTACAATCTGAAAGAGCAGCAAGACTCATAGATTGCCACATTTTCACCATGCAGACCAAATATCCCCATCAGCAATAACAGAAATCATGCCTTTCAGAATGAAGGTTCACAGTATTCATTGTTAATGTGCAATAATTGACTTGCATGTTTCTTTTATGACAAGAGTGACTACACTTTAAAAATTATTTAATTGGTTTTAAAACACTGTTAGGTCATAAAGTATAAAAATATGTATTTTCTTTAAAAACATCACAGAATTGTAATATGTACAAAAATAATATTGTTATAGAAGGCAGAAAGGCATCTCATTCATTCCTGTTTCAAGTTCCAGAAGGAACATTGTGATGGCTGATATTAAAAGAATACTATCAGCCTTCAGCTTTAACACATGGAGCCATAGTGCACATCATTGATTTAAAAGCAAATTTATTATGCCACAAAAACTTTACTTGACTGTAATGAAGAAGGAACTGAAACAATGAATCGAGATGCAAAAGAATACAATTTGCTTTGAACTGGAAAGGATTTGATTCAGTGCCTCCTGTAGAATTTTACAAAAAATTAGAATCAGTAGAATTACCTGCAAATTGGCCAGCTGGATAGAAAATTAACTATTTAAAGCAAGTGGCAATGATAAATACATAGATTTCAAGCCAGATACAGCTACAGTTTTTATTAAACTCTAACACGACAGAATTTTTTTTAATGTTTAAAAGGCTAAGTATGGATCTAGTGATTAGCTGAAGGTTTAAGAACAAGAGATGTGTTTAATTATAAAATATATTTGATATGGGACAAGGTAAGTTCTTGAGAAAGGTTTTGGAATTTGTGGAATGGATAGCAAACTACTTAAAACATACAAGGCAGAGAAATGTTGTAACGAATAGTTGGAAATGGTTTTACATGATGACACATTTCATAATATATTTGTCATTTATATTCAGAATTGATGTTAATAATTTGGGAGTGAATTGTAAACACCTCAATATCAAGATACACACATTTCCGAGACTAAGAAAGAGCACAATGCAACACTGGACTGAAACTTTGAGCAAATAACTTAGTTGTTTCCTAATAAAAACTTGACAAATTTGGTTTAGAAAGTTATTATGGAAGGCTGTAAAAAGAGATTTCTATGCAGTGCAAACACCAATACAGATTAGTTGGACCAAATGTCATTTTTCTATGAGCATATTGTATAATATAGATAAAACAAAAATTACTCATATTGGAACAATAAACAAGCAAAACAGTTGGAAGTTTCAACCAGGTCGAGAGATGGAACAATCAAGGTTGACTGCAGAAAATTAGGAAAAGACCATTAGGAAATCTTATGCCAATTATGTCTTTCAAAAACAGCTACATAAATATTTGCTAAATTGAACTACAGGTTGTAAGAGTGAACACAAATACCTTACTCTGAATTTTTGTCTTCTTGTTTTGTAAAATTAATTCTGCTCTCCACCCATTAAAAAATATAAACTGGAATCAAACTCTGAAAGCTTTCAGACAAATATTCCACAATAAATTAATTAGGGACAGCTGCACCCTCTTAACCTGCAAAGCTGTCAATTCAACATGAAATAATGTTGCTTTTATGAAGACAAATTTAAATTATGAACAGATTTTAATCTGAAATTTATATTCTGTGTGTGGGTATTTTGGAACTGTGTGTATCAAATTGTTCCATATTTAAAACTATGCTTGACTTCAAAATGGCAAAGTTCCATGCCATTTCTATCAAACACCAGAATCACTATTGCAGACCTGATTCCCTCCTCCACATGACTGGCAACTGATAGACAGACCTCTCCCATTTGGCACATATTGCTACTGTTTTGCTATATATCCTTGGATTTAGAAATAAAAATTTCATCTACACATTGAGGAGTACGCTTTAGCGTAATAAACACATACATTGATTAGGCTTTAATATTAAATTGGACAAAATCCAGGAGTTTCAATCCCAGACTACCAGTAAACATCAAGAGCACTGCACAATAAAAATGTGATTTGGCTTATTCTGTCACCAAATATCAATAGCATGAACAATACAATGTGTCTCACTTGGCAATAACATCACTGTTATAAAGCTATAAGTCAGCTAACCCAATGATTCTGCTAATGCATAAAACGCAGATTGTTTTAGATGTGTGAGCATGTTTTATTAATTCATGGAATATTTCTAAGTGTAAAGAGTTGTCCTTTTTAGGACAGCGATGAGGAGTAATTTCTTCCCACAGAGATTGGTAAGCCAGTGGAATTCTCTGTCACTGGAAACTGTTGAGGTCAAAACATTGAAAACTTGCAAGGAAGATTTAGTTCTTAGGGCTAACGGGATCAAAGGACATGAGTAGAAAGTAGGAATAGTGTACTGAGTTGGTGATCTGGCCTGATCATGTTGAATGACGGAGCAGGGTCAAATGTCCAAATTTTTATTGGGTTTGAAAACACTGATAACCATAGCTTTCATCACTTCATTGAAGGTTGAGAGTAGAATGAAGGAGAGGTGATAAGGCGGATTGGGTTTGAATTACGTTTTATAGACCGGACATGGGCAAAAGGATCCACACTTGGAATATGTAACAATAAAAAGAATGATGCAATGGTGAAAAGAATATTGCAACAGTGGGCGGCACGGTGGCACAGTGGTTAGCACTGCTGCCTCATAGCACCAGAGACCCGGGTTCAATTCCCGCTTCAGGCGACAGGCTGTGTGGAGTTTGCACATTCTCCCCGTGTCTGCGTGGGTTTCCTCCGGGTGCTCCGGTTTCCTCCCACAGTCCAAAGATGTGCAGGTCAGGTGAATTGGCCATGCTAAATTGCCCGTATTGTTAGGTAAGGGGTAGATGTAGATGTAGATGTAGATGTAGGGGTATGGGTGGGTTGTGCTTCGGCGGGGCGGTGTGGACTTGTTGGGCCGAAGGGCCTGTTTCCACACTGTAAGTAATCTAATCTAATCTAATCATCTCTTATCTAGTTAAGATACTCTTACATGGGCAAGGTAGCAGACCACAGCAGGAAACTTACCTAAGTTTGCATGGTATCTCTTGTCTTTCTCCTGTTTGCTTAGTATATCTGACTGGTTGTTCGACTGTAAGACCAAGTGTACCTGACTGTACGGCGTGGTATCTTCCAGGCCTGAGTGAAGTGGAGATGATGCAGTTGGAAAATCAGGTGCATTGTCATATGGACTGACAGCTGATACCTTTCCTTCTCCAAAGTGAGTAGAATTAGAATTAGATTGTATTGTGACATGTGCTCAAGTACAGGAATACAGCAGTACAGTGAAAAGTGTACAATATTGCCATTCTCAGCACCATCTTAGGTACAAAGGTAACTAGCTACAACATTTTAGGTACAAAGATACCTAGGTACAAAATCTTAGGAACAAAGTAGAAAAGTAAGGAAATAAAGTTTAAAGATTCAACATTGAAGTCCAACTTATTATAAAGCAGAAAAATAAAGAAATAAAGTTAAAAGTTCAACATGACAGTCCTACTTAAGTGCTTAGTCATTCTGGGCTCGCACTCCCCAAAAGGGCTCAACCTACTCTGCTTTGGGAGCATTGATGACCTCCCAGCCTGACGTCCACTTAAGTCCCTTAAGTAGTCAGTTATTGACCAGTTCAGGATCGGTTGAAGACCTTTCCTAATTGGCTACAATTTTCTCAGCTCCTGGCAGGAGAAATAATATGCAGCCCATATGATAGTTCAATCAATATTTGTTGCAATTCATGTCAGTTGAAGGGGTGTGGCCTTGATCTGCACGAGCATTTGGAGAATCGAGGGCAGGGACATGGGGTAGGGGCTACCTGCTTGCTCTTGTTTCCAATCCCCATCTCCCCATAACCCATGACTTGGCAAACCACCCACCCCACCCCAAACTGCACTTATCCCTGGTCACTCCTCCATCCTGGGAGTTTGTGGGTGGGTGTACTGGGAATAGCCATATTCTCCCACATGGCTGAATGTTGGAGCTGTTGGCCCCTGACTGGCTGACATTCTTGATAGCTGGGACATTGTACGCCAAGGCCCAGCTCATGTCCACTTCAGAGCCAGATGTTGGATGCTGCCTGAACTGCTGTGCTCTTCCAGCACCACTAATCCAGTATTTGGTTTTCAGCATCTGCAGTCATTGTTTTTACCTTAAGGCAAAGCAAGCCTTCTTTCTAAAAGTGAATGAGGGTGTATTTGGGCTTTTGCAGGCGGTGCACAAGAATCCACTTAACAAGAAGAATCCACACCGAAAACAAAAATTGCTGGACACCACAACAGGTGCAGAGAGAGAGAACAAGCTAATGTTTTGAGTCTAAAGCTTTCTCTCTTTCCATGGATTCTGCCTGACTCGCTGTGATCTCCAGTATTTTTTGTTTTCAGTACAGATTCCAGCATCTGCAGTAATTCCCTCCTATAAAGAATAATCAGCCCATGGTTTCTGAAGCCTAGCAATGAACAGTCCTATATCTTTAGATGTATATGCTGCATTGTTTGAGTTTTCAATGGAAAATGTCATTAAGTAATTAGAAATAAGAAATGATAAGTTTACCAATAAAGACTATGGCCAATAAATACTACATCTGCATTGTACTGAGTGTATTATTCTGTTCTTGTTTCGGAAGGGAAGAGTATTGAAATACAGACAAACTGCTTCACTCTGTTCATCTATTTGCACGTGATCAATTAGCATTCAGCACATTAAAGTACATTGTTAAAATGGCACTTAACTATATGATTCACCATTTTCTACTGATGTGCTGTTAAAGTACTACATCTGAAGATGAAAATTCCAGCAATTTTTGCACACTACTAAAACTAAAAGATCATAAGAATAAAGTATTATGTTAATCAGGTTCTTTGTTTTGTTAATTTTATTCACTGCAGAGGTATGTGTCATTATGATGGAGGTTGGCAGGATTGCACAGATTTTCAAAATCTTATGCATGAGTGTGCCTTCAGACCAGTAATTTTTAATATATGTTTTGCAACAGGGAAGACATCCTGCTATGCACAGGGACTCAAAGACTGTTGTGTCCAATACAGAAATGTACATTCTGACCTTTCGGTCAATACTTTTAAAAGCTGGACTGAAATAAGGTTTTAAAATGGCTGTAGAGTGTATTCTGTATTTGTGGTCTGTTATTAAAAATCAATGAAAAGCAGTGTGCTGGCAATGCCATCAAACTCAGTTCATCCAGCCAATCAAATTTAGGAATGAGCAGCAAGACATTTGGAGGCAAAAGTATATAACTTATTCCAGATTAAAGTCCACCAATGAACCCATCTCCAAAAGGAAACTACAAGAAACCCCACAGCCTGCTGAGAACCCTACATTTCGCAAGGCCCTCACTTTAAAGCATCAATATAGAATTAGCTTAGCCTTTTACGGGTGGCACGGTGGCACAGTGGTGCCTCACAGTGCCAGAGACCTGGGTTCAGTTCCCGCCTCAGGCAACTGTCTGTGTGGAGTTTGCACATTCTCCCCGTGTCTGCCTGGGTTTCCTTTGGGTGCTCCGGTTTCCTCCCACAGTCCAAAAATGTGCAGGTTAGGTGAATTGGCCATGCTAAATTGTCCGTAGTGTTCAATGAAGTGGTAAATGTAGACAGTTGCCTGAGGCGGGAACTGAACCCGGGTCTCTGGCACTGTGAGGCAGCAGTGCTAACCACTGTGCCACCGTGCCACCCGTAAAAGGCTAAGCTAATTCTATATTGATGCTTTAAAGTGAGGGCCTTGCGAAATGTAGGGTTCTCAGCAGGCTGTGGGGTTTCTTGTAGTTTCCTTTTGGAGATGGGTTCATTGGTGGACTTTAATCTGGAATTTCCTTTGGGTGCTCTTCGGAGGGTCGGTGTGGATTTGTTGGGCTGAAGAGCCTGTTTCCACACTGTAAGTAATCTAATCTTTATACTGATACTTGCACTCATTCGCATGAATACAGTGAAAAGTTTACAAGCTGTCACTTATGACACCATCTTAGGTACAAATGCACCTAGGCACAGAATCTTGGCACGAAGTAGAAAAATAAAGAAAGCAACTTAATAGTTCAACATCACAGTCCGTAAGTGCATGGTCATGCTGGGCTCTCACTCCTCACAAGGGTTTGACTCTACCCCCAGGCCTGCCTCCTCCGGCAGAGGACACACAAATTCAGTCTGTGACACAATCATAATTAGTGATGGATGTTCCTGAGCTTTTGTTTTTACACACGTAGTATTGAATGTATATACTTACCCACTGTCCAAAATTATAGGCAGTTGTATGATTGTAACTTATACCCAATGATGAATCTGTCTGACATCCTATACTTAAGTTAGGCAGATGTTTGGTCACTCCAAAAGTTTGGTACAACTAAGCTTGCAAATTTCAGATTCAATAATGCCTTTGGTCATAGAGTTATAGAGTTGCACAGCACAGAAACAGACTCTTCGGTCCAACTCGTCCATGCTGACCAGATATCCAAAATTAATCTAGTTCCATTTGCCAGCATTTAGCCCCTATCCCTCTAAACCCTGCCTGTTCATATACCCATTCAGACGCCTTTTAAATGTTATTATCGTACTACCCTCCACCACTCCCTCTGGCAGCTTGTTCCATACACGCACCACTCTCTGCATGAAAAAGTTGCCCCTTAGGTCCCTTTTAAATCTTTCTCCTCTCACCCTAAACCTATGCCCTCTAGTTCTGGACTCCCTCATCCCAGGGAAAAGATCTTAGCTATTCACCCAATTCATGCACTTCATGATTTTATAAACCTCTACGAGATAACCCCTCAGCCTCCAACATTCCAGGGAAAATAGCCCCAGTCTATTCAGCCTCTCCCTATAGGACAAATCCTCCAACCCTGTCAACATCCTCGTAAGTCTTTTCTGAAGTCTTTCAAGTTTCACAATATGCTTCCTATAGCAGGGAGACCAGAATTACATGCAGCATTCTAAACATGGTCTAACCAATGTCCTGTACAACTGCAACATGAACTCCCAACTCCTATGCTCAATGCACTGACAAATAAAGGCAAGCATATCAAATGCCTTCTTCACTATCCTATCTCCCTGTTACTCCAAGGAACTATGGAGTTGCACTCCAATATCTCTTTGTTCAGCAACACTCCCAAGATCTTACCATTAAGTGTATAAATCCTAAACTGATTTGCCTTTCCAAAACACAGCACTTCACATTTAGCTAAATTAAAGTCCATCTGCCACTCCTCTGTCCACTGGCCCATCTGATCAAGATCCCATTGTACTCTGAGCATTAAGTATTAATTTCAATCGGGATAGGTTTGACAATATGCTGTTCAAATGAAGATGATTAACAAAGCTAAAAATCTGTAAGTTCTAATGAGACCTTTATAATTGATTAAACTGATCAATTACTTTTGGTAAGAATTGGTGACATCGTCCCTTCTTATGGACTGAATGGAAACAACAGCAGAAATAGCAGCCTACCTTTCTCTACACAAAACTCAAAACGGACTCTATCTTTTCCAATGTGCATTTTTTGAACCAATTCTCTCAGAAGTTAACATTTGACATTCTATTGTTGCAGCTGCTGATAACACCACAGACACTGCTCCTCAGAGAGGTCAGTATCAGCATGTCCCTTCCCGTCGCTTGTCAGCAGCTACGTATCAGACTAGAGCCTGAAGAATCCTCTCTTCAGTTTAATCCTGACAACGGGATTAGCAATTCAATAACTGCTCTAAATTCACAGATATGTGGGAGAATTTATCAATTTTTCGCACTTAGAAACCAACAAAAGCCTGATTCAGTGAGAGGGATACAAGGGGCTGTCAGACTTCGGATCAGTCTGAACAGAGGGAATCTGATCCTATTAAAGTATCATTTCATTAAGCCTGAGCCCTGCTGCTTCATATCAATGGCCACTGCAGCTGCTGACCTATTCCCCATAAATTAAAGTCAGAAATAGATTTGTCTATAAGCATTTAAGGACAAATACTAAGAGATATTTTGTAACAGTAAATGGGCAATATTTTTGTCATTGAAAGGAATTGGCTATATCAATTTAAATTGTCCATACTGATGCTAAGTGCAGTCTAATATTCAATTGTAATTTTTATCCTATCAGTTTGGCCTTGATTGGTACCCAGGCTCAGAGATTAAAGATCAGCTAATTCCCTCCACCTTTCAATCTCCCACTCATGAATAAACTAAGGCTTTAGTGAGAATACACATAATTTACAGGACAAAATTCATAAAGTATTGCATCTCCTGGTGTTCCCTGTTCATAGCCAATGAACTCAGACCTCTGATAGCAGATTGGCGGTTGTTTTGTAACAGAAGCACCGACAAGTCCTGAGACATGCTATCTCAACTTTAGTTTTTTGAAAATTGGTTGTTTAAAGATCGCCTTGCACCAAAATATTAGTATTATAGATTGGAAAATGTAAACATTTCCCAAGGACAAAGCAAATCCAGTAACTACTATAAAAATAAAGAAATAGAGAAATCTTTCTTCCCCAACATAACTAACCAATCAATCAATTAGTTCAGATAAATGGCTGGACACCTTGGTTATTTAAGTCTGTTAATTGTTAATAAGTCATCAAAATTAAATGCATCGTTACCAACGATGATTGGGATTCAATGCCGAATGCAAAGCCATCTTAAATGTACATTTTAAGGGCGGCATGGTGGCTCAGTGGTTAGCACTGCTGTCTCACAATGCCAGGGACCCAGGTTGGAGTCCAGCCTTGGGTGACTGTGTTGAGTTTACACATTCTCCCCGTGTCTGCGTGGATTTCTTCCAGGTGCTCCAACTTTCTCCCACAGTTCAAAGTTTGGGAGGAGATTTGTAGCTCGGGTGCTCATTGTTGTGGTACTGCTTGCCGAGCTGGGAATTTGTGTTGCAGATGTTTCGTCACCTGTCTAGGTGACATCCTCAGTGCTTGGGAGCCTCCTGTGAAGCACTTCTGTGATGTTTCCTCTGGCATTTATAGTGATTTGTCTCTGCCGCTTCCGGTTATCAGTTCCAGCTGTCCGCTGCAGTGGCTGGTATATTAGGTCCAGGTCAATGTGTTTGTTGATAGAATCTGTGGATGAGTGCCATGCCTCTAGGAATTCCCTGGCTGTTCTCTGTTTGGCTTGTCCTATAATAGTAGTGTTGTCCCAGGCGCACTCATGTTGCTTGTCATCTGAGTGTGTGGCTACTAAGGATCGCTGGTCATGTCGTTTCGTGGCTAGTTGGTGTTCATGGATACGGATCGTTAGCTGTCTTCCTGTTTGTCCTATGTAGTGTTTTGTGCAGTCCTTGCATGGGATTTTGTACACTACATTGGTTTTGCTCATGCTGGGTATCGGGTCCTTCGTCCTGGTGAGTTGTTGTCTGAGAGTAGCTGTTGGTTTGTGTGCTGTTGTGAGTCCTAGTGGTTGCAGTAGTCTGGCTGTCAGTTCAGAAATGTTTTTGATGTATGGTAGTGTGGCTAGTCCTTTGGGTTGTGGTATGTCCTCATTCCATTGTCTTTCCCTTAGGAAATTGCGGGGGTATCTGTTTTTGGCGAATACATTGCATAGGTGTTCTCCTTCCTCTTTTTGCAGTTCTGGTGTACTGCAGTGTGTTGTGACCCTTTTGAACAGTGTCTTGACGCAACTTCTTTTGTGTGTGTTGGGGTGGTTGCTTTCATAGTTTAGGACTTGGTCTGTGTGTGGCTTTCCTGTATACCTTTGTGGTGAATTCTCCGTTCGGTGTTCTCTGTACCATCACGTCTAGGAATGGGAGTTGTACCATTCCTGGATGTGATGGTACAGAGAACACCGAATGGAGAATTCACCACAAAGGTATACAGGAAAGCCACACACAAAGTCCAAGTCCAAGACCATGCAAGGACTGCACAAAACACTACATAGGACAAACAGGAAACAGCTAAAGGTCCGCATCCATGGACACCAACTAGCCACGAAACGACACGACCAGATATCCTTAGTAGCCACACATGCAGATGACAAGCGACATGAGTTCAACTGGGACAACACTACCATTATAGGACAAGCCAAACAGAGAACAGCCAGGGAATTCCTAGAGGCATGGCACTCATCCACAGATTCAATCAGTAAGCACATCGACCTGGACCCAATATACCGGCCACTGCAGCAGACAGCTGGAATTGACAACTGGAAGATGCAGGTACAAACCACTATAAATGCTGGAGGAAACATCACAGAAGCACTTCACAGGAGGTTCCCAAGTACTGAGAATGTCACCTAGACAGGGGACGAAACGTCTGTAACACAAATTTCTCCCACAGTCCAAAGATGTGCAAGTTAGGTGAATTGGCCAGGCTCAATTGCCCATAGTGTTCTGGAATGTGTAGGTTAGGTGTGTTAGTCAGGGGAAATGTAGTATAATAGATTAAGGGAATGGGTCTGGATGGATTACTCTTCTGAGGGTTGGTGTGGACTTGTTGGACCAAATGGGCCAGCTTTCACACTGTAGGGATTCTATGATTCTGTGAATAGTGTCAATGTATAGTCAATGCTTTCTTATAAGAATAGCATCTTGACCAAACTATTAAGCTATTTTTAGTAATTATCCCGTTGATTTACTTTTCTGACAATGTCATTACCTCGTAAGGCACTCTAGAACAGTGACATATTCAGAGCTCTGGAGCATAAACCAAACATCTGTTATTCCAATATATGACCTGTAAATGCTGCATATGTTGGACTCCTCTCTTTTGCTTGATCAAACATTTAGTTTGAGTGAGTACAACCTATATTTAGTAAAAAGCATGATTCACTTACTATTTTTCATCTCCATAATTTATAGCTTTTGGGACTTTTTGGATTCAAGTAATGTTGTATTTTCTACTGAAGAAAGTACTACCAACATTAAGCATTATCTTGTAAATACAATTTTCTGACAGCCCTTCATTGAGTTATTTCAATGTGCAAGACATATTCTTGAAATGGTACCATTTATTCACTAAAATCATTATTAAACAATTGTTTACTTGTTCAAATCTTTTGTAACACATATCAATAGGAAAGCTGAATGCACTGTTGATAAGATAGTGGAAACAAATTCAAAGAATTATATAGGACACAAAGCAGGGAAAAAAGCCATTCAATCCAATTGTTCTATGCAAACATTTATGCTCCACTTGAATTCTTGCTGTCCTTCCTCATGTGATGTTATCAGCAGGCTACTTTCTTTGCCCTTTGATGCTTATTTGACTTCCCTATATGTGCATACATGCAACTCACCATAACTCCTGCCTATGGTAACAAGGAGAGAGAGAGTGTGGATGAGCATAATTGATGTTGTGTACATGGATTTTGGGAAAATGTTACATCATAGTTTTTTTGCAGAAAATTTTAGGAATGGAGTATAAGGAACAGTGGTAGCTTGGATGCAGAATTATAGAGTCATAGAGCTGAACAGCACGAAAACAGACTCTTTGGTCCAACTCGTCTTTGCCGACCAGATATCCTAAATTAATGTTGTGGTTCTGTTCGCAGAGCTGGGAATTTGTGTTGCAGACGTTTCGTCCCCTGTCTAGGTGACAGCTTCAGTGCATGGCAGCCTCCTGTGAAGTGCTTCTGTGATGTTTCCTCCAGCATTTATAGTGGTTTGTCTCTGCCGCTTCCAGTTGTCAGTTCCAGCTGTCCGCTGCAGTGGCCGGTATATCAACAAACACATCGACCTGGACCCAATATACCGGCCACTGCAGCAGACAGCTGGAACTGACAACTGGAAGTGGCAAAGACAAACCACTATAAATGCCGGAGGAAACATCACAGAAGCACTTCACAGGAGGCTGCCATGCACTGAAGCTGTCACCTAGACAGGGGACGAAACGTCTGCAACACAAATTCCCAGCTCTGCGAACAGAACCACAACAACGAGCACCCGAGCTACAAATCTTCGCACAAACTTTGAATCCTAAATTAATCTAGTCCCATTTGCCAGCATTTGGCCCATATCCGTTCAAACCCCTCCTATTCATATATCCATCCAGATGCTTTTTAAATGTTGTATTGGAACCAGCTTCTCCATTTCTTCTGGCAGTTCATTCCAAACATGTATTATACTCTGCGTGAAAATGTTGCCCCTTAGATCCTTTTTAAATCTTTCTCCTCTCACCTTAAACCCATGCTGTCTAGTTTTCCTACCCTGAGGAAAAAGACCTTGACTATTTGCCATGCCCCTCATGATTTTATAAATCTCTATAAAGTTACCCCTCAGCCTCTGATGCTCCAGAAAAGATAACCCTAGCCTATTCAGCCTCTTAAACCCTCCAACCCTGGCAACATCCTTTTAAATCTTTTGAAATTGGTGGATTGAAAGGAAACGGTATAATGGTTAATGGTGCATTGCCATACTGATATGTTTTTGGAATGGAAAGTCATTGTAATATTGAGGATATAGTTGTAGCAAAAAGATCATAGACCCAAATCAGTCTGTAGCCATTTAAGATTGTAGATGAAAATCGATAAACCTGAGCCTGAAGTGTGCAAAATGCTGATTCTCATTGGCCATGATGCAAAAGATCACATTCAGATTGAGGAGACCAAGTCTGATAGAGTTTAAAGGAAGAATTACCCTAGCTTCGGCTAGTAAGAGGATAGTACAGTGTAATCGCCACAGTGAAGATCATTCTGGACTGGGAGCTTACTGATTGAAAGTGAAAGGAAGCAGGCAGTCAGCAGCTGAGGAAACCTTTATATGTTGGTTCCTTCAGAACAAAATGTCCTTTTAAAGGACAGTGTGAAGAAAATCTTGAGCAGGAGACTTTCAGTCTAATTAAAAATTCAATAGGATATTATTTGTTTTCTGTAGTTTAAATTGTGACTGACTAATGTTTAGGCTGTGTTGCTTTTGGTTTGTTTATTGCAGTAAAAACTCACAAAATATGATACCTCATCATGTGATTCTTTTAGTCAGTCACTGGAATGCCAAATATCTTGAAATTATTGGTCTCTCTGGAGATCTTCACACAATCCTAAAGGACTGCAGGAATTATGGATTAAGTGTGGATAGATTATTGAACATGGCAGGACTGGTTGAGAAGGTTGTTAAAACAGCCAACTACATTCTGGGGCTTACAAATAGAGGCATAAAGTACAAAAGCAAGGAAAGTTTGACATTCCATGATAAAACACTGATTTAATACCAAGTGAACAAGTGTGCCTAATTCTGGCCTCTGTATGTTTGGAGAGATACAAAGACTTTAGAGAAGGTACAGAGAAGATTTCCAAGAATGGCTCTGGGTTGGAGATTCTTTAGTTATATGGGCAAATAAGGAGGAGCTCCTTAAGGAAGAGAGGTCTGAGAGGAGATTCAATAGGAATGTTCAAAAGCATAGCATCTTGACAGAGGAGAGCATGATAAACTGTTCATTTTGGCAAAAGATTGGATAACCAGAATATAGTGATTTCAGGGGGATGGCCAAAGCCAAATACTGTGGAGCGCAGAGCTTAAAAGGGTGGTGGAGACTGATTCAGTTGTGACTTTCAAAAGGAACTAAAGGGAAAAAGAAATTGGGAAAGACTGGGGAAATAGAGTTTGCTAAATTGATCTTACAGCTGGTCCAGGCTCCATTAAATAAATGGCCTCCTTCTCCAACTATTCTGTAATAAGAGTACTTCCATATTCTCAGCACACTCTAGGTCAAAAATCTTTTCCTGAATTCCATGATTGACTATTGTCCATATTATATTGATGACCATTAAAGACTGCAAACACTTGCTTCAAATGTTGCATTTTTGAGACTTCTAATTCATCACTCCAAGAGATCCAATCTGTTCATCCTCTCATGTAGGTAAGACCCCACAGATCTGGTGCAGTTCTAATAAATTTTCTTTCATCCTTTCAAATGTCTCTCTATTCCATTAATACTATAATTAGAACTTTACACTGTACTTCAAATGTAATCTCACCAAGGTTTGATACAAGGGTAGTGTCCCTCATTTTCAAATGTATTTTTCCAGAAATAAACTCTAATGCTAGGTTAACCTGTTTTATGGCCAGATTTAATACTACATCATATGTTATAGTCCAGCTAAAAATATGCAACAGTGCTGATAATAGGATTTCAGTAGTGTGGCACATGTCTGATATCAGTATAGTTACCTGAATATACAGTTAGATTTTGTCTGTCCCTTCAGATATGATCTAAGAGGAGGAGTCAAGAGGGAGAATGTTAGATCTGTAGGGACTATTAACATCAAAGAATATGTTTCTTTCATTCACGGGACAAGGGTAACTCTTACTGTCCATACCTAACTGTCCAGAGGTTATTTAAGAGTCAACCACATTGCTGTGGGTCTGGAGTTACATGTAGGCCAGATGAGATAAGGGCGGCAGATGTCCTTCCCTGAAGGACATTGGTGAACCAGATGGGTTTTTCTGACAATTGACAATGGTTTCATTGTCGTCAGTAGGTTCTTAATTCCAGCTTTTTTTTATTGAGTTCAAATTCTACCATCAGCCATGGTGGGATTTGAACCTGTTTGCCCAGAACATTAGCTGAGTTCTTTGGATTAATAGTCAAGCAATCATACCACTCAGCCATTGCCTCCCCAATGGGGTTGGCACAGGGGATAATGTTGAGGTGAATGGTCAACCATGATCCAGAGTGGCTCAAAGGACTGAATGGCTTACTTTCACACTTACATTCCACTTTTCCTGTTCTGTTCTCTGGGGTAAATGTTGTCATGATGGGAGCATTTGTCTGAATTAACAATCTCACTTATTGTCTGTGCGCCGGTGAGATTGTGGAACTCGACATAAATAAACTGAATCACAGAAGTGTTACAGCACAAGAGATGGCCATTTGGCCCACCTCTACTGCACCAGGTCTCCAAATGAGCATCATGATACTCTTGCATACTCTTGCACGTTGCTTCTATTTAAATAATCATTTAATGCCCCCTTGAATGCTTCAATTCAATCGGTTTCCACAACACTTTTAGGCAGTGTGTTCCAGATCCGAATCACTCATTGTGTTAAGACTGCTTTTTTTTTCTCAAATCAAACTTGTTTCTTTTACAAAACACTTTAAACCTGTGCCATCTCCTTCTTGATCCTATTATGAGCAAGAGTAGTTGCTCCCAAACTACTCGATAAAGTTCCTTCAGAATTCTGAAAACTTGTATCACGTTGCCTCTTAGTCTTCCCAGAGAACAGTCCTGGCCTCTGCACTTTATCCTCTTAACTGAAGTTTCTCAATCCAGGAATGAATCTTGCACACTTCACTCTCAATTTGCACTCTCTCCAATATATTCAAGTTTTTCTTATAGTGTGGTCCACAGAGTTGTACACAATATTCCAGCAGAAACAGTATTATTCTGATGAGTTTCAGATTCTACGGGGAATATTTTTAATGTGTTGTGAAGTATATATGTTTTAGACAGGGGCAAAAGTAGATAGAATAAGCCAGTGATTTCACAGAAAAATTCAATGTCTGAAATATTTATATTTTGTAAATTGCTAGATTCTGTTTACCACGTGAGAAAATGTTTCACCCTTGTCTCGTTACGATTTCTGTTTTGCACCATCATTCATTTTGCCACATAATCTCTCCTTATCTCCAATTCCACTTGTTGAAAGCTGTTACATCCTAACCTTTTCCATTTCTGATGAGAAGTCATAATGGCTACTAACATTGATGGCTAGTCACTGTCATGCATAGGAGGTGTTGTATAAACAATACCTTTGTCTCCATCTCACAGTTCCAAGTCCCACTCCAGGACTTGTTGGTCAGAAAATGAACATTTATGATGTAATTTACAGGTCAGATATCAGCCTGCTAATCCTTCCAACAATTCTCCACTGCTATTAAACTTCAACAAAAAGTAAGATTGCAAAACAACCAAACTATCGTGCATTGTTTAATGCAAACACATACTGGAAATTTTCTTGGAGGTTCTTGTACTCCTCTGCCTCAACTTTGGTGGAAGTTCAGGAGAAATCCAATAACTTTGGTTTTTGCTCAAGTTATACTGAGAAGAGAGGAAGAAACTCTGAGGAAATCTGTGGCTACATCTTTCTTCTATAACATGTATTGGCTGAGCTTCATTTACATGATTGGAACTGAGGTGTACAATTTGACAAAGTGCCCACAGTGATTCAGAAAGAAACAATTAATAGTGGACTGAGATCTTTGTTGTAAAAGGAATCTTTTCATTTCTGAGCTATAATGTATCTTATTGTTTGGGTTTTCTGTCAATATGTTGTTTTTCTTGATTTTTCAGTAAATCAAAAAATTATACTTCCCTTTTCCAGAACATTTGATTTAATAAAGAGATGGTGTAATTGTAGTTCTGAGCTTTGTTTACATAAATGTGCATTAACTTTCCAATCAATCCACTTAGACAACTCACACAGTGTACATTTTTGATTAAAAAAAACTGTACATCTGCCTCTGTTGCTGTCACCGTTAATTATATTTTGATGCCTGACATATTGAATTCTGACAGATCCTGTAATCACTCAGCCATTGCAAGTTCTTTAGTCTTGATTGTTAGCTGGGTAATTCTGTAAATACACATACAAACATTAAAACTATATTTTCTATCAACATTTTGCTAACTTCATCTTAAGTTTGCAACTGTTATATATTAGCTATTATTTCTGATCATGCAGAGACTCATAATTTTACTGTTTCCCCTTGCTCATGAAAGCCAAATATGAAATGCAAGTGTCCCCCCATATCCGCGGGTAAGAGTTCCAAGACTTCCCGCGGATTCCCGAAACCGCAGAATTTAAATGGGAAACTTACCTCCTCGGCAGCCCCCCTGGAATTATTTCTGGAATGTTCCATGTAATATTTTCGAGCTGCTGTAAACCGTGGGTAACTGAAACCCGGAAACCAAATTTGTGGATACAGAGGTTCTACTGTACACATTGGAAAAGAAAATGCTCAGAATATTTGGTAACATCCCAGAAATGAGAGCAGCAAAACTCCTGGACTCAGCTGATCTGAGCATACAGTCAATTTAAGACGGGCAGATTGGCTCCCAATGTTGCCAGTGGATCCTGCTAACCAGCCCGACAGGGACAGATGGGGATTGTGGCACCACAATGTGAGCATGCTCACTGACAGTTCAGAAAGAAGAATTTCAGAGAAGTGGTCAATAAGCCCCTTGAAGTGGAGGGGAGATCCATCAGACAGAGGAGCAGAAGTTAGGCCACTCGGCCCACTGAGTCTGCTCCACCATTCAGTCATGGCTGACAAGGTTCTCAATCCCATTCTCACATTTTCTCCCCGTAATGCTTGATCCCCTTGATAATCAAGAACCTATCTAATCTCCGTCTTAAATATACTCAATGTCCTTGCCTCCACAGCCTTCTGTGGCAATGGATTCCATAAATAAATCCGAAATGGATGGGATCATTTGGTCTGTGGGTCTGACATTTCTGCCTGCCACTGTGACAGAACCCCAGTTAGCAGGGAGACCACCAGCAAAATTCAACACAACCTTTCTTCATTGTGTGCTGTAACAAGATTACTAAATGGTTGTCTCTGGGCAGCCTCCAGGGTGTTGGAAATATCTAGTCTTTTGTTTCAGATTGATGACTGTTCATCAGAAAGAGATTCTAATTCGGATCCTTACTAGTCAGTACGAATGCAAAATGGACCCAGTTAGTTGTAGTAACCAGCTATCCCTCTTCTGTGTGCTGGGCACTCTGCTGAGTTTTCACCTATTCACACCCACAATGGGAAAGCATACAAGGGAGTTCTTCTGATCACTGTGCTCCCCTTCTTCAACTCCATTTCCAAACGGTCAGGGAAATTCAGCCATTGATTCTCCACAAATGTTGCCAGACATGTTGAGTATTTTTTGAATTTGTTTGTTTTTATTTCAGATTTTCAGCATTTAGCATCTTGCTTTTTGTTCTCACTTCTAAATACTCATCATCTGAAACCTCCTGTGGTGCTATTTTCCAACACATGTGTTTCAAATCTTGTCAATTGTGCATTACTTCTGTCTTTGGCTGTATTGTTGGTGACAAAACACCAAGTTATCAGTTTGCATGCAGCAATTCCCATCATTAATCCCATTTGTTTTTACTATAACTCTCTCCTCTTTTCAAAACTGCATCAAACACCCCCCTTCACAATTCCTCATGCCACTACCACAAACCCCTACTGCTAAGATTATTTTTGTAACAGTAAAGAAAGTCTGGTTGCTGGGAGCAGTAATCAACTTATTACCAGGTCAAACTTCCAGAATTATCTGACTTCAAAAAAAACTATTCAAAATGGGCTCTTGTATTGAGCTGAGTGGAGCACTAAAGAGAAGGAGGAAATCATACCTGTGTAAAACATTTAAGATCCTGATAACTATATTTACTAATAAAACTGTGGTGTGCATTATAAGGGCTATAAATATATGATCATTATTTGTGCTTTTTCGAAAGGCTTCATTAGACAAGATTTAAAGTGACAGGTGAAAAGCAGCAGTTAGTGAAATAAATGTGGAGATAAGGGACAATGCCTGATTGATAGCTGAAGAAGTGGAGTATATTAAAATACTATCACAATGACAATAGTGCAGAATTAAGTGGGTAGAAGTAGTGGCAACTTGATCCAATGCTAGACATGTTGGACCTATAACTGGATAAAGGCATACCTCAGGAAGCTGACAAGCATTTCAAGGACTTCAAGGAAAAAGAACTCTTGCTTATTTATGTATACCATATTTATTGTTGCTCTTTCAGACTTGAGGAATAAGAAACAGCTCCATAGATAAATTCTATTACTCAAAGATGGCTTGTGAACAGCAGAATCAAATTTACTGCAATATCTCCAGATTCCACTCGAAACTTTTCACTGGATTATTCCAGAAATTCTTTTTTTGTTCATCCACTACATTTTGATTTGCTTATCTACAATTTTACTGGATGGTTTACCGTACCTCTTAGTTTGATGTTGATTAAAGCAACATTAGCTTTCAAATCAATATAAACAGTGAAATTTTCCAAGCAGTAATAGTCAAAACAGAAGAAAGGCTAGTCATTAACTTAAATGTAACGTTAGAAAAGTATTTCTGGATTAATTGCAGAGGTATGAAATGGTATCGAGTGATGTATCACAACTTCAACATCTTTGACAGACGTAGATCAGAGTTTGCAGTCGGAGCATTTGTTTCTAATTAGAACATCTTTTGAGTAAATGGCTGAATATTAATATCTCATAATTTGCTGTCAAGATAATCTTGAGGTTAATGATGCTCATAGTTATTTATGTGCAGTGTTACAGCAACTTATGGCAAAGGCAGGTGCACCATTAAGTGCTGAAATTCAAATCTGATGTTAAAAATGTACCATTCCACTGTTAGCTTCACCCAAACACCATTCTGTTATTTACCTCACCTTGAGATGCATTTAATGACATGAGATTGCTGCACTTGCAGGATAGTTACAAACTGAATTTGTCTGTAAAGAGAGAGTCCATTACAGTACCTTCTTAACTACATTATCTTACCTAGATATATCCTGTACATAAATCCAATGTAATGAATTATCACCCGATCAGTGTATCTCAATCATCAGTAAAACGATGGAAGGTGTCAGCACAGTGCTAATCAAGCAGCACTTGCTTACTAATAACCTGCTCACTCTGCCTGAATCACTCAGACCCTGTCCTCAGTGCAACCTTGGTTCAAACATGGACTAAACAGCTGGACTCTAAAGATTGAGAATGATTGCCCTGACATCAAGGCCACACTGACCGAGTCAAGCAGAATTGGAATCAGTGGGAACTGGGGAAAGCTCTCCACTGGTTGGAGCCATAGATAGCACAAAGGATGATGATTGTAGTTGTTGGAGGTCAGTCACCTCATATCCCGGAAGTGACTGCAGGTGTTCCTCAGGTTAGCGTCCAAGGCCCAGTCAGCTTCAGCTACGTCATTAATGGCCAACCCTCCATCATCCAGTCAGAACGGAGGAGGTTTGCTGACAATTATACAATGTTCAGCACCATTCATCACTCCTCAGATACTGAAGAGTCCACACATCTGGACAATAACGAGACTTGGGCTGACAAGTGGCAAGTAACAATGACACCACACAAATGCCAGGCAATGACCATCTTCAAAAAGTGAGAAGTTAACCATCACCTCTTCAATGGTATCATCAGCACTGAATTCTTCCACTAACAACATCCTGTGGATTACCATTAACTAGAAAACAAACGGAACTTGACATATATTGAATTGAGGATGGATTAGTGGTGCTGGAAGAGCACAGCAGTTCAGACAGCATCCAAACAGCAGCGAAATCAACGTTTCGGGCAAAAGCCCTTCATCAGGAATCTCGTTGGATGCTGCCTGAACTGCTGTGCTCTTCCAGCACCACTAATCCAGTATTTGGTTTTCAGCATCTGCAGTCATTGTTTTTACCATATATTGAATTGAATTGGGTTTATCGTCACAGGTACTCATATGAGTACAGTGAAAAGTTTACAAGTCGCCACTTAAGGCACCATATTAGGTACAAAGATCCGTGGTACAGAATCCAAGGGACAAAGCAGAAAAACTAAGGAAAACAAAGTTAAAACGTTTCACATTACAGTCCCTCTTACTAACAATAGAAAAGCAAAGACAGTTCACAGTTCAACACTGGGCCTGGCCACGCTGGGCTCGCACTCCTCACAAGGGCCTGACCTTCCCCATTCCAGACTTGGCTTCCCTTGCACTGTCGCACCGTGCTGCCTGATCCCCCTCTCGCTGCCAGTCCCTGTGCTGCCCGCTTCTATTCTCATCTCATGCTGCTTTCTCATGCTCTCGCCACTGGTTCAGAGACTAAGTACCGTGCAGTGAGGAACTCACTTCATGACTCCCCAGTGCCTGTTCACAATGTACAAGGCACAAGTCAGGATTGTGATGTAATATTCCCTACTTGTCTGGATGAGTGCAGCTCCAACAACACTCAAGATGCTTGACACCATCACAACCAAGCAGACTGCTTGATTAGCACCACATAAACCTTCAGTCACTGCACCACTAATTTACAGTAGCACCAGTGTGTACCAACATCTGGATGCACTGCAGAGGTTGCACAGACAGCATTTTCAAAATCCATGACCAAATCCAAAGTCAGCAGATACATGGGAATACCACCACCTGTAAGTTCCTCTCCAGGTCATTCACCATCCTGACTTAGAAATATATTGCAGTTCCTACACTGTTGTACAATCCAAATCCTGGAATTCCCTCCCAAGCAGCATTGTGGGTCTACCTACAGCACATGGATGGTGGCAGCTCGTGATCCAAAGAGATCACTCTCCAGCACCTTAACAGCAATTAGGGATGGCCCAACAAAACCAACATCCCTTGGACGAATTAAACAATAATTGCTAATTGCAGCCAAACAAACTCTCGGACACTGAAAATGAACAATTTCAAGTGTGGATTCCATTTCTTCAGGTATTAATGCTTGGAGATTTTCAAAACATTAAATTTCAACGTTTACTTCCTCTTTTCTTTCAATCTGTGTTCCCTCACTTTTAAGTGTAGCTTTTGTTCAACATTTTTATTTGTCTCTTCATACTGATTTGATATTGAATTCATGGCTGCTAGGTTAAAGTTCTTTCTCAGTCACTTTGCTGATAATTTTATAATCCTTCAATCCGATTAGTTACTTGCCCTGTTCACCCCAGTCTGAGATAGCATTTTCCATGACACTGTAATCAGTTGCTCTTTCATCAACTAGTTGCACAAAATTTTGTTAAAAAGTTAAATGGACAAGGCCCTGTCTGACTTACAGGAGATACCATCAAAAGTCCTGCTACAATAAATTAATATGCTTATAGATATTCTGGTTTCCAAAATAATTCTCTGCAGTTCTTTATCAGTTTTGATGATGCAGACTGCTCTATTTTTCACATTGGACAACATTTCCCAATGTTCAACCTTCTGTGCAAACTATAATTTTCTACTTTCCTCCAGTTTCTTGCATCTATATTTAATGAATGCAGAATACATAGTTGGAAATTAAATTTGCAAAAGGTTGATAAAACAGTTCAAGTCCCATAACTCTCAAAACTCCCAAATGAGAAAGCTTGCCAAAATGCAAGCTGGTGCATGCACAATGTGTGCTTTGTGACCTCACAGCTTCATGTAAATCTGCACTAAACTCAAAGAGTAAATCTATAAATACACAGGAAGTACAAAGTGAAATAGCCAATTGAATACTGTTGCAATTGGAAAGGGCAAATATGGTGATACTCTGTGCTACAGGACAATGAGGATTTGGACAATCACGTATCCAAGACTGTAGAAGTAGTTGCTCAGTAATTTCTACTAGGAGAGGTGGTGACTGGATCTGAATGTGTTTGTATCGCAGTTACCAAATAGAGGAATTACTGAAGAGATTAATCAAATGATCATGTTGCCTGAACCATTCCAGCAGCTCTGCAGCGCTCAATAGAGTGGCTGTTTAGAAACATTGTGGTACTTTGCATGTGGCACAGCCTTATCATCAGGCCAGCCATTACCAATGTCTCTACAGCCAGCAGTTCAGGAGGAAGAGCATGAGGAAGAGGAAATGGGGGGACATCCTATACAGTCCCGTTCTATTGCACTGGCAGCAAAAATTCAGCTGTAAACAATGTCAGTAATCGCAACCAAAGGTGCTTATTCATCAACAATTCTCCATCTTTTCTTCCCTTTGATGATCAAAGATACCCTAGCCAGAATATAACACGTCAATAACACGTAAGCATTCCAGACAAACTTATACATGAAACAATTCCAAACAGAAAACAAAAGCAATTAATCATTCTTGCATGTACCTTTGTCTGTCCTTATGCTCCTATACAAAGTCATCCCAGTGGCTACAGCATGACTGTTAGAAGACTGCTGACATTCATTGGAATAAACTACTGATGGCATTGTTACAGGTTTGATCATAGAAAGCCCAGCTACACTCTCCATTATCAGTGACTGCAGCACCAGTCTTGGGTCATCGGCTAACTAGCAGCTGTGGGAGGACAAAAGCTGTGTTCCTGCGAGGGGGTAAGGGCTCACGCTCCAGAGAGATACTGCCACTTGCTGACGGCAGCACCTCAATTAACCCAGTGGCAAGTTGGAGAGTGGTCTGACACATTGCAATCTCCTTTGCACACTGGAATCAATCAGCAGTCACAATGGCAACAGGCTGACCATGCATGACTTCAGTCAGAACTTCCGCTGTACAATGTACTTACGCTGCAATGAAAGTAATGGTGCCAGCTGACAGAGGTTACATCGTGGTAAACCCATAACATATGAATATAGTTGACCATCACTAGCACAACGAAGTTTATGAGCTCCAAGCTCTGTAAGAAGCCCTGTGACAAATTGGTGTCAAGATTAGAGTGGTGCTGGAAAAGCACAGCAGGTCAGGCAGCATCCGAGGAGCAGGAAATTCGACGTATCGAGCAAAAGCCCTTCATCAGGAACAATCTGTGACAAATTGGCGCTGAGCACCTCCATGATGTTTGACAATGCACAAAGCTATTTGGGAAAATTACAACCCTGCTTCAGTTGATGCAGCTCTCTCATAAAGGGTCCAAAACCTCGCATTAATTGGTACAATCTAGTTTTAAGTAGTGTCAGCCACTTATGAAATTGACCTCTGTCTGCTGTGTCCAGTCAATAAAAAACATACACTTACTATTGGTGGGACCTATCCTCAAATGAGTAAGCAGAACAAAATTGGCAAATGTGGGGCTTAAGGTCATTTCAGGATAGCACTGCTGAAAGCTCGCCTACACTTTTAAAAGGAGGGGTGAATTCTACCTACTACAGATTCTGGAACTAGTTACTGAAGAACAAACTTTGATTAATGAGGCAATAGGGCAGAGAATGAGCTCCAAGATTCTCTGAGGCAGTCATGGAGGGCTTTTGAGCAGGAGAGGGGTCCTCTACCCACAAGGCACCAAGAAGCCATCCAGTTAGACACTATGAAGACAGCTGAGATAGAAATAGAAGTTAGAACATTACAGCGCAGTACAGGCCCTTCGGCCCTCGATGTTGCACCGACTTGTGAAACCAATCTGAAGCCCATCTAACCTACACTATTCCATTCTCATCCATATGCTTATCCAATGACCATTTAAAATGTCCTTAAAGTTGGTAGGTCTACTACTGTTGCAGGCAGTGTGTTCCATGCCCCTACTGCTACCTGAGTAAAGAAACTACCTCTGACATCTGTCCTATATCTATTACCCCTTAATTTAAAGCTATGTCCACTTGTGTGAGCCATTGCCATCCGAGGAAAAAGGTTCTCACTGTCCACCCTATCTAACCCTCTGATTATTTTAATGGTCCAATCCAGGAAGGTGGATCTGGATCTGATCCCCGAATCTGGATGCAGTGCTGGAGGAAGTTTAATGGTCTCACACAAGTGATCAACGATGCATCCTCTGTGCTATAATCGATACAACGAGCCTCACACATGCTCCGTTCATCAATCAAATAAAAACACGGCTTGTAATTCACATTAATGAAAGCAGAAAATTCTGAAGTTGATCACCACGCAATGTTGGTTGAGAGAAAGACAGAGTTAATGTTTTAGATCGGTGTGAGAGAAAAACAGAGGAAGCATTTCAGAGCAATTGCTATTTGTTAACTTTGATTCTCTCCCCAAGACTGCTGAGAATTTGCAGAATCTTCTGTTTTACTTCAGATTTCCAGCATCTGCAGTACTTTGCTTTAACCATCCTTTACATTCATTACTTCCTCCCATCTTGACAATATCAAAATAGCTACAAGCTTTGTACCCATATCTCACAGCACACACACACTGCCAGCTATTTATCTATGACAGGCACTTCACCCAGATATATTACATCATACTCAATAACACACTTTCTTTCTCCCTCTCTATTTCATCAAGTATAGGGAACAGAACTGCAGGCAATAAAACCGCATTCTCTGGACCCTCTTCACCACATTACCAAAATCCAACTCACAATATTCCAAATGCGGTATGAACAGAGGTTTATACAACCTCAGGAGTACATCTCTTCTCTTGTATTCTAGCCTCTTGAAAAGAATGCTAAGATTGTGTTTGCCTTTCTAACTGCCAATTGAACCTGCCTCTTGTTTCTCCTCCCCTCCTCCTATTCTTACTCTTTCAGGCCACCATCTCACACTTCTCCATAATAGATTTCATTTGAAACCTTTCTACCTAATCTTCGAATTCATTTCTGCTCTGCCACGGCTGCTTACTCTCCTTTACTCCGTTAAGAAGACTCCTTATTGTTCTAAAGATTTAAAAAAAATTCTTTCATGTGATGTGGGTAGGCCAGTATTCGTTGCCCCTCCCTAATTGCCAGAGCGCAGTTAAGAGTGAACGACATTGCTGTTGGCCTGGAGTTACATGTAGGCCAGACTAGGTAAGGACATGCTCCTTCCCAATCCCCCTTCTCTCCAACCCTCACCCACCACATGCCATCACCCTTTCCCCCTCTCCTCCGTCAGCCACCGCGAGGCTCCCACAAAACTCCGCCCCTGAGCCTTGTCACATGTTTATTACCCACCCCTAACCTCGAACACTCTGAGGCTAAATGGGTCTGTCCTCAGAAAAGGGCTCATGTTTGTACCCTTTTGTCCTCACCTCAACAAATTCCAGATCCGCCAATCCGTGCAGCTCTTCTTCTGCTCCCTCCACCTCTGTGCCGTCTTCTTTAACAAAAACTCCCAAATTCCTATGAGGATACCTTCTCCTGCCTCCAACCTTTCTCCTCCACCTGGTCACCACCCGCTGGCCTTATACCTGCCTTAGACCTCTTCATTGAAGACTGCCAATGTGACATCATCAGTTTACTGCAGTAGATGCTCCCAATGTGGCCTTCTTTACAGCGGACCAAATGTGAAGTTAGGGAACGGTTCACCGAGCATCTCAGATGGGCCCGCAGGGGCCGACTGGACCTCCCAGTCACCTCCCATTTTAATTCCCCTTTCTGACGTGACCATCGTTAGCCTCCTCCATTGCTACATTGAACCAAACCGCAAAGTGGAGGAACAACACCTCATCTTTCACCTGAGCAGCCGACAACCCTGAGGACTTAACATTGAATTCTCTAATTTCAAATAAGCTCCCTTCCCCTCCCCTGACTCCCTTCCTAGCCCCATCCCTTCCCTTGCACTACTCCCTGCCACCATCCAGATTCATTCCACCTATTGACCAACCAAGTCGTGCCCTCTACTTGTCTTCACCTATCTTCACTTCACTGCCCTGCCCCCGCCACCCACTTTATTTGCAGCTCCCCCTACACCCACGCCCAATCCTAAAGAAGGGTGACACCCAAAACATCGACTTCTCCACCTCCTGATGCTGCCTGGTTTGCTGTGTTCTTCTAGCCTCCTGCTAGACTAGGTAAGGACAGCAGATTTCCTTCCTGAATGTACCAGATGGGTTTTTTCCTGACAAAGGTTTCATGACCATTAAATTCATAATTCCAGATTTTTATTCAATTCAAATTTCACCACTTGCCTTGACAGGATACAAACCAGGTTGCCAGAACATTACCTGGGGGTCTCTGGATTAATGGTGAGGGATAATTCCACAAATATATACATCACCACTACCAAACAGTGATGAAAATATCATTAATGGTACCTGTTAGAATGTGATGTCTGGGAACCAACCTGTTATGGCCAGGGTGGAACACCACCCGCAACCTTCCTCCTTCTGCTAGTCTAAGAGACTGTTTGATAGATTGTGGTGGAGGACAGGCCATGCGTAAGTCTCAGTAGAAGAGGCTCTTGTCTTAGTAACAAAATATAGTCCATTATGTCACAGCAATGATACACAGGTCACATCAACTTTTAGGAATACTAACTGTTTCTAACAAGAGGTAGAGAAGACACGTGCCTCTCCATCAGGAGACCAGGCCAACTCAAACTGCCTCGAATTATTTGATGCTCCATATGGAATATGCAGACCTTCAACTTTGCTCAGGTTAACCATTCATATTCAATATCATTTTTCAATTCATTCATGGAACATGACCTCACTGGCCGGACCAGAATTTCAAAGTTTCTGAGAAGATTTGTAGCTCGGGTGCTCATTGTTGTGGTTCTGTTCGCCGAGCTGGGAATTTGTGTTGCAGATGTTTCGTCCCCTGTCTAGGTGACATCCTCAGTGCTTGGGAGCCTCCTGTGAAGCGCTTCTGTGATGTTTCCTCCGGCATTTGTAGTGGTTTGTCTCTGCCGCTTCCGGTTGTCCGTTCCAGCTGTCCGCTGCAGTGGCCGGTATATTGGGTCCAGGTCGATGTGTTTGTTGATAGAATCTTTGGATGAGTGCCATGCCTCTAGGAATTCCCTGGCTGTTCTCTGTTTGGCTTGTCCTATAATAGTAGTGTTGTCCCAGTCGAATTCATATTGCTTGTCATCTGCATGTGTGGCTACTAAGGATAGCTGGTCGTGTCGTTTCGTGGCTAGTTGGTGTTCATGGATATGGATCATTAGCTGTCTTCCTGTTTGTCCTGTGTAGTGTTTTGTGCAGTCCTTGCATGGAATTTTGTACACTACGTTGGTTTTGCTCATGCTGGGTATCGGGTCCTTTGTCCTGGTGAGTTGTCTCAGAATGGCTGTTGGTTTGTGTGCTGTTATGAGTCCTAGTGGTCACAGTAGTCTGGCTGTCAGTTCAGAAATGTTCTTGATGTTTGGTAACGTGGCTAGTCCTTTGGGTTGTGGTATGTCCTCATTCCGTTGTCTTTCTCTTAGGCATCTTTTGATGAAATTGCGGGGATATCCGTTTTTGGCGAATACATTGTATAGGTGTTCTTCTTCCTCTTTTTGCAGTTCTGGTGTGCTGCAGTGTGTTGTGGCCCTTTTGAATAGTGTCTTGATGCAACTTCTTTTGTGTGTGTTGGGGTGGTTGCTTTCGTAGTTCAGGACTTGGTCTGTGTGTGTTGCTTTCCTGTAAGCCTTTGTGGTGAACTCTCCGTTCGGTGTTCTCTGTACCATCACGTCTAGGAATTGGAGTTGGTTGTCCTTTTCTTCCTCTCTAGTGAACTGGATTCCTGTGAGTGTGGCATTGATGATCCAGTGTATGTTCTCTGTTTCTGTGTTTTTAATGATTACAAACATGTCATCCACATATCTGACCCAGAGTTTGGGTTGAATTTGCGGTAAGACTGTTTGTTCTAGTCTTTGCATTACAGCTTCTGCTATGAGTCCAGAATGGATGAGCCCATGGGTGTGCCGTTGATTTGTTCATATATTTGGTTGTTGAATGTGAAGTGTGTTGTGAGGCACAGGTCCAGTAGTTTGAGTGTGCAGTCTTTGTTGATAGGTTCGCTGTCTTGTTGTCTGTTCTGTATGTCCAGCAGGTTGGCTACAGTTTCTCTGGCTAGGGTTTTGTCAATAGAGGTAAACAGTGCCGTTACATCAAATGAGACCATAGTTTCTTCCTTGTCTATGTGTATATTTCTGATGATGTCCAAGAATTCCTGTGTTGACTGTATAGAGTGTCTGGATCCGCTGATTAGGTGTTTCAGTTTCTGTCGTAGTTCTTTAAATATATGAACAAATCAACGGCACACCCATGGGCTCACCCATCTCTGGACTCATAGCAGAAGCTGTAATGCAAAGACTAGAGCAAACAATCTAACTGCAAATTCAACCCAAACTCTGGATAAGATATGTGGATGACACCTTTGTAATCATTAAAAACACAGAAATAGAAAACACTCACTAGATCATCAACGCCATACTCACAGGAATCCGATTCACGACAGAGGAAGAAAAGGACAACCAACTCCAATTCCTAGACGTGATGGTACAGAGAACACCGAACGGAGAATTCACCACAAAGGTATACAGGAAAGCTACACACACAGACCAAGTCCTGAACTACGAAAGCAACCACCCCAACACACACAAAAGAAGTTGCATCAAGACACTGTTCAAAAGGGCCACAACACACTGCAGTACACCAGGACTGCAAAAAGAGGAAGGAGAACACCTATATAATGTATTCACCAAAAATGGATACCCCTGCAATTTCCTAACGGAAAGACAACGGAATGAGGACATACCACAACCCAAAGGACTAGCCACACTACCATACATCAAGAGCATTTCTGAACTGACAGCCAGACTACTGCGACCACTAGGACTCATAACAGCACACAAACCAACAGCTACTCTCAGACAACAACTCACCAGGACAAAGGACCCGATACCCAGCATGAGCAAAACCAACGTAGTGTACAAAATCCCATGCAAGGACTGCACAAAACACTACATAGGACAAACAGGAAGGCAGCTAACGATCCGCATCCATGAACACCAACTAGCCACGAAACGACATGACCAGCTATCCTTGGTAGCCACACACGCAGATGACAAGCAACAGGAGTTTGACTGGGACAACACTACTATTATAGGACAAGCCAAACAGAGAACAGCCAGGGAATTCCTAGAGGCATGGCACTCATCCAAAGATTCTATCAACAAACACATCGACCTGGACCCAATATACCGGCCACTGCAGCGGACAGCTGGAACGGATAACCAGAAGCGGCAGAGACAAACCACTATAAATGCCGGAGGAAACAACACAGAAGCGCTTCACAGGAGGCTCCCAAGCACTGAGGATGTCACCTAGACAGGGGACAAAACATCTGCAACACAAATTCCCAGCTCGGTGAACAGAACCACAACAATGGACCAGAATTTATCGTCTGCCCTTTATTGTCCTTGAGAAGGTGCATCTGAACCACTCCAGTGTATTTGATGTATATTCAGTAGTCACCCCGTGCTCACGGGGGAATTGTTCCGTGGAAGCCCAAAACCACAGTTAGGTGCGAACCCATTCTTTAAATAGGAAGTTTACCATTCCGGCAGTCCCCTGGTCCGTGGTTCAGGAATTTTCCCTGTTACACGTTCGGGCCACGGTATACCGCAGGTAACTGAAACTGCAGAAACCGACTCCGCGGATATGGCCTTTGCCCTGTATATCCACAATGGTGTACGGGAGGGAGCTTCAGGATTTTCAGCGAATGACAATGAAGGAGTGGCAATGCATTTCCAACTCAGGATGGTGATTGACATGGAGGGGAACATGCAGACGGAGTGTTCTTGTCTAAACGCTGCTATTGTTCTTTTAGATGGATTTGCAAGATGATGCCGAAGGATCCTTGGTGAATTGTTGCAGTGAATCTTCTTAATGGTACACGCTGCTGCGATTGTGTTTCGGTGGTGGCGGGAGTAAATGTTTGTAGACGTGGTGTCAATTAAGCGGGCTGCTGTGTCATGGATGGTGTCGAGCTCCTTCAGTATTGTTGGAACTACACACACTCAGGTAAGCAAGTAAATTCTGTCACATTGCTGACTAGTGCCTGGGAGTTCGCTTTGGGGAATTAGCAGGTGATTTGTTCATTGTATGATTCATGGCCTCTGACCTGCTCTTGTAGCCATTGTATTTATATGGCAAATATAGGTCCATTTCTGGTCAATGGCTACTCCTAGGATATTAGTAGTAGGGGATTCAACAATAGTAATAACATCAAGAGGCGATGGTCAGATTGTCTCTTGTTAGAGTTTACTATTACCTGGCATTTCTGTGGCATGATTGTTACTTGACATTTGTCAGTTCAAGCCTCAATGTTATCCAGGATTTGGATGGCTTCAGTATCTGAGATGGCATGAAGGGTGCTGAGCATTCTGCAATCACCGATGATTTCTGATCTTATAATGGAAACATTGATGATGCAGTTGAAAACGTTTAGGACTTGAACACTACCCTGAGGAGCTCCTGGTGTGGAAATACCTGACCTCCAACAACCACAATATCATCCTTTTTGCTAGGCTTGACACCAACCAGTTTTCCTGATGATTATAGATTTTCCAGAGCTCCTTGAATGCTCCATTCCGTCAAATGGAGTCTTGAAGTCAAGGGTAATCTGACACTTACTTTATCATAAACAATTTACAGACTTTCAGGATAAGGCAGTGAAAGGATCAAATACTGTTCTATTCAAGAGCATCCATGACTGCCCATTGTGAATTGTTAAAGCTACAACTGGGCTGAATTCAGTTTTGGAAATCTATTGATTTTGCTTCAGCCTTTCCTTTTTATGCAGGGAGAATGCTCAAGTTAAATTCTTGCATTTTGTACGTGAGCAATGTTTGTGGGCAGTAAATCTGATATTTGTGCTATTCACCTCAAATACTTCTGAGTTCTACATTTAACCCCTCACTGATAAAAGAAACTTTTTTCTTACGACGTAATTTCTTTTTAATCAAATTTTGCTAACATTTCTAATTAACTTGGTTGGGCCACAGGTAGTGTGTGCACTTCTATAATCCACCTTCTCCAAGGAATGTTATCACACTGGAGAGGATGCAAATGAGATTTATCAGGATGTTGCCTGGATTGGAGAATTTGAGTTATGAAGAGAGATTAGACAGACTGGAGCAGGCTGTTTGCCTTGGAGCAGAGAAGACTGAGGAGATACAAAATTAAAATGTATAAAATTATGAGGAGCATAGACAGGAAGAAGCCTTTCCTCGTGGTGTAAGGATCAATGACCAGGAGATTTAAATTAAGGGTAGGAGGGTTAGAGGGGATGTGAGGATTTTTTTTTCACACAGAGGATTCCAGTGGAAATCTAGAACTCACTGCCTGTAAGGGTGTTAGAAGCAGAAACCTTCATAACATTTCAGAAGTATTTAAATATTCACTTGTGGCACAGAGGCATACAAGGATATGGGCTAAGTTTTGGAAAATGGGAGTAGAGTAGTTACATGGTTGTTTTTGACTGTTGTGGACATGGTGGGCCAAGGGGCCTTTTCCTGTGAGGTAGATCTCTCTGATTCCGTAGCTTTTATTCGTGGCCTGTCATCAAATGGAGCTGTTTACCACATTGAACATTCAAAGCAGAGATTCATTGATGTAAAAGCAAACAATTAATTAATCACTGGGCTTTTGTACTGAAACACAGAAATCTCTTCTTAGATTAATTCTGGAACAGACTGCAAACAAAATATTAATGCTATAAAATGCTAATAGAGAGCAGATACAAAACAATTTCATGATATATCTTCTCATGATATCATGTACAGGATCAGTTTGATTATACCCTTGTGTGAAGTGCACTCCATCCTTTAAAAAACCTTACATTTTGCTACAGTCAGCACACCATATTAAATTAGCATGATATAGTGAATTGTTCACTGATTCATAAGGGAGGATTAAATATTTCATATATACATATATTTCTCATATTATTGAGATTAACTGAGGCTTTGGGAGTCTTGGTTGATGCTGAAAAAAGAGAGAGAGGGAAATGAGAGAATAAATGTAGTCTGATAGATTCAAATAAATATTAATGCACATGGTATCAACCCATAGAAAATGACTGAAGTAAGCTGATTGTACCAAACTGAAGGAAATGGGATTCCAGGGACAATAGCAAGGTGGGTATGAATTTGGCTGAGGGACAGAAAGTGAGTAGTGCTGTTTTGCAGCTTCCAAGGAAGTATACAGTGATGGTTCCTTAATTTTTATTAATGACTCAGACTTAGGTGCAGAAGACAGAATTTCAATGTTTGCAAATGACTAGATTTGCAAATGTGGCAAATGCCGAGGCAGGTGGTAACAGATTTCAGGAAGGCACAGACAGACTAGCAAAATGGACATCCATGTGACAAGTGAAATTTAATGTTGAAAAATGTAAAGGGATACATTTCAGTAAGAATATTAACTAATAATACAATTTTATAGAAGGTACATTTTCAGAAAGATTTGAGGGGATGTACATACAGGTGGCAGGAAAAGTTGAGAAGTCTATTAATAGAAGAAACATGGGATGTTTGCCTTTATTAACAGGAGGCTAAGAGCACAAGAACAAAATGAAAGATGTGCTAGTTCTTTCCAGGTATTACACATTCGGAAGGATGTCAAGGCCTTTAGGAGGCTGCAGAAAGGATTTAGTGGAATTTAAAACAATAAAGTCATGCATGGGATGTGGCTGTGCTGCATTTACTGACCATCCCTTGTTGCCCTTGAGAAGGTCATCACGAGTTACCCCCTTGAGCCATTGCAATCCATTTGGTGTAGCTAGATCCACAATACCCTGACGGAGTGTGTCCCGGATTTTATCTAGTGACACTGATGAAATGGCAATATATTTCAAAGTCAGAAGGCGACTAGTTTGGAGAGGACCTTACAGAGTAGTACCACAGGTGAAGACAGAAATTATGTGAGTTGATTTGAGACTCTTTGGTTATTCTCCAGAGAAGAGGTCTAATAAAGCTGTTTGAAATCATGAACAGTTTTGATACAGTTAGTAAGGAGCAACTGAGGACAAATACTTAAGATGATTGGCAGATGAACCCACCTGAAGAAACTTTTTTTAAAAATCAAAGTAGATTGTTGGAGTCTGAAATACATGACACATGATGGATGTAGATTCAACAACTTTCAAAAGGGAATAGGATATTTACATTTAGAGAATTATTCTAGAAAGAGTAGGGAATAGGACGAGGAGGAATTCCACCAAAGGGGCAGCACTGCCAAAAGTATACTGAATCAAATATGTTGTACTGTCCTATGATTTGGAGTTACAATCGGCAATTGCTTGGACAAGGTTAAAAATCACACATCAGCTTATCGTCCAACGGGTTTATTTGGAAGCACTAGCTTTCAGAGTGCTGCTCCTTCATCAGGTAGGAGCAGCACTCCAAAAGCTAGTGCTTCCAAATAAACCTGTTGGACTATAACTTGGTGTTGTGTGATTTTGAACTTGGTCTACCCCAGTCCAACACCGGCACCTCCACATCAATTACATGAAGATCAGGAAAGAAATAGACTAATCTCTTGGTAACTCATCTCACCTAAGTATCCCTCTTTTACAGTACTATTTAATTGATTGTAATCATATGCTATACTTGTAAGAGAATCCTTCCACAGGTTTGATCACAAAGCACTGACCCCATCAAGTTGTTTTCCTAAAAATGCCAGAAGTAAACATTTTGTTTATCCAGTTGTTTACTTACATATACAGACACCACACTTCACCACAAATCACTGTACAATAAGCTGCTAAATGTTTCTGGATGACTTTATAAACAAATGTCATTCTTCTTCTTTTCAAAACCTTGAGTATTAATTGCCTGAATCAGTATTATGCAAAATGATCATGATATCCAGAAATGCTATTTTATCATTTTAAATTACACTGCTTTTCACTACATTGCAATGTAATAATGTGGAAAATTAGATGATTTTTATACCCGACAGCACAATAGACACATCATTTTCTCACCGTTTGAATGCTGAAGCTTGTGTTCATATTCATGAATATAATTCATAAGAGTACTGTACAAGGTATACATATCACATTATAATTTTACACACTTACTATAACCTGAATGTTCTTTGTTGCAGTTAATGACTTGGGCTAGGAAGGTTCTTTTCAAACTGTGAGGTTAATCAAGAAAATAACCAGCCTGGCATTTTGAGAGCTAGCTGCGTCAAAAAGCTGCCTTCACTTGCCCACCTCAAAACATCCTTACCTTAACTGGGAAATTCACGAGAGAACTGGCCAGATTGCCTGTATTGCATTTGAAATTCAGATGCTGATCCCAACGATAGTCAGCCTCCCAATCCAGTCGAGCCACGTCACGGATCAATGATCTGCCTGGATGCAAACCCATTTTCTGGAAGGCGGTGCATGTCATGCCTGTGAAACTAGCTGGCTTGATCATGAAGGCTTCCAGTGCTATATTCATGGAAACCTGGTGAGAATGTAGAGGAAAAGAAAAGATTCAATGAAGCTGGCTGAAAGATGACAAACATCCCAAAGTGCAGGTTACTTGATATGACAACATTTCATTGTTGTAATTCTGCCTTTTCTATTGCTGACTTTTGCCTTTTTAACATTATTTTTCAATCTCAGGGAAAACCATGAATTCTCAATGAGCCAATTCAGTACCATTAATTGCTAGACTGGCAGTCATTCAAGATGAATTGAAATTGTTGAGCATTGCGAGACATTGTTTTAGAAACACTGCTTTATTTTGTTTACAGTCTGTGTTAAACCTTATTCATTTCAGCTTTACTGGACACAAGACAGGAAAGACTCACGAAGACAAATTTAGAAAGGGCAATGACACGCATCTGAATATAAGTTACACCAAACAGAGTAGTAATTATTGTACAAATGACTAAACAGCAGAGTTTTCATACAGAATCTGGACCTCAATTAATAAAATTCAACTTAACATGGTTGCAGCTTGCATAATCAAATCGTATTAACATGCAAAGTGCATTCTAATACCGAGTCTGCTTTGACAGAAAAAGGTAGGCGCAGGCTGATGTTCATGAATAAAAATGAAACATGGTTGGGAAACCTGAAATATTTAACAGAAATCCTACCTGCAGAATGCAAACTGTTCCTCTTTCAGTGAGAACACAAGAGGTTACAGGTTACATCTTGCATTTGTTCAACAGAGAAAGCACAATTTTAAGTATATACTCCCATAAACGTTTTAATAATTAAAACCATTCAGATAAGAATCTTTCAGAATTTCCTATTGATCTGAAATACAATTTTAACATTTTATTTTGCCTGAAGGCTTCAAATGTCTGTTGTAAAACTGCTTTACACACACTACAATGAATCCTTAAAGTAGCTGGTAGCAAATGCTTACAATGATATGATTTTCAGATGTCGCACACAAAGTCCATGTCATTATTAAGTTGCAGTATGAGTTTAAATCAATTGTCAAATTTTATGAACAAAATCACTTATTAACATGACCAGAGTTGTGTGATTGGATTGCAGACTCCAAATACAAGATGGTGGCACGGTAGGGCACCTGAGCCGGACCTTGTCCACTCTGACCACTTTTATTTCTTACTTTTTCATTATTTAAAAGTTTTTTTTTAGTTTTCTCTCTTAATTGCCTTCTGGAGGCAGTGACGGTGATGGTAGCAGCTGTGGGTCTAGAGATGGACTTTGACAGTTGGTCATGAGGCAGTTGGTGTGCCCAGATAGGCAGCTAGGGGCACCAGAATGACACCAAACTGGGACTCTGGTGACTTGTGGCGATGTGGCTGGTGAGCTCGGATGGCAGTTGGTGGTGAGACAGGAGTGTGGAGGCGCAGGGATGGAGAGATCAAGCCCAGCTTTGGAGAGAATGGTGGCGAGATGGCAGCGCAGAGGCACACCAATTGAGAGATCAAGCCCAGTGTAGGACAGAGAGAATTGTGGTTCGGTAGCGAGATGACAGTGTGGAGGCACAGGGATTGAGAAACTGAACTCAACACGGGAGGGAGATCGAACCCTCGTGGGGAAAGCCAGTGTGACGTGACTGCAGGCCCACGGCTAAAGAAGGACTGTAATTTTGAACAAAATGTTTCTACCCTTTATCTAAAGTTTTGTACCTAGGTGTGTTGTACCTAAGGTGGTGCTGTGAATGGGGACATTAAACTTGCCTCTGTACTCCTGTATCCTTGTTTTGGGTACACATGACAATAAAACCTCATTCTAATTCTAAATACTTGGGCCAAATCTCAACATGTCGCTTTTGTACAAATACACTTAACCTGTATTTTTTTTAAAGTAATGATTAGCAAAGCTAAACAGATTATTTTTTAAACAGATGAATGTTTCCAGTCCAACAAGAAAGGAGGAATTGCTAGACCTGCCTCTTAGGAGTGAGGTAGAGTGAATGGATCAAAAGTTAGTTGAAGAAGACTTAAGGGACAGTGATGAATAAATGAATGAATGAATGAATGATTTATTGTCATGTGTATTTTACAGTGAAATACAACAAAATACAGTGAAAAGCTTTCACTTATCACCATAATCTGGTAACATTGATAGTTTAAGAATAAGAGAAAATGAAAGACATGGTCGAAAAAGAAATCCATCTATATATGCATTCTGAGCTGTCTCAGCACCACCACCACCATCTCGCCAGCCCCAATTAACAGTGAAGTCACTGATTCTCAGGCACCACCTTTTACCACTGGTTTGATTCATCTTCACCATTGCCCACACTGGGCACACCAAGGTCAGAGACTATTCCCACTGTTGATGTTACCATGGCACCCTCCCAGTACTGTTTCACCACCACCAGGACTGGACCCAGCCAACAAGTCAGTCGCCAATCCTCAGGCACCATTCTCACCACTGGGCCAATTCTACATCGCCACTGCCCACGCCAGGTACATCAATGATGGAGAGTATTGCCATCTGTTATAATGCCCTCCCGCTACCACTGGACCCACCAATGCTTAAGACACCGATTCTTAGGTGCCATCTTTCACACCTGGGCCTATGGAGGGGCTCTCTGTCTCTCCCCCTCACTGAGCTCTCTCTCCCCTCTGCTGGGCTCGCTCTCCTCCCTGAGGGGATCTCAGTAAACAAATAAAAGAAGCAAAAAGAGCATTAAGAAGTGACTGGAAGCTGAATTTCATGGAATCCAGAAGTCTTCTACAGGCGTAGAAACTGTAGGAAAGTGGAAAAAGGGATTTATGCATCAAGACGGTGTGTATCGCTGAGGTATTCAATGAATACTTTGCATCAGTATTTCACAACAAGATGCTACAAATGAAGAGAGGTAGTTCGGACACTTGACATGTTTAAAATTGGTAAGGACATGGTATTGGATAGTGGACTAGACTTACAGTGCTCTTCTAGCTTATCTCTCCATGCTTCAGGCTCACTGCCTTTATTCCTGATGAAGGGCTTTTGCCTGAAATGTCGATTTCGCTGCTCGTTGGATGCTGCCTGAACTGCTGTGCTCTTCTAGCACCACTAATCCAGTATTACAGTGATAAGACACAGGTATAGGGTGTGATGTGCCAAAGAATACCCAGCAAAGGAAGTGAAAATGAAAACTGAGGCAACCTGGATCAGATTTTCTGATATTTCTCAGACTCAGGATGCTGCCTCTGGATTTGAGAATTGCAAATGTTACACCCACGATATAAAGAGGATAAAGATAAGCCAACAACAATTGGCCAGTCAGTTTAATGTCAGTCATAGCAAAGTTTTCAGAACTGATAGTGCTGATCAAAATTGGGCGGCACGGTGGCACAGTGGTTAGCGCTGCTGCCTCACAGCGCCTGAGACCCGGGTTCAATTCCCACCTCAGGCGACTGACTGTGTGGAGTTTGCACGTTCTCCCCGTGTCTGCGTGGGTTTCCTCCGGGTGCTCCGGTTTCCTCCCACAGTCCAAAGATGTGCAGGCCAGGTGAATTGGCCATGCTAAATTGCCCATAGTGTTAGGTAAGGGGTAAATGTAGATGTAGGGGTATGGGTGGGTTACGCTTCGGCGGGGCGGTGTGGACCTGTTGGGCCGAAGGGCCTGTTTCCACACTGTAAGTAATCTAATCTAAAAAAAAAATTAATGTGAATAGCGTTTTATTAAGAAAACCTGTGCATTTTAAGTGCAAATCATGTTTAATCTAATTTATTTGAGTTTTTTAAATGAGATAACAGACTGTATTGCCATTGATGGTGGAAATAAACATCCAAAAGGCATTTAATAAAATGCAGCACAAGGATGTGAGCATAGTTGGAGGCCATGGAATAAAAGAAGTAGTAGCAACATGGATGTTGAAAGTGTGATGCTGGAAAAGCACAGCAGGTCAGGCAGCATCCAAGGAGAAGGAGAACCGACGTTTCAGGCATAAGCCCTTCATCAGGAATTACTTACATACAGTGTGGAAACAGGCCCTTTGGCTCAACAGGTCCACACTGACCCGCCAAAGCGCACCCACCCAGACCCATTCCCCTATATTTACCCCTGCACCTAACACTACAAGCAATTTAGCATGGCCAATTCACCTAACCTGCACATTTTTGGACTGTGGGAGGAAACCAGATCACCAGGAGGAAACCCACGCAGACACAGGGAGAATGTGTAAACTCCACACAGTCAGTCGCCTGAGGCGGTAATTGAACCCGGGTCTCTGGTGCTGTGAGGCAGCAATGCTAACCACTGTGCCACAGTGCTGCCCACTTGTGGGCCGGGGGCTGAGAGATAAATGGGAGGGGGGTAGGGTTGGGAGCAAGGTAGCTGAGAATGCAATAGGTAGATGAAGGTGGGGGAGAAGGTGATAGGTCAGAGAGGAGGGTGGAGCAGATAGATGGGAAAGGTGATGGACAGGTCTAGAGGATGGTACTGAGTTGGAGGCTTGGGACTGGGATAATGTTGGGGGAAGGAAATGATGAAACTGGTGAAATCCACATTGATTCCATGTGGTTGCAGGGTCCCAAGGTGGAAGATGAGGCGTTCTTCCTCCAGGTGTCGGACGGTCAGGGTTTGGCGATGGAGGAGGCCCCAGGATCTGCATGTCCTTGGTGGAGTGGGAGGGGGAGATGAAGCATTCAGTCAGGGAGCAGTGGGGTTGGTACGGGTGTCCCCTCAGGATCTAATATAGAAGATTGTAGAATCCCTCCAGTGTGGAAACAGGCCTATTGGTCCAATAAGCCCACACCGACTCTCTGAAGACTAACCCACCCAGACACATTTCCCTACCTTTTTACTCTACATTTATCCCTGACAAATGCACCAAGCCAACACATCCCAGATTACTACGGGCAATTTAGCACGGCCAATTCACCTAACCAGCACATCTTTTGGATTGTGGGAGGAAACCGGAGCACCCGGAGGAAACCCATGCGGACAATGTACAAACTCCACACAGACAGTCGCCCGAGGCTGGAATGGAACTGGGGCCTCTGGTGCTGTGAGGCAGCAGTACTAACCACTGAGCCACCGTGCCACCCAATATGTCCCAATTAAGTCAGCTCTGACTCCTCTAAATTCCAGAGGACACAATTCTAGCCTGTCAAGCCTTACCTCATAGGGCAATTTCCTCATTCCAGGTATTAGTTTAGTAATTCTTCACTGAACTGCTCTCAATTCATTAACATCCTTTCATATGCGTGGTGACTAATTTTGTATGCAGTACTGGATGTAGGTTTGCTCGTTGAGGTGGAAGGTTTGTTTTCAAACCTTCTAGCTCAGCGAGCAAACCTGCATCCAGAACCTCAACCTGAGCTACAATTCTTCACAAAACTTGTATACAATACATCAGATGTGGTCTTACCAATGCCCTGTATAACTGAAGCATAATCTCTCTCCTCTCATATTTAATTCCTTTTGAAATATCCATAATATTTCATTGGGTCTCCTGATTATTTACTGTACTTGCATAATAACCTCGTGCGATTCATGCACGAGTGCACTTAATCTCTCTGCATCGCAGAGCTCTGCAATCTCTCACCAATTTGATAATACACTTTCTTTTATCATTCAATCAAAAAGGACAATTTAACACTTTCACACACTATTATCCATTTGCCAGATTTTTGATCACTCACTTTACTGATCTATATCCCTTTGTAGGCTTCTTGTGAAGGCTTACTTCCTATACCTTGTTCCCTTCATCCAAATCATTTATATAACTTGCAAGGAGTTGAGGACCCGGCACCAACACCACTCATGACATCCTGCCAGTCTGAAAAGGACACATTTATTCTGATTTTCTGCTTCCTTCTCACATCTTCTATCCACCCCAATGTGTTACCCCTAAACCATAAGCTTCCATTTTCTGCAATAACCTTTTATGGGGAACCTGATGAAATGCTCTCTAGAAATTTAAATACAGTATAGCCACTGGTTCCCCTTTATCTATAGCACAAGCTACTTAGTCATAGAGTCATAGAGATGTACAGCACGGAAACAGATCCATCGGTCTAACTTGTCATTGCCAGCCAGATATCTTAAAGTAATCTACTCCCATTTGCCAGCATTTGGCTCATATCCCTCTAAACCATTCTTATTAATGTACCAATTAGACATCTGCACCGTTATATTGATCCTATGGTGTTGAGGCCAAAATTCAGGTAACTTTCTTTCCCACTTCTTCTCCAATCACAGGATGTTTTCTCTCCCATACTTCCTGCCCTTTAGTGAGATGCAGTTGAGTCTTACTAATTGAAATTCTTAAATTAAAAAACTTAGCATCAAAAAGTCCTACAGCATGGAGACAGGCCCTTTGGCCCAAACTGGTCCACACCGATCAAAATGTCCATCCAGTCTAACCCCACTTCCCTGCACTTGGCCCATATGCTTTTCATCCTTTCTTATCCATGTATTTGTCCAAATGCCTTTTAAATGTGGTTAATGTTCCTGCCTCAACTCCACCGACAGCTCATTCCACATGTGTACCACCCTATGTGTAAAAAAGTTGCCCCTCAAGTTCCCTTTTATTCTTTCTCCTCTAACCTTAAACTGATGCTCTCTTGTCCTTGAGTCCCCAACCCTGGGAAAAAGACTTGAGTGCATTTATCCTATCCACGCCGCCTCTCATGATCTTATACACCTCTATAAGATTCTCCCCTCAGTCTCCTACGCTCTAAAGAAAAAGGTCCTAGTTCATGCAACTCAGACCCTTGAGTCCTGGCAATATCCTTGTAAATTTTTGACCTGCTTGTGTGTGTGCGTCTGTGTATGTATGTGTATGTCTGAGGACACAGTAGCATTTTAATTAGTAGTGCTATACGGTTTACAACTATTTACTTGCAGCTAAAGTCTAATTAGTTGCAAGAAATGGTATTTATTTTTGTTCAGTGCAGAAACCTGGTTTTTACTTTCTTTCAACATGCATCTGAAAGTCAAGTAAATTGGAGAAAAAAAAGTTACCTTTTGTAATGACTCTCGAAAACTGAGGCTTGATTTCAAGCATCCTAGCCCAACGAATGGTAACAATTGGTGGAAGGATCAAGAGTCACAGGGCACAGATTAAAGGTGACCAGCAAATGAAACAATGGTCACATGGGGAATAGCTTGCTCCATGCAGCTGGAGATTAGGATCTGGAGGTCACTGCCTGAGATTGTGATGGAAGATTCAAAAGAAAACTAGATTATTACCCGAAAGGAAAGATGTGTAGGACTACAGGGAAAAGACGTGTTTCAGGCATTAGCTGAATTGTTCCTTCCAAGACCCAGCATAGGCACAGAGGGCTGAAAGTCCTCCTTTTTTGCTATAACCTTACTATGATCCTAATGAAAATGTTGATGTTGCTGCTGGACACTTCAACATTTGATGTTCATTTCAGCTATCAGATATTAGGTAACCTTTATGAGATATATAGATCTTTCAAGATCAAATCTTTCTGATTATTTCTCAGCAAAAAGTGGCAGTACAGTACATTCTGCTATAACACGTGTTTCATCAACGCAAATTGCCTTTAACTTGATTTAAGAATTTAGACTGTTATTTGTGGAATGCAAAATTTCGTCACCTGTATTGGCTCTAATATGATTCGTGCCCGATTAGTTTAAATAACATAGATATTGCACGATTTTCTTATAACACGTGATCGCATGAGAACAGAACTATCACGTTGTGTCAGAACTGACTTCATTTCCAAATTAAACAAAGAGAAAACCATAGTGTAAGGATGACAATGTGATTAATTTTTGATCAATAAAATCTCCAAAGCAGACTACAATCAAGTTCATTGTTACAATTAAATGTACAAAATTGAAGGCCTTACTGTGTTATTATTTGTGCAGCTATACTGAATTGAAACACTATCAAATGGTAGGTTTGTTTCCACCATCCTCTTTAAGTGTAGAAATCTACAGCAAAGACTTGGTCTAGTGTAGTAAAGCAAAATAATATTGAATAAGAAGTAACTTAATGCATGCCAGAACTAGTTTCCAGGTGACATCAGTATACAGAGGAATGTCGATTATCCAAATTTCGATAATCCAAATTTTGGATTATCCAAAGAAGATATCAAAGTCCTGCAAAAACGTTACATCAAAGAGGTAAGTGTATTTGGATTACCTGTACTGAAGAACATGTGAAAACGCTGGCAAAAACAAAGAAACACAAGCAGCTCAAGCATCAGCAACTGGATTTTTAAAAAGTTGTTACACAGCTTTTACAGCATTCCTGTCATTTTACCCGGCCATTCATTAAAAAAAAATGGCCGTGCGCGAGGTGGTGCTTCAGTCTTTCTGTCGCAACACCAAGCTCTCAGAACCTGACAAATGCTCTTGCAATCGTAGAAGCTGTTTGGGATCTTGTTTAATGCTTGGATTTCATGTACAGTGTTTATGTGATGGTAAGTCCTTCTAGTTTAACTTGTAATTTGCAGAATGCAGAGACTAATGGGGCCTAAAAGGAAGGCAACTGCTAAAAATTCAGGGCACATAAATTAGGTGGCCACTACAAGTGAGACATTGCACTGAGGGCCAGTGATTTGGGGCAGTTCCTCTTTGGTCAGCTGCAGAGCAGCTGCAGGGAGAAGCTCACGTGCTTCTACTCCCACACATTCTACTGTTGACATTTCCACAAAAGTGTTCGTATTTTAGTGGGTGGGGGAGGAAGAGGCAGCCTTGGCGATGCTTCCACTGTGCCCTCAAAACTGTCTTTCTCAGGAGGTCTTGGCGATCCTTTTTGGTGGACCATGATCTTCCCACTGGCAGACCCAAGAGTGAGAAGGCACTGTGGCCAGTGGTTGGGAGTGATGTGCAATGAATGGACCTGACAGCAGGATTCATGTGAGAGCTGTAGTGGAATCAAGTGCAGTACTTAGCTGATTGGTGGGACACAGACATTTCAACTACCCTGAAGGGGCTGTCCCGGTTTTCTCCTGTAAGGATCAGGATTCTCTCCTCCTAGAGGATGAAGTGGCTAATGTCAGGTACCTCTCCAACTGACCTAGCTCTTACTGCTGCCACTGTGATGAGAGAAAGGGAGTGAGTGAATGAGGTGGAACTGGCTGACACAGCTGATTAGTAAGCCTGATCTTGCACTTGGATTAGGACAGTACCAGTGAGGTGAGGGGAACCTGATTCCACAGCTGTTCGTGCCCGTGCAGGAGGGAGACATGTTCCGAGTGAGTAAGTCGGCAGCACAAAGGCCATGTAGTGGTGTGGGTGGACAGGAGTGGAACAAGAAAGATGATAGAGACAATAGTGAGAGTGGCAGCTCCAGTGGGACATGGGTCTAGTGGCAGAGATAGACTAAGAGTGAAATAGCAGAGAGAAGATGGGGCACTTGCTCCAGCAGAATGGAGGAGATCATTGATCATCTTCTTGCATTGCCAGGGTTTTCCTCTGGGCCATAATAACAGCACTGACCTGGGCAGTGACCTCAGACCAGTCTACCACCAAACAGAGATGTCCTCCACCCTGATCACCAGCACCTCCAGGGACTCTGTCAGGAAATCATGGCACCATTTTCCCCATCGCCAATATCTTCAGGCCTTTTCAGAGCATGGCAGCTTCAGAATGCTGATGTTTGTCCAAGTGCACAGCGGCCTTTTAAAGATGGCATGGATACCAACAATGCCGGTTTACTACGGGATATCCGCAACCTCTTCCAGGAACAGAGGAGGGTAGAAAAGGGCTAGAATCAGTTGAGAAGGGCACCATCGGAGTGCAGCAGTCATCAATGAAGGGAGTTTGTTAAGATGCAATGACAGAAGTCACTCGGTTTCATGGAGAGAAAACCTCAGTAAAACTCAACAAAATTGACACATTGCCAGAAAACTGTAATGGAGTTAAATAACTAGTTTGTTAATTATAGGTTGGAGAAGGAATGATTCAAGCATAAATAATACCACCTGATTGATTTTGCTTGAAATGATTGCTTTATTTCTTTTTTCAGACTTAAGGAATCAAACATAATCCAAAAATCTCCAGGTGTAAGATCCTCATACATTTTGAAAGCCTGCTCCTTCTTCAATCAGAAAGGCAATGTGAAATCTCTAGTGAAACAACCATAAGTAAAACCAGTTAGTAAAGGCCTGATTGCTTATTATTCCCAACAATAAAGGAGAAGCACTGAAGGACAGACTTGCAACCTTCACCTCTGTCGATTAATGCATTGCCTAGTCAGAGTGCAGCTACGAATGCTGTATGGGTCACAAGGCAAACTCATTACAGAATCAGGTCAATTCTTCCATTGATTGCCACAGAAAGGAAATTGTGCAGGTTCTGTTACAATCATGTGAGACACTCCAGCAGATTGCTTGTATTGTATTTCCCTCAGTAACCCCATCACCCAGTCAGGAAACACCACAATTCATCACTCTTACATATTCTAAGAAAAGCTATTTACAAATAATTCGTTTAGTGCTAAGAAGGGGAGCCTTTGTCTTTTTTGGATGATATGGACAATTGTGTGGAAGGTTAACAACGTAAGTTAGAGATATTTCCGGATCACCACATTACTTTTTTGTGTGTTTGTTCATCATTTGGAAAATACATTTGTTTGAAATTCTAAAGGTAAAACAAGAGCTGATGAGAGTCCCCAGAGAGAAGGCAAAAGATAAACTAAGTGCTGAAATGCAATTACAAGAGAAGGTTTGCAGTTCATTTCCCAAGTGCTTTACTGAAAATTTACCAACATCACACATCAAAAATAGGCACTCTTAAAGCTACAGAGTTGGAACCCAACCGTGAGATTGATCTAAGAAACAGCAGCCAAAATAATTGGAGGTGAAAAAATTTCAAAGATGGTCCCAAGCATTTCCTTCCCAAGAATTAGACGCTTCAATGAGACATTCATCATCAGGTTTGTACCTTAATGGATCTAAAATTGTAATTTTATAATGGATTCACATTCACGAAAAACTGATTTGCCTGTCTCTACAGTTCAAACTAACATATGGACAAAGCAATTTGACATTCCTAATGAGTGAGGTATGAACTAAGGAGGTATGGCTCACTCTCTGACATACCATCTTCATATTTGTGCTCCTGAATTACCCTGAGAAAAATCACTGGTCACATCCACAGTCTAATATTGCCAGGCCAACTGCTCCTGACCTCACCTCAAAAATCATTTGACTCAAATCTCCATCACTCATCAAAAGTCCACAAATGCAGTGACACATCGCAACTGCTGGGAACAAAATGGCGAGAACAATGCAAAACCACCCCTCATGTGATTGCAATGGCCTCATCCAATCTAGAATTGGACACAGCCAAGAAAGTAGATGGGATTTTCTCAGGAGGGGCAACTGTTGGTTTTGGGTCCAGATTTCAGTCTTGTGACCGTTTACCGACAGATAGCAGAATCACGTTGCCAATTTCTCCAATTATGTTCCCTTTTCTCACTGCTAGCCCAGAGCACAGGCCACAGCTGAAAGAAGAATGAGACAGTGCCTCACTTTTCTGCTTTCTTTGTGGGGAAGTCAGCATTTTGTTTTCACTGAGACCAAGCAGTCAGTCCCCCGTGATTGAAGGGGTGCTCTCTCTAGCAGTGAGGTCAGGCCTTTGCCAGGAACACACACACAAACTCTCGGACTGGGCCATGAAGCATGAAGATCCATGGCTCCCTGAATCTGCAAAGACACAGGAAAGCTGCATTCCCACTGCTGTCAAACTCTAGCAAAATACCCTTCAAGGTTCTCATGACATGGTCCTCCAAACTGCTTGCTTCCAGTTTCCCCAGAAGGCTGTTCTAACCCAGCTCCCCTCAAGTCTCCCCTACATGCCACACATTTTGACTTGTTACTGTGTCAGCATTCTATCACTGTGAGTGGGTCAAAGCCCTGGAACTCCCTTCCTAATAGTTCCGTCTTTTTTTTCTCTGCTCCTGTACAGACCTCAGAGGCTTGTGGAAGCCACGTATTAACTTGCTGATTGAGATGCATGGATCTTCCCAGTCTCTTCCAGGGAGGGAATGTTGCCTCACAGTGCTGCTGTTGTATGACCACAGAGAGAAACTGTAAACGGTGACAGCTCACCACCACCTTCTCTTAATCAGTTAGAGATGAGCAACAAATGCCGGTCCAGCCTGCCACATCCTCATTCCACTAACAAATAAATGTACCAACTCCAGTGCATCTCACAGCCCACCAACTGGGGGCTAGAAAAATTCCACCCACAATGTGAGATTCTATTGAAAATTTAAAAAAATGTTTTTGTTTTATTGAGAAATAGTGCTCCTGGCTCATTCCACTGAACAAAGCTTCACCAAATATATTTCCCCTACGGACAATGGTCCATTAAATCATTTGTAACATTACACATGTTTACTTAACAGAAAGAACAGCTAGTAGCTGAAGCACTGTTGTGTTTACAAATACAAATTTTTTGAAAACTTAGTGAGTCTATTTAAACGTCCGGTCCAATTGAGAAGGTACACATTGGAAAGATTACCTTTGAAATATCCTGTGCATTGCTTGTTAACACAAGACTTGCAATGAATTCCACACACTGCACGATTCGGGTACAAGCCTTCTCTTCATTTTGTGCCATCCACAGTATGTGTTCATCCACTAGCATCATGTTGCTGGCTATTTCTGTGATGGATTCTCCCAGCTGTGGAACAAAATACTCTCATTTATATTTGGATGATTCATCTCCAGGTGTTGCTTTGCACCACAAATGTAAATATCTTTTTTCATGGCATATTAGCATTCAATTAAAAAAAAAACAAGGCTAAAGATGATCAGAATAAAATCTGCACAAATATCAACCTTTACTGATTCAGCTCCACTTGTCTTTTCCTGTAATGACTGACTTCTACCATTTTACAAGGTAAAAACAAGGACTGCAGATACTGGAAACCAGAGTCTAGATTAGAGTGGTGCTGGAAAAGCATAGCAGGTCAGGCAGCATCCGAGGAGCAGGAAAACCGATGTTTCAGGCAAAAGCCCTTCATCAGGAATAAAGGAATAAATGAAGGGCTTTTGCCCAAAATGTCGATTTTCCTGCTACTCAGATGCTGCCTGACTAGCTGTGCTTTTCCAGCACCACTCTAATCTGCCATTTTATAGGTTAATTAAATCAAAAGCAAAAAATTGCATGAAGTAAACAAGATTCAAGCAGACTGTTCTAGTTATTCTTCAGACCTTGTATACAGTGAAGTTTGATAATTTTTTTTCTACATTAAAGCGAAGTTGCAGTGATGCACACAATTGAAGTTTTGCCCCGGTGCAATTTCTGAGAACATTCTAAACTGTCTCTATCTCAGCTTACTGTGCCCTGCACGGACTTCCTTCCCTAGGCTAGGGACATTAAAAAAACATAAATGAGGATGGCTGTGTTTGTCAGAGACCAGTCATCGCAGCACAGCAAAAGCTCTTCAGGATAGCGTCCTTGGCCTCACAGCGCCAGAGACCCAGGTTCAATTCCCGCCTCAGGTGACTCTCTGTGTGGAGTTTGCACATTCTCCCCGTGTCAGCGTGGGTTTCCTGCGGGTGCTCCGGTTTCCTCCCACAATACAAAAATGTGCAGGTTAGGTGAATTGGCTGTGTTGAGTAGCCCGTAGTGTAAGGTGAAGGGGTAAATGTAGAGGAATGGGTCTGGGTGGGTTGCGCTTCGGTGGGTCAGTGTGGACTTGTTGGGCCGAAGGGCCTGTTTCCATACTGTAAGTAATCTAATCTAATCTAATCTACGTTCAGCTGCTTGATTGAATGTCTCTCCTTTGACATGGGAGTAGAGTGAAGCTGTTCACTGACAATTTCAAAATGTTCAGTTTATTCACAATTTGTGATCATCAAATAGCCCCTTGATATGATATGGACAATGTCTAGACATTGGCTCATTGCATATTACTTTGAAATGACCACCTTAAAAAAACCAGGAAGCTCAGCCACCACCCTTTGAGCAGCAATTGCCCGATATTCACCAAGACCCCTTCATCAATATCCTAACAGTGAAATAGATAAGAAATCTGAACCAGAATAATTATAACAATACTAAGAATACAAGAATATGGAAGATACCAGAGATACTTGAACTCAAACAGCAAAAGCAGCATCTGTACAGATTCCCTGCTGAGTCAGACAGTGTAGGTCTCTTTCTCCTTTTGAATTATTTCCCAAGTGGTCACTGCCTCCCTTCCTCCTTTTCAAAGTGCTGTTGTTTTGATCTTTTGTTTCCCAAAGTTCCAAAACAATGCAACAGCTTGTAAAATAGTAATTACACCTCCTAGAATTTGAGGAAATCAGTTCCAACATTGAAAATACATCAAAAAAAGGAGCAGCTCTTACAGCTACAACTTTTTCTCCTCTTCCACCTTGATTACCCATTACACTTAATGGTAAGGTTCTGGAAGGTGTCACTGAACAAAGGGACCTTGGATTGCAGATTCATAGTTCTTTGAAAGTAGAGTTGCAGGTAGATAGGATAGTGAAGATGTTTGGTATGCTTGCCTTTATTGGTCAGTGCATTGTAGTTAGAAGGTGGGAGGTCATGTTGCGGCTATACAGGACATTCATTCAGCCACTTTTGGAATACAACATGTGGTTCTGGTCTCCCTGCTACAGGAAGGATGTTCTGAAACTCGAAAGGGTTCAGAATAGATTTACAAGGCTGTTGCCAGGTTTGCAGGTTTGAGCTGTAGGGAGAGGCTGAATAGGCTGCGGCTATTTTCCCTGGCGTATTGGAGGCTGAGGGAACCTTATAGAAGTTTATAAAATCATGAGGCACATGGATAGGGTAAATAGGTAAGATCTTTTTTTCTTGCTAGGCAAGGGTGGGGGAGTACAAAACTTGAGGGCATAGGTTTATGATGGGAGAGGAAAGATTTAAAAGGGACTCAAAGGGCAATGAGCTGCCAGAGGAAGTGGTGGAGGCTGGTACAATTACAACATTTAAATGGCATCTGGATGGGTATATGAATAGGTGATATGGGCCAAATGCTGGCAAATGGGACTTGATTTATTTAGGATATCTGGTCAGCATGGATGAATTAGACAGAAGGGTCTGTTTTCATGCTTTATATCTCTACGACACTATGATTCTATGCTAGATACTCTGTGACGAGTAGTTCAACTCCTGACTCATCAAGCTCCATCCACTGTCCACAAGAGTGAAGCTGGGGGTATGATCAATTATTAAACATGCAAATAAAGGCTAAATATTGCAGATGCTGGAAATATGATATATATACACACAGAATGCTGGAGAAACTCAGCAGTTCAATTCTGAAGAACAGTCATAATGGATTCGAAATATTAACTCTGTTTCTCTCCCCACAGACCCTATCAGACCTGCTGAGTTTCTCCAATATTGAATACTCACCTGACTGAGCTCACTTCCAACAATTTAAAATTCGATGAGTCAAAATTCGATTAATTTGTGTCTGTCTACCAGACTTAAGGTTCATCCTTTCATCACCAGAATATCATTATTGTATTATACATAATAGCAGGATAAACTGCTGAGAGAAACCAAGGTTAGTTCAACAGCATCTCCTTCCTCTGCAACCTCCATGACTAAGAAATGTAAGCACCTGCATTTTCACCCAGCAACTCTCCTGTCAAAACTGTGAAAAGCAATTGCCAAAGGAAAGCTTTCAAGCTTTCAAAGCATTTAGAATTCCTGTTCTTTACATATATGGACATCACATCTGGAGTGTTAACAAAGTAACTGCTTGCTATTTCACTCTGTCTATTGGCATAAAGCTTGAGGGTTTCCATTGCTGGATTGCTCTGCATGACTCATTTCACAATCATCCATTATCGCAGTGGGGGTCTGTCATCTTACAGTTTGATTGACAGCTCCAAATGGTTGTGGAATCTTGGAAGTGGAAGAATACAATTAAGTTCAATTATTGCTGTTTTAAGGGATTTGTGCACTTGAATGAAATGGTTACATTTAGAAGGCATTATGAAACTTAGGAATGCATTTGTAGTGAATGGGTTTTTATGAAGGAGTAATATTTCCAATATGTTTGCAATTTACATAAAATTTTATGTAATTAAAACTTATTTCATATCAACTCTGCATGGATTCTGATGTCAACCCTTAGTTGACACGAGAGACATAAGAACAAAGGTAACGCTGGGGAGTATTTAACTGAGTTACTCCAAAAGGACCATGAGGGGATTACAGAGCAGCGAAGGTTGGCATGGAGGCTGTAAAGGGAGTGGGTAGAGTGTCATGGAGATTAAAAATATCCAAGGCTAGGTAGAAGGGTAAAGGGGCTATAACGTGTTTTGGGATAAGTAAACGGCCATAAGTAGGCACTGAGTGCATGACTGTCACGGGGATATGCACAAGGACATAACTATTCCTACCTTCCATGCTAACCTACATAGGTGGGTAGGGAACATGAGGTGGCAAATGTTTGCATGTATATGGCACAGGAAGGAAGTGGGCAGGGTTGAGGGTGAGGGCTGTTTTATGTTTTATTTGTTATTTGAAACGTCCATGTAGTGTCATTGCACACAGGCAGGCCTTCTGCCCAGCCTATTATCCTCACCCATCTACCCCTCTCAGATGCACCCATCATCTAATCGGTAGGAGTGACCAATGCACAGTCCTTTGAGAAGCAAAGTCCCATCTTCACATTGAGGATACAATTCACTGTATTCCTTAGCAGCACATCTGTGTTAAATGGGATAGCTCTCGCAATTCAAACTGGACACTTCTACGCTGTGTGCCACTAGCAGCAGCAGAATTGTATTCAGCCATAACCTTTAAGCTCATGGCCCAGTACATTCCCCGCAATCTATCATAACCATCAAGCCAACAGATCATCCTTGGTACAACAAAGACTGTAGGTGGGCATGCCATCAGTAGAACTAGGCATACCTAAAAATGAGATGTCAGCTTGAAATTATGCCTACTTGCATCCCAGCAAACTCAACATGCAGCATACAGCACTAAACAATTTCACAGACAATGAATAAGATTTAAGCTCTGAAGGTACATCCAAGCTGCCAACAGATGTGAGCAATCAAACAACCCATAGGAAGCGTTGGCTTCACAAATATCCTCATCAATAATGATGGGACAGCACAGAAAATCAGTGCAAAAGACAAAGCTAAAACTTCTACATCTATTTTTAATCAAGAAGTGTCGTTAAGATCAAGCATTGATGCTTCCTCCTGACATCCCCAACATCATAGATTTCTGTCTGCAGCCAATTTGATTCAGTTCCCATGATAGAGAAACAGACGAAGATGCTGGATGCTCAAAAGCTATGGTCACTGACAATACTATTGGCTTCAAGCTAAACACTATACTGTCCTTGATGAGTACAATAATTCATAACTGAACATGTTATGTTCCTGAAATGTGCAACTGCTCGAAGGCAGTCAGATTTTCCCATAACATCAATACAGCAAAAGCTGCTGTAGTTACACATTATAGGGCCTTTTTCATCAGGAAAAAAAGAACATTATATCCTTGAAATTGAAGTACTATACACTTCTGGATTCCCATGTTCATAAATGAAAATCTATTGATGTAACTTTAAAAGCATAAAAGAAATGTGCTAACTCATTCTTCTTTGCTGCTGCTCTTCACCTCTTCTGTTGGCTGTCTCTCCCATTGTCAACTGCCCTCTTGTGAATCATTGCAGTGAGTGAGGGCTTGGGAATGGAGGGGCGAGAGGGAGAACACAAACACGTGAGTGAGAGGTGCTACAAATGGCAGGGCTGGAGAGGGATGTGGGAAGCGGAAGGGTTGAGGGATGGAAGTAGCGAGTGGGGTAGGAGGTTGGGAGGCATGAGAGAGAGGTGGTGCGCCAGAGTGTCAGGGAGCAGAAGTAGCCTGGCCCAAATGGTGCCATTGGGTCAAGCGCAGCTCAGGATGCACTGGCATGAAATGTATTATCATGGAAATGTCCACGCAAAGTGCATGTGTTGGCCCCATTATATCTGCAATGTTGAAAAGGAATGAGGCTGAAAGAAGCAACGTGCTATGACAACTTAGAATATCGGTGCCCCTTCAGCATCACTGGGTCTTCGCCCTCTATTCTCTCTCTTGGTAGCATTATTGCCACAGGATAGCAAATATTCGAGGAAAAGCTCCACCACTACTTTTTCAGGGTGAGAATGATTACAATCCAAAGCTTGCCAGCATTGCCAGAGAACAAACATTAAACAAAAATCTCAAGCACTTGTGAACCAGTGAAAATGTTTTTCAAAATTTTACAAATAATCCAGCAGATAATCTGTGCTCTTTAAATGTTTAAGTTAGAAAGTTGACCTTGGTTATATTTGCAAGAATGACAAATGGCGAGCAAGCCTTTCCAAGAGGTGTCTCACAATGCAAAATGCTCGTCTGGCAATAACATAAAAAATCAGCAAACAGTATGCTTTGTCTTTACTGTTAACGCTTGTAATTAATACATAACACACTCTGGTTACTATACAACTTTGTTATTTCCAGCAATAGCTACAGACAAGTGTAACATTTCTTTCAAATGTGCAAGCTTTTCGCTGTGCTGGAGATTTTATGCTTGGACAACAAGTTATTGCAAATCCTACCAAATATAAGTGACTGAGCTAAGGATGCTATTTTAAAATTAACTATCTGTGGTAAGACTGGGCTTTTGTTTTGACCTGCCTTGCTTCCCCAACTAAATACATTTACCCATTCCAACTAGTGAGAAAAGCAATCAATATAACTTGACCTTAAAGGTATTGAGTGATTGTGCAACTGTACCCATTCAGGTGAGAAGTGAACCTTCTCAATAAAAGAAAAAAACCCATATTTCTTTGACTGCTGTGAAGAATTATTTCCAGAACTGGATTGCACTGAACTTAAAGTAACTACAGTATAGCAACAAAAGAAAACACAGTCACCTCAGAAACCTCACACCCAGCAGTGAAACAATATTTTCTATGAAGCAGAACAACTTTCTTTCGAGAGCACCAGGAATCTAACAAGATATCTCACTGCTTTACTCACTTGTCAAAACTTCACTGGATAAAAGTTTGACGTTTATGCGTTATAGGAAGAGGTGACTAAAAGCTTGCTCAAAGAGGTAGATTTTAAGCAGCATTTAAAGTGGAAGAGAGGTGGAGATGCAGAGAGATTCAGGAGGAAATTCCTGAAGAATTGAAGGTACTTTTACCGATAGTAGGGTGAAAGATACCAAGGGTGTTGAAAAAGCCAGAATTGGGGAATAGTAACAGAGGGTTGTTGGGATAGAGGAAGTCACAGAGGTAGAGAGAGATTGATATCCATGTGCATATTTATTCTTATGAATGTAATTCTTACATTATAATTTAATTGATACATAATAGTGACAGATAACAGAACTCAGGAAAAGTAGTCATCAAAACACTGACACCACATATATCTCGCTCAGTTGATAAACAATTGTGCACCACGGTTTTCCGTTTTCGAAGGCCATGCCAACCTTGTATGCATGCCATTACTGCCCCCTTTAAACCACGGATTTCAGTCTTGCTGGAAGTTTTTTATGTGGCACTTTATCAAATGCCTTTTGAAAATTCATGAACCACCAAACCAATTCTCTCTGGTAACTTATCAAAAAAAAACTCAAATCAATGAGTTAAGCATGATTTGTCTTTCATTAAAACGTACTTCCTTTCACTTTTTAATTCAAGTGGCTGTTAACTTTATTCTAGATTATCATGTTTGACTGCTTCATTCAACCAGTAAATAGAACAACTTGGAGTTTCTGTGTTTATTCTTAGCCCTGAGAAATATTGCAAAATGATGACTTGCAATATCTATCCTTACTTCTCTCATGATCCTCCGATGCATCTTATAGAATTTTGGGGCTGACTTTTTATGTCATGCTAGCTGCCTGTTATTCGGGTTAATGACCAGACTGTGAACAGTTTGGGCCTCAGAAATTAAAGGTTGTTGTCTCTTACGAGGGGAGTGGAATTTAAAGTAGGGATGCTTTGCTAAACTTGTCCAAGGCATTAGAGGGACCACATCTGGAGAATAATGAATACTTTTGATATCCTTATTAAGAAAGGATGTAAATCTTTTAGAAGCAGTTCAGAGGAAATTCACTTAACTGATATGCTGGGGTGGGGTGGGAAGGGTGGGGTGTGAGGATCATCTTATGAATAGAGGTTGAAAATATGTACATTGGAGTTTAGGACAACACAATGTGATTGCTTTGTAACCAGGATGCTCAAATAGAAACTAAGACATGAGCTTTTTTGTGCAGAGTGTCATTTTTATTTGTATGAATTATGTGCGTATCATTGGCTCGGGCAGCATTTTTGCCCATCCCAAATAACCCTGGAAAGTGGTGGTTATGAGCTGCCTTTTGGAAATGCTGTCATCCTTAGAAGGCAGCAAAATCCACATTGCTATTAAGAAAGGAGTTGAGGATTTGCATCCAATGACAGTGAAGGAACGATGATATAGTTCCAAGTCAGGGTGGTGCGTGACTTGGAATGGAACTTGCAGATGGTGGTGTGCCAATGCATCAGCTGCCTTTGTCCTCCAAGGCCATGGTAGTCACAGGTTTGGAAAATGTCATCAAGGGAGGTTTGGTGAGTTACTGCAGTTCATCTTATGATGCACAGTGCTGCCACTGTACGCTGGTGAAGGAAGTGAATGTTCAAAATGGTGGAAGGGGTGCCAATCAAGCGGATTGCTTTGCTCTGAATGGTGACAAACTTTGAGAGTGTTGTTGGAGCTGCATCTAGGCAAATGGAAAGTATTCCAACACACTGCTTTTTTAAAAAAAAATTCTTGCATGGGACGTCATGTGCCTTATACACTGGCAGACTTTGGCAGGGGAGGATATGAGTTACTCCCTACAGAATTCCAGCTTGGGACCTGCCATTAAGCAAGAACTAAATTTTTTAAAAACATTAAAGTCCCTTTCCTCACAATTCTCTGACCCAGTATACTACCCAGAATCTATTTGTAAACATTTGCCACCAATTGGGTTCTATTTGTGGGGAAAATTCAACAAGGTCAAGTTTCTTACTCATCAAGATTCTGATATTTGAATGTCTATGGAGGTTCTCTTGACTGTCTGTCAATAAAACCCCTCATACGCCATTTATAGCATTTCACCAGCATCTCCATTGATTCTCCTTTGAATTAATGATGGATCCTTGGGAGTATCTGAATGAAAATTCAGCTGCCAGATGAGATGTGAAACAGAGCAGTCTAAGCTACTGATGAAGAACAATTGATTGTGATTGAAACATTTCATCTTACTGAGGTTTAATATAGTTTTCCAGGCATTAATGGGTAGCAGGTTGCTTTGAGGTATAGGTGACATCAGGCAACAGGGAAACATATTTTAAGAATAAAAGTCTTACTTGTAATATTTGCTGAAATCCAAATCCTAAATGCTTCCTTGTACTTCATACATGTGGCATTTTGAGACCAGTTAGAATGTTACAATCTGATTATTATTTAAAAGAAATGCATGGCAACTGCATACTTACAGAAGAATCCCTTGATGAATATGCTGTGAACACGGACCTTTTTATTCCCAAGTGGTTCACATTTTCTTTTGCAGCACTTGAGATGTTTAGATGAAGCTGACAAATCCACTGTCTCAATTTTAGGTAAAGCATTGAACTGAATTTACAATATCAGCTTGAAATAATTCATAGCTTTGGTGCCATTGTATACAATAGATTACAAATTCAAGTAAGCTGACTATAAACCCTATAGTGTTCTCATTAACATGCAACTTGAATACTGTCACCCATTATTGTCACTTAAGAGAGGCAGTGCAGAGAGCATACATACAAGCAATGTGATTATTCCCTAACTTCAAGTATGAGCTACATCCATAGAGGTACACAGGAGAGAAAATACGCAGAAAAATATAATTCAAAAACAGGAGTAAACAGTAAAACCAAAATAAAAAAAATGCTTTTGAATGGTTGTTAGGAAGTTGATCTTCACAAAAAAGTTATAGCATTGAAATGAGAAATAGAGCTAAAACTCAAGAAAACATTTAAGATACTGTCATAAGATAATTTCTTAATGGATAAGTTGAAAAGGGTGAATGGATTTTCTCATAAAGCACAGGAATTCGACCCTACGGTCCAACCAGTTCATGCCAAACATAATCCCAAACTAAACTCGTCCCACCTGCCTGCTCCTGGGCCAATTCCATCCAATCTTTCCTCTTCATGTAGTTTTTTAAGTGTCTTTTAAATGCTGTAACTGTCCACCACCTCTCTGTCAGTTCATTCCACACATGAATCGCTCTCTGTGTAAAATAATTGACCCATGTCTTTTTTTTAAATCCCTCTCCTCTCATCTTAAAAAACATGCTCCCTAGTCTTGAAATTCCCAACCCTCTGGCAAAGACATCTATATTAATCCTTTCCATACCCCTCATGATTTTATAAACCTCTAAATTTATCTCTCAACCTTCTACATTCCATTGAAAAATGTCCCAGCCTTTCTTTGTAACTCAAACCTTCTATGCCCAACAACATCTTGGTAAATCTCCTTTGAACTCTCTCTAGCTTAATAATATCCTTCTATAACTGGGTGATCTCAAATGGAGATAGTACTCTAGAAAGGACTCAGCAGTATCCTGTACAATCTCAACATGACGCCCCAACTCCTCTACCCAAAGGTCTAAGCAATTAAGGCAAATGTGCCAAGTGTCTTTTTAACCAACCTGTCGACATGTGACCCAAACATCAAAGAATTTTGTACTTGAACCCCTTGGTCCCTCTGTTATACAACACTACCCTAATTGTATAAGCCCAGCCCCAATTTGTTGTACTAAAATGCAATACCCCACATATATCCAAATTGAAATCCATCTGTCATTACAAGGTTGTTGCCATTGTTTTATGGATGGATTTTCACCTTGATTCTTGCTTAAAAGTTTGACATTGTAGACTGGCTGAGCATTATAGGATTTTATTCCCAGTTATTTCAGTAAGAGGAGAATCAGGCAGTTTCTATACACACATGAGATCCACCACGTCAATTTTAAGCTGGGTACTAAATAAGTAATTCCCTAGATCTCAAATAGCTTTTTCTTCCATGATCCTCTGATTCAATATTGATTTAGCTTGCAGTAGACATTGTAAACTTAAATCATATTCAGTCTGCTATGCCTGAAACAAAAATAAGATTATGAACAAAAACCTCATTATTCCTTCTGTGTTACTAAAAACCTAAATATTAAATGATCATCTTTCAGCACAGAGCAAGATGAAGTAACTGTATGAAATGACTTCAGTGTGGGATTCACAATCGGGTTTTGATACTTTACATCTTTGACTTGATCCACAAAGATGATTAACTTCTGAATCATGCGAGCCACAAAAATGACATCCATCATGTCTGCAAAGTTAGCTGCATTTCCCGTGTAGGTCATCAGTTGTTGAGCAAAAGCAAGAGCATTGGTGGCATTCACCGGAATCTGAAATCACATATTGAATTTAATTAGCACTCTCAAAAGGTACAAGAATGGTAAACCACTTGTGTTCATGATCAATTAACCATAAACCAAATGTAGATTGCAGGCTGCAATTTGATTTTCACACACATAAAACCTTCCTTTGTTTTCAAGCAGTGAAGAAGCAGGTAGATGGTCAATATAAAGCAATCGATATTTTATGGGAGAACATTAAGACAGAATAGCTTACAGCCAGTATCAGCATTATCTCCAAATGTCATTCCCTACAAAAATTAGTTTTTCTACTCAAGTTAACTCTAAATAAGAAGGAGACTTTGAAGACAAGTCAAAGACTTGCATATTTAGTTTCTGAATGGAAGTTTTCTTTAGTTTATGCATTTTGGGTTTAAATTTCTTAAGTGATGAATGTTTTTTGTATTTGAATAGACAGCATGATAATAGTTGAGATATAACTGAGCTAACTAATTTCTGAAAGGGAGAGTTTGGTAGTAACCAGCTACTGTAAACTGTTATGTTATACAACCACTTGCTTTGTTGCATTAAAATCAAGTTGTATTTATACATTCACAATTGTTCAAGTGGAATGACTCTTGTACATCAACTATTTATATCTATCAGCATTTCAGTAATGAAGACTTATTAAATTTTCAGCTAAGTGACTACCATGATAAAAAAAAGATAACAAGCAAAAATAAAACAGCAATTTTCTTGAAAATATGCTCTGAACATAATGAAGTGCACATTGATAATGTTTCCAAAGCAAGCAAGCTGACCCAGATGCACTCTGCTGTTATGCAACTTAGCATTTGAAATTAGGACCATTATCAGACAAATAAGTCCTTGCAGTGCTTTAATTATCACCTCATTGCTTTTACAATGCTACTATCTTTATCCTTATCATTTTGACTTTGCATTAATTTGTGAACTATCATAGGGTTAGCATGCTACTTTTTTAGCATGAACGGTGCATTACATATGTTATTCAGTGGCAGTAAAATGATCATTTGAGTTCTATATTTTGCATATATTTCATTTAATGTTAGGTTTTAATTTTTTTTATTTCAACTGTCACAAAGGATTCAATTTTTATAATTTTTCAATTTGAACAATTTTGATTGGCAGAACTTTTGGCTTTCTTCTGAGCAACATCCAGCGCCATTGTTTTATTATAGTTTGGACCTGCTCTGCACTAACCTACAGAAAGAGAACCTGCAATGCTACACTACAGGATTAACATGTACTGTGGCTTTCAAAAATAATTCTGGTTTGTGCCTGTTGAATCAGATTCAATTGCCTAGACATGTATTTTTAAAATTCAATTTAACCTTTGGCTGTGACAGATTTGCTGTAATACCAGCATAGCACACAACATTTCATAGCATTAAAGAATATAACTATATATTCCATGACTCACCTTACAGGATATATTTGTTCTTTTTTGTACTAGGAGTGCAGTCAGCTGATATCTTTCTTTTGTAGAAGATTTACCTGATCTCTTCACCTAGGTGCAGAATCTTTCCATTAAGCATTTCTTAATTGTTACACCTGACATACTGCTCTGACAACTACATGCCAATTGCTTTTGAGACGTTACACACATTCTATCATATGAAGAATGGTGTCACGTTTGACACAACAGTTCCCTATCTGTTGAATTAACGTTCTGATTTTCTTGCAATGTGTGCAACTATCATTCAACATTCTACCTACAGTCAACCATTGTTCAAACATATGGATCTATAAGTTGAGATAATGTTCATTGTACTTCCCAAATCCGCTGAACTCACCCTTCAATGCAATATTTCATCGCAAAGACACAGCCTTGTAAAGGGGAAAAAACAGCAAAAACAGTAATACTTGAAAACGAATGTAGAAACGAATTCCAGACTTGGGCGACTGCATGAAGTTTGCACATTTGCCCTGTATCTGCATGGGTTTTCTTCGGGAGCTCTAGTTCCCTCCCACAGTCCAAAAACATGCAGATTAGGGTGAATTGGCCATGCTAATTTGCCCTTTATGTTCAGGAATGTGTAAGTTAGGTACATTAGTCAGGGGAAGCATAGAGTAAGGGATCTGGGTGGGTTACTCTTCAGGGGGTCAGTGTGGACCTGCTGGGCTGAAGGGCCTGTTTCCATACTGTAGGGATTATAATTCTATTGAATAACATGCCACCAGAGTGGTTTCTGCTCTATTACAATATCTTTTGGTGTTGGATTCCAGACCAGAGGTAAGTGATAGCAGGAGGGAAATCAAGGGAACATGCATGTCAGCCGCATGGGCAGTGGTGTGGCTTTGAATGGACCCTCTCTCAGCCTTCATTCCAGATGCTGGGTCCCTCAATCATGCACTGAGTGGGTTTGAATGAGGGACCTTCCTGGAAGCTCACGAATTATCCTACATAAGTTTTCTTGCTAGGCTTCCCTCCACAATCTGCTGCTGGTTTAGTATCAGGAACGGTGGAATTAATTATCTTTGTTAGGGCTTCAGTTGGTCTCAGGCTAGGATGGCCATTCACAGAGTTAGCAACCATCACCGTCCCACCTGAGTAAACATCATTCTGCTATCAGACTAGCCATAGGGGAGCATATTAAATTCCTACCATCATTAATCCTTACCATACTGGTCTGTTGCAGTTTCCAATTTGGTATTCCATTATAATAACCTTGCAACTTTTTATGAAGTGACATTAGCAGAAGTCAGTTACAACCAAGGACAATGCCATCTTTACAATTAATTCTCAAAGCAGGTGGCAGGGGTCGGATGGCACTGGTTAGAATTATAAAAAGGGAATATCTTGTTTTATATCTGACACAAAATATGCAATTTAACTTTAAACAAAGCAAAAATTGAGTGTAATAAATAATCCATACAACAGCAATGACCATACAGTAAGGAATAAAAGCTTGGAAGTCATTTTATCCATTACAGTCAACAGAAATATAATGGAACAACTGGAGGTGACTTCATCATTCAGTGGATCAGAACATGGTGGAGCAGAAGAATACTCCACTGTGCTAACCCAGATCCCTAACCTTGATACCTAGCCTAGTAGATGGAAATACAAACCCTGTCTCAACACTGACTGTCAAGAGCTCCTACTGCAACAAATCTCAATACTCTCAGTCAGTTGCAGGAGATATAGATGCATTGTGTAAAGCCAGACTCCACCTTGATATCATAAATAATAGTTTACTATTGTCTTAGATAATCTAAGTAGATGCTAGTAACACTGATTTAAATATGGATATACTGGATGGGATATAAAGGAAAAATAGAATGAGTATACAATATTATTTTGGTACAAATTCGATAATATATTAGTGTCTTTACAGTGAAGCTTCAGGGCCTATAGTAATCACGAAATAACCAAGGTAATCCAAGGAGTGCAGATCGTTGTATGCACCGACAGAAAACATTGGTTTCACTTTATCGCATTACATTGATACAGTATAGTTGCTGTCCAAATCTGGAATCAAAGTGCAACTTGACAACAGAAAAGCAAGGAGAGAGAATTCCTTCTATGGAAACTCATTTCACTTTCGTTTTTAGTCAATTTGGGCTTTCACACTCAATACACAGCACACATTTTATATCAGAGTAAAGCTAAATTCTCTTTATACTGACACGGTTAGTAATGAGAATATCAGCAGAGTTGTGGATTTTGAGTTTGGTAACAGGTCATTTAGACATGCAGTCAGCTCTGCCCTATTGATTTTCTCTTCCCTACATGAACCACCTGGTCTAAATACACATTCCTACTCCCCATTCCTTTCACCTTCCACAATCCAATTCCCTTATAAGATCATTTATAAATCACACAACACTGGGTTACAGTCCAACAAGTTTATTTGAAACCACAAGCTTTCAGAGTGTCACTCCTTCTTCAGGTGGCTAACTGAAAAAGGAGCAGGGCTACGAAAACATTTAGTTTCAAGTAAATCTGTTGGACTATAACCCGATGTCATGTGATTTTTGATTTTCCACCCCAGTCCAGCATCTCCACATCAAAGATAATTTATGGCATCTGTTGTAATGTCTGTATGCGTGCGGATGACTGTGTGTGTGTGCGCGCGCGTGTGTGCGTATGTTTGTGTGCATGCCTGTGCGTGCGCGTGTCCATGTGCGTGTGTGTGGGGGGGAATGCAGGGAGTGGTGTAACAAAAATCCACATTCTAACTACAGAAACCCAAAATCTCCCAATTATGTGGTTTTGAGGTTTCTCTTTTTGAACTTAAGGCATATTATTGGAGTTACACAGGCAACTTGTGTTTGCACTTCACTCTAATTACAACTGATTCAGGTACAGATCCTGTGGTAGGTATTCACATGACTTAGTGCTCCTGACTTCTATGAGGCAAAATGATGGGGAAGTCAGATGAGGGAATATAAATTCTGGACTTAATGGTGAAACTGTCACATTTACACTTTTAACCATAGTTTGCATTGCCTGTGAATCTATAAGGACAGAAGTGTAGCTGAGCAGCCTTTCCTCTGATTGGGATTCAAGCTGAATACAGTACTAGGTATGTGTCAAGCCTGATGCAATCAGTGAGATCGAAGTTGGAGAGAGTCTATTGTTCAAATAATGCTCCTTCAATTGAGCAAATGAAGTCAGTCCAGCTGCCTGAAATATCACACATCAAACAAAGATTTTAATCTATTCAAGTAACAAAACCAGGCAGACAAATTATATCATGAGTATTTATGATTTCTCTTATCTTCTTTGTGGCATTTTAAATTCAGCACAGCAGCATGAACAAAGGGGCAGTCAGATAACATCATCAGATGCTGTTTATACAGCACAGTTCTGAGTAAATAGGGATTATCTTCCATTAAACCACAATGACTAAACTGAAGCATTATTCACCATATTTATATTTGTTGAGTTCAAACAAAAACTTAAGAAGCTATGGACATCCTGGGATTTACTATCACAGTACCTGAATTTTGACCACTGCTGACTTTGAAGAAAACTGTCATTGCAGTTCCAGTAACCTTGTTAGTGTTGATTTTAATGTAATTCCAGTGCAAGATATCAGAAGCTAAATCTGCTCCAAGAATGTGCATGGAAAATAGAAGTCTAGGTTGTTTTCTAGACCCCAAATCTGCTTCTGGTGTGAATCTAATTAAATTTCATGTGTTGAAGCCCTTAAAGTGGCACAGAGAGGGAATTCCCATTCAATTAAGGGTGGGATGTGAGCACTCAATTGGCAGACAGTCAATCTAAGGCTTTCAAGCTTGAGAGAATCATCTAACTACAGTTCAGTAAGAAACTGGGATGGCACCTTAACAAGGACATGGTTGCTCAAAAAAAGATTTCACATTAAATCTTTTTTAAAAAAGATTTCACATTAAAAAAAAACAGAAGCAGCTGCCAGGCCAGCACATTTGTGGCAAATCTCTAATGGATCACCTTGGACTGCATCAGATGCAGACTGACATGGAGAGCCTATAGGCCTGACTGGGCCACAGTCCCCATGGTCTGCCACTGGTTACTAGCCTTCAGGCAATTGATCAGCATCGTGACATGGCAGGAAAATTCCAGCCAGGCTCCTTAAAATACTTTTAACAAAGCGCTTTACATACCAAATTGCCTGACCATCTCATGAAGGTTGGTGGCCTTCCCAAAGCCTTATCCCGCGCCTCCAAAATGCACTTTGAAAAGTGAAATTATCATTTCACACCTGATGTTTTGAAGTCTTGGTGAAATGCAATCTGAAAGAATCGAGCCATTTGGATATGGTCAACTATGAATTGCTTCCTCTATGCTGAAGAAATTATTGAGCATTACAAAGTAGTGTACTTCAATGGCATGTGTAAAATACCACATGAGTGACTGGCATTCACTAGAATTAGATTCCAAACGCTGAAAATAATCCCAGTCGTTACAATGCTGCAGAATGAACAATTCTTTGAAGCAAAAAACTTAAGTTGCAGCGTAAACAAGTATTCACTTAAGTGAAGGAATACATATAAACACTCAGACTTACATCATTACTACCTTCTAGGCTTCATTGTATCTACCAGTAGGTGAACAAATCAGGGCATCTTCGTAGTACCACTGCTGGGAATTGCATTGTATAAAACATAAATGCACAAACCAGTCAAGTCCGAGTGGTGCTGCTTTTAAACATTGGGCTTCACTGGTCCAAAGTGAGAACATTATTTGTTGTATGGTACCTGGGATGAAAATAACTTCATGACAGCGCAGCTCAGAAGTGCCTGCTTCAACCCTTTGAAAATATTCACACAATTTCTGCTTGATTAAACATTTCTCTCTTATCATACTGGCACAACACCCCTCCCAAAATATGCTTTCGAGAATTTGTTTCTGGGATATCAGCACTGTGAGCAAGACAGTGTTTGCTGTCCATCTTTAATAGCCCGTGAGAAGGTGGTAGTGAGCTGCTTTCATGACTTGTTGTAGTATATATGGTGCAGATGTGCCCACAGTACTGTAAAGAAGGGAGTTCAGAAATAGAGAGCCAGTGACAGTGAAGGAACAGTAATATAATTCCAATTAAGGATGGGGTGTGGCTTGGAGGAAATCCTGAAGGTGGTAGTGTTCTCAGGTGTCTGCTGTCGTTGCTCTTCTAAATAGTAAAGGTCACAGTTTGAAGGATGATGTCAAAGTAGACTTGACAAGTTATTGCTACAGATGGTATTCATATTGATGAAAAATTTAGTAAGCATTTAAGGTGATGGATGAGATGCTCATCAAGTTAGCTCCTTGTCCAGAATAATATCAATCTAATTGAGTCTTACAGGAGCTGCGCTTGTCCAGGGGAGTACAGTGTGCTACTTTACATTTTTGACTTGTGCCTTCTCAATGTTGGCCTGGCAGTGGGAGTCTCAGGAAGAGTTACTCACTCCAGAATGGTGAGTTTGCAACTTGCTGTTGCATCCACAGTATTTATGTGGTTGCTCAATAAAATTTCTAGTCAATAGGAATCCTCAGGATGTTTATAATGTGGTATTCAAGAATGACAATGCCATTAGATTAGATTCTCTCTTCTGAATATAATAATTTTCATGTGCTTTCTTCACATGAATGTTACTTTTCACTTGTCAGCCGAAGCTAGGTGTTGTTCTGCATCTGAACAAAAACTGCTTTGGTACTGAGGAGTTGCAAATGGAGCTAAAAATAGTGCAAACATCAGTGCACACCACCACATCTGACCTCATGATAAAGGGAAGGTAATTAATGAAGATGGTGGAGCCCAGGACACATCCCCGTGGAACACCTGCAACCACATCCTGGATGTGAGGGGACTGGCCTCCAACAAGCACAGGAAATATCTTTGTGTTCAACTGCGATGCCAACCAATGGAATATTCTTCCTGATTCCCACTGACTTCAATTTTATTCGGACTCCTTAATGTCACCCAGTCAGGCGAATGCAGCCTTGATGTGAAAAGCAGTCATTCTGAACTCGCTTCCAGAGTTGCACTCTTTTGCTCCATATTTGGTCCAAAGATGTTAGGCAGTGTGTGGCCTGAGGGTCTGGCAGAATTCAACTGAGCATTGGTGCGTAAGATATTGCTACAGCTACTTTAGTAAAACTGTTTTTTTGATTGGCTGTTCCTCGGTATTCTTGAGAAGCTAGTGGTGAGCTGTCTTCCTGAACCACTGCAGTCCACATACCGTCCATAGACTCACAATGCTGTTAGGGAGGGAATTCCAGGATTTTGGCCCAACAACATTGAAGGAGTGGCAATATATTTCCAAGTCAAGATGGTGAGTGGCTTGAGGGGAACTTGCAGATGGTGGTGTTCCTATATATACGGTATACTGCTCTTGTCCTTCTAGATGGAACTCGTCGGAGGTTTGGAAGGTGCTGTCTAAGGATCTTTGGTGCATTTCTGCAGTGCACGTTGATAATACTGTTGATGACACCTTCTATCACTTTGCTGATGATTGAGTGTTAACTAGAGTGAATGGCCTGGCTCTGCTTTATGTGGGCAGGAAATACCTGATACATTTTCCAAATTATGGATAGAAGCCAGTGTTGTAGCTGTACTGGAACAGTTTGGCTAAAGTTGCAGCTTGTTCCAAAATACAGATCTTTGTTGGAACATTGTATGTGTCCGTTGACTTTTAAGCATTGCTCCTGCAGAAGAAAAGGACTAATGATATTTTTCTGTCCTGTGCCAATATCATCGTTGGACTAGCAGCTTGTTGACATACATGAATGCTAAAGATAATCTCTTGTTCCAGTTCTGTTGTGAAATGTTTTGACTCATTGCTCAGTGGATGACACTAATACAATTAGGCATTTGAATTGAGGGTCATTCAGGTGTGGCTATCATCACAAAAAGAAAACGTAAAAAGCTTTTTATTCAGCTGTAGCAACAGGACCAACAGTAGCAATAGCACCAGCTGTCTTCTATGTAGACACACTCCCTAAAACAGAAGGAATGGGTACAGAGATGCAGGTTGAAAGAAGCAAGACCCCTAAATGAGGACTTACAGGCAGTGGACTAGCTACCCTGACACATGAGAGCACCAGTGCTTCAGGAACTCCAGACTCAGATCTGAGGTTCCTGTTGATACCTGGATCTTCATACAGGACTGTGAAGGAACCTCTTGCCAGTGCCCAGAAGGTGTCAGCTACGAGAGGCTCACTCCACCCTCCTTGGACTCTCACCAAGTCTCTCTGAAGGAGGGAAAGCAGGGAAATGGAATTTCCAGCAGTTTGTGAATGCTGCAAGCTGATCTTCTGAGTCAAAGAGTCATGCAGCACTGAAAGAGACCTTTCGATCCAACCAATTCATGTTGACCATAATCCCAAACTAAACTAGTCCCACCTGCCTGTGCTTGGCCAAACCCCTCTAAACATTTCTTATTTATGTACTTATCTAAATTTCTTTTAAACATTGTCAATGTAGGTACATCTACCACTGCCTCTGAAAGCTCATTCTACACATGAACCACTCTGTGTGTAAAGAAATTGCCCTTCATGCCTTTTTAAATTCTTTGTCCTCTCACCCTAAAATATGCCACCTTGAAATCCCTACCCTGGGGAAAAGACATCATACAACACCAAGTTATAGTCCAACAGGTTTATCTAAAATCACAAGCTTTTGGAGCACTACTCCTTCATTAGGCTGCTCCTCCTTTACCTGACGAAAGACCAGTGTGCACAAGCTTGTGATTTTAAATAAACCTGTTGAACTATAATCTACTGTTGTTTGACTTCTGAATTTGCCAATCCAAGTCCATCTCTATGTGCATTTCCACATCACAGGGAAAGGACAGCTGCCATTCACCTTAACTATACCCCTCAGGATTTTATAAACATCTATAAGGTTAGCTCTCAATCTCCATGCTCCAGTGAAAACAGTCCCAGCCAATTCAGCCTCTCCTTTTAACTCAAACCTTACATACCTGACAACACCCTGGTAACTCTCTCCTTCCTATAACAGAGAGGTCAGAACTGGACACAGTATTCCAGACGAAGCCTCACCAATGTTCTGCATAACCACAACATAACATCCCAACTCCTATACTCAAACGTCTAAGAAATGAAGGCACCCTATCTTAACTACCCTATCTTTATGTAAAGCAAACTTCAAAGAACTGAACCCCAAGTCTCTCTGTTCTACAACACAACCCAAGGCCCTACCTTTAACTGTATAAGTATTGCCTCTGTTTGTTTTATAGAATGTAAAACCTCACATCGACCAAAATTAACCTCCATTTGCCACTCTTTTATCCATTGGCCCAACTGATCAAGATCTCTTTGTAATCTTAGATAACCTTCTTTACTCCCTACTATGCCACCAATCTTGGTGTCATCCACAAACGTACTAATTGTACCTTCTATATTCTCATCCAGATCATTTATGTAAATGACAAGCAAAAGTGGACACAGCACAGATCCCTATGGAGTACTGCTGGTCACAGGCTTCTAGTCCGAAAAACAACCCTTCACCATCACTGTAAATTTCCTGCTGTTAAACCAATTTTGCATCCAACTGGCAAGCTTACCCTCGATCTCATGTGATCCAACTTTACCAATTAGTCTACCATGTGGAACCTTGTTAAAGCCTTTGCTAAACTCCAAGTAAATAATGACTACCATTCTGCCCTCATCAATCTTCTTGGTTAATTCCTCAAAAAACTCAGTCAAGTTTGTGAGACACAATTTCCTTTGCACAAAACCGTGCTGACTATCCCTAAATATTCCTTGCCTCTCCAATTGCACATAAATCCTATCTTTCAGAATCACTTCCAATAAATTACCCACCACTGAAAGCAGACTTACAGGTTGATAGTTCCCAGCTTTTCCTTACATCTCTTCTTAAACAAAGGCACAACATTCGTCACTCTCCAGTTATTCTGCAACTCACCCATAGTTATAGATAATACAAATATTTCTGCATGGGGTCCCACAATTTCCTTCTAGGAAGGTAAAAGGCTGTGAGTGTCAGCTGTTTGGATGGTGATTCAAGGTGCATGTAGAGATGGGAGTGAACGAAGCTATAAGTTGTGCTGACCTGAGGTATACTGTGAAGAAAGATACTGAGGCAACATAGATTGTAGGGCTTAGCTCTAAAGACTCTACATTACTCACCTGTTATACCTTCATGCGGTCCTGGCTCCTTCACGTCAGTTTTCTTAAAATCAACTTGTTCAGAAGTGTTATTACGCACTTCTGGAGGACGTGGAACTTAAATCTGAGCCTCCAGATTCTGGCTCCTCCAGTTACTGGCCAGGGGACATATTGCTGCTGCTCACTGCTCAGCCATTTTAGCTGACTCAATTAACCTGATGGGTAGCTGTCCTGCCAAGTTCCCTGTTCCCTCGAAAATGTATCAGCATGGCAGGATTATATTGGGCTACCCTACTGTAATCTACTTGCTATGCTGCGGGGGCCGACCTGACCACCCAGTCACCGCTCATTTTCATTACCCTTCCCACTCCCTCTCTGACATGACCATCCGCGGCCTCCTCCATTGCCGTAGAGAATCAGACCGCAAATTGGAGGAACAACACCTCATCTTTCACTGGGGTAGCCTACAGCCCGGAGGACTCAACACTGAATTCTCCAATTTCAAATAACCTCACTTCCCATTTCCCAAATCCCTTCCCAGTCCCTCCCCCTCCCTTCCATTCTTCTGATCACCCCTTCCTTCTAGCTACCAACTGGATTCATTCCTCCCATCGACCAATCAGGTCATACCCTCTACCTGTGCTCATTTATCCCTAACTCACCATGCCATGTACCCTCCTCACCAAAACCCTCCTCCAATTCCACCTCACTTTAGCTGCAGTTCCCTTTACACCCACCCCGAGTCCTGAAGAAGGGTTACACCTGAACCATTGACTTCTCCTCCTCCTGATGCTGCCTGGTGTTCTTCCAGCTTTCTGCTTGTCTATCTTGGATTCCAGCATCTGCCGTTCTTTTCTTTGTAACTAGTGCTGCCTCCAGACCAACAACAGTGGTCTGAGAAAAATCAGCCCAAGCACTCCTCAAGGGAGCCTTGGCTTTTTGGTATATTTGGCATTGATAAGCTCCATTTGGAGCCACCAACAAGAAAATTTGAAGTTTTTGCTTTCTATTTTAAGCAGTACAGTGGCTCCTTTAAAAAATAATAAACTCATCAGAATACCTACAACCAACATAGAATCTCACTTTACATTTTTAAGCAGCTTTGTGGTATGTCTTCATACTTTCAGACTGGAGTGCTTCTACAGCTTTCAAACACAGGCCATTCATTTTCAAACAACAGCCAACAATGAAGTTCATCCTCACAAGACTTCACAGGAACTGGATGTTCCTTCTTAGATCGACAATTCATTTTTCCTGAACACTGATTTGATAGGTAAACTGACATTTTGTATTTTATGATACACTTGTCTATCAGTTAGGCGCATGCCACAAATTAAGTTGAGTCATTTTACTTGGGTACATTGACTGAAAGCACTGGTGTTCTTCACAATGTTCTAGCATTACCAAATGGTTTTGAATTGTAGAAACACAACCAAACATGCCTTTCAGTCAAGTGTGAGACCAACAGCAGGTACACTGTTTAAAACTAAGTTAGATTTCATGGAAGCATACAGAACAGAAGTAGGTATAGGCCAGTCAACCCTCTGAGACTGCTCAGTACCCAATTCAACACAGCATTCTGTTCTTGCTTTCTTCTCATATCTTTTGATCCCTTTAACTCCAAGAACTTTCTCCTCACCTCAGTCCTAAATGACCTAACCTGGATCTTTCAACTGTGATGGCTGAGTCTGTACTCCCTGGTCATCAGAAACATATTTCTTGTGTTTACTCTGTCTAGTCCCGTTAGAATTTTATGAGATTTTCTATGAGATCCCACTCATTCTTCTAAATATAGACCTGACTGTCTCAGTCTCTCTTCATATGTTTTGCTGTCCCACGAATCAATCTGGTATTTGTCTTTATTATTCAGAATTATTTAATTATGATTGTGGGAGTTATGAAATTTGTCCTTTTATTCTAGGGACAATATCCTGGAATTATGTCCATTTCTCAATTGTGAAAGAGCCCATATGAGTGACTTTTTTTGGCACAACGATGACAGTTGTCTTTCCAAGAGGCAGAATGTATGAACCTGTGCAAATAAATAACTATGATGGTTGAATATTCAGGTCTACAATGATATTTAATAGCTTGAATTGTTAGATAAATTAAGCATCTAGAAGAAATAACAAAGTGTGAGAATGTGGATTCAATAATATATTATAATCAAAATCTTTCAGAAGAATCATTTTTCAAATCGGTGAATTGCAAAGTTGGGAGCAATCAAAGCTTTCAAATAACTAAGTTCTACGTTTTTCAATTTTAGTTTTTTGTACATTTCTCTGAATCATACTGCTGAGTTCTGAAGGTCTAAAGGCCAGTAATCATCAAAGTACTATCCTTCATTCTCCTTAGATATTGGCAAGAAGATTCACTTTCTTGAAAAGGAAATTGCCTCCAACTTTTCACATTCTGAAGCATTTCTCAATCACAAAAGAAACACAGTTTGACTAAGAAGCCATGTTGCGCCCAAAACTACAAAAATCTCTTTTGCAGGGGGCATGCATTCTGCATGCAAAAAACTAAACCACCTGAGGAATAAACTTGCTAAATAATGCGCAGGTTTTAAGATAAAACGTTCAACTATAGAGGAACAAAAAACAAGCCGACTGGGACACATCCACACTCTGGCTTTAGATGAACCTAAGAACGCACAATGAAACTAGTTTGGAGATAGTCAAAATCCACATTTAAATTAAAATAATCAAGAACATGACAGATATAGAAAGGTATTTTTATCTGCTTAACAGCATTAAAATGATAATACAATTATATGAAATACCATTTCACACCAACAACACCAAAAAAATCACAACACCAACATTTTTTCTTCATCCAAGTCATGCCTAAGTTTTCAATTTTGACTTACTGTGATAAAACTATTCAGAAATATTGCAAGATACTGCACAATACTCAAGACACACTTGTTATGTTCTAGTTATTGATTTCCTCACATTCTCAAAGGATAGACACACATTATTTCAAAATGAAGCAAATGATGCTTTGAATAATGACCACCTAATATTCCAACCTCTGTCTTTTCATCTTGAATTATATCAATAATGAATTCTGTTCTACTTTTTGCACCTATTATTAGATTCCCAGTTAGGTACAATATTGCAGTGACACACCCTGTTTCATTAAACTTCAAGTCCCAAAAGAGAAATTGTTAGATTAGTATCAATTTTTCATCTTTCTCTACAAGTCATTCACATGTTTAGCTCCTGACCTACTGCTAATCGATGCAAAATTATTAAAGTATAATGTACAAGTTGGTGATTTTTTTTCTGGCTACATAAAGATTCTAAGTTTTTTTTTACGTTCATATCAGCAATAACAAGATTTGTTTCAACGGATGATATCTACCTGTAAACCCAAAACTGTGCAATGAACTAATTTTATTTCAAATCTTGCAGCTAGTAAAGAAGGATAGTCATGACTGGACTCTCTTTTATGGGAATTCAATATAAAGGAAGTGATTCCACACAGTGGATCATCTAATCCACCATGTTCGGATTTCTGAATGTTCCATAAAGAGCTCAGGGTATTTGTTTATATGAAGAAGTACCTGGCTGAATGCGTGAAGGACTCTCGTAACTTCACTTGCATAAGCACACTCAGTGTAGTTTCCTTCCATCCAGCGTCCAGTTCGATCACATTTACGCCATGCTTTTCTTTGCCGATGGTCTCCATAATAAGGTACAGATCCAAATGGATATCGTGTACAGGGGTAGTATGCTGTGATACCAGCCAATGTTCGAGGCCATCTGTAGAAAAGTGAAAGCAGTGTGAAGGCCACATCTTTTTATTTCCTTCATTTTTGGATTGTGGATTAAAAATAAGACACTGCTTTAAACCAAGGAGACTATGTAACAAGATGGTTGCAGTTTCAAAAATTATATTTACTGGTGTATAAAATGTGGCTTTCCCTGGAACAATGAAATCACAAGCAAGACACCTGAGAGCCATTGGGTTCTGAATTAAGGGAGATAATTACTTAACAGCAAGATCTTTTTTGGCTCTTGACCAGGTGACCATGGCACTTATGAGGTCTAATGCTGCAGAGAAAAAAAACTTCAAAACAATTACTGGGAAATCTCAGCAGGTCTGGCAGCATCTGTGGAGAGAAATCAGAGTTAACGTTACACATCCAGTGATTCTTCTTCAGAACCGATGTGTCACAGATGCTGCCAGACCTGCTATTTTCATTTCTGATTTCCAGCATCCTCAATTCTTTCAGGTTTTTTTCAAAACAACTTCTCTCTCTCTTTTTTCTGGATGAAAGTAACAAATGTCTCTAACTCACGTTCTCTGTAGATCCATCCTCAAGGAGAAAAAAAGGGATAGAGTTTAAATATGGGGTTGTACAATCATATTGTTATAGAGTCAGAAGGTTATAGAATCATACAACACAGAAACATACCCTTCAGTCCAACCAGTCCATGTCGACCATATTCCCAAATTAATTCAGTACCAACTGCCTGCGTTTGGCCCATATCCCTCCAAACATTTATTCATGCACTTATCCAAATGCCTTTTAAACATTGTGACTATACCCACATCCAGCACTTCCTCTGAAAGTTCATTCCACACACAAACCACTCTTTGTGTAAAAGAAACTGACCCTCGCACCTTTTCTAAACCCTTCTCCTTTCAACTTAAAAATATGCTCGCTGTTCTTAAAATCCCCTACCCTAGGGTAAAGACATCTGCCATTCATCTTGTCTATACCCTCATGATTTTATAAACTTCTATAAGGTCACCCCTCAACCTCATATGCTTCAGTGAAAAAAGCCCAGGTTGTAAATTAGCAATTCATGTTTCCAGAATGCCATTGATTAAAGACAATTTGTTTGCAACACAGTTATTTCCTTGATAGGTCCAGAAACCTGGTGAGTGTTATCTTTCAATCTGCATTGGTCAGGTAAGTAATTGGGGGACTTTAGATAGTCTGATAATATCTTCTCATATTTAGGATGAATCTGGGAATTATGGGCTTTATCACCAGCACACTACCCCAGAGTATTGTAACACCAGTAAGATTAATAGGAAAGTATGCACTTTTTAAATACTATTTGTACAGTTGACCAGAGAAGAGTTTTGAAATAATAGGAGGATAAGCTTTGTAAGATAATACATTTAACTTTGTTTTTTTCAAATTTGTTTGCGATAATTTCTGTTATAACTATGGGGCATAGTTGATCAAAAAGTTATGGTATTAGGCTTTAATGAAATGCAGGCTGGTTCTGGAATTTGGCAAGATCTTGGTGACGCTGGTAGCATTTGGAAATATGGGTGGAGGAGCTTTTCCTTCAGACTGACAAAGCACAGGCTTAAAGCCGCCCACCACTCTCCACCGACATAACAGTTGCCCTGTTAATAATCCAGAAACCCAGGCTCTAACATTCACTTCTCACACAAGAACAAAACTCAGAACAGGTGAAATTGATGCAAAAGGGAGAGGTCAAGAAAAGGGTAGGATTGGGACCAGAGCAGAAGAAGGATGAGATCAACAGGAGAATGTTAATATTAATAAAGGACAGGGGCTAACAGCAGAATATGCAAACAGGACACAGGCTGAGAGTAAAACATTAACGAAAGAATAGTTTTCCAATTTAAGTGTCTATAATGTCAGGAAATTCGTTTCAAAACAAAGATTTTTAGCTCCACATGCAAGAGAATATGAAATAAACAAAACACAATGTAAATAATTCTCATTCTCCAATGACCTAAGAACTAAGAGAATGAAGTTTGTTTATCCCTTATTGGTCAAAAACAAATTTACAAAGCACCTCCCTAAGATATTGTCACCACTTTTCCTAGATGAATTTCTCCTATATTCATTCTTTGATTCATCCATTAAAATGACCATGTTACCAGTACAGACAGTTCTGCTATTACATGTCTTTTGGTCACACAAATTGGCTATAATGTCATTGCGTGAATAGGGAATGCTTTTTCTAATACGCAAAATTTAAAGTGTGTGTTGGTTATAACACAATTACATCACCAACATTTTAAGTTTATTTTTGTTGAGCGATTTTTATATAACGCAGTGTCACACAAGAATGTGTAATAGCAAAACTACCTGTACTGATCATCTCAGAAATATAGAATCACAAAATCTTCCTCATGGCACTCGGTTTTGTCATTGTCTTCATGGATGTTAGGATCTTCAGAGTGTCCTGAGTAACCATGATGAAGTGGAGGAAATCAGGGTTGCACATGTCAATTGTCAGTTTCCTGGGGTGAGCAAGAATAACAGTGGTCATGCATCACTCCTTCAGCAGTGCTGCCATGAAACATGCAGCATCCTCAATGCAGATCCAGCAGGATAGTTTCTTGACTGTTGATGAGAGAAGCATATTCCAAGGTGATATTGAAATCTCTTTGGTTTAGGTGGCTGGGGGAGAGGGGGCTTTGGTGGTGGTCCTCCTGTGCCAGTTCTGACAAACTTCTCACTGAAATAAAATGCGGAACTGTGGATGCTGGAAATCTGAAACAAAAGCAGAAACTGCTAGAGAAGCTCAGCAAGTCAGGCAGCATCTGTGGACAGAAAACAGAGTTATGATTTTAGAGTCCAGTGACCCATCGTTAGAATCCCATGTTCTGGTAAAGAGTCAATGGATACTAAATGTTTACTCTGTTTTCTCTCCATAGATGCTGCCAGACCTGCTGAGCTGCTCTAGCAGTTTCTGCTTTTGTTTTTGATGAAGTTTGCTTCAGATTCAAAACATTAATTTTATTTCTCTCTACAAATAACACCTGATCTGCTGAGTACACCAACATTTTTTGTGGAGGTGGCAGCTTTGACTCAGTGATAACAGCCTTGCATTTCAGTCAGGGGAGCAGTGATTAAAGTCTCAGACACTGAATGAGCACATCAGCCTGCACATCCATCTGTGAGTTGGGTGGGCAGAGTCAGAGAATTATCAACTCCACAGTCGTGACTTTCAAGAATGGCTTTATGGATTTCAGATTCACACTCTGTTAGTGAAGGAAGCTATGCAAAACTTGCCTCTGTGCACTTGCACTGGATTCATGTTTCCATAAGAAGTGAATAAAACAAAATATCCCTCCACATTCATGACCCAACTATGCCACCTCAAGCTATGTAACCACCCCATGACTCAGATCTCCAGTCCAAGCCAAACTCCCGCACTGACTGTCCATGCCTCTCATATCCTCCATGTGAACCAATGCCTACTTGTCCCATTCCCCACCTCCTCCAACCACTGCTATAAAGGCTTTCATGCCTTACATACCAACCTAATCCTTGTGCCATCACATTGAGCTCATCATGTCCTCCTTGCCAATCTTTGCCCATGTAACTACCACCCTGCATCCTTACATGCCAACTTACCTGGAACTCACCACAGGCAGAACTCGGGACAATGGACGGATGAGATTAAATAAATTTCTCAAGTGTCAATTGCAGTCTTTACAATTTTGAATTTAAAAAAAATCATGCAGCTAAAACAGCTGACTAAAATTACATTCCTTCAACTAATTCATGTCTCATATAAGAAATGTCTCAATCACATCCTCAATCCTTCTTAATAAGAAGCATTAGCATTCACTTATACATCCACTTCAAGAAATCTATTAACACATGGTGCTGTCAATCAAACAGTAAGCTGGCAGACACTCTACTGTGATAATAGATGGTTGTGAAGTCAGTCATGCATCAGTAATCCAGTAATGGAAGCCCTCAGGTTAATGCCAGTAGACAACACAGAAACAAGCTCTGTTTTCTTTTAAGTACATACAGGTGATTGTTTCAAAGCTGTGAAGGGGCCAAGTTATAAATGCCTTCAAAGCTAAAAAGTTCCCTTTGAGAGGTCAACTTTACACTTTTGTTAGTTGAGTTTGACAGGTCTGTTGACATTTCCAATGAATCTGGCAGCTAATAAGTTTATTCATAGTTTGTACAAATTTTTTTTAAACAATTCCAGAAGTTATTTTACCCCATGCAAAGGGTACCTAATCTCCCTGAAATGACAGCTAACATTTCCCAAACATATCCCAGCAGCACACCTCAGGAAGTAGCTTACCTTTCCAATCAGGTATTTTGGCTTTCCAAAGAAGCACACAAAGTACAGATCAGTTCTAACCAGGTCCACTCCTCAGACCTCAGGTTTCACACTCTTGGGCTACCAACATCACACAGAAGTGAAGGGAGCTAATTATGTTAGCTCAAAGTGCATGCTCAAGTCACAATCCAACCTCATTCCTGCCACAATCAAAATGGGAACAGCTGTATTTGTGAGTAGGACTTGCCATTTCTGTGCTAACTTACTAACTTTGCCATGACTGGAGCTTCTCTGTTGTTATGAAAATTCAGATCCTAGACTTTGCTGGCACCTGAATGCATTATTGAATGACTGCTATATTGTTGCAGGTGTTGACTTTTTGATGTCTATTAACATAAAAAAAACTACCTGTTCTTTCAAGTGCACATTGTTATCCCATGGTACTGGGTGAAGAAAGATTTCAATGTTACGATGGTGGAAGAGGGGAAACTGTAAAATATCTCTGGATATGTAAAGCAGATGACCAGTGGCATTCTCTATTTCTATCTATCGTGTGATCACAAACAGAATGTAAACAATAAGTGTACATGCCATCTATTACTGTGCTGAACTCAAAGGAAAAAGAACAACACACTTGAGGCAAATCTAAGAATGCACACACAGATGTCGTTTCCAACCTGAATTCTCCTCTTGAAAGAGATGTGAAATATTATTTTAAATAATTTCATGTTTATGTTTGTGTTGGTAGGTGTTAGTGGTAACAAAAGGAATAATATCCATTTCAGGCACCTAACTGTACCATTTAATGAATCATAAGGCACTAGCAGGGTGCCATGCTGACCAATTTAAGGAATTATTGCTGCAATGTGACCATCCTTAACAACATCCCCAATTTTGTGGCACATTAGGTTCAATTTTATGCCATGAGATCATACCCACAAAGAACAGATGTGACATTTCCCAATACCATTTTTGATTTTATGAGTTCTAATGAAAGGCCATTGACCTGAAAAGGTAAATCTGTTTCTCTACCCACAAATATTGCCTGACCTGGAGACTATCACCAATCTTCTTTGCATTTATTCCAGATTTTCAGCATCAGAAGGGTTTTGTTTTTGGAACCCTTTACCAACTTGTTTCACTTTGTAAACAAAGAAGACACCCATTCCATTCAGGGACATAGGGCTTAAGAGAAGTACAGTTAGCATTTCAAGACAACTCTGCCATTCGATTATATCATAACTGATCTGGCTGTGGGCTCCACTTCACCTTTCCGTCTGTATCCCATAAATCTTGACCACCATACCTCTCAAAAACTCATCTAATTCAGCCTTGAATAAATTCAATAAATTCAACAATTCAGCCTCTGCTGCTTTCTGCGGAATTGAATTCTACAAACTAACAATAATCTAAAAGAAAACAAATTCTCCTAATTTCAGTCTTAAAGGGTGAACTTCTTAACCTTAAACTGTATCCTCTATATTGGTTCTCCCTGTCAAGATGTAGCAACCTCCCAATATTCACCCTGCCATGTCTTCTCAGGATCCAATATTCTTATTCTTCTAAATGCCATTGGGTTTCTTTCTTCATAAGCTCAACCATCATCCTTGGATTGGTTTGAGCTTACCATTTCTGAATGGCTCTTAAACCAAGTGTTGCTGAAAAATGGACACAATGTTACACTCGTTAGGACACATTGCAAGAATACAAATTCAAAGGGGATACATAACAGTTAGACTGTGCATGAGGACAGTTTGCTATCAAGTGACTACTCAACTCAATTATACCTTTTCTAAATTAAGAACAAAACTGCAAACAGTCCTTCAATCTGGTCTCAGCAAGCTGCAGTAAACTTTCCCTACTCTGATACTTCATCCTCTTTGTATTAAAACAACATTCCATTTACCTTCAGAATCACCTGCTGCACCTACAAACTAAATCTTTGTGATTCATCTGCCCAGCTATCCAAATCCCACTGTATTACTGAGTTCGACAACCTCTCTTCATCTAAATAGCATTCTGCTTTCCTGCTCTTCCTGCTACAGTGGATAAAGTGTTCTTAAACCAACATATTGAATTCTGTAACTTAGGGACAGGAATGGGGAAGGGTGTCAATCATCAATACACAACACTTCATAACAAAATATTTTAAGTTTGCAACTTAATCTGTGGTTATCTGGCTGGGCATTTTTGTTTCAGTTCTTTTTAAATGTGAAATAACTTTCATTCGCAAATCTGGAAAACAATCCAACTGCTTGTTGCTCCATGTAATATATACCTGAAGTCCCCTTTATTGTTGGTGACTCGCTCTGCAGAACAGTAAGGTGCAGCGGTTTCTAGCACCATAATTTCTACCTTCTTGCTGCTATTTCCTCGGGAGGTAGTGATAAGGCACTCCCACTCTCCAGTTGCATCAACATCAATATTGGTCAGGATCAGCTCACTGCATATATTAAAGAAAAAATATTTTATTGCACCATTGACTTGGAGATCTTGGATAGCTTTTAATAATTGCACTTCAGAACATACAGTAAGTATCAGCATTCAATTTGGTTAGTGTCCTCAGTTTCTAGAACATGTTTGCTGTCAACCATATCATAACTTCAAACATATTGTGTGCTTTCCAAGATTTAGATTATAAAGTAAATACAGATAACTGCATGGAATTATTGAACATTCCACTGTTCATGTCTTGCTTTGAGTGAATGGTAGACTACAGTCTTGCTTTTTTTTAACTTGGTGGAGAAATTCCACTGTAATTTTCAAAGCAATAAAAGAATATAATTCTTTAGCCCAGCAGTAGCAAAGTTAAACAAGAACTATATACAGATGCTGGATTAGTGGTGCTGGAAGAGCACAGCAGTTCAGGCAGCATCCAAGGAGCAGCGAAATTGATGTTTCGGGCAAAAGCCCTTCATCAGGAATAAAGGCAGTGAGCCTGAAGCATGGAGAGATAAGCTAGAGGAGAGTGAGGGTGGGGAGAAAGTAGCATAGAGTACAATGGGTGAGTGGGGGAGGGGATGAACGTGATAGGTCAGGGAGGAGAGGGTGGAGTGGATAGGTGGAAAAGAAGATACAGATGCACCAGCTTAAATCTAACTATTAAACAAAAGCAAGTTTGAGACTTGTTTCTAGCCAGAATAGCTCAAAGCAGATTTATGATAGCATTATCATTTCAATGTATTGCACATAACTTTTCAGAACTAATTTTATACCATCTAGATTTGATTATAATTAAATCAACATGACCCTTCTTACTTATTTTTACTGTACTTAATATAACATTGGAAAATCCAAAATTTCTCCCAAGACTTTGTCATTGCACAACATAATCAGTCAGTGAATCTAATCTTTTCACTATTTCACAACTTTGAGTGAGTACACAAGTACTCACCAACTTGCATTTAGCTAGCATCTTTGTAAAACATCCAAGTGCGCTTACCAAGCAAACTCAGACACTGACCTATAATGGTAGATAGTCAAAAAGGTCACCAAAAGTTAGTCAAACAGCTAGATCTTAAAGAAAACCCAAAGAACTGCAGATGCTGAAAATCAGAAACAAAAACAGAAATTGCTGAAAAAGCTCAGCATGTCTGGCAGCATTTGTGCAGAGAAATCAGAGTTAACATTCCAGGTCCAGTGACCCCTCCTCAGAACTGAGGTAAGTTGTGTAAATTTTAAGGAACATTGCTAAAAAAACAGAAACAAGAGGTTCACAATGGAAATTCCAAAACATAGGCATTGGCAGCTCATGGCATAGATGCCAACAAAGACATTTAGTAAAGAGTGCTGGGAATTTAAAAATTGATATTTAGTTCAATGAGGCTGCAATTTAATTCAGTTCGGACAAAATGAGCTCAGGAAGCCTGCAAGAATAGCCTTGCAGCTAACTGAGATATGCTTATGAGAACTCAATGATACTATCAAGAACAGAGGAAAAAACAATTAAAACTTATTATTTTAACTGAAGCAATGAAAAGCTGGTGACAAAATGTGAATATATGTTTTTGAATTGCTAACTTTGAGATTTCAGTTTCAGTAATTTTTTCTCTTAAGTTGTCAATTATAATGGATTTATTCTACTACATTTTTCAAAGAATTCTGTAGAATGCACAATTTTGCATTAAACAGGTAAATAAAAATGGACCAAATCCAAAAAATTGCACTTCCATATACACAACAGCTATCTTATTTAATATGAGCATTCACAACTCCCTTGCAGATATCACGTTCCAGTCCCCATAAATTACTCCATGCAAAAGATATTTATATTTTACTTTTGTAATAAAATGAAGGTGAAGGGCTGTTCTTTACAAAGAAACCATTGTTATAATTCACTTTCTCTCAACTCTCTTCACTTATCGTCACAGCTGAATTCAGTGCTTATAGAAACCATCAGAGTTATGATCCAGAGTTGACAGATTTATGCGGGCTCTGAGTAAAAATAGTTATTGAGCTATGTTACACTCAAGGTGTTGCTACAAACAGAAGGAAAAAAAGACAGCTTTCCTTAGGATGACATATAGCTGTACAAGGTAAAAACAATGACTGCAGATGCTGGAAACCAGATTCTGGATTAATGGTGCTGGAAGAGCACAGCAGTTCAGGCAGCATCCAAGGAGCTTTGAAATCGACGTTTCGGGCAAAAACCCTTCATCAGGCATCGATTTCGAAGTTCCTTGGATGCTGCCTGAACTGCTGTGTTCATCCAGCACCACTAATCCAGAATATAGCTGTACAACCCAGGGAACCGTCTTAAAAAAAAGTGCCAAATCATTGCAATAATATCTTTTGCATGCATTCTTCAACATGGAATTTACTGCCACAGAACCACCTCATAACTCATTTTCATTTTTGAGGTCCTGTTTAATAGCAACATTATGTTTCTTCGTCTAAGGCAGGATATAACGTAACAAAATGCAGCTCAAGACAGAAGTATGATCAAAGAAGCAGCATAATGATCATTGCAACAAATTTTACTAAATCAATTTGATGTATCTGGTCCGAATCTAAATACTTTTACTCATACACATAGCAGGATCGTACATTCTGTAAAGACCACAACTTTTCATTTATCTGTATTTTTGATGATGGAATGAAATGGGAAAAGGACGGTTTTAAAAATCAAGGATTGGTGTACTTTTTAAAAGCAGGTTTACTTCACACTCTGTAAGTGCTGTTTATTTGAGCAGTGGGCGAGGTCTGGTTGCAGATGAACTGAAGTCAATAGATTTATATGGATGGAGTTTTGCCAGGCAACAAATAACTGACTGGTTTGTGAAATGGTGTCTAGTTAATGATGACACAGACCTCGCAGATAGCTGAAGCACTTATAAGTGGGAATGTTTGAGAGAAAAGTCATTGGACTTTTGAAAGAGAAGTGGCTGTCCCTTTACTCTGAAGTGCAAACCACCTCAAACCTGGAGAAAGCTAGTTTATTTCCCCCTCACAAGTTACTGTAAGTTGTGGCTTGGCAACCATGCATTAAGAGATTTTATGAGCATGAATCAGCTGCCCTATGCCTTCTGCAAGCAAGTGAAAGTACCTAGCAAAGGGCAATCAATGAGCAGTATATCCTGAAAAGCCAAAGCAATCATCAAAACAAAACCTTTAACAAGGACCACTGAACTGCATTGCAGGCTTTCCCTCAACCCATAACACCCTTTTTCTTGCCCGTGTATGTTTGCGGGGTATTTTATGTAAGACTGGGAATTTTACCTAGTAGAGTTATATATTGACTGTTTATCATTGCTCAACTAAATACTACTCCTTGTTAAGTACAGTAACCTGATCCATGCTTTCTGTCAACCTGGGTCTTCAAGACAGGTAAATTGAAGAATTCCATGTATATTTTAAAGTCTTTAACTTTTGTGCCTACTCTGGGAACAGGTGACTTGATTTCCAATGCACTACCCAGAGAGGCAAAACACTCCATAGATTCACACAGCAGAATCTGCATTACAGACCAGCACAGAACTAACTTTATTCGAAGCACAATCAGAATATCACACACAAATTATAAATTCGATCATTGTCAATGATCAGTAAACTGTGTAAAGTCATTTCTCCATACTGAAATGTGCAGACTGATACATATATCAAGGCATTTTGTCTAGTACTCATCGGGAAATGGTAATGTAAAGGAAAAACAACATTTTACACTGTGTGAAGTGACAGAGCCAATTGGTTTACAACTAGACTTTGATTAATAGATAGAAAATGTATTAATTTGATGATGACTGACAGTTAACTGCCAAGCTTTGTTTAAATTTAAACCAGAGTCAAGACTGTGGTGCTGGAAAAGCACAGCAGGTCAGGCAGCATCCGAGAAGCAGGAGATGACCATCACGAATGAAGTAGTATCAGACAAACTAGTGGGGCTAAAGGCAGGTAAGTCCCCTGATCCTGTTGGTTTGCATCCTAGGATCCAAAAATACTTAGCTCCAGAAAGCAGGTAATTGTAGGCTGATTAGCCCCACATTTATTGTTGGAAAAGTATTGGAATTAATTATAAAGGAAGTATATGTGGAAAATCATAATCTAATCAAGCAGAGTAAAGCATGCTTCATTGAAGGGAAATATTGAAGTTTTTCGAGTAAGTTGCAATCAGTAGATCTGTTGTATTGGAACTTGAAAAAGGCATTCAACAAGTTACCTTCAAGGTTAAGTCATATGATAAGAGCTCTCAGTGTTGGAGGTAGTATATTGGCATGGATAGAGAACTGGCTTATGGGCAGGAAACAGTGAGTGGGGATAAGGGGTTCTTTTTCAGGTTGGCGACCTGTAAGCAGTGGTGTTCCCCAGAGACCAGTGCTGGGAACACAACTATTTACAACACATATTAATGACTTGGAGGAAGAAAGAGAATGTACTGAAACCAAATTTGCAGGCGACACAAAAATAGGTGGAATGCTTTTTTCACTACTTCTCTAGTGATGGTAGTTCATGATGATCCTTCACCCAGAATTTGCTCAAGAGATGCTGATAGGTTCAATAAGCCATCAAAAACTTAGCAAATCAAGTATAATGTGGGAATATGCAAAGTTGTTTATTTTGGAAGGAAGAGTAAAAGAACAGAATATTATTTCAATGAAGAAAAACTGCAGAAAGTTGCAACACAAAAGGCCTTGGGATACTTATGCACCATACATAGAAAGTTAGCACAAAGGAACAGCAGGTAATCAGGATGGCTAATGGAATATTTGCTCTTATTTCAAGAGGTTTGGAGTATAAGTGTAAGAGAGTCTTACTGCAACTGTACAAGGTGCTGTTGGGACCATACCCGGAGCACTGTGAGTAGTTTTGGTCATTTTATTGAAAGGAAGGCATCATTTCATTAGAGGCGTTCAGAAAAGTTTCCCGAAGATGATCTCTAGTATGAAGGTATTATCTTATGAACAAAGACTAAACAGATTGAGACTCTACTCACTGAAGCATATAAGATTTTCAAGGGCTTGAGAGGGTAAATGCTGAGAGGATGCTTCCTCATGGGGAGTCTGTGACCAGACAGCATAGTCTCAGAATGAAGAAGTTCCAATTTAAAACTGAGATGAGATGGAATTTCTTATCTTAGGGGGCTGAGAGTCTTTGGAATTCCTTGCCACAGAGAGTTTTGGGGGCAAAAAGTACTTGTGTATATTTAAGGCAATGATTGATAGTTTCTTGGTCAATAGGGGAATCAAGAGTTACAGGGAAAGGGCAAGAAAGTGGATGTAAGCAATATCAGGCCAGACACGATCCTTTGAATAGCAGTGGAGGTTCGAAGTGCCTCACGCAGACACAGGGAGAACATGTAAATCCACACAGACAGTCACCCGAGACTGAAATCGAACCTGGGTCCCTGGTGCTGTGAGACAGCAATGCTAACCACTGAGCCATCATGCTGCCCCACATTGTTCTGTCACACAAACATGGAATGTTCCATCACCTGATTGACAGGCCTGGGTGCTTTTACTCTGGACGTTTATGGAGTCCAATATGCTATTTATTTCTTTCCTACAGACCTTCCCTTTTGTTTTACCCCTCCACCCCTTCCAATTACTACCATGATCACCACCTTTTAAAAGCATAAAACCCATCAAGTTGCAAGCTCCCTTCATCGAACATAGAACATTACAGCACAGTACAGGCTCTTTGGCCCTTGATGTGAAACCAATCTGAAGCCCATCTAACCTACACTATTCCATTATCATCCATATATTTATCCAATGACCATTTAAGTGCCCTTAAAGTTGGCGTGTCTAGTACTGTGGCTGGCAGGACATTCCACGCCCTTGCTACTCTCTGAGTAAAGAACCTACCTCTGACATCTGTCCTAGATCTATCACCCCTCAATTTAAAGCTATGTCCTGTTGTGGTAGCCATCGCCATCCAAGGAAAAATGCTCTCACTGATCGCCCTATCTAACTCTCTGATTATCTTGCAGGTCTTTATTAAGTCATCTCTTAGCCTTCTTCTCTCTCATGAAAAAGCGTCAAGTCCCTCAGTCTTTCCTCTTAAGACCTTCCGTCCATGCCAGGCAACATCCTGGTAGATTTACTCTGTACCCTTTCCAATCCTTCCTGTAATGCAGTGACCAGAACTGCATGCAATACTCCAAGTGCTGCCGTACTAAGGTTTTGTACAGCTGCGACATGACCTCATGGCTCCGAAACTCAATTCCTCTATCAATAAAAGCTAACACACTGTATGCCTTCTTAACAACCCTATCAACCTGGGTGGCAACGTTGAGGCATCTATGCACATGGACACCAAGATCTGTCTGCTCATCTGCACTACAAAGAATCGTACCATTAGCTCAGTACTCTGTATTCCTGTTACTCCTCCAAAGTGAATCACCTCACACTTTTCCACATTAAACTCCATTTGCTACCTCTCAACCCAGCTCTGCAGCTTATCTATGTCCCATTGCAACCTGCAACATCCTTCTGCACTATCCACAACTCCACAGACCTTAGAGTCATCCGCAAATTTACTGACCCATCCTTCTATGTCTTCATCCAGGTCAGTTATAAAAATGACAAACAGCAGTGGCCCCAAAATAGATCTTTGTGGTACACCACTAGTAACTGAACTCCAAGATGAATATTTCCCATCAACCACTACCCTCTGTCTTCTTTCAGCTAGCCAATTTCTGATCCAAACCACTAAATCACCCTCAATTCCAAGCCTCCATATTTTCTGCAATAGCCTACCGAGGGGAACCTTATCAAAAGCGTTCCTGAAATCCATATACACCGCACCAACCACTTTACCCTCATCCACCTGTTTGGTCACCTTCTCAAAGAACTCAATAAGGCTTGTGAGGCACAACCTACCCTTCACAAAACGATGTTGACTATCCCTAATCAAATTATTCCTTTCTAGATGATTATAAATCCTATTTCTTATAATTCTTTCCAACACTTTACCCACAACCAAAGTAAGGTTCTCTTGTCTATAATTACCAGGGTTGACTCTCCTTGAACAAGGGTCATTTGCTATCCTCCAGTCTTCCAGCACTATTCCTGAAGACAATGCTGACATAAAGATCAGAGCCCAAGGCTCTGCAATCTCCTCCCTGGCTCCCCAGTTAATCCCAGGATAAATCCCATCCGGGCCACAATTGCCACAATTGCCAACACGTCCTCCTTTTGAACCTCAATCCCATCTAGCTTAATAGCCTGTATCTCAGTACTCTCCTCAACAACATTGTCTTTTTCCTGTGTGAATACTGAGAAAAAAAATTCATTTAGCCCCTCTCCTATCTCTCCAGATTCCACGCACAACTTTCTAATACTGTCCTTGACAGGCCTTAATCTTACTCTAGTCAATTTTTTATTCAGTTCTGAAGCAAGTTATTATGAGCTTGAAATATTAACTCTCTTTCCACCAATGCAGTCAGACTTGCTGAGCTTTTCCATGACCTTCTGCTTTTAATTCTGAAATACTCAACTGAATGGTTAAATCAGGAGTCATTGCCTTTAATAACTCCTTCCAAAGCTGAAATGAACTAGTCATCCTTACCCAAACAGGCACTGAACACTATACCAAGCTGAAGTACCAGACTAAACATAAATTTCCTGGAGCATGCTTACACATAATCGTGTAGCAACTCAAATTGTGTCACAAAGTAAACACGCAGGCTGACTATTTCATGGGGAATGATTATATCCATTATTTTTTCCTTCCCAAAACAATTGACAAGTTCCGCATAATGCTCTTTTCTAACCTTTGAATGCCATCATGCTGTATGTCGCAGCACCTGTCGGAACCTATTTTCAGTGCTTCATTTCCTGTCTACGTCAAATGGTTCAGTTGTTTTCAACCTGACATTATGTCAACCAGGGCAGGCTTGCTGTGTCTCCCAAAGTTTACATAACTTGGTCAGGCACATTCTTTTATTTCGTGTCTGCCAATAAAAAGAGCTTGAATTTCCTGAATTCTATCGAGATTTATTATTTACCTTAAACAAGTAAAGGAAAGATACTGCAAACCTATCATATGGTTCCAGTTATTGTTCTAAAACAGACTATCATTTGTTTGTCTTTTGACATTTGAGTATCAAAATGTAACTATGAAACAGCAGTGTTGCTGGCACAGTTTTAGTAAATTTCTTGTGAAAGTGAAACGCATTTCTTGTTACAAAACCTCGTCTCATTATACAAAAGAAGCCAAATAAAATGTTGCAACATGATATTGCAGTGAAATGGTTTTCCAGTCCAACTTTCCCTGGAGACCAACTCAGATCTATAAACACATTTTAGACTTTGACATTTTGTGTAAAACAGATAAAGTAAACTCAAGGATATTCAATATTTTCTTCCTGAACCTTTTCACTTAAATATGCAACAAATTCACAATTCCTTTGCTCCTGGCAGTTTACAGTCTACTTGTGATAAATTATTGAGTGTTTACTGAAAATAATAATGTGCAAGCACAATAAGGCACTTCTCCATTCTCAAGCTTTTTACTTCAACAAATGTTGCTAAAGTCTTGCAAGATACTTTAAGTCTGGCCCAGATTTGGAGATCACTGCAAATAAAAGACTCAAATTAACAAAAACTCCCAAGCTTTGTATGGTTTTCTGAACTTACAATTGATTACAAGTTCTATAGATGGAATCTGGGCAATCTGTGATAAGGGCAAGTAACTGTGACTCTCCTTAACACCCAATCAGATTGACCTGTCCTTAATAAGATACCAAGGTTCCAAAATTTGACAACTTAGTTCTAAGAGAGTCAATTGAAGTTAAAAGTGATTTTGTTTTAAGGTTTGATGCACGGTGGCTGCTCCAGACAACACATGGTGTGGTCCACAGAGGACACAGCTTAAAAATATGGGGTAGACCATTTAGGACAGAGATGAGGAGAAACTTCTTCACCCAGAGAGTGGTGGCTGTGTGGAGGGCAGTGGAGGCCCAGTCTCTGGATTCATTTAAGAAAGAGTTGGATAGAGCTCTCAAGGATAGTGGAATCAAGGGTTATGGAGATAAGGCAGGAACAAGATACTGATTAAGGATGATTAGCCATGATCATATTGAATGGTGGTGCAGGCTTGAAGGGAAGAATGGCCTGCTCCTGTACCTATAGTTTATTGTTTATTGTCTATAACGTGATGCATCACCTGCCATTTTCAAGCTCCCTGTTCCAATGAATGTGCTCTCTTAAACATGAGCAGCAAATTGAAGGGCCCTCAGCTGTACTTTTTAAAGACATCTATCTAACTTGTAGGTTAATTATTTGTTGCTTTACTTTTGTTCATTCATGAGATGTGGATATTGCTGGTTGGGCCCACATTTATTGCCCATCCCTAGCTGTCCTTCAGAAGGTGGTGGTGAGCTGCCTTCTTGAACTGCTGCAGTCCACTTGCCGTGGGTTGACCCACAATGCCATTAGGGAGGGAATCCAGGATTTTGACCCAGTGACAGTTAAGGAACAGTAATGTATTTCCAAGTCAGGCAGCGAACTTGCAGGTAGTGGTGTTCCAATGTATCTACTAGCCTTGTCCTTCTAGATGGAAGTGGTTGTGGGTTTCGAAGGCACTGTCTGAGGATTTTTGGTGAATTGCTGCACAGTATCTTGTAAATAGTACACACAGCTGATACTGAGCGTCGGTGGTGGAGGGAGTGAATAGTTGTGGATGTAGTGCTAGTCAAATACTGACTACTTGATCTTGTAGTTTGCAGAGTACTGGGTTGTTGAAGGTATTTTGAAGAGTTGGATGAGCTCATCGTGTATAGTAAGAGATGCTGAAACAGGGTTGGACACTATTGAAAGGCTTCTCTTTCCCAGTCATGGGGGCTGCAGTTGTTATTTTCTACCTAGGCTTCAGAACCAAAGGGAAATGATGTGAATTCATAAAGATGGCAAGGTATTCTAAAAGGGAAGAGGAGAGCTCTCAGCAGGTGGCCTTACCCACATACAGTCTCCGGGGAGCAGCTCTCTTGGACCTAAGACAGGAGTAGTCTAATTCATGCGACACTTCAGCAGAGGTGACAGTCAGGGAACTGTGCCTCCCCTTTGGACTAGACCTCCAGCCTCAGTGCAGGGTTCGGAACACATTGTTTGTCAGCTTTAAAATGACCATCATCTTAAGTATTCTCAGCAACAGATTCTTCCATGTTGAAACAAGTAACACAACAGAAAGCTTGCAGTTTTTTCATCCATCATTGCATCCACGCCAGGAGAGGGGATTGCATTGACTTCCTGCTAAACAGGGAAAAACAACAAGTGCATACATGGCTTTTGCGAGATATTGGGCTTCCCCATGTTGCAGTGTGCCATCAACTGTGGATTCACAAACGCTGCATCACAATGGTGAGATATATCAAAACCAGAAGGGATACCAATTTGCTTAATATGCAGACAGTATGTAATCATGCTTAGCACAACATGCTTTGTGAATGCCCATTATCATGGCAGTAACTACCATTTGTTCATTCTTTTCCAATTTCCTCTGCCAGCAATCTTTCAGCCACCCTATTGAGACAGACAATAAGGCTCCCTGCTTTACATCACTTTGTAGCCTCACCTCTATTATTCCACCATGGGATCAGCACCCATGTACTGACAGCTATGCTGCTGTGAGGAACATCAAGCACACCACAAGACTCCTGAGACAACAGCACCCTCCAGTTAGGTGCCAGAGCCCTGTGTAATGCCCTGTGAAAACCTGTTGCTAGATTCCTTCATTATTGTTAACAGTGATTCGAGGCTTTCTGGCAAGTCTACCAAAGTGTCATGCAGTTCTGTGGGTATGCCCACCAGTCTTTCTCCATATCTTAACCCATCACTATCCTTAGCTAAAACTGTACTAACTGGTGAGCTGACACTAGCACTCCCTTTACCCTGTGCCCGGGCTGCAGGCCACGAATGTCTAGTAACTAAGCTCGTGCAGATTATGTCTCTATACTAGCTAAAAGTATAGGCTGTGCCAAATTCTGATCTTCAATAATAAATCTAGGTAATGGGGCTTTTGCCTCAGTTAGTATGCTCTTTTTTGTCATCTTCAGCATTTCAGTAGTTTCTGCACTTCTGTAAGGGCACAAAGGTTGGGTTGGAGTGAGGGAATTATTGGTGGGAGTAGGTAAAGAGCAAACCTGAGATGCATGATTGCAGATCCTGCAGCTTGAACATGAGAGCAGAGAGTGAGATATGGGTAATGTAGGTTTTGAGAAGAGGCATTCGGCAGGAATGTCATCCTTGATGGCCACGCCCAAAGTGATGGCCACATTAATTATGGCCAGCAGCCTATCTCCTCCACTGGAGCCAACACATGCAGCCATATCTGTCCCATGCTAGTTTACTGCTGTGGCATCTATGAATGACCACTTTCTCCTGCAAAAAATCATTATGTGCATCAGTGAGTGCGTGTTGCAAGGTACTCAAGTGAAGTGCTTGCAAGAACAGAATGTTCAGCAGTAAATGCAAAATGAGGGATTGGAGTGTGCAGCCTGGTGCACTGACAAACATGCCAAGATGATCTGAGTCTTGTGGCATTGCATCCAGGTGCATGCCATCAGGTTGGTAACTCTGACTGGCACAATCACCAACTCCCACTGTCTTCTAGGCAATTATCTGGAGAGCCTCCCTGCTGCTGAGAGACGACAATCTTAATCTTCTGGTCTACTTCCCTCAATGATGATTGCAGCAATGGCGTCCTAACATCTGTGGAATACTTTCTTGCTTGGTCTTCTTTCAGCTCCGCAAATCTTCTCCAGAATGTACTGTGCCATCAAGACATGAAGTCCGACTCTTATATCAAACAAACCTGGACTTTCCGCCGGGCATAAATTCAGAAGTACGTTCAGTGTTGAATATACAGCATAACTACAGAAATGAGCAGTGAGGATTCTACTTGAATCACTTTGAACAGTGTGGAATAACTGCAAGTAATGTGTTTTCTTGGCTGCATGCCTCCTGACCATTCCTGTGCAGGTCAGCTCTTGCACTTTACCATGCATACACAGTCTGGCCAAAATATAAAGAGGTCACTGCACTCTCAAAAACTTGCAGGGGTCTTGATTGTAAGCCCCAAGCCAAGTTTCAATTACTGTCAACCTTAAGCCCAGCAAAGTCTAAACCAGGACATCTCAAATCTGATTAATTCAGGATAAATTAGGTCCAGATAAATTAGAGAAAACAAAATAAAGAAAGGGAAGAAAATGGGATTAAGACTGAAAGATAAAAGAGAAAGACAACAAATTTCATTTTAAAAAGTCTTTACGACAATTATTAAGATTCAAAAGAATGAGACTGCGATTAAGTTTTAATTGCCAGAGGGTTTTTTTTTGGCAGTAATAGGAACTAACTACATCACCTACACCTGACAAGCCCTAAATATTTCAGGAAGGTTTAGTGGCTATCTATCACATAACCCCCAACCTCTCACCCCTATGCGTAGCTGACTGCAAGATACTATTACAGTAAGGCTCCTGGACAGCAATTTCCTGAATTCTTCAGTCACCTGTGCTTCTGCAGTTTGCAGATGTTGCCCTCTGACGTATGCTGATTGCCTCACCACTATAACTTGCTGCAAAATCTGAAGCATCCAATTCTTCTGTTATAAATATTAAATTATGAGTCACATCAGTTGAATTAAAAATGTTACAGACTTTAATTCAGTCAGTATTAATGCACACAGGTGTAAAAAGAGACCTCTTTCACTGGTTTAACGTCAAAGTACACTTTAAGGCAAATGTAGACAACCTCATGGATATAAATTTGAAGTGGGTTTCAATGACTACAAAACACAAACACGTTTTCTCAGTGCGTTTGCCTTATAACATTTTACATGGCATCCCACCTGCTCATTGAGTGCATCTCAATTTAAAAGCAACAGCTGCAGCTTTTTCATTTGAAGAGGGAAGCACCAGCCTTTAAGCAAAAAAGGGGCAGTGGCTTTGCAACATGGAAAGTTGCTCTCTACATATTACAAGGCCACAAATCCACAGTAATTACAGTCTCTCTGGGCTGGTAGTTTTAAACAAAAACTTTCAGCATGTATAATGTGCAGCTACAAAACGTTACTTTTGCAATATAGCTTTTCAGTTGTACATAAGAGCATTTTTAATGTGATTTTATCCTTAAACCTTTATCCTTGAAATCCTTTTATGATTTATCCCTCAGATAATTTAGAATTCAGGAATGGTTGCAACTGCACAGAGGGAGGCCACTTGCCCTGTAGTCCCTATGCTCGCTCCCGCAATGTGAGAACAAGTGAGCTTACCCAACTCCCTGGCATCTACTCCACAGCTGGACAAATTTTCTCTTTTCAGATAACTATCAAATTCCTCTTTAAAAACCATGATTATATCAAAAGAGCTTTTCAAATATCAATGCTGCAGGTTTTGCCAATCATTTTAAAACCAGTGCTTTCTGGTTTTCAAACTATCCAACAATATAGCAGCTTCTCCCTATTTGCTCTCTTCAAAACTGCCATGATTTTGAATGTATCCGTTAAATGTCCTTTAAACCTACTGTGCTCTAAGAGAACAATTCCAGCTTTTCTAATTTATCCTTATACCTGAAGTCCCTCAGTCCCAGATACATTTTTTGAAGCCTCTCCAAACCCTCTATATGCTTCCTAAAACATGAAGCCCAGAACTGAACACCATATTCTGGTTGATGTTCAATCAGTGTTTTGTAAATGGTTCACCATAAATCTTATACTTTTAGATCCTCCATCTTTATTTGTAAGGCTCAAGATCCCACATTCCTTATGAATTGCTTTCTGACACCCTTCCTCCTGCCCAGCCTGGGCGCAGCACCCTGATTTCAATAACCCTATCCCTGTCGGACCGACAACCCCTCCATTGGATCCGACACTACCTAATGCCCACCTCTTCACTCAACCTGTCTGATCAGGGTTGGAAATTATGCTTCCAATCCTGATGGAAATGTCTGAGTCATTAAACCAATATTCCCTGCAAACCTTACATTACCCGACTCTTATATTGGTAATTGAAATAATATTTAAAATAACATGCTTTTTAAAAAGTAAAAAAGAAAAACAAACAGGAATCCTGAACTCGCAGTTCCTTAAATCTTCCAGATCACTGCACTGTGCTCCCCCTCCCTGTGGGCCTTTGATTTGTACCCCCAAGCACTGGCCAATCCTCCAACATGTGGATGATCCCCTTCCTCAAAATTTCATCTTGCAACACTACCCCCCTCCCTGACCTGACGTGTCACCAAACCACAAGAAAGTGAGGACTGCAGATGCTGGAGATCAGAGTGAACAGTGTGGTGCTGAAAAAACACAGCAGGTCAGGCAGCATCCGAGGAGCAGGACAATTGACGTTTCAGGTATAAGCCCTTCATCAGGAATGAGGCTTGTGAGCCAAGGCGGCTGAGTGATAAATAGGGGTGGGATGGGGCTGGGTGCAAGGTGGCTGAGAGTGCCATAGGTAAATGGAGGTGGGGGTAATGGTGATAGGTCAGAGGGGAGGGTGGAGCAGCTAGGTGGGAAGGAAGATGGACAGGTAGGGTAGGTCATGAGGGTGGTGCCCAGTTCGAAGGTTGGATCTGGGAAAAAGGTGGGTGGAGGAGAAATGAGGCAACTGGTGAAATCCACATTAATCCCATGTGGTTGGAGGGTCCAAAGGCAGAAGATGAGGCATTCTTCTTTCAGGCATCGGATGGTTAGGGTTTGGCAATAGAGGAGGTCCAGGGCCTGCATGATCTTGGTGGATTGGGAGGGGGAGTTCAAGTATATTGCCATGGAGTGGTGGGGATGATTGGTGCAAGTGTCCAGGAGCTGTTCTCTGAAGCGCTCTGCAAGTAGGCATCCTGTCTCCCCAGTGTAGAGGACACCACATCGGGAGCAACAGATACAGTAAATGAAGAGCAGGTAATCTCTGACAGATGTGGAAGTCTCCTTTGGGGCCTTGGACTGAGGGGTGAGGGGAAGTGTGTGCACAGGGAATTCCTGAGGTGGCAGGGGAAGGTGCCGCGGGTGGAAGGTAGGTTGGTAGGGGGCACGGACATAACAAGAAAATTGCAGAGGGAATGGTCTTTAAGGAAAACAGATAGGGTGGGGAGGGATATATATCTCTGGTGATGGGCTTCATTTGTAGGTGGCGGAAGTAGAGGATGATGCAATATATCCGGAGGTTAGTGGGGTAGAAGGTGGGGATCGGGGAAGTGGGGGAGTGGATTCTGTCATTCTTGCGGCTGGAGGGGTGGGGTTCAAGGGTGGAGGTGCAGGAAATGGAAGAGATGCTCTGGAGTGCTTCATCGACCACGTGGGAGGGGAAATTGCAGTCTTTGAGGAACAAGGCTATCTGGTGCGTTCTGTGATGGAACTGGTCCTTCTGGGAGCAGATGCAGTGGAGGCGGAGGAATTGAGACCAAGGGATAGCATTGTTACAGGAGGCAGGGTGGGAGGAGGTGTAATCCAGGTAACTGTGCGAGTCGGTGGGTTTGTAGAAGATGTCCATGTTGATTCAGTCCCCGTTAATGGAGATGGAGAGGTCCAGGAAGGGGAGGGAGGTGTCTGAGATGGTCCAGGTGAACTTAAGGTCGAGGTGGATCGTGTTGGTGAAGTTGATGAACTGTTCAACCTCCTGATGGGAGGACAAGGTGGCACCGATGCAGTCATCAATGTAGTGGAGAAAAAGGTGGGGAGTGGTGTTGGTGTAGCTGCGGAAAATGGACTGTTCTACGTAGCTGACAGAGACTGGCAAAGCTGGGGCCCATGCAGGTGCCCATGGCTATTTGGTCTGGAGGAAGTGGGAGCATTCAATGGAGAAATTATTGAGGGTGAGGACGAGTTCAGCCAAACAAATGAAAGTGTCAGTGGAAGGGTACTGGTGGGGATATCAGAAGAGGAAGAAATGGAGGGTTTGGAAGCCTTTGTCATGGCGGATGGAGGTGTATAGGGACTGGAGGTCCATGGTGAAGATGAGGCATTGGGGGCTGGGGAAATGAAAGTCAGGGAGGAGGTGGAGGGCATGGGTGGTGTCCCAAATGTAGGTGGGGAGTTCCTGGACTGGGGGGGATAGGACAGTATCAAGGTATGTGGAGTTGAGTTCGGTGGGACAGGAGCAGGCCGAGATGATAGGTCAACCGGGGCAGCCAGGTTTGTGAATCTTGGGTCAGAGGTAGAACCGGGCTGTGCAGGGTTCCCAGACTGTGAGGTTAGAAGCTGTGGGTGGGAGATCCCCTGAGGTGATGATGTTGTGTACGGTCTGGAAGATGATGGTTTGGTGATGGGATGCGAGGTCTTAATCAAGGGGGAAGTAGGAGGAGGTGCCTGCGAGTTAGTGCCTAGATTTAGCAGTGTAGAGGTCAGTGTGCCAAACTACCACTGCGTCCCCACCTTGTCCACTGGTTTGATGATGAGGTTGGGGTTGGAGTGGAGGGAGTAGTGCGCTGCATGTTACCAAACCTCCCATTCTTGTAGTATGTGTAAAACAAAAGTGAAATTTTCCCCTCCCCAAAGAATTGTGGATTATGGTGAGAAATGGAGAAAATATATTGTGGACGAAAAAAACAATCAGATTCATTCCATAGAGGAAACAAATTAGCTGATTTTCCCCAGAATTTCAGTTTTGACCAGTGAACATCTCATTATTAGCACAACTCAGGGCTTTTGCCCGAATTGTCGATTTTCCTGCTGCTCAGATGCCACCTGACCTGCTGTGCTTTTCCAGCACCATACTCTTGACAACTCATCTTATTTCTATGTAATTTCCAATTCTCTCCATCCCCAAGAAACGAGGCAGCATTAACTCCTGACTTGTAAAACAGAGCAGGTTCCTGGCAGCTGCAACTCACTGATCACTTGCCCCAGCCATGATCCAAATGTACCTTCCCTACAGTTCCACAATGTATTTTCTTTCTCCTTCATCCAAGTCACAAACCACCAACCTCACCACAATATGTCTGCTTCTGGAGAATCTCAAACACCACGTCAGCCATACAGCCATTCAGGACTTTACTCTGCAGCTCAGGGGCACCAGGGCTTGCAGGAATCTGTCAGCTTGCTTTGTGCTCAGGGACACGGGCCTTTCACACATTTGTACAGGTTGCATCTTATGGTTATTAGCTCGATTTCTCAGTGCTCATCCACTTTGCCCTTCTTTGGAAGCAGACAATCTTAGTAACTTGCCTTTCTTTCTGCACTATGAAACAATGCAGGCAGCTTGTCACAGTGGGGAGGACTGAACAGTCAAGGGGGTGGACATGTTGATGAATGGCAGCCTGTTACATGAATGTCAAATCTATGGCATGTGTAAGCAGTTGACGTGATAGTCACTCTGTGTGTGCTTTAATTAAATGGCCATGCCTGAAAGTAAAAAGGGGACCAGTCCATCAAAGGGACTTCACAGTGGACTACAGTTCGTCAGATATATTCAAGATTTGTGTCATCAGAACATTTTGAAATTGTGCCTGTTAACTAAAGCCTAAGGCAATGATATCGACCAACCAAAGTCATGTTCCAAACAGTGATGCCTCAGGAACTCTACTAAATACCATTGTCGAGTTTGAAAAACAACTACTCAAAGCAGGGCTTTATTTTGTACCACTCAGCCTATTGTGTCCATGCTGCAACTGGCCTCTTTTATTTCATGGGCTTCAACACTGCTTTCATCTGCCATTTTAGCAAACACCTTTTGGAAGTCCATGCATACCACACCAATCACATTATGTCCATCAACTCTTATTGTTACCTCACCAAAAACCTCAATCAAATCGGTTAACCATGATTTGCCCTCAACAAATTCATATCCATCTTTCTTTAGTTAATCTGATTTTGAGCTGCTTCATAATTTTTTAAAGCTTTCCCATTCAGCAAGTTGACCAACTAATTGAATTGTTGTTGCTTTGTTTAACCTTAAACCCTTTCCTGAACAAGGATGAAAAATTGTAGTTCCTCATTCTAAGGCAGCATTGTTTCCAAGAAGGTTTAGAAGATTACAAAGTTACAAACCACATAACACCAGATTATAGTCCAACCGGTTTATTTGGAAGCTCTAGCTTTCGGAGCGCTGCTCCTTCATCAGGTGGTTGTCCTCCTGATCATTACCCTGATGATCATCATCATTACCTGATCATCAATCACCCTGATGAAGGAGCAACGCTCCGAAAGTTAGTGCTTCCAAATAAACCTGTTGGACTATAACCTGGCGTTGTTGATTTTTAACTTTGTCCACCCCAGTCCAACACCGGCTCCTCCAAATCATTGAAAATTACAGTCAGTGTTAACATAATTTCCACACTAACTTCCTACAATATTTTCAGAAGTATCCTGTTAGTCCTAGTGAATTATTATGGCACTGTAATATTATTTGTTATGTTATCTTTCATCAATACTGTCAACTCTCTGTTTATTTCCCCCCCCCCCGCCATCTTTAATGAACTTCTTATATCCAAGAATATTTAATACTTAGTCCTATCTCTTTTTAAACCAATCCTTTCAATAGTCACAGCATATTCTCATGTGGTTACCTGAGCCTCCATTTCACCAACTTTATTGAATATGCATTCACACACTTGCCTGACAAATTTAATTTACTTCTTATTACATTTCCTTTTTTTCTGACCCCACCTAATACTCTCACTATTTTCTAAACTGGTGAAATCAGACTCTCCCAATATTATATGCACATAATGTGCTCATTCATTCAACCTATTTACTTTTACCATCAGGAAAAAATGCTTTCAAAATGTTCAGCATTTTCCTTCTTTCTCTGATTCTTACCATCCATTCTCTCCAACTTCTATAATAACAAGTCTGTGTTCAGTTTAAAAATAGCACAAAAGGCTATGCTCTCCTAATCAAATGCACTGTGCACTTTCTTGATTATAGAATAGATTTGACACAAATATTCTTTAATGAATAAATGAATGCGAAACCAGGAATGGTTACTGGCAGATTAGTATTTCATTTAAATCTCAAAACTTGACTATTTCCAGATGTGACAACTTGTCTGTGGTTTAATGGCCTATCTCAGCAACATAGCACATCAATTTTTCCAGGAGCAATCATTGATACCAAATCTTTACTAAAATAAATACCAAAGTAGAGACACAAAAAAAGTACTGACATTTCCTCACACTTTAATGAGTTAAATTAAGTTCTACACTGTTACTATTCACTCATGATATCAGGCCATCACTGCCTGTCCCAGCATTCACTGCCTGTCCCTAGTTGCCCTTGAGAGCTGCCTTCTTGAACCACCACAGTCCATATCCTGTGGGTTGATACTTTGGCTGGGTAGTTCGGGATGTTCCAGTTTTCTCCCAGAGCCCAAAGATGGGAATTTCAAAACTAGGGGCACATTTTTAATGAGAGGAGAGAGATATAAAAAAGAAGTGAGAGGAAATCTTTTGGGATGTGGGTACAATTACAACATTTAAAAGACATTTGGATGGATGCATTAATAGAAAAGGTTTGGAGAGATATGGGCCAAGAACAGGCGGGTGGGACCAGTCTAGTTTGGGATTACGTTCAGCATGGACTGGTTGGACTGACCAGTTTGTTTCAGTGCTGTACGACTCTGTGACACTATGTGTAGGTTTGGTGCATTAGTCATGGGAAATGTAAGGTTACAGGGATAGGGTAGGGAGTTGAGGCTGAGTTGGATGTTCTTTGGAATGGTATGGACTTGTTGGGCCAAATGGCCTGTTTCCACACTGTAGCGTTCTACTAAATAAAATACAGCACTTAGTGTTCATATTGAACTGTAAACAGATAATGCAAGTTGGGGCCAAAGATTCAGATACATTGGTGGGGAGGAGAGGTAATATTATTTCATTGATCATAATAATGCATCTGTGTCTTCATTCAGCAACCATCTTTCTCTTGTTAAATCTTTACATTTTCATTGTTCTAAATCTCACGTCTGTTAAATTCAGGATGGCTTCCGTCAATCATGTCAAATTTACATCTAAAAATATTCCTAGGAACTTGATGACCATCCCTGTGCAGTTGCAAATGGCCCTGTTAAAGTATACTGATGTGGGAATGGGCATGGGAGAGCTTTTTTAATTCATTTATCCCCCCAAAAATTCTTTCCTGGTGGGTTTCTTTTGACTCAGTTCAGAGAGGTGAGGTGAACCTTGAAGCATTCCTCCTCCGGCCATAAGTTTTGAATTTAAAAGGGAGGGCCTATTGCTAATTATACACAATCAGACTGTAGCACTCTTGTGGTGCACTCATAGTGTTCCCTACCACTGAGGCAGAAGGCCTGGGTTCAAGACCTACCTGCTCAGAGGTGTATCACCACATCTCTGAACAGGCTGAATAGGAAAATATCTATAAATCAGACTGTACACAGCTCAGTATGACAGATTAGTCAGCCAGGTTCCTTTAGTTAACAAAAAATGACTTGTTTGTTGCAAAACGCCAAGCAAAGTTGGTGAAATAATTAAGAAATTATTTAAACTCTCAATCTTCTCACAACCTGGAGAATAAAAGCATAAAACTCTGCAGAGAATTATCTTATCAGTAATTTGATGAAGTAACAGTTAAGTTTAGGGAAAATAAAGACTTATTCCCAAATTTACAAACGCTGTTCTTCAACTGAAGTCACTTTCTACACAAACTGTTGGCGATGAGTTTTTCTTCTGCATCAGTTATGGCTGGATGAATTATTTTTGTTTATGGAGACAGTGGTATGGGTTGAGACTTCTCCTTTAAGGACACTTCACTGGCAGTAAAACATTCACAAGTAGGACCATCTAGAAATCACCCCATATTTCAAATGAGACTTTTCCATTTACATGGAAATACAACACAAAATGCAATGAGTTTTATGTGATATCTATCAACAGCTGAAAGTTCTGGCCTGCAACAGTGAGTGAGTGATAAAGAATCCCATCATCCTCGGGGTTTCTTATGATAATAGTAAGTTTACTGATTACAGGGTGACATCAAATAGCGACCAGCAAGTTTGGTTCTCAGCTTATTACAATTGAAATTAGCATCACTCTCTTCCAAGTCAGAAAGTTGTGCATCCAATTCACTCTCCCAAGTTTGAGCTCTTCAACACAGACTGTTTGAGGACTGCATCTTCAGAGGTACTGTCTTTTGCATGACATCTTTAATGATTGGAACCAGGTTGACCTCATTGACTATGATTTGGGTTGTTAACCTGGGTCAATCATGGAAGTCCTGTCTAACATAACCAGGAGATGAGAATCTCCTCAGTTCAGACAACTGACTCTGAGCTGGCTGGCCACAAGTAAATAAAGGGTGACTTGGTGACAGGATGCTGGTGTCCATGCAGTTATTTCAGCACCAATGCGAGAAAACAGGATGTGCCTGAAGAACATTTGCTTGGTACAGTCATCTTGGAGTTAGGGTAAGCATTTCTGGCATCATGCCTCTATTTGTAAAGCTTGACTCATTTGATCCTGCTGTCAAAGCCTGGGCCCTGTATGTGGAAAGAATGTGATATTTTGGGACAGTGGGATTGATGAAAGTCATTGAGTAATCCTTCTGACTGCTTGTGGACCCACAGCATTCTTGGTTATAAGGGGCTTAACCTTCCCAGAGGCACCAGAGACTGAAACTTTCCATGAGTTGATGGAGTTAGTTAAGGAATATTACGACCCCAAACCATCTCTAATCCTGAAATGCTATTGGTCTTATTCAGCTGTTAGAGAACCTAGGGAATCTGTATCTGGATTTTGACGAGGTTATGATGACTGGCAAAGGCATGTGATTTTTGGGGTAACACTGAATGAGATGCTGAGAAACTGTTCAGTTTGTGGGATGAATGATGTAACCATGCAGAAGTGCCTATTAGCCAAAGTCCAACTGGACTTCAAATAGGCACTACAACTGGCCTTGTCATTAGAAAATGTAGCAAGTGGAGATACAGGGCATCCCAATGGAAATGCACACGCTCACCTGTCCAAGTGAGCTTGGGAACATCACTTGAGTGTAGGAAGTTGCAGAGCCTCATGCAGGGCATATTCTGAGCAGTGGGAGCCTAGGCCAGCCCACATCAGAATCTCACAACAAAGCCGAGCCTTAGCCAAGCAGCTAAAAGGTTCTTAAAGATCTGGGCCAGCAAGCCATTGCAATTGCAGCCAGTATGTGGACTTGAGACAGCGAAGGAGTTCTACAAGACCTGACTAGAGTAAGGAAACTTGTAGGCCGGTACCCAAAAGAGTGCACACTCTGGAAAGTTCCCCTCCACATGGGTTGGAACAATTAAATTGCTTAGCGACATCCAAATTCAAACCGATTAAAATTAATGTTTGGTTAAATGGTTACCCAGTTCCTATACTGGTCAATACCAGCACAGCTGTACCTGTGGTTGCAGAATCTGTATTTAACAAGATTCACTCGGCACTCCAATGTTTAGGTTTTCACAAGATTGAGGACATAAACTGAGGAACCGCTACACATTATGTGTACGACTTTAGTTCTGGTCTCCTACGAGAAGCAGTTACCACTGATGGTGGTAAAAGGCTTGGACTCAAGCCTATTGGGGTGAAATTAGTTGAGATAGATTCACCTGGATTGACTGAATATTTTTCAATTAAAAAGTGGCTGCCTCAGTAAAGTCCTAGTGATCTACCCAGCATTTTTTTTTCAAGAAAGGCCAAAGCCACTTTACATGTTGACCAGGAAGCAATTCTGAGATTTTGCTAGGCTCAACCAGTGCCATTTGCCTTTGGGCAAAAGTAGATGTGGAAATTGGGAGGCTGAAGAGCAAAGGAATCATCAAATCAATGAAGTTTGCAGAATGGGCAGCACTGGTCAGACCAATTGTGAAGCCTGACAGTGTAGTTCGTTTCTGTGGGGATTTTAAGCAAACAGTAAATCACTGGATATATACCTAATCCCTCACATAGAGGTCTTGTACACAAAGTTGGTGGGGCGGGGGGGGGGGGGGGGGGGGGGGGGGGGGGGCTATCCTTTCCGAAGCCGGACATGAGCCAGGCCTGTCTGCAATTGCAACTGGATAAGGAGTCCCAGTACACTATAATTAACACCCATAAGGGCTTAAATCAATATACAAGACGGACATTTGGGATATCAGCCTCTGTGCAGATATTTCAACATCTTTAGTCAAGATCCTATTGGCACTCCCTTGTAAAGATCTCATGGTATTATTTCAAAGTACATGGGAGTTAACCCACTCAAGTGACACAATACAATAGTTGATTGTGAACAGTTGCAGCCTGCAAATTAACAGCTGCATTCCTGTGTAGCAACAGGGACTACATTTTATAAATTTGCCATTGACTATAAAGGGCTTTGGCTCATGAGCTGACAGTGAACAGAACTAGAGTCAGAGAGTTAGGGAGATGTACAGCATGGAAAAAGACCCTTCGGTCCAATTCATCCATGCCGACCAGACATCCCAACCTAATCTTGTCCCGTATGCCAGCACCCGGCCCATATGCCTCCAGACCCTTGCTACTCATATACCTATTCAGATGCTTTTTAAATACTGTAATTGTACCAGCCTCCACCACTTCTTCTGGCAGCTCATTCCATCCACTCACCACCCTCTGCAGGAAAAGGTTGCTTCTAAGGTCCCTCTTAAATCTTTCCTCTCTCACCCTAAACCTATGCCTTCTCATTTTGCACTCCCCCACCCCTGGGCAAAGATCTTGTGCATTTACCCTATCCATGCCCCTCACGATTTTATAAACCTCTATAAGGTCATCCCTCAGCATCTGACACTCCAGGGAAAACCATCCCAGCCATCCAGCCCCTCCCTATTGCTTAAACCCTACAACTCCAGGAACAGCTGAGCAAATCTTTTCTGAACCCTTTCATGTTTCGTAACATCCTTTCTCTAGCAAGGAGACCAGAATTGTACATAATATTATAAAAGTGGCCTAACCAATGTCCTGTACAGCTGCAGCGTGACCTCCCAACTCTAGTACTTAATGCACTGACCAATAAAGTTAAAAATCACACAACACCAGGTTATAGTCCACCAGGTTTATTTGGAAGCACTGGCTTTCAAAGGTAGTGCTTCCAAATAAACCTGTTGGACTATAACCTGGTGTTGTGATTTTTTAACTTTGCATTGGGATATCTGATTTGCCTTTTCAAAATGCAACCCCTCATATTTATCTAAATTAAATTCCATCTGCCATTCCTCTGCTCATTGGTCCATCTGATCAAGATCTTGTTGTACTCTGAGGTAACCTTCTTCACTGTCCACTGCACCTCCAGTTTTGGTGCCATCTTCAAAGTTACTAACTATACCTCCTATGTTCACATCCAAATCATTTATAGTTTTTCTTTTCAATTTGAACTGATTGTATTTTCTCTAGTAAAATAAAACAACAGTATCACTGCAAATCATGTCTTAGAATTTGTCAGATTTAACTTTGGAGTAGGATTCTGCATTTTCACTTTCAGTGATTACAGTAAAGTTATGATTGAATTACATATTGCACATAAATATCTTTATTAAATGTCCTATTTCAGTGAAACCTTCCAGTGTTGCTGTCTGCTGGATAGTTTCTCTTGTAGCTCTGAGACATAGAAGACTAATTTTTATTAAATTCTTCCTTCACACACTAGAAGCACGAAGCACAGTTGTCTGGCAAGTTTCTGATCTGATCTCCAGATGTTAATTCAGCTGGTGTCTGTGGACCATATTAGTGTATTCGCAGCAGCATGGATCTACAGCAAATCAGATATTGAGGGTTTCTTGGTTTTATAATGTCTTCATCAGTTTATCAGAGATGATTAGTCAATGACAACATCTTTCTATTAAATCATTTAACTTCTCAAATTTCTTTGAATAAGAATGCATTTCCCACTTTGTTATCCAACAAATGATATGGATCTATTAGGTTTGGATGTTCTTTTGCTTCCTTTAACTTACTGAGTCTTTTGCTGACTTTGAGATTTCTTCTATACTTCAACAAAGCTGATCACTCATGATTTATACACTTGAAAGGATCCTGAAATTTCTCTCACCAATCAAACCTTTTTAAGAACCTTTTTTTGATCTTTCTGAAATGTACTTTTGGTACAGATGTCAGAATTATGCAGGAAAAGTTGTGCTGATGTATTTCATAATCTCTGTTGAGCAAATAAACCATTCTAATTCATCAACGCTGCATGATCTCAATTTCTTCTCATATAACAATGTTGCAATGACATTGGAGAAACAGTAAACTGAGATAACAAACTGAAAGACTTCCATAGGGATGATTACCAAACACATCTACTTTTTGTGGCTTTTACTTGTGCAATTTGCATTGATTTATATTTGCATTCAAGAATTAACTGGCAAATCATATGTGAAATAAAAAAAGGTAAATTTCACTTTAACTAGTCTATACAGCAAAGATACCTTAAATGTAACTAGATGCATTCATATCAATCCCTGCACAAACGAGACACTGTACATAGCTCGACAATGAGCCATTCTGGATCTATGCAGAGAAGGTCACAACTCTTATTTGATAACAGCTTCCAATTTCAGATTTCTCAGGTACATTTATCATCAAGGCACAGTCCTACAAGCCCTCTCTCCTTCAGGACATTACAATCTAATGGTGTAACTTCAGGGAGGTCCTTTTTCAAACAACTAATCAACATCATCCTGGTTCATTGTTTGGCAGTGTTTGAGAAAACGTTCAACTCTACAGGACCTCAGTGATATTCAGAGTTTTCTGGTGTTAGACATTTTTCTCCAGTTCATAGAAACCTAGAGTAATGACAGAACTCACTGCCTTTTCTGGCTTCTTCCTGAGAATTACTTGCTGTGTCTTGTCACAAGAAATCTGTGTTCTTTTTTCTGTCTGCTTTACGTTTGTGCCTGTCAGCTGATTGCCTTTGCCTTTGCCTTCCAGCTCCTTTACTTGTAGCTTTTCTATGTCTGGAGTTCCCCTTTGTGACATTCAATTTTCGTCTCAACTTCATTTCTGTGGATATTGCTTCCAGTTCAATGATTGTTAGGTTATGTGGGCTACTATTTATCAATATTCAAGAAAATGGCAATTGATCCCTTAAAAACTGGTATAAAATCTTAAAAGCCCTTTACTGAAAAATAATCACAAATTTCCTAGCTAGCTTAAATAAACTATCAATTCTCTTTACTGTACTGTGCCTAGTCAATGGTTGCCACAACTACAATAATTTGTTACTTTCATCAATACAGTGTGAAACATTTAACTTTGATAAAGGTCATGCTTTATCCTACTTTCATACTTATATAAAATCAACATTGTATCCTAAACTATAATTACCTATGTAATATCTTGAGGTATTCTGGTTCTCTAGTTTCATACTAACTCTCAGGTTCGAGCCATAAGTTTTTTTTTATAAAAAAAGTTAATTTTCTCACAGCACTGAAAGTTTTTTTCTTATTTTTAAATGACATCCACGCTGGCTTACATGGGCATCACTTGAGAAATAAAATTGTTTGTCCTGACTTATATACTCCTCTTTCTCAGCTTTCCATATTTAATATTGGACTTTATAACTTTGACTGTTGACTCACTTCCACATCGTCCTCAATTTTTTGATTGCTTAATTGAGTGTCCCAGATTTAACACTTTGTTCAAATTGCATCTATCCTCTGAGGTCACTCAGCATACTTTGTTTTCAAGTACCACTATCAATTGTCTGTCTTCAAGACTTCTGACCACACTCAAATATATTTAATTTCTTTAATGTTTAAAACTTTGTAATTGTATCTCCTGTACATTTTGTTCGCAAGCTGCAAGTGTGAAGAATGGTATTTAAATAATCTGTTTTACTAAACACCATACTCATGAAAAATATTTACAACTACAGACTTAACACAAGTGAGTCGAGCTACAGTTAATTTTCTTATATGCATCTTTACAATTTGGGTTCCAGTCACTACATTGCGGGTCTGTAGATGTTTGAATTTTTAGACTGTGGTATGCACTGAATCTAATAATAGAGATATTTTTAAATTCAATTGACATACACTTGGGGTACATATTTTGAGGGTAAATCTCACTTTGGGTGACTGCTATTTATTCAAAAGCAACAAGTGCTTGAAAGAGTAATTACCTGAGAGGACACTGAAGTGCAAACAAGGTTATTTTGTGGTCCATTGCAAACAGTCTGCCTTTATTGTTGCATGTTATGTTGACACTGCTGTAGCCATCATTTTTATAAGTAAAAACATTTATACAACTACAATCCAAATTCATACACATGAAACCCTTCAAATTCAAACGTCAACAGTAAATCCAACAACTGATTTTTCAAATCTCATTCAAATAAGGAACACAAGTATTTATCAAATAAATACAAATGACAATTTTGAAAATAAATTTTCTGTTAATATGAAAATACAAGTCTTTATTTCTCTTGCTCAGATATTTCTTTCTGTCATCTACTTTCCCCTCTTCACAGTTTGGGTGCAGAATTCGTTTGAATTTTTTCAGCAATTGCTTTTGCAAGATCAATGCAACTGTGTTGAATAAAGACACTTGTAAACTAATTTTGTAAAAGGAGAGATTATTCATTGTTTATGGAACAGGATTTAATTAAATCCATGGTCAATCTTATTACTGATAAATGGGTACATTACATGTACAGGGTGACCTGTATAATATAGTGCAAAAATGATAGTCATACATTTTGACTATTACAAAATGTTTCTATTTACAGATGTAGGAAAGATTGTGCTGGTAACAAGGATACTAACAGATGGAATTAAAGAATTGACTCCTTGGTTTTAACAGCAGCTTCAACTGTATTCATCACGTAGCTCACCACCATCTCCTTCAGGGCAATTTTGGAAATAAATTGAACATCTACATCCCATGATCAAACATTAAAAACAAAACTCTCTGCACAAAGAAAGCCCACATCTTTGTTATTAATTGAACAGTAGTAGATGCTGTAAAATAGACAAGACTGATCAAGAACACTCAAAAGCTCATCACACTCGAGAACCATTTGGCACCATGTGGGGGGATTGACAGTGTTTGATTTGCAATTTTGCTACTAGACTTAATGGGCTGAAGTCTAGAAAGGGGGTTGCTGGGGAAGTATTGTGCCCAAACACCCACCCACCCACCCAGTAAAAAGGTCCATTGCAAACCGTCTGCCTACCATATAACACTCCACAGGGGGCCTAAGCATACAAGTGTCTAATGTCCACCAATGTGAATCAAAGTCTGCCTTGAAAATCTGCCACCCAACCTGATTGGCAGCAGCTTTTCTAGTCCCAGCAGAACCACATGACAGTCATTGGAGCTGCTGGGATTGTAAGCAATTTCACAAAGAGGTCATCGAGTCATACAGTGTGGAAGCAGACCTTTTGGTCCAACCAGTGCAGGCCGAACATAATCCTAAATGAAACGAGTCCCATTTACCTGCACTTAACACATATCCCTCCTATTCATGTACTTATCCAAATGTCTTTTAAATGTTGTAACTGTACCTGCATCCACCACTTTCTCTGGCAGTTCATTCAACACACAAAACACTTTCTGTGGAAATAAGTTGACCCTCCTGTCCTTTCTAAATCTTTCCCCTCTCATCTTAAAAACATAGTCCCTAGTTTTGAATACCTGCACCCAAGGGAAAAGATCCTTGTCATTCACCTTATCTCTACCGCTTATGATTTTCTAAACCTCTACAAGGTCACCTCTCAACCACCACTGGTCCAGTGAAAAGGTCCCAGCTTATCCAGTCTGTTGTTATATCTCAAACCCTCCATTCCTGGCAACTTTCTGGCAAATCTCTCTTGAACCCTCTCCAGCATAATAATATCCTTCCAATAACTAAGCCACCAGAATTGGACACAGTATTCCACAACATCCCTCACCAATGTCCTGTACAACCTCAACATGACTTCCTAATTCGAATAGAAGACAGTGAGGAATTCAGATGCTGGAGATCAGAGTCGAGAGTGTGTTGCTGGAAAAGCACAGCAGGTCAGGCAGCATCCGAGGAGCAGGAGAATCGATGCTTTGGGCAAAAGCCCTTCCCAACTCCAATACTCAAAGGACTGAGCAATGAAGGCAAGGGTGCAAACTTCAAAGAATTATGTATCTGAATCCTGAGGCTCCTCTATTCTACACTACCCAAGGCCCTACCGTTAATTGTCCTACCCCTTTTTATTACACTAAAATGCAATACCTCGCATTTATCTAGATTGAACTCCATCTGACATTTTTCAGCCCATTTTGATCCGTTTGATCAAGATCCCTTAGTAATCTTAGAAAACCATCATAACTATCTATGATGCCACCAATTTTGGGATTGTCTGTAAACTTACTAACCATGTCTTCTATATTCTCATCCAAATCATTTATATAAATGACAAATAAAAAAGGACCCAGAACCGATCCCTGTGGAACACTTCTGGTCACAGGCCTCCAGTCCAAACAAATCCTCCTCCACCATTACTCTCCATCTACTGCTGTTGTACCAATTATGTATCCAATTGGCAAGCTCACCCTGAATCCCATATGATCTAACTTTACAAGTTAGTCTATGATGCGGAACCATGTCAAAGGCCTAACTAAAGTCCAAGTGAACAATGGCTACTGCTCTGCCCTCATCAATTCTAGAGACTGCAAAGTCAGATCTTTTTGAAAGGGAGACAAGGAATGGATCTTGAAGGGAGACACTAAGGATAAATACTATCCTAGCAAGGGCACGCAGGGCACCCCTGAAGTACTGCTTCTTGTTTTAAACCACTTTCCCAGGGGAAAACGCAAGCAGCACCACTCTTGTCTGGTTTCCACAGCTGAGCAGGAAGTGGAATGGGTCCCTTAACTGGCCATTAATTGGGCAGCTAAATAGGCAGCAGACTGGCTGGGTTTTTTTAAAACTTGCCCCTTGTATTATTGGAGACAACTCAGGAGTGGGCAGGAGGTCATTGAGTTAAGCATAATCTAGGCAGCTCCTCTCCACTGAGGGGCATATGCGACAGTGTGAAACAAGGCAGTACAGCACAGTTCAGTGACAGAGACCCACAACTCCAGGGGGTTTGCTTTACTCAGCTCAGAGACTGGGCCAGAGGTCTGGGCCAGCACCAGAACCAGGGCCTGTGACTTCCATATCTGTCTCTGACTGCTGGAAGACAAGTGGATTTATAAAATGCGTCTCCCCAGCCCCCACCCTGCAACTCACTCCATATCTACATTTTCAATCACCAGGGAACTGGTGTGCACAACTAAAAGATTCATGTGTGGTTAGTACAAAAGCTTTAATCTCAGTTGTGAACACTACCTGTAAAGCACTTCAAAGTTTCCATCCAAATTACACAATCCTGAATTGGTCTTGCTTTGCAATTTCTTCATCATTGCCAGATAATTTTCCTGGAGTACTTTACCTAAACTTTCACAGTCACACTATTTCAATGACAAGAGCTGTGGCAAACAACACTCCCATCTCTCAGGAGGATGAACAATAAATGCAGTCTTGTCAGCATAGTCTGTATGGTGAGAAAAGGCATATCAATTCTTATCTCTACAAATAACAAGGATCTCTTTGCCTGTTGCCATTTAGCTGGTTCAAAGTTACAACCTTGTATCATAATAAGAAAGTCAATGATTTCATGTGATCCTGCAGAGAATTGCTTTTACTTCAGTGCCTCATTGGAAGTTTGCGACATGGAATATTTTCAATCATTTGATGAAATATCAGCATGATTTCTGCTTTCTATAGCAGTAGGAGCCTCAGTTTACTTGAAAGTTGACACCACCAAAACATACAGAATTCTTTTAGCCATTACATTTGCATTTACTCACATTGCTCTGGGATTTTATCACTATATTCTGTTCTACAGAATATATGCACACTGGCTTCCTGACAATCTGATAAATAAAGCAAAAGATTAGATTCCTGAATATTTACTGAATTTTTTACATTTAGCAAAAGATTCTAGGATCTAGATATAGAAATGCCTGTGGAATTTTCCTCTAATCTGTCTCTAGTTTTATTCATGCGGTTTATAATCTCTTTTGGCGACACCTCTCCATAGTTGTCCTGAAGACATTACAGGACTAGCGTTACATTATCAGATAAAAGTGGCAAGTTCCCTTCCCTGAAGGACATCAGTGACCCAGTTCGGTTTCCATGACAACACTGCAATTTTCACGGTCATTTTTCCTAATGTTGGTTCACAGCCTGCAATGGTGGGTGTCAACTTTCCAAACTCTGGAGTGCTAGTCCAGTGAAAGTCTCTCTCATCCATTTGGATATAGATGCAGTTTGAAAACAATTATAAATATCGTCCAATAAACGAAATGCAGATTAAAAAGTTCTATGTGGCTTCTTCTCGTGAAGGCCAGTGAATGTGTTTTCCACTGCTGCGCCAACTGAAGTCATTTCAACTCAACAAACACCAGAAATTAAAGCCAGACCCTTTCCAGAACAGAGTGGGATGAAAATGTTCGTGCACAGAATGCATATTGGAGTTCATGACATTTTTTAACAATCAGATACCTTCTAAAACTGTTGAGCAGTGAAGGAATTTGATATGATCTCACTACCTACATCCTGCATTACCCAGTGTATTGTGACTTTTAGTGTCAGTGCAGTACATCCATTTAAAGATAGGGTAATGTGGAAATATTAACTCATGAATGTATTAGTATGCCACTACAACATTAACAGCTGCTAACATGCCCACAAATTAAATTGGTACATGATGTGATATTTCAACTCTATTCTGGGCACCTTCATTTGTCTAAATGAGGCATAATCTTAATTTGTCCACCTTTAAAGATATAGTTGCCATCAGTACTGATGCCAATTTGTGGTTCAGGTGGGGTTCATTAACACTTATAAACAAAGCACACCTCTGTGGGTCTTGACTGGGACAAAAACCTCTCCAAGTGTTGTTGCATCAAACATGACATTCACTGAATAGCTTAGTTCTCTCATAATTAATTCTCTAACATTCTAGAGTAAGAGAGAAGCTGTTTCAGAATCATGTTGAATGATTTTAAGTGTGTTGTCCATTTAAATAAGAAAATTAATTTAGCTGTAGAAACTGTACAATTGCCTGTCCTAGTTAAAGCAAGAGTCAGGATTGTGCAAAGGCATCCTTTGGGTAAAGTACAAAGAGATGGTGCAGACTTTTATAGTCCCATACAGGAACGTTTTACATAGATACCCTAAAATTATGTTGTGACTTTCCCACCACCTATTCTGTCACCCTCAACCTGGCTACAATTTAACAGGTGAGACCTCGAGTTGCCCATCCGCCTCATGCCAATTTAGGCCCTTTCAGCACCATTTTCTGCCCATCTGCAATGTTATGGAGAGGGGGAGGAGACTAGTAATAAGTGGGAAAGGGCAGGTGCCTCCTTCACTGCCCCCTGCTTTCTAAATAAAAGCTTCTCCTAAGGTTGACCCTACTCCAGGTGTCTCTTTATCCCCGTTGGACTCAAGCCCTTTCAAACATCTCCTCCCCCTGCCGCACCCCCACCTCACACCCCACACTCCCAGCACCCATCCCAACTATAGACCTTCCTTTCCTGCTCTCACTTTCTGCCACTGGCTCCTGGTTTTCCTTTTTCAAGGCTTGATACAGTCTCAGCAGTGGCCGCCACTCCTGGTGCTCAGTCCAGAGAGGTGCCAGCTGATCAAGTGTGCTGCAGGTCACAGAAGTAGGACCTCCATCCTAGATGCGGTGTGCAAGGACAGTTTCCAATAACAAAATGTTCCTGCTAGAGCTAATGGCTGCAAGCCTGCCTGTCGGATCAGAATCAAGTTTTATGGTGACAAAGCAGAAAACCTAGCAGCCACAAAACCATCCTCAAGGATGTTTCCTGTTTTAAACGGATACTTTGAATTATGAATCACCAATGTCATTGAGTAAAGCTTGCTAACCAGTTTAATACTGATCTAAAACATTGTACATGCAGGTACACTAAATATTCATTCCTGGCGAACTGGAACTGTTCTGTTAATTCATAACAACTCCCATGTGAAAAATATCTTCTACAAAGTTCGGAATAAGGGGAACCATAATGTTACCTTCCTTTACTTCCTGCAAATAATTGCTTGCAGAAGTAAGTGAATTAATGAATAAGTTACTCATTCTCTGCGTAGTCAGGTATGATCACAAGATAGAATGAGAAGAAACTCCTTACCATATTTATTTTGATGAATAAAACACACTATTTTCATTTCCCTTATATCCTGGCACCATGCCTAAATACAATCACTGCCTGCAGCATTAAGTCTCATTTTCTACACTTCCTGCTGGCATCAAGTATGTGCAAGGCAAATCTAGTGACTGGACTAATTAAGTCTTTCCTCAACTCAGCGAAGACAGCATTAATCTTTTCCCAGGCTAGGGTGCAAGGATTGTTTAATGTATTCATATGTCTTTAGATGCAAATCATCAGTAATCTAAAGAGCTTTTTATGGTTTCACAAGGATGCATAGTGGAGTTGAGGTCTTGTAATATGGAACTGTAGGTATCTCAACACATTGGAAAATACAATTCTGAGGAAGGGCTCAAAGCCTGAAATGTCAGTGATGCTTGCTTTTCAACAGATGCTGCTGGACCTTCTGCATTTCAGCAGCATTTTCTGTGTTGGGTTTTCAGATATGCAAATCCAACTTGGGTTTTGGTGATTAACTGTGTGTAGCATAGCATTTGGTTTAGAGTTTGTCATGGATTAGTGGTGCTGGAAGAGCACAGCAGTTCAGGCAGCATCCGAGGAGCAGTAAAATCGGATGCTGCCTGAACTGCTGTGCTATTCCAGCACCACTAATCCAGAATCTGGCTTCGAGCAACTGCAGTCATTGTTTTTACCTCAGAGTTTGTCATGACTCTAGCCTATAATTTCTACCAATGTGATCTGAAAACCTGGTAACTTCTCTCCCTCATCTAGCATTCTTAAGAGTGTATCTGGCCAGTTATCTCAATGTGGCAATTTGTTTTCCAGCAGTAGATCCAAAGATGTGCAGGTCAGGTGAATCGGCCATGCTAAATTGCCCATAGTGTTAGGTAAGGGGTAAATGTAGGGGTATGGGTGGTTGCGCTTCGGTGGGTCGGTGTGGACTTGTTGGGCCGAAGGGCCTGTTTCCACACTGTAATGTGATCTAATCTAATCTAATAACATGGTCCATGTTTCAAAATGATTGTTTCATCGGCTGCAAAGTGTTTTGAGACATCCTGGGCTCACAGAAGACTTGATATACAGATAATTCTTTTCCTTTCAAAGCAAATAGTAATGTTTCTCATCACCGTGACTGCTATTATCACTGACAACAGTGCTATGCTTCCTCTGAAACTGCAAAAGATATTGTGCTTAGCATTAAAATTTGAGCTACAGGATTTTATTTCTGCAGCCCTTTTGTTAAATAATAAAGACATTAGGAGAAAAGTTGTTTGTCGAGTACTGCTTCAAGCAGACTAAGTTAGTTCCCTGAAGGCAGGCAGTGTTGCTGGCTGTTACCTTCACAGCCTGAGAGGGTTTCTCCATTGACACCTCGGTGCTGTGCACCTCCGGAAATTGACAGATCAATCTGTGACATTGCCAGTGCCACTTGAAGCAGCATGAGGCAGCCTCATTCTCCTCCATTGAAATTGTGGTTTCAAAGATTTATTTCATGGTGCGCCACGACCATAATACTGAATAAAAATATGAAGTAATTACAAAAGGGAGGGCGAGGGTGTGGGGTTAATGCATTCAGTTCAAACCAATTTCCCAGTATTTCCACAAGTGACAGGGACCCTGCGATTCAAGTACTGATGTGAAGTTTTGCAGCATTAAAGTACATTTGTGCTTTTACTGTTTTACTAGATTCCAGTAAAACAGTGGCAGGAACAGCAGAAATAGCCACTTATGTTCTCTTAAGGAATGGTAATCTAGTTTTGCATGCTCAGTTTATTCTTATAAAATTTCTTTTGAAGTTATTCCTTTAATTTTGTATTAAAATAATCAACAGCTGATTACAAAAATATTCTACTTTTGGGTCAAAACTCCAGTCCAAACTGAAATATATTAGAAATAAAGCTTTATTTTATGTTGTTTGCTTTGTTACCCTTTCAATTGCCTCTTTTTTTTTCCATTCTTCATTCTTCCACCATGTCCTCCCTTTACTCATTAAAGTTCTTGCTCCCTGTTGCTAAAACGGTTGCAGATAATCTTTTCATGTAAATTGACAGTGCAGTCCTTCAAAGTATTGATAATGTTTACAGTATTAAATATTGTTGTGCTACTACAGTTCCTATTTGTTGTCCAGCCTCTCTCACAATACCAGGAGCAGCATACTTTGCTCATGCTGTGAAAAGAAAGCGCTTTTCAGAATGCCCTATAACTGATCAATCGCCAGGTTCCATTTAACATTAAAACTTAGTCACAGTGAAGGTGCTGATTTGGTTTCTCAATGAAATAAACACTCAACTTTCTCTAAAAGCTCATCAGTTGCCAGTATTAATTTTGTTTTCATCTGTGCAGAGCTCTGAAGTCTGTTCATAAGTGCAACTGTGAAAGATGCTGGCAAACCGATCAGCACAGGCCGACAATCAGAGTAACTGTGCAGTCGCCCAGCTTAAAGGAAATATTGCCAGGTGCCATTTCTCCTTTGTTTCTTTTCCTGTTGTATTGCAATCTATAATTCTACTCTTCCTCATCCCCCTACTCACATCAAAACAAAATATGAGCATTGTTTTATTTTGAAAAGCTTTTTAAAAAACCATTACAAATGAAGAACACCCCTGCATTATTCCTTTTATTCATTTGAGAATGGGTTCAAGTATCATCGAGTTTGTGGATCCCATATATTCAGAGGTTCATACTGTATCAAAGGACTGTAACACCATATGGCTAATTCTCTAACCCATGTTCAATTCAACCTCAATTCTTCATTAGAACAAAGAGACTAGGGAATTTAATCTTGTGCCTCAGTAAACACTAACGACTTAATTTCATGCTAAGATAAAAATCTGATAGAACACAAGTCTGTGTTAAGCACAGATAATAAGCCTGTGGTTAGCTACTTGACAAATTGACTCGTGCAGTTTGTATGATTTGGACCAACAGAACCAGCATAAATTTCATATCAGGGCAAAGTGGGGTCAAACAAGGCAGTGTCACTGCACCAATATTTCTCTCCATTCCTTTCAATGCAATCCTGGATTGCACCTTCAGCAAGTTACCCACAGGTGTGGAGGTAATCCACACAACAGACAGGAAATTGCTCAACCTTTGCCAATTTCAGTCCAAGTTCAAACCACTTTGATCTTCGTCATAGAGCTTTGGCATGTTGATGCCCTTTGTGTGCATTCACTGAGAAACTGAACTCTAGGTCACTGTCAACTCGTTCTGTAAGGACAGGAAAATGGGCCTTTCACTAAAAGAAAACCTGGAAATCAAAGGGCCTCTTCCAAGCAGCTCCCACAGTAAAACATCTCCCCATTCCCACAGTTCGCTCATTTTAGATCCCATTAAACTGATATGCTAGCAAGTCATCCTTGATCCCAAGGGTCTATTTAAAAAGGAGGAATTACTGAACAAATTGACTAATGCAGTTAATCTTTCAAACATCAATATCCAGCTGAGCCATTTTTAATCTGTTGTTCTCTAATTTCCTATTCCTTTATTGTGATAGAAGGGAATGCAAACATATTCTAGCTTATGTTTTCACTATCTGCAAAGTACATGAGATGACATGACTGCCTATTCTATTTGGTTTAAATTTTCTCATGCTTTTCACATTTTGTATTCCCTTTCTGGGTTTTTTAAAGTCTTTTCTTGTGCCTCTCTCCTTACGTATATTGTATTCCCTTTTCTGTTGCTGTGGGGCACAAAAGCAGAAACTAGGAGGAATTGTCAAGATTATTTAAGTTATGGAATCCACATGGGATCATGTTATTCCCAAAGAGCAAATTGCATTTATACAGCACTTGTAATGTTAAATATTCAAGGGAAAATTAGACACTGAATGGGAATTGGAAGAGTTCACTGGGAGTTGGCATGGGGCAATGAATGCAAGCTTGAAAAGAGTTTTTAGAAAGTCTTTAGAAGGCAGGAAAGACAAACTAAGGCAGAGAGGTAGATAGTATTCTTCAGTAAAGGACTACCATTGCACAAGGTTTGCCAGAAAGACCATGGATAGGAGCTCAAATATAAGGCTGAAAATGTTTGCAAGTGAAAGGGTGCAGCAACATCACGGATCATGGTAAATAATTTTTTGAAACACAAGTATTGAAACAGGATGCACAAAGAATACAATAAAAGTTGACTTTATTTTTTCTCTATCATTGTTCTCTTGGCACTTTGTATGCTTCTGTATCCATGAGTTGTACCTCAATCTCTGCAATGGACTATTTCGCTTTCACCATCAATAAAATTCATGCTTAAAGTATAGAATGTTGTTCAGTGGGTCACTTGATTACTGGTGGGTTAAAATTTCAATCCCTCCATTTATGGAGTATTCAAATCTTTAAAAGAAGCACTCCATTCAGATTTCATACATTTCATATACCAACATTAGGGATTGACTGGCTCAGCTGTCTCAACACCTAGTGAGTGTTGCTGGCAGCATGGCTATCAATGTGGCTTCAATTCCCGCACCAGCTGAGGTTACCATGAAGAACTCTCCTTTGTAACCTCTCCCCTCTCCTGAGGGGTGGTAATTGTCAGGTTAAACCACCATCAGTTGTCTCTTTCTAATGGGAGACCAACCCTATGGCCCACTAAGACTATGGCGACTTTACCGATACGTACCCAAAGAAAAACATGTAACAAGCTACTACTGCAGGTGCCTCCTTCTCTGCAAATGTCATTGCAAAGCAAATGCTTAAAACCCAGAACCTTATAAAGTACCTGTTCTTCATTCTAAGTATGAAGATTTCACTGGCAAACTTAGTATTTACTTCCTACCCTCGAAGGTAGCAGACAACTGTTACTTTACAGTTTTGAGTAAAGGAGTTGTGAAGTAATGTTGAGGTTGTACAGGATGTTAGTGAGACCTCTTCTGGAATATTGTGTCCAGTTCTGGTCGCCCAGTTACAGGAAGGATATTACCAACTCAAGAAGGTTCAGAAAATGTTGACCAGAATGTTGCCGGGAATCAAAGGTTTGAGTTTTTGGAAGAGGTTGGATCGGTTGTGACACTTTTCACAGGAGGGTCGGAATTTGAGGGGTGCCATTACAGAGGTTTATAAAATCGTGAGGGGTATAGATAAGGTGAATGGCAGTTATCTTTTCCCTCGGGTGGGAGATTTCATGTCTGGGGACATATGTTGAAAGTGAGAGGAGAAAGATTTAAAAAAGGAAGTCAGAAGGACAACCTTTTTTAAAATATACATACAGAGTGGTTCATGTGTGGAGTGAACTTCCAGAGGAAGATGTGGGTACAGTTACAATGCTTAAAAAACATTTGGATGAATAAGAACCGTTTGGAGAGATATGGGCCAAGCGCAGGCAGGTGGGACTTGTTTTGTTTGGGAATATAGTTGGCAATGGACTGGTTGGACCAAAGGATCTGTTTCTGTGTGCTGTATGACTCTGTGCATGACATGACTCGAGGCAGCACAGACTTTTTCTGAAGATTTTCATTAACTTTAACTTGGTTTCTGATGTCACATTCAGTAAAATAAAACCTAGCATGATGGCAAGAACAGACATTCTCAATACAGCTTTTGCATTCATCTGAAATTTCTAGGTTAGCACCAAGGCTTCAGTGAGATCGAGAGCTGAGCGGACTTGGATAGAAGCCAAGCTGAGGTTGGGTTATTGGAAAATGTCACTTGTTACCACTGTCATCTCCCAAGGATGAATGACAGGAGACTGATTAATGGGATGGTAATTTGCACAACTGAATTTGTCCTGTTTTTTGAGGACAGGCTAGATAGACACCAATACTGCAGCTGGACAAAAGCAGTTTGTCTAGTGGCAATGCTCCTTCTGAAGCATAAGTCTTCAGCAAAACAACTGGGATGTCATTGGTGCTCATAACCTTTCCTACATGCAGTGTACTCTCTCACCTTTTGATATAATTTGTTGAAGACTGCCTCTGTGATGGTTGGGATCTCAGGAGGAAGCACAAACAGACCATCCAATTAACACTTCTGGCTGAAGGTGACTGCAAATGTTTCAGTTTCCTTTGTATTTGGCAATAAAGTGTTGAACCCCACCATTATTAGAAATGGAGATATTCACAAAATTTAGTCTTCCATTATTTGTTCAATTAACCACTGACATTCACAACTGAATGTGGCAGAACTGCAGAACTCTGATCTGATCCTTTGCTTGTGGCAGCTTTTAGTTCTGTCTTTTACGCACTGCTTCTTTACCATGCATTACATTCATTGCTATAGCTTCACCAGACTGAAGGTAGTCTAGTTCTGCTCTTCGCCATTCTGAAGTTGGTCATCAGTCTGGACATTTTGTGTAAAATAGGAATATACTGAGCCATGAGGTTACAGGTTTGGGGGAATGCAATTCCAGTCAGATCTTGAGGAGTTTGTCAGCTCTGTCAGCCACCATGTAACCGTCCATAAAGGTTATTTAAATTCCCACCCAAAGTACATTTTGTGCCCAGGCAATTTGTTTAAGCATGCAGAACCTTTCAATTATTTTGCACAGCCGCACACATAATAGCTTAACCTGTGCCCAGTTTGAGAGAACTTTTGGATTGCTGCATTGCTCATAGCCTCAAAGCTTCTTTCATGTCATTTTCAGCACAGGAGGAGTCTTGATTCATCAGCTCGGGGAGCCCACTGGGTGAGAATCTGCAGGAGGTATACTTGTTTACGTTGGACTTAATGTCATGAGATGTATGGAGTTAGCAGCTTTTTCCTACACCCATCAACTTTCATGATCCTCTGATTTATGGGTACTGTAGAATGAGATACAAATGAGAATATCAGTAGAAGGTGCAGGAAGCAAAGTGTCACTACGCCACCCCAGGACAGCCCATATAGTTAGTAATAGAGAGGCAATAGCACCTCTCTACCACAGGGTTTTATGCTATCACTCCCATTATCTCCCATTTATTTTTCCTCATGTTGAAACAGCTGATGTTCCTGCTGCTATTGTGACTTTTGATAGGATGTTCTGTTCCAAACAAAAGGCATCCTGCCAGGAAGAGGTCAAAGGAACTGATCTGAATGCGTACAGCTGATCTCAAGACAGAAGTAGAAGAGAGATATGTTGCTCCAAAGGAAACAGAAATATTCCCAGTAAACTAAATTACCACGTTATAGAAGTACAAACACCCATCAACAACTGAATATAATGAAATTTAATTGCTTCAAAAGGCCTTCCTTAATTGAAGAGATGATAAAATTGAGCTTGTCATTATGAAACAATCTAATATTGCTGAAATATTTCAAACGCTCATAACTGTTATAACTAAAGTCTTGAACCTTGCAAAACATAGGAAGGGAAACATGTGTTGCTTGGCCTTGCCAAAATAAACAAATGGACTTTCAGGGTCGTTGTCTTTCTCACTAAGAAGTAAAAACTGCGGCTGAGGGGAAAGGGACTCTGTTATTGTGAGAGACGAGATGTATTCCAAATTTAAGTTGCAGTGTTCCGTGGTTAAAGCATTCCTCCAATATTACATCACTAATTTCTCAGTCAAAAATCAAAATGGGGAGAGGGTCATATGTAATGAATTAAACCAAACATATTTATCAAAATGTCAGATTTAAAAACTGAAAACCATTCTTACATGGATTGCTTTTTGCAGATTCCTGAATTTCCTTATAGTTAACAGTATCTATTCAGAATTATTCAGCCATCCAAATAGTACAGGCAAATAGATCACCCAACTGCCGGGCTTTAACATAAACATGTAGCTTTCTCCAAGTCTGTTGTCCTCATTTTGAAGTTACTTGTTATTAATCTACGTAACAAACATTCATTCTCTCCCTTCTACTTATGGGCCTTTATTTCTGTCTTTTTAACTATCAATTTGAGAATCTCTCTCAATGGACTGACTTTTAAAATTTCATTTTTAATTCACAGAAGTGAATCACAACGTGTGAATTGATTTGTTTTTGATGCCAGGCTGATACAGTGATAAGCTGGCCCATTGTGCTATGTAGCTTCATATGATCAACATTTATTTTAAAGCATTTGTAGGTAATGTTAGCCTACAATGTTAATAACAAGCTTAACCCATATTGGATCGCTGTCAAGTTTTCCAGAATGTTTGGTTATCCACTCAAATTTTGAAGATGAACTATTGATATGGGATTTCTGACTAGACTAAGAACATTGTGTTAATTCCATAAAATAGATATACATGCAAATAAAGCATTTGCAAAATTAAAAATGAATAAAAATATAAAGCAAACTGACTGCCAAATGAAATAATCAATCAAGTCATCTTCACTATGATAATGATTAAACATAACCTGGTCAGGAAAGTTGATTCTGCTAGCGTGAAAAATCTAACTATTGATTACAGAAAGAAAACACATTCCTACTCACATAACTACTTGTAAATTAAACCAAAGAAAGTAGGATCATTTTCTCAAGTCAGATCATCAACAAACACAAAGCACCAAGCAAAAGACATATACAGATGACCACAGTGCTTTTTAGCTTTCAGTTGCTTTGGCTCAGACATTAAACTGAATCTGTAAGCTAACCCTTTTCACGCACCATAATTGTTTCATTTATTCATTTTGTAATAGGATCATATCAGTGTATTCTATTGCATTAGCTCAAAACATTCACAGCAGGAAACAGACAGCAACTGGGTTTTAATAACATATTGACAGCCATACTGTGTTGCTTTTCAACCACACATCTGTTACCTGATGTGGATTGCTTCTGGTAATACGTGCAATGAGTATTTATTTGGTGGGATGGAGAAACAATGAGATTCTGTACCTCAGCTAGAAATAGTTTAGGATGTAGATTGTTAAAACAGAATCATATTATTTCTATTTTTCAAATGCCACAACAGCTAAAGCAAAGGTCACAGAAAATTCACTTGCTCGTTCTAATTAATTGTCTAGGAATGTGACCTTGACATTTATTGAACACACACAAGTTCTCGATTGTTCTGAAATTCTACACACTTAAGGAGCAGTATTGAAGAGTATTTGCTTACATTTTGCAGCTAAAGCTGTATAAGTGCACATACCATTGTTAAACCAACAAAATGACCAGTGAAAATTCTCACTGCTGCAGACTGTAATGCCTTTGCAGCATATTGTCTTGTGCTGTACTACTTTAAGACACCAAATACAGTGGTGTGTCACTGACGACTTTACTTGCTTCACTTACATTCAAGCACAACAATATTCCTTTAAGAATGGATTTTACACAACTCATCTCAGTAAATATTAATCAAAAGTCTCCTGAAGCAACAACATGCTGTGTGAGATGAAGATGATAATGGTAACCGTGAAGGACAAAGTAATCCACAAATAGCATTTTTGCTATGGCTCATAAGCAAATTCACATAGAAAAATAACAAAAGGCTGACAAGTTTGCATTGTCATAACCACAGATCATAACATGGGATCACCAATATATTGAAATTTTTATTCCATGTGTTTTTTTTAAGAAAAGGACTGGTACTGCCACGATAATAATGAATGTAAATCCAGGATTATCTGGAAAGGAATATTAGAATACCACATTGGTACAGAGTCAAGGAAGCCATTTACTGCAGATATATGTATGTTCTACTCTTCCAGGAATATGCACATAAAATGTTTCAAGCTGACTTCAACCAGAGCCCATGTGTGTCAGTGGCCTGATGTCCTACTGTGTTTACTAGTGTGTTGTGAAACTCTCAGCTTTGAGAACAGCCATTAAACACCCCTACACTGCAGGTGAAGAAAAGGTTAAAACACTCTTTTACTCTGAGTGCTGCCAGCCAATCAATGTTGAAAGGAATCAGAATAAATTAACTGCAAATCGATCTCCAAAACCAAGAATCTTGAAATCGACTGTTTTTAACCACCAACATCAATGCTATTGTTACTACCCCATGCATCTAAGGGCCATAAGTCATGGACATTGTCCCTTAATGAGTTTTCCCTAGACAGAAAGTAATGAATTGATCAGAATATCCATTACTATGTCAGATTGTTTTAAGCAGTCTACCTCAGATTATCTTGGTAGGGGAAGGTGTCTCAAAATCTGAATGGATGAAGCTAGATATCTTATACTTCTACTATGTAGTAAACCCACCATCACTTTTCTCCATGAACAGGAGGCAGTTGTTAACCAAAATAATCATTTTGCATGCCATATAAATGAGTAATATGGTATATAGGTTTCAGCCCTGATGTGATGCCAGCTTTGGAGACTGTATGTCACAAGGGCCAGTGGACCATATCAAAAAGTACATCCTCAATGAACATTTACAGTGAGCAGCAGCACAATGGTGCTCAACCAACTTCCAAACCTCAGAAAAGTATATCTCCCACCATATATGATTCTGTTACTGAAAATCATTTATTAAATAATCCGAACAACGTTAAGTGTTGCAACAGATATTAATTTAAGGTCACCAATCTTGTTCAGAGCATGTTGTATTTTTGCAGGCTAGAATCCAGAAGTATTAACACATAGGGCCATTATTTAAAATCTAGACCAAAAGAATTTGTACATACATTGCACCGATGTCATGAGAAAAGGGTCCTTTGAGACTTCCAATCTCTGTTGCATTTCCATGGCAACACCCAAGCCAATTGGACTCTACCTGCCTAGTCTGAGAATTAACATTGACAGCTAACTGTTCTTGCGAATCAGCATCCTCTTCCCATGCTACATAAAGTGATATCCTTTTTTGCCAAGACTCTTCTTGTGTCATTGTCCTGATGAATGCCAGATAAATAGCTTTAACCACTTGTCGCCTTGTAGCAATACTTGACTTTTACTTCCTTTGGACTCATTTCTCAATCTTAACCTGTGCATATATGTTTATTGTGTAATTATTTTTTCTCACGTTTAATAATGAATAAATTTATTCTTTTGTTAACTCAAGAAGACCTGATTAAATTGGCACCTTTTACAATAAAAATCCATTTGGTTTGGGAAGAGAGAAACCCCTTAAATTAGCCTTGTTGTGACCTTGTACTTAAGGGTGATGCGGGGGCGGGGGGAGTGGGGGGGGGATGGGGGAGGGGGGGGGGGGGTGAGGGTGGGAGGGGGAGGGGTTGGGCGGGATGGGAAGGGTGTGGGCGAGTTGCTGCTGAATAAAGAGGAGAGTCAGCTCATCCCTCCTCAGCTAGGAGCTGAATAATTTGCGGTACCCATCTGGATCTGTAACAAGTTGATGAACCTTGATTGGGGACTGATCATAAAAGTTTTTAAAAAGCCAGAAAAGGTTTACGTAAACATTTTTCAGCAATTTGTTGATATTTTGACTGTGATCGTAAACACCCAAAAACACCCGATTTTTGGAACTTCAAAAAACTAAAATCAAATCAAGACTGAAGTAAACTCTGACTGCCTTAAGCCTGCAATATTTAGCGATTCACTGGCCTTGAAGCTTAGTCAAGCTTTGAAGTCCCTTTCAATCCTGTTCTATTTGCTTTGGTAGTGATGACCATGATCCCCACCCTGCATTTGTCAATCATTTGAGTCACTGTTTGCCCACTTTAAGTCTCAATTGATGATTCGCAAATGCCATTTTTGATCAAAACGTCAAAAATACTCCAAGCTTCACTGCTTGACAATGATGACTCTTTGAGTCTCAATGTTATACCAAAGCGTAACTAAATTCTATAAAGTTTAATTAAAACGAGGACAAAGTAATTAACTTTGAAATGGCATTCTGTGCACACCTACAAGCTATTCAGTCATTTTTCCTCACATCCTTTTTTAATCAAAGACTGCAAGCATTGTTGTGTTGTGTCTCATGGCTAGACTGCTTTATACTTTTCAGACACAGGCTCATGATAGCATCACTGTGTCATAGTATGTAACCTGCTGGTTCAAAGGTCGCAGTCTCCATCTTGTTGAAACGTCTTGTAGCATGACAATCTGACAATCAACATGCCATGGTTGATATCCAAATTCCTTAGCTTTGGTCCAGTCATGTACATGCCTCTCTTATAATACATTAAATACCAGCAGCTGTGATAAACACCTACTGGATCCATTCATATTATGTTATCTATGCCTCATTTTTATATCAAGACAGTAAACACAGGTGTAACCTCATCAGGGTACAAAAATGCTGCTTAAGGAAAAAAAAATCAGTAATTCTGTGACAGTCTCTGAAAGAGAGGTAACAGTGGTGGCCACTTATAAAGAAATAATTCCCAGATCCTACTTTGATTTACAGGGTTACAGGGATGGAGGGGTTGGGGTACAGTGAGTCTCGGTGGGATGCTCTTTGGAGGGCCAGTGTGGACTTGATGAGCTGAATGGCCTGCTTCCATACTGTTTGGATCCAATGATATATCTTAACTCAATGTGGACATTTTGAACTTTTATAATTCAGTAAGCTGGAAGGATTGACTACTCAATTTCCCTAACTCCCAGCAGCAATGCTGTTCCATCCTTATCCAGACAGATAGTGCCATTCTCGCTGTGAGAAAAATGAGTTATCTTATCAACCAGTCTGACACTAACTGTGTCCATTAGCAGCAGGACTACAGTCGACAATTACTCTGGTACCATAAAAGGTATCCATGCTAAATTGTTGTTTTCTCCTGTTTGACACTCAGGGCAGCTCAAACATTTCATAGAAACAATGAATCATTATCTATTTTCCTTTCCAAATGTGTATTAAAGCAATGCCCATTTCAGGTAAATTAGGCTAATACAGCATGGAAGATGAGCACAAATAGCCACTTGAAGTACTTCAATAGGAAATCCTATTATTCAAAAAATTCTAAACTAATAATCAATCATTCAAGAGAAGAGGTTGGGGAATTTATAATTAGCACTTTTACAATGATTAATGTCATTTAAAGTATGAACAGCTTCAGCAATCAGAGGATTGAAAAAGCATATTTTTCAATGTAATTTCATGCCTTTTCCAAAAAGAAAGTGGGAGTCCCCTGTGGCACAGTGGTGGCATCCTTACCTCTGGACTGAGAGACCCAGGTTCAAGTCCCACCTGTGCCAGTGATACGTAATACTAATTAGGAAAAATAGGTAAAATAAAATAAATCGCAAAAGACTTTTGGTCTGAAGTTCTGGATGGGTTTGATGTGCTATATTCATCATTGTTGACAATATAATTTCTTCTTCAAATAGCAAAGTAAACAATTACAAGTAAAGACAGAACATGCTGTAGGTACTAAGAAGCTCTGGGGAGGGAAGCAAAGTAATATTTAAGGTTGATGATTTTGCATCAATTCTGAGTATTTCCAGCATTTTCTATTTCTGATCTCCAGCAACCCAACTAATTTTCCTCTTGTAAACAAATGCAAACTTCGTCTTGGGAAACTATGTTTTTTTTGGTGGTTGATGACATGTTAGGTTCAAACCATTCTGCACCGAACAGCTGAAATTGCATGACTAAGGCTTCTTTATAAATATTAATATAACCTAGCTGAGTGGCGAGAACTGAACTGAAGGGTTGGGAATGGGGATATCTGCATTGTTCATGGTTCAAAACATTTGTACCCAAGCCATGTGTGATTTGTAATGCCACATGTAGTAAATACTTGTAATAGAGTGACAACATTAGCAAACTATGATTTGATTCGATCATAATGGTTGTCTTATAGATTAGTATTTGTTGCATATATCAGTTATTTATTCGCTTGCATTTTTGCATGGTACCAATGGAAAAATCTTCAAACTTTATTAAAATTATCAAAAAATTAATGTTTCTGTAGCATCTTTGGAAATTACTAATAAAACTATTTTGCTAACCTAGTTTCTAAGGTGGAGAGTTAATAAATGATAGTAAAATACTTAAAATATCTGTCATTATTTTTCACTCCAGAAGGTGGCACTTGCTACTGAGAACAATGAAATGGTATGGATTATTACTTTGACTTCAGTCATTCATTTGTTTTCAGCTTAGTATTATTCACTCTGCAATGCGTCATATGTAATATACAACAATGCAGAGAAATCAAGCCTTTATAATATCTCTTCTGAACTACAATGCAACAAAAACCTCAAACCTAGAATGATTTAATAGTAGACAGTTAAACAGCGAGCAAAAAGGATATTTCTACCTGGATATTAAGCAGCAGTCATGTATTATAACGGGTTCTACAAATATTTCATTATCTTCGTCTGTTTCCACTATTTTCCCACTATGGTGCCATTGGATTTGTGTTGTTTTATCCACATACGTTGCAGTGCACATAAAAGGTAGACGATCGCCATGGAATACCACTTGTTGTCGTGATGGAATCATCTGAAATAAAGGCAGCTCAAGTGGGCCATCTGAAAATGAACAATTGTAAATAGACACAATCAGTAACTTTTTGATCCATACAAAATACTTTTCAGACAATCAACACTAGCAAAAGAAACCTTTTGGTAGGCATCACAATAAAATTCCTTGTATTAATGTTTCTTCATAATATTCATGGAAATAGTTCTAAGACACATTACAGTCTGTAATATTATTTCCTAATCCCAATCAGATTTAATTCCTGTATCTACATGTTCCTTTAGGTACACATGTACTTACCACAATTACTTTCAATCACAAAAGCATTGAATGAAGCAAGATTTCTAATTTTCTTGTCAGGTTTGCTAAAAGCTCTAACTTCACCTCATCAATGATCTCTCTCACTCTACAAAACTTATTCCTTCATAGATGTTAGATATTGTTGACAAGGTCAGAATATATTCCCCATCACTAAATTCCCTTGAGAACAGGATGGCGAGTTGCTGCCTTTAATTGCTGCTGCCTGAATAATAACAACGTTGATAATGGTGTCAGGTAGGGAGTTGAAGAAGAAATTATATTGTCAACAATGATGAATATAGCACATCAAACTCATCCAGAACTTCAGACCAAAAGTTTTTTGCGATTTATTTTATTTTACCTATTTTTCCTAATTAGTATTACATATCACTGGCACAGGTGGGACTTGAACCTGGGTCTCTCAGTCCAGAGGTAAGGATGCCACCACTGTGCCACAGGGGACTCCCACTTTCTTTTTGGAAAAGGCATGAAATTACATTGAAAAATATGCTTTTTCAATCCTCTGATTGCTGAAGCTGTTCATACTTTAAATGACATTAATCATAAATCATACTTTAAATGACATTAATCCAACAACAAAGAAGAAATGGCAGTACATATTCATGTCAGGATGGTACAGTTTAGAGGGGAACTTGCAGGTCATGCTGCTCAAATAAAAAGGCAAGAAAAACAATGCCACAGATTGTGAAGTTGCTGTAGGAGTAGTCTCAACTAGACTAGATTCCCTACAGTGTGGAAACAGGCTCTTCGACCCAAGTTCACACTGACCCTCTGAAAGGTGACCCACCCAGATCCATTTCCCTCTGACTAATGCACCTAACACTATGGGCAATTTAGCATGGCCAATTCAACTGATCCGCACATTTTTGGACAATGGGAGGAGACCGGAGCACCCGGAAGAAACCCGCACAGATACTGAGAGAATGTACAAACTCTATACAGACAGTCACCTGAGGCTAGAATCGAACATGGGTCCCTGGTGCTGTGAGGCAATAGTGTCAACCACTGAGCCGTTGTGTGCTCGTTGAGTAATATGTGCTTTGCCTCCAGCTTGGTATCTTTACCTGATGTGGCAGCGCTACTGTTATCACTTGTTACATACAAAATCAGGCATGGATAATACAGTCATAGAGATGTACACCATGGAAACCTACTATTCTGTCTAACTCATTCACGTCAACCAGATATCCTAACCTAATCTAGTCCCATTTGCCAGTACTTGGCCCATAACCCTCGAAACCCTTCCTATTCATGTACCCATCCAGATGTCTTTTAAATATTGTAATTGTACCAGCCTACACCACTTCCCCAGGCAGCTCATTCCATACATGTGCCACCCTCTGCATGAAATTGTTGCCCCTTGGGTCCCTTCAATTTTTTTCCCCTCTCACCCTAAACTTATGCCCTCTAGTTCTAGACTCCCCCCACCCCAGGGAAAATACCTTGTCTGTTTACCCTAACCATGCCCCTCATGATTTTATAAACCTCATCCTCCGATGCTTCAGGGAAAACAGCCCCAGCATGTCAAACCTCTCCCGACAGCTCAAACCCTCCAACCCTGGCAACATCCTTGTAAATCTTTTCGGAACCCTTTCAAGTTTCATAACATATTTCCGATAGGAGGGAGACCAGAATTTCACAAATTTTTCCAAAAATAGATATGTGGCATTGAAAGATCCAACAGACATTTACACCTCATTAATAAATACAAACATTACATTCACAGGTTGAATGCTGGGCTAGTATTAAGCTTTTCAACTATAATGGAACAGCATCTCCTGTTCCAAGCATTTGGAGTTAAGGTAGAGTTGGAGACCCTTATACAATCATGTCACATGCTATGATACAGTAACAATATCATGAAAATGTTCCTTTTTCACATCTTCCTTTGCCAAAGATTACTAGAAATCCCAAACAGGTATAGATGGTTGTACATGGGGAAGTGTTGACAAATTGAAAATTATACAAATAGATAAATCAGAGTGTACAGGATTAACATTTCGAATTTCAGTGTAATATTTTGGAGGTTTCACAACTCATCCTGACCTAGAAGTGTCTGAGGAAGTATGCATTGTTTTCTCTGTACTTGTTTGACAACCTGGATGCCATTGTTGTCCCTAACATTACTGCACAGTTGTCATTTTCAGTGTGTCTTCCATCACTCGCCATGCATGAATGATGTGTCATACATTGATCTCAGCTGGTTTCTGGTGCATCATGGTTAGTAATGACTTTATTTGATCTGGGCTAGATGCATATTCTAGTCACCTTTGCTGTATCTCTATTTCCAACTCTCACTCTCTGCCTACACAGTTTTGGTAGTTCACAACCTGATTGCTCATTATTCTTCAAAAACAGATGAAGATGAAAGAAGTGTACAATGTCTTCAGATGTGTCTTCAACATGCTTTGGAGTAATTTGATGATTGGTAACCACTTGTAAATCTGTGCATAGGTTGTGCACAAAAACACGGCAGTGCTCTGGAGAGATCTTGTTTCGTTGTTCAAAACTTAATGATCATTGATATAAATAGTAGATACCATACATTCAGCCAGATCATTTGGACATGGATACTGGGGTAGCTATGTGATATAGGTCACTTCCCATATAATATACTATATATGGCTAAACAGTTTGTCAATGAATTGCAGTTCATTGTCAGACACTATCCAGTACTGAAAAATAACGGTCATTATGTCAGCGACTGTTGCACTCTGTGTTGCTGAGTTATTAGAGAAAAGGAAATTTGGAGAATTAACCCATCTCAAGGATGTAATTTCCTTCATGCACTATGAAAAGGTCGATTCTTACTTTTATCCAAGGAGTGGACAGAACATCATGTGGAGCTAGACAGTCCCTCCGCTCCTGGAGTTGAGATGTTTGTTATGCCTCACATGTATTCATGAGTAATTGAAATTCCTGATTTACCCCTGGGCAGTACAGACTCAGGTGCCATGTGTGCTCAATACTTGTCTCCCTATTGCAACAAGAACATAATACTTTCACATAATACTTCTGATATTATAACATGTTTGACCTTGTTGATTTGTTGTGATATACGACGCTCATCTCTGTATGGTCAAAATGAACAAGTCTTCTCAGGAATTTCTTTAATACTGTGGGTCATCACTAAAAATGATTTTTTTTTTGCAACTGTTATAGTTGCTCATCTTCAGTATTTGCGAATTACAACTGGTCTCATTGGTTCTGGCCAAAGAGCAACAAATCTACCCTAACAAAATCTTCAAATTATACTGAAGAGCATCAATGAGCAGATCAATAGGAATATCTTGGATGTGTATGGGTGTGCATGTTTCTGTGTGTATACAGGACTGGCACAGGTATAATCTGCTCAGCATCCAAGATTAAATCTTCCTACTGATGCTTTATAGTTCACTTCAACGTTATATCTTTGCAGATTATTGACAGATTCAGTTGTATCATGGATGATCTGTTCCACCATAATGGGTGTGGTTTGAATCTCGTGAATTGTGAGTATACTGAGGTCTGTGTATTTTTGTGGACCTGTTACTGCTGGTCTACCGGTATCTAGCAGGTAGAAGATTTCAGGAAGGCAAGATGAGCTTGCACAATGGCATTGCATTGTGATTCTGCCAATATACATAATTGTTGATCTGCATTACACTGTGAGAAGGTCCTTTGTAGGCTGTACTCTGGAATAACCGACAACTTTTCATTGCTGTTTAGAAGTCTTTGTTTAATTGTAGTCTTGATTACAGTGCAGTGTTTGTTGATTTCTTTTTCTAATTTTGCTTCTCTTTCCTTTTTCTCTTGGTGCTGGCTATAGTCAATTAAGAGGGTTGTTTTAAAAATTAAGACTTGTGGTGTAAAAAGGATTGCAGTTGCAGGTTTCTACGACTAGGTGGCGTTCACACAATGAGATTCTGGGGCTGAAATGGCTGCCCTCCAACAACCATCACCATTGCCCTTTGTACTTGGCATTACACCAACTAATGGAGAGTACTCCACTGATTCCCATTGACTCCAGTGTTGCTCGGGCTCCTTGATGCCATACTCTGTCAAATGCTGTCTTGATGTCAAAGGCAGTCACCTTCATCATCCATCTAGATTTCAGCTCATTTGGTCATCCGTGGATCAGCAACATAATGGACTTTGGTGCCACTGATCCTGGTCGAACCAATTTGAGCACAGACAAGTTGATCATTGTTGTGTAAGTATTATTTAACGACACTGTTGTTGAGACTTTCTGTCTTTTGGATGATGATTACAAGCAGGTAATAAAGTGGTAACTGACAGATTAAATGGCCTGCTTTCAATGGACAGGACATACATAGACAATTTTCCATTTTGTCCAGTAGATGCCAGTGTTATAGTTGTACTTCAGCAGCCTGGTGAGGGATATGGTTTGTTTTGTTCTTTTGCACAACAACGCACATGTTTTCAGAACCCACAGTCTTTGCTGAGCTCAATGCGCTCAGCCATTTCATGAGATAAATATGTCAACTCCTGTCTCCCCAAAACCTGTTCACTATCCACAAGTCAGGAGCCTGAGGGAATACTCCCCACTTTCCTGGATGTGAGTGCAGCTCCGAAAACACTCAAATAAACAGGATAAAGCTACCCACTTTATCAGCATCCAATGCATTGCATTTAACATTCACTCACTCCACTACCAATGCACTCTGGCAGAAGTGTGTACCGTCTACAATGATGCACTGCAATTACTCCCCAAGGCTCTTCTAACAGCACCTTCTAAACCCATGATCTCTATCAACAAGAAGGACAAGAGCAGCTAGCACACAGGAATGCATCCAGCTGTAAATTCCCCTCACAGTCACACACCACCTTGACTCAGAACTATATCACTATTCCTTCACTTTTGCAAGGTCAAAATCCATTTCCTACTAGCAGTATGAGTGTATCTGCACCAGGTGGTCTGCAAAAGTTCAAAGAAGCATCTTCTCAGGGTCAATCAAGGTGATCAACAAATACTGATCTTGCCAGCAATGTCCACATTCCATGAAAGAATTTTAAAAATTTATTTGATGTGTATTAATTATCGGATACTGATACATGTGATGATGGGGACCACAAGTGGAGTCACTGGTGCATCTTTCACTTGATACTTGTGCAGAAGGTGATTGCAAATATTATAGCTTGTCTTTTTCATTCAAATGCTGGCCTCCCCATCACTGAGACTGGAGCTAATTGGTCACTCCTGTTCACAACTGGAAATGGCACACTAACAGAGGTTTCACCTGATCAATTGGTTGCAAAATTGCTCAGTTCTGTCAAAAGTAAGCTGCTTCGACTGTTAGCCTTTTGTAGCCCTGAAATGTAGCTTCACTAGATTGGTACCTCTTTAATGGGTATATGTAATACTTCTCCTGGCACTACTCTCCAAACTTCAGTAAATCCAATGTTAGTCATCTGACTCAAAGGTAATGGTCGAGTGAGAAATTTGTCAGGTTGCAGTTTTTAATTGAATATAATGCTTTTGTTGTTGATGGTCCACAACTCTTAATGGATACCCAGCTTTGAGCTGCTAAGTGTGTTCTAAGCCTCTCCATTTAGTACAGTGTCAGTGCCACACAGTGAAGGAGAAGTTTAATGTGAAAGTGGGATTTTCACTTCATGAGGTGGTCTCACTTATCGTCTATCATGGACAGATGCATCTGCACAACAATAGATTAGTGAGAGTAAGTTAAGTGAGTACTTCCCTGTTACTGATTCAGTCTGGAAGCTGCCACCTTCAGGACTTAGTCATGAACTGGACTCACAAATTAATTATATTCAACGGCTTTGCAATCTTCACTGATTCTAACACGTGATAAGATATTATTGTCCAATCTTGTATGAGCAAGGGAGATCGGGCTGAGAGCTGGGAATGAATAAGATTAGCTGTGAGGCTTATGGCTTCACCTATTTATAGAATCATAGATATGTACAGCATGGAAACAGACCCTTCGGTCCAACTCGTCCATGCTGACCAGATATCCTAAATTAATCTAGTCCCATATGTCAGCAGTTGGCCCATATCCCCCTAAACCTTTCCTATTCATATTGCCATCCAAATGTCTTTTAAATGTTGTAATTGTACCAGTCGCCCCCACGTCCTCATTCCATATACACACCAGCCTCTATGGAAAAACGTTGCCCCTTAGGTCTCTTTTATACCTTTCCTCTCTTCACCCTAAACCTATGCCTTCTAGTTCTGGACTCACCCACCCCAGGGAAAAGACCTTATCAATTTATCCTATCCATGCCCCTCATGATTTTATAAACCTCTACAAGGTCACCCCTCAGCCTCCAATGGGCTTCATGAAAAACAGCCCCAACCTATTCAGTCTCTTTCTATAGCTCCCTATTTGCTGCCTTGTCACTCCTATATTCAAAGCTGTTCAAGCGATCTCCTCAAAGATTGGCAATGCATCCTCCTGGGATTTTGCAAATTTGGAGAGACAGGATACCGGAACATGACTACATTAGAGACTAGAATTAAAAAGCAACGAGGTCATATAAAAGGTAAATAAAAATCTTGCATCAAACTTTCTAAAATGATTGAAGAGGTTAAAAAAGAAGTGACAATGAGAAAAAACAGACAGGTGGGAAGGAAGATAGACAGGTAGAACAATTCAAGAGGGGGGTGCCGAGTTGGAGGGTTGGATCTGGGATGAGTTGGGGGAGGGGAGATGAGGAAACTGGTGAAGTCAACGTTGATGCCGTCCAAGACCCCAAAGGGTCCTTCCACATCCAGCAGAGATTTTCCTGCACAGCCAAGCACCTCATCTACTGTATCCATTGCTCTCGACGTGGCCTCCTCTACACTGGGGAGACAGGATGTCAACTCACAGAACGTTTCAGAGAACATCTCCAGGACACACGTGCCAAACGACCCCACCGCCCTGTGGCTGATGACTTCAATGCCCCCTCCCACTCCACCAAGGACATGCAAGCCCTGGGCCTCCTTCACCACCAAATCCTAGCCACCCAATGGCTGGAGGAAAAATGCCTCATCTTCTGCCTTGGGACCCTCCAACCACAGGCATCAACATCTACTTCACCAATTTCCTCATCTCCGCCCTCCCCCCATCTCATCCCAGATCCAACACTCCAACTCGGCACCGCCCTCTTGAAATGTTCTACTTGTCCATCTTCCTTCCCATCTGTCCACTTCACCCTCCCCTCTGACCTATCACCATCACCTCCAACCCGCATCTACTTATTGCCTTCCCAGCTATCTCATCCCCAACCCCACCCCACCCTCCTATTTATCTCTCAGCCCCCTTCCCCTCAACATTCCTGATGAAGGGCTTATGCCTGAAACGTCAACTCTCCTGTTCCTTGGATGCTGCCTGACCTGCTGTGCTTTTCCAGCACCACACTCTTCAACCCTGATCTCCAGCATCAGTAATCCTCACTTTCTTCTAATTGTCACTTAGGACAGGTTACTCAGAAGGCAAGAGCACAACATGGCCAGTGAAAATGGCAAATAGATCCAAAATCACGTATCACATTTATATAGGTGAGAGCACCTTTCCATGATATATAACAAAGCAAAGCTACTCAACAATTCCACTAACAGCTTGGTGTAGCAATACTGCAAGTTGTTACATGCCTGTCTGCTGTATGTTTCTTGTTGGTCCATATAAATCTTTTTGATAATGTTACAGCGTCCTTTCATTTTTTAATGTGCATGTTCATACTCTCTGTGAAAGCTCTTTAAGTATTTCAAAATGTCTTCTCTTCCAAATGGCATCAAATCACCTTGGCTTATATTGATAGAACTCACCTACAAAGGGAATGATTCTAGTTCCATTCTCGAAATTCAGTCTTTGGAATCAGCTGGCATTTCAAAGGGGCACTGAAAGCTTGCCTTTAAGATGAGATGCCAAAGAACAGCTCAAGTTACCTTTAGTTTTGTGGCTTGATTTGACAATAAAAGAGCATCATTTGAAGAGGAGTGAAGAGTCCTCTTGTTGTGGAACACATCCTTCCCACAAAGACAAGCTACCGCAAGGATGATAATTAGCCAGTCATCATATGTGTTGTTTGTTTCATTTTACTGTGTGCTCTCGATTACAAACAAATCCACTAGCTTTATGGTAATGATTCCAAGGCTACTTGAGTGGACGGACACAAGAAGGTGAATGGGATGGATTTGGCAGCCAAGGTATCTCAGTGGGACCTCATCACTGGATAAGGGCTCCCTCGATCACCCCCACAACTCCTTCACTTGCCCCCACCTGCCCTCAGAAGCTGCAAACAAGTCTGACGGGGTTTCTTTGGTGGGCTTCCTGTAAGGCAATTTTTCATTCCTGGCTGCAGGGTAAGGTCCTGCACCGTTAAGACCATTAATCGCTCACTTTAGGACCTAAGTTGGTAGCAGGCTGGGAAGGCTGCCGATGAGTCTTCCCACTCCAACCTTAACTGGAACAGTAGCTGGAAAGTGTTGAGGCTCCCACCCGATTAAATGGCTCCTATTGCCAAGTGTGACTCACAAGTGGGCAATAGATCCCATTAGCTCATGATAAAGGCTTATACCACTTTGAGTTCATTAACTCTCTGTAATCCAACAGGACATATAAAAGAGATTTCAGAACTGAGGAGCTCAGTTTGAACATCATTGACTATAAGAGTGTTAAGGCAGCAAATAGGTGAAGCCATAAGCATCACAACAAATCATATTCACTCCCTGCTTTTGACACCACCTCCCTTACACAAATAATAGCTTTATCTCCAGCAGTTTCTTGAGATCAACATTTTCATACTTGCTTATGAAAAATGAAACTTTAAACCCTGGAAGAGGAGTCGAGCAGCATTACTAGTTGTCCAGAGTTAGACTATCCTTGATTTCACAAAGCAATCCTCTCTATCTTATGCAAGTACCACTACAATTATATGCATATCCTAATGGATCTGCAGTGAGTTTCAGGAAGTACATGTTGGAAAAATTAAAGCTGGTGAAACTAAAGGTTAGTGGCAGTACAAATATGGAATTGACTAAGGAACACAAGGCATAGAGTAGTGGTGAATGGCTGTTTACAAAGTGTAAAGTGGTACTCCCCCACAATAAGTTAGGACCACTACACTTTTTGATATATATTTACAATCAGGAGGTCGGTGTACATAGTATATTTCTGAATGGAATAAAACTTTGGAAATACAGTTCATTCTACTATAGCACACATTTTGTTAATGTGAATTCACTATAACACGACTGACAAATGGGGATACTGTTTCTAAACTTTTAAAGTGTGTATTGGTTATAATGCGATTCCAACTCCATTAGATTAAATGGTGCTGCTATTACACGATTTTCTTATAATGGGGCATTGTATGAGAATGGGACAACCATGTTATAGCAGAACTGGCAATATAGTAATTAATGAAGCAGCTAATAACATATTTCAGTAGGAATTGACCAGTGGAAGGAACCGAAACAAGGCAGATAAAATTTAAAGCAGAGAAGTTCAAGTAAAGAAAGAAGGATATACAAATGCAACATGAGCTAACTGCTACATGTTTGAACATGGATCCAGGAAAAGAAAGGCCTTGGTATTCATTAACATGAGCATTTCAAAGAAGGCAGAGAAGTTGAGAAAACTGTTAAAAGAGCTAATGGGATCCTTCAAGAGCAGAATACAAAAACATGGGTTTGGCAGCCAAGGTATCTCAGTGGGATCTCATCACTGGATAAGGGCTCCCTCGATCCATGTACAGCATGGATACAGACCCTTTGGTCCAGCTCCATGCCAACCAGATCTCCCACCCCAATAGTCCCACCTGCCAGCACCTGGCCCATATCCCTCCAAACCCTTCCTATTCATATACCCATCCAGATGCCTTTTAAATGTTGCAACTGTACTAATGATCACCACTTCCTCTGGCAGCCCATTCCTCACACGCACCACCCTCTGCATGAAAAAGTTGCCCCTTAAGTCTCTTTTAATGGTTGCTAAATCATTAGAAAGCACTGGTTTGGTCATAGTCGGAACATCGCCTTCAATTCTCAGGACCATACTTAAGGAAGGATGTCAAAGCCTTGGCAAAGATGCAGAAGAGAAGTTCCAGAATAATTTCACAGCTGAGGGATGTTGGTTAAGTGGAGAGATTAGAGAAGCAGCAATTGTTCTCCTTGATGCAAGGCGTATGGCCAGATGTAATAGAAATTTTCAAAATCATACTTCGTTTTAATATTGTGAATGAAGAGGAACTGCTTCCAGTGGCAGAAGGGTCACAAACCAGACCACAGGGATTTAAGGTGACTGGCAAAACAGACAATGAGAGAAAAGCTTCTTTACAAAGAAAATCTGGAAGGTTGCGAAGGAGAAGGTAGTGAAAGCTGATTTTATAGTAACATGCATAAGGTAATGGAATAAATATTTGAAGGGATCAAATTTACAGCGTTATGGGGAACTGTGAGTGAGATTAAATTGATAGTCTATCAAGGAATCTGAAAAGGTACAATGAGGAAATAACCTTCTACTATGCTATGTCAATTCTGTTATTCTACAAAGATGAATGTCAAGGTGATGAACAGTAGCAGGTTACTCCAGATCATGAACAGTAATGTGCTCCTGGGTGACATGGTGCCTAAACTATGTCTCAGACCATGGAGAAACCTTTCAGCTAAAATCAATTCCATGTTCTTTCGTTGTCAGGTTGCATGGTCAAAGGATTATTGAGCAAAACTGTTATACTGATAATTAACTGTCGCAAGTTATGGAAGTCTAAAAGGTAGTATAGAATCATAGAGTTGTACAGCACGGATACAGACCCTTCGGTCCAACTCGTCCATGCCGACCAGATCTCCCACCCCAATAGTCCCACCTGCCAGCACCTGGCCCATATCCCTCCAAACCCTTCCTATTCATATACACATCCAGATGCCTTTTAAATGTTGCAACTGTACTAATGATCACCACTTCCTCTGGCAGCCCATTCCTCACACGCACCACCCTCTGCATGAAAAAGTTGCCCCTTAAGTCTCTTTTATATCTTTCCCTCTCACCCTAAACCTATGTCCTCTAATTCTGGACTCCCCCCACCCCAGGGAAAAGACCTTGTCTATTTATTCAATCCATGCCCCTCGTGATTTTATAAACCTCTATAAGGTTACCCCTCAGCTTCCGACGCTCCAGGGAAACAGCCCCAGCCTATTCAAACTCTCCCAATAGCTCAAATCCTCCAAACCTGGCAATATCCTTGTAAATCTTTTCTGAACCCTTTCAAGTTTCTCAACATGCTTCCAATAGGAAGGAGACCAGAATTGCACGCAATATTCCAAAAGTGGCTTAACCAATGTCCTGTACAGCCACATGACCTCCCAACTCCTGTACTCAATACGCTGACCAATAAAGTAAAGCATACCAAACACCTTCTTCACTATCCTATCTACCTGTGACTCTACTTTCAAGGAGCTATGAGCCTGCACTCCAAGGTCTCTCTTTTCAGCAACACTCCCTAGAACCTTACCATTAAGTGTATAAATCCCGCGAAGATTTGTTTCCCAAAATGGAGCACCTCACATTTATCTAAATTAAACTCCATCTGCCACTCAGTCCATTGGCCCATCTGATCAAGATCCCATTGTAATCTGAGGTAACCACCTTCACTGCCCGCTACACCTCTAATTTTGGTGTCATCTGCAAACTTACTAACTATACTTCTTAGGTTCATATCCAAGTCATTTATATAAATGATGAAAAGTAGTGGATCCAGCAGCGATCCTTGTGGCACTCCACTGGTCACAGACCTCCAGTCTGAAAAACAACCCCGCACCACTACCTCCTGTCGTCTACCTTTGAGCCAGTTCTGTATCCAAATGGCTAGTTCTCCCTGTATTCCATGAGATCTAACCTTGCTAACCAGTCTAGTTTCCCATGGGGAACCTTGTTGAACGCCTTACTGCAGTCCATATAGATCATGTCCACCACTCGCCCTTATTAATCCTCCTTGTTACATCTTCAAACAGCTCAATCAAGTTTGTGAGGCATGATTTCCCACACACAAAGCCATGCTGACTATCCCTAATCAGTCCTTGCCTTTCCAAATACATGTAAATCCTGTTCCTCAGGTTTCCCTCCAACAACTTGCCCACCACCGATGTCAGGCTCCCGGGTCTATATTTCCCTGGCTTGTCCTTACCATCCTTCTTAAATAGTGGCACCATGTTATCCAACCTCCAGTATTATGGCACCTCACCTATGACTATCGATGATACAAATATTTCAGCAAGAGGCTCAGCAATCACTTCCCTGGCTTCCCACAGAGTTCTAAGGTACACCTGACCAAGTCCTGGGGATTTATGCACTTTTATGCATTTCAAGACATCCAGTACTTCGTCCTCTGCAATATGGACATTTTTCAAGATGTCACCATCTATTCCACTACATTCTATATATGCCATGCCCTTTTCCACAATAAACACCAATGCAATATAATCGTTTAGTATCTCCCCCATCTCCTGCGGCTCCACACAAAGGTCATCTTGCTGATCTTTGAAGGGCAAAGGTGAGGATGGCAGATGCTGGAGATCAGAGTCTCGATTAGAGTGGTGCTGGAAAAGCACAGGAGGTCATGCAGCAATGGAGGAGCAGGAAAATCGACATTTCGGGCAAAAGCCCTTCATCAGGAATGAAGGGCTCTATTCTCTCCCTAGTTACCCTTTTGTCCTTAATGTATTTGTAAAAACCCTTTGGATTCTCCTTAACCCTATTTGCCAAAGCTATCTCATTTCCCCTTTTTGCCCTCCTGATTTCCCTCTTAAGTATACTCCTACTTCCTTTATCCTCTTCTCAGGATTCACTCAATCTTTCCTGTCTATACCAGACATATGTTTTCTTCTTTTTCTTAACCAAACCCTCAATTTCTTTAGTCATCCACCTACATGCCTTACATCCACCGGCCTTTCCTTTCACCCTAACTGTAACATACTGTCTCTGGACTCTAGTTATCTCATTTCTGAAGGCTTCCCATTTTCCAGCCGTCCCTTTACCTGCGAATATCTGCCTCCAATCAGCTTTTGAGAGTTCTTGCCTGATACCGTCAAAATTGGCCTTCCTCCAATTTAGAACTTCAACTTTTAGATCTGGTCTATCCTTTTCCATCACTATTTTAAAACTAATAGAATTATGGTCACTGGCCCTAAAGTGCTCCCCCACTGACACCTCAGTCACCTGCCCTGCCTTATTTCCCAAGAGTAGGTCAAGTTTTGCACCTTCTCTAGTAGGTACATCCACACAATGAATCAGAAAATTGTCTTGTACATACTTAACAAATTCCTCTCCATCTAAATCCTGAACACTATGGCAGTCCTAGTCTATGTTTGGAAAGTTAAAATCCCCTGCCATAACCACCCTATTATTCTCACTGATAACTGAAATCTCCTTTTAACTTTATTTCTCAATTTCCCACTGACTATTAGGGGGCCTATAATATAATCCCAATAAGATGATCATCCCTTTCTTATTCCTCAGTTCAACCCAAATAACTTCCCTGGATGTATTTCCGAGAATATCCTCCCTCAGTACAGCTGTAGTGCTATCCCTTATCAAAAACGCCACTCCCCCTCCTCTCTTGCCTCCCTTTCTATCCTTCCTGTAGCATTTGTATCCTCGAACATTAAGCTGCCAGTCCTGTCCATCCCAGAGCCACATTTCAGTAATTGCTATGATATCCCAGTCCCATGTTCATACAAGTTATTGGACGGAATCCTGAGGGAAAGGATGTATATGTATTTGGAAAGGCAAGGACTGATTCGGGATAGTCAACATGGCTTTGTGCATGGGAAATCATGTCTCACAAACTTGATTGAGCTTTTTTGAAGAAGTAACAAAGAGGATTGATGAGGGCAGAGTAGTAGATGTGATCTATATGGACTTCAGTAAGGCGTTCGACAAGGTTCCCCATGGGAGACTGATTAGCAAGATTAGATCTCATGCAATACAGGGGGAACTAGCCATTTGGATACAGAACTGGCTCAAAGGTAGAAGACATAGGGTGGTGGTGGAGGGTTGTTTTTCAGACTGGAGACCTGTGACCAGTGGAGTGCTACAAGGATCGGTGCTGGGTCCTCTACTTTTTGTCATTTACATAAATGATTTGGATGCGAGCATAAGTGGTACAGTTAGTAAGTTTGTAGATGACACCAAAATTGGAGGTGTAGTGGACAGTGAAGGTGGTTATGTTAGATTAAAACAGGATCTGGACCAGATGGGCTAATGGGCTGACAAGTAGCAAATGGAGTTTAATTCAGATAAATGCGAGGTGCTGCATTTTGGGAAAGCAAATCTTAGCAGGACTTATACACTTAATGGTAAAGTCCTAGGGAGTGTTGCTGAACAAAGAGACCTTGGAGTGCAGGATCATAGCTCTTTGAAAGTGGAGTCACAGGTATATAGGATAGTGAAGGAGGTGTTTGGTATGCTTTCCTATATTGGTCAGAGTATTGAGTACAGAAGTTGGGAGGTCATGTTGCAGCTGTACAGTACATTGATTAGGCCACTTTTGGAATATTGCATGCAATTCTGGTCTCCTTCCTATTGGAAAGATGTTGTGACACTTGAAAGAGTTCAGAAAATATTTACAAGGATGTTGCCAGGGAGGATTTGAGCTATAGTTAGAGGCTGAACAGGCTGGGGCTGTTTTCCCTAGAGTGTCGGAGGCTGAGGGGTGACCTTATAGAGGTTTACAAAATTATGAGGGTCATGGATAGGGTAAATAGGCAAAGTCTTTTCCGTGTGGTCAGGGAGTCCAGAACTAGAGGGCATAGGTTTAGGGTGAGAGGGGAAAGATATAAAAGAGACCTAAGGGGCAACCTTTTCACGCAGAGGGTGGTACGTGTATGGAACGAGCTGCCAGAGGAAGTGGTGGAGGCTGGTACAATTGCAACATTTAAGAGACATTTGGATGGGTATATGAATAGGAAGGGTTTGGAGGGATATGGGCCAGGTGCTGGCAGGTGGGACTAGATTGGGTTGGGATATCTGGTCGGCATGGGTTGGACCGAAGGATCTGTTTCCATGCTGTACATCTCTCTGACTCAAAAACCATGCCCTGAGCTCATCTTCCCTGTTGGGCCTCCTGCACTCAAATAAATGCAGTTTAATTTATCTGTCCTATCTTGTTCTCTACTTTGTCCCTGCCTGCCCTGACTGTTTGACTCGCTTCTGTTCTCAACTGTATCACTCTCAGATTGATCTCTTTCCTCACTATCTCCCTGGGTCCCACCACAATCCCACCCCCCCACCCCCACCTTATTAGTTTCAATCCTCCCGAGCAGCCCTCGCGAATCTCCCTGCCAGTATGTTAGTCTCTTTCCAATTTAGGTGCAATCCATCCTTTTTGTACAGATCACTTTTACCCCAGAAGAGGTTTCAATGATCCAAAAATGTGAATCCCTCTCCCATACACCAGCTCCTCAGCCGTACATTCATCTGCGCTAACCTCCTATTCCTACCCTCACCTAGCTTGCAGCATTGAGGATAATCCAGATACTACTACTCTTGAGGACCTCCTTTGTAAATTCCTTCAGACTCTCATGCTTTTCCCTTCCTATGTTGTTGGTTCCAATGAACTCGTGCTGGGCAGTCTCCCCCTTGAGAACATTTTGCATGCTCTCTGAGGTATCCTTGATCCTGGCACCAGGGAAGCAACACACCATTCTGATTTTTCACTGCTGGCCACAGAAATGTCAGCCTGTGTCTCGGATTAGAGTGCATCCAGGATTTGTTGGAACCTGACGCACCCCTTATTGCATTAGAGCCAGTCTCAATACCAGAAATTTGCTGTTTGTGTTACATACCCCTGAGAATCCAACCCCCCATACATTTTCCAAAACAGCATACTTGTTGGAAATGGGATAGCCACAGAAGACTCCTGCACTAACCGCCTACCTCTCTTCTCTTTCCTGAAGTTAACTCATCTCTGTGACTGTATCTGACTTTTCTCCCTTCATATAACTACCATCCATCACACCCCCTTGCTCTTGCAAATTCCTCACTGCCTCCAACTGTCACTACAAACAATTCATTTGATCTGATAGGATTCACAACCAACAGCATTTATTGCAGACATAATCCTCAGTAATATGTAAACTCTTCCTAAGCTCCCACATCCAACAAGAAGAGCACATCACTCTACTAAGGGTCATTTTTGCTTCTTCCAGTCTGCAGACACAGAAATAGCACCATCTTATTCCTCTACAAAACACTTCTCCAGGCTAACTTAATATTTATGGCTTATATTTTTAAGTTTAATCAAGAGACATATCTCAATAAAAGATATAATCAAGAAATTCAATTGTCACTCTACTCGCTACTGCAGACTTACAGCAAGGCCACACTTAAAGCAATTCAACTTATCTGTTTCTGTGCTGTAACCTCTCCGAAACAGGTTCCTCCAAGATCAGTTGTGAATTTCACTGTTTGTTAATTTTCCTGGATGCACTCTGATGTCCAGCGATACATGAATTCAAACAGCAAAAGCGATAATGCGCAGGTTCACAGCTGTGTCAGGGAGCAGTATGGGTTTCTTTCTCTCTCTCTCCTGCACTGACCTGACCATGGGCTGCTATTGTCTGTCCCTCTCCCTTTTAAAAGTGACGTTGTTTTGACTTTTATTTTCCTCCAAAGTTCCAAAACAATGCAACAGCACATAAAACAGTCATTGCTGGAATTCGAGGAAATCAGCAGATGCAAAGGCATGGATGACATTAGTCATCATCCCTGCTATTCGCAGTTCCGCAGCTGAGGTTGTCTCCAGGTCACTTTACAGCTGATGCTTCTCAAGTGAACCACTTGCACAGCATCAAAAGGTCCAAATAAATTTGGACCTGCAATGCGAAGGTCAATGGGTGGACCGGCACGTAAAAGACATAGCTCCAGAGCAGATAACCTTCCTTGATGCCCCAATGTTCAGTTTCTTCATGTACCATAAGGAGAGTGCTGAAGAATCCACCTATTTTGTCAAGGTTTGTAGTAACATTTCAATTCTAGCAGGCAACCTTAACAGTTTATTGGCCTTTTATATACAAGTATTGTATATACAATATACAATGCATAACAAGCATTGGAGAAGGCAGAATTGCAGGCACAAAAAACTGTGCAGCTGGAAAAAGCACAGCAGGTCAAGCAGCATCTGAGGAGCAGGAGAGTTGAGGTTTCGGTTTGGGACCCTTCATCAGGACTTCCTCAGTTCTAATGAAGGGTCCCGACCCGAAATGTTGACTCCCCTGCTCCTCTGATGCTGCTTGACCTGCTGCGCTTTTTCCAGCTCCTCACTTCATTGACTCTGACTTTCCAGCATCTGCAGTCGTCATTATCTCCAGAATTGCAGGTACCACTTGGATAAACTGGCAGAGATTAATCAAAAGTTCTTACACATTCTGAGGAGGATTTTTGAGGTAGTCTCCAGGTTTCACACAGTTTCCATTCTTGAGTCTGTTCACAGTTCAAGTGCTACACAGGTCAGGACACAATGCAGACCAATATAAAAAAAAAAGCCATTTGTATGTACAAGGAAATGTTTGTATATTGGATCTTTGGAATTAATATTAACACACCCCCCAATTATGTTCATATGTGCGAGTGCTCAGAAGTCAGACATTTCTAAATCAGGTACCTAAATCAGCTCACCAACAGAAAAATCCACAGGATAACATACATACTACTGCCATGGAGAGAAAGTAAAATATTGCAATGAGTCATTTCCTGGCATTTGCATGTCAAATTGCACAAATTATAAAAATCTACTCCTGAAAGTCTTTACAACACAGCTGAGTTAAACTAACTAGAACACGTAACCATTCTGCAAGCTGTTAGTCAGACTATAATCTATAAACTCTCTGTCATACAGCCATTAACTGCTTTTGTTGCAATAACACATTTGCAAAATGTTTTCTTTCAATCTGTGCTATGCCTTTTTCAGGCATGATACCAAATACTAGTACTCTGACATGGTACAGCCAGACACATGGATTCAAATTACCAATGCACACTTGTGAATTACACGCAATCAACTTTTCAGCATTGTAGTTTACATTTCTTCATGTCAATTTTTCCTGACACTTTCAATTATGATAACAGCAACAGTAACATTACCTGAAAATGCATGGCCTCAAACAAATAGCAAGAGACAGAAAATATTTTAGAATAATTCGGCAAAACGCTGCACTGGATCTTCAGCATTGAATCATGCTTAGCTTTGTAATCTATCCAGTATGGATACATAAAATAGTTATAGTGGACAAAATTCCTTTCCCCCCCCCCCCCCACTGCAATATAAAAAGATTACAATATTATGACTAAGTGAACCGAACTCTGCAGTTACCCAAAAGCCACTTAATCACATACGTCTGACAACAAACCCCAGAGTGAGCATCATGACTTTTAGCTAACATCTGATCAAATCTACATCTGTTTTACATTCTTTTGGCTTCTATCACAGAGATTTACTGCTTCCAAGCACAAATCGTTTTGCATTCTACAGATTAAAGCTAGCCCCTAGAGGATTGAAGTTATGCACAGGAATACATTTTCTTCAACAATTACCTGCAAGATTTTACCCCACTGTGGGACATCTGCAAGTGAACGGTGACGGAGATAGTAAACTGTGAAACCCTGCTCACTATGAAGTACAAAGCATACTATCTCTCTACCCTGCCCTTCATATAGGCCTCAAGTGTTTCACAGGAAGCACAAGATTGCTGATGGGCAGCAGACAATTAAATGGTTGACGGAGTGGAAGGAGGTGTTGGGGTCAGGCAGGTATTATTGTTGGAAGAGAAGGTTCCCTTGGAGAGACTACAGCATGCTTCTATTTCTCTTGGCAAAGAATCAAACAAAATGTAAATCGCATGCAATCACGGGCCTCTTCTGGTTCTGAGGCTCACATCATCCGATGGTCTGGATTCAAACTGTAGTAAGGCCTCAGTTACACAATTAGGATGAAATCTCCACATCTGAATGGATCTTGCTGTCTGCTGGTGAGGGTCCTGGCTGTGCTAAAATCAGATTAAAACAAAGTAGATCACTGCCCCAACTATAATAATTCAGGTTAAAATCAGGTCTGACAGCTTTAATTTGGATATATATTTTGCAAACTCACAAAACGGCTTCAATTACAATAGCTCTTTGCTATTTATTCATTCATGGGATGTCGGTAATGCTAGCTGGGCCAGCATTCATTCACCTTCTCAACTGCCCTTGAGAAAGTGGTGTTGAGCTGTCTTTCACAACCACTGCAATGCTTGAAATGTAGGGATACCCACAGTGCTCTAGGATTCTGAAGCAGCGACAGTAAAGGAACATGATATCATTCCAAGTCAGGATGGGAGGAAATCGTGCAAGTGGTGTTGACAATATTGGCAGATAAATATTTAATATTGTCATGCAATATATGTTTATTGTGTTTTAATGCGTTATTTCCTCTATCTTACAGACCATTAAAAGGCTGTCATATGAATATGTTAAGTATGTATTTGCTTATCTACCAGCAGTAAGTTCTCAGTTAATAGATAAATGTCAGTTGTGCAAGTATGAATGAGGCAGAAACGCCTGCGCATGTAATAACATGGTGAGACACTGAGCTGCTGCTCATTAATAAATGAATAAATGATTCTTTAAAAATATATTCTCCCGTTCAATCGCCACATCATTAACTTTGTAACACTGGATGAGTAAAAAATGACACTCATCCTAACAGTTAAAGCCTATAAGAAATGAAAGGAGCATTGTGGGTAAAGAATGCAGCAGCTCCACACAAGAACGACAGAGATTCTGGGAAGTGTTCAGCATTTGGGATTTAGAGCCATTTTGACATTCAGCGGACGCACGAAAGGTACTCTGTGAAGGATGAAGCTGATGCGGGTTCCAGAGATCTTAACATTTCCTCCTAGTGAAGTTCAGGACTCAATGAGGTGGAAACTGCTTTCAGTTTGCCAACTCATCCATAGTATATTTTCTTCTGGTTAGCCATTTCAGGAAGATGAACAGCTACCTGCCTGTCATTCAGGATGGTCACTGATAGAGCTACTGGGAAATGAGTTGGCACTGTTTGTGTAAAGAGCAATGGATTATTTTTTATCTTAATTAATTCCTTTTCACTCAAGGAGAGAAAAATGATTCAAGCTGAGAACACCACAAGGATTCAAGCTTCAAATATCGTCAAGGTTGAGTGGTGAAATTGATGAATTAACATCCGTCCCAAAAATGTTTCACTTGACCATGGCTGAATCTAAGTTCCTTCCACTTACATTTTGATAATAAAAAGGCTGCACAATTAGAAAGCCCACAGACAAAATAACAGCCTTCATTAGATTCAGTTTTGCTTAAAAGAGAGATGAAATAAGAGGCATTTCTGCTGAATTTTAACCTAACCGACACCGTTGTTTTCCGTGCTGCTTTCTGCAAAAGTAAGGAAATCATTTCATTATCTCAAAATAAATATCTCCACCCCCATGGGCTGAGGTGTGGCTCACTAATTTGAGGCAGCAGAAGCTTTTCCATCATAAACACCACAATAGTGACAATTTTAAAATGAAGGCACCACTCACCACATGACAATTGGTTTTCCTTCAAAGTTTTGAATGGCCTTCCCTGCAGAGTACTTGGGTAGACACACACAGTTTCATCTGCTATTCGAACTGAAGAGTTTCTGGCCCACTGTAAGAGCCATCTAAGGTTGCAGTCACACATTAGAGATTCAGTGCTAAAGTGCCTGTAAAACACAGATGAATTCACAAATGAGGATGGATCCTTCCCATACATCACTCTGATGTCAATATCTGATACATTAACATTAAGATAATACTGTTTTTCTTCTTCTTGAGTTTCAGTTTCTCTTTGTAACATGCTAATACTATCCTTAATTGAAAACAATGAAGATACTGGAATATAGGTTTGAGTGATAATGATTTACATTTTGCTCATATACATATATTCATAATTCATAAGTAACATTCTATGTTCTATGTGTCATTCAAATCAATGAACTTAACATCATTATTACACAGATCACATATCCAGCAGACTCAAACACTGAATTTTTTCAGGAACTTATGCTGCAAAAAACTCAAGTATATATGAAGCCTTAGCTGGACAGAGTTAATGTAAGCAGTCAGTTTGTTATGCATTTGACTGTGTTTCCAAAGCTGAAGTTGATTTGGAGCAAAGCAGAACTGGTTATGAAAGAAATAGAGTAACTTTAAAAATAAAGCTAAAAACCTGCATAAAATAGACAAAGTAGAATAACTGTAGGCAATATGTGAATCAAGTAAGTATAATAAGATTTGATTCCTGTCTAAGTAATCTGAAAATGAAAATAAAATCAATAGAAAGTTAATTCATGAAAAAATTAAAATGCATTTTCCATTATCCTCAGTGTTTCAAAGATGAAAAATTATTTCTTGAAGCACTGATAAATGCAGCAACCAAATAGTCAACAGCAAGGTTCCATAAACAGGAGGTATTTCCTAGTTTCACCATTAAATGTCTGGCTCACATTTTTGTACAATGCACCATTGACACCAACAACATAACCAGCAGATATTGTTTCTCTCTATCTACCTTAAACGCATGTCTGAAGATATTGCCCCTTTTCTTTATTTAAAGCTACACGCAGCACTGTAACCTCTCCAGGCTGGAAATCTGTTGTTTGGAAACACCATTTGTCTTAAAATTCTTTTGTCAAGAGTTTTATTTCATGCTGTGCAACACCTACAATTTGGGTGGTTATCGATGCTCCAGGCAAGTCCTGAGCAGCACAGCTAGAGAGCACTACTGGGCTTTTTCGAATTAGTTTAGCAATTGTTCCTCAACACTGTTCAGGCAAAAACGTTCTTTATAAAATACAGAAGAATAACTCTCAAGAAATAAAAGCATTTAATTTTTGTTCAGTTGGCCTGGAACCAGACAGAATGAAGGTAATCAAAGTTTGCTCCTCCTGCAGAAAGACTCTTAGTTTTGTGTAAAGGAGATTTTAAATTAGATTGCATCGGTGAACAAGTGGTATTTTCACTCAGTATGAGACCATCGGTGGCATTTTTCCTCATGAACATTTAATTTCCTATTTTTACATGTCCAGGATCTTCAACTAATATTCTATCCATCAAATGCTGCATTCTTTAATTGATGATTTCAGTTTCAAAAACGAAAACAAAATTCCTATATCTTTCCAGAGCAATTGAGTGGAAGCTGCACTGCTGTAAATGAGCAAAACCTGTAGGACTTCCACTTTCTTCTAACAAGATCAGTGACATGTGTCAGGAGTCTATCCACATAGCATGTTGCTGTATCTTGGGAGGTTTCAAGCATCCAGGGAACAAGCAAGTATCACATCTTCATTAATGGGTGTGCGACTGAACCTGAGGACTCACATTGCTGTTATATCCTAGCACCCCTTAAATTTCTAAGGTTACTCATTTTAAAAAAAAGCATTAATGCAAACCCACCAAATCAGATTAGGCCTAACTAATTCCAAAAGATTGGCAAGGTGGGAGAAGTGGAGGACCATAGAGTCAGGAATTGGCCCATTATCTGCTGATCCATAAGCAAGCTCCATATATTTGACTTTGCCTCATACCTCTTAATACCTTTTGATAACAATAGTTTATCCATCACAGTTTCTCCATTTTGGAAAAACAGTCTTCCAAACTTTTAGCACACTTCTCATGTGCAGGTATCTCCTAGCTTCAAACTTAAATGTCTGGCTCCCATTCTTATACAATGCCGCAACAACAGATATAGTTTCTCTCTCTGGATGTAAGTTTGCTCACTGAGGTGGAAGGTTCATTTTCAGATGTTTCGTCACCATACTAGGTAACATCTTCAGTGAGCCTCCGGAGGAAGGCTTTGACCAGAGGCTCACTGAAGATGTTACCTAGTCTGGTGACGAAACGTCTGAAAATGATCCTTCTGGCTCAGCGAGCAAACTGACATCCAGAACCTCAACCTGAGCTATAAATCTTCTCCAAACTCATTTATATTTTCTCTCTATCTACCTTATATGTTTTCCTAAATATATTAAAAACTTTGATCAAATTATCCTTAACTTTCTAAATTCCAAGCTATACAACCCTAGTTTGTACAAACTCTCATTGTAATTTAACCTTCAGAGTCTAGGTTTCAGTCTGGACAAACAGTGCTGCCATTCCATGAAGGCCAATAAATCCTTCATGAGGGTTAGTACCCAGCACAGCTCACAATGCTCCAGGGATGCTTATCCATGACCTTAGAAAGCAGAAGCATAGAGTAAACCCCCACGCATTCTTTAGCCTTTTGGCTATTTTCTGCATCTGTTCATGACATTTTATTCATCCATGTATGTGGAATCTTAATTATCTTTGGACCACCACTGTTTCTAGTTTGTTTGCCATTCAGAAAGTACTCTGTCTAACACATTTTAGATTCAAGTGGATAACCCAGATGGCCTCCTTCTTCAAAGACCACAATTTCCCCTCAGACGTGGTCGACAATGCTCTCCACTGCATCTCCTTCACTTTCCGCTCCTCCGCCCTTGAACCCTGCCCTCCAATCACCACCAGGACAGAACCCCACTAGTCCTCACCTACCACCCTACCAACCTCCAGATACAGCAGATCATCCTTCGTCATTTCCGCCACCTCCAAATGGACCCCACCACCAAGGATATATTTCCCTCCCCTCCCCTATCAGTGTTCCGGAAAGACCACTCCCTCCGTGACTCCTTTGTCAGATCCACACCCCCCACCAACCCAACCTTCACTCCCGGCACCTTCCCCTGCAACCGCAGAAAATGTAAAACTTGCGCCCACACCTCCCCCCTCACTTCCCTCCAAGGCCCCAAGGGATCCTTCAATATCTATCAGAAATTCACCTGGGCCTCCACACACATTATTTACTGCATTCGCTGCACCCGATGTGGCCTCCTATACATTGGGGAGACAGGCCGCCTACTTGCGGAACGTTTCAGAGAACACCTCTGGGACACCTGCACCAACCAACCCAACCACCCCGTGGCTGAACACTTTAACTCCCCTCCCACTCCGCCAAGGACATGCAGGTCCTTGGCCTCCTCCATCGCCAGACCATGGCAACACGACGCCTGGAGGGAAGAGCGACTCATCTTCCGCCTAGGAACCCTCCAACCACAGGGGATGAATACAGATTTCTCCAGTTTCCCCATTTCCCCTCCCCCCACCTTATCTCAGTCCCAACCGTCAGACTCAGCACCGCCTTCTTGACCTGCAATCTTCTTCCCAACCTCTTCGCCCCCACCCCCTCTCCGGCCTATCACCCTCACCTTAACCTCCTTCCACCTATCGCATTCCCAACGCCCCTCCCCCAAGTCCCTCCTCCCTACCTTTTATCTTAGCCTGCTTGGCACACCCTCCTCATTCCTGAAGAAGGGCTTATGCCTGAAACGTCGATTCTCCTGCTCCTTGGATGCTGCCTGACCTGCTGCGCTTTTCCAGCAACACATTTTTAAGCTCTGATCTCCACCATCTGCAGTCCTCACTTTCTCCTAATCTCACATTTGCCCAGTCATGTTTGATTTTTGAGGTTTGTTTCTTTATTTTTCAATTTAATAGTAAGAATTACTGTAATGTTTAACTTCTAACTTCATTCTTTCTTTCTACATTGTTCTAATGATTCTGTACCCAGATACCTGTTACCTTAGATGGGGCCTTGTGTGGCGACATTGTACATTTTCACTGTACTCCTTTGAGTACAGTCTAAGTCTTTAAAACCTAAATATAGAAATACATTGGCCAAAGTTTTGTCATTTCAACTAATCTATCAAAATCTCTTGGCAATTGTATGCTTCCATCCACTGTGCTTCCAAATGTCATCTATATTTGTTTTATGAGTTGTATTCCAGGGCATGTAGTCAAGTGCCTGAGTCCATATTTCAATCAGATGAACTGCATTGGCCTGTAGACTCTCACAAAGAGTGGCATTGTTTAATAACAAGCAAGACCCCAGTGTTATTTCTACCCCAAGGAATTTCTAGATTACATGATAGTCAAAAAAAAACTTCTAGGTTCAGCACCCAGAAAACTCTCTAATTTTCCTTGTTAATTGCCCAGGTATTCTTCATACAGCAAGCTTTGCAAATTTAATAATATATCTAATTGTGATCAGTTTCCTGAGTTTATTAATAACCAGAGTGCATTTAATAAGCACTTGCATGGTTCAGTTTGCAGAGGGAGCTGACACTGTCAGCCCCACATGTTCATACTGTTACAGATCGCTTATGTTGGTCCCTCAGAGACCAATTTTAAAAAGCATTCTGTCAGAATAAAAGAAAATAATCGAACAATGTAGGATTAAGGTCAGCAGATCATGACACACTCACATACGATCAAACTAAATGAGTGTCTCTGCATTATTCATGATTTGGAGATGCCGGTGTTGGACTGGGGTGTACAAAATTAAATATCACATAACACCTGATGAAGGAGCAGTGTTCTGAAAGCTAGTGCTTTCAATTAAACCTGTTAGACTATAACCTGATGTTGTATGATTTTTAACTCTGCATTATTCATTATGCACAAACAATGTGCATTCCAGTATCAATTTATATTTCGCAAGAAGCTTGCAAGGTTTATACTTTTATGCACTGTTTTAAAAACAGAGCTTGGGAGACAATACTATTCACTGGTTATCCACTGGTTTGCATCAAACAGCAAGTGTTTGTGTTGGAAGCCCAAGGAGGATGTGTTAACCAGCGATTTAACCTTGGGAAGATCGCTGCAATACCAGCTAAATTCAATCTGTGTTGATGGCAGTTTAGGGGTGATATCACCACCCTAAATGAGATCAATTAGCTTAATTCAGAGCCGTAATGCTCAGGGTGTCTCAGCTATTCATTGCTCTGATTGAGCTATTAGTTGATCTTTCTAACTTGATAATTCAACACTGATCTGGAGTTCCAGCAAAAGATCATTGATCTGAAATGTTCACTCTGGTTCTCTCTAACGACAGCTGCTGGCATATTCTCAGCCTTTCAGTACTTTCAACATGCTCAGTTTTTATCCTTGATCTTTTTCTGTTTTCACCTTTGTGTCAACTGTACATGTCTTTTTTGTGTTTCACATACGTTATCATTTTCCATGTTAAGCATCTGCTTTTTTTAAAGTCAACCATAAATATTTATTCAGCATCTTCTGAATGCTAGCAATCTCCCATAACTCATCTAGTCAGAGAAGAAGACACTGAGGCACCCCTGCTTAAAAAGGGATTAAGGCAAAATACAGAAAATTACAGGCCGATTAGCCTAACCTCAATCATGGATAAGATCCTGGAATCCAATCTGAAGATGAGATTTCTGAATACTTGGAAGTGTATGGTAAAATCAGGCAAAGTCATCATGGTTTCATCAAGAGAAGATCATGCCTGACAAATCTGCTAGCATTCTTTGAGGAAGTAACAAGCAAGTTAGACCAAGGAGAGGCAACGTATGTTATCTACCTGGACTTCAAGAAGGCGTTTGTCAGGGTGCTGCACAGGAGGCTACTGGGTAAGATAGGAGCCCATGGTGTTAGAGGCAAGGTACTAGCATGGATAGATGCTTGGCTGCCTGGCAGAGAGCAGAGAGTAGGGATAAAAAGGTCTTCTAAGGATGGCAGCCAGTGACAAGTGGTGTTCCACAAGGGTCAGTGTTGGGATCACAACTTTTCACTTTATATATTAACAATATAGATGAAGGAACTGAGGGCATTCTTGCTAAGTTTGCAGCTGATACAAAGAGAGGGAGAGGGACAGGTAGCATTGAGGAGGCAGGCAGCTGCAGAAGGATTTGGACAGGTTGGGAGAGTGGACAAATGGAGTACAACGTGGGAAAGCGTGAGGTCATGCGCTTTGATAGGAAGAATAGGTGTATGGAATATTTTCTAAATGGTGAGAAAATTCATAAGTCTAAAGTGCAAAGAGACTTGGGAGTTCTAGTCCAAGGTTCTCTCAAGATAAGCTTGCAGGTTGAGTCAGTCGTTTGGAAGGCAAATGTAATAGTGACATTTATTTTGAGAGGACTTGAATATAAAAGCCAGGATGTACTTCTGAGGCTCTATAATGCTCAGGTCAGGCCATATTTGGAGTATTGTGTACAGTTTTGGGCCCATATCTCAGGAAGGATGTATTGGCCCTGGAGCGTGTTCAGAGAAGGTTCACAAGAATGGTCCCAGCAATGAAAAGCTTAACATATGGGAACGTTTGTGGACTCTGAGTTACACTGTATGGAGTTTAGAAGGATGAATGGAGATCTAATTGAAACATACAGAATATTGAATGGCCTGGACATAATGGATATTGGGAAGATGTTTCCATTGGTAAGAGAGACTAGGACCCAAGGGCACAGCCTTAGAGTGAAGGGAAGACCTTTTAGAATGGAGATAAGGAAACTCTTATTCAGCCAAAAACGGTGAATCTATGGAATTCACTACCGCAGAAGGCTGTGGAGGCCAGGTCATTGAATATATTTAACATGGAGATAGATAGGTTCTCAATTGTCAAGGGGGTCAAGATTTATGGGGAGAAAGTGGGAGAATAGAGTTGAGAAACTTATCAGCCATGATTGAGTGGCGGAGCAGACTCGATGGGCTAAATGGTCTAATTTCTGCTCCTATGTCTTATGGTCTTATAGAATAGAATGTAAAAAAAGGATCATTTATGGCATTTGTAAACATCAATCCTTCCCAAACAGCTGGGTACCTCAGCCAATATCCCATGGAATATTATATTTTCTTAAATATGATGTTGAATCATTAATGGTGGAGACTTTCAGGATACAGCACATTCTGGGTTGTGATCCTAGGTGATGCTTTGGGGTCAAAAGTTGCCATGAGCTTGAACAGATTCCCGACAGCTGAGTGGCCTCTTTAAAATGTTGGTGCCTTTTCTCTATGATGGTTATGACCTAATTAATTGCTCACTTTCAGCTACTGCTACTTTCTGTGGGTACAAAAAGCCTAGGTGCTCCTTTTGTTTCCTTCCTGCCTTTTTTTAATCAACTCCCTGCATGGAATGGGGCTTATGAAAGATTGGGAGGTGAGTGGGTGGGGGGTGGGAGGAGAACGATAGCAGATGGCGTGGTGGGGTGAGGGTAGGGGGAGGCATGGGCAGGATTGCAGAAGGCTGGAGGGCAGAGTAGGAAGAGGAGATTGGAGTGTCTGGGTGGGATATAATGGAGGGAAAGATGATGGCGAGTAAAACAAACAGGGTTATGGGGTAAAAGGAAGAGATTATGTGGAATGTTCAAATCCATTCACCCATCTTCACTGAAAATACCCAATACCAACCACGGTAGTGTTCCCAAATTTTCACCCACAGTCGAACAAAGTCTGAGACATTAAAAACGGAAGACATGGAAAGAGAGAGAGAGAGAAAGAGAGAGAGACAGAGACAGAGAGAGATGCCTATCAATGCGACATATGAGCATGGGCTGAGGTTTTGTTCTGTAGAATAAAGTCTCGCCCGAGAATCAGAGAACAAGAGGAGAACCCCCATCTGTTCTGGAGGGCAGCCTGACAGAAACAAGTATTTTCCCACAATTGAGATCCCTGGGTCAGAGGTCCCATCTACAGAGAGCTTCGTACCCACCCACTGTGCATGATCATGAAATGACCCAAGCCACAGTTAATTGGAGACAGGGTGGGATTGAGGCACGAGAGTCATGGTAGTGTGGAGGGTCGGGAGCAAGGGCATCGTTTTCAGTAACTATCTCCCTGCCTGATGCCATGTCCCTCAGTTGGGCACAAAGCCCTGACGGCAAGAGACTTTTGCAAGGCCACTTGGCAAACCAAAAAGGTTTTACTGGGTGGGTTTCTGCAGGTGTGAGGGACATTAACTGTATTGGGGCTTAGGAATTAGGCATATCACCTGATTCTTGTTGGAGATGGTCATTTACACCACACAGGTGTCAGGCAATGTTTCCTGCCACTTTTCAGCCCAAGCCTAGATATTGTCCAGATCTTGTTACATTTGAACATGGACTGCTTCAGTATCTGAGGAGTCACAAATGGTGCTGAATATTATGCAATCATCAGCGAAAATCCCCACTTCTGACCTTATCGTGGAGGTCCGGTCATTGAAGAAGCAGCTACAGGGGATTTATATCATAACATCTCTAAACACGTCGATTAGAAAATGTCTATTCGAAGAAACACCTACAGAGATGCCACAGAGCAGACATGCCTGACGTCCACCAACAACAATCATCTTTCTCGATGTGAGGTATATCTCTAACCGGTGCAGAGTTTAATCCCCAATTCAAATTCACTCCAGTTTAGCTAGATCAGATTGATGCCACAATCAGACAAATGCAGCCTCCATGTCAAGGGCAGCCACTCTCCTCTCATTCCCAAAATTCAGGCCCTTTAACCATATTTGGACCAAGGCTGTAACGAGGTCAGGAGCTGAATGGCCCTGGCAGAACCCAAACTGAACGTCACTGACCAGGTTATCACTAAGCAAGTACTGCTTGATAGAATTTTTGGTGACACTTTCGATTACTTTATTGCTGTTTGAGAGTAGACTGACGTGGCAGTAATTAGCTGAGTTGGATTTGCCCTCCCTTTTATGTACAGGATATAACCAGACATTTTTCCACATTGTCTAGTTGATGCCATCGTTGTAGCTGTATTCTAAAAGCATGGCTAAGGGTGCAGCAAGCGCTGGAGCACAGAGCTTCACTTTGATTGCCGGAATGTTATCAGAGCCCACAGCCTTTGCGGGATCCAATACCTCCAGCTATTTCTTTATACAACATAGAGTGAATCAAATTAGCTGAAAACTGGCACCTAGGATGCTGGTTTGTTCTGGAGGAGGCTGAGATGGATCTTCCACTCAATGCTTCTGGCTGAAGAAGGTTCCAAGTGCTTCAGTATTACCTTTTGCACTGATATATTGGGCTCCCCTATTATTGAAGATGGGGATATTTGTAAAGCCTGTTCCTTGACAGTGAGTTGATTTACTGTCCACCAACCCTCATAACCAGATGCAGTAAGACTGCAAAGCTTAGATCTGATCTGTTGACTGGGGGATTGCTTAGCTTTGTCTATCACTTGCTTTTTACATCGTTTGGCATGCAAGCAGTCCTGTTTGGTAGCTTCACCAGGTTGACACGTCTTTTTTCAGTACACCTGATGCTACTCCTGTCATGACCTCCTGCACTCTTCACTGAGCCAGAGCTAATCCCCTGGCTGAATGGTAATGGCTGAGTGGGGGATATGTCACACCATGAGGTTGGACTACAATTTTGCTGCTGTTGATAGTCCACAGCGCCTCATAGATGCAGAGTCTTGAGTTGTCAGATCTATTCAAATTCTGTCCTATTTAGCACAGTGATAGTGCCATACAATGTGATGTAGGCTATTTTCAATGCGAGAGGTTTTGACCCACAAGGACTGCGTGGTGGACACTTTTGTCAAACTGTCAAAGATTTGTGGACAGTCAGACTGATAAGCATGAGGTAATGTTTTTCCCTCTTGTTGGTTCCCTCACTATCTGCTGCAAATCTAGTCATGCAGCAACATCCTTTAGGTCTCGAGCATCTCATCCAGTAATGATGTAACCGGGTCACTCTTGCTAATGGACATTATAATGCCTCATCAGGAGTACATTCTTATGCCATTGCCATGCTCAGTGTTTCCTTCAAGTGGTGTTCAACATGAAGGACATAGCTTTACACAAACTTTCAGGTAGAAAACATTATTTGCCTCAGGCAAGCTCATCCATTTTTGCAAACAAAAGTAAAATCATTCGGATGCCGGAAACCTGAAATAAAACACAAAGTTATGAGAGACCCAGCAGGTCTGACAACAACTGTGGAGAGAGAGAGAGAGAGAGAGAGAGAGACAGACAGAAAGAGAGAGACAGAGTTATTGTTTCCATCTTCAGAATTATTCCAAAGGAGTGAAATTAAATTTGAAATGCTGACTCCGTTTTTCTATCTGCAGATGCTGCCTCAGATCCTGAGTTTCTGCACTATGTTTTAAAACTATCCATTTCCTACTTTATATCTATCTAAGCTAACTCTAGATATACACAGGCCTAGAAGACTCATACTTATTGGAAAAACTTCTCTTGGAGGAAATAAATCAATGGTTGAACACATGTTGGCAAAAGATGTTGGCCATAGTTTGCAAATGGTACATGGGCAATCAATTAAAAGTACAATGTGATCAAAAAGATCCAACAGGTCTTGTGAAGAAGGCCAACCTCAGAGGTGAGGACTGTGGGGATCAGCATAGTGGGCAATTTCTTGTCTTCACAGAATAAACAATCTCTCGGTGATCAGCACAACATATTCACCTGTAGAAGTAACACTACTGGTAACTACTTTACTTCCATCTGGCTAGTGATGCACAGTCAAGTCTTGGATCTATTCAAATAAGGACGTTAAAAGAACTGGTAACCATGGGGTTGGAAACAATAAAAAGGAAGAGTGGGCAATGTTTCAAAGCAGATCAACAATGTATATTTAGCAAACAAGCATCTGTTTCGTTCAAGAAGCACATACCAGCAAACCCTACTGAAGATGTAAAAGCTGTGGCTCAAGAATGAATATTGCTAAGCTCTCACCGTTGAAAAGCAGAGTTACAAAACATCACCGGACACACTGTGTTTCAGTACACACTGATCCCCTGGAGCATGAGTGTAAGTTAAGGCAATTTTCAGCCACAATATAGAAATATACTATGTCAAAATATTAGAAGTCGAACAATAAATTGAACTTTGAAATGACTAAAATTTTGTAATCCTAAAATCTAAGAACTTGGGAAAGAACAGGACATAAAGTTATCTTATAGATAACTATAAGATATCTATAGTTCTTAGGCAAGTTAATCATCTTGGTTTTTTTGGGATTTCATGGAATCATAGAATCTGTACAGTGTGGAAGCAGGCCATTCAGCCCATTGAGCCCACACTGACCCTTGGACAAGTAACCCACCCAGACCCAGTGGGTTTAATCTTTTTTCTTTTTCCTTTTCAATCTTCAACAGTGCTCTAATTTATGTGCTTCCACATTTCGAATGCATTTTGTACAAAAGGTGATCATGGAATCCTCCATAACTAAAAGTCAACCTGACAGGTTCTGTTGTTGCAAGATGTTATTTTTAGTCGTTCAGTTGCATTTATTCTATGATGGCAATCAGGAGTTTCACAATACAAACCACAGAGCCAACCAAATAACACACTCTAAATGGCATACGAGTTCTAAATTTGCTCAGCTCTTTCACTTAATTAAATAGACCAGCAATTTTGCAGTGGATTCTATGTCAGGACATTTTGTGCTCTTTAAAGGGTGGCCATAGTTCCCATCATGCACTGTGACTAACACTGCTGACAACCTGTTATTCTATAATTAAGTTATAATTAGGAAGATTACGCTAATAATCAAAAGTTTCTGTTCAACAAACCATCACAGGGATGGCATGGTGGCCAGTGGTTAGCCCTGCTATCTGAAGCGCCAGGGACCCAGATTCCACTCTGTGTGGAGTTTGCATGTTCTCCCAGTGTCAGCTGGGTTTCCTCCAGGTGCTCTGGTTTCCTCCCACAGTCAAAGAATGTGCAGGTTAGGTGGATTGGCCAGGCTAAATTGTTCATAACATCCAGGGAAGTGCAGGCCAGGTGGATTACCTACGGGAAATGCAGGGTTATTGGGAGGGACGTGGGTCTGGGTGGGTTACTTGTCCAAGGGTCAGTGTGGGCTCAATGGGCTGAATGGCCTGCTTCCACACTGTAGGGATTCTATGATTCCATGAAATCCCAAAAAAACCAAGATGACTAACTTGCCTGACTCAATGCTACTCAGGCAAAAAACAATTCATACCAGGATTCATGATGCCATTTACGAGCAAGAACGGTGGGAAGAAAAGATTCCTAATCTACTGCTTCATGACTTAAACTATACCCTTCAAAACCCTTTATATATTTAACTACAGTAAGACAAACAAAAGGCAAATGCCTTAGTACATCTATTTTGGGTAGAATAATATAGGCAGAATAAACAAAATTCAGAAGAATTTCAGGTAATGAATGGTATACTCACAAAACTTTTAATGCGCTAAGTTCAATGAACAGTCCAAGAGGAAGGGTTGAAAAAATGTTCCCCGACAAATTCCTGCAAAAAAAACATCAATTTTACATTGGCATCGGTATACAAGGCAAATTGGTTGTGGTGACAGAGATAGTTGGGGAATCAGGAATGAGGGTGAGGTCAAAGCAGGGGAATTGTTGCAAATTTGCGTAATATTATCATTGAATACATCACTTAAGTTTACTGTTCATCACTAGGAGTGAGACATTAATGGAATGAAAAGGTGAAGTTCAGTTCTTTAAGCCCATTACTTCTGGAGGGCAGGTAGAATCTATTCAAATACATCCAATTCAAGAAGACTTCTTGAAGTTTGTGTCCACCAGCAACTTGATTGTACCTTAAGTTTCCATCTAAAAATGGATTGTTGAGTTAATTATAAGTCAAAGAAAATTTTAATATTAACACTGTCAGTAACTCAATTAGAATAAACCACAATTGTCATTTGTTTAACTTTCAAATACTCTAAATACTTCGATCAACATTCGATAGAAAACCTGTCATTTACAAAACACCTTTTGATATACCATACATAGATATAATACACAAAGGTGTACATATATAAGAATTAGAACTTGCTAATAATTCACTGGAATTATTGAGCTACAATGGGGACAATGCACATTACTGGGCACTAGGATCATGACATGCAATTACCCCACAGACAACTGAAGTGATGCAGGTATTTCACTCTGCTGTACAGCTGCAAGTTTGGTTCAAGGAAAAAGCAGTGCTCAATGAGCACCCCTCAATGAGGTGTAGCCGAAGTAGACCCTACTCCTGTCCAAGGTGGAGGCAGTAGTGTGTTCCTTCATGACCCAATAAGAACTCTGATGAGAGCTCTCTTTCCCTGCTCAATCAGGTTTCCCCATACCATCTCTGCTCCACCTCTACGTCATGCTGCAGCCTAAGAGGAACTGAATGAGTGGGTCAAGGTGTTCTGCTTGATGCCTTTCAAATCCACAGCATTTCAAAAAGTCCCTTCTGAACACTGTACTTGTTTAAAAGAGGGGTTCAACCCAATCTGAATGGCACAAAATGGCAGGTTGGCCATTGAATCAGCATTTCCCACTAATTGATGCCACAGTCTGTCCAACCTGCAAGATTCCAGTGCCTCTGCTCTTCCTGACATGGTGACTAGGGCAGGTTACACTGTGCCTTTTTTTCATCTCTGGAACCAAATTCTGTGGCCATTTCCTACAAATCTGCAGCATCACATCTATTAAATCTTCATTGTCATCATCAAAACATCAGTGATATACATAGCATCCATGTACCTCCATCCTTAAGTATCTTTTGTAGCATAGTTATTTCTGACTCATTAGAATGAACTAATCTAATCTTAAAGTGTTGGCCGAAGTGACCTTTTAACCATTTCTAATTCGGTGGCATTCTCATTACTTTTATGAGCAAAATCGCTTAAAACTAAGCTTGCCCTTAAATTCTCAGCAGATTGAAGACAAAGATTCAAAAAATATTGAAGAGAACCTTCATTAAGTGACTAAAAATAATTAAAAGCTATGTACTTACAGCTTAGTCAAACTGGTGAGGCCTGTAAATATCTCAGGACTCAGACATCCTATCCTGTTGTTTGACAGATCTCTGCAAACAAAATACAAAAGAATTTATTTGTGATATATGACTATATGCTGAAACATGGCAGTGATAGAGTAAGTAATGTGCAACTGAGTGTTAGAAAGCCGGAAACTCCAGAGATAACATTCATGGTCTAAATGCTCCCAAGTAAGATTTCAGACAGTTTGTACTTAATGTACAATAACTTGATTCTATGTCCCTGGCAAGATGAAGGGCAAAGTCTGCCTGGTAACATATCCCTCATCATTTTTTCAGTAGCCAGTGCATACTCACATTGATCAGCAACAGGGATAGCTGAGTCAATCCTGACTACAGGCAGCTGATAGCAACATGTCAATCTGTTGATCAGGAAGTGAGAGATGTTTGTATGGCATGAGGCTGAATGGCCAGCTGCTACCATGATGGGAATCAAAATTAAACAGTACCAAAGAAAGAGGACAGGTAATAAAAGAGGAAAGTAGGTCTAGGAAGTGGTAACATGAAAAAATTTACAGAATGACATACAAATATACAAATATTTAAAAAAAAAACAAACTTTGAACCAACTCAGATTGCAACTTGTGTTGTACCGATACAAAATGCAAAAAAGCACATGCACTAAATTATAGGGACTGTCTCTCTCATATAATGATAAGTAAGGATTTATTTACATTATCCAGAACCGAGTGATCTGGGCCAATCAGATATCGGAAGTACCTTGAAGAACATGGGTCAGGATCTCTCAAAAGTCCCAAGGTGCTGAACCCAATCAAATTTCCTGTAACTTTTAGGCACCTGATGGACAATTACCCTACATTCAGCACCCTCTGAAAATGTGTCCAATTCTGAACCAAAGTCACAGGCTTTGGACAATTCAAACCAACATACCTTGATCATGATCCAGGAAACATTAGAAGTTCCAATGGCTGAGTAACATTACGACTGATCATCAAATCCTCACTGGAGCATCCTCCCGAATCCAGAACTATTCCTTCAATTCCCCTTTAACTCCCCAGTAAGCCCAGGAACTGACCACAACCTAGACAACAGTCTCCCTCTACAGCCACCAATCTGTCCCTGAGAACCCTTGGTAGGAAATACACTCCTATCCCTCCAACCCTACCCTTTAACCAATCCAATTACCCACCCAAAACCATGACTCAGCCTCTCTGCCAACTGAACTTATTGTTTAACCTGGCCTGATTATCTCCCAGCCTGCCTACTTCACCAGACTAACCCCCTCCAAGTCATACCCAACCCACTACCAATCACCCAGCCTTACACTGGTACAACCAGTCTAACCCACTCATCCCATAACCCAGCTCCTCCCTGATTCCCCAATACCCAGATTGCCACCATTATGAGACGTCACTCCCTTTGACCTGACCCAACATATCAACAAATACATCCTGTTTCTTCAACCACCCAAATGTAAACCTATCATCTTGCTTCAAATGTATCTGGCTTAGCAGAATTAGCAACAGAAACATCAGGTTGAGCTGAAAGCAATACTGATGAAATTGACAGACCAGAAAAAGAAAGGGGGAGATGCACAGTGCACACATCAAGGAGCGGGAAATCACCCATGAGACAATCGGTTCAGATATAAATGCTGAGCAGAGCTGCTCCTCTGAAAAAACTGAAGCAGAACATATAGTAAGCCAAACAACTATTGAAGCAGCAAGTGGAAGAGGTCCAGGATTCAACAAAAACAAAAATAAAAAACTGTTGAAGAGTCTAAACAATGATTCAATCAGGTTATAAAGGAGAAAATATATTGGATCACTTAGTACTTTTAAGGAGTTAGGAGGGAAATGTTGCATGTCTACTTTACCTTTGAGAGAGTTTACGTTTAAGGATTCCATCTACTGTATGTATTCAATGTTGCATGAGGAAGGAGGTGAATGTGCTGTAGACAAATTTGCAGACAGCACAAAAATAGGTGGAAAGCAATGTTGCAAGAGGGGTCCAGACAGTTTACAGAGAGATAGTGACAGGTTAAGTCAGTGGGCAAAAAGTTGGCAAATGAAGGGTAAAATTGGAAAATGTGAAGCTGTCCTTTCGGGTGCAAGAATAAAAGAACAGAATATTATTTAAATGGAGTAAAATTGCAAAAAGCTGAAACACAAAGGGGCTTGGGGATACTTGTGCATAAAACACAGTAAGTTAACACAGAGATGCAGCATATAATTAGGAAGGCCCATGAAATGTTTAGCCATCCAATATTAAGGCCCCCCTCTTATTTCAAGGAGTTTGGAGTATAAGAGTAGGGAAATCTTACTGTAACTATACAAGGTGCTGGTGGTACCATATCTGTGAGCAGGTTTGGTCCCCTTGTTTAAGAAAATATATTATTTCATTGGAGGCAGTTCAGAGAAGGTTCACAAGGATGATCTATGGTATGGAGGCATTTGAGCAAAGGTTAAATGGGTTGGGACTCTACTCACTGGAGTTTAGATAAACTAGGGGTGCACTTATTGAAACACATAGAATTTTTAAGGTGCTATACAGCGTAAATGCTCAGAGGATGTTTCCCCTCATGGAGGGTCTAGGATCAGGGGCGTAGTCTCAGAATAAAGGGGCACCAATTTAAGACTGGGATGAGGAAGAATTTCTTTTCTGAGGATTGAGAGTCTTAGTAACTCCTTCACACAAAGACCTGTGGGGGCAGAGTCCTTGTGCATATTTAAGGCTGAGAGACATAGATGCTTTATCTGTAGGGGAATCAAGGGTTATGGGGAAAGAGCAGGAAAGTGAGTGTGGGGGATGTTGGATCAGCCATAATCCTATTGAATGGTGAAGCAGGCTAGGGGTGGGGGAGGTGCTGAACAGATATCATAGCATTCAGCATTGCGGCATTAATAATTTACAATCTGTATTAATAATTTTGGATGACGGGACAGTGAGTGTTGTATTGTCAAAAAATGTGGCACTGGAAAAGTGCAGAAGGTCAGGCAGCATCCGAGGAGCAGGAGACTCTACGTTTCAGGTATAAGACCTTCATCAGGATGAAGGGCTTATGCCGGAAACATTGACTCTCCTGCTCCTCGGATGCTGCCTGACTTGCTGTGCTTTTCCAGCTTCACTGAATCTCCAGGATCTGCAATCCTCATTTTCTCCTTGTGTGCATTGCAGTCCAAATTGCTGACAATATGTATGCAAGCAAGTTGAGAGGAAATTGGATATTGGCCACAGAGGTGGAACAGGAACCAGGTAAGTTATTGTGTCAAAAGCTGCCTCTGGTCACTGAAGTTCAGATTTTCATAGGACAGCACCTCAGAGAGAGATTTCCTGTCCAGGTAAAGCCAATGAAAGTTGATATCTGTGAAAAGATAATTTCAGACAACTAAGATAACCGCTGCTGAGGCTACTGGTTACCTTGAGGGACAGAGTTTATATCAAAGCCTTTCATCACACCACATGGAGGTATGATATCACAGGGGACCAAAAGGGAGAGCATGAAGGTTCTAGCAGCAGCAGACCACATTGTCATACAGATGGATCCCTCTCTGTTTAGCATCATCTCGTCCTGTCTCCAATTCCTCAAGCTCTTCCTCCAGTGAGATGTTCCATTCTATCCTCAAGGTACACAACTCTCTGGAGATTTTTACAGAGAGTTAAGAACACCACCACAAAGAGCAAGACCTGCACAGCTTAACGACTGATAATGGTCTGCTGCAAATTTACCTTCAGACCGATAAGATTAAATTATAAAAAACACAAACACTTACCTTTGTGAACTTTTCTAGGTGTCCTAGTACAAGAATCTCAATGATTTAGCATGTAAACATAACTGATAATTAGGATGGCAAATGGAACCAGCCTGTATTGCAAGGCGAATGAATCAGAAAAGTCACGAAATCTTGCTACACCTGTGCTGGGTACTATTGAGACCACATTTACAGTACTGTATGCAGTTTTAATCTTCTTATTTGAGGAGAGATATATACTGCCAATGAAGATAGTTCAGAGAAGGTTTCCTGGCTTGATTACTGGGATGAAGGGTCTGTCTTTTATGAAAAGATTGAGCAAATGAAGCTTGTATCTGAGGAGTTGCAAAGAGTAAGAGGTGATCTTTTTGAGAGAAGTAACATTGTGTGACAGCTTGGTCGTGTAGATAATGGATGAGTATTTCCTTGTGGGGGAGTTCTAGAACAGTAAGGGGCTGCAGTTTCAAAATAAATCTTCCTTTAAAGGTGGAAATGAGGAACACTTTCTTCCTCAAAGGGTTGTTCTGTGGAATTCTCTACTTCAAGGTAGTGGGGATTTAATCATTGAATATATTCAAGGCTGAGTTGGACGGATATTTGATGAACAAGGAAGTCTAGTGTTACAGGGGCTTGGGGGTGGGTTAACTGAAAAATGGACAAGGTAAAAACAATGACTGCAGATGCTGAAAACCAAATACTGGATTAGTGGTGCTGGAAGAGCACAGCAGTTCAGGCAGCATCCAACGAGCAGCTCGTTGGATGCTGCCTGAACTGCTGTGCTCTTCCAGCACCACTAATCCAGTAACTGAAAAATGGAGTTGAAGCCACAATCAAATCAGTCAGGATTTGTTGAAGCTTTGGAGCTGCCTCGAGGGCCTACACCTGTTTCCATTTCTAGGGTGGGAGGTATATTGCATTGGATGCTTGAGATGTGCCATGGACTGCTCTACAGATTGTATTAATGGCCCGCCCTGACCGACTGGCCCACTGGGAAGGTTAGTTGAACAATGCAGAATGGAATCCACTCCCAGACAGCTTTTCTTCATTTCTGCAAACTAAAATGATGAATTGTGCAAACTGGATCCCAGGGCAAATTCTGATGCAAATGCCACTCAATACCACTCAAACTCAAAGGTGCACAATGCAGGAATTTATACCAATTCTCCTGTTACTAGTCACTGTTGCCAAGTTGTTAATCGTACAACCCCCACACTGCAATCACACTGCAATGTTCTGTTCCTTGTAACTACAAGTAGTCCATGGGGATGTACTGATTTGCTTTTAACCCTGAAATGCTGCGCAATTGGAATACAATTATGTTTCAGACTAAAGATGGACAGCTGTGTAGAGATTTGTGTGGAATAACCTTTACAAAAGACATGAAGAAAGTATTTGGTTTTCTTCACTCCATTTCAACTTTTGCATGATTAACATAGCATTAAAAAGAGTTGCTGACTCATCTGTCCATTTATGCATCTGGGTATGCTTCCATCAGGTTTTTGTTTGACAGCACTGTCATGATCAGATCCACTTTGAGATACTACAAAAAGTTATTAAGAAATTAATTTTCAAGCTAATAAGGCTTTGAAAGGTTTTATTCTGGAAGTACAAATAATACATATAAAAACATTTCACACATTGAAGAGTGTGAACACATTCCCCACATTCAACTTTCATAACAACTCTCAATCCTTTCTCCAAAGAATTTATGACAAAGTAAACAGGTGTCAATGTACAACAAGGACCACAATTTGCATGCATAACCTTTGCAGCATTAGAAAAATCTCTAAAATATCAGAACTGTTTTGAAAAGAGTACACATCAGAAGAAAGTTACTCAAAATTTCAAATAATTCAAAGCTTTTTTCTTTTGTTCTTCCTCAATCCACATCGCTATCAGGAACTCTTCATGAAACCTAACTAACTCTTGAAACAAGTCAAACCGACAAAAATGCTTCTCACATTGAAGCCCAAATCCCTCAAATGAAATTCATTTTAAGAGACAGGAAAAGAAAACTGATTTCTAAACAGGTGCTAAAGCCTTTAAAATAAAGAAAAAGACTTTAATCTCTTAAACCGTGAAACTGAAGATAGCTTAAATCCTTTTACCCATGGGGTTGTAGCAAGATGAATGTGAATTTTGCAGACTGCACATGAATGCATTTTCCCCAACATCATAGCAAACTTTATAACCAATAAACGAAAACATTTCATTGCTCTGTAAAATTTACAATATATGGTATAAGCGCCACAAAATATATTATTTCAGATTTGACCGAGAAACACTGCCAATTTTTAAAAAATGCTTTCATTTTGCTTGGTGCAGTGTAAACACACCACGAAAAAAAAACATTGATCAACTGCTTATGCAGTGAAGTGTATCTAAATACATCAATTATGCCAAGAGTAAAACTGCAATGTTTCTCATCAGAAAGTTGGCTCAGGCTTTACCCTAAGTTCCCTCACAGGACTTTATCTAACATGACAGGATCTAGGCAATTCAAATAGAATGAATACTTACAGCCGCTTCAATTCTGGAAGCCCATAGAGAGCCCCAGGCTCAATGTTGCTAATCAAGTTATTCTTCAAATCCCTAGAGAGACCAAAGGAGAATGAAAAATTAATTATAGGTTGATGAGCTGTTTTCTTAACGTAATGAGTGAAATATGGTCATTTAAATTAAATGCTGTATGTTTGTTTTCACAACAACAAAGAAGAATGCACTTTGTGGCTTCCTTATGAGTTCACAGAGATATGTAAAAAAGTTTGTTTTCTTAAACAATTAAAGAAAAAACTTCCATGCTTTTCTATACTATAACATTTACAGTACAGCAGCCAATTTGACACTAAGGATAAGCATTTGAGCTCAGGATCTAGACTTCAGAGGCAAATGATAAAGGCCAAAGGCAAAGTCATAAAACCACAGCCACAACAATGCCAATACTCAACCATCTAATACATGATATCAGTGTCAGGCCAGTAAACGAGTGCTCACATCCAGACTGTCACAAACCAGTTGAGCAGTTTGAATGGATTGATGTAACCTGGTGCAGCTATCAACAGTTAAGGAACTATTTAATATAAGTTGTTGTTGTTACCAGGCAACATTGTTGGGTGTCATTTAAGGTAATCATTCTGAGATTTAATATTAACTTGTATTGAGCTTCTCGCAACCTGAAGATGGCACACAGTCTTTCCGTAGGAGGTAGCTAGTCTTTAACATTGTCCCAATAGAGCCAGATGTAATATTCCTGACTCCTGAAATTGTAATTATCCCTAACAGGTTATTGTTAATTCGCTTATGCGGCATGCAATAAAGTATACGTCAACTACGTAAGACAAGTTCATCTTCTTGTTAAGTGTCTATAGTGGTCTAGCCTTTACCACTGATAATTAAACTGCCCCTTACATTCAATTTGAAAAGGATAATTTGTTTAAATTTGATAAATTTTCACTTTTTGTTACAATGCCCCTGAGGAGCTGTCAGATCTAAATTAAGTTGACTTGCTACCTAATTAATAAAAACTGTAAGAACAAGTGTGTGTAGTAGCAAAGTAGGCTAGCTACAAGTCACCAGTGAATGAGGAACCAGCAATATGACCTGGCAGTTATGAACGAGGCTGATATTCCTCACTGAGAGAAGCTAATCACATCAGCCACTAGATATCCAGAGATAAGCCCTTCAATATGCTGCTTCTCACAGCATCATTAAACAATCCAAGTTACATAGCATTAAACTTTGCAAACTAGAAAGATAAACCTCGCAAATCTCCCTCTCCAAAGAAACTTTTTTGTTGTGCTCATTTGTTTTCGGGATTTGGGCATTGTTGGCTGGCCTGCATATGTTGCTGATCTCTAATTCTCCAGAGGTCAGCTACTAGACTAGTAATCCAGGACCCCAGACTAATGTTCTAGATAAATCGATTTGAATCCAATTGTGGTCAAGAGTGAAATTCAAATTCAATAATAATCTGGAATAAAAAAATTAGTTTAATGAAAGCCACTGTCAATTGTTGTGAAAATCTGTTGTCTTCAAAAGATCTGGCATACGTGTGATTTCAGATCCAAGTATTGTGGTTGGCTCATAACTGCCCTCTGGGCAATTTGGGATGAGCAAAAAGATACAAGCCTAACCAGCTATGCCCACATCCCACGAATAAATGTAAAACAAGAATGCGCAGAGAGAGAATAAATCACGTTTCCAGAACAGCTAATCATCATCTTTTGCTTTCATTTCACCACGGTACAAGGATTCTGCATTCTTTTAACAGTAATGGAAAATTTGTAAATCTAGAGTCATAAAGTCATACAGCACGGAAACAGATCCTTCAGTTTAACCAGTCCATGCCAACCATAATCCATAACTATACTTGTCCCATCTGCCTGAACTTGGCCCATATCCTTCCAAACATTTTTTATTCATGTACTTATCCAAATAATTTTTTTTAAACATTATAACTCTACCTGCATTCACCACTTCCTCTGGAAGTTCATTCCACACATGAACCATACTCTGTGTAAAAACGTTGCCCCTCGTGTTTTTTAAAAATTTTTCTCCTCTCACCTTAAAAAAAGCCCCTCAGTCTTGAACCCTAGGGAAAGACATCTGCTATTCACCCTATCTCTATGCCTCACAATTTTATAAATCTCTATAAGGTCACCCCTCAACGTCCAGTGAAAAAGGTCACAGCCTGTCCAGCCTCTCTGTATAAGTCAAACCTTCCATTCCCAGCAGCATTCTGAGAGATCTTTTCTGAACCTCTCTAACTTAATAACATTGTTCCTCTGACAGGGCGACCAGAATTGCACACAGTACTCCAGAAGAGGCCTCACCAACGTCCTGTACATCAACATGACATCCCAACTGCCGTACTCAAAAGGTCTGAGCAATTAAGATAAGTGTGCTAAACGTCTTCTTAACCACCATGTCTACATGTAACACAAACTCCAAAGAATTATGTACAAAAACACTAGGTTCTCTGTTCTACAACACTAGCCAATGCCCTACTTTTAATTAAATATGTCTTGTCCTTGTTTTACCAAAATGCAAAATCTCAATTTGTCCAAATTAAACTCTATCTGCCACTCCTTAGCCTTTTGGTCCCATTGATCAAGATCTTTTTCATAATCTTAGATAACCTTCCCTATACCACCAATCTGATGTTGTCCACAAGTTTTCTAACTATGTCTTCTCTAACGTCTTCTATATTCTTATCTAAATCACATACATAAAATGACAAACAGAAGTGAATCCAGCACTGATCCCTTTGGAACATGCTGGTAACAGGCCTCCAGTCTGAGAAACTACCTTCTACCACCACTTGATCTCCTGTTGTTAAGCCAATTTTGTATCCAACTGGCAAGCTCACTGACTCACAAATCTACTGATGATGCAGCTACATTTCATGTTTATAAACCAGACATATGTTTAACATTTTACAAGAGTAATAGGACACCTTTCAAACTAATGTATAATTTATTCCGCTCATGGAAATCGCTTTGAGTGCACTCTTGTTTTGAACCAATCATCAACAATGAAGGTTTACACACACACTCAGAAACCTCCCTCCACTTTGCCCCAATATATGCTGTTTATTAGATGTGACCTTGATTGGATTTTCACATAAACATAATATGTAAGAGTTTAACATGATTCATATGATTCCTACAATAATTGAAGAACTCAATAGACATGAAATTATGTAAATGCATAACTAATATGTTTAACTTAAATTGCTCTCCTGCTAATACATTAGAACACAGAAACAGGCTCTTTGGCCCACCTAGCCTGTGGTGATTCCTAACCTTTATTTAGACTCGCTAGTTACTGCCCATACACAGTTTCTATCCCTCTGTTCACATCCCGTCTATTTGTCTATCAACTTTAAACACTCCAAATACCCACCGCCCCCGTGTATAAACATTTCCCTACACCTCTCCCCTCAATGTTCTCCCTCTCACCTTGAAACTGTACCTTCTTGTGGTCAACCTTTCTACCCTGCGAAAAAGCCTCTGACTCTCCACCCTATCAATGTCTCTCATAATTCTGTAGACCTCCATGGAGGTCACCCCTCAGCCTCCATCTTTCCAATGAAAACAATCTGAGTTTTAGAGTGTGGTAACAAGGCAAGCAGTGCCATGCATGGGCTGGGTATTGAACCCAAACATGGCAGGCAGGAATTCTACCACTGAACCACTAATGTAACTACCACAAATATTGTAACCTCAGTAGGAAATTGAAAATGGGGAACATGATATGTGGCTATTGCACCTTGTGGTGCAGCATTGAAGTGCAGAAGTATCCTGTAAGTGGATTGGAGATGTGTCAAGGGGGTTCTGAGGAGCCTGGCATATGTTCAGATGCCTATGTCTGTGAACCTGGGTTGAACATGGCTGTTGCTGAAGCAGTATACCCGGAGATATTGGTGTCTTGTATCCAACATGGAGATCCTTTGGAGCAAGCAGCTGAATTTGTCAGACACCCACTCTAACTTCCATGTCAAGAATTCTTGGCATCCAGTTTATTACAATTGGTGGTAAGACAGGAAGCAGCATATTAATGAGGGAAGATGTGCAGTTTACAAGGTCATTAACAAAAAATAATACCCCTTAATGGACAATTCAGCAGTAAGGATCTCACCTTTATGTCCAGACTTTAGTTGGAAATGCAATGAGTTGCCCCTGACATTGAAATAGGCCTCTCTGGATCTCTTGTACAATTGTGCTATGTTTCTCATTATAGCCTGCATTGTTCAGGTCTCTACAAAATTCTGCCCACTGTTCCAAGTCAGGATGATGTGTAGCCCAAAGGACAAGTTGCAGTTGGGAACATTTTCATGAATCTGTTGCCCTTATCCTTTCAGGTCCTAGAGGTGGTGGGATTGAAAGGTGCTGATGATAAACGGTCCTTGTTGCATTGCATCTTGTAGACAATATACTCTGTTGGCAGCAGGCAATAACGATACAGGAAGTGGATATCGAAGGTATTGGATGGAGTACCAATCAAGCAGATTCCTTCAATCTGAATGTTGGCAAAAGTCTCAAATGCTGTTGCAGCTGATCCCATCCAGATAAGTGGACAGTATTCCATCATACTCCATACTGGTGCCTTGTTGATAGTGGACAGGCTTTGAGCAATCAGAAGGTGAATTAGTCACTGCATAATTCTCACATTCTGACCTGATTGTGCAGCTGCACTATATATATGGCTGGTTCAGTTCAGTTTCTGGTCAAAGGATAGCCATCATGATGTTAAGAGTGGCAAATTCAGTCATGGCAATGCTTCTGAATGTCTGAAGGTTGGATTCTGTCTTGTTGCACATCATTATTCTTGTCACTTGTGTGTTGCATGAAAGTTACTCTCCACTTGACAGCACATGTTCTCCAAGTCTTGGCGTATTTAGCTAGGGCAAGGTTCTGTATCTGAGGAATCAAAAATGGTACTGAACATTGTGTAACAATTAGTAAGTAACCCCGTCCCAACTTTCCGATGGAGATAAAGTCATTGATGAAGTAGTTGAAGATGGTTGGGCTGAGGAACTCCTGCAGAGATGTCGTGGAGCAAAAGTGATTCTCCATGACATAAGCAATAGTGACTTCAAATGGAACAACTTAAAATGGGGACATCTGCTAATATCAGCGTAGAGAAATTATTAATGTAATGCCTGACATAATACCCCTTGAAATTGAATTTATTTGAAAGGGGGGGGGGCTAGATTCACATCAATCCTTTTAGACCAGTCTACCCTAAAGCTTATGTTAAAATTTTAAAATTCCATTTATACAGTTCAATTTCACTCAAAGTTTTACTGTGGAATTCACAGGTTCACATGTTTTTTTCTGAGCATTTCTTTAACCAATGAAAAGAGGAAAGTGATTCTTGTGTCATAAAAGCCATTTATCTCCCAACTCCTCAGTGAATTTCCAATCTGCAAACCAAGAACTGAGAGTCTGTGGACCACAGAAATGACGCATATTTATTTATCAGCACAGAACAACATTTTGTAGCGTTAAATGAAATACTTATTTGAAGGCCACACAACACCAAAAGCACACAGTGGATCATTGCTTTAAAAAATAGTTTTAGCTATTTGACTGAGAGCTATTCATCTGGCATACCAATCATAATGAATAACTATCTTTTTGAAAAAGCAACTTGCCTGCACTTTGTAAACTAGAAAGCGCTATTTTCCTTTACTAATTGCACAATCACGTACTTTATCCTTTCCTGATCATGTACCCACTGCCTCAGTCGCTAGTATTCCATCTCCTCTGTCAGTATAGCAGTGTAACTCTAATGGTGTGAGGTGTCAATTACATTTTGTTTTAACATAAAATCTTGTTAGTAATTATGTTAACTAGAAAGAACTGGAGATTCAGACGAAGGCTGTAATATTATGCTGGAGTTGTGCTAACATTCACGACCCTTGGGAGTTGTACTCCTGTAGCTTATTATGTTTGTGGATCTCAGTCAGAGGAATTGCATCCTTAAAAAGCCATTCACAGAATAAATTATTCTGTAACATGCAGACAGAGTAAATACTCAAGTGGTTTTGCTGCTACATTTATTAAGGTGCTCTATTTTGTTTTTGTAAACTGATCTAAAATAACATTTCACATGGTTGTAAAACAGTGAAATTATGTGCAAAATATGTGAAATATCTAACAAGCTCCATCTGTCTTCAACTGTGTATATCACAATGAATATTTAATTCTCTATAAATGTTTATACTTCATTATGGGAAGTACACACATTTCTTAAATACATTTGTAATGAAGTCTGTCCCTGGGAATACCTTGGTAATGCATATCCAATGGTGTAGTTTTGTACCTGCATTATTACCTTAAAAATAATTAGGAACACAATCTGATCTGAAATACCTGAAATGAAGTACACTCCCTTATGATTTTGTGTTGGTAATATGAACTGCTACTCAGAAGCTAGAATGTTCACAATGAAAGCAATAAGAGCAATCCAGTTCAAATTAAATTTGAATTGTGGAATTAGCCTCTGTTTACCTGTAACTGTGGACTCTACTTACCTTTAAAAGTCTTGATCCTTTACTGATTAGTACTATTTCAGTCAAAGGGGAGCCATAGCATCAACACACATTTTCTTTATGATATTTAGAAATTAAATTATGTTCAATTTTAAAACTTGCCCTTGCAAATTCTTTGAGCTTTAGGCAATGTGTAGTGTTTATTAAGCACTTGAAACCTGCTAAATGTTTCTGTGAATTAATTCTGTAAGTGGCAGAACCATAACGATCAGGGAGTCAGGTTCAACCCAGGGAAGTGATTTAGTTTATCTCGGAGTGATGTTGTCAGTGCTGTAACTGGCCAAAGAGCAGTAGATCACGATTCTGACATTTGTTTCTTGAATAGAAATGCACAGATATCGATTTTGGTTGGGTGTAAGATTAGGTTTGGCTTTGATGATATTAACCTGTAATAGGGTTGCAGCTACACCTATAAAAAATATATACGTTACTGAAGCAAGGTGATTCCATTGGTGACTCTAAGACCAGGGTGTCAAGACACAAGTTGGCATGCTGGGAGAAAAGATTTACAAGGATGTTGCCAGGGTTGGAGGATTTGAGCTATAGGGAGAGGTTGAATAGACTAGAGCTGTTTTTCCTGGAATGTCAGTGGCTGAGGGGTCACCTTATAGAGGTTTATAAAATCATGAGAGCATGGATAGGGTAAATAGACAAGGTCTTTTCCCTGGTCAGCGAGTCCAGAACTAGAAGGCATGGGTTTAGGGTGAGAGCGGAAAGAGAACTAAGGGGCAACTTTTTCACCCAGAGGGTGGTGCGTGTGTGGAATGGCTGCCAGAGGAAATAGGGTATATGAATAGGAAGGGTTTGGAGGGATATGGGTCATTGCTGGCAGGTGGGACTAGATTGGTTTGGGATATCTGGTCAGCATGGACGAGTTGGACCAAAGGGTCTGTTTCCGTGCTGTAGATCTCTATGACTCTATGACTAAAACAAGGAAGAAATTCTGCTGTAACCACATTGCTACGGTATATGAGTGTGAAAAAAATCTATAAGAGTTAATATTTGATTGACATAAGCAGCATCCACTATGATCATATCACGGGAACCTAGTCTGAATAAAGGAGCTTGCAGAAACAGACCGAGGGCAAAGGTGCTCTTAACAATTTCTATAGTAATGCAGGTTGCCCTTGCGTAATCTTTAAATAGTTACCATAATTTAATGAACCCTTGTTGTTTGCTTCAAAAGACTGTTCCAGTTAGATCAGAAAGATGTGCACCCTAATCCTACTAAATGATTGTAGGCTTGAAGGAACCTACACTCTCAACAGAAGCAACACAAATGTCTTCTATACCACGACAAAAAGTGGCTGGGATGGAAATTTAAAATTGTAAGGAACCAAACAAAATTAAACATATTGAACAGGAAAGAGTCAATGAGCCAAATGATAACCACCACCACCCTCTCCTCCCCACCACAATGTTGGTGAACTAGTAGGTGCCTCTGATCACTTCCATGGGAGGTGAAGAGTAAGTCCTATTGATTTTGATGCTCTTAGACACTTTACTGGCCAGCATTATGCCTTCCCTGCTGCCAGTCCTCCACTGGGAAAGAAATTCAAACTCCAAGAGATGTTTGGCATGTGGCTATCCACCCCCAGCTGTGAAAGTGGGAGTGGTGACTGCTGTTGGCAATGCTTCAATGCCCACTCTGAGTATTATCTGTGGTGAATCTGTGGATCCAGATGGGTGAGACAGAAGTGGAATTACGGAGAGCATGCGGCAGAAAGTGAGGATTGAAGGGAACAGGGGAATATCTTTCGGGGCCTTCACCCTTCCCAATGACAGGCCCCACAAGAGGAAGATGAATCATTCCTCCCATCGTACCATCTACCTGTCTTCACCTATCCCCACTTCACCACCCTGCCCCTGGCCACCCCCTTTATCTGGCGCTCCCCTACACCCACCTCCAGTCATGAAGAAGGGTTATACCCACAACGTCAACTTCTCCACCTCCTGATGCTGCCTAGATTGCTGTGTTCTTCCAGCCTCCTGCCTGTCTACTTTGGATTCCAGCATCTGCAGTTTTTTTTTTGCCTGTAACCAAACTTTATTGGGGATAGTTTTCCCAATATCAGGAATCCAATGCAGTTAATCCCTCTTAATTGATCCTCTCATCACGCTCCAGGGGCTCAATTAAGTTCCATCCATTGTGAATTCTTTGGAATTTGAATATTTTGAAACTTAAGATCTCCAAGAAACCAAGTTCAAAAGCAACGAATCCCCTCAAACAGATACACTAATACCACAAGAACCTCATAGAAATTCAAAAACTGCTGACACGCGCGCACACACACACACACACACACACACACACACACACACACACACCATTGGGCAAATGCAGTTCTTCTGTTCAGTGACAGCAATAATACGATGTAACAGTGCCTGTATGAAGGTATCCCAATAAGGGACAAATTTCAAGCAATGGACATTGACTAATAATTGGGAAAGCTAAAAGAAGAAAGAAACTGTTTTCAGAAGGATCTGGTGGTTGTATGGTGGGGAGTAGTGAGTATGGATGAGGTATGGAGTGCTCAAATTCTTGCTGTTATGAACACGATACTTGTGGTGGAATCTTCACAAGGGATCAGAGGTTTCACCGAGTGGTGAGAGACTGTGCTACCTCTTTCTGGGAAACTTTACTGAGCCAGAAGCTAATCAGGTAATGAAGAGGATATCACTGGGCCATTGTAAGTAATGAGGAAGAGGGAGCGTTGGAATTAAGGGGATGGGGGTTGCAGGGAGAAGGGAGGTTGGTAGCAAGATAGCTCGTAGTAGCTCCCCTCCGCTCATAATATCCAGTCCCTTGATAAAGCATAGCGTGTCTTTTACCAAAGGGTCCAACCTCCAGGAGGTGCTTCCAAGCTGCTTCCAGGGTAGGAGTTGCTACATGGTTGTTGCCCAGCTACTGGCAAGGCCTCACCAAATTGTCCAATTCTACCACAAGTTCATAGGAGATGTTATTTTTCCAGCCATGTCTTCCTAGTATCATTATTTATTCTTCTTACTTTTAAGCCTTGACATTCTGCAGTATCCCACTGCTACTTTAATCTCATCACCCTAAAACTCGTACTTCTGGCATTTCCTTTCATTTATTTTCCTGAAACTGTGTAGTATAGAAATGCTTTTTTTTTTCCCCTCTTTTGAACTTTTTAATTATGTTAAATAGTAATGCTGCACATCTGTAATACTGACTGGCGGTTTTTTCATGTTTTACTGTCAAAATGGAGACATCCCATCTTACACAATGAAATTGAGCTTTTCTGCTTTCTGTGACCATATGTACAATGTAATTCCTTTTTCACAACTTCAACAACTAAAGCCTTGTGCTCGTGACCTTAACAAAATCTTCCCGCCAGAACTACAGTTTAAATTATGGACCTTCGAGTCTTATCACAACCTCAGAAATCCTCTAAATATTTTGTTGTTAGATTCTATTTACATTAGCAATTATGTGGCCCTGTTTTTTCTCCTTAATTGAGCTTCGCAACATTCCTAATGTTGTGAATGCAGCATAATATACTTCAGTGGCCCTTGATCTCCTTACTGGAGCTGTGCCTTGTGGTGATGACATTCATTGTGAACTATAAGTGCTCCTTTTTAATACTTCTGGTGTTCTCAGCCTCTGTATGTGCATCGTTAATTTAAAGTTTCTTCCCTTACCCAAAAGTGTCGTTTTTAAACTTTATTTGTGCAGTACATCTACTTGATACATCTGTTTCCTAGTTGAATCTCTATCTGTAACTGCTGGGAGGGACTAGTCTTTAAAGGTCTTTCTAGCTCACAGTGATGCGTCAGCACTTCCTCTCCAGGTCTGTACTAAAAGGCTTTAGTTTCTCCCCTGTTGGTCCTTCCACAAGTTCCTGCTGACTGCTGGTTTCTTCAGACATATGTAGCGGCTGACTGTCTGTAAAAATAGTCCTTAAAGCAGCAAAGTCTGTCATCTCACTTAGTTTTCTGGAAATTTCTTCTCCAAGATCCAATGGAACTTTTCACTAATGTATCCTAAGCAACACATCCCACCTGTAATCACCATGTGGTATACATGAATCAAGGGCTAATGTTCCTCTTTCCTTGACACTGGTGATGTATTTGATGCAGTGCTAAAGGATCAACCCCTATTGAATACTTGGAAGAAGAGGTTTATGTCTTAACAAGAAGGAGGGTTAAATCTTAACAGGCTTTGAGTGATGTGGGCTACAGCAAGATGATCAGCAGCACCAGTCTTGATGTCGAGATCATTTTCCCATACCTCAAGTACCACTTACCCGTACCACTTACCTCAAGTGGTATGAGGAGGTTCTCGCTAGAGAGTGGCAAGATCCTATCTGTTGAACAGCTTTCTCACAGCCCAACTCCATATGAGTTGTGATCTGATCAAACGTGTCATGCAAACTAAACAGTCAGGAAAACTTAGCATGTCAACCCAAGCAGGTATTTGATGGATTCAACTCTCCTCTTACTCCAAAGACTTCTATACTGGAAATCAGGCCCAAACATCCCAGTCACACTTGTGGGCACCATCCACATGTGCCCCGCATCCAATGACATTGGAATCTGACTCTTGCCGGTCTCTATGGCAAGCTCGCCAACCACTTACAGGATACTTCTGCACTTCAGTGCTGCACTGGCAATGATTTTTGTAATGCTGCAGCAGGGACTCTGCGTACTCAGCGATGTACACCCAGCTCATGGTCTGGACAAAGCTGCATCTCTGGGTTCTTCACACACTGTCATGGTGTTCACCCACTCTGAGCCTACCTGGATGCTCACAAGATCCCTCCCTGGCCTTTTTTGCACATGGTCCCCTCAGCCAAAGACACCTGGCTGTATTACCCTGCCATTTAGCACAGGTACAAAGCCAAAAAGCATACCACAGTTTGTCAACAGGTCTCAGTCCAGCATTTGTACTGTCAATATTAACTGCTGCCTTATAGTTTCAAAGTTTACAAAGAAATCCTGCTTCACCATAGGCTGGAGGTTTTCAGGTCTCGAGAGCTGGTGGAGAGTTCCGGGTTGTCTTTTTTAACCGAATCAAAGCCGAAGCAAGTGCCAACCTGGACGGCAGGGGGCATTTCCAGGGGCAGGTACCCCACCTGCCAAGAGCTGCCAGAAAATCAGAGGCCAGCAGCTCTATTGAATGGCAGTACCAGTGGAAGACAGTGACATCTGAGCCTTCCTATTGTTACCGATCCCAGGCTACCATGAGTGATGCGCAGCGGGGCAGGGTGGGGGTCACTGGGTGGGGTCATGGGGAATGGGGGTGTTGGCTATCAGGGAAAGGTTCTCAATGGGCCTCCCTCTCCTGATTCTGAGCCCTGCACAATCTTGCTGCAGGAAACCTAAAATAAAGCTGTAGAGCTGTGCTTGTTAATACATTTATTCTTCTACTCTGCTACGTTACGACAGTTTCACTCCAAAAATTTAGAGATTTAGCTTTCGTGACAGTGTTACTCTACTATTTAATGAATAGTGTATTTCATTGTATTTCTGATTATACCTCATTAACTGATACTGAATCAAGTTACTGTCAACAGAAAACAAGTATGCAATAGGACATTTTTAAATCTTGCGACAGTCTATTGCTTTTCCTTCTTACACTGTATTTTGAATAACACAGCACAAGTATTTTAACGTTTATAGAGACTAAACATCTGTTTTACAAACAAGCCAAGTTTCTGTCAAACAGATATCTCAAAGCTATTGACAAGACCACAGTGAAGTAAAACACCAAAATGCACTGTGGAATGGAGAAGCACTGGTGGTCCCTAGTGGTGAGAATATGTAGTGTTAGAACATTCATTTGTTGCCTGAAGCCTGTTGGCTTGGGATATAATTGGGGACAGTACTTGCAAAAAGACAACCAAAATAAGCACTATTTTAAATATCGTTGAAAGCCCCATTTTACATTTCAATGAACACACAAAAGCAATCATACATAAAATTCCTTCTAAACTGAATAATTTCTCTAATTTAAGAAGGTCTGTACCAATAAAAGCAGGAATTGTTCCTGTTTCCATTCAGCACTCATCACTGAGTTGCTTGCACAGCTGGTCTGTATATTAATAGTTGTTTGCAATATTCTACTAAGGCACAACAAAGACCATGTGAAAAAATACTTAATTATTGCAATTAGCAGATTTTGTTGTGCATTTTAAGCATCTCATTTTTAAACTTTAATCCTGAAAACAATAAATAGTCTTATTTCAGACATTCATTGTTGTTCAGAGCTATATAACATGATAAGCACTTCACTGCTAACATGTCAAAATTAATTAGCATGTTAAGCAAGTCATTTTGCCTCTCTCACACTTCAGTCCAAGAAATCTTTTACAGAAGCACCTGACTCAGTCAATCATGCAATTGCAATTCTGTTATAAAATTGAGTTAGAATAGGATCAATAGCTATGAGTCCTATTTGCCTTTTTTTATAGGTATTTTTATTGAAAATTTAACATGTTTTTACATGTTTTTAAAAGAAAACTAAAAAAACCAAGTATAAACATTGATATACAGTTAAATCTTTAATAAATAATAACCAAAATCTATCAAAAAAAAATACCAAGAGAAAAAAAACAAAACTCAACGAACTACTCATCTCACCTATGACTAACCAGTGTGTATGATTAAAACTCTTACATTATTCATGAGAAAAAAACCCAATGGATAACACAGAAATTGAGCAATGATATACAAAAAAAAACACCAAAAAAAGTGATATACATGCTTGGAATGTGTTAACATCATATCACAACAAAACCCGTATTCGTGTGGGATTCCTCTCCTAAGGGGCCCCAGACCAGCCAGGTTCACCCTCTCAATTAAATAAAGGCCCTTGTTAGGATGACCGAGATATCTGTATTTGTGTAATTCAAGAAGGGCTGCCATATTTTATGGAGTAATTCATTTTTTTTCCTGGTGCACCATATTTGTAAGGAAGTCAGGGGGAGTATATTCCATGATTCTTCTGTGCCAATTTGAAAGTCCATGAGGGCCCTCAGCCACCCAGTTTACTAAAATGTTTTTCCTTGCACAGAAAGAGAGAATGGAAAATAAAAAATAATCTCTTCCCTGTCATAATTTCAGGTATTATTTATCCAATAAATGTGTCTCCTATAGGAGAGCTATATCAACCCTTTCTTTCTTCAGTTTTGATAATATTTTCTTCCTTTTGATTGATGAATTACTCCCCATGACATTCCAGGTGCACCATTTAATCGACCAATCACCCATAATCACCGGGGCAAGTCCGAGAGCCCTCGGGAGAAGAAACCTATCCAAAACATCCCGAGCATAGAGCATATAAAATTCACAAAAGTAAAGGCTCTTTAATACACTCAGATCAATATAATAAAAAACTATTTCTAAATAAAAAAATATAAAACGTATTTAAACGGAGATCTTCCCCCTTATTCCCAGGGGGCATCACTTCCTTTCCAAAAACCCTTCATAACCTCTCCCAATCAGTGCCCCACCCTTGACCCAGGCATCCCATGATAGGATTAAAAAAGTTTCAAATATTTCAAATTAACAATGAGTACCCTACCCCCCACCCACGCCAACATCTGGATATATTTGGTAATATTAATACCATATATGAACATATATGACTATTAAAATTAGTCTCAGCAAATAATAGTTAAATATAGTAATACAGAATAACAGGGGAAAACAACCCCACTCCTAAGGACAAAGATAAAATAGGATAAGGTAACCACCTTCCCCCCATCTACGTTAACTAGAACCCCTGGCCTATATATATATAAAAAAAGGAAGAAAATCGCTAAGTAAAGAATGAATAAATAATCCCCTATTCTCACTCCCCGGAGATAATATTAAATAGTAATGTAATGAAAGGAAACAAAAGGGGGTAAACCGGGGTGGCGGGGGAGGGCAAAACAACATCAATTAACTCTTATAATTTATCTAAGAGAGTCCAAAAGTTTCTTGGCCTTCTCCGGTGATCTGAAGTTATACACGGACCTCGTGTAGCTGGGTAGCGCAAGGAGTACTGAATGTTTAAGTCCCTTAAACGCTTCTTCACTTCGTCAAATGCCTTCCTCTTTTGGACCAAAGCTGGGGAAACGTCCTGAAATAACATAATCTTGGATCCTTTATAAATCATGGCTTGGGGATCTTTCCCAAGATTTCTGGAAGCTTCCAAGAGCATCTGCCTCTCCTTGTAGTTCTGCAGCTGGAACAGGACCGGGCGGGGGCACTGGTTCAAGCCAAGCCTGTGCACTGCAACCCGGTAGGCCCTTACCTGGCCTGATCCAGCCTCCAGATTTAACAGCTGTGGAAGCCACTGCTCGAGGAACACTGTAAGCTGGCCTTCTTCTTCCAGTTCGGGAAGGCCCAGCAAACAAATATTTTTTTGACGACCTCGATTCTCAAGGTCGTCAATGTGGTTCTCTTCGGTCCGGACTCGCTGTTTGAGGGTCTGGACCCGATCCACGGCCGATTCTGCTATGGTCTCGGAGGTTGTGGCCTTTAGCTCCGCCCGTCTGACACAGCGCTCAGTTTCTTCGATGTCTTGGCCGTGCTTTTGTAGCGCGGCCGAGAGTGAATTCCATCGGCTTCGGGACTCTTCTATGAAGGCGTCGATCTTCGAATCGAGTTTGGAGATTATTTCCACGAGGCTCGCCACTGTAGGTAAGTCCCCCTGGGGCGGCTGTGGACGCCTCTGCTGCAGCTAGGGAGGGTGGGGGAGGGGCTCCTGCCTGCTGAGAACTGCAGGCTCCTTTCCCCCCTAGTCATTTTTACAGGAGACTAGACTGTTTAAATTTAGTACTGAGCCATTAATTACACTAAGTAAAAACTATTTTAAATGGTTTGGTGAGTGTGGTGTAGGTGGGTGGCCTACTTTGCCCAGGTCTTGGGAGGAGCACTATAGACTCAGACTTGCTGGGTCGCCGCCATTTTGGATTCCCCCCCACCCTATTTGCCTTTAATCACATCATTGAAGCGTTCAGAGTAAAATTATACTAGCTCAAACAGTTATCATAATTATAAGGTCAACTATTTGTCAGAGCTTTGATCTAAATATCAACTTTTGTTACCAATTATAAAGCTGGTGATAGTGATCTATGCAACAGTGAATTCTAACATTCAGTTACATAAATCAAAACAATGTATCTTCCATACAAGATAAATTTAGGACGTAATTCTTTGTGCATATCGTCCATAATTCAACTAGTTACTTATTAAACTATAACTTAAACCTATATGAAAAATCATGATAGTTGTGGCATTTTTCACCTGCACTGTAATACTAAAGTATGAATTTGGAGTGTTATGAAGGTCATTAAATGTGATTGCCTACACAATTAACTCTTCTCAATAAATACATTAGCAAATATTGTCCATCTTGTGAAATATTTAATATCAGTGGTGTAACAAGAAAGGAGATACATTTTATATTAAAAACGTATTGGTTCACTGCTCATTTGTTACAAATACGTTAGGAAATATTTAAGGTGCATCATACAATGGCAATTAAAATAAAAATTACATTATACAAAGGAAGAAACTACAAGGTCAGCTGACCCAAAGTCTAGTTGAACAGATAGGAGTATCTTGAACAAAGAATCAGAGGTATGGAGGGAAATCCAGAGCATCGAGTCTCTGTAGCTGAAAGCACTATACAAAATATACTGAAGCCATGAAAATTAGCAAAGTTTAAAAGGCCAGAATTGGAGGGGTAGATCATTTAAATGTTTCAGCACTGGAGCAGTTTACAGAGATCAGAAGGGGCAAGATCGAATGGAGATTTGAAAACATGAACAGGATTTTTAAACCTGAACCATATTCGTCTACAAATCAGTGGTGGTCCATGAATGCAGGGTTGATACTGGTACAGGACATGGGTGTGTTGAGGCATGGGCAACAGAGGCTTGGAGGAGCTCAAATTTATGGAAGATAGGAGGCTAGCCATGAGTGCACTGGAATTATTGCCTCTAAGACGTGAATGAGGGTTTCAAATTAGATAAGTTCAGGTAGAGATGGATTCAGATAATAAACTGCAAATGGTAGTCTTAGTACTAAAGTAGACATGTGGTCAGAAGATCATCTTAAGTTCAGGTATGACACCACGTTTGGCCACAAACAATTGCCAGGGAGAAGGACGGAGCTGGCAATTTAAGGAGGGAGTGTGAGGAGCAGAATATCTTCCAAATATTTGGCTGAAGGAAAGATTTGCTCACCTAGTACTAGACGTCAGAAAAGCCAACTGAGATTTTAGAGGCATTTGTCTTCTGAATAGAAGGAAGCAGGTTTGATTCTCAGAGCTTCATGACATCTGAGCCAAGGAATGATAATGAAAGGAGATACATCAGTTCTTGGAGCACTGTGTGGGGGGATGCAACCTTTTTAGGGGAAAGCAAAAAGGTGATAACTCAGTGCAATTGAAGGCATGTGTTTCCTCTTTTATATAATATATATTTATGTACAAGCAGCACTGACAGAAGCCTGTGTCCAGACTGTGCCTTCTTCCTGATTAAAGGATGTTGAGTGGTGATAAGTAGCCCATGAGGAAATCACAGGATTATCAGATAATAACAAACGTGTTCATTTTAGCTCAGCCAATGGGAGGACTGCTCAGATTCTCCCACACTCCCAGTCCACCATCACTCCCCTCAACAAATTGCAACTATACAGATGCTTTTCGTGTTTCAAAGCCAATGAAGTTCTTGTGAACTGCAGCCCTCATACAATGCAGGAGACTTGGCAGCTAATAAAAAGGACAGCAGGCTCCCACAAACAGCAATGTGACACTCACTGTTTCTTTTGTGGTGCTGTCTGAGGGATAAATATTGACCAAGATACGAGAGAGAGAGCACACCTGTTCTTTGAAATAGTGCCCTGGGATTGTTCACATCAGCCAAGCGGGCAGATAGGGCTTTGGTTTATACCTCCACCAATGGGCAGCACTCCCTCAGCACTACACTGGAGTGTGGGCCTTGGTTTTTGTGCCAAAACCCTGAAGTGGAACTTGGATTGAGGGTAGATCCCCACACTGAGCATCCACTTGTTTGAGAAATTATTTGGTAGTTCTGACTTCTACTACTCTTTCTTGAACTCTACCCATGTATTAAGAATAATCATAAGTCCCAAATTTTACTTCTATTTACTTGGTTCAATGCCTTCTTCTCCATGATCACATTTTAGTTCTAACGGGCTGTTCCAGATGAATCTCTTCCATTGCGTTTCTGAAGTTATAAGCCTCCCAAAGATCAACTGTGTAAACCACCCCCTTTAGTAAAGTGAAAAAGCCACGTCCCTCACTCTTTTCCTCAAAAGTCAGACTTTTGCTTCCAAGGATCAGTTCCTTGTCTTTCCCCTTGTACAGCTCCTAATTCTGAACTGTCACTGTGATGGCTCAGTGACTGGAGTTGTTTGATCACCAAATCAAAAGCAAAATGCTATGGATGCTGAAAATCAACAATAAAAACAGAACATGCTGGAAATATCAATAGGTCAGACATCATCTGTGGAGGGAAAGATCAGAGGTTTTGCCCTCCACAGATGCTGCCTGACCTGCTGGATGTTTCCACCACTTTCTGGTTTTAGTTTGATCACTACTTCCTCTGATGCGTATTGTTTTGTGCACACAGTTCAACATTCTAGTAGCACTATTAATGTGCCCAATCAATACAGAACAGCAATTTAGTCCACAAAGGCTGAATATAACCTTCAGAATGATTACACAGTTGAAAATGGGTTGGGCCAAATGGAATTTCCATCTGTTATCCTGAACCCACCATGACCTCAACCTGGTTTCCCGAGCTTCAGTTCATTATAAATCTAGGCAGGCTTCTGATGAAATTGTGTCTGTGCAAAATAGCCCATTGGTTCCAGTACTGGAAACAGAAGATTTTGGAGCAGATTTAAAGGAGCAGAAGCATATAAAAATTCAAGAGACTATCTCTCACTGAGCTATGGCCCCTTCAAAACTAAATAATGGATCGGAAGAGAGAGCGTGGCCACAAATAGCTCCGCCCCCCCCCACCTCCTCCCCCACCCCATATCCAACACAGTCTTTGCAGACTTCCAGCTGCTGTTCTATAGTATACTGACATCCCTCCTCCCTGTGTGGATGAGATTAGTGACATTTCTTGCATTCCTCCCCAGCCTCGCCTATCATACATATAACTTGGAGGACAGCACTGAGTCAGGATCTGGTTATGGTGAGTCACTGAGTACGAATGGGCAGCAGCCAGGCCCCAAGGTTTAGTACGAGGGTTAGCTATATAGAGGACAAGGTTGCAGACAAACTGCACAGCTGAGCCTCAGCTAACAACTTTGAATCAGACAAGACTGCATGCAGGAGAGGGTTGATGAGAATGAACACCAAAATAATTGGTGCATTGGCAAGCCTCCCAAACATCCTGTCTGCATCATTGATGAGCCTGCCAGAATACATCCCTGACTTGATGTAGAAAATTGTGCAAAGTTGGGAGCCCATCCTTTCCATTAAGGGAGTAGTGCCTATTCCATGACAGAACACTTATGGGTCCAGCCCTAATACAACATTCGGTTGCCAAAATCTTATTTTCCAATGCAGAACAGGTAAGGGAGGGTGCGAGATTCATGATTGGTGCTGTGCTGCCTCAGACTGCTACCAATTTGTTTGCAGATCACAGTTTTCAAAGAGTGTTGGAAGCCTTCATAGTGAGCAGGTAATCTGCCCTTGTGACTGATCGTACAGATTGTCTGAGGCGTTTCAGAGTGGAGGCTAACAGCGACTCCACGCTGCAGAAGTCTGTTGTCCTCGATTGGAGTACAGCATTTATCATCCACACATTAGCATTCTGACAGTGCCCTTGCTGTTTGGCTGTCAGCCAGCCAGCTGAGGTGTTGAGGTGCAGAACCAGGCACTCAACATGCAGAGCTGTGCAAAGGCATCCCACAAGGTCATCTCTGTCTTCCCTTGCAACTACTGGAGTTATACTGCAGAGGTGCACAGAGGTGTGTTTTCTATTCACTGGTCCTCCACTTTGAAATGTGCAAGAGGAGTCAGACTAGTATGTCTCATCCAACAGTTTTACTGGCTTTACCTATTGGGGTATTACACCATAATCAATGCTTTATACGTACTTTGCCATGACTCATTTTAAGATACCCTGTGACCAGGAAAAATGCCATGCAAAAGACAAGTCGTTGTGTTTTGTTTTTCTTTTTGTATACAAAGGAGAGAGTAGTGAAGCTAAATATAATCTCCTTGAGCAAGAGAATTGAGAGGTCAGTCTCTCAATGTGCGAGGACATATCATCTAAACCCACTCTGCAGACAGAGAGGAATCTGACAGATAAAGGTTGAAACAGTCAACAGAGCATCCAAGTCATAGAATCATAGAATCCCCATTGTGTGAAAGCAGGCCATTCAGCTCATCGAATCGACGCTGACCCTTCGAAGAGCATCTCACCCATACCCACTCCTCTACCTTATCCCTGTAACCCTATATTTTTTATGGCTAATCCACCTAGCCCTGGACATTATGGATAATTTATCATGACCAATCCACCTAACCTGCACACCTTTGGACTGTGGAAGGAAACCTACACAGACACAGGGAGGATCCCCAAATTCCACACAGTTGACAGAGGCTGGAATTGAACCCTGGATCCCTGGTGCTGTGAGGCTGCAGTGCTAATCACTGAACTTCTGTGCCACCCCAAAATCTGTTTTACAGGGCCTCCATGAGTGGGCTGGAGGCCAAGAGAGGCAAAGGACTCTGGTGAGAGGGCATGGGCAACAATCTACCTGTCACATTCCCAACACTGCTGGCATTTTGGCAATGGTGGCTGGGCCCTGTTCTGTGTATGAGACTTCTTAGTAAACCCTATAAGCTCTCTGCAGTCTCCAGGGGTTGGGGGTGGGAGTCTTGACTGAGCACTGTGGCCTAGTGTCCCCGCCCAATGTCAATGGCAAAAACCATCCCACTCTCTAATCAATCACCATTTACCCGTCATCCTGCCCATATCACACACTGGTCACACCAACCTTGGCATGAGGCCAGTGGTCATGCTGCTTTTCAGTAGACAGCGGTCTTAGTGGTAACTATCGTTTCCAGTAATGCTGCTAGAACGGAAGCTGTTCACCATCCAATATCCAGGACCATATCGTGGTGTGAACCCATCCCTTAAATGGTAGTTGCCTGATGGATATAAAAAATAGGGTCATCACTGAATTTCTTGCCTGTGGAAGGGGCCATTACCACTTCTAAAGGTTGTGGCCAAGGACACATAGAGAATATCAAATACTTCCATTGTATCCTATGTAAAAGCCATATTCTGGAGCCTAGGGCCAAGACAAGCAATGGCAGCCACTAAATCTCCCGAGTAACCCCTCAGGACGTGTAATGGCCACCGAATGGTCACACCTTGGGTAAATATCATTGATTGAGTTTGCCAACCTAACTTAGACCTATGGCTGCTTCGCAAATCACTGAGTGATCATCCATTTGATGACAAAGAGTCAAATGGCTGTGCTTTAAAATGTAGAATCTGCTTAAACAAATCTCAGGGACTGGAGTCTGTGCAACAGCTCCAAGTATATGTGGTTATTCTTGTATATCATAAAAGTGTGACGTTGTTTTCTTTTTGTGTGTGGAGTCATTCAAGATTTTTAACAAGCAGAAAGGGGCCCAGGAGTGGGAAATAGCAAACCTTTACCGTCAAGGTTCAATCAAGAATGGAATGACTATCGCAGACGGTGTGAAATGCAAAACAAACTCGCACATCTTTACAGAAATCGTAAAAAATCATTGCTGTTTAAACAGTGCTCGGCAAATTTATTTGAAGTAATTTTCTATTTACTTCCTGGTGGCATGCAAAAATGGAAGTGAAGGAAAGCAATCAGACACTATTGTTTTAAAAGGTCTAGCCGCAACATCCTACTGATTCTAAATGAATATTGCAATGAAGGTGGTGCATGAAATCAGACTTTATGCAGGCTCAACACTATCCCTGTGCAATGCACATTTACTAGCAGCTGTCAGGGCAAGCTTTCAAAGTTTGTCATTAAAGGAGAGCAGTAGCTAAAGCAATTTCTTTCTGATGGGTGACAGTCTGCAATATTATTGAATTTGCAAAAGAATCTATGCAGCATCTGGATAACTTTGCATGTCCTTAGGCCTTGAAGTGTCCATGTATTCTGCTGGCTCAAAGTGTGTAAATGGAGTTAGAGTCAGAGTCATACAACACTGAAAAAGACCCTTCGGTCCAACTTGCCAACCAGATATCTTAAATTAATCTGGCGCCATTTGAACCTTATCCCTCTAAACCTTTCCTATTGATATACCCATCCAGATGCCTTTTAAATGTTGTCATTGTACCAGCCTCCACCACTTCTGGCAGTTCATTCCATACAGTCACCACCCTCTGCATGAAAATGTTACCCCTCAGGTCCCTTTTACATCTTTCCCCTCTCACCTTAAACCTACGTCCTCTAGTTTTGGACTCCGCTACCCCAGGGAAAAGACCTTGTCTGCTCATCTTATCCATGCCTCTCATGATTTTATGAACTTATTTAAGATCACCCCTCAGCCACCAATGCTCCAGGGCAAACAGCCCCAGCCTATTCAGCCTCTCACTCTAGCTCAAAACCTCCAACCTTGCAACATGCTTGTAAATTTTTTTCTGAACCCTTTCACGTTTCACAACATCTTTCCTAGAGCAGGGAGACCAGAAGTGAATGCAGTATTCGTAAAGTGGCCTAACACTGTCCTGTACAGCTTCAACATGACCTCCCAACTCCTGTTCTCAATGCACTGACCAATAAAGGCATGTTTACCAAATGGCCCCTTCCAAACCAAAGAAGTAGCCATGGGCCCCAGCTATGCCTGCCTCTTCGCAGGATATGTGGAACAGTCCATCTTCCACAGCTACACTGGCACCACCTTTTCCTCCACTACATCGAAGACTGTATCGGCGCTGCCTCGTGCTCCCACGAGGAGGTTGAACAGTTCATCCACTTTACCAACTCCTTCCACCCCGACCTCAAACTTACCTGGACCGTCTCAGACTCCTCCCTCCCCTTCCTAGAGCTCTCCGTTTCTATCTCAGGCAACCGAATCAACACGGACATTTACTATAAACCGACCGACTCCCACAACTACCTAGACTACACCTTCTCCCACCCTGCCCCCTGTAAAAACGCCATCCCATATTCCCAATTCCTTCATCTTTGCCACATCTGCTCCCAGGAAGACCAGTTCCAATAGCAAACAACCCAGATGGCCTCCTTCTTCAAAGACCACAATTTCCCCCCAGACGTGATCGATGATGCTCTCCACTGCATCTCCTCCACTTCCCGCTCCTCCACCTTTGAGCCCCGTCCCTTCAATCACCACCAGGACAGAACCCCACTGGTCCTCACCTACCACCCCACCAACCTCCACATACATCATATCGTCCGTCGTCATTTCCGCCACCTCCAAACGGATCCCACCACCAGGGATATATTTCCCTCCCCTCCCCTATCAGTGTTCCGAAAAGACCACCCCGTCCATAACTCCCTCGTCAGGTCCAAACCCCCCACCAACCCAACCTTCACTCCTGGCACCTTCCCCTGCAACCGCAAGAAATGCAAAACTTGCGCCCACACCTCCCCCCTCACTTCCCTCCAAGGCCCCAAGGGATCCTTCCATATCTGCCACAAATTCGCCTGCACCTCCACACACATCATTTACTGCATCCGCTGCACCCGATGTGGCCTCCTCTATATTGGGGAGATAGGCCGCCTACTTGTGGAACGTTTCAGAGAACACCTCTGGGACATCCGGACCAACCAGCCCAACCACCACCTGGCTCAACACTTCGAATTCCCCTCCCACTCCACCAAGGACGTGCAGGCCCTTGGCCTCCTCCGTTGCCAGACCATAGCAACACGACGGCCTGGAGGAAGAGCCCCTCATCTTCCGCCTAGGAACCCTCCAACCACAAGGGATGAACTCAGAGTTCTCCAGTTTCCTCATTTGCCCTCCCCCCACTTTGTCTCAGTCAAATCCCTCGAACTCAGCACTACCTTCCTAACCTGCAATCTTCTTCCTGACCTCTCCGCCCCCACCCCCTCTCCGGCCTATCACCCTCACCTTAACCTCCTTCCACCTATCGCATTTCCAATGCCCCTCCCCCAAGTCCCTCCTCCCTACCTTTTATTTTAGCCTGCTGGGCACACCTTCCTCATTCCTGAAGAAGGGCTCATGCCCGAAACGTCGATTCTCCTGCTCCTTGGATGCTGCGTGACCTGCTGTGCTTTTCCAGCAACACATTTTCAGCATGTGTACCAAATGCCGCCATCACTACTCTATCTTGGTGAGAAAATATGTTATGTTGTTAATATTTCATGATGTGCTTTGAGGGTTTGAAAATTAAGTGATATCTTTCTTCCAGTTCTGATTTCTAGTTACTTACAGCACTTGAATGTTGAATTTCTAATGATTTAAACTTCTGATCTCACCTTCCACATTTTCGGATCATATTGAAGAAGAGAATGACAGTGGATTTGGTCGTCTTCCTCAGCCCAGTGAGAGTTTCTATTCTTTCTCAGTCTGAAAATGAGTTCCTCTTTTAAAGACTAAGCTATGTTTCTGGATAAGGATGAATCAGCTGTAGCAATGTAAACTTAACTTTCTTTAATGTAAATGTTTATAACCAACAAAGGGACCAGACTACTTTGTTACTTTAAAATATGTTTTATTTCTTGTGCACCTCTTCAAATGTTATCTGTTTCTTTGGATTGCTATAATAAGGGATATTTTAATTCATGTCTTTTTCTGATAATTCAGGTGAGTTTGAGAACCTTTAACACCTTTAGCATCTTTTCAGTTTTATACTGTATCAGCTCAGGCCGCCTTTTACATTTATTATGATGGCAGAACACACTCTTCATGGAGACTGTGGCTGGTTCACTTGCACTCAAACTGATTGAAAAATTCCATTGCCACAAACATGCACCCTTTCACTTTCCAGAAGTTTCTGTCAGCATTTCAAACTGCTTCACATAATATACTGCAGAACAAATCAAATACACAAAATGTTCCTGCTAAGTCATCATTCTTTTGAAAATTGCCTATTGATTCTTCACACACACAAAATACTTAATGATCACTTCTTCTACTTTAAGATCTTATCTGAAGGTTTTTTTCACTCATAGAATTGTTTGCAAAATATTTTGTTTTGCTCTAAACAAAGGCTTAGTCCAAAATTTAATTCAAGGAACAAAAAACTATTTTTATTATTTATTTTTACAAAACTTTGAGGCTCTGAAACAAAATTTCCACAAAACGTGGACAAAAAGAGTAACCCATTTGTAAGTGCGCGAGTTCACATGAATCCAGATTTTTATGAATTTCCTAACAGGATGCAATCAGTTAAAAGCCAAAAATAATCTGGAAGTTCTCAAGGAATGGCAATTTGTTTATGGGAGAGAATATTTGTCTCCTGATTTCCTGATTACAATTACTTTGTTTCTGCATGTAGGCAAAACAAACCCAAAATATAAATCAGTTTCTCATCTTGTTTGGTAGCAAAATCACATAGCCCAAGGGCAATGAGACGACAGCTGGACAAACTCTAAGCATTAGGGATCATAAAATGGTTCTCCACCCCCAAGTCTTATTCCAGCAGACTCTGCATTTCAGTGACATGACCGGAGCTGAATTTAGAACTCAGGGCGCATTTGGCTGTGAGTCATTCAGTTTGAGGTGTTCACAGATCCAAGTTGATGACCGTGGTACATCATGGTTCAATCAAGTGTCGGTCATTCATATCCCAATGTTAAATATAGACAGCATTCACAATTTTCCTTTTAAACTGTGCAAACAAGATCCTTTGTGAGAATTAATGGCAACTGGCCCAAAATAAACAAATGCATTCAATGACATCATTGTTTTTTTTAAAAAAAGACAATTTGTAAGCAGATATCTTAATTGGAATAATGCCAGCGTCTTGGCCGTTGCAAAGTTTTAATGGAAAACAGAGCCATGAACTCCTGTCAAACCAATAGCCTGTCTGAAGTACATTTCAACGTTCCCCAAGTCACACATGCATGAAATCACATGAAGCCAATCATAAGCAGGATACAAGTTCCATGTGCACATAAACTCAATTATGTGTCAAAGGTTCTGGATAGCTGCTGTTCAAAACTGCTTACATAAAGAAATGCCAGATATCTTAATGCTATACATGAAGGTAAACATGTAAGCTTAAAGCATAGACTTGCAGCCTCTTAAACTCAAAAAGAATTTTAAAAAAGAGTGAGAATTTGATCCTAATCATGCTACAGCTGCATGGTATAAATTATTGCTATATGCACCCGGGGTACCTCTCCAGTTCGGATCATTGTCTAAAGTTGGGTCTGTAAATGAACACACATTTGAGCTGTTTCATTAGCAATTCAAGTAGACGTGTTCAGGCAGATTCAGATTCAGTGTCCAGACTCATTCATGACTGGGATTTTGGTTCCAGGGGAGGGGTTAAGATGGTGGATGTCAACTTGCCAGAAAGAGATCAGAGATAGCCACAGGGGTTGCTGGGTATGGTAATGACCATTGTGAAAGATCAGCCTTGGTTCTCCAGAATTCATCCCAGTTATAACATAAGGATACATTTTTAAAAATAGGGCTTCTACCACTCAAATTCCCTCACCACTCATATTCTTCCTATACCCCATCCATGCTAATTCATGCTACTTTATTCACTCCACCTGTCCCTCCAATGTGACTTTATGCCAACCAATGCCCCTGCACCTGCACCCAACCATTGCCTTTTAAAGCCCCAATGTCAACTTTGTGCCAACTCATTTCAATCCATGATCCTCAAACACGTCCTCCTTCAATTTATCCAGTGTGCAGTTGGGCAGACCTCAGCATCCATGCCAAGAGGGAGTAAAATAAAGTTTTAAGTGTCTAATGATTATTTCAGTTATATAAAAAAAAACTGTTCACTGCATTAAATTTCTGCAGTGATTTAATTCCTTATTAAAACAGGAATTTGTATTCATAGCCACATAAAGATTTTACAATAGTTTAGAGCTGTCAATTAAGCTGTAAATGAATAAGCAGCTTGGTGTTCAATGATAGGTTGCATAACTGATTGCACAAGCTATTTCCTACAATGGTATTATGTCAACAAGCAGAATAATTTTGCAAACATTCTTTTTGGTCTAAGTTAAAGGTCACGGGTTTTAAATGCATCTGTAGCTTGACTTGGGGCAGCACGGTGGCTCAGTGGTTAGCACTGATGCCTCACAGCACCAGGGTCCCTGGTTCAATTCCAGCCTCAGGTGACTGAATGGAGTTTGCATATTCTCCCTGTGTCTGTGTGGGTTTGCTCCCCAGTCCAAAGATGTGCAGGTCAGGTGAATTGGCCATGTTAAATTGCCCATAGTATTAGGTGCATAGGGAGGTGGGTTACTCTTCAGAGGAGTGGTTGGGCTGAAGGGTCTGTTTCCACACTGTAGATAATCTAATCTAATAATTGAAATGCTTTGGCAGCTTAACAGTTTCAATGTGTTTATCTACTTTTTATGCACATTATGGTGCCTTTTAACAATCTCAAAAGGCACTTAACCTCTCCCAAAGGGCACCTTACTTGTCCCAAAAGGATCCATTACCTTTGAGGAAATTTGGTAAGTCCAGGCCTTCTCATGAAAGAAAGTGTAAAGCCTACAAGTTGTGTTTTGAACCTTCTTCTAACAAGAAGGTCGATGTGATTGAAGGTTGTTGCAGCTTCACATTTGTAGCTGCCTCCATGAATCATGTCTGAGCCACCGCCTTTCCCTCCTTGATGAAAATGGTGGATGCTAGGTGCAGGGAGAGGACATCTGCAAAATAGGGTTCCAGTATCATTTTGGCTAAACAATTGCAAAAAAGTTAGGCTTTTTTTTAAAACCACTCAGATAGGATGGAGCAGAAATGCAAAATATTTAACCTGAGGCTCAGACTAACCCTTAGAAAAACTTTGTGATAGTCTCCAAGTGCAAAAGGTTTTAGTCCAAGTCAAGTTCCCTTGCTACTTTGACCTGATTAATGTTAGCAGATGTGGCCCAACCAACTGAATACTAGCAAGTTAAAAAAATTACTTCATTCTACTTGGGAAGCTTGTTAGTTTTTTTTATGAAGTGTGGGTTCATTTGATTTTAATTTGCAGTGAAGGAAAATTCTTTTAATAATGAAAACTGTAAAGCATTTCCTGTTTAAATGTCAAATATATCATGCAACAATATACTTTCAGTCCTGTTGGGATCTTGAGATTATTTATGGAATCTAACTCAGCGTTGAAACATAAAAAAAAGGAACTGCAAGTGTTGCAAATGTAAAATAAAACATTAAGAGGACATGCAAAGGTATTCATCTACACTTGAAAGCAGAAAGACGATTATTATTTTGGGTAAAGATCATCAGATATCTGAATAGCTGAGTATATCTGACTGTGCATATTTACTGCAGTTTTTATTTGGAATTCATTAACATGAATCAGAGTCTTAAACTGAAATTCTGTGGAGTTTTCCTTGATATTTTAGTAATCAGTGAGAAATCTCATCCTTTTACTGGAATTTTTACATGCTTCAGTAAGATCCAAGTGAAATTAACCAAAGGAACTCCTACATTATTGTAAAATAGTCCGTGCTGCACATCTCTATGACTCTATACGGAGGACTAGAGGAAAGTCTAGAATTAATGAATTTAGCATCTTTTTCTAAATCTGTAAAGGAGTCATTTTGGACAACAGGAGAGCCATAAACAAAAACAGAAGTTGTTGGAAAAGCTCAGCAAGTCTGGCAGCATCTGTGCAGAGAAATAAATGCTAATGTTTCGGGTCCAGTGACCCTTCCACAGGACTGATGGGAGCGAGGAAAATATCAGTTTACGTGCAGAAGATAAGGTTTGGGGAGGGGGGTGTTTAATGATTTACAAGTAGAGCCATGATGAATTTAACAGAGAACACTTCGCAATTTTCACTTTTTTTTTGTTTAACTCAACATCTCTGCTTACTCAGGGTGATTTATTATGCAGACTCTGTGGAGTCTGTATGGCAATCATTCAGCAAGTGCAACAGTCTCCAAATTTCAAGTTTCTTTTTGCTCCACTATTGCAGAAACAAATGCTGAAGCATCTTCAGCCAACAGGGCTGAATGGATTACCTATCTTAAACTCCTCCTTCGCTCACCAGTTGTGGCTGCCAGTCTTTAGTCAATTTGATTCACCCTTTAGCAACATCAAGGAATGTCCAAAGGCACTGGATACACTGCAAAGGTCATGGGCCTTGAAAATATTCCAGCTGTAGTACTAAAGATTCCATGCAAATCCCCCCTCGCCCCCCCCCCCCCACCCCCCCCACCACCCCCAACACCCTCAGCCAAGCTTTTGCAGCTACGACACTGGCAGAATGGAAAATTGACCAGGAATGCTTCATTCACAAAAATAAACAAAAAGATTGCAGATGCTAGAATCCAAAGTAGACAGGTAGGAGGCTGGAAGAACACAGCAAGCCAGGCAGCATCAGGAGTTGAAGATGTGTTATACCCAAAATGTTGTCTTCTCCACCTCCTGATGCGGCCTTGCTTGCTGTGTACTTCCAGCCTCCTATTTGTCTACCCTCATTCACAAAAAAGCAGGATGATTCCACCCAGCCAATCAGTACCTTACCACTCTCATCTCAATCATCAGAAAAGTGATGAAAAGGGTTGTCAATAGTGCTGTCAAGCAGCACTTTCTCAAAAATAACCTGATTATTGTCAAAGCAAGGGAAGAGAACCCCAAAGCAAAAACAGAAATTGCTGGAAAAGCTCAGCACTTCTGGCAGCATTTGTGAAAAGAAATCAGAGTTAACGTTTTGGGTCCAGTGATCCTTATTCAGAACTGAAGTGTGAAGGTAAGACTCACCAAGGTGGTTATTTGTCACAGTTAGAAAGTGGAAACTCGAAATCAGCTTTGGAAAACAGTGAAGTTCAGCCTCATGTCAAGTTTTATTGCCTTTTCAAAGATGATCAGAGCATCATTCCAACGTTCAACATTAACAGGAACAGGTAAAATGATCATTTACTTCTGTCTTTGGGTTCTTATTAAGGGCCAATCAGCATATTCATGATAGAGGCTGCAGTTCAGACTATAATGCTGTAAGATGCTTCCATTGATAAGCTATAGAAGTACAAGTTCATTTTCTGAACTTTCCTGGGTCTCAGTTGCCTGGTAGGTCTGCTCAGGTGCACTGTCCACTGAAGAGGCAGTCAATGACTGACCAATCTGTTCAGTGTGTGTCAATGCCAATCTGCTACAAGGAAAAGCAAGGGGACAGCCCAGGATTTATGAGCATGCTCAGAAAGTACCACATTTTAATTTTTAAACCTCATCCATGAAGGTGCTGAGAAACAGTAAATTTTCCAGATTGCAATTACATTCTTTGTAATTATCATGAATAAATGTTAAGGATGGAGGATAAGCAGAGTAGTATTCCAGGATTGCTACTGATGCCACGGGCTTGGGAGACTAGGAACAGAGAGCAAGTGCAGATGAACACGTGGCTGCAGGGCTGGTGTAGGAAGGAGGGTTTCAGATATGTGGTTCATTGGGATGCCTTCTAGGGAAAGTAGGACCTGTACAAGAAGGACGGATTGCACCTGAACTGGAGGGTCACCAGTATCCTCGATGGAGGTTTGCTAGAGCTGTTCAAGAAGGTTTAAACTAGTTTGGCAGAGGGTTGGGAACCCGAGCTACGGGTTTAAGGATGGAGTAGCTAGTGAACAGCTGGATACAGCACGCAGAGAGTCTGTGAGGGGTAACAGTTGATTCGGCAAAGTTGCAGTCAGTGTAATGGGTTGAAGTATGTCTATTTTAATGCAAGATGTATCAGGAGTAAGGGTGGTGAACTTACTGCATGGATCAGTACTTGGAACTATGATGTTGTAGCCAGTTCAGAGATTTGGATATCATAGGGGCAGGAATGATTGTTGGATGTTCCAGGGTTTAGATGTTTCAAAAGGAATACGGGGGGGGGGGGGGGGGGGGGGGGGCGCAGGTAAAAGAGGTGGGGAAGGGCATTGCTAATCAGAGATAATATCACAGCTACAGAAAGGGAGATCAATGAAAAGGGTTTGTCTACAGAGTCAGTATGGGTGGAAGTCAGAAACAGGAAAGGAGCAGTCACTTTATTGGGAGTTTTCTACAGACTCCCCAATAACATCAGAGATACAGAGAAGCAGATTGGGAGGCAGATTTTGGAAAGTTGTGGAAGCAAGTGTTGTTGTCATGGGTGACCTTATCTTCCCAAATATTGATTGGAACCTCCTTCGTTCAAATAGTTTAGATGGAGCAGTTTTTGTCAGGTGTGTCCAGGAAGGATTCCTGACTCAATACGTAGATGGCCCAACTAGAGGTGAGGCCATATTGAAGTTGGTGCTTGGCAATGAACCAGACCAGATGAGAAATCTCTCGGTGGGAGAGAACTTCCGTGATAATGATTGCAACTCCCTGACCTTTACTATAGTCACAGAGAGGAACAGAAACAGACGCAGACAGTATGGGAAAGTATTTAATTGGGGGTGGGGGAAATACAATGCTATTAGGCAGAAACTGGGGATCCTAAATTGGGAACAGATGTTCTCAGGGAAATGCACGACAGAAATGTAGCGATTGTTTAGGGAGCATTTGCTGATAGTGCTGGTTAGGTTTGTCCCACTGAGGCACAGAAGGGATGGTAGGGTGAAGGAATCTTAGGTGACAAGGGATGTGGAACATCTAGTCAAGAGGAAGAAGGAAGCTTACTTAAGGTTGAGGAGGCAAGACCATGCAGTTTTCTAGAGCATTACAAGGTAACCAGGAAGGAATGAAGGACTTAGGGAGTGAGAAGGTGGCATGAAAAAGCTTTACCAGGTAGGATTAAGGAAAACCCTAAGGCATTCTACACCTATGAGAGGAACAAGAGGATGGCCAGAGTGAGGGTAGGGCCATCCTCTTGGTCCTCACATAGGGATAGTGGAGGGAACATGTACCTGGAGTCAGAGGAGGTAGGCGAGGTCCTTAATGAATACTTTGCTTCTGTATTCACTACGGAGAGGGACCTTGATGTTTCTGAAAATTATGTGAAATAGGCTGTTCTGCTCGACCAGGTTGATGTTAAGGAGAATGTGCTGAAAATTTTGAAAATCAAAGATAGATACCTGGGCCATATGGGATATATCTAGGTTACTACAGAAAGCGAGGGAAGAGTTTGCTGCGCCTTTGGTGATGATTTTTGTGTCCTCACTGTCCACTGGAGTCCTGCCAGATGATTGGAGGGTGGCAAATGTTATTCCCTTGTTCAAGAAAGGAAAAAGGGAGAACCCTATGAATTACAGACAAGTCCGTCTGACATCTATGTTGGGTAAATTATTGGAGAGGATACTGAGAGACAGGATTTATGATTACTTGGAAAACCATAGTTTGATTAGAGATAGTCAGTATGGCTTTGAGAGGGGCAGGCCATGCCTCACAAGCCTTACTGAATTCTTTGAGGATGTGACAAAACACGTTGATGAAGGTAGAGCAGTGGACGTGGTGCACATGGATTTCAGCAAGGTTCCCCATGATAGGCTCATTCAGAAAGTAAGGAGGCATGGGATACAGGGAAATTTGGCTGTCTGGATACAGAATTGGCTGGCGCATAGAAGACAGAGGGTGGTAGTAGATGGAAGGTATTCAGCCTAGAGTTCGGTAACCAGTGATGTTCTGTAGGGATCTGTTCTGGGACCTCTGCTCTTTGTGATTTTTATAAATGACATTGGTGAGGAAATGGAAGGGTGGGTTAGCAAGTTTGCTGATGACATGAAGGTTGGTGGAGTTAAGGATAACGTGGAAGGCTGTCATAGGTTGCAACAGGACATTGATGTAATGCAGAACTGGACTGAAAAGTGGCAGATGGAGTTCAACCTGGAAAAGTGTGAAGTGATTCACTTTGGAAGGTCGAGTTTTAATGTAGAACATAGGGTTAAAGGCAGGACTCTTGGTAGTGTGGAGGAACAGGGTCCATGTCCATAGATCCCTCAAAGTTGCCACTCAAGTTTGAGCCATAGGGAGAGGCTGAATAGGCTGGTGCTGTTTTCCCTGGAGCGTCGGAGGCTGAGGGGTGACCTTATCGAGGTTTATAAAATCATGAAGGGTATGGATAGGGTAAATAGACAAAGTCTTTTCCTTAGGGTGGAGGAGTCCAAAACTAGAGGGCATAGGTTTAGGGTGAGAGGGGAAAGATATAAAAGGGACCTAAGGAGGAGGTTTTTCACACAGAGGGTGATGCATGTATGGAATGAGGTGCCAGAGGAAGGGTTTAGAGGGATATGGGCCAAGTGCTGGCAAATAGGACTAGATTAGGTTGGGATAGCTTGTCGGCATGGACAAGTTGGACTGAAGGGTCTGTTTCTGTGCTGTACATCTCCATGACTCTATGTGCAGGTTTGGTGGATTGACCATGCTAAATTGCCCATAGTGTTCAGGGATGTGTTAGTTAGGTGCATTCATCAGGGGTAAATGTAGGATAATAGGGTAGGGGAATGTGTCTGGGTGGGTTACTCTTCAGAGGGTCAGTGTGGACTTGTTGAGCCGAAGGGCTGTTTCCACACTGTAGGGATTCTACGATTCTAAGTTGATAGGGTTGTTAAGAAGTCATATGGTGTGTTGGCTTTCATTAGCAGGGGGATTGAGTTTAAGAGTAATGAGGCTATACTACAGCTCTATAAAGCCCTCGTTAGACCACACTTGGAATATTGTGTTTAGTTCTGGTTGCCTCATTATAGGAAGGATATGGAAGCTTTAGAGAGGAAGAAGAGAAGCTTTGCCTGGATGTTGCCTGGACAGGAGGGCATATCTAATGAAGAAAGGTTGAAGAAGCTAAGGCTTTTCTCATTGGAGTGAAGAAGGGTGAGAGGCAACTTGATAGAGGTGTACAAGATAATGAGAAGCATAGATAAAGTGAATAGTCTGAGACTTTCTCTCAGGGCGGAAATGGCTATCATGAAGGGTCATAATTTTAAGGTGACTGGAGGAAGGTTTAGGGGAGATTTCAGAGGTTGGTTCTTTACACAGAGAGGGGTGCATGCATAGAATGCACTGCCAGCAGTGATAGTAGAGTCAGATACATTCTGGACATTTAAGCACATGGATGATTGTAAAATGAAGTTAGTTTGATCTTAGAGTAGGATAAAAGGTTGAAACAATATCGAGGTCAAAGGGCCTGTACTATCCTGTACTGTTCTATGTTCTTTCTATGTTCAGTGTTTGTAGGTTTATATTTCAGTGAGATAGTTAGAAAACCAAACACTGAGATAATAACTCAACTGTGAATGGATTACAAGTGATCAAAATACTAAGGAAAAGATGCATGGATATTGTTTAGCCATACAATGGTGAAGTGTGATTCCACATCTCTACTGGGATAACAATATTTCTATTCTGTGCACCGACATGAAGTAATTCACCCACCTCAACTTCAGTTTATTATTTTCCAGCACACATTCTGCAATCGTGCTGTCTGAGGTTTGGTTTAATTCCATTTGTCAAATGGATAAATAGTACATTCAAAGGACGGTGATATATTCTGCATTCTCACCATGGGTACCAACAAAAACTACTGGTTTTCCCTTTGAAGGAAAGGTTACCAAATTTGAAGGAATGTTTACTAAATGAGGTGGTAAATGGTGACATCATGCAACTTTCATGGTTGAAAGCAGTTTTTATTGATTAGGTCTCCTCTTTCATGTGTTTGGCTCAGTTGCTAAGCAAATGTTAGGTCTGCGTGATTTGCAGTGATGTGGGGAAAATGAGGGAAACAGCTGCTTCTTGGTTCAAAAACTGATGTCTTCTTTGATGTCTTAAAAATAATGAAAATAGTTCTGCAGAAATCACTGATGATAGCTTTATCTCGTGCGTTGATCAATGCAGCCCACTATATAAAGAAAGCTTGAAATACTAGATGTGCTACAAATGTGGGCGGGTCTTTCCATAAATTGAAGTGATTATACCTAGTTGAATCTTGATAAGTACAACACAGGCTTGCCAAGAAATGTTATGCTTGGATCAAGAACTCTATAAACTGAATAAAAAAAAAGCTAATTTAATCATTATTGTACCACAGCACATCTAGTGATTCAGTCAGCAATTTAACTTGCACAAAAGAACAGAAATGCAAATTTGATTACACCTTGGCAATGCTTGGACTGACTTTCAAGTGTGCTGACCATTAAAATCCAGGAACTGAGGATCATTTTGTGCCTGGATCAGGGATTTCTACTCAAGTGTTATGTTTTGATCAAAGGTTTCACAAAACAAAGCTGTGAGATCTACAATAAAAATTGGATGCAAACCATATTTAGGGGCCAATGTATCTTGTGATTAGTTCATATTTTTTAATGAGTTTTGAAAACGAAGTTAAAAAGAATAAAACTTTAAACTATACCAGACTTGACAGTATTTTTGATAATATGGCAATTCCTGTTCTTTTGCGGTTGGCAGGGTCAAGAATTTAGAGGAAAACAGATGACTACGGTTTGGGACCAATGGATCTCTTTGAACGATAAACAACTTTTTCCAATCAGTATAACATTGTATCCATTACTTATTCCAGTTATTTACGTTACCAGGTATAGCTAAGTAATATTGTGCCACATTGATAATCATGCCTGGTTTAAGTGTAGACATTACCAAGATTAGAACAAAGCTCTGCAGATGGAGCCATATTGGAGGATTGACTCAACAGCTTTCAATTCTTGCAGCAGCAAGTTTTTGGAAACTTAATTAAATACTTGCCATGTTGGCAACTGAAAAGGAGGCAGATCAACTGCAGTGATATCGTTTGGTCTGTTTAGTTAGTTAACTACATGTTGTTTGAGGTAGAAGTAATTGATGGTGCTATGAAATAATATTGACTAAATCAAAACCCTCTGCATAGATTAACTTTAAAATACTTCAAATAGATTTGTGTTGTAAGTGGGAAGGGAAGGGACCCTTTGAAAATGGCACCACTGCAGTGTAAGATACTGTGGTGTGGTGTGGTCTTAAGTGGGGGGGGAGTGAGGGGAACATTGTGGATAGAATGTAATATTATGGCTGAGAAGTTGATTCCTCCTAACTGTCAGGTTGGGACTGCCCTATGTCTGAAAGCTGTGTTTTGTAACTTGCAAAGGGAACTCTGTGAACTTTACGTGATTGGCTTTTGGTATCTGGATATGTAACTCCATGTTTTTGAGTCATTCTCCCTCTGCTTCACCATTGAGATTAGATTAGATTAGATTACTTACAGTGTGGAAACTGGCCCTTCGGCCCAACGAGTCCACACCAACCTGCCAAAGCGTAACCCACCCAGACCTATTCCCCTACACCTAACACTACGGGCAATTTAGCATGGCCAATTCACCTAACCTGCACATTTTTGGATTGTGGGAGGAAGAAAATGTATACATTTTAATTACTCAATAACAATAAAACATAGATGATAATTACAACAATCATTGATAACAAGATAATTCAAGCTGGTTGAGCAACATAGTGAAAATGATACTCATGGACACTGATATTTATTTGGTAAAATATGTGCAACTAACTTTTTTTTAAGAAATGGCAAAGAACATATGACCTCTCTCCCTCACCCTCTTACTCACACACAGCTTAAATGCAATTAAATGCATGGGCTCTGGAGAAATGTATACCTATCAGATATTAGCAGCAGCACTTGCAACAGAAGCTACTTGACACTTTGGAAATTATTCCATCAAATTGGATGTATTTCATATGCTTGGTCTGTTAAGTCAATTTAGCTCCAGACTGATATATCAAGTCTAATACCAAATTATTTGTCAGAGGCTGACAAAACATGAATGGGAGTATTATAAAATGCAAAAGATTATTCACTGAAAGAATACAATAATGGTTACCTTCAAGTATGCAACTTTTTCTTTTTGTGTTTTGTCCAAATCCTGATTTTAAACAAACTTCACTTGTTGGGAGGCAACAGTAGCAAATGAAATATTGTGGAATAAGTCCTCAGCTATCTTTTGTGAAAAAGATTATACAGAGCAATCCACCAGTGTTATGATCCCAGATGATGGTATTATAGGACAAGTCAGATTCCAGAATTAAACTTGGCTTGATCGATCATATGTTTAATTTGTGCATTTGGTTATGATGGTGGTGATTCAGTGAAACATATTCATTCAAGGTTTTAGGTATTCTTGAACTACAGGATTCAAGTTCCTTTTTTATACAAACAAAAAAAATTAAACAAAGACAGTTATATATCTTAGATAGTTAGAAAAAAGAAACAAAGGTTATTATATATTTTAGATAGAAAAATCTTAATGCAAACAGCAAAACAACCTGTTCCCAACACTACCTTTTTATTGATACGCAATTGCAGAGAAAATTCACTTCTAATTCAAGGTCTGCTAAAATAACTTCTCCCAGTTTCGTTTTCTTGGAATGCAGAGATAATTTTATAATAGTTCCATCTTGAGTCATCCAGCATGAATATTTCACAATTCTAATGGGCTTAACTTTTCCATTTCGAACAACTGGAAGGTCTTACCCTAACTCTCCTGGCTTGGAAGTTGAACAAAATAAAAACACTTCTGTTATAGTGACTGATTGCCCTGAACTAAAGGCTTGATTCTCCTTTAATTTTTCTCAACTTCTGAATCAAACTCTTGATTCTCCTGAACTGAGACCTTGAGTCTTCCATTCTTAAGTCAAAACTAAACTAATGGCTTCTTGGTCTGTTGTAATCAAGAGTATATACTTCCACCTGTTATAACATAGGTTTAACCAGGTATTGGACTGCAGTTGTTTGCTTTCTTGGAAAAGATGCACTTATGTCATTGTTTCAAATGCCTTTCTGATCAGTTTAGAAAAAAGTTATTTTCTCTTTATTTTGAAGTTCCAGGCCCAAAATATAGCATAAATTTTATATATAGAATATAGAACAGTATAGCTCAGTACAAGCCCTTTGGCCCACAATATTGTGCCAAACACTTATCTTAAACCAAGATCAACCTAACCTACACACCCCTCAATTTACTGCTGGCCATGTGCTTGTCCAGCAGCTGCTTAAATGTCCCTAATGTCTCTGACTCTACTACCACCACTGGCAATGCATTCCACACACCCATCACATCTTTAATAACAATAGCTGAATTGTACTGTTAGAAGGTTGGCAAAATTGAAAATTTCCATCTAATTGTGAAATATAAATTTAAAATGAAAGTAAACATATAGTACATGTACACAATTACATTTTTTCATAATATATAATTACCTGACCTAAAATCATGCGAATTGTATAACTTCGATACATCAGATTATTTTCATCAGGAATTAGTTTAGTGATTTTGTTTGGCACTACACATTAAAAAAAATGCTAAGTCTGGTCTACATTTTCTGTAAAATACTGCTACTTCCATGGTCTGAAACAGTTTCCTGGCCTCCTATCTGTTTGCCCAAATGATTACAAAATTGGTAGTCAGGTTTCATCCTAGTAACAGTACCCTATCATTTTTTTTTCCAGAGATATCTTCTAATTTTCATTTTTAACAAGACTTGCTGTTATTGTACAGTGGTTAGGAAGTGTACATATGAAACTTTATGGCTGCTGGATCACCACTATGCCAGATATATAATTACTTGTGAATTCAGAAACATCAGCATTGAAGCAAAACATAAAAATAAGGAATCTTAAGTACATGTAGCTTTAACTTTAAAACTGGCTACAGCTCACTTTTGTAATTAGCTGCAGTCAAACCTGCTGATAGGTATGAAAGCATAACAATAATCAAGATGTCATTTTTTCACCATTCTCTTTAAATTACGTTGCAAATTATAGACTCAAAGAGTCATACAGCACTGAAACAGACCCTTCAACCACCTCACCCATGCAAACCAGACATCCCAATCTGTCCTAGTCCCATTTGCCAGCATTTGGCTCATATCCCTCTAAACCCTCCCTCTTCATGTACTCATTCAGACACCTTTTACCTGTTATAACATAGGTACCAGTCTCCACCACTTCCTCTCGCAGCTCATTCCATGCATGCACCAACTTCACTGTGAATCCTTCACTGTCAGCTCAAACCAATGCCCTCTACATTTGGAGTCCCCTACTCAGGGAAAAAGACCTTAGCTATTCACCCATCCACACCCTTCATGATTTTACAAACCTCTTCAAGGTCACCTCTCAGCCTATGACAGTCCAGGGGATAAAATCCCCAGCCTACTCATCCTCTCCCTATGGCTCAAATCCTCCAGTCCTGGCAACATTCTGTACCCTGTCATGTTTAACAATATCCTTCTGATAGAAGGGTGACCAGAATTGTCCGCAGCATTCCAAATGTGGCCTCACCAGTGTCCTGTATAACCACAACATGACATCCCAACTCCTATACACAATGTTGTCCCCAATGAAGGCAAGCTGCCAAACGCCTTCTTCACCACCCTGTCTACTTGCAACATTTTGTCCAATTGATTTTGGAATTTCTGAGGTTTTCATTCAATTTCCATTCCCTTCTTGGGTTGGTTCTGTCCACAATTTTGATGAATCTGCATGAGGAATCCATGTCCAATTACTTTCTTAGTTTCAGTAATACCAGAACAATTTTTTTTCGGCTGTATTTCCTTTCAAGTAATTACAAACTATTACCTTGCACTGTAAAAGAAATGTAGTTTGTCAATCTTTGTGTCTATCCAATATTATATAATTAGACTTGATCAGCAGAATGGGAGAAAATCTCATTTTCTGACAGTGAAAAGTACACAGCGTCTTTTTGAGTTAAAGACTGAAAATAAGTTGGAGCTTCTAATTTACTCTCTTTTGTTGTCCTTAAGGTAATAGTTTACACGGGTACAAACGTCTGAGGTCATTCTTCACTACTGAACAGGCCTTTGATTATGGAGGGCATCACATGGATCACAAAATCATCCTCATTTAAAAACCACAAGAACATAGGAGACCTGGGGTCACCAGTTAGAAGCAGAAGCTCTACCATATTTTCAGTCTTTAACTCAAAAAGACGTGTCCTATTCACTGTCAGAAAATGAGATAATTTTCTCCTCAATATGCTGATCAAGTCTAATTATATAACATTGGATGCACACTAATGACTGACAAGTACATTCATTTTCAGTACAAGGTGTTATCTTTTAAGAAGCTCTACTAAAATTATTGTTCTGCTATTACTGGCACCGAACACATAATTGCAAATTCATTGAAACTGTAGACAACACCAAAACAGGAAGACAGTGAAAACTGAATAAATATCTCAGAAATTCCAAAATCAATAGATTAAAGTATGTAAGCAAAATTGCAGCAAAAAAGCATAAAATATTGCTCCAGAATGGAATTCAACTAACCCAGGAATAATGCGTTCACGGCATCTTGGTTTACTCAAATTCTGAATATAAATGCAGGGAAGGTGGTAATTTAGTGGTAATGTTCTGGGAGCATGGGACCAAATCCCACCAAGGCAGCTAGAAGAATTGAAATTTGATTGGTCAATGTGGAATTGAAAGGTAGCCTCGTGGTCAGCAAATCGTATTGTTGTGGATTGCTATGAAAACTTGTGTGGATTAGATTAGATTCCCTACAGTGTGGAAACAGGCCCTTTAGCCCAACCAGTCCACACCGACCCTCCGAAGAGTAACCCACCCAGACCCATTCCCCTCTGACTAATGCGCCTAACACTATGAGCAATTTAGCATGACCAATCCACCTGATCTGCATATCTTTGGACTGTGAGAGGAAACTGGAGCACCCTGAGGAAACCCACGCAAACACAGGGAGAATGTGCAGGCTCCACACAGACAGACAGTAGCCAGAGGCTGGAATTGAACCTGGGACCCTGCTGCTGTGAGGCAGCAGTGCTAACAATTGAGCTACAGGGCCCTTACTTGGTGGCCCCAGACTCTCAGGACTGTGCTTTCCTTTTAACTATCCTCTGAAATGACCAAGTAAGCCACTCAGTTGTATCAAACTGCTACAGAGCTTAACATAAGAAAAGAAATTCAACAATCCATCCAGAACTGTCCTCAACATCAGAACCAATAACGGCAAACTCAGCTCTGTGTGGTCCTGTAAGTTTCTCTTTTGGACGAAATGAGAGAGTGGTCACATGGACTGATAGGCATACTCAAAGAATCATATCTTATAGTCTCAAAGATATTCGTACTATCCCTTCATAGATCCATATGTCCAGATCCATAGACAGGCCAGACTTACCAGAGGTGGCAGCATTGTAATAATAGTCAAGACTGAGATGCGCTGGCAGTCTTCCACATTGGCTCTGCAGCCCATGAACTCTCCTGCATCAGCATCAAACATGGCAAGGAAACTTTCTGCTGATTACCACACTGCACCCCCTCAGCTGATAAATCAGTATTCCATGTACAATTTGGATGAAACACTATGGCAAGGAAACAGAATCTACTCAGGACTGGGGCTTCAGTGTCCATCATGAAGAATCGCTGCGTTTCATTAGTTTTAACCAAACTGGTCATGTCCTGTAGTAGTGAGAGAAGTGGCCAATTTACACTCCTTATGAAGACAAAGTCCCATCCTCACATGGATGATATTCTCCATCATGTTGTGTGACACTAATCACCATGGAAAATGGCTGTTGCAACTCAAAATTGTGCAATCATGAGGTGCATTCATGGCATATTGGTTTACTCAAAATCTGAATATAAATGCAGGGAAGATGGTAAATTAGTAGTAATGTTATTGGTTAATGTTCTGGGGGCATGGGACCAAATCCCACCAAGGCAGCTAGAAGAATTGCCTACACAGTGGGCCATTGCCAACACAGTACTTTATTTAATGTCTAGATGTAATTTTTGTTCTGGCACTTCTCCCATTCTACCATTACCACCATGTCGGAGGATCAACCCTGGTTCAGTAAAATATGTAAGAGGGGATGTCAGGACCATCACCAGGCACACCTAAAAGTAAGGTGTCAATCTGACCCACTGACACAACAGGTTTACTCGCATGGCAAACACCAGATGCAGTAAGTAATAGACAGAGCTAGATAATCCCACAATCAATGGCTCAGATCTAAGCTCCACAAACTTGTCACATTCATCTGTGGATAATGGTAGACAATTAAATTATAAGCAGAGGGGAGAAGCTCCAACTGTATCCCCATCCTCAAATGATAGGCAAACCCAGAGCATTCTCCATCATTGTGCAACAGACAAGGCTGAAGCATTTACAACCATTTCCACCAAGTAGGACCAAGTAGACAAAACATCTCTGCTGCCTTTTGAGATCCTCAACATCACAGGAGCCAGTCTTCAATTCATTCCATGACACTGGATATTGTAAAGGCTATGGAATTTCCAACAGCAATACGGAAGATGTGCTCCAGGATTAGCCATGCCCTAGCAAAGTTGTTCCACTACTGCTATAACAATGGCTTCTACCTGAAAATGTAGAAAACTGCCCAGGCATGTCCTGACTATAAAAAGACAATCCCAACCCACAAGCTCTCCCATCCAACAAGAGAAAAGTACCAGATACCGGAGAACACCACTCCTTACAAGTTTCCCTCCAAGCCACACACCATCTCGATTATATCAATGAATTCTAGAATTCTTTCACCATTGCGTCAACATTGCTAAGTCAAAAGTCTGGAACTCACCTCCTAACACCACCTTGATGTACTTGACCGTTTGAGACTTACAATGGTTCAAGAAGGTAGCTCAGCAACCTCTTCACCAGCATCTTTAATACTCATCTTTTAGGGATGAGTATTAAATGCCTGCTTCTCATGAAGGAAAATAAGGACTAGAGTGGCAATCAAAAGAATATTAAATGTCATATCATGACACAAATTCATAATCAAACTCTAGGATGCTGTCTGCCTTGTTTTAGTTACTAAAGTACCAAAGAGATACTCAAGCCAAGAAAACAATGGTGGGCAAAGCCATGTGGATGACCTCAGTGTCAGTAGAGTCAGAGAGAATGGAAACAGACCCTTTGGCCCACTAGTCCATGCTGACCACATTTCCAAGCTAAACTAGCCCCAACTGCCTGCACTTGACACATATCCCTCCAAACGTTTCCTATTTATGAACTTATCCAAATGTCTTTTAAATATTGTCACTGTTTCTGCATTCGTCACTTTATCTGGCAATTCGCTCCAAAAACAAACCATTCTGTGGAAAAAAATTGCCCCTCCTTTCCTTTCTAAATCTTTCTCCTCTCACCTTAAAAAAAATTGCATCCTAGTTTTGAACTCCCCACCCTAGGGAAAAGACCCTTGTCATTCACCTTGTCTATACCCCTTGCGAATACCCCTCATGATTTTATAACCCTTAATAAGGTTACTCCTCAACCTCCTACACTGCAGTGAAACAGGTCCCAGCCTATCCAATCTATTTTTATATCTCAAACCCTCTATTCCTGACAACATCATAGTAAATCTTTTCCAAATCCTCTCCAGTTTAATAATATCATTCATATAATAGGGCAACTAGAATTGTAAACAGTACTCCACAATGTCGTGTACAACCTCAACATGACATCCTAACTCCTACTCAAAGATCTGAACAAGGAAGGAAAGTGTGCTGAAAGCCTTCTTAATCACTCTGTTTCCCTGTGATGCAAATTTCAAAAAAATACATATTTGAACCACGAGGTCTCTCTGTTCCATAGCATAACCCAGGTCCCCACCATTAGTTGTGTAAGTCCTGCCCTTGTTTGTTTAACTAAAATGCAATAACTCACATTTATCCAATGCCTCAGAAAAAGACATTGACAGGAATTCTTATGGCAGTACTTACACAAGTAAGTGGTGAGGAAAAATAAAAGTTCTCAAAATTAACTTGCATTGGATGGGACAAGAGGTTGTATAGTCATGTTAATAAAATGAGGACCGATATTATGAAGTTGCACTTGAGAAAACATGATCAACGCACAAGACATTTCCAATCAGAGTAGGGGAGACAACCATCCTACTACATTCAATTAAGAAACAATTAGATAGCTTTCAGAATGCATGCACTAAAACGGGCCAAGTGCCCTCCTTAACCCATAAATATTGTTATCTGAATTGTTCCACTATTTGCTAGAACTGCTCATTATGGCAAAGCTGGTAACAAATAAAGAAACAACTGAACCACACAGTCGCTGTGTGTGGAATTCAGCGACCACAATGGTAACTGTGGCTCTGGCAGCATACAATGCCCAAAGATGTAAAGTGTTCTTGTCACTGCCTCACTGGTTGGGTGGTATAATCCTAAACCAAAAGCATATGCTACCACTGGTTCAACTATAGAGGGGACTCAGCCACCCAGTGAATCCTCAGTTTGGTTTAACATATACAGAGTAAAGGGAAAAACAAAACAAAATGAAATCAATACAGCTGTATATTTTGCTAACTCCAATTGGCCTATGTAAACAATAATGGACATACAAGGGTGAGTAAGTTTTAAGCAAAGAATTACAACATATTACCATAGGATATAACATACAGGAGCAGATTTAGGCCATTCACCCCATTGAGACTGCTCCACTCATTTACATTCCATAAAAATTTAATCAGTTGATATTTATTTTAAAACAGGCAATGTGAGCTCCCGAGAAATTGTCACAATTTTTGAAATTCCGAGCAGGCAGTCTAAACTTAATTGCATTTTTCTTTCGCTGATTTCCAATTAACCTTTCAAACCATGATCAATAATGTCGCTTAAAAACACATATACTGTTGGAATATGTGAAAAGAAAGGGTACTAAACAACTGTTCCATTTAGCGAAGCTTTTAACTCAAACTAAATACATTATAGGTAACTTTTAAAATATTTGCTTAATAACAAGCTTTGGAGAAAGCAACACTGCCCATGATGCTGCAAATCTCACACACACACACGATTATACAAAAAGGTAGCACAAAGCTGGGTTAGGGTATGACAAGATAGAAGCTCAAATGTTACAATCTTGATGATTCCATTTGGATTCACCGAAAAATAAGAAGACTGAATTCAGTCACTTAAGACTTGTACAGAGAGGCCCGAATAGAGTGGATGTGGAGAAGATATTTCTAACAGCAGGATAAATTAGGATCCCTGGGCACAGTCTCAGAGTGAAGGGATGACTCTTTAGAACTGAGGTGAGGAAGCATTTCTTCAGCCAGAGAGTGATTGAATCTGCAAGAGCTCTTTGCTGCAGAGGGCTGAGGAGGTCTAGTCATCAAATGTCTTTAAGATAGAGATAGATAGGTTCTTGATTAGATTAGATTAGATTAGATTCCCCACAGTGTGGAAACAGGCCCTTCAGCCCAACCAGTCCGAAGAGTAACCCATCCAGACCCATTTCCCTCTGACTAATGCACCTAACACTATGGGCAATTTAGCATGGCCAATTCACCTGACCTGCACATCTTTGGACTGTGGGAGGAAACCGGAGCACCCAGAGGAAACCCATGCAGACACAGGGAGAATGTGCAAACTCCACTTAGACAGTCGCCCAAGGCTGGAAACGAACCTGGGACCCTGGTGCTGTGAGCCACCGTGCCGCCCATAGGAAAGGGAATAAGCGTTATGGAGAGAAGACAGGAGAATGGAATTAAGAAAGGTATCAGCCATGTTTGAATGGCAGAGCAGACTTGGGCCAAATGGCTGAATTCTGCTCTCCTACGTTATGGTAACAGCAGGTTTCTTGTCATGATCAGACAACCAGGATAGCTTCCAGCCTTGGGCAATTTAGTGTATATTGGCAGGCAAGAAGTCAGAACCTGACACTTTTGATTCCATTTCATTAAAGTACAGAATGTCCATTCTCCCTACTGCAAAAAAAAGGTTCAGATATTCTGATGGTTCGATAGCCTGCAGATGGAAACTGCACATGGAGACCCTGTAGAATCCCCAAAGTGGCAAACACCAGGAAACTGAAGATCTGCTGAGTAATTCCTTTATCAATAGAATCTCCAAAATATCCCAAGGTAACAGAGGCAGTAGATAAAGGTAATGGAATAGATGAATAGATGCAACCTATCCAGAGCTTCAAAAACAATTTATGAAGTTACATAATAATATCTGACAGTATTCATAAGTATACGTAGTCAAGAAGCAGGATGGATTGCTAGCAGACTGCTGACAGCAAGCAAAGATTAGTCTGTTCCGCGTGGATATTCAGGGACAGGAAGTGTGGTCTCACAAGGATCAATGCTAGGATTGGTATTCATAAAGTTACATTAATTATTTTGACTTTGCACCTTTGAAATGTGCAGATTATATGAAAGTAGTATTGGGGTGGCACATAAGAACATAAGAAATAGGAGCAGGAGTAGGCTATTCAGCTTGCTTTGCCATTCCATAAGATCATGACTGCTCTTTTAATGGACTCAGCTCCACTTACCTGCCCGCTCACATCCTAACCCTTAATTCCTCTACTTTTCAAAATTCTATCTATCTTTTACTTCATGTTCTACCTATCTTCGCATGATGGTCAACTCAGAGCATAGCTCAGGGGATCACAGAAGGAAGCAACATGCGACACTGTCCTGGAGTCTCTTTTTCTCTCAGATCCATGCTGCAAATATACAGGAGTTCTCTTTCCATTGCACACCCTTCCTTCAACGCAACTCACGCCTGCCTCCACTCCAGTGTGGGGGCCTGCTGCAAAAAGCGATTGATAATTTTAAACTTTTTTTAAAAAGCCAACAAGAGAACAGCTCCATTTTGAAGCATCCTCTCAGTCACTTGTCTTCCCAGTGGCTGTTCCCAGGCTGGAAGGCCACAGAGTGTTCCTCCAACTTCAACAAAACACCTTAAATCAGATGGTGAGGCTGCCATGTGTTCTTCAAACTGACCACCCTGTAGAGGAATAGCTGCTTTCCACACATCAAGGCTCCTCACACCCATTTGAGCCTTAATGGCAGAGTTCAGACATCCTCAGGGAGAACCTTGCGTATTATCTTAGAACATGAGACAAAAGCCGGACAGCACGCTTTCTGTTTGCCAATGTTTTTATTTTGCAAAAATCCATCCACAACAGTCCTGGCTACGTATCAGAGGAAATAGGGATCAACATGATATCCAAAAATAAGTATTTTAATTAAAACTGACTTGCACAAGTTTTCTTATCTCTTAAAGAGAGCACAGTTGACTAAAAACAGGCACAGGCTATAAACAAATGCTGGAGAAGTAGACAGAAATGAGAGAGGGGAGTCAATCTTGTGTGAGACATCTTTGAGGGTGCATTTTGTTCAGTGTTTAACCTATTTATTTAAAAGTTCCATTGATATGAAATGTAAACAAAAGTAATAGAAAGTGGTAGGCCTTTTCAACATGTTTTGGAGTTGCATAAAGCAGTTGTATGCACAGATCGAGCCATTACATTTTTCTTCAATGGTAGCCCTTCTTTATAATGGCTCATCATTTATCTAACCGGTATGTTGTTCAAACAATATAGTGTCACAATTACTATAGAAACAATGAACAGTACATTTTTGAACAGAGATTTGATAGACTTGGGCATTTTCTTACAACAGTTTTGCACATGTGTTCCTCTCAACTTGAAGAACTGGTGCACGATGATGACATGTTGAATAAATCCTAAATGTAAATGAAAGCTACGCTCTCTGCTATGACCGGTCCAACATAAAGAGCACAGTGTGTTAAACAGCCAGGTCTCTGAAGAGCTCGAACATCAAGCCATGAAAGAACAAAAATGTTCTCTGTCAAGTGAGCAGCAATTGGCCATGCTCTTCACAGTACTTTATAAATCAACCAAATAAAAGACATAAACTCAAATCAGTAATTCATGACATCATAATAAAAAGAACAAAATCAGCACTCACTTCATTAACTGCCAATCTTAATTGAATGCCACATTCATATCAACAAGAACCTTTGTCCTGCGACTTGCTTGGGGCATGACTGAAGGAACATTTACTGGGAGTTTGCAATTCACTGGAGTAGTCTCATTAAAGCATTCTCAGTGCTGTCCAGCAAGGACAGTGGCACGTGGTACGCTTCACAGGTGGTTGAAGCTCAAACTATACTGTCACAATGGAAAAGCACAGTCCACAATGATGTGATAACAAGTGCTCCTTTATGTGCACAGCTCAAAGTCCCACGGCAGTTCATTAGAATCAAAAAAAGTCCAAATTATTCAACCATTTATGTGGTGATGACTGGGAAAGTGAAGAACCTTTATTGCACCGTAACAAGAACAAAATGCACATTTACGTTCCAGTAAATGTAATGAACTTGAGAGGGGAAGAACGTATACTTCACATTAACAATGTATGTCTGATAACCAGAAATGCATACAACTTTATTAGTGTTTGGTATAAAAATGAAATGCCACAAATGGGTGGTTGAAGATGTACAAATAACTCTGGTCATTTTTTTGTCTGATGTTTGAGAGGAAATACAGTCAGAGATGTACAGCATGGAAACAGACCCTTCAGTCCAACTCGTCCATGCTGACCAGACATCCCAACCTAACCTAGTCCCATTTGCCAGCACTTGGCCCAGATCCCTCTAAACCCTTCCTATTCATATACTCATCCAGATGCCTTTTAAATGTTGTAATTGCACTAGTCTCCACCACTTCCTCTGGGGACTCATTCCATTCATGCATCACTCTCTGTGTGAAAAAATTTCCCCTTAGGTCCCTTATATATTTTTCTCCTTTCACCCTAGACCTATGCCCGCTAGTTCTGGACTCCTCGACCCCAGGGAAAATACCTTGTTTATTTATCCTGTCCATGCCCCTCATGATTTTATAAACCTCTATAAGGTCACCCCTCAGCCTCCAACACTCCAGGGAAAACAGCCGCAGCCTTTTTCAGCCTCTCCCTATAGCTCAAATCCTCCAAACCTGACAACATCCTTGTAAATCATTTCTGAACCCTTTCAAGTTTCACAACATCCTTCCGATAGGAAAGAGACCAGAATTGCACACAATATTTGAAAAGTGGCCTAATCAATGTCCTGTACAGCCGCAACATGATCTCCCAACTCCTGAACTCAATACTCTGACCAATAAAGCATACCAAACACCTTCTTCACTATCCTATCTACCTGCAATTCCACTTTCAAGGAACTATGAATCTGCACTCCAAGGTCTCTTTGTTCTTAAAACCTCAATTCTTCCCATTTCTGAATTGTGCTTAGTCTTTAAAAACAAAGGGCACTTGCATCCAATCTACTCCACAGCCTCCACCAAAACTGTTCCAAAGCAACAGTTGTAATGCACATTTTGAAAAACCAGCAGTACTTTTGAAGTTAAATCCTTTCCTCCCTTCATGGTGCAGCAGAACATTCTTAAGCAAAGTCTTGTTAGTTCATGGAGATCAATATAAATCCTTGTCAGTCACTGACACTGTACAGTGCTGAAAAGCTGTGTCAAAGGCTAGCACTTAGTCAAGTTATAAGATTCAAACAGCACTCATTGCACTTCTCTTGCAATTCGAATGAGAGGATTTTTGTTTTCCTTTTTTGGTGAACCAGATTTTGATGCACCTATCACCATGAGCAAAACTATCCAAACCAAATTTTGTTGAAGTCAACACAAGCGAAGAACTTCTATTTCCCCAATATTAAGAGCAAAATGGACTAGATTTTCCCGTAGGTATCAGGACCCTGACATCGGACTATCAATAGTGCAGGCCCAATCAGAGAATTGGTAGCTCTGGTACCCTGGCAGCCTTCCCGGGAGAGACGTGTGCTGCAAGGTTGTGAGGATTTCAACATGGAAGTGCCCTCAGGTATGTCCAGGAGTTTCTAAAGCATTGAGAGAGCAGCCCAGCAGACCTCATGTATGAATGAGAAATTCCTGCTTTGTAGTTGTTTAGGCTATACATGTTCCCTTTTTGGCCAGGCCTTCTCTGTGGGATTTATGGAGTCTCCTTCATAATGGATATACAGCTTTCCCTTGGGAACCGAGCTTAACTGAACTGAGAGTCTGCACACACAGCTTGGATAGCTTGAATGTGACTATAATATCAGTGACAATATCAGTTAATCACCTTAACTCTGTTCAAATGTGTAGCTGATCTGGTTTCCTGCTAACACTCCCCTTGCATGAATGATTGCAGCTCCAATACAATAAAACCATGACACCATCCAAGACAAGCAGTGCCTCTGATTGGCACAAAATCCACCATGCAGGGTGCTAGTAGTATATGCCATGAGATAGGCGCACTGCAGGACCCTTCAACACCATCCTCTGAGCCGTGATTACCACCCTCTTGAAGGATAAGGGCTGCAGATGCATGGGAGCACCACCACATTCAATTTCTCCTCCAAGCCACACAACATCAGACTTGGACCATTATCTTTCGCTATCACTGAGTCAAACTCCCTTCTTGAAGAACCATGGGTTTTCTAAAACCCCAAAGACTGCTGTCATTCAAAAGGCTGCTCACCAACACCTTCTCAAGAGTATTTCGGTATAGTCAGTGAATACTAGCCTAGTCAACAATGCCTACATCATAACACAACCCATTCCCATGCCACTAACTAATTTCCATGGGGCTGGGAAAACCTAGTCTATAATCTGCAAGCAAAACACACTTCAAAGTCAAATCTAAAGACAGCTTAGTTTGACTAAGGAGTATAAATATGCATTGAGGTAATGCTGGAATTCAACGATGAAAGCCGTACAGCTTCTGCACAGAGCATCAGTAAACAGCTTAGTCACTGAACTGTTAGGACTAAAGTATCATTTTGGACTAATTGTCAAAGTTATTTGAAGTACAGCAGAAGAATGTCATGTCCAATGATGGGTCTATTTCTCCACATCCAAATAGCAAATCAGTTCAGCTCGTTATTCATCAGCACTAGTAGACTATTGAACACTTACCTAAAACATGTATCAAGTAATTGATGGTATCATACAGAATTGATCAGATTCAAATTTTCCAGAGCTAAATTTAACTCTGTTTAACACTAACCCACCCACAACCAATAAGAGTAGTCATGATTTGGTTCATGACTCTGAAAGCACAACCCAGTTCTAAACGTGCATCTAGTAAGTAAGCACTACCAGTTACTGAAGCTTTGAAAGTTTATTGCTCTTAATATTTTCAACAAATGGTCCCAGGAACATGAAATTTAAAAATCATTTTTCTGCAGTCCAATCATTAGTAAGACCGCTGGATACATTCTATGACCAAACTGAAGGAAATCCTCTTAAAATTTATCATAATGCTCATCAGATTTTATGGTAGATGCCCATTTTCAACCTCTTGCATTGACCTATATTGGGATGCACGGACATTTAATATCCAACTTTTCACACCAGATTTGATCACCAACTACATAAATCAGATTCTAATGCTGGAGGCTATGGTACAAATGAGCCTACTGTGAGGTTCAATCCTTCAAGTTTGCTTTGAATCTGTAGCCCTGTTTAACTTTGCTTCTCACCTCAGAGTGTCAAAATAAGTTTCCTGCTGCATACCCAACCGTTCTAAAGCATGACGGAGAACAGTTTGGGCATGACTTAGATGTAACAGGCCTAACCTATATTGTTGTTGAAGAGACCAAAGATCAAACTATTTTGCTTCTTCACATCATATTGTATTTAGTCTTAAACTGACATTTACCTGTGCCTCGAGTCAATCATGTGAATTGACAGCTGCTCTTGCATCTTTCAACCAACACTTTTAAAATGAACTTCAGCTGCATTTCAGTACAGCTCATAGCAGCACCACGACGACACTTCATTAGTTATAGCTGTTCTTCTTAACGATTGGTAAGGATTGGTAAAATGGATCCTCAGGCAAGCCATGAAAAAGCAGCACTACAATTCTTACAATTCTTTTTCGATATATTTGAATGGAGAAACATCTTGCAGAAGATTGTAGCAGAAGTAATGAAAAATACCCATGATCCAATATTATTGCATTAGATACCCTAAGTAAAAATAATAATAGAATTATTTTCATTCAAAACGTTTTTTGAATGAAAATCTGACTGAAGTTTAGAAGCTCCTGCACCAAGCACATTGATGGAACTGTTATAAATCTTTCAACATTTATCAGCTTTTTTTTCAATAAAATGATTGTGATAAAACTAAAACAATACTCAAACGGGTTTCATTATATTTGAAACACTGATGTTGCTATTTCAGTTGGAGGTGTACTGATCTAAACTAAAAGTATTGAACAAAAAAAATTCATAAATTTGCAACATGTTTATGTAATTCCACCTTAGCAAATTGTGCACAATTCACATTTGTTTTCAATGAAAGAAAATGCTTCTGCTGCACTTCTCTCATACCATGTTGGATGCAATCTAGCAGAAACGCAAGCGGTGAACAACTTTCTGAAAAGTGTTCAAGTCAGTGTTAATTAAATAATTATACCAGGATGCCCCATTTCATGAAATAAAAAATTTGGATTGTTCTGCACTAAATTCTGTTAACAAAAAATGACAGCTTTCAGTACCAACAAAATAGAACCCAATTATTTGAAATAACATGTTTAACAACGACTGCATCTGAATGGCAGGCATTGGTGAGTTTACTTATTACAGGTCACTTACTAGCTCTGGAGTGACCAGAAGTTAACCATTCAGGATTTAAATCTGTTCCATGATATGTCTAATCCCACCCCAAAACCACTGGGGCAATTCTTGTCGTGTGCATTTTGGAATCCAACTACTACATGATTATTAGAAGCCTTAATAGAAAGTGGAAGTGGCAATCTCGACAATCCAACAACAAAAACTATCACATGCTGATCACACTCAAAATGTTTCTTTCAAAACTTGTGGAGCAGTCGTGTTCCTTTAGGCTAAATGAGAAGTTTAGGTCACCCCTATCTGAGCATTGCTACCAGCAGGATTCAAATTAAACCTGAAGCTAACATTTTTGCAACAGCAGCTAAATTCAAACTCATCCACTTGCTCACCTATTAAAAACTGGCCTAGAGTTAAAATTGGGGCCCTTATGGTAACAATTTTTCTCCTTTATTTTCATCTCAATGTGTCAATTTTTATGTGTCTTGGAATTTTGCCATCTTTTAATAGATAGGCATATGATCATAAACTTGCTCAAACTTTACACACTCTTACATTAACAGACCTTAACCTTTATCAATTAAGCTTAATAAAGGGCTGGCTCTCTTTAAGCTTTTAGGAGCCTTTTTTTTGCTTTAGTTTCAGGCCTCAGTGTTCTCTAGCTGCCCAGTGTGTGTGTTGTACAGATTCCTCCCAACCCCTCCTCTGCTGATAAGTGGTGGGAAAGGGCAGCCCAGAAACAATGTCCTTCCAAGGCTGGCTCCAACTCCACACACACTAGCACCATTCTCCTTGTTCTCATCAGAGCTCCTAAAATGTAGCTCATTAAATGCAGTTTCAGGAGGAGAACAGAGCGATGTGGAAAACCTTTTACCAACTTAAACACTGTATCTACTGTTGTTAGTAACTGTAAGCCCGAGGCACAGAAGTAGGCCATACGGGAGTGATCATCTTGCTGTTAGTGACATTCTATTTTAAAAGGCATATTCTAAAAATGTGTTTCTCGTTAAATAGAAAGAGATACTGAGTTAACTTTATTTTAGTAACAAAAGCTAATCACATACTAAATTTCAGATCGCGCGCTTTGAGCTTCAGACTGTTGTTATAAAGTTTTAGAACTGTAAAATAATGGAGCAAGATTAACCAAATCTGATTCACATGGTTATGTTTGCAAGTAAATGTTCAAGCTATTATATGCTGTTAAATATAAACACATCACTTTATTGGAGCCATGAAAGTTTTGGGCATCTTAGTCCTATCACCCTAATTAGACAATAAAGTAGTGTAGAACTTACTTTAACATGTTTGCGTAAGCGTCTCAATACAACGTCTGTCTTTAAACTAATTTCACAGGGGCTGTTGCATGTAGTTCTCATTTTGGAGCTTCTAACCATGTCTGTTACACAAGAATGCTCAACTGATGCCATCTGGTTATAAACCTCTGCTGAGTCTGACGCACTTAAGATAAGATGAAAATTCAAATATGGTAAAAATAAGCTTTGTTGTGACCCCCTTATTCAGTTTATGCACACCAGTTTAATTAAGAAAATTAATAGTTTGTTTTTGTTTGACAGGATGGTCCGGTTATTTGCTTAAATGAATACCAAAATCAAAAAAAGGGAGGAAGGCAATAACACTAAATGAGTGGACAGCAACGAGCTGTTAAAAGCTGACTGACTAAACATTATCATGCTTCTTATTACTCCTCCAAAGTTTCCAGTTAATATATCAGTGTTCACTGAATGAAAATGTAAGCACTTATAACTAATATGCTTTCTAGTCATTTCACCTCCATTTTTGAATTATTCTCATAATTTACTCGAAACACAGAGTATCTTCACTGCTTTATACCAACATTAGTTCCCAAAAGCATCCTCAAAACATCAAACAGGAATCTTCTGTAATAATTTGTTGAGTCACTCTACAAAAGATTTGTTTCTGTCTTTGAAGATCAGCAGAAATATCCAACAGGAGTTCTTTGTAGTTTTAACTAACAAATTTACTCAACAGAATATGAACAAAATACAGAGTAATATAATAGATTTACTTGGTGGTGGTCTGATACATACACTCAGAGTGAGAGTCGTTGTAGAGATATGGATAATGATATACTTCCAAATTTCTTTCCATCACGTCTGCAACCAGGAATCTCCCTGGCTCTCACCATCTACTTTGGAAGGATCTTGCAGACTAATAATCAGCATCATTCTTGGCAATCAAATCTTGGGATGGGACTCGAACTCAGAGCTTCTGCCTCAAAAGTTGGAATGCTACCCACTATAGCACACCTCCATATACACATAACGCTTACTCTAGATAATTAACAAACTATTCAAACATAAACTAACAAAAAACACAGCACAACTTTTGCAGGTAGGCTTTAACTGCAAACATTAAACCCAATTCAACTTTTGAAGTTTGCAATGATCACAGTTTATAGCCATATCCGTTATGTCAGATTGTAGAGTGAAACTGGTTTGAATAGATCATAAAATTTATTTTTGCAATTCGCTTACCATCACTGATTAAGGCTGTCAATTTACTAGTAACAAAAGAACACAAATTTACTTTTTACAATGAGTGCATAAAACTTTATTTATGTTCCAGCACCAGGAAGAAAGGAGACACCTGAGTGGTCAGTGACAAGCAGTGCCATTCTCAACAGAGGGCAATTCCGCGTGATCAAAAAAGTGAAAGGTGGGTGTGTAGGAATTAAATCAAAATCAAACAGGAAGGGGAAATAAAACACTCCACTCCCTGCAGCGCCTATCTCTCCCTGAACAACTCAAGGGTGTTGGTGGACACCGCGTGTTACTTCTCCAGGGACATCCCAGCCCAAACGTAACCATGGAAGAGGGGTAGGCAATCAGCTATAACGACCCCCTCCATGGCCCGCTGCCTGGACCTGTTTATGGCCAGCTTGGCCAGCCCCAGGAGCAGACCCATGAGGAGGTCCTCTGACCTACCCTGACCCCTCCGCACTGGATACCCAAAGATCAGGAGCGTGGGGATGAAGTACAACCTTAAACACAAAAGAAGATCCTTAAGAAAACCAAAAAGGGAATGCAAGTGCACACACCCCATATACACATCGTCCATGAACTCCACAGCACCACAGAACAAGCAGTTGGGCTGGGAGTCCGTGAGTCTAGATTAGAGTGGTACTGAAATAGCACAGCAGGTCAGGCAGCATCCGAGGAGCAGGAAAATCGATGTTTCGGGTAAAAGCCCTTCATCAGGAATAGAGGCAGGGTGCCTGCAGAGTGGAGAGATAAATGAGAGAAGGGTGGGGGTGGGGAGAAAGTAGCATAGAATACAACAGGTGAATGGGGGTAGGGATGGAGGTACTAGGTTAGAGAGGAGGGCGGGGGAAGGTGGCAAAGAGTACAATGGGTGAATGGGGGTGGGGATAAAGATCTAGGTCAGAGAGGAGGGTGGAGTAGATAGGTGGAAAGTAAGATAGACAGGCAGAACAAGTCAGGGGGACAGTGCTGAGCTGGAAGTTTGGAACTGGCGTGAGGTGGAGAAAGGGGAAATGAGGAAACTGGTGAAGTCCACATTGATGCCCTGAGGTTGAAATGTTCCGAGGCGGAAGATGAGGCATTCGAGTCTGTTTCAGGATATGGTTGAAGAGCTTCAGGGCAGAGAAGATGACCTGGGGGTTGCAGTGAGAGAGAGATTCACTGAGATTCTTGTAGAGAGAGGAGGGAAACTTTTTCAAGGCAGGCATCCTTGCAAGAGAATTCGCAGTAGGGTTAAAATGAACCATTGCAATCTGCAGTTGCAAGGACTGCTGCGTGCAGTACCCTCCACCCCAGATCCCCAACAGAAAGGGGGAGGACTCCCACTTAGAGACCCTCCAATGGGGATCCCCACCACTTGGTGGCAAATGTGCATGCCAGGGCATGACTGGGCGGTGGGTAAGGAAGAAGAGGTGGATAGTGTGCAGCAGCACCCACTGTTTTACATCTCTAAATGGGACAAAACAAAAACCACTGAGGCAGCTCAAGTTGTGGGGCACAAGCTCCCACAGGAGGTATGGGACCTTGGGGCCATTGTGGAATTCTGTCCCTGCAGGGTTATGAGCAGTTAGGATTCCACCGCATACCTGAGCATCCTCCAACTGGTGCAGCAGGTCAGGTCCCAACACCACCGTTTTAAGGCATTGAGTGGTAGTGGCCACAAACCGGATGGTTTGTGCTGCCCTGCTGCCCTGCTCGCTGTGCCCTATGGCAGTGTCCAGCCCAGACCCCCGCTATCCAGCACGTCCCCGACCCTGATCACCCTCACTGCCATGGTCCTCCCTTCGGAATCCGCAAGTATGGAGGTACGGATTCCTGAACAACGGCTTCCTGACGACAGCCATTACTCCTCCCAAAGGGTAGGCACGACTGAGTCGACCATGTTTCATACAGTGATCAGGTCCCAGTAAAAGACAAGCAGCGTCCTGAGGGTGACCTCCAAACAGTCCTGGTTGATAAACAGAAGCTGCATGTCGTAGTTGAGGTTACACACCTTGCGGGAAAAATACGTCACCGGGGCACACCACCTAAGAGGAGGCTCGATATAAAGGCATCACTACAAGGTCTGAAGAAGGAAAATCACCACCTGGGTGCGAATGCACACCAGCGAGTGACTGCCCTCCTTAATAGGGAGACTCAGAGCCTGTGCCGCGACCCAGTGCATCATTTTGTCCCAGAAGAAGTGAACCAATGTTCTCTGGATGTCAGCAACAAACCCAACAGGAGGGACCAGCCAGTACCACAGCATGGCAGCTGGCTCCTGTGAGACAGTATTGAGCAGTCCCGTCCAGTGGCCTAGGCGAGCCGATCCTTTGGCCTCCAGGTCTTACTAATTCGCCAGCCAGTATTCTTCAGCAGGGCTAAGGTAGACCCTCAGATAGAGAAGATGGGTGGTACTCCAGCTGAAAGAACACAAGCTTATTGCCCAAAAGAAAATAGAAAAAACAAAAAAAAACTTTGTGACAATTTGCAAAAGTCTTATCATAAATAGCAAAAAGAAAAATTCAACTCTTTTCCCCAGCAATAACCTTTATAGACACTCAACCTCAGTGAAGTCTCTCTCAAATTTGCTTTAAATTGTTTTTTTTAACAGAACTGACAAAATTACTAGCCATTCCAATCAGCGACCTTCTGTACATTGCCAACGTAAGATTCTCTGTATGTATCCCTGAGACACAGACCGGCTAACTTACTGATGTTTCCTCACTCAAGGCGAAGAAATTCTAAAAGCTTTTTTCCAGGCATGTCTACTTGGACTATAAAAATAGTTTCGGACTTCTTTTGAGCCTAAAGGCTGCCAAAACAAAAGTGTCTGCCGTTGGTATGGATCTTGTCTTCTGAATGCCACCTGTTTGTAGATCCTGGCCATCTGCCTTGCTGCAGGTCATCAAAACCCAAATCAACAATAAGCATTTTGCCAGGTACCTTGTACTATTTAGCTGAAGTCACGTGATTCTTTTTTCTTTTGCAAATGCTGCTTTGATTTCACTGTTCAAAAAATGGCTTTCTAACATTTATGAAAATAAGTTTCCATTAAAGCACTGAAAACTAAAAACTTATTTATTCCCTTTATAGAATTCAAGTTGCTCAATAATCCTGTATACAGATTTAGATTTTACTGTCACGTGTACTCAAGTACAGGAATACAGTGAAAAGTGTACAAAGTTGGCATTCTCCAGTGCCATCTTAGTATACAAAACAAAGGATTAAAACAGAAGCAGAAATAAAAGTAACAGCTGAAAGGAAAATGTCTGGATCACTCCCTCGCCTCTGCTACGTGTCCTCACCACCGGTAAAACAAAGCCACAAAGCCTATCCCTCAGACTGTGAACATTCAGGTGCCCAGAATTCCTGCACTCTACCACAGACAGAATGCCACCACCTCCACTGTCAGGCACCCGGGCCCAGCCAGGTCCTGAAGGGACCACGAGGGTAGAGTCACCATTCTTCCGTGCCATCTTGTGTCATTGCTGCCATGAGTCTGAGATGGGCCGACCTCAGTAATGCTGCCACCACTGAAGCAGCCAGCAGCCGGACTGGAGTCCAAACTGACGCTGGACTCACCACATTGAAGCAGCCGGTGCCTCGTTCTGACTTACATTGCTGCCGTCTCCTAGGGCTGCCATTTCAGCAAAGGAACCCTCCCCACTGCCAACACTCCAGGAAGGGGACCACTCCCGCTCCTCACTACAACTTCTTAAGTACATTAAATAAAGCTGTAAACATTGTGAGGGATTCCTGGATGTGAATACGTGTCAGATGCATCCAAAAGTAATTACCAGCCATCCACACAACTGCAACTAATGAAAAATGCAGCTTGGTTCCTCCTTTCAAAAATGTAATTAGTAAACTAGTACTTTCCTTACAATATTTGTGTGGAGTTTAAGGTGGATCGTTTTTTAAAAATATAATTTGAAATCTATAATTTAACTGGAAAGAAAGCTACAGTGCTAGTATGCATACTTAAATCGAACTGAACACATATGTTCCTTACATGAACTAAAGCACACAAGATCAAGTGGTTCTGATGAAACTTGACATGTTAACTCAGCGTTCTTCCTACAGATGCTGCCAGATCTATTGAGTTTCTCCAGCAATTTCTGTTTTTGTTTCGGGTCTCCAGAATCCACAGTTCTTTGTTTTTAAATCAAATAGTAGTTCAAATTAGTGTAAATATATTGAATATGCAATGATAACGTTCAATGATAGTGGAGCATGCTGGAACAAGTGAGCACAGGACCATCAATGCACCTGCGTTCTTGATTAACAAGGCTGGTCTCCTGGTGTCCAAGACCAGAAAGAAAACTTAACTAGTATCAGTATTTCACAATCAGCAATACATTGCTCGAATTTTCCAGATTTTCCCTGACATTAGCTGAAAGAGAAGACACAAAGATTATTTGTTTAAAAAAGTCAACAATAAGACAGCAACTATAATTTGTAGCTGATATTGTTTTTAAATTCATAAAAATGCAAATTTCAACTGACATTACTTCTTACATCACCATTAAAACATTGTAAAGTAGTTCCTTGCTTTATATTAATTGATATCAATCTTTACCAATCAAATTTTACAAGACAGGAAGATGCCATTTGGCTCATCATACCTTCTCTTACTTGAAATACACCAGCAATGACACCCTCCAGTCACCAAACAAAAACCCTTGCTCCTTGTATATTACTGCCATCTCAATTCCCTTTTTTCTCTCTAAAGTCCTTTGCAATGTTGTCACTTCTCAAATTCGGGTTCATCTTTCCCAGAACTCCACCATTGGATCCCTCTAATCGGGTCTCTACCCTATCACAACACCAAAATACCCCTGGTCCACGTTACAAATGTCATGCTGTTTGACTGACAAAGTGAACTATCAATCCTTATCCTTTTCAACCCATCTGCTGCCTTTGACTAATTTCCCAAGAGCCTCACTGTCTGCCAAATACATGAGAATTGGACTCACCTAGTTCCATTCTAAACTACCAAATCGTACCTAGTGTCACGGACACTGAATGAATCACACAGAAAAATACAAAATGGAGAACAACAGATCTGTAATGTGATAAAAGTTTGTGAAGTTATCGCAAGAAATCCTCCCACTTGATCTGTACCTCAGTTTATTGTCCCTGAGGTATACTTATCACAGAGACTGCTGACACCATTTGTTTTATGCAAAACAGTAACAACTCTTTATTACCAGCAAAAAGGGCTTTGCAACATTCTAGGAGTGGCAATGCTACACACCCTTAAGACCATTAGGTAACTACCTTGAATATCACCTCAATATTCTCCATTTTCTCCCCTGCAAGCCAGCACTTAAACCTGACAGACAAGAGGACAGTAATGGAGGTTAGACATTAGATTAAAAATAGAAAGAGAGAAAGGTGATAAGCCAATTGGCTGAACTCAGTATTTGAATCTCACACAAACAGTTCCAACCTCCAAGTACGCAGAACATCCGAGTGGCTCTATAACAGTTTGATGAGGAAAAAGATGACATTTTTGACAGAATTACTGAGTTGGGTTGGTTCCTTCGTCTGGGTAGTCTCCTCATGGTACCTAGGAGAAAGTGAGGACTGCAGATGCTGGAGATCAGAGCTGAAAATGTGTTGCTGGAAAAGTGCAGCAGGTCAGGCAGCATCCAAGGAGCAGGAGAATCAACGTTTTGGGCATGAGCCCTTCTTCAGGAATGAGGAAGGTGTGCCAAGCAGGCTAAGATAAAAGGTAGGGAGGAGGGACTTGGGGGAGGGGCATTGGGAATGCGATAGGTGGAAGGAGGTTAAGGTGAGGGTGATAAGCCGGACAGGGGGTGGGGCGGAGAGGTCAGGAAGAAGATTGCAGGTCAAGAAGGCGGTGCTGAGTCCGAGGGTTGGGGCTGAGATAAGGTGACGGGAGGGGAAATGAGGAAGGTGGAGAAATCTGCATTCATCCCTTGTGGTTGGAGGGATCCTAGGCAGAAGTTGAGGCGCTCTTCCTCCAGGCGTCGTGTTGCCATGGTCTGGTGATGGAGGAGGCCAAGGACCTGCATATTCTTGGCGGAGTGGGAGGGAGAGTTAAAGTGTTCAGCCACGGGGCGGTTGGGTTGGTTGGTGTGGGTGTCCCAGAGGTGTTCTCTGAAATGTTCCGCAATATAAAGGAGGCCACATCAGGTGCAGCGGATGCAGTAAATGATATGTGTGGAGGTGCAGGTGAATTTCTGATGGATATGGAAGGATCCCTTGGGGCCTTGTAGGGAAGTGAGGGGGGAGGTGTGGGCACAAGTTTTGCATTTCTTGCGGTTGCAGGGGAAGGTGCCGGGAGTGGAGGTTGGGTTGGTGGGGGGTGTGGACCAAGGATATATTTCCCTCCCCTCCCCTATCAGCATTCCGGAAAGACCACTCCCTCCGCGACTCCATCGTCAGACCATGGCAACATGACGCCTGGAAGAAGAGTGCCTCATCTTCCGCCTAGGAACCCTCCAACCACAAGGGATGAATACAGATTTCTCCAGCTTCCTCATTTCCCCTCCCCCCACCTTATCTCAGTCCCAACCCTCGGACTCAGCACCACCTTCTTGACCTGCAATCTTCTTCCCGATCTCTCCGCCCCCAACCCCTCTCCAGCCTGTCACCCTCACCTTAACCTCCTTCCACCTATTACATTCCCAACGCCCCTTCCCCCAAGTCCCCCCTCCCTACCTTTTATCTTAGCCTGCTTGGCACACCTTCCTCATTCCTGAAGAAGGGCTCATGCCCAAAACGTTGATTCTCCTGCTCCTTGGATGCTGCCTGACCTGCTGCACTTTTCCAGCAACACATTTTTCAGCCCTCATGGTACCTACCAATTGGACACGAACAGTACAGCTGCTCACCAAAAAAATAGTCTTCCAGCTCTACTCTTACTGCTCCAGTCCTGTTGACTGCTTCAGGCAGTGTCCCTGTGGTTTCCTACTCAGTCGACACTCACGGTGCATCTCCTCCACTTTCTCAGGCCTCACAGTTCAAACTCCAGCCACCAACGCCACACGCAGCACTGTGGCTTTGGCTTTATCATTCCGGTCCCTCTTTCCTCCTTCCAGATTGTAACTTTTCTTACCTGTCATTTTTGTACCCTTCGTGAAGTCATAAGGTTAAACTCCCTCTTAGCTTTGGTTGGCTTTCTGCAATGATCAGCAGACAATCTTAAACTATACTGATTCCTGCTGTCCCCAAAGTGCAGTTCCCCAGCAGCAGGCAGAGAGCTGGACTGAATCGGTAGCCTTACACAGAATCTCAATCTTCTGATAACTTGTTGCAAAAATTAACATTACAAGTTAGCTATGCAAGTTAGAAAGAAAAGATAAACTGTTATAAAACCAAAAACTCACCTTCAATGGCTTTCCTTCCTGTTCAATATTGCTAATTCAAGTGCCCTTAACGTACCCTCATATGCACAGAGTCCTTACACCAACGGTGTTTTTTAGGTTAGATTACTCACAGTGTGGAAACAGGCCCTTCAGCCCAACAAGTCCACACCGACCCACAACCCACCCAGACCCCTACATTTACCCCTTCACCTAACACTACAGGCAATTCACCTGGCCTGCACATCTTTAGACTGTGGGAGGAAACTGGAGCACCCGGAGGAAACCCATGCAGACAGCATGGGGCGAATGTGCAAACTCCACACAGTCAGCCGCCTGAGGCGGGAATTGAACCCTGGTCTCTGGTGCTATGAGGCAGCAGTGCTAACCACTGTGCCACCGTGCTGTCCTTTGAAGGGTGGACCAATTCCTTTTTGGTCCCAACTACTCCGCTGGTCACAATAAATTGTAAACTTAACCACAGAGTGATGAAATGGCTAATTATATAGGCTCTGGACTGAACTGGTTTAGTCAGAACCAAACCAGCTCGATTTCTTTAATAAAGAATAATGCATTTATCACAAGTCAGACTTGTTGAATCAAACATAGAAAGATTATTGCTAAAAATACTTCGATTGTGCAAAGGTAGATCTGACTTTTTTCTAACATCACAAACTGAGCAAGAGACAAATGTGAGTAACAAAAAAACAAGTTAAATGCTCCACAGAACATATGAAATGGTGAATACAAATACAGATCCCATGGAATTTACTCTAATCACCACATTCTCCAAGTTATTACTGACACCACGAGATACCATATCTCACTAAAGCTTCACAAGAGGTTACAATTCTTGACTTTTCATTACCAACTGTTGAAACTCCTTCAGGAACCATTCCATCATTGGGTTGACTTAATGACTGCGCGTGCTCTAGAGGCCTGTCTTCCTTTTGTGGAACTACCTCCCACTGGATGCTTGGAAACAGCATTTCAGCACTTACAGTTACAACTCCAATTTCTAACTAACAGCGAGCTTCACCAAGCCAGTACTGCCCCTGGGTTTGTTTTCTTAACCCTAATCAGGCTTGGTTACACAAAGTAAATACTGCTTGTGAGTTTCCTTCACCTTCGCTCACAGCTGCACTGAACTATTAGTGACTGACAGCTTCTCTGAGCTTCCACGGCTGCTGGGACCTGACCAAAGCCCTCAATCCAAAATATGACTGCATATACACTCCTAGAATTTCTTCCTGAGTTCTAACAATATAGAGCCATTCAAATGCTCTTGATATCTCACAGATATGGTGCATTTTCAGCACTACATCATATCGGCTCTTTTCTGCATGGAAATTTCTCTACCTCTGTTTGTTTCCTTCTCCAACTAACTGTGACCTAAGAGCTACTCTTTAGCAACCCTGAATTGCTTTGTGTGACTGAAAATCTTGCAACAAGCCACATTATTTTTTTTCAGGCTGGATTGATGGTAACTTGTATTTTTTAAATATGCAAAAGTAGCGAATCAGCAATGGGACTTGAATGTAAAAGCCCCTTGAAGTAAGTGTCTTCTAAATGTTACAATATTCACCAATTGCTGACTCCAGCAGCACCAAAACACTTACAAAAAAAGTTCATCATAATGCCCTTCATTCACGTAATTTGTGTTTACAGGCTGTATACACACATATATGGATGACGCACAGCATGACCTTACTGAGACCTCTCTTGGCTCCTATACTAGCTTTAATTTGTCAGAGAGCTTGTCCAAATGCAGCACTTGTTGAGCAGAAATTTTCTCCAACCAAATACTGGGAAGAGCGATGCCATTACCGTTGGACTTTTCCATAATTTCCATTCCCCAGTTAACTCCTCTTTTTCTCTCTCTCTCTCTCTCTCTCTCTCTCCCTGGTGACTGTTTAAGACAGAGCTTTCATGTTCATAATCTTCAGGCTAGATTTTCATTCCCGAGAAAGATAACTTGAGCGGAGAAATCTCCTGACTCAGCAGACGTGCCTCTTGTACACTCTCGGTACAATTTTTGCCACAGGACCAGGTCATAGCCCCACTGGGAAGAAACCAGATTGTGTTTTGGGTCTGATTTGCCCCAGAACACCATTCCTGCTGTAAGGGAGGTAACTCATGAACCTTACAGGTTCTTGAGAGGAGATGTTTATCAGGTTAAATTTGTTGATCTACTGGTTCCTTACTCTGGTAGCAATGGCAATACTGGCCTTTCCCATATCAAACTATAGATTTTAATGCTGCCTCTTGACCTAGTTTAATGACCGCGTTAGTAAGGCATCACAAGAGCCATGCAGATAGCTGCATCTTGGCAACTTCAGTTGGTCTCGACAGTTTGCACAAATTGAAATTAGCATAATTCTCCAGGGACTAACATTTACAGTCTGCATGGAGAGTCTTTGCCAGCCACCTAACTTCCCATCTCCCATCCACCCGGGTGTCCACACCCAAATGTTTCTTGTCCATTAACCTCACAGCAACACAGAGCAGTGTGACTCTGAGGGAGCAGGTCAACAGTGTGCTCACCCAACCATCACTCCATTTATTCCAAGGGGTGTCATTCCATGCTGTCATTCTCCAGCCCAGACCTCAGGTCTGTGCTTGGCTTCTGAGGGATGGTGTTTACCTGTTAAAGAGAGAGTTGCTGATTTGATGAAGAATGTGAAAACGGAGCACCCAGTGTTGGTACAACAAAAGGCTGTGCATCCAGAATTCACTAGCCCCCATCTTTCCTCACCCAAAACACCCAGTAACAGTGGTCTGTGCTGAACCAGATGTTCAACATTCTGTGGATGAACAGACATGACCTGTGATTTGAGCCGCATATAGCAAGAAACCTCAAGTAGCCATATACTTTCTTCAGAACAGCAACAGAAGGTCTAGAAAGGACAGCTCTCCAGTTCTGTGGTCAGGATCTCGCACTCCTGGTCCATGAGGAGAAATACTGGAGGGAAATATTTTATTCAAGAGATAAGAGAAACAATCCAAGTATCACCAAGTGAACATGGCAGGAGAGAACGTGGTGAGTGCAGCAGGGAAATACCATCAATCCTGAATCCAGTGCCACAAGCAATTTCATGGGATGAATTGTTTGGCAGAAGGACACAGATGTCCCTGTGATGATATCTGAACAACATAGCAACTGGGGTGCACCGGGTACGTATCTTGTCTATAGCATAGACAAATCAATGATCAAGGTAAGCAGTTATAGAGTGACATATAAATGCTCATGTGGACTCACTGCCATATTGATGGCTTCTCTTCTGGATGCAGGGCAGAACATGATCTTACATCTCTCTGCATTTTACACTTGCAAAGAAATGGTTCAAGCCTGGATTAAAAACAAAATAACTCTGGAGAAATGCATCAGGTCTGGCAGCTTTTGTGGAGAGAGAAACAGAGTTAATGCTTCAAATTCAGGGCTCCATCCCTACCTATCCACTTACCCCTTTTCTCCCCATCATCAACATAAATGCCACACTTTCCTCACTATTGCTCTGAAAAATGATCACTGGACTCAGAATGATAGCTGTGTTTTTCTCTCCACAGATACTGCCAGACCTGCTGAGTTTCTCAAGTAATGCTGGTTTTCTTTGTTTCAGATCTCCAGCATCCTCAGTTCTTCGCTTTATTTTAATCAATGTAACTGCATTGTCCTGTACAGTGTTAAGTTCTGCATTTTCTTGGTGCTGAATCCATGTCTTCAATTGTTCAGAGTCTTGCCTCCCACTGCTCAAGTGCAGCACCATGGTGAACAGCCTTTGGGTAAGCACAAGGTGAAGTTTTGTCTGGTTAATCACGAGCATTAATGGTCAATTGCAGGCCTGAATTTGCAGGGGCATCTCATGGGCAAATCTTAGACAATGGTGAATCAAAGGGTAGAGGTGATGCTGGATTCAACCATGTTGATAGCATCAAGTGTCGTGGGCTGACTTAGCATTTTCTTTTGTTGTGAATGGGCATCTTCTGGAAGATAGTGAGGACTGCAGATGCTGGGGATCAGAGTCGTGAGTGTGGTACTGCAGAAGCATTGCAGGTCAGGCAGTATCCGAGGAACAGGAGAATTAATGTTTCGGGCAAAAGCCCTTCATCATTCAGACTCATTCTTGAGGAGGTGCATTTGCCCGAAACGTCGATTCTCCTGTGCCTCGGATGATGCCTGACCTGCTATACTTTTCCAGCACCACACTCTCAACATCTTCTGGAAGATGTGTGGCATCAATTTTAATCAACGTTTATATGACAACAGCATGCCAACGGAATGTGCAGTGAGATTCTCAAGGCTGATTTGATGAATGGTCTCTATATCAAGGGGTTCTTGCATCTTATTGTATCCCATACAGCTCCAGTCAAAAATAAGTAGGCTCTTCAAGTTGCCTTCCATGGCGACCATCCTCATTGGTTGCTTCTCCATCAGAGTTAACAAAGTCTTCTTTGTCCTCTTCAAAATACTCCTTGTTCTTCTCTAATTAAATAATTTCTTCACTAGCTTCTGGTCCCTCAATGTGTATGTTTCTCGACTGAGCTATTCAAATGAACCATGAACCACATAGTAATCGATCATTAATTTCAACACTCTTGCAGCATGCTCCTTCCAAGTGGTCAACGCAGCTGAACTGCACTTTTAATAGGTTATATCCCAACTGAAGATGATCATCATCTGCAAGTGGATTTTGTTGGAACAACATTGGGGCCCCATCTTCACTTTCTTCAATCAAATCAGCAGCTCACTCTTCAATGGTAAGCATCACCCCACAGAAGCCAATCCCAGACCCAAGCTCAGGGCTGCAGATTGTGCAGGCCATGACACCCCTTAGAATAAATGAGTCAGAGAGGCAGCCAGGCAAGGTTACATGAGAGCAGGGAGGCTTTATTGTGGTCTCACACAGCTCACAGAATGGATGGAATTATTTTCTATTTGTAAATATCTTGGACTGCTGCTTTGGTGCTTACAACTGATCACTCCTCAAGTTTGTGGGAAAGTGATTTGGAAGCCAAATTCCATTGTCTTCTCCATCTATGATGCTACATCCACCTACTATTCATCGACCATGTCTATGTTCAATGACCTTCGTTCAGTCCTAATTAAGCTGTGCCTTAATTTTGAGTGTGGTTTTCAAATCCCTCCATGATATCTCTGAAGCCCTTTCAATTCCTGTAAGATCCTCCAATCATTCAAAATGCTGAGATATATGTGCTTCTCCAGTTCTGTGTGTTTGAGCATCCCTGATTTTAATTGTCCGAACACTGGCAGCTAAGCCCTCAGATCCTTAAAATCAACATATTTGCCTTAATATCCCCTCATGGCTCAATGTCAAACTTTGTTTGACAATGCCCCTCTGAATAACCTTGGGCAATTTTATTACATAATTTTTTTAAAAATATAGGTTGTTGTGTAAAAGTGCCTCTTAGTTGGTGTTATTATTTTGTCCCTTCAATATGTTCTTTTAAATATTCAAAAAAGCAAAGCATTATCAAATTTTCTTTATAAAATTGCTGAGCTGTCTTTCTGATGGGGTATTCTCCACTTTAATTCTTCAGTGTGTGTGTGTGTCAAAGTTAAACCTTTCCATCTCTGCTTTATTTGTTTTGATAATGTCAAATGCAGCACAAATAGATATTACCTTTTTTCCCCAAACATATTAATATTACCTTATCCCTTATTCTGTACACTTCTACCAAATAATTCCCCTTGTTTTATCCAATAAAAGGTTTCCCCTTGGTCTGCAAAAGTGAAGCCTCCCATTCCTGTTATCACTTTAATGAATCTTTTCCGTCCACTCTCTGTGGCCTAACTGAAGCAGCCGAACATGGGGACAGTATTCTAAATGTGGTCTGATCAAACAAATTCAATAAGTTTCTTTTTGTTTTACATCACATGATCCAACACATAAAACCCAAATCCCTTAAGTGCTACATTTGTTCCCCTTTTGTTAAAGATGTGTACTTGTTTTGAATCCTAACCACAGCCATTATCACTTCCTTTGCTTTTCACTCCCCATGAATCTTTGTCAATAAATCTCTCCTGTCTTCCGCCCTGTTCCAGATCTTTCTTTTGCTCCTGTCCCCATCCTCCATTTCAACAGCCTAAAACCCATCACACCATTACTCCTTTCTTAGTCATTAAGAGCCTTATGCAACCTGAAATACTAACCTTGTTTATCTCTCCACAGATGCTGCCTGACCTGCTGAGTATTTCCCGCACTTCTTGCCTGTATCTAGATTTCAGAGAGAATATACAAAATACAATATAGCCGACCACAGTCAATGACATCGCCTGATCGTGACAAGACAGGCCGCAGGCTCATGTGCTACTGATGTCAGGGAGGTGTGGCAGAGACGGGGGTCCTGGTGAGAGATGGTGAAGTGCAAAGTGGGAGGAGGGGATGGGACAGCCTCTGTCGACTCCAGCTGCCTCCACCTCAAAGTCCACTCCATTCTTCATTCCTTCACAATAATTATTTATTTTGTATCTCCCATGATATCAAGTCACGACAGAGTGCATTTGCATGTTATGCCACTTAGTGGCGTATTGAAAATAAACTCAACCTGCAGCCACAGTATTTTGCTTCAACTTTGCTGAATGACAGGGGTTCATCTTAATATTTCATTTAAGGAATATGTGTCTCTGACTATACAGCAGTCAATCATTGCAGTACAATGTAGCAGTGTAGGTCATGAAGCAAATCCTGACATGATATCCACAATGACACATTGAGGAAGTCTTTAGTACAGCTTGCTATACTCAATCAAGCAGCTTTATGGTTTCTGGCAATCATTTCACAGCATGACAGAATTGTTTTTGTAGCAGGCCTAAGAAGTTATCAACTCTTGTTATTAATTGGATCAAGTGAATTGTCAAAATTGCCACCATGAATAGTTTGAAGAGAGTAGATAAAACAAAGTACAAATCTATCTGCTATCATTAGAGTAACAACTACCATAATGACATTTACAGATATTCAAACTGATTTTCCAATGACCTCTTTCCTGTGCCCTTTTAAATTCTGCATATCTTTCAACAGTGTTCCTTTCCCCACCATCTCTCTTTCCCATGCATTCAGTAAATAGCAACCATTTGAAAAAAACTTGAATACAGATGTGCAATGACTAAATCTGGATGTATAATCAGCAGAATAACTTCAATGTCACCACAAATTAGTCACAGAACTAACCATAACATATTTTAAGTGAAATTAGATAGTCCACTGCACACACATATACTTTCAAGTGACACCTCCATATTTAGTGAACCATAAAATCTGCCGCACTTTTGAGGGAACTTGAATGTAGTCTGCCTAGTTGGAAAATAAAGTCAACGGAAGTAACATTAAGCTGGGTATAAAACTTTGTTAAACCCAATCCTATAAGTGACATGGCAGGCGGTTACATTAAAATTACTCTTATTTGGTTTTTGACACAAAGATCCATATCAGAGTCCAATTGCCATAGAAGCACATCATAAAAACAATGACATGCATTCATACAGCATCTTTAACATAGGTAAACATTCAAAGGTGCTTTACAAGAGCATTAACAACAGAAGTAACAGCTGACACTGATCCACAGAAGGAAACGTCAGAACACAGTTGAAAAGAGCATCTTGAAAGGAAAAGAGCAGAAAAAAATTAGGGAGGAAACTTCAGATGACACAATGCAGCTGAAAACTGCATTGTGATAAAGGATGCAATGATTACAATTGAGGGATGCCACAACATGCTAGAATTGGAGATGCATCAACATTTCAAAGGCCTGTAAGATTACAGAGAGGAATTGTGTTGCAACACTGTGCTATATAGAGGGATTTGTAAAAGAACAATCATGGTTTTAAAATTGAGTGGCTAACTAGTGGACAGGAGCAAATGTCACAGCAAGCTTGGAATGATGGGTAAACAAGATTTCGAAGGATTTAAGTTATGGGCAACAAAGTGTTGAAAATCAGCATTCTGGGTGACAGAGTGAATGCGTGGTCAAAAACCCATCTTGGGATTGAACACAATGCCAAGACTGCCAATAGTCTGATTCACCTTCCAAAGTGTAGTCATCCTTATCTTGCACCAGGTAGCTCCTGTTGTCTCCAGTTCTGTGTCAACATACCCTGTAAGAGAGGGAGATCTCTCTGCAGATATGCTGCAATGTAACTGGATGATGTAATGGCCATGGATGAATAGCTGACAGTATATGCAAGTTAAGAGATTTGTGTGCAAAGCTTACAGCAGTCCTAAGGGAACGTGGATGAGCTGAAGTTACAAAGGGCAAGTGTGTTACAAAAGTAAACGAGAAGTTAAGGTTGTCCTCCTTTACAGTTCCTTCTCAGTCAGGCACGACAAAGAGCTTATTTTAATTATTTTCCTTTTTATCATGCACCTAATATGGTTCAATTAATTTACATGGCCAGATTTAAAACAATGGAGCACTATGTCCAAAATTTGAGTGAAAGGAAATGGAATTTTACTATCTGAAAGAACAATAAAACCCAACAAAAATAACTTCCTAAAATACAAGCTTTCGAAGGAGGATGGAGGAGAGGTTAACTAATGCAGACAGGAAGGCAAGGCCAAAAGTTTCTCAAAGTCATACAGTACGGAAACAGACCCTTCGGTCCAACCAGTCCATGCCAAATATAATAGGAGAAAGTGAGGACTGCAGATGCTGGAGACCAGAGTTGAAAAGTGTGTTGCTGGAAAAACACAGCAGGCCAGGCAGCATCCGAGGAGCAGGAGAATCGACGTTTCGGGCATCAGCCATTCCTGAAGAAAGGTTTATGCCCGAAACGTCGATTTTCCTGCTCCTTGGATGCTGCCTGGCCTGCTGTGTTTTTCCAGCACCACACTTTTCAACCATGCTAAATATAATGCCAACTAAACTCGTCCCATTTGCCCATCCCTCGCCCATAACCCTCCAAACTTTTCCTTTCATGCACTTATCCAAATGTTTTTTAAATGTTGTCATTTTGCCCACATTCACCACTTCCTCAGAATGTTCATTCCACATGTGAACCACCCTCTGTTTAAAAGATTTGCCCCTTATGTCTTTTCCTCTCACATTAAAAATGGGTCCCCTAGTCTTGAAAACCCCATATTGTGAACTGAAAGAGCGAAATCTGAGTCCCAACTGCTTGGCTGTTGACCACTTTCTTCAGGAGTCACAAAGCTTTCACATACCTTTGGTGTCTCAGTCAGAAGTTTTCCCGTGGTCTTTTGTTTTAAACCACTCCTGGTTTGCTAAGATAGTGGTTCAGAGGAGGGAGCTCTTGGTATCCTTGATATGTTCAGTCCATGTTGCTTTGTCTTTGCTCAAAGCAAGCTACTGAAATACGGTTCATTTATGTGTTACATGACTAGTTCTATCGCTTTTGCCAAAGTGAACTCTCTAAAGGTAACTTTTCATCTTCAATACATAAAAGATTATCTTAAAAGTGTGAGCAAATGATGAAACTCAAAAGTTTTTGAGACCTCACTGGGTTTCGTTGCTTCATGATCAAAATTATAATTGAGGCAGATGTTTATTGTATATTTAATATGGGTTATTTCAGCTTGTCAGGTCATCACAAGGGCCATTTTATGATTAGCAGTATTCTTTTTAAACCATGTTAAGTCCACAAAACTCCCAAATCAAATGATGAAAATGTAATTCTCATCATCCATTTTTATTATGATCATAACCAGTATGAGTGCTGCACATTGGAGATTGTTGGGAGGCGAGTGAAGAAGATGTCGTGAATTGAGCTGGTGTGAATGAGGCAATAGATTCATTTGTGTGGATATGGCATTCACTGACCTCTTTCCTTCGTGTGAGGACAATAAACATCTTGCACCCAGGTCCTCGCAGCTAAACTGCTGGCCTTGATAGGATGATAGATATTTGTCCCCATTGCATTTTTTGCAGTTACCTAGCTGGAAGTGGCATGTAACTCAGTGGTTTAGCATTGCTGCCTCACAGTGCTAGGGACTTTGGTTCAATTCCAGCCTCGGGTGATTGTCTGTGTGGAGTTTGCACATTCTCCCTGTGTCTGCATGAGTTTCCTCCCACAGTCCAGAAATGTGCAGGTCAGGTGTAGTGGCCATGCTAAATTGTCCATAGTGTTCGGGGATGTGTAGGTTTGGTGCATGCACTAGGGGAATGGGTCTGGGTGGGATACTCTTCAAAGGGGCAGTGTGAACTTGTTGGGCCAAAGGGCCTGTTTCCACACTGTAGGTACTCTAATTCTAGAGAGCCTCCTGGTCTGCTTTGGGTCACGGACCCTTCTCCTATTATCTCCAGGGTCTCTATCGTTCCATCCGAGAAACTTGTGTGATGGTACTGCTCCTGTAACAAGATTATGTTGTCCTTGGATTTTTTTCAGAGAAGTTGTAAAAGACACAGACTCCGAAAAGTCTGAGTTGAAGGGTGTTAGGGCTAGTTTGGTTATAACTAATAGATACTGCCTGAGGCAAAAAACTTTCAAGTTTTAAAAAAAATCACTTGTACAATGAAAGGGGAGTAGCCAGTTCTCCCAGCTTATCTTGTCTCTGGTTTGGTTTGGTTTTAGCACAGTAGTGTTCGGAAGCTGCTGGACCCAAAGAAGCAGGTCTTTGCTGGTACTCTCTCTCTCTGACATCTCTTCAGTCAGACCCTGGGTTTAATTTTACCTTTTGTACCAACGGGTGTTTATGGGGATTGTTGCAAGTATTTGGAATGACATCATTAAGTCGGGATGATCTGTTGGATTTTCTGAGAGATTAAGTTATTCACTATTCTGTTCTCTTTTGTTTGATTTTCTTTCGGTAATCTTGTAAATAAACTGTTTTGTTGAAAACTACGTGGTTTGACCAACTGCATCGCTCCTGGAATATCCATGTTACACCTACTTAAAACAACTAGCAATGTTAGGGTCTGGGCTACTTTCTTTAAATGTTTTGAGGGGATCTGGCATCGTCCATAACGTTTGAAGCTTGCCCTCTCCAGCTTTGTGCTATATTCTCTTTCCCCAGTCAAATTCACTTTTTGTGACTCCAGTCACACAGCACACTTCCCCTTTCAGAGATGCAACTGTTATTTGTATAACCATAGTCAAAAGCGTGGTGCTGGAAAAGCACAGCCAATCAGGCAGCATCCAAGGATCAGGAGAATCGATGTTTCAGGCATAAGCCCTTCATCAGAAATTCCTGATGAAGGACTTATGCCTGAAACATTGATTCTCCTGCTCCTCGGATGCTGCCTGACCTGCTGTGCTTTTCCAGCACCACACTCTCGATTCTGATCTCCAGCATCTGCAGTCCTCATTTTTATTTTCCTATTTGTATTACCATAATTTGTTCTCGGGATGTAAGAATCACATCAAGGCCTACATTGATTTATCTAAGTGCTCCTGAACTGAATGGCTTGCTAGGGCATTTCGGAGGGCAGCTATGAGTCAACCATAATGCTACGGGTCTGCAGACCTCCTCCCCAAAGATGGCAGTAGTGAACCAAATGCATTCTTATCAAAATCTGGTAGCTTCATAGTTATTAATAAGACTAGCATTAGTTTCCTCAACCTATTAATTAATTGAATTGAAATTCTCCTAGCCATGGAAAACCCTGCAGTGGAAATTGAACTCTTATCTCTGGAACATTAGTCCAGACTTCTGGATTACTACTCAAGTGACAATACCATCAGGCTACCATTCCTGTGTGGACTGTGCACACGAATCATTGTCCAATTCAATCCTGTCGTGCAAAATTTTGCCTGCATCAAAATGAAAAGGTTAATAGAACATAGAACATAGAACGAGAGTGTGGTGCAACACAGTGCAGAACAGGCCCTTCGGTCCTCGATGTTGCGCCGACCTGTGAACAATTCTCAGCTCGTCCCCCTACACTATCCCAAAATCATCCATGTGCTTATCTAAGGATTGTTTAAATCTCCCTAATGTGGCTGAGTTGACTACATTAGCAGGTAGGATATTCCATGCCCTTACCACTCTCTGCGTAAAGAACCTGCATCTGACATCAGTCTTAAATCTATCACCCCTCAGTTTGTAGCTGTGCCCTCTCGTACAAGCTGACATCATAATCCTAGGAAAAAGTCTTTCTCTGTCTACCCTATCTAATCCTCTGATCATTTTGTATGTCTCTATCAAATCCCCTCTTAGCCTTCTTCTTTCTAATGAGAAAAGACCCAAGTCTCTCAGCCTTTCCTCATAAGACCTTCCCTCCAGACCATCCTGGTAAATCTCGTCTGCATCTTTTTGAGTGCTTCCACACCCTTCCTGTAATGGGGCGACCAGACCTGTACACAATATTCCAAGTGTGGCCGCACCAGCGTTCTGCATAGTTGCAGCATGATATTGCGGTTCCGGAACTCAAACCCTCTACCAATGAGACGTAACACACCGTATGCCTTCTTAACAGCACTATCCACCTGGATGGCAACTTTCAGGGATCTAAGCACATGGACTCCAAGATCCCTCTGCACATCCACACTATCAAGAATCTTTCCATTGACCAAGTACTCTGCCATCCTGTTATTCTTCCCAAAGTGCATCACCTCACAGTTAGCTGCATTGAACTCCATTTGCCACCTCTGAGCACAATTTTGCAGTTTATCCAAATCCCTCTGCAACCTGTAACATTCTTCCAAACTGCCCACTACTCCACCGACTTTAGTGTCGTCTGCAAATTTACTAATCCATCCACCTATGCCTGTGTCTAAGTCATTTATAAAAATGACAAACAGCAATGGTGCCAAAACAGATCCTTGTGGAACACCTCTAGTAACTGGACTCCAGACTGAATATTTTCTATTAACCACCACTCGCTGTCTCCTTCTAGAAAGCCAGTTTCTAATCCAAACTGCTCAATCACCCTCAATTCCATGCCTCTGCATTTTCTCCATCAGCCTAACATGTGGAACCTTATCAAAGGCTTTACTGAAGTCAAAGTACACCACGTCAACTGCCCTACCCTCATCTACATGTTTGGTCACCTTCTCAAAAAACTCAATTAGGTTTGTGAGACGCGACCTGCTCTTGACAAAACCATGCTGACTATCTGAAATCAAATTGTTGCTTGCTAGATGATTATAAATCTTATCTCTTATAATCCTTTCCAAAACCTTTCCTACAACAGAAGTAAGGCTCACTGGTTTATAATAACGCAACGCAATCACTTATACTCATTTTCAGCAGCTATCCAGTTTTATACCCTATCTCCAAAAAATGCTAGCACTATAAAATCATTGTTAATAATATTAATAATGGAGTTCAATTCCACAGTATCTTTGAACTCAAAATTTACCTCTATTTCCCTTTCCACAGCAGTTACCTAACCAGCTGCTTTTCTTCAGAATTTATGTTTTCATTTTAGATTGCCAGCATCCATAACATTTTGCATTTATTTGACTATAATATTATTACTTAGACATACCATACAAAATATTAAAACTGGGCATATAGTGAACCTATTGTAAAAACAGTCCAAAAAAATGAACACACTAGCTGCAACAACAAAAATGTTGCATTTGAGAAGGAACAAATTATATGAAAACGCTTAGTTTGCAATACTTCGATGTCTCAGTTTGTGGAAGGGATAAATGATATTGGGCTTGAATACCGAGTCAGTCTCTCACATTCTTTTTTCTGAAACCTCTCTCTGTCAGATATATATCCATTGGAATCAGTGATGCCACAGATGAAAGGTTCCTAAAGAAAAATCTGAAATCTACATCACAGTCTCTAGAAAAAGAAAATCGTTATTGGCCAACTATAACCGATCCAAGAAGACACTACAGAGTCAACTGATTGGATGAAAAGTGACATCAGCTACAGACTAACATCTGGACAATCTGTGAATGATTTTCTTTTTCAATGTTGAACCAAAGTTTGGCCAAGAACTTTTAAAATAACAGTCGACAGAGTTCTTGATATTTTTATCAGACTTGGAGCTTGAGTGTGTGCATGTTATTTTTCAAGTAGAGTAGTTATAGATATTTGAACAGTTGAAACCTTTTGTTAGTAATCATTGCATCTTTCCTCAACTAAGTTTTCTCTTTGAAATAAGCTAGCTATTTAGGTGAGGAATCTGGCTGACTTGTTTCTAATGCTGAACTATAGAACTGTCAATATCAACTCCCTTTTTAACTTCAAACTTTATTGAAATCTGCACAGCAGTGAGACTGGAAAGCAATCAGTTCATTCCTCCTGACTTGACTACAAGAAGCCTTAGAACCTTTGGACACATTGACACTAAACTGTTAATAGCCATTTTAAATTCTTTGCTCTATAAAATTGATTGAAATGGTACTGTCACAAAATATTTGCTAGCCAAGTTCATGTTTAAAATAACTGCACCGAAAGTTTTCCCTACTGCAGTTCAATTAATGTGCAAACATTTCCCAGGGAAGCATTATCATCTTCCATGGTCATTAAACTAGGAACCTTTCTACACGAAATACCAATCTCAAACTATTGCACAGGTCTTTTTGAGAAAGATACAAGAAAACCTTACTTCAAATATGCGCGATTAACTGAAAACAAAATCATTGCTATGTATTAACATTTGGGAAATTTGTCTAGACAGTTTAGTCCGAACCCTCAAAAGATTCCAAAGGATGCCAATAAATCAGTTTTATGACTAACCCATTTTCTCTATTTTGTTAACAATGCAAATAAGAACTATTCTAAAGATGATGTACTACCAAAAAAAAATCACTCATTACACAATATTAAAACTTCATTATTATGAAATTCTCAGTCAAATTGGTACTGGCTCCAGCTGAGTATTATAAGAGTTGGAGACCAACACGTTTGTTGAACTATTACTGTGAAAAGCTAAATCATTTCCTTAACACATTCATTTTTTTTTGTCAAAAAGATCCTTAAAATGTATATTGAGGGATTTTCCAATTCGTTTCTCCATTGAGATTTATACATCAGGTTCAATTTTCTGCATTCTTAACACTGCTGAAATCTGACATCTGACCCATGTTATGTTGGTAATCACAATGTTTTGTTTATTAGGGCATACTGGGTTTTAACCCTGTCTACCCATATGGCTGCATTAGCCTGACTAATAGAATCATGCTTCTGGAACCGATGTGTTGGCTGCACGATAGTGTATCTTTGAAGAGTGCGGTTCAAATTAAGAGGCTGGGTTCTTGCAGGAACTACAAGCCAGGGTGGTGGTCAGGAGGAGGGCAAGTACAAGATTTGGCACCTGCAATCTATGCCTTTCAACAGCTGCAAATAGTTGAAACAGCATGACAAATTACTACTCCGTGTTGTGTTCAAAGCAGGGTGTGTTGAAAATGGCAAAGAATCTTTGAAAAATAAGAGCATAGACAGGACACAGCAACCCACTGTTACGCATTAGCAACAGCATGAAGATCCATTTGTTACAGTGTACATCCCAGTGCATGATATAAACTGTGCTTAATAAATCATATATTTTTCTAAGTGACAAGATTAGTCCAATCCTCATTTTTCAAATGAAAATCCATATTGTAACTTCTTCCTGAGGCTGTTTTCATCACCCTTAAGGAGAGCTGTTCTTCTCAGGTATTACTGACAGACAATCTCTTCATCCAGTTATCTATAAAATGCAATTTTCCTGAACTGAAACCTGAAACAGAAGCCTTTCTACAGTCCACAATCACAATTACAAACACATCAGCAATTCAGACAGGCAGTCTTCCAAATTTAAACTAAAAGCAACCCATTTTGCAAAATACATGCACAACTGATAAAAAAAAAGACAATGCCTTTGAATCAGAATTTCCACGTGGAAAAGAAAAACCAATCCAGTCGGTGTAAGGCAAACTTTCAGCAACTGATACTGTTCAAACTATCAAGGTAAAGAGCTGTGATTTGTTGTTGCAGACATTTTATCGCACATTGTCCAGGGTCACTTGAGTACTTAAATTCTAAAACTACTATTCATTATGAGGGTGGGTCACCAATTAAAAGGAGCAAGGAAACCAGCACCATTTTTTCCAAAATAGCTTGTCTATTGCCTACAGGCCTTCTCAGCTGATTGTTCCCTCATGGTAAAAAGGTCTTTTGATATCAGGGTTTGTGCTGCTACTACTGTATAAATTATGATGAGCAGCTTGAAAAGGAAAATTCCATTACATTATTGTCTACTTATTGATTCAAAAATACATTTTTAAAAATGTCTGCACACTAAACCAATTATTTTCAAAAAATTGATGCGATTATTACATTTCCTTGGCTTGAAAGAATCTACTTTCAATATACCAACAATAGAATTCAGAAGCATATAGTTTGTAAGCTTCTCAATAATTTCAACACTGATTTTTATTGACATGTAGCTCACTGTTATCACATTAGCCACTGGAGATGAATCATTGCACTGTTTTGTAAAAAGGCTGTTGGGCAATGCTGGAAACCCATGAGGGCCATCACTGACATTCATTGGAATATCTTTTAATGGTAACCATCTTCATGATTACAGAAGGCAACACATATTGGACTTGAATCGTCACCTCTTTTTGCCTCCACACAGAAGCTGCCAGACCTGCCAGGTTTCTCCAGCATTTTGTTTTATTACCCATCTCCAGAACCTGCATTCCTTTGCTTTTGTAACCTTCATGATTAACTGACTTTTCATTTGAGTTAGTAGGCATGAACAGATAAGTTAGTGCAGGATTTAGGAAACCTAACATTCTGCCTTTTATGAAACTGAGGTCACACACCACCAATGAGAGATACAGCACTTTATGCCATGGTTCTATCAGAATTGGAAACAGATTAAGGAATGATACCATATACTTTAGACAAGACCAGAAATAAACATTTTTTTTACAGCTGTGAATAAGAGTGTAGTATATACCTTGTTCTGAAACTCGAGCCAAAGTTTCCATCAATTAGCCTCCATGACAATGTGAAACACTTGAAGGAAACACAAATGTTGGCAAAAGTATAGACACATTACTTTATTAAAAGGAAAAGCACATTTCAATTAATATGGTCTGAATTAGATCAGCAGTGAGCTTCCAAAGATCTTATAATTCATGTAACTGCAGAAAATAAATTCAACAACATCTGAAAAGATGCACAATTACCCTGTGTTCTTTGCGTGGTGCAGATAGAATAGCAGCTTTGTCTGCTCACTTCAATAATTTTAGTTTCAAGGCAATGTAACAAAGTTGTTGGTTGACTGAGTGAATCAGATGAGGACAATATTATGAATATCTAGTGCCACTTAAAGCTAGCCCTTCTTAAAAGTGAAGTATATTGTAATTAGAAAGTAATGGCATAATGGGAATATGACTGGACTAGTAATCTAGAGGTCCAGGCATATGTTGTTATCTCATCATGGCAGCTGAAATAGGATGGCAATAGAGACCATGAAACTAATAATTGATTGTTGTAAAAAAAAACTGTCTGGTTTCCTCATGTCCTTCAGGGAAAGGAATCTGCCAACCTTACCTGGTCTGGTCTACATATAACTCCACACTCATAACAATGTGACTGACTATTAACTGCCCTTTGAAATGACTTAGCAAGGATGTTTAGGGATGGGCAACCAGTGCTGAGCTTGCTAATGACATTCACTTTTACGAAATAAATAATAAAAGCTGCTGACAGTTATTCTGGAATTGAATAACTGGGAAACATTGAACAATAAGAACGTGGCACTGGAGCCTTAGTTGTTGACAGCTCTTCCTATGTTTGACCAGCAAGTCTTCCAGGCGCACCCTCTGAAGACAATGGGAGCAGATAGCGATGGAGAACAATGCCACGGGTCTAGCTCAAAGGATCTGGGTATCGCAACACAAGACATTTGATGACATTTCATGAGTGGTCAAAGTCAGTGAATATATCTTCAAATGTCATGCCCTATCAAATGTATTACTGGTCTCAAAATACTCATTGGGCAGCCACCAGTAGAACACTGTTTGGGTGTGCAAACCAAACTGCTTGGTGAACTGGGAAACATGCCCTGGTGGTGACCAGCACTGAATAGGTACAAGGATTCAACACCAAGCATGATGGTCAACTCCTTGCAAGGGGAGCTCAACCATGAGACTGTTGATTGCTCCAAAGCAGCACAAGCAGCAGTACCCCCAGAAGCATGTCACAGAAACTGTGGATTATGCTGTGCACGCCACGTGCTGGACGTCATAGCAGTCCAGCAATCTGCCCTCGAGGAGTCACTCGGTTTATTCAGGTGCTGCCTTTAGGGAGTAGGAGTGGTGCTGTGGAGGACAAAGTGGATCCACTTTCTCGGGGCTGGGGGGGGGGGGGAACATTTGTCCTTTGAACCCTGTGCAGATTGCTACTGCCTGCACCTTGGCTCAAAGCTGGGCCTTCTAGACCCAGAGCTGTTCAATGTCGTCCTGAAAGTTGTCGGCAGTCTACTCCACTGGAAGGTGGCAGCTTTCCATCAGTCATGCTACAGCCATTGACACTGCACATGAGAAGGTGAACAAGGACAAGAAGGCACACAGACATTTAAAGTGGATTTATTAATTTTTGTTTGCATTGTGGCATGGTTTGTTTTGGAATGTTTATTTTGTGGTGGCTTTAAATTGCAGCCAAGCAGAAGCTGAGATTGTCAGTGACATTGGGAAGTTAAGCTGTGGGATTGCTGGTGAATGGAGAATTATTGTGGTTCCTGGCATCACACCCATTGCGTTCTTCACAGACAGATTAACTAGAAATAGGTCAAAGTTGCTTCCCCTGCCTCCTAATCTTCTCATCACTTATACTGTAAAGGCAACCCCCTCGTGATGGTGAGGTCATGCAGTATGCAACAGACCACAAGCAATTTTAAAGTCTGTTCAGCACAGTACTGCAGGGATCCCCTGGAGCAGGCCAGGCATCTGAACCAGTCTGATAGCATGCCCATTTCTGTGTGGTTACATTGTGTGTTGCAGCACTGCTTCCATCATGTGCACTCCATACAGAAGTAAGGGTCGTATACAGAGGGCACTCATTGCCAACTTTTGTTTGTTGTGGCGGTTAAAATATAGCCAGCATGGCAGTGTGTCACAGAGTGATAGAATCAGAAGATCATGCTGGATTCTGCCAGTTTCACTACCTATGACCTCGAAACAGCTGGACAGTGACAGAATGGAACCCCTCTCAGTTGCCCCAACGTAGGGCAGTGTTGCAAAGTACACAACGCAACGTGCTCGCACCACGACACCTTGTACCACAGAGACACCAGCAATCTCAGCAAGGCCACTCTGTCTGCTGTTCTCTATTGAGACAGAATGACATGTTGTTAGCTTTCATTGAATGGAAAGCCTCAGTTACCTCCCTTGCTCAAATGGGAGGATGGAAACTCCAGCCTGCAAAAAAACCCTTGTATGAACGGTTCATTCCCATGGTCACCTTCACAGCCACTGACAATGCAGTCCATTTCCTGCTGTCAAGTTGCAGTTCTGACTGAAGTAGCTAGTCTATCTTAATAAAGACATTCTTATTGAAGCACCAAATCTTGCACACCATTGAGGTTCAAGTAGCAGAACTGCTCTCTGGGCACCCAGTACAAATACAGCCTCCCACTGAGCACCATTCCCTCCATCCTTCTTCTCCCACTTCAGCAATACTGCATATCCACTTTCATTCTCCCAGTGACATAGCCCATAATGAAGGACAGGGAGGTGAATCAGAGAGCTAGCTGCATGTAGAATGGCATGTGAGAAGGATGAGTTTGCTGGAGGTAAGAAAGGGGAAGATGAGGGATGTGAGTAGACAGGCAGCACGAGAGCAGGGGGAAAACATGCAGTGTGAGAACAGGGTGGATGGGGGGGGCTAAAGAGGAAGATGGGCAGGGCGAGAGCACAGAGTCAGAGTGGGGAGGTAGCAGCAATGCGAGTTGGGAGGTGGGAGAAGATTGTACTGAAATGAGGGCGATTGGTGATGGAGGAGTAGGACGGGATTGGAAAGGTAGAGAGGCACTTAGCATTGGATGGAGGTAGGAGTGAGTCTGAGTAGTGGAGGAGAAGGGAAGGAAATGAACAGTATGGGCAGAAGGCAGAGAAAGGGTGTTACAGCAGGGAGGGGTTCAGTTTGATTGGTGATGGCAGGTGTTTGAAAGAAGTGTTTCTGGGGTGAATGGGGAAAACCTGCTGGGGAATGAGAGAGGGCAAATATCAGACATGAGAAGGTGAGGTGAGACTGAGGGAGGAGGACGGAAACTGAAAGGAGATAATAGGAGGGGCTCAAGAATACAGAGGAAGGAGTAAGAGACAAGTCAGTGGGAGGAAAAGGAATGGATAGGTGTGATAAAAGGGATTAGGACATTATGGTCTGTGCTAGGTGGTGGAGGAGAGAGAGGAGGAAAGGAATAAACGTTTTGGGAGGTTGTTGGTAGAAGAATGGAGGGACATGAAGATGTGGCTTCAAGTACATCCTCCTGCTGTCCTTGAATGCTTGTCAAACCCGCTGCCTGGTCTTTAATCAGGTTTGAAAATCCCCACAGACAAACCAAAACTATGCCAAAGCAGGCTGTGCATCTCGCCACCATTTTGGATTCTCACTCCCTGATGGAAATCCAGTTTCTGCTGTATTCCACCAGGAATGGTTACTGCTGGAGATATGCCATATAGTAATTGGTTTGTGCAGAAGCCTCAAAGTCAGTAAGAATACAACTTTAATGTCAGTCACATTATCCTATTAGGTTTTGCCAACTTTAAACAACAATACATGTCCCAAGACCTGTACAAAAACAATAATAAGAAGAAAACTGAAGAGAAACTAACCTTAAGAGTAGTTGTTAATGTCTTCAGAAGCTCAGGTAGAGGTCTTTGTAGCTGCTGAACATGTCTGCTGTTGCTGCAGTGGGAGGTTATGAAACCCTCTGAGCTGGAGCTCTGAGCTTCTAAATGGTGCTGCTGGTATCAAATCAGCTTTTAACATTGGTGATTTGCCTTGCCTACGTACTGACATAGCTGTTTACTGTGCACAGGCCTCTCCTGTATGGCATCCAGTACTTTTCACAAAAGTGCAAATGTACAGTACATTATCAACAGAGAGCAGGCAACAAACAGCTGTAATGACTTCCAATTTCCCACCTTATGAATTACTGATCCAGTTGTGAAACGTAACGGCTCAATATGACTGCAACAACTTTGACTGGGAGATCTGAAACAAATGCCTTCAAAATCTGGACCTGGTTCAAGCAAGGCTATGTGATAGCTCCCATTCAACTTACAATCAAATAGTGCCTACTCAACTCAAAGATCAACTGTACTCTGGTGTCAGCATAAAATGCAATTGAGTTGGAAAACTCCTGAACCTCAGTTGCCTCCCTGCCAAAACTAACCTGACCACCACAGATATACATGGATCTACAGTACATGGATGAATGCACTGCTTTTGCCCACTCTGTATCAGATTTGCAAATTACTCCTGATCTCCTCAATTCTGCTTACAAACAAAAAACTCAGCCCACTCCAGATAATACTGCATCAAAACTCATAAACCCAGACTTAGAACATAGAACAATACAGCACAGAACAGGCCCTTTGGCCCTCGATGTTGCGCCGACCTGTGAACTATTCTCAGCTTGTCCCCCTACACTATCACATCATCATCCATGTGCTTATCCAAGGATTGTTTAAATCTCCCTATTGACGCTGAGTGAACTGAGTTGCAGGCATTCCACGCCCTTACCACTCTGAGTAAAGAACCTGCCTCTGACATCTGGCTTCAATCTCTCACCCCTCAGTTTGTAATTATGCCCCCTCATACAAGCTGATGTCATCATCCTAGGAAAAAGACTTTCACTGTCTGCCCTACCTAATTCTCTGATCATCTTGTATGTCTCTATCAAATCCCCTCTTAGCCTTCTTCTTTCCAATGAGAACAGATTTGGTCAGTTAAATATTCCATATTCCATTCATGTTGAAGGAGAGTCTTAAGGAATATATAAGCACTTCCCATGCTTCAACTGCAACATCTTGCAAAAGGCCGCATTGATTAGCACATCCAACGCTACATCCACTACTCTGGCTCAGTCTTCTTTAATCAACAGCAGCGAATGCAAAACAACAAAGATGACTGGAGATCAACAAAACGCCTGGCTTATAGCAATTTTTATCAGCACAATCCCATCCTTAAATATGGTGCGTCAGTCACACATTAACAGCACCACAGGAATTCCATCCTGAATCACTGGGAGCACAGTCAAACAAACAAACACTTGGGTATTTCTTGAAAACAGTTCTCTAAGTATTCATGCCTTTCAGACAGAAATGATATGGAACTCCTAATGGTTCACCAACTGGTAGACGGAAATCCCATTATACAAACTGAACTCTGCTGCTGATCATTCCACATTTTTACTGAATAAGGTTCACAACTGCAGATTATTTCAACAGACTTATTGGATTGAATATTTGGATTGCAGGCTACTACTGGTGTCTGAAAATACTGGCCAGTCAAACAACTTTCCAATTCCATTCTCAGCATTGTGCATTTTGCCGAGGCAAGTTTGGACAGTAAAGCTATCTGTCCCCACTGTTATTGTTAACCCCAGTGAAAAGAAGGCCAACTGGCAGTTTCTAATTAGCTTCATTCCCAATCCAATGGGGACAGTCAAACTGCCTACAGGTGATCACCCAGAGCAAGCTAGAGTTCAGCATTCCAGGCAGGCTGAAAGGTTGTAGTGATTGTAACGAGGTCAGCCACATGGACTTCATAGAACATGAGTTCCCTAAGGCTATTAATCGGGTCCAATCAGGGAGCCCCGGCTGACAGATAAGAACAGAAGTGTCTGCACACACAAACATGGGGGGAAAATAAAGCACTACCGCAGTTAGGCAGCAGTGAGGGTAATGGAAAACAGAACAAAAAGAAAAAAAAGAAAAAAAGGACAAAGAAAACAGGAGTGTCAGACATTCTGTCAACCTGAGAGCTGCTTCTGAGGGAGCTGGACCAGAGTCAAGGAATCCCAATGCAAAAAAAACAGAAATATCAGACATCCTGTTCATGCAAAGCTGGCTCTTAGGGAGTGGGCTCGGTGCCAAGGACTCTCTACATGTCAATAAAGGGTAACTTGGCAATGGAAGACTAGCCTCTGAGAAATTAGTTCAGTGATGATGAGAGAAAAGCACACTCTTGAAGAAATTCACTCGCAACAGTTGTCTTTGAGTTGTGGTAACCGTTTCTAGCATCATCCCACTATTTGGGAAGCTTGACTTATTTGAACCTGCTGTCAAAGACTGGGCCCGGTATGTGGAAAGAATCAAAATAACTGTTTGGTTAAATGGTCACCTGGTTCTAATGGAGGACAATACCGGTGCAGCTCTATCAGTGATTGTGGAACCAGTCTTTAACAAATCTCATTCTGGACTCCAACCCTTAAGTTTGCTCAAGACGTCAACCAAGCTGAGGACCTATACCAGGGATTCTCTACAGATTAAGGGTACAACTTCAGTTCCAGTCTCTTCTGAGAAGCAGCTGATTCAGTTACCACTGATTACCAGGCCTGAGCTTGGTGGGGTGAATTGATTGTGAAATATTCACCTAGACTGGCTCAATATGTTTTGGTTAGGAAATGGCTGCCAAGTGAAGTCCTAATAAAAATCGCCGGGTATTTACAGGAAAGACTACAAACTAAGGCCACCTTGAATATTGACTAGGAAGCAATTCCATGAGTCTGCATGGCCTGCTCAGTGCCATTTGCCTTATGGGCAAACGTACGGGCAGAAACCAGAAAACTGGAGAGCAAAGGAATCATCAAACCCCTCTAGTTTGCCAGAAGTATGCTACAATTAAAACCCATGGAGTTTGTACCAAAATACAAGACTACCATTTGTGATATCATCAGCCTGTGTAATTTTTCAGTGGACTATGGAGAACATTTTACAAAGGTCTACCCCAGGTCACCATTTATCCAGATAGCATGTTAATAACAGGGAAGACCAATAAGGAGCACTTAGAGGACTTGGACATAGTACTTAGACATTTCTCCCAGGTGGACTTATGTCTTGGAAAGGAAAAATTTGTTTCAGACACCGCAATGACTTGGTGTACAATGTTGATATGACCAGGTTTCACTCATTGGAAGATAAAATGAGGACAATCAAAGGTGCCCCAAATCAGTACCAGAGCTCGTGACTATCACGGAAAGTTCATGCATAACCTGGCTTCCACCTTGGCACCTTTGCATCAACTCTTTTTAAGAAAGGTCAGCCTTGGAAATGGTTATACAGCCAAGCCTTTAGTGAAACAAAGAAACAGCTACCATACTCTAAAGGTGTTAGCACACTATGATCCCAAGTGAGATCTGGTATTGACTTGTGATACCTCCCTGTATGGCATCGGTGGAAGTGGGGATTAGCTTAAAGGTGGCCCAATGGAGGAATACCCATTAGCACAAGCATCCAGGACTTTGGCTAATGCCAGAGCATAAATAAGCCCAGATAGAGAAGGAGGGTTTGGCGGTCATATTTGGAGTCAGGAAGTTCCACAAATACCTTTACAGATATAAATTTGCAATAATAATTGCCACAAATCCTTGCTAGGGCTACTTAAAGAGGACAAGGCAGTGTCATCCATTGCTTCAGGTCAAATTCAGCTGTAGGCTCTAATACTAAGTGTGTATAATACAAGATGGAACACTGTCCAAGATGCCAAGAAGCAAATGCGGATGCATCCAGCTGCCTCCGGATGGCAAATACATCACTGGTGGTACTGCCATTGAAGAGTCCATAATAGTTTTAAATTTTCTGGACAGATTTTCAGTCACAGCTGACAATATCAGACTTTAGACGCAGAAAGATCCAGTCCTGGCAAAACTGAAACAGCTAATGGCGATGGGGGAAATCAAATGGCCACCCCTACCAGAATTGAAACCTTTTTGGACCCAGAAAGACCAGATCACAGTACAGGATAGAATGTTATTATGGGGAGCAAGAGTGATTATCCCAAGCAAAGTTCACTGCCAGACACTGGCTGAGCTCCACCAGGGTCCTCCAGGAGTTTCCAAAATGACTTTGCCGGCAAGAAGTTATGTCTGGTGGCCAGGACTGGATGCAGACATGTTGGTAGGGCAGTGCCCAGACTGCCCACAAGGACAAACATTACCACCAGAAGGACCCCCCTCTACCATTCATGAGAATGGCCGGGTAAATTCTTGACTCAGTTACATATCGACCATGCCAGTCCTTTCTTGGGTTCAATGGTCTTAGTCTTTGTGGATGCCTACTCAAAGTGGCTGGATAAGTATAGAGTTCAAACACAGGGACAATGATAGAAAAACTGTGTGTATTTCTTGTAATATACAGGCTCCCCAAAGTGTTGGTTAAAGACAAAGGGCCATCATTTACCAGCAGGGAACTTATGTATTCCCTCAAGTCAAAAGGTATTCATCATACAAGGACAGCTCCATACCATCCATCATCCAATGGTCTGGCAGAAAGAGCAATTCAAACTTTGAAGGCAGGTGTAAAGAGACAGGCTCCAGCTTCATTTCACTTGTGATGGGAAATGGACTGATTGGAATGAGGTCAGCCAGGTAGATGTCATAGAATATGAGTTCCCTGATTTGACCAGGCTAGCACCTCCAATCAGGGAACCCTGGCTGACAGATATAAACATGAGTGTCAAAGGATCTTTTCAATCCAAGTTGACTCTGAGGGAGCTAGATCAGTGTCAATGAATCTCCACCTGTAAATAAAGGGTGGCTTGGTGATGGGATACCAGCCTCTGTGGGGTTAATTCAAAGGCCCTCCTTGTAAACCTGGGTGTGGTTGCAGCCAGGAGATGGCCTAGGGAAGGATCTCTTCCTTACAGCACCACATCCAACGTAGTGCCAATGCCAAGTTTTCTACTGTTTACTTAAAGTTTAAAAAGCTTTGATGAAAGGGCACCTCTATATTTAGATTCTCTTAACCTTTACTGACACCTACTTCTTCTCAGTTGGAAGATCTCTGGTTGGCCCCGTTAGTATCTATGGCCTACCTGTCACCCTTTGTTAAACAGCGAACCTGTCAGTCTATGCCAGCAAAGGTCCATCCATATCAAAGTCTCAAATCATTGACAGCTTCCTACTGGGAGTACTTTTGGGACCTGGAAATAATCTCTACAAACTCTGGTTTCTCGCCTCTAATAAGATCCATTTTGTCAGCGCTCCTATTCTCTCGTAAGTGAACTTAACAAACGTAATGAGTAGACATTGTTATAATTTACTCTTTGTTAATAGCTTCTGCCACCCTCACAGGAAAGGGCTGGTCAACAGCAGTGAACACTGATAATAATAATTCAGTTTTATATCCTGAAACTCCAGTGCAACTGAAACTTCCATGATAAAGAGACCAAACGCCTATCAAAGACATGTATTTATATCACATCCATTACAACCTCAGCATTTCAGACTTTACAATATGCACAGCAGGGATTCAAAGAGCAATGGAATATTGTTCCGATCATTTGCTGAATGACGGGTGAGTTTGTTCAACTGGTGTTATGAAATCTTTTAAGTGCAGATGGAGCCTTATGATAACATCTCACCCAGAACAAGGAAAACAATTTGAGTTAACTTTTAAATGCTATTTCAGCGCAAATCAACATTTGAATCTTTGTAATGTAATTAATGGATGTGGAAGTCTAAAGGTTCTCTCTATTGAAGAGGTATAACAGCACTCTAATGCATCATATGTCTGTACAAACTGTTCTACCACTTCGGAATAACTTAGACAGATCCAACTCTATCATGCAACAAAACAAATAATTTTAAAAGTCTTTTTAAGGCATGCATGGCTGTAGACTGACCACTGAAATAAAAAGTCACATCATAACTAACTAAAATGTTACCAGCCCAGGAATTAAAGTTACTCTGCATGAAAAACATATTTCTCAAATAATATTCCTGCTTTTCCCTAAATACCATCTCAATGATGGTACCACTACCATAGTTAATTCATCCAAAAAAGACTCAGTGTAAAAAGAAGTTGAAATTCTCTGTGAAATATTTTAGAAACAGGAAACCAACTAGTTAAATAAATTAGTTGTTTCTTTTTTCACCTATATAAAATCAAAGGAAGATCAATGTAAGAAATTCCAATGAAATAAGATGGACTATCAGTTGACACATTCCTTCATTAGCTTTTAGTATGGGACAATGGGAGATTAAAAGGTGTCTAATGGTGTAAATGGCTGGTAAAAAGGAGACAAAGTCACCCTAGAAGGCTATAGTGCACCAAACTAAAAATGTAAAAAATCTGTAACTTTGACACACGGCATAGAATGAACTTGCTCTCAGACAGTGAGGAGATTGAATTTTTATTCTACTTGGAATGCATGTTTGGTGCAATGACGAGCCTCAAATTCAATCACTACATGCTGTGTATTAACTGCTTGTCCAATATTTGAAGAATAATGATACTCATGGTTTTTCTTCACACAGCACCAGTCTTCAATGAGGTTAGGATCAGCTGTTTGTCTCTCTGAAATATTATGCACATTTTGATGACATTTTGAATACTCATGAATGCAAAGGGCAAAATCACAAGCCTGCTGCTTATAATATTCCAGTAGCAGTATACAAGTCACTTCATGTGTGGGGACTGAAGCAGAGACTCAGCAATAAAATCTCAGAGAATAGCAAAAGATACAAGAGCACAAAAGTTGAAAAAAACATCCTTTCATCCCATCTTCCTCATTCGGCTGTTTTGTACCATATTCAGTACAAAGCCACTGGACTGTGATACGGACAGTAGGTGGCGATTTTTTGAGGTGAAGGGAATAATGACTTTCCTACCTTGCTGCACGGGCAGTAAATTAGTAAAATATGCAATGCCAAAACAGTTTAAGCAAATGACAAATAGCTAAGCGATCCCACAACCAACAGATCAGATCTATACTCTGCAGTCTCGCCACATCCAGTCGTGAATGGTGGTGGACAATTAACTCACTGGAGGAGGTGGCTCCACAAATATTCTCATGCTCAATGTTGGAACAGCCCAGCATATCAGTGCAAAAGGTAAGGCTGAAGCATTTGCAGCAATCTTCAACCAAAAGTGCCGAGTGGATGATGCATCTCGGCCTCTTCCAGTGGTCCCTAGCATTACAGATACCAGTCTTCAGCCAGTTCTGGCACAGAGTCTGTCCCTTTTGCTCAGAAGGGAAATGGGAGAGGAGTACTGCATTAGTCAATAGGGACTCCATAGTTAGGGGAACAGATAGGAGATTCTGTGGCAACGAGAGATACTTGCGGTTGGTGTGTTGCCTCCCAGGTGCCAGGGTCTGTAATGTCTTGGATTGTGTTTTCAGGATCTTTAAGGGGGAGGGGGAGCAGCCCCAAGTCGTGGTCCACATAGGCACCAACAACACAGGTAGGAAAAGGGATGGGGATGTAAGACAGAAATTCAGAGAGCTAGGGTGGAAGCTTAAAGCTAGAACAAACTGGTTTGTTACCCGTGCCACTTGCCAGCAAGCTGAGGAAAAGGGTGAGAGAGGAGTTGAACACATGGCTACAGGGATGGTGCAGGAGGGAGGGATTCAGATACTTGGATAATTGGGGCTCATTCTGGGGTAGGTGGAACCTCTACAAATGGGATGGTCTACATCTGAACCAGAATTATCCTGGGGGCAAATTTGTGAATGTTGTTTGGAAGAGTTTAAACTAACTCAGCAGGGGGATGGGAACCTGAATTGTCCCTCCAGTACACATGAGGTTGAGAGTTGTGAGGTCTTAAATAAGGTTTCAAGTTCGCAAGAATGTACCAGCAGGCAGGATGGTGGTTTGAAGTGTGTCGACTTCAACTCCAGGAGCATCCGGAATCGGGTGCATAAACGCGCAGCATGGATTGGTATCTGGGACTTTGAGGTTGTGGCCATTTCAGAAACATGGATAGAGCAGGGGCAGGAATGGTTATTGCAGGCTTCGGGGTTTAGATGTTTCAGTAAGAACAGAAATGGTAGTAAAAGAGGGGGGTGTGTGGCGTTTGTAGCAGTTTCAGGGCAATTCCCAGTTTTAAAAGGAAAGAATGAAAAGAAAATGGCCTTTTGTGAAAAACTAGTCAACCTGGCATCTGTGCAGGCAGAATTTCCCAGCAGGCCTGAAAGAATAAAGGCACACTTTGTTCTGGGAATGGAGATCCTCAGAGATATGAGACAACTCGACCAACAAAACACCACCCGCCAGGCATCATATCAAGGGACAGGCATAGAAATGGTAATGAACACCAAAACTTGAATAATGGAGTCTATCTAGTTCATGAGATAATGATTTACTTTGACCTGAAAACAGTTTGGGAGGCTTCATGAAGTCATCAAAACTTCAGTTAAGTGAATTTGGAATGGTATCGACCCTTTTGTTTCCACGAATGGTGAGATTAAACCGGCCCCAGCAATCACCGGAGATGCTTCATGACATGGAGCTCCCTGAGGGGTAGAGCCAGCTGGCCCTTTGGAATCACAAGAGTAAAGGGGGCAGCAGGCCCAGCTATCGGGGCTCTTTTCCTTTTCACTCTCCTCGCTCTGAGCTGACTGCATCTCTGCACACAAAGCCTTCGGGGCTGAAGACATCGGCCCTGTCTGCGACCTCAGACTTCAGAAGTTTGCGACAACACCCGAGGCAGAGAGGGGGCCCACCGGACAATCAACAAGTCCCTCTGTGACTGAAAGAACCCTTTTCAGGCCTGGGACACTCATACTCTGGAGTAGCTGGGTAGGCATGGGGGGAGGGTGGTTGAGTAATTCTTAAAGTATGAGTACCCTGTAAACTGTGTAAGGTTAAAGATTTATGTTGTGTCTGCTCCAGTTCGCTTAGATTTTATATCATAGTGTAGAGTATAAGTTTCATCAAAGTATTGTATGAATTGGGCAAGTTGAATTCTTTCTGCAATAAAGATCACTGGTATCTTGAGCTCATATTTGAGTCCGTCTGTGGTCCTTTGGGGTACACCAATTCTGGCTGAGCTCACAACAGATCCCAGACTATAATTCCAGTGTCAAGGTCCAATTGGTGATCTGGATGATTCGAACCACCCACTCAAGGGGGATTGCTGGCCAGGATAAGTAGTTTCATTTCTCTTTTTCTCTCTCCGGATTACTGTCCGAGTGGGTAAGTGCCAGGTGACCGTTGTCCCACGAACAAGAAAGGGAATTGTCCAGGCATTGGTGGCAGTCGTGATTACTGTGTGGAGATAAGTTCTGACTTGCTGGTCAGGCTTTAAATAGGGAGTTCGGTTCAGCGCTCTCTCTCCAGCGGAGTTGCCCTAGTGCGGCATTCTGGATCTTTGAAGTTTCACAGCCTGCTGGAGAGAGACCACCACAGTAATTGCTGAACCCCAAACACTGGCCTGAGTGCAGAGTAAAGGAAAGAGGCCCTTCCACACATTGTTAATCAAGGACAGTATTACGGTGATAGAAAGGATGTTTGATGAGGACTTGGCCACTGAGGTAGTATGGCTTGAGGTTAGAAGCAGGAAAGGTCACCTTCTTCGGAGCTTTCTGTGGCATCTGAAAAGTTCCAGAGATGGAGAGGAAAGGATTGCAAAGATGATTCTGGATAGGAGCAAAAGTGACAGGGTAGATATTATGCTTTCCAATACTTTCCAAATATTGACTGGAAACACTATAGTTCGAGTACTTTAGATGGGTCAGCATTTGTCCAATGTGTGCAGGAGGGTTTCCTGACCCAGTATGTAGATAGGCCAACATGAGGTGAGGCCACACTTGGATTTGGTACTGAGTAATGAAGCAGGTTAAGTGTTAGATTTGGAGGTAAGTGAGCATTTTGGTGATCGTGACCACAATTTGGTTACGTTTACTTTAGCAGTGGAAAGGGATAGGTATATGCCACAGGGCAAGAGTTATAGGTGGGGGGGGGGAAGTCAATTATGATGCAATTAGGCAAGACTTAGGATGCATATGACGGGGAAGGAAACTTCAAGGGATGGGCACAACTGAAATGTGGAGCTTGTACAAGGAACAGTTACTGTGTGTCCTTGACAAGTGTGTACCTGTCAAGCAGGGAGAAAGTGATCGAGCGAGGGAACCATGGTTTACTAAAGAAGTTAAATCTCTTGTCAAGAGGAAGAAGGAAGCTTACCTAAAGATGAGATGTGAAGGCTCAGTTAGGATGCTTGAGAGTTATAGGTTAGCGAGGAAGGACCTAAAGAGAGAACTAAGAAGAGCCAGGAGGGGACGTGAGAAGTCTTTGGCAGATAGGATCAAGGAAAACCGTAAAGCTTTCTATAGGTATGTTAGGAATGAAAGAATGATGAGAATAAGTTTAGGACAGTAGTGGGAAGTTGTGCGTGGAGTCTGAGGAGATAAGAGAGACACAAAATGAATATATTCCTCAGTATTCACACAGGAAAAAGACAATGTTGTCGAGGAGAACACTGAGATGCAGATTATCAGACTAGATGGGATCGAAGTTCATAAGGAGGAGGTGTTAGTAATTCTGGAAAGCGTGAAAATAGATAAGTCTTCTGGAATGGATGGGATTTATCCTCGGATTCTCTGGGAAGCTAGGGAGAAGATTGAGGAGCCTTTGGCTTTGATCTTTATGTTGTCATTGTCTACAGGAATAGTGCCAGAAGACTGGAGAATAGCAAACGTTGTCCCCTTGTTCAAGAAGGGGAATAGAGACAACCCTGGAAGTTAAAGACCAGTGAGCCTTACTTCAGTTGTGGGTTAAGTGTTGGAAAGTGTTATAAGAGATAGGATATATAATCATCTAGAAAGGAATAATTTGATTGGGGGGGTAGTCAACACAGTTTTGTGAAGGGTAGGTCATGCTTCACAAACCTTATTGAGTTCTTTGAGAAGGTGACCAAATAAGTGGATGACAGTAAAGCAGTTGATGTGGTGTATATGGATTTCGGTAAGATGTTTGATAAGGTTCCCCATGGTAGGTTATTGCACAAAATATGGAGGTATGGGATTGAGGGTAAGTTAGTGGTCTGGATCAGAAATTGGCTAGTTGTAAGATGACAGGGTGGTGGTTGATGGGAAATGTTCATCCTGGAGTTCAGTTACTAGTGGTGTACTGCAAGGATTTGTTTTGAGGCCACTGCTGTTTGTCACTTTTATCAATGACCTGGATGAGGACATAGAAGGATTGGTTAGCAAATTTGCAGATGACACCAAGGTCGGTGGAGTTGTGGACAGTGCAGAAGGATGGTGCAGGCTACAGAGGGACATAGATAAGCTGCAGAGTACTGCTGAGAGGTGGCAAATGGAGATTAATGCAGAAAAGTATGAGGTGATTCATTTTGGAAAGAGTTACCAGGAATCCAGAATACTGAGCTAAAGATCAAATTCTTGGGACTGCAAATGAACAGAGAGATCTTGGTGTCCATGTACATGGATCCCTGAAAGCTGCCACACAGGTTGATCAGGTGGTTAAGAGGCTTTTCTATGTGTTAACATTTATTGGTAGAGGGATTGAGTTTCGGAGCTATGAGGTCATGCTGCAGCTGTGTAAAACTCTGGTGCGGCCGCACTTGGAGCATTGCATACAGTTCTGGTCGCCGCATTATCGGAAGGATGTGGAAGCATTGGAAAGAGCGCTGAGGAGATTTGCCAGGATGTTACCAGGTATTGAAGAATGGTCTTATGAGGAAAGGCTGAAGGACTTGAGGCTGTTTTCATTAGAGAGAAGAAGGGTGAGAGGTGATTAATTGAGACATACAAGATAATCAGAGGGTTAGATAGGGTGGACAGTGAGAGCCTTTTTCCTCAGACAGTGCTGGCTAGCACAAGGGGACCGAGCTTTAAATTAAGGGTTCATAAATATAGAGCTGAAAAATGTGTTGCTGGAAAAGCGCAGCAGGTCAGGCAGCATCCAAGGAGCAGGAGAATTGACGCTTCGGGCATAAGCCCTTCTTCAGGAATGAGGAAGGTGGCCAAGCAGGCTAAGATAAAAGGTAGGGAGGAGGGACTTGGGGGAGGGGCGTTGGGAATGTGATAGGTGGAAGGAGGTTAAAGTGAGGGTGATAGGCTGGAGAGGGGGTGGGGGCGAAGAGGTCGGGAAGAGGATTGCAGGTCAAGAAGGCGGTGCTGAGTCTGAGGGTTGGGACTGAGATAAGGTGGGGGGGAGGGGAAATGAGGAAGCTGGAGAAATCTAAATTCATCCCTTGTGGTTGGAGGGTTCCTAGGCAGAAGATGAGGCACTCTTCCTCCAGGCGTCGTGTTGCCATGGTCTGACAATGGAGGAGGCCAAGGACCTGCATGTCCTTGGCGAAGTGGGAGGGGGAGTTAAAGTGTTCAGCCACGGGGCGGTTGGGTTGGTTGGTGCAGGTGTCCCAGAGGTGTTGTCTGAAACACACCCTGCCCCCAGTAAAAACGCCATCCCATATTCCCAATTCCTTCGCCTCCGCCGCATCTGCTCCCAGGAGGACCAATTCCAATACCGAACAACCCAGATGGCCTCCTTCTTCAAAGACTGCAATTCCCCCTCAGACGTGGTTGATGATGCTCTCCACTGCATCTCCTTCACTTCCCGCTCCTCCGACCTTGAACCCCACCCCTCCAATCACCACCAGGGCAGAACCCCACTGGTCCTCACCTACCACCCCACCAACATCCAGATACATCATATCATCCTTTGTCATTTCCTCCATATCCAAACAGACTCCACCACCAAGGATATATTTCCCTCCCCTCCCCTATCAGCGTCTGGAAAGACCACTCCCTTTGCGACTCCCTCGTCAGGTCCACACACCCCCACCAACCCAACCTCCCCTTCCCCTGCAACCGCAAGAAATGCAAAACTTGCACCACTCCTCCCCCCTTACTTCCCTCCAAGGCCCCAAGGGATCCTTCCATATCCGTCACAAATTCACCTGCACCTCCACACACATCATTTACTGCATCTGCTGCACCCGATGTGGCCTCCTCTACATTGGGGAGACAGGCCACCTACTTGCGGAATGTTTCAGAGAACACCTTTGGGACACCCGCACCAACGAACCCAACCACCCCGTGGCTCAACACTTTAACTCCCCCTCCCACTCCACCAAGGACATGCAGGTCCTTGGCCTCCTCCATCACCAGACCATGGCAACACGACGCCTGGAGGAAGAGTGCCTCATCTTCCGCCTACGAACCCTCCAACCACAAGGGATGAATGCAGATTTCTCCAACTTCCTCATTTCCCCTCCCCCCACCTTATCTCAGTCCCAACCTTCAACTCAGCACCGCCTTTTTGACCTGCAATCTTCTTCCCGACCTCTCTGCCCCCACTCCCTCTCCGGCCTATCACCCTCACCTGAACCTCCTTCCACCTATCGCATTCCCAACGCCCCTCCCCCAAGTCCCTCCTCCCTACCTTTTATCTTAGCCTGCTTGGCACACCTTCCTCATTCCTGAAGAAGGGCTTATGCCCAAAACATCGAGTCTCCTGCTCCTTGGATGCTGCCTGACCTGCTGCGCTTTTCCAGCAACACATTTTCAGCTCTGATCTCCAGCATCTGCAGTTCTCATTTTCTCCTGGTTCATAAATATAGGACAGATGTCAGAGCTAGGTTCATTACTCAGAAAGTAGTAAAGGCATGGAACACCCTGCCTGCAACAGTTGTAGACTCGCCAATTTTAAACGCATTTAAATGGTCATTGAATGAAATATGGATGAAAATGGAATAGTGTAGATTAGATGGGCTGGTTTCACAGGTCAGCGCAACATCAAGGACCGAAGGGCTTGTACTGCACTGTAATGTTCTATGTTGTAATTCGAATCACTCCACATAATATCAAGAAATGGTTTGAGGCTATGGATACTGCCAAGGCTATGGACCCTGACAGCATTCTGACAACAGTTCTGAAGATTTGTGCTCCAGAACTTGCCACTCCCCAAGCCAAGCTGTTCCAGTACAATTGCAACACTGGCATCTACCCAACAAAGTGGAAAACTGCCCAGTTATGTTCTGTATATAAAAAGCAGGACAAAGCCCACCTGGCAAATTACTGCCCTATTAATCTCCTCTCTATCGTCAGTAAAGTGATGGAAGGTGCCATCAACAGTGCTATCAAATAGCACCAGCTCAGCAATAACCCGCTCAGTGATGACCAGTTTGGGTTCCGCCATGACCACCCAGCTCCTGACTTCATTACAGTCTTGGTTCAAACAGGGAGAAAAAGAGCTGAATTCTAGAGGTGAGGTGAGAGTGACAGCCCTTTTTATCAAGGCTGCATTCGACCAAACATGGCATCAAGGAACCCTAGCAAAACTGAAATCAGTGGGTATTGGGGGGCAAACTCTCTGGTGGTTCAAGTCATACCTGGCATGTGGGAAGATGGTCGTGGTTATTGGGGGTCAGTCATCTCAGTTCCAGGACATCTCTGCAGGTGTTCCTCAGGATAGTGTCCTAGGCCCAACAATCGTCAGCTTATTTCATCGATAACCTTCCCTCCATCATAAGGTCAGAACTGGGGATGTTCACCAGGTGATGACTGCACAATGCTGAGCACCACTCTTCAGATACTGAAGCAGGTCATTTTCAAATGCAACAAGCTCTGCACAATATGACTTGGGCTGGCAAGTGGAAGTAACATTCATGCCATGCAAGTGCCATGAAATGGCCATTTCCAATAACAGAAAATAAAACCCCTTGACGTTCAATGGTGTTACCATCACTGAATTCCCTCACTATCAACATCCCTGGGGTTACTACTGACCAGAAACTACAACTGGACTCATCATATGAACACAGGGGCTTCAAAAGCAGGACAGGAACTCGAAATACTGCAGCAAATAACTCACCACCTCACTCCCAAAGCCTTTCCATCATCTACTTGCCTGGATGGGTGCAGTACAAATAACACTCAAGATGCTTGACACTATCCAAGACAAAGCAAACTGTTTGGTTGACATTACATTCACAAGCATCTACTATCTCTACCACTGATGCTCAGTTGTAGCAGTGTGCACTATCTAAAGAGATGGACTGCAGAAATCTACCAAAGGTCGTCAGACAGCACCTTCCAAACCCACAACCATTTCCATCTAGAAGGACAAGGACAGCAGACACATGGGAATACCTCTACCTGCAAGTTCCCCTCCAAAGCCACTCGCCACCCAGATTTGGAAATATAGCATCATTCCTTCAATGTTGCTCGGTCAAAATCCTGGAATTCCCTCCCTAATGGCATTGTGGGTCAACTCACAGCAGGTGAGTTCAAGATGGCACCTTCTCAAAAGCCGTCAGGAACTTACAATAAATGATAGCCCAGCCAGCGCCAGCTACATATCATGAATTAATAACACAAAACATTTTCCACTTCAAATTTAATACCTGAGTTAGAGTATATGTTACATGTCATATTTTTGTTATTTTGTTTCCTCAGAATTAGTCGGTGATAAAATTACATTCACTCAAGAAAATCTTGGAAACCAACTCTTCCATTTTCAAGTGAATTACATTTTGGTTGCAGTGTAATAGCTGAATGCTGAAAAGAAATTAAAATATTTGTGGCAGCTGAGCAGTCGATTTACCCTCCTCACCTGATTGAACAGAATCAGCCTGTTCCAGTTTCTGAGCAATACAAATCTGCAGAATGTTGAGAGTGAGGTATTCAGTTAGACTACTGCCAGTGAATGCCAAAGTGGATGGAAATAGATGGGCCCAGAATTTCGAGTTGATCCAGCATGCCAGTACTATCCCACCTCCAAGCTATTTTTCAGTAAGGCGACATTAGGGCAGAATCTGTCCACAATGGGTATTAAAGAAGCCAGTCAACTGGTAGGATCCATTCATTGTACATAAAGGATTGTTGGTGCCAAGGGCTGCAACTGCTGAGCTATAAAAAGCTTTCTTATACGCCCAAGAAGAATGTCCTGTTATAATGATTAAAACAGAAAACAAGGCAGCCTCCCAATAGCTAGAGAGTCTGCATTTCATCTCATTAAAGGACTCCCTTACCAGCATCATTCATCAGGCCAGACTGGGCCTGCTCCACCATGACCACAGCAAAGGAGCTGCAACCTTTTCTTTAAAAATAGTGTAAACATTATATCTATCCTGAGGCATGCTCTCTCTGGGCAGGAACCAGCAGCTCTTACTTGAACTAGTGTCCCCCTGGTCACAGGAACCTGCCTGCCACCTTTGAGTTGACAACAAGCATGTCTTCCAACCACTAATTGGGCAATCGCTGCTGAGTGACTATTCCCAGCAGAGTGTGGTGCCGAGACACACATTTGGTTTAATCATTCGGGCCCAGACCCCACTGGAAAATTCAGCTGATTGTGGCCTGTCAAGCTAAAGTGATCAACAACACAAAAAAACACATGGAAACCAACTAGGCCCTTATTCAGGACTACCTCATTTCAAGCTAAGATTGAAAATTATATTCAGCTGGTATTTTAAATAAACACACTTCAGAATTTTTAACTCCACCCAATATTTAATACAATTCTGATGGTTTCTTTGCAAATATTATCTGGCTGACCTACTGTGCAGCCAGATTAAAAATCTCATTTTCTCCATCGCTGTATGACCATGGCTTTAATATAATTTTTTTTTAAAGTGGTCAAAATGTATTATACATCAAGTGTTTTAGCAGAGAATTTTCTTTTCCTGTTATAAAATTAACTCCAGCCAACCATTGCTCAAAAGGAAATTTGTGCACTTAACAAGGATGAAAGTAGAGCAACATGTACAATTTTGCTAATTGCTCTAAATAGAACTTTTGTATTTAGGTTTGTAATTGTCACTGCTTGTTTGTTCCATTTATACTGACATAGCTCATTAGCATTGCTAGACAACTGAATAAACAGACAGGGGTAAAGAATGGTTCACTTAATCCAAAATTGGAAGCAAAACCCTTGAATATTTTAACCCTGTTGTCTTAGCTATGACCTTGTATAGCCATGAAAATTATTTCACTAAATTCTCTGGATATTATTAGTTTTATTTGATGCCCTGGCCAAATCAAAATCCCAGTGACAGAGTGGAAAATTTATGGCTGTCACGAGCATTAACAAAACAAATTTGAGTTAAGATCAAGTAAGCTTCCAATTTTTCATAGAAATAGTAAGATGAAAAATATTTTTTGCTTTATAAGTTAATAAAGCAAGTTCATGTATTCTGCTATCTTAAATCCAGTTCACTGAACTGTAGAAAAATGTCGACAACAAAAAATATTCAGAATCAATGTGCAATTTTCTAAAGACAATGCCAAAAAGGCATAGTAACCCAATAGAAGCTGATAGCTTTAGATAAAAGATTGTTGGTGCCAGAGTCTGCAACTGCCTCACTATTAGAAGTTTATGCATTCTCCTAAGACGGCTTTACTACCATAATTATTAAATAAAATGACGATTGAATACTGTTGAATATACACACATTTATTAGAGCAAAATCTAAGTATGAGGACTATTGTTTGCATATAGACCAAGTATACAAAGGCAAAACAAATACATAGTATGTTTGAACAACTGAGCAACATTGTTATTAAACAAAATTGGCTTTTGAGGATTCCCACTTTTGGATCAATTATTGGAGTTACCAAATTTGCTTTGTGTATCATTAGAGGGGAGCTTGTTTCAGAAGGAATCTATGACTTGCACTTTTCCCATTTTCACTACAGACCCTGGGGTTTTCTATTCAGCAACCTTTACATGACAATAGCTTCTCAAGGAAAGTCTCCTTCTGGACCCGAAATAAATAAATATTTTGGCTCAAATGGTCTTGCTTGGGTCAAGTTACATTTACGGTAATGAACAATCATTGGCTCTTTTTCAAATGAATACTTGGACGAATTTAGTTTAAATGCATTTTAGGTACATGCACTTAGGTACATGAAGGGAAAAAGCAACAGAGGAATACGCTTGATGAAGTAGCATAAGGGAGAAGTACCTTATGGAGCTTAAACACTGGCACAGACCAACTGTGAAATAACCTATTTAAGCAATGCTATAAAGACCATTGCACAAGAGTATTTAGTTTCTGGGTAAAAATCCAAAAAAATTTGATATCAATTTTAATCCATTGAAGCTGGATGTAATATTGGACTGGTTTCTCTCAAAAACAAATTCTTCAAATAGCAGACAGTGAAGTATTACTGTGGTTGATGTTTTCAGCCATGTTAAAACAATTAAATGGAGGAGATTTTTTTTTGCAGTTTAGACAACCAGGTGTCTACTCAGTAGTCTATGTTGTTTTACACTTGGTTGTTGCAGTCAAAGCCTTGAATCAAAAAAACTTGCACACATCTATTGACTCAGTCACTAGAAATTCAATTGTTTTAAAAATGTTATCAGTCAAGTGTGGATTATAACATTGGGAAGGAATCTTTGGGAAAGTGGTTCCATGTTCTTGCTATCTTCGTCCTTGGTAGATGTGAATTAAACAGCTTCATAAAACAATGTATTGATAATATGCAGCAAAGTGCCATATAATTTCCAAAAAAAAAATTTCTTTTCTTCTGAAGTAGGACTTGGAAATGATTTGCTATTCTGATTAAACCGTAAATTCAGTGCACTGTTTTGTTTCATTATGGTAACAGATTTAAACATTGGACATTTTAAATATGACATTCATCACAAAAAATGAATAGCCAGAGTTTGTCAGTAAATCACAATATGTAAACATTAACTGTCTAAGCTAAATATTTGTACCAGATGTCTGCAATTCCCAATAAAAGTGAAAACATTTCAGAGAAAATAAAAAACTCCTTTCATTTCAGTGCCAAATATCAGTGCAAAGTTCATAAAATTAATAAATTATGGTTAATCTGGCTGTTCAAGGAAGGCTTGGCGCAGGCATGAACAACAATAATTCTATAGTTAATCATTTATTTAAAGAACATCATATGCTCTGATTTTGCTAAAGAGTGTTCAAAATGTAAGACATGGATCTAATCCAGCAAAACATTATTCACTCTCATGGAGGAGTGTGACAACTTGTAAAATCTGTAGAATAAAAGAGAAAAAGTAGCAAAGGAATCAGATGATGTTCATTAAAAATCATAATGATACTGTGCAGCATTTCTTCACAGCCCTGTGATGGTCATCAACATCTCGAAGGACGTCTAAGGGGATTAGTGACAACAAGAGTAGACAACATTGTGGCATTGTAGATGAAATCTTATGTCAAACGTGTACAGTTTCATTGATTTATTACAATAATGCTTTCAGCTGCATTGAATGCTAACAAATTGTAGGTGTGAGTACCTTTCAACACTTTAATTGAAAGCACATGTGGTTCATATGACACTTTTTACCACCAGTGGACATCTCAAAATACCTATTAGGTATATTCGATGTGTAGTCACTGTCATAATGCTGGAAACCTTGCAGCCAATTTGCACTTAGCAAGCTCCCACAAATAACTATGCCAAAATGACCAGATCATCTTTTATATGTTATCGTTTGAGGGATAGATATTAACCAATCCATCATGTGTACCTCACTCACATTTCGAAGTATCTCTTGATTGCCATTTAATAACACCTAAATGAGAATTTTGTTTCTTTTTTTACTTTCCATAACTTTGTAATGTACTTGATAATATAAACAACCTGGATTTGTGCAAAGTCATGGAGATACCACAGAGATTCCCCAAAGTCATTGGTGGGACCTGGATGCCAGTCCCGGTTGTGGCAGACCCTGGTTTTAATGGTAGGGGGAAAGGTAAGGGATTGATTCATACAATGAAAACCCAACTCAGCAGAGTCAACTGAACTCAGTGCCAAACCCACCTTGATTCAGCATGGACCTGATCTCTCACTTGTGGTAGTCAAGAAATTTTATAAGCATCACAAATGGCAGATAATGTCTATAGAACTGACATGGTACAAAGTCCTTTACATTTTCAGTCTTTAATTCAGTTCAAATAATAAGCTTCCTGTGTCAATTAAAATAGTTTGTTCCAGCATAACAGTTAAAGTCTGATGATATTCCCCCAAAAGGTTACTATGAGGTCATATTAATACTTGGCTGCTTTCCACAACCTAAAAATTACATCAGTCGAGACTGTCATCGGTGTATAATTATGGTACTACGTTTTGTAAAGATGGCTAATCTGCATTGAAAATGTACATAGACTACTACAAAATGGCTTGCATTGGTCACATCATTACCCTGTTGGTTCAGTTAGCATTAGTACTAGGCTGTGATAATCACAGAACAAAATTTTCTGAAAGTCAATGAACATTTCCAAGGCTAAAAAGAAACTCCCTGACAAAGGTTCCCATGGATGTGTGAACAGCTCATGTAAGCTCACTGCAACCTAATAGGAAATCATTCAAACTGATGGTCGAAACTGTTTGGATTACCTAATTTGGAGGCATGATGGAACAGATTTGGGATTAGCAACTGCCTTAAGGGTTGAGGTGCATAAGACAGGCCATCCAGCTTTTTTAGACTTCCAACAGGGATGCTCAGACAAAGAAGGCGGAAGGGATATTGTGATCTCTTACAACTGGTCAAGTCAGAGCCTAGAATAAAATGCCCAGTGGATCATAATTTGTTTTATTTTAACATGGCGATCTTTCACAAAAATATAAGCACAGAAGACTGTATATTTATTTATACGTTAAAACAGAAGCTTCTTACAAAATGGAAACAAAATAAAACAAGCTATCTAAACATCGCAATTGGAAAATTTGAAGCCACACAGCAAAACAAAATCCCACCTAGTCTCCAACACTGTCATTTTACAGTCACTCACAAAAGAGACATATCCCTTCCCTCTTCAATCTTTACATCTCAACCATTTCTTCTCAGACCCAGTCCTTTGAGCTGCAAAGCCTTTTCACTGACTTTCCTGTAAGTTCTGATCTTGTGAACTGCAATATTATTTTTCTTTGGCTCACACAACTGAAATATACAACTTTGAATAACCAATGCAGATTACAAACCAAACACTCCTGGTCTGGAATTGATATATAACTGAATTACGCTAAGACCAAGGACCAATGAGACGGAGGAGCAGAATTAGGCCATTCAGCCCATCAAGTCTGCTCCACCTTTCGAGTGTGGCTGATATGTTTCTCAACCCCATTCCCTGCCTTCTCCATGTGATCCTTGATCCCCTTACTAATTAAAGTATTTATCCATCTTGGTCTCAAATAAAAATCAATGTCTTGGCCTCCACAGATTCACCATTCTCTGGCTGAAGAAATTCCTTCTCATCTTAGTTCTGAAGGACTGTCCTTTCACTCTGAGGTTGTGCCCTCAGGTCCTAGTCTCTCCTACTCATGGAAACATCTTCTCCATGCCCACTCTATCCAGGCCTCTCAGTGTTCTGTAAATTTCAAAGAGATCCCCCCTCAATCTTCTCAACAAATGCAGACTGAGAATCCTCAACCGCTCCTCTTCGACATCCACAATTTCTACATCCACAGGATTATATTTGTGACACTCCTCTGGGTGCCAACCAATGCCAGCACATCCTTCCTGAGGCACATGGTCCAAAACTGCTCACAATATTCAAAATGTGGTCTGACCAGAGACTTATAAGGCCTCAGGAATACATCACTAGTTCTGTTGAACTGAATGCTAACATTGAATTCACCTTCCTATCCGCCAGCTGAACCGGTATGATAGCCTTAAGAGAATCCTGATGTCGGACTCACAAGTCCCTATGTGCTTCAGATTTCTGAAGCCTTTCCGCACATAAAAAATAGTCTACACCTCGAATCTTTTGACAAAAGTGCATAACCTCACACGTTCCCCTCCATCTGCTACTTCTCTGCCCATTCTCCAAGCCAATCCAAGTCCTTCTGCAGCTTCCATGCTTCCTCAACACTTTCTGTCCCTCCATCTTTGTGTCATCTGCAAATTTAGCAACAATTCCCTCAGTTTCGTGGTCTAGGTCATTAAGGTATAATGTGAATAGTTGTGGTCCGAATACTGACACCTGTGGAGTTCCACTAGTCACCAGCTGTCATCCTGGAAAAGACCCCTTTATCGCTGCCATCAGCTAAATCTTTTTCCGTTTCAGTATTTGCTTCTAACACCACAGGCTCTTATCTGATTTAGGCAATCTCTTGTGTGGAACTTTGTCAAGGGCCTTCCAGAAATCCAAATAGATCACATTGACTAGCTCTCCTTTGTCTAACCTGCTCATTACCTCCTCAAATAATTCCAACAGATTTGTCAGGCATGACCTCCCCTTGGCGATGAAGCTGTGCTACGCCATCCTATTTTACCGTGTACTTCCAAATACTCTGCAATCTAATCCTTAATAATGGACTGGAAAAGTTTACCAACAATCAAGCTCAGGTTAATGGCCTATAGTTTCTGGCTTTCTGCCTATCTCCCTTCTTACTTAGGATGTGACACTAGCCATTTTCCAATCCTTTGGGACCCTCTCTGACTCCAGCAATTCCTGAAAGGTCATACCTCGCTGCTCATATTCCCTTGCACACAACCTTTTTATCATTGGTACCTGTGTGGACCACAACAACTGGAACTTTCACCTTCCATTCCAACTTCCTCACAACCCAGATGAGATATCCTGAAGCAAACACCAAGCAGACAACATAGCCTTTGGGACTCTCAATCCTGGCCACAGAGAACAGTGACTATACTATCCTTGATTATAACTACATTTCTCTTTTCTGTCCACCCTCTTGAATGGATCCCTGTACCATGTTCCAATGATCAGTTTGTTCATCCTCCCTACACAGCCCCCACAGCTCCGCACAGGGAGCAAGAATCTTAAACCTGTTAGACAAGCTCAAGGGCTGAGGCTTCTTCAGCACTACCTCCTGGATTCCTCGACCTGGCTTGCTCACAGTCACACCCTCATGAATAGCAGAACACATCTTATACAAAACTATTGAATAATTTCAACAGCATGGATCTTGCAGCTGCTCCTGAGGTTGCAGGTTTAAAGAATTATTATTGTTTTATTACAGTTATTGTGTTTTACTATATGAATGGGAAAGTTTGGAGGGATCTGGGCCAGGAGCAGACAGGTGGAACTAGTTTAGTTTGGGATAATGTTCGGCATGGACTGGTGGGATCTAAGGGTCTGTTTCTGAGATTGGCAAGTCTCAATATCCCTGACTGAATTCGAGGCAGATAATTGAAGAGACATGACTGCCTCCTGAATACAGAGTCCAAGTAACACTCCTGCTCCCTGATATGTTACAGTGCTTGAAGCTCAGACTCCAGCTCCTCAATTCAGACAGAAATAGAGATTGCCAGAAAAGCTCCAGAATATTGGCTCAGCAAGAGATAACAAATGGTGCTCTCGTTACAAGGTGGTGCTGCTGAAGGCTTACAGGGGAACTTGCCTAGAGATGGTGTTCCCATGCATCATCCTTCCAGTTGATGGAGGTCATGAGTTTGGAAAGTGTTGATTAAGGAGCTTCCACCATAGTTATTTAGTGATGAATAGGAAATCAGACATCAGGAAGAAGTTCAAAATGAACAACAGGGATAGGATTTTCAGTTTGGGCTTCAGAAACACAGTGTTAGGGCCAAATAGGATCATAAGTTTGCACTTTGGGGTAAAACAGACAATTGGCTGCCAAATTGGTGACCAAATGGCAAGTTCACCGTCCAACTGAGGATAAATAGCACATCCTGAAAATCTAAAAAAAAAGTTCATCCTGAGCTTAAACTGGGACTCAAAACAAAGACATTTAATTCCATATGTATGTTATTATTTCTCCATCATTTACACTCAGCAAAAAAGTGATTTGGGAACCACTATGTCTACTTTACTCATGATTAATAATAAATTGTAGTTAATGTTGTGAATTCATGCTTAGATTTCCAATCAAGCAAATAATCATCAAAAGAAACTATTGTAGAAATAACAGAATGCATTTAAACAAAGGAATCCAGGAAATTATCTTTCAAAAGATTAAGCAATTGTACAATTAAAGGAAAAATTGAAGCAATTTCTTCCTTCCCAATACGTGAGCATAAACCCGGTGTGCACTATTTAATAAACACAAACACATTATACAACTACTCACAATTATTAACACAATATTTTGATTCCAATTTTGAGAATTGGCATTTTGACAAGCTATCAACAATTTATTTGGCACAGTATCAGTCACTTTCTACTGGCATGCTTGTGTTGTGGAAATCAGAAAGAAGCAGATAAAGAGGTGGTTCTTCAGCAAGAATAGTTAACATATTGTGTGTTTAGGACATAGGTCAACCTTGTAGCATTTGCTACTTTCATTTGAAACCACATTACCATTGTTGAAGGCACTGAGAAAAGTAAAGTGCATAATTCACATTATTACTGATCATTGGTACACGAGCCATATGTACCATAACTCATGGTGATGTACAATCTTCCTATGTTATTGTTCACTATCTAATAATTTTCTGGCTTCCATTCTCTTTCAGGACCTGATTGGTGTGGAAGAGGAAACCACTTGCTTGTCTGAGAAGTAACTCTTATCTTTGACATCTGATTGCATGATAGCAACTACAGGGCGAAATGAGGACTGCAGATGCTGGAAATTAGAGTCGAGAGTGTGGTGCTGGAAAAGCACAGCAGGTCAGGCAGCATCCTAGGAGCAGGAGAATTGACATTTCAGGCAAAAGCCCTTCATCAGGAATGAAGATAGCAACTACATTCAAGTTACACTGATGTAATGGACTTTATTACAGAGACCATCAATGAGGAAAGTCCAGATGGTGGGTCTCACTCCTTCGAAATCCCAAGTTATTCCATCGCCAGGTCTACATAATACCATCATAGTGGCGGAAGTTAAAGCACCCAGCATTAACTCATTCAGATCCTTATCTAACAATTATATTTGCAGAAATTTTTCCTGTTGAGGCTGAGCTCTGGAAAAAAAACCATCAGTACAATATTCCTCAACTGGCACACCTCTCTACCATTTTGTGCAGTCTAAATTGGCAGTTCAGTGATGTAGTGACATCTGCAAACTGAATGGAATTATGCAGCATACTGAACTGTCAAAAGACTGATGTCAGGCGTGTGATACATTCTTGGCAAAGACAATGCCAATTTGTATTGCAGTGCAAGCTTTACCATGTATCCTACACAGTTGTTCGAGCTTCATCTACACAGCATGCAATATGTATTTTCGTGTCCTTGAAGCATATGGTTCTATTATAAAGTTGTGAAGTGGAAATTTAGAAACTAGGGACTGCTTCCTCCCTCCATCTTTTTACAATGGATTAAACCTACACTGTTGTGAAAATAGCTCAGTGGAAAACCCTACAAATGAGGTTGAGCTCTCGACAATTTTCCATTTTACTGATCTTCTCATTTCCAGTTACTGGAGTGTGTTTCACATTGCTTCTTTCCATCTGGCTTTTCCAACTGAGTGATGGTGGTTTTATTTTTAACAAGCATCATGTGTGATTTTCAACAATATAGATATAAAAGCAGAGATTTATAAAATGAAACTTTCTACAATCTTTAGAAGATGTTTTTTGAAAGACTATCATCAATCATGAATCCATAGGTAACTGCAGATAGAAGTGGACTGTGACTATCATGTGTGCACTGTAATGCGTTTTCTCGATTTATATGTTTATGTAACCATACATATGGTTACAATTATGAAATAGGGAATGACCTTGAAAAATGCATGCAGCTTATGTCACAATATATTTCCATATAATGATTCTCTAGGAGTTCTCGTCGATGATTATACATGATATAAAAACGCATTCCACCTTCAATTTCTGACAGCTGATTTAAGGGCAGGCAAACGTTTTCAATTACAATTCCCTCAGCAGCTATCCAAATTAAACAAAGTGACCAATTCCTTTAATTCAGTTTTTACTTATCAATACGTCAAATATCTTCAATCCATTTTTTAAATGGGGTAAAATCATTTGAATATAACTTTCAGATTGCCAAATAAACTTACAATGACAGTCTACTGTTTGTTTCACACTGGGCTGGCTTCATTTGTATCAGGGTATGCCTAGGAATCTTCGGGTGACCCTGTACATAAAAGCATTTTTTTAATCCTCACTCCATCCAATGCTCCTAGTTTAGACTCTGGATTGAGTCGTGTTGAATGGACATCTTTCTAGTCAGATGCATTGCTCCAGACAAGTGAAGGGAACTTCCATCTAACTAATCTGAGAGCCTGGATGACACATTTGAGATCTCTCAAAAGACAGCACTAACAAAATCCTGAAATGTATCTGTTCCAGATTCATTTTTAAAAGTTTGGTGCTTTTGAGATGATTGCACACGCAATTTTCTCTCCACAAATTGCTACTTTTCATTTGGCTGGCCAGGTATGCCTTTTAAAAAAAATGTTTTGCTCGTTATGGGGCTCCATAAATACAACTGCAGAGCAATTTATTTTTCCTCTGTTACTTTCAGCATGTCACAGTCCCTCTTTTGCTTCTGACAGCACATTTTGTTTTCCTTCCTTTAATCAATCTATTTATTTATTTATGTGGGGTAATTTTCCCCCATGCATTGTCATGGACTCAAGCTTGTGAATCTTATCTGTGTTGTTTTCTCTCTCCCCCTCATTAATTCACAACGAAAGAGCTCTAAAGAAAATTTCCACATTATTTTGTCTCTGTTGTCATCAACGTATGTAAAATCTCACTCATTAACTCAAGGTCAAATGGTTAATTTCCTGTTGTTAAACTGTTTCACTTACATAATACTCCACTAGCAACAAATTACACTGTGATTCGCTACCTCATACCGATACACATAAAAACGTCTAAACGAGGCTTTTGGCCCTATCCGACAGCAAACTTGCACCAATTCTGCATCCCAACAAAATATTTTATTGGATAAAATCCCAGATCTCTAATCCAACTATTTGCCTCAGGCTAGTTATTCTTTGGCTGAAGCTTTCTCCAGACACTCCTGGGAGTACACTGGGAAGCACAACCCTAATGAGTGGACACCAGATGAGTCTACCCATGGGACTTTATAACCCGGCCTCTGACTGTCCCATAGGTTTACTCAAAAAAAAATTCTCATGACATAACAGCACCCCAATTTATTTAGCAAAGGCCATGCATACATTTCAAAAAGCAAACAGTAATAACTTAGGGATAAAGCCAAAAAAATCTCAGTCCAGTCATAGTCACGAGAGAATACAAGATATAAACAGAAGCAGAGAACTGGCAGGACGCCAAGAAATTCAGTGTACTAAAATAATAAACATGACCAGATGACATTTAACACTACTCCCCATTTTTAGTCAACGTTATACCAGCAGTAACTTTTCCCATCTAAAAGGGAACTGCAGCCTGTTTAAAATGGTTTCAAATTTGCAATGCAAATATTTGCAAAGCAAAGACAAAATAATGCAGACGCTAGAAATCTGAAATAAAAACAGTAAGTGTTGGAAATACGCAGAAGGTCTGGCAGCATACACAAAGAGAGAAACGAGTGTTAATGGACAGAATTCTACCCTACTTGGTATGACATGCACAATGGTGAAAGCCCTAAGAAAACACATTGAAAATGAAAAAAAGATCAGAATGTCAGTGTTGAGAAAAACATTCTTGTTTCCCTTTAAGCTTGAAATAGTGGCCTCAGAATTTCATTATTGACTGGCAACCCCGTTATTTCCATTCATGTGCATCTCATCACTAGCTCAACTCACCTTATTTCCACGTCTAACTCTGTCCTTCTCTGAGGAACTAGTCCATGCAAATTCTTGATTCGTAAGGCAGAGTGGTTATCTGGTGGCTGCAGTTCATTGATCGCTTGGCCTGGACTTTTGTGACTATTTATTCTCAACACTATCCCCTCATAGCAGTGGACTGATAGCTCTGAGAGTAGGGTTCTTCACAAATCTTGGTGACTGGCGAGTGCGTTGGAGAATGTATGGCAATTTGCATAATCATGGACTCGGGGGGGGGTAAAGTGGGGGAAAGGGGCAAAACCTGGAGTTCACTCGCATGAATACATGGGACCTTGGCATGTTGGATGGAAACTCAACTACACAAAAAGTGAACAAAACAACAGGCACTGTATGCAGAGTGGGTTCTTGTTTTCTTCTTCCAGACAGAGTAAAAAGTTTTGGATTTGAATTCCTGCAAGGGGCAATTGCAATTATAATCATTACAATAATGCCACCCATCTGACTTCAATTTGCATTTAATTGACAGGAATGCACATTAAGAATTGTGGCCTCAAAACAATCCTGGTCTTCGCATCATGCACACTAATTGTCCCTTTGTTATGTCATTTAACCAAATGTAATCTGACGAATAAAAATGTCACCAAACTTGACCCAGCAGAAACACATTGAAAAGTTAGGACTGAAAGACAATGCTTCTCAGCTGTCATATTCCCAAACTGAACTGCAACTAAGCAAAGCTGCTTTATCTTTGTGGGTGTGAGTGCAATCGTGATTGCTTACTGGGAGAGTTCTACACCCTGGTGTAGCAAGAAAACTTTGGTTGTGCGACATACATTTAGATAAAGCTGCACATATCAGGGCTGTTCATGGAGGCAGGGCATTTGCCTCCATGTAATAATGTGAAGGCTTAATATGAAGCTTTACTGTAATAAATGTGAGCATTCAGGAGTTTGTTTGATAAAAAGGCATTTTCTTTCAGGCCTTCCACACAAATGATCTACTCAAGCATCAGATATGAACATCACGGTGACCAGAATTCTTGTGACCTTGGTTCAAATGTGAAGACAGCACAGGAAACAACAATTACAATGTCAGCAACAACAGCAACAATCCCAGCAAGAAAAGTAACCTCCAAGGATTGCCATGCAATTTCTAGATGAAGAAACATAAGTGAAGATCCACCATGAAGGTGGAGTAGATGGAGGAATCATTTTCTGGATCATTTTCTTTAGCGCTCTGAAAGACAAGTGCAACTGTCAACCAAACATGTCTGAGGCCATTATCATCCTCTGGGACAGAACGTGCACTCAGAGGGACTGCATGGTCATCCCACTTCAACGACCATCAAGGTCACTGCAGTGACCTGTTTCAAGGAACATCTGGGAACTCAGTGTACCCAAGCCTTAACTCATTACCACATGTGGATGTCAATTATAGTATTTCTTCCAGATCACAACTGTTCATATTTTTGTCCCATGATGAAAGGAGTTAAGCAGCTAAGACAGTGAGATTCTCCAAGATCACTTGCCTCCCTCAGATGCAGGGCATTATCAATTGTACCAGAGTTGCTTTGAGATTGCCCCATCACCAAACTGCAGTTATCAACAGAAAAGACTTTTACTCCACCTGTGTTCAAATTATATGTCTCCAGGGAGCTTCCATTGCTCTTGCATACAATAGAACATATAGGTTTCTGCATCTGCCTAAGGTCCTCAGGCAATACACCGAAAATTTGCAGCAAATCTCAGTCCACTATTTTTCATCAACCCACTTGATGCTATCATTTCTTCCTCCAGTACATTCTTGCCACAATTTACTAGTTTTTCATAACTTTCCAGAGAACACTGCAAAACAAGCTTTTGCTTAATAAGCAATTACATCCTTCTGAATGTGCAAAGCTGAAAATGTGTTGCTGGAAAAGCGCAGCAGGTCAGTCAGCATCCAAGGAGCAGGCGAATCGACGTTTCGGGCATCAGTCCTCTTCTGAATGTGCAAGTCAACTAATAAAATTGCTGTTATCTGGAAACATCTTACATTCAATTTTCACCTGTGTAGCTGTTAATTATTCATTTTTGAAAAGGCTTTCACACATCACCAAACTCCCAATTTCAGCCACACAACGTGACAGTAACCCTGAGGGAGAACAGACCAGGACTCGTGTGCACACTTCCTTGTAACCAACTGAGAAAAGTATCGAGAGAAACTTAGGACCAAGTCTGCTGTCTGTTCCACTAGCCAGTGCCAGGAGATACTCAACAGCTAGTTCACAGATGACATTATACCACAAATACAGAACAATGACAAGTACCTGTCCAGTGCAATGCCTTATGTAAATACCAGTCTATTAATTTTAGAAGCATCAACTCTCCACTAATGTAAAAAAATCTAATAACTGCCTGCAGAACTTTAAAAAAAAGTGGGTTCACATTAAGCTAAACTATATTGCATCTCCTTTATGTTGCAAGCATTGGACTAACAAGTTTTCTTGGCTTCATATATCTGACGCAAGATTTATCTGTCTTAGTGATTAAGAAGAACTAGGAAAAGCAAAGATAGGGATAAAAATGAATGGAATGTACTGTCAAGAAAGAAAAAAAGAACATCTAAACATTAAATTAAATCAGAACATGATCTGCAAAGTTAAGATTATCATAGGAACATAATCTGTTTTATCAAACACTCTATGCAGGTTTTCTGAAACTCTAAAAAGATCTGTCAACATGACATGCTGCATCAGCAGAGGGTATATTTAACACGCTCAATAATGTCTTTGCACGCTCAGTCCCACATTTGTTCAACATCAACCCCATTTCAACTTAAGTCATTCTGGCAAAAGCTGCTTGCTAAACAAACAAAAAGTTCAAGGATTCTAACAAGGCCATAAAAGAAACAAAATTAGTTGCTAAATAACGGGAGTGAATCCAAAGGGTGTCTCTGGCCACGAGTTGATTTCTGGCGCTAAACATTTCAAAATCTTGACAGAAACTTTACTGTTTCCTACTCCCCCACAACAGGTCTGAAAATAAGATCAAAATGTACTGCCAAGGAGGCTACCATGCAAAAGAACAACAGCCAAATCTTCCTGTCTATAGAATGCAACATTTGAAACCTACACTGTTACTAATGTGCAAATCAGTCAGGAAATTCAAAGAAGCAAAGGTTATGATGCAAATTGTGAATCATCAGCACTTACTTGTCAATTTGTATTGTTCTGCCCTTTGCTTCACTCTAACAACATATCAACATAACTTAGCCTCCCTGTTCTTTTTAATAACTTGCCATATTTGTGCATTAATTTCACATGAAACCAAGTGCAGGAATTTAAAGCTCACAATTAACAGTGAGATTTCAATTTCACCAACACGATCATTGTTATTGCAATGCCCAGAAACAGAACAAATTAAATTATTGGCTCTCATCCCTTTTTGAACAGATAATATACACAGTACAGAAACAGGCCATTCAGCCTAATCTGTACTGGTGTTTATACTCCACTTCAGACCCATCTGATTCTAACCTTCTCATGCCAGGCATCTCTTCCTATTCCTCTTTTTTCTTATATACTCATCTAATTTTCTCTTGGAAGTGTCTAAGTTATTTATCGTAGCCATTTCCTGTTATAACTGCTCTCTGAATAAAGTTCTCTATTTTCCTATTGGATGTATAAGTAGCTTTATACATTATATCCCTTTCCCCTTGTTGGAGAATTCAAAATTTTCTTTCCACATCTATCCTGATGACTGGTGCAGGAAGCAAGGATTTAAATTGTTGGATCACTGGGGTATGTTTTGTGGTAGGCATAAATTATACAAGAGAGATGGTTTGCACCTTAATAGGTTAGGGACCAGCATTCTTGCAGGCAGGTTTGCTACTGCAACACAGCTACGTTTAAACTAAGTAGCGGGGGGAGGGGACAAATTGGATGTTTAAGAAGGAAATTGAAGGGAATGTTAGAACAAGGGAAGTCAAGAAAGACAACTATCAATGAAGCAGAAAAATCAAAAAGGGATCATGCTGTAAGGTTGAGTGAAATAGGAGTTAATGGGAAGGGCGAGGGCAGTAACAAATTGAAAATACTATATATGAATGCACGAAGCATTAGAAATAAGATGGATGAGCTTGAGGCTCTTTTGGAAATTGGCAGATACGATATTGTGGGGATAACTGAAACGTGGCTTCAAGTGGACAGGGCCTGGGAAATGAATATTCAAGGCGACACGTGCTATCGTAAGGACAGACTGACGGGCAGAGGGGGTGGGATGGCCATGTTGGTAAGGGATGATATTCAGTCCCTTTCGCGGGGGGGACTTAGAATCAGGGGATGTAGAGTCAGTATGGACAGAGCTGAGAAATTCTAAGGGTAAAAAGACCCTCTTGGGAGTTATCTACAGGCCCCCAAACAGTAGTCTGCATGTCGGATGTAAGTTGAATCAGGAGCTGAAATTGGCTTGTCGCAAAGATGTTACTACAGTTGTTATGGGGATTTCAACATGCAGGTAGACTGGGAGAATCAGGATGGTATTGGACCTCAAGAAAGAGACTTTGTGGAGTGCCTCCGAGATGGATTCTTAGAACAGCTGGTGCTGGAGCCTACCAGGAAGAAGGCAATTCTGGATCTGGTATTGTGCAATGAACCAGAATTGGTCAGGGACCTCAAAGTGAAGGAGCCTTTGGGAAGTAGTGACCATAATACAAAAAGCTTCAATCTGCAATTTCAGAGGGAGAGGGTACAATCGGAAGTGACAATATTTCTATTGAATAAAGGGAACTATGGAGCTATGAGGGAGGAGCTGGCCAAAGCTCAATGGTGCAATACCTTAGCAGGGATGACAGTGGAGGAACAATGGTAAATATTTCTGTGTATAATTCAGAAGATGCAGGATCAGTTCATTCCAAAAAGGAAGAAAGATCCAAGGAGGAGGCATGGGTTGCCGTGGCTGATGAGGGAAGTTAAGAAACATATAAAGTTAAAAGAGAAAAAGTATAACATAGCAAAGATAAGTGGGAAAACGGAGGACTGGGAAGCTTTTAAAGAACAACAGAGGATTACTAAGAAGGAAATACGCAGAGTAAAAATTAGGTACGAAGATAAACTGGCCAAAAATATAAAGGAGGATAGTAAAAGTTTTTTTAGATATGTGAAAGATAAAAAAATGGTTAAGACTAAAATTGGGCCCTTGAAGACAGAAACAGGGGAATATATTACAGGGAACAAAGAAATGGCAGAAGAATTGAATTGGTACTTCAGTTCTGAGTTCACTGGGGAAGACACAAGCAATCTCCCTGAGGTAACAGTGGCTGAAGGACCTGAACTGAAGGGAATTTATATTTGCCATGAATTGATGTTGGAGAGACTGTTAGACCTGAAAGTTTATAAGTCCCCGGGGCCTGATGGTCTACATCCCAGGGTACTGAAGGAGGTGGCTCGAGAAATCGTGGATGTGTTGGTGATTATTTTCCAGAATTCAATAGATTCGGGATCAGTTCCTGAGGATTGGAGGGTGGCTAATGTTATACCACTTTTTAAGAAAGGTGGGAGAGAGAAAGCAGGAAATTATAGACCAGTTAGTCTGACCTCAGTGGTGGGAAAGATGCTGGAGTCTATTATAAAGGATGAAATTATGACACATCTGGATAGTAGTAACAGGATAGGTCAGAGTCAGCATGGATTTATGAAGGGGAAATCATGCTTGACTAATCTTCTGGAATTTTTTGAGGATGTAACTCTGAAGATGGACAAGGGAGATCCAGTAGACGTAGTGTACCTGGACTTTCAGAAAGCTTTTGATAAAGTACCACATAGGAGGTTAGTGAGCAAAATTAGGTCGCATGGTATTGGGGGCAAAGTACTAACTTGGATTGAAAGTTGGTTGGCTGACAGGAAACAAAGAGTAGTGATAAACGGCTCCATTTCGGAATGGCAGGCAGTGACCAGTGAGGTACCGCAGGATCAGTGCTGGGACCGCAGCTTTTTACAATATATATTAATTATATAGAAAATGGTATTAGTAATAACATTAGCAAATTTACTGCTGATACTGAGCTAGGTGGCAGGGTGAAATGTGAGGAGGATGTTAGGAGATTACAGGGTGACCTGGACAGGTTAGGTGAGTGGTCAGATGCATGGCAGATGCAGTTTAATGTGGATAAATGTATGGTTATCCACTTTGGTGGCAAGAACAGGAAGGCAGATTACTACCTAAATGGAATCAATTTAGGTAAAGGGGCAGTACAAAGAGATCTGGGTGTTATTGTACACCAGTCAATGAAGGTAAGCATGCAGGTACAGTAGGTAGTGAAGAAGGCTAATAGCATGCTGGCCTTCATAAGAGGGATTGAGTATAGAAGCAAAGAGGTTCTTCTGCAGCTGTACAGGACCCTGGTGAGACCACACCTGGAGTACTATGTGCAGTTCTGGTCTCCAAATTTGAGGAAAGACATTCTGGCTATTGAGGGAGTGCAACGTAGGTTCATGAGGTCAATTCCTGGAAAGACAGGACTACCTTACGCTGAAACACTGGAGCGACTGGGCTTGTATACCCTTGAATTTAGAAGACTGAGAGGGGATCTGATTGAGACATATAAGATTATTAAAGGATTGGACAGTCTGGAGGCAGGAAACATGTTTCCGCTGATGGGTGAGTACCGAACCAGAGGGCACAGCTTAAAAATACTAGGTAGACCATTTAGGACAGAGATGAGGAGAAACTTCTTCACCTAGAGAGTGGTGGCTGTGTGGAATGCTCTGCCCCAGAGGGCAGTGGAGGCCCAGTCTCTGGATTCATTTAAGAAAGAGTTGGATAGAGCTCTCAAGGATAGTGGAATCAAGGGCTATGGAGATAAGGCAGGAACAGGATACTGATTAAGGATAATCAGCCATGATCATATTGAATGGTGGTGCAGGCTCAAAGGGCAGATTGGCCTATTCCTGCACCTATTGTCTATTGTCTATTGACAGCATGCATCATTTTATCTGATCATCTCCAACTTTTCTCATTTGAAAGAAGAAGGTTTAAAAAATTAAGAATCTTTTCAATAGCTCCGATCTCTATGATTTGGAGATGCTGGTGTTGGACAGGGGTGTACAAAATTAAAAATCACACAACACCAGGTTATTGTCAAACAGGATTAATTGGAAGCACTAGCTTTCAGAGCGACGCTCCTTCATCAGGTCATCAACCACCTGAGGAAGGAGTAGTGCTCCGAAAGCTAGTGCTTCCAATTAAACCTGTTGGACTATAACCTGGTGTTGTGTGATTTTTAACTCCGATCTCTATATTCTGGTACCATGCTTTACATCTTCTTTTACATCTATTCGCTGTTGATATGCACTTTTTCAAGAATGGAGGCTAGGACAGCTGACCAGTACATTAGTTAGGTGTCAGCTCTGATTCAGTTCACAGCACTCGTGTAGGAATCAGAAAGTTGTGAGTTCAAGTTCCATCACCCGACTAGCTGTGATTCCCTTGAAGGTAGCCATCATGAATATGATAAACCAGATGGCATCCTTCTGTGCTGTATCCATTGTATGATTACAACAGTGCCTACAGTTCATCAGCCAAAAGGCACTGTGGAACACCCAGTGATCATGAAAGAGACTTTATATATGCAGATCCTTCTCATCTGTACAAGTTTAACATAATTTCACAAACTCCTATGCTTTGTTCGTGTTTTCATCATTTTGCTAACTCAGAATATTGCTTTTAATGATTTTCTCACTTTGGTCTTCTGTCTCATTCAGTGTCTTAACTATAAAGTGAAAGTAACATTTCTCTTGTTGCTACTAAAATGCATCGTCTTGCACTTACCAATTAATTTTCCATTCAACTGTCCAGTCATCAAATTTTGTTCATGTAATGCATTACGTTGCCTTCTTCCTTAGCCAGTTCTATCCCCAGATAGATATCATCTCTCTGAAGTTGAACAGTAAGTTACTTATTTCTAATTCTGAATCACTAATAAAAATTACTATAATATGGTTAGCCCCAGAACAGATCCTCACGAAATAATGCTGTCTCTCTTCTTCCAATCTGAATAACTTACCTTAACCCATGTTGTCTGCTTCTGGTTTTCAGCCAATTTGTCATCCATTCAGCTACGTGTCTCCTCATTCATGTGCCTGAATATTTGGCATACCATGTAGTATCTTATTAAAGATGTTAAACATCTATAACTAGCATTTATTGCATTTTGTTTGTTTACTTTTTCCATTTTCTTCCCTCTTCTCTGAGACTATGTGAATGCATACCATCAGATCTGAGACCTTTTCACTTTCTTTTATTAGTTTGTAAATTCTTTCCTCCAATCCTATTCCACTTGTATTGGTAACTGTTAACCTTATGTTCTAGTACCATGTCCCTATTCTTATCTTCAAATTAAAGCTATAGACTTCATAGGATAAAGCAGTGCTGACGTTCACCATTTAGCCCATTGTGCATAGATCAGCTCCAGTTTATCAAAATCTACTGCTCTTTCTGCATAGCCTTGTTTTTTTTTAAGTGATTATGCAATTTCTTTTGAATGTTCTATTGGATCTGCTTCCATCCATTCAGGAAGTGCATTTCAGTTCACAATAACTAAATCTGAAAAACAAGTTTCCTTTGTCAATTCTGATTCTTTTGTCAATCATCTTAAACTTGGGTCACTTGGATACAAAATTTTCTATTCCTGTAAATGCTTTACACACTATCAAATTTCAACATTATTTGAATCCTTCTATCCACATTTCCCTTAACCCTAAAACACCAAAGTTTCTCTAGTCTGTCCATGGACCCCTTGCAACATTCTAATAAATCCCTTCCATCATCACTCCACAGGTTTGACATCTTTCCCAAATGCAGTTTCCAGAAGAGAACACAGATTAGGGATAACCATTGTTTTATCCAAGTTGAGGGTAACGTAATTGCTTTTGTATTTGGTCCTTCTACTAATAAAGCTAAGATGCCATACACATTTTCAATGATGTCTTCAACTTGCTCTCCTGTGTAAAAATATTTGGAACACAGATCTTTGTTCCCGCACTCCCTTCAAAATTGTACCATTTAATTCAAAATTGCACCATTTAGTTCAAATTATTTTCAATCCTTCAATCAAAATATACCATTGATGCCTACTTTGCCATACTGTCCATATGTTCTTGGTGTTTGTGACATAGTTGAGTTTAGCATCATTGGTAAGCTTTGGAATTATCCCCTCTGGACACATGTCCAGGTTAATATGCATCAAAAAGAGTAGCGGTCCCAAACATTCACCCTGGGGAACACCATTGCATATTACCCTATTCCAAAAAAACAGTTCATGACTACTACAAATGTTTTACCCCATAGCCAGTTCTGTATCCATGTTATCACTGTCCTTTTAGTCACATGGACTTTCACTTTAAAACAAATAGAGATGGTAGGTTTTCAATATGTTATATTTTGGAACAAATGTGGGCAGAACACTTACTTGGGATCATTCCAATGAAAATCTACAACAGTATTATTTTCAAAGCCTGCTGGCAACTTTTGGAAGTTCTGTGGTAGACCCTTTTTTAAAACATCTGTCTGAAATTATGCACATTTTTCAAATGTACCTTGCATTCACTACCTGCATGGAGCTCATACGGTATCATGAAGATACAATTACCTGTAGTTTATCACTTCCTAACTTTGAAGAAGATATTTTACATCTTTGCACCATGCGTTGTTAAATGATTGAAAATGCAGACAGATCATACTAACTGTTAGGGCTCTACTAACTGGAACGCAGTAGTTAACTGGGTAGGCCATCCCTCCATACTCAAAGGGAAATGGCTGATCCATGATCCAATTTAATATCACAGGTACAGAAACGGTTAAAGTCTACATGGACCTAAAAATTTTTGCAAGCCTGCAGTCAGGACAAATAAATTGAAATCTACCTGTATTGCAGACTGATGCACTCTATACTTTCCCTTGAAGATGACAAAATCAATATTTTACATTTGGCTTGACCAAACAAATGCTATGTAGCAAATATAAACTTATCCTTGATGCGATTTCAACTATGTTCAAAATACCACTAGGTGCATAATTTCTCCAGAAGTAAACAAAAAAGGTTTTCTCAAATGGTTCTTTTTCTGGCTTTTTTGATACCTGAATGTTTAAGGTGATAACAAATCTGGGAAAAATATTTATGGTAAATAATATCAGTAGCACGCTTCTCTCTAGGACAGAGATGAGGGGAATTTTGTTTTCTCAGGGTTGTGCAACATTTGCACACTCTGCCTCAGAAGGCAGTGGAGGTAGGGTCATTAAATATTTTTAAGGCACAAGTAAATAAATTTTTTGTTAAGCAAGGGAATCAAAGGTTATCAGGAGTGGATGGGAATGTGGAATTTGAAGCAAAGACTGACCAGCCATGATCTTATTGACTGGCAGAGCAGACTCAAGGGACAAATATCTACTTCTGCTCCAGTTTGTATGATCTGTTGAAACAGAATTCAGATATTGCAAAAGTTAAAAAGTCATTTGACAATGACTCAATTCCCCTGTATAATTGTTGTCCAAGGAAAGTAGTCCATTTTCAGTGAATATTACAGCTTTTACATTACGAAATATCTATTTTACTTTCCTTCATTTTACATTTATTGAAAATACAAGCTAGCAATTATTGAGGAAAGGCAATGATTGAGTTAGCAATTTTATGTATGGTATTTAGATTAACAGGGCTTGGTAGTAGGTGACAAGTTCAAGTTAGCCTATATGTTTAAGCAATTAGTATTGCATTTTTGAACTTGAATTGTTAAACTCAATTTACATTCAAAAGTTGAGAAAAAAATAATTATGGGGGCAACACTCATTTGCCTATAGTTGAATATATGCAAGAAAGGATATTTTAAAAACACATGAGTTTAATTGAATATAGATTTTTCAAACCAATGCAATATAAAAAAAAGCTCAAAAAACTTGATTGACTGATTGTCCATAGCACCATACAAATGAAATTGACTCATGAACCGCACATCTACATCACAGAAAGAAGAATGCCTGTTCCAAAACAAAATGAAACACTGAAGTTAACCAATTTCTGCAAAACAAATGTACATGTGATAGATACTATGACAACTTCTCAAGTTTTATGCCGAAAAGGGTTAATGTTTTTAACTTGGTTTCTACTGAAGAAAGTCAAAGCGGCACACTGGACGTCTGTTCAGAATTATAAGCTCATGGCACACAAATCACAAGCAGAATTTTGTTTTTCAAAGGAAATTATGAACTCCCTTTGCAGTCAGTACTTTGAGTGTTCTCACATAGCAGTCAGCAGCATATCCAATTTTGGCAATATGCCTAGATTGGAGTAAATAAAAAGTCTTTTCTCTTACTTCATCTGTAAAATAATTGGCCCTGAATTTGCTGAAGGCTTGCACCATATAAATGGTGCTTCCACAGCATTTGCCATTCTTACTGTGCAAGAAACACCATGTTGCAGTTTCATGGGACTTTTCATGCTGCTCCTCAAAGCTCTCAGTGAAAATGTTGAACAGCTAATCAATATAGCTCCTCTCTCTATTGAAATATAGTGATGGAATTTACCAAATTATACTGCGGCATCGCAGTCATTTAGAAATTACAGGTTGGTACTGAGGGGCTTCGAAGCAGCATAGTATTCAATTATTCAGCAGATTGCCCAATAACATTTACAGTGACTTGTTCCAAGAGTTTCATTTAAATCTTGTACTGTAATTAAATAGCAAAATCATGTTTTGACAGGTAGCCATGTCCTGATTTCAACCAGCTGTTATTTGTTATCTTCATGTTAAATGTGCTTATGCATTAAACCTGCACTATAATTCAAAATGAAGTATGGTTAGGGATAGCATGCAGTTCAGGGGATGACTCCATGGGGGACACCAGATTTTCCTTAATGTCTATTCATATATTTAAATGCTGGTGTCTGTACAAATTCAACAGTCAAATTAAATCAGTGCTGCACATTCTGCCTATATTTTCCCATATTATCACAGTGGAGCTATTGCTGTTGAATGGTGTCCTATTAAATAACTTATTGTTCTGTTCCGTTTCTCAAAACATTACTCCAGCAGCATCTATTTGAGCGAGACAGTGTTTGACTTGTTCCATTCCTATCTATCTCTCCAGAAATATCCAAGGTGACTTGTCTTTCTGCTGCATGACAATTACCGCTACTATCTGCTGTCTCTACTGACCTCAAGGAGCTATCCTCCTATTTCTCATTTGCAGGCAAAATTATTGGAAAACAAAGCCTATTTTCATACTTAGGAGATGACAACCAGCTCGACCTCATCATCACATCTCTGCACCCTTGAGTTGTCAGGTTGGTTATTAGAACATCCAATATTGGCTGAGTAAAAATATTCTCCAACTATAATATTGGGAAAACCAAAGACATTTTCTTTCCTTCCCATTCCCATCTAAGCACCAATTCCACCTTTTTCTCTGCAACTTAAACAGATTGTTCATAACCTTGACAATGTCATTGACTTTAAAGTGAGCTTCCAGTTAGATAACTGTGCCATGACTAAGATAACTTATCACCATCCAAGTAACATTACCCAACTGTTTCCTTGGCTTAACTCATTTGATGCTGAAATCCTTGTCCCAGTAATTGTTACCTCTTGACATGATTGACAGTCCTGATCATCCATCACTGTCAATTTGAGGTAATCTAAAACTCAGTTACCCATTGTTCTAACTTGCATTAAGTTCATTTCATCCATTATGTTGGTGTCCATTGATCAACATTGACTTCCAGTTAAGCAATCCTTTGATTTTAAAATTTTTGTTCTTGCTGTGGATCCTTCCTTATCTTTTTGAGGTCATCCAGCTCAACAAACAGCATGGATTTGACAATGGCTCAGTGGTTAGGACTGCTCCCTGACAGTACTGGTGACTTGGGTTCGATTCCAACTTTGGGTGATGGTTTGTGTGGAGTTTGCACATTCTACTTGTATCTGTATTGGTTTCCTCTGGTTTTGTCCCACAGGCAAAGATGTGAACATTAGGTGGATTGGCCGTACTAAATTGCCCCAGTGTCCAGGGATGTGAAGGCTTAATGGGTTAGCCATGGGAAAGGCAGGGTTACAGGGATAGGGTGGTGAGGGGGTGAACGGGGACTGGGTGGGATGCTCTTCAGAGGGTATTAGCCCTTCTCCAATTGTAACGGTTCCATTTTTGGCAGCCTTCAACACAGGTTGAAGGGATTCATTCTCAAATATTCTCTGCTTCTCTAACTTTTTTTCTTGTCTGTAAGCTCTCCATAAAATTTTCTTTCTATCTCGATATGTAGCTTGCGAGAAATGTTGTTTGACATTTTTATGAAGTACCTTGGAATGTTTGTTGTTTAAAAGGCACGATATGAATACTGCTTGCTGTTGTGCTCCAGTGTTTTGGATTTGTATCAAACTTTGGTTTCACTGCTCCTGATTTTTCACGACACATGTTGCATCACATTGTTTATTTATTCAGTAAATATGGTGTCAATTAGCACTTTGAGAATAGTCTCACTTAAGGCAGCTGCCACCAACAATGCATAAGTGCAAATCTAGACCATCCTAACAAACAAAGTGAATATAAAATTTGAAATGATTTCTGTTCCTACTTTTATCCTGCAACCAAAGTTTTGTAGCCTTTGAAAAGATAAAATGATTAGTGCGAAACTATATCTTTTCATTTTACCTTTTTTAAAATTGTGGACTAAACTGGGTAAAGGACTGTTTTAAAGCAAAGGTGTGAAGAAGAAAATACTGTACTTTTAAAAAACAAGTCAATGAAACTCATTGTGTATGATATTTATCCTGTTGTTCAAACACTGGGGAAAAACGGTTGTAGATGGGGTAGCTCTGGGCATTCATAAACAAAGTAACATTCAGCCAGCAGCAGATTGCTGATTGGATTCTGGAGTTGTGAGCAGTTGTGGATGCCAACAGCAATCAGTTTGACAGCAACAATCGGAATGGCTGCTGTGTAGCTGCACAGCTTGTGGGTGTGAATGATAGTGGCAGAAGATTTCGGACCGTCGATAGGGCTGGCAAACGGTCTCGCTCTGTCTGTCTCCCTCTCCACTAAAATACTTAAGGCCTGAAGAAAACCAGTTTATTTTATCCCAACAGTTCTCGAAGCTATTCCTTTTAACCAATAAGTGAGAGACTTTATAATGTACAAACCAGTTGCTCAGTGTTTGTTGTAAAGAAGTGAAGGGACCTGAAGGAAAATATCAGAGACCCCCCCAAACTTGGGAAATCAAAAGACAGGCCCATGAAATCCTAAGGACCCGCACCTTTGATCTGCTTTTCTAGTTATATTTTCTACTCTTAACCCCAATTTTCTTTTTGTCTGTCTGTATATGTGTGGGTACTGAGGATTTTAGAAAAGAAAGTCGGTAAAATTATATGTCAACAGTTCATAATTGTTTGCCTGTGGTTGGAATCTTTTTAATTGTAATAAATAGCAGTCCTTGCAAAGTACAAAAATGTGGTCTGTGTTTTCTGTTAACCTGGGTCCATCTGATAGTTAGGTTGAGTCTTTGCATTCCTTCACAAATTTTTTTAACTTCTTTGACAACTGTTGGAATAGCTGGGCTAGTGCACTACCCCAGTAAGGCATAACAAGTATAATAACAATTACATCACATTTCGATACAAAAATCAAATAGATAACGTTTACATTTTACAACTGGGTCTCTCAGCTTTTACCAATTATAAATATCTGCATTATGAAACAGTTACATGTAAAATTCACAAGCTTTTTATGAATATTTAACACGGCAGGTTTTCCTGTGGTTTGCCCCCAGATACAGAGTTGAGTTTTCACTTTGGGTGGAATCAGTGAGCCACACACATCTTGTTTTTTTTAAATTTCTTTTGTTTAAATTTCTGCTCAAATTTATTTGGATGTCACAGAGTATATTGCAAGTATATTCAGGCTGCATTTTAAAATATAATTGTTTATTTAAAAAATAAAAATATCTAAAAAATATTCCTTGATACTCAAGAGCAATTTATACCACTGAAAATGGGCCTATCACAATAATGTCCTTAATAAGTTTTTGGTTAGCTTGTTGTGATCAGCCTGCTTTTAGATAATTGACAATGCCCTTCAACACCAACACATATCATTTACTAGTTTCATTGTGCAGAGTACTCAGTTTCTCAGAAAGTTGATTTTATTTTTATTTTTGAAAAGAGCCTTCCAGAGGCCTTGCACCAAGAAAAGCATAATTTAAGAGACTTCTTGAAATCTCACAAAGTGGTATAATGGTTGGAGTGATTCGAATGCGGTTCCAGCCAGGAGGCCCTTATAGAATATGAATTCCCTGACTGGGACTTTTAAGCCTGGTGCAAGCAGGGAGCCCTGTCTGGCAGATATAAACGAGCATGTCGGGAGTGCTGCTCACTCTAGGAGATAGCTGGGTGCTAGTTGGGTCAGTGTCATGTACTATGCACGTGTAAATAAAAAGGTGAATTGATAATGGGATGCTGGCCTTTGTGGAGTTATTTCGATGGTGATTTATTAATCAGGGTTTAGTCAGTTGGGCAGGGTGGAGGCATATCCAATTGATGGGCTTGGGTTCCAAATTGATGTTTCTTAAACCAGTATGGAAGTTTTCAAAAACTCAATATTCGTGTCTTTTATCACTTTAAGTTCCTCAATATATTTGCACTGATTTGGCCCGTTATGAACAGATTGCAGCAGAAAAACTTGCAGAAGTTCTGTTCCATCATTCTTGAATGAAAAAAATACTTCCACACACAAAATGGAATTGCAGAACAAGGCATTATCAGATTAATTAGTGTGGAAACAGGCTCTTCAGCCCAACAAGTCCACACTGACCCGCCACCCATTCCCCTACACCTAACACTATGGGCAATTTAGCAAGGCCAATTCACCTAACCTGCACATTTTTGGACTGTGGGAAGAAACCGGAGCACCTGGAGGAAACCCACGCAGTCACGGGGAGAACGTACAAACTCCACACAAACAGTCGCCTGAGGTGGGAATTGAACCTGGGTCTCTGGCGCTGTGAGGCAGCAGTGCTAACCACTGTGCCACCATGCCAACCACACAGTGGCACAGAAAGATTTGAAGACAGCTAAATCCTAAATTGGGATCAAATTGTTATGATTCGATTATAACTTTTATACAAAGAATACAATAAGAACAGATAGATTTGAATTCAATGCCTGAGTCAAAGTTTGTATCAAGTCTATACTCTTAGTCTCCTCCATATTGTGTAATTCTACAAGTTATAATTTGGAAGCAAATACATTAAGTAACATACAACTTTAGTGGAGAGGTGACAGACAAACATTAAAAGGGTTTGCACAGCAACAGCTGCATATTTCAATGTGGCTGTATCTGCCACTGTTTGCCACTATCTCAGTTTGATGGCTGGATTAACTTGTCTGCCAACAGCTCCAGCTGGTATAGTACATTATAATGCGATGTCACGCTGATCATTACCACAGTCAGAGGATGCACACATGCAAAGCCTGTTCCAGTTAACCCGATTTTCCAGATCAAATCTACAGGCCATTTCCCTCCATGAAATTCTAACATTGATCAGTAAATAATATACTCCTAATGTGATACAACTGGAAAATGTTATTTATGTTCATTCCCTATTTTAAGAAAGAAATTTGCAGAAATATTTAAGAAAATTTTCTGGCATAAACTATGACTAGGGTAAGATTTTTTTAAAAATCAGCTCCAGCACATGAATAAACAGTTAGAGGAGAAGTCTGTAATATCAGACAAACAGAAAGGATGTTGCAAAATGTCAAAATATAAAAATGTTTATTCATCGCAGGGTAACCACGCAGGCAAATGGTTACAAAAATAAATATCTGAAAGAAACGCATTCAAAGGGAAGTGAATTCTGCCACATATTGCCTCTGCTGGGTCTAAATTCTTTTCAGGAGTGACGAATGTGAGGTTTTTATTAATATTGTTTTCTTTTAAATTATCTGTTTCAATTTAAGGTCCTAAAGAATAAAGATGAGGTATCTGATCTTCTACTCATTCTGCTCAACAAGCTTGACTTGATCACCAAGGAGACTACGAGCCAATATCGACCTTTGTTGAGAACATAGGCAGAAGCAGCTAGGCTAAATTAGGGCAGACTTTCTGTTTCAAACTTTAGGAAAGAAAGAGAGTAAGAGAAGTCTCCCAGAGACAAAATTTGCAACTGGTATAGTCAGCAGAGAGAAGTTGCCAGTCTTCTGTGAGTTATTAAGTAAAATGTCCAAGGGAGGATAGTCTCTAGAGAAGGAATTGCCTGATGATCTAAAGACTCTGGAACATTTGCCCTGATCAGGTTGGAAGCAAACATTATTTACAGTCTGCCTTCTTGCTCAAAGTTAGTATCGGTTTTCTCAGACAACTGATGGTCAGGTTGTTCGACAGTCACTGGCCAATACAATTTGATGTATCAGGGATACATGAACCCTTTGGAAATGGAAAATATTCTTGGACTGCTTCCTGTAAAGACTGCTATTCTGCTGCAAGAGTGATGTAATGCATTAGTGTAGCATGGGTTTTTGATCATAACGCATTAGGGTTAACTTTTCAGTAGTTTCGATGTTTATTGCCTATTAATGGAATGATTAGTCTCACATGTAATTCAGGCAGCACAGACAGGACCCAAGGTTTTAGCTGTAGCAGAGAAAGAGAGAGACACAGCTTCCACAGCCAACTTCAAAACCCCAACAACTACTGAAAGCTAAACTGGAATCCTGATTCTATGGGAGTCAGACCCACCCATTCATACTGCTTCTATTATTCCAATTTTTTTTAAACCCCCAAGGCTTCACAACCTATTTACTTGATTGGCTTGGAGGAGACAGCTGGCTTCTCTTAAAAAAAGCCAGGTCCAAATACATCCATTAAAGCCATAGTTTCATCATATTAATCAATATTGCGTTTTGTTTGTTACAGTAGAAGTCTTACAACTTGAAATCTTGTCAAGGCATTCCTTTGAGGCTTTTACTGGGAATTCAAATACCTTTTGCAAATTTATTGGATCCTATGTGAGTCATAAAAGCAAGTATAGTGAACAAAGAAACTTGTCTATGTGACAAGACAACCAAAGCAGTTTGGGAGAGTGTAAGTGAAGTGACATTACCATGCCATTGTCTTTTGCTAAACGTTACCTGAAATTCTCCATGCCCTTTAAAAAGAAAAGGAGCCCCAAATTAGCTAGTCCCTGGCTACAGAAGCAATGAAATCCAAAAACTTTGCAAATAATGCTTTTCCTTTAAAACTGAAAATATTCTGAGAGATTTAAATCTGGCAGAGTCCAAGCTGTTTAATTAGTACCTGGGGCACAGCCTTGAAATGAGCCTCCTTATGTTGTTTTGTACAGAATTTTACTTGTTAAAAAATATTCTTTGGAATAAATATTTCATTGGCTGCAGAAGCACACTCCAGCGAAACATTCATACTGCTGCATTGGCCACACGTTTCTCAACCCGTTACCTCAGTGAAAAGGTTTGCCAAATATTTTGAGAGACTCAAATGCTCCTTTTAAGTTTTTCCAAACATATGGAAAGCACTTTCTGCTCACCTAACTAGATCTTGTTTTCTCACTAAACCTGAAACACTAATCCCAAGACAAAGTAAAAGATAGTATAGATAAAAGACAAAGTATAGATTGGTAAATTGAGTTTGGGATGGGACAACGAAAGGAAGAATGAAGGTAACCAGACTACAAAAGACCAGAATACCAGCTAACAGAGGCAGTAACATAAAAGGATTGGAAAAGCAAATTTCTGCAAATGTTGGAAATCTGAAATGAAAAATTAAAATGCTGGAAAGACTCAGAAAATTAGGCTCCATCTGTGGAGAGACAAACTGTCAGAATTTATATCACTCCTTTTGTGGGCGGCATGGTGGCACAGTGGTTAGCACTGCTGCCTCACAGCGCCAGAGATCCGGGTTCAATTCCCACCTCAGGTGACTAACTGTGTGGAGTTTGCACGTTCTCCCCGTGTCTGCGTGGGTTTCCTCCGGGTGCTCCGGTTTCCTCCCACAGTCCAAAGATGTGCAGGTCAGGTGAATTGGCCATGCTAAATTGCCCGTAGTGTTAGGTAAGGGGTAAATGTAGGGGTATGGGTGGGTTGCGCTTCGGCGGGGCGGTGTGGACTTGTTGGGCCGAAGGGCCTGTTTCCACACTGTAAGTAATCTAATCTAATCTAACAGAGGCGAGAAGGTTCAATGTAGGTAACATTGAAAGAAGATGTATTTCTTGATGAAGGACTCCTGCCCGAAATGTCAATTTTCCTTCTCTTCAGATCCTGCCTGACCTGCTGCGCTAATTTTGACTGTAATCTCCAGCATCTGCAGTCCTCACTTTTGCCTAAATTGTAAGAACTCCCCATCGCTGTCCTGCTGATATACAATGTTTCTCAACACTGGGAGTTTGGTATCCTAGAAATGCCCTCCCAGCAGCTGAAGGGCCACTGGGACCAAAGGATTCCTGGCCTAAAGAGGGGACTATGGTCAACAGAGGCACCCCCATGACCTCACAGAATCCCACAGAGCTTTGCTCCTTTGGTTCTTAAATTTTAATGTTTACATGGTGCATTTGAATATTGGATATCTCAATTGGTTTACAAAATTAAGGGTGATGTAACTAATGGTACAATCAATGTTAAGCTATCAGTAAACTTTAAAGCAATGGCCACAACATTCAACTATCTATTCTTCAAGAACAATTAAGAGACTGATCCGTATAACTTTTCTTTTAAAAAATATTTGGCCCATTTACAACTCAACTCTGCATATGTTGCATCGGTATTTCTTCTTATCTATTCTTACTAGTTTTGTTAATTCACCAAAGCATGGTTAACTTGGCTCCTTCATAGGTCTTGGAAAAAGGGAAGAGATCCTTTTAAAACTAAACTTGTTCCAACCCAAGGGGGATGTGTGAAAATAGAAGGAGGGTCCCTCACCTTACAGCTTTGGTAAATTCCATCTGTAACTCTGATCATTGAATCCCTACAGTGTGGAAGCAGGAACTTGGCCCATCAAGTCCACACTGACCCTCCAAAGAGCATCCCACCCAGACCCATCCTGCTCCCCAATCCCACTGCATTTCCCATAGCTAACCCATCTAGCCTGCACATCCATGGATATTATGGGGAATTTAGCATGGCCAATCCACCCAACCTGCACATCTTTGGACTGTGGGAGGAAACCGGAGCACCTGGAAGAAACCCACATCGATACAGGGAGAATATGCAAACTCCACACAGTTGCCTGAGGTTGAAATTGAACCCAGATCGCTGACATGGTAATGATTTGGGGAACCTTACTTGTGGTCTGGTCATAGCATCTTACCACTTGGAAGTGTTGGAAAGCATTCCAATTTGTTTCAATATTTTGTAATAAAAACAAGGTGGTGCTGGAATTATAGTTGTACAGACAAACAGATCACATAATTGGTCTATGTTACTTATGGATAATATTAAATTTAAATGCAGAAAGGCAATGTAATTAGTCCAAAAATCAAACATGTTTGATGAATCTTTATACATGGAAGCAAATACGAAACAAAAATTTGAGGGGATCCTCAGGTTTCCAAGATGCCTTTCCCTTGAATATGCATGCACAATTGCAGAACATCATTTGTCGACGTTAATTGAACGAATAATCAAAGCAGTAGTTGTGACTTGCCTGTAAGAATGACTTTGATCCTAAACTATACTGTAGGATGGTTTCTCTAATTGCTTAGCAGTCATGATGCATAAAGCTATCTGCATTCAACAGCTAACTCACAATGACAGCAGTAGCACAGAAATTATGGCTCTCTCTGTCAAGTCTAAGCATTAGCATAGTTTATGGACTCATTCCTACACAGGCCTGAGTATCACTGAGAATGCAGTGAAGGATATCAGAAGTGCATGCTAAGATTAGGCACCTGAATTCAGAGTGAAGACTGCATTAGTTAAACTGGAAAAGGGATAGGTCAGGAATGACCTTTTTAAAATTAGCCAAGCCTAGAAGGTATGGAAATTATAAATGTTGCAATTAGCATAATCACAGATTACAGAAGGAGCATAACATTAAATTTAAAACAGGTACAATGCAAAGACAGTTGAGATTTAACTAATGTTATTGACAATATCAAATGGATTGCCAAAGGATGTACTAAGAGCTGATTAGATCAACAAATTCATCTGAGAACTGAATAATTGTTTGCAGAAAAACCTGAGACAGTGACATGACAAAAATCGCAGGACATGATACTTATTGAACTCTGATGTGCTGCAATGATTCTTTTTCTATTGCTGTGCCCTTATGTGCTAGTGATCCTCCACATTAATTTTGAACCTCAGCAAAGAATGGCCCCTCCATTTTGACTTTGGTCTTAATAAACAAATTACATACAAAAAAGATTGAAATTCTTGAGTACAAGTAATGTATGTTCCAGACTTCTTCCACCTACCGTTCCAACAGAACAAAACTGTTTACTTTAATTCTTTAATGTACACATTTAAAAAATTTTTACTAAGATTTAGGAGACAGAGTGTTCAGTTTTAACCTCATGGTATGAAGCTCACAAAGAGGTTGGAATGGTTTTCCTCAAATGGCGGTTGCTGCAAATTAAATGGTTAAATTTAAATCTGAAATAGACAAATTTTTATTAATCAAGGGTATCAAGAGACATGGGCCCAAGGTAGGTATATGGAGTTAGGCCACCGATCAGCCATGATCTTCTTGAATGGTGAAGTAGATTTGAGGGGCCAAATGTTCCTATGAAGCACTGTCTGAGAATTGCAGCTTGCATCTAGCATCTTGATACAAGATAAGGAGTTGAAGTGTTGAAAGCTCTGTACTAAGATTCAACCTACTTATTACGAATGATAAAGATTACTCCACGTTGCTCGCACAGGAGAAAATATTAACATTTTTCACGCCTGTGTCAATTTAAGCAGGATTTGCAACAGCATTTGTTTAAATGTGATTTATAACCTAATCTTTGAATTCATTCGTTTTTAAAATTCAGACTTAGTCAGCCATGACTGCCACCGTACCAAACTCCTTTAACATCCTTCCATCTCTCATCCTTCCTGAAAATTCCTGAATCCTTCCAATTCAGCTGCTACCCTTACAAGAGCACAGAAAAGGCTCTTGATTAAAGCCATGCATGGTATCCAATGTGACCATCACAAAAGTAAGCGATCCCTCCTCTTTCCTCTTGACCTGCCTGTACGCTTCAACACAGTTGACCACTCTAACCTTCACCATCCTCCAGCCTGGATGAGCCTGCCCTTGTCTGGTTCAGGTTTTAACTATCAAATTACAGTCACTGTATCGCATGAAATGGCTTTTCTTGTAACACATCAACAATTACATCTGGTTTCCCAAAAATCTAACCTTGGCTCCTTCCTGTTTCTTATCCAAATATTGTTCCTTTGTGAAATCTCCTCTTGCATACAGGTACTCTACCATCATCTCTCTTTACTCCTTTACTGTCTCTAAATAATTAGACAACTTGTCCAATATCCAGCAGTTTTGCACCCACTTAAATGATGGGAAGACTGGAGTTATTGTCTTTGGTTCTCATCACATACTCAGCCCCTTAGCCATTGGATTCATCCCTCCTCTTCTAGACTGAGCCAGACTGTTTGCAACTTTGGTGTTGCTTTTGGACTTGAGGTAAGCTTCCAACAGCATACCACATTATCTCTAAAACTGCATGATTTCACTTTCCCAACATCATCTGTCTGCACCCTTGCTTAAAGATTAGACGTTGCTGAAACTTGCATCAATGCTTTTGTTATTGAGACTTAATTCTTTTACACATCTGGGCTTTGTGAACTTTATAGTTGTCCAGACCCTCAGTTGCCCATGTCCAAGCACACACTAAATGCCATTCACCTATCACCCCTCTCCTCACTGATTAATAGCTGGCATTTGTCGAGCAATGTCTTGATTTTGAAAATTCTCATTCTTGTTTCCAAATCCCTTCATGGCCTCACTTATCCTTGTCTCTGTCATCTCATTCACTTACCGTCACCTCCCAAGATAACTAAACTGCTTCACAGCATCCCCAATCTCTGCACTGTTGATTGTCCTTTGTGTTACTTGGGTCTGAAGATCTCAATGTTCCCAGCTCTCTCCAACTCCCTCATCCAACTTTCTGTGTCTACAAAACTCACTAAAAACAGAAATCTTCGATCAAATATTTGGTCATCTTCCCTAATATTTCTTCATGTTGTTCATGACCTGCTTGGTCTAAAGATGTCCTCCAGACTGCAATGGGATATTTTAGCAAATACAAGAAATGAGCCACATCAATACGGTTGTGTTGTAATAAAGGCATGGTTTTAAGACATAATGCACAACTTCAGTGAAAAGTCTTAAGGCAAAACAGGAATTTCTAAATATTTACACAAAGTTAAATAAAGATCCATGTTTTATTTTCAAAGTAGCTACTCAGAAATTTTTAAAGTGCCATGCAAAATATATTGCATTTCTTCAAACCTTGAACCAAGCAAAACGTTCACAGTTTAAAATTAAAATCACATTTTGGTACATGTGCTGGAATGAACTGGTTGAAGTTCATGAGTCTAGTGTTGGAAAGCATGCAATTTTTCCAACAATTTCTTGCCCTCCTGACACAGTCTGATTCACTGCAATCCCAGAGCAGGATACATAGCGTAATCCACTTGAGTAAACAATTGCCTGAGCATGCATTTAAAATACTTCATATGATCCCTGGAGAAAAGAAGAGTAAGATTTCAAGATACAGCACTGCATTAAAAACTCAATAAATAAATATACTGGTACAGTAAAACCATTCTGTCTCTGTGACAGACAAAATCTATCCACATAGTTTTTTGACTAATTTTGACAAATGCAGCAGTGGCCTACCATAGTTGTAACTGCGCACACCAGTTTTTTTTAAACAAATAAAACTTCTCACTATTCATTAAATTTAATATAAATTCTACAAATACGACACAATGTTTAAATGCAAGGTCATGCAAACTAATGATTCATTCAGTGTACCCTTTGCGTTTATATTGGTTTTCTGCTTGTTTCCTTCCCTAAAGTTCTTTTTAAAGCGTTGATACACTCCTCCCTTCTAGGGCTCTCCTGAGCTAATGCTTTCACAAATGGCAACCAGATTTTGTAAGTACTGAATGAAGAAAATCAATTATCTAATACAGTTTGAGAATTTCTTCATACATTTCCGACATTGGGATAGATTTTAAAACAACACCATCTTATTTATGAAGGAGAGGCATTATAATGTAATTGTGCTGAAAATCAATAATTGTACAAAATGAATGAAATTAAAAACAAAAACCTTTAGCTTGACAGAGTTTCTGTGAAACCCTCTGATAAAACATCCCTAGAGGATTTAAATATGAAAAGCAGCAATATTCTAATAAATTTTAATTCTCGACACAATCACAGGCAGAGGATATTTAATGATGAAAAATGTGACCGACTTGCTCTTTTCCTCCATAATTAGGCACTTGCATTTCTCTAAATCTGTAAGTAATTAGTTCTATGAATGATCAACTAAACAGTGAACTCAGATCTCTGCAGTGAAAGGGAGAATGGATTGTTACTTGTCGAGTACTATTCTCTTCAGGTCCTAGCCAACTGCCAGATGTTATTGAGCTCCATTTACTGTTACGCTCCTCATAAATCTCGGTGAGAAAATACAATTTAATTAAATCTTTTGGTTTTAAAATTTAAGTATTAGACCAAATGAAATAGGAGTAAGGGTTGGCTATTTCATTTCTTGAACTTGTTCTGCCATTCAGTGAGACTATAAACAATCTGATTGTTTCCCTTTCCATTTTTTGCTTACCCTTCAGTCCCTTTGACTCCTTAGAAAATCAAAAATATGTCCATCTCAGCCTTGAATATATTCAATGAACCAACATTGACTTCTCTCTCGGGAAAAGAATCCCAACGGTCAATGATCTGTCTTTGTACAGTAGGTAAAAGCAAGGACTGCAGATGCTGGAAACCAGAGTCTAGATCTGATGAAGGGCTTTTGCCCGAAACATCGATTTTCCTGCTCCTTGGATGCTACCTGACCTGCTGTGCTTTTCTAGCACCACTCTAATCTAGACACTGTCTTTGTACAGTGCCTGCTAGCTCTAAAACCTCTCACAAGGAAATCATCCTTTCAGTATCTACTCCATCAACAACATCAGAATATTAAGTTGCAATGGCATTGCCTCTCATTCTTGAAAGCTTTTCCTCATGAGGTGAGATGTTGATCCCAGAAAACAGGCTTGGAAACCTTCTTTGAATTGCATCCAATGCAAGCATTCCCTTCCGAAAGTGAGGAGACCAAAACTGGACAAGGCATTTCAGATATGCTCGCAACAATCCCTTGCACAGTTGTAGCAAAACTTCCTGACAGATATACTCCATTAATGTAATTCTATTTGCTGTACTGCACCAGGATGTTACATTTTTGTGATTCATATAACAACAACACCTGGATCCCTCTGTATTTCAGCATTCTGCCGTCCCTCTCTCTCTCTCTCTATATATATATATATTTCAGAAATATCCTATTTTTTAATTCTTCCCACCTCTCAATTTTCCACATTATACTTAATCTTCCAAATTTTTGCCCATAGTTTTTATTCTTCTGAGAAGATTCTATATATTCTCCTCAGAATTTAGTTTACTGATATAACTCCACTGAGGCCCGCATTCCGTGACCTAGTCACCCTTTATTTACAAGTAGAGAGTCCTTGATATTGATCCAACCCTCTCAGGGCCAGGTCTCAGCATGAACAGAACCTCTGACACTCCTGTTTATATCTGTCAGCCAGGGCTCCCTGACTGGCCCAAGTTATCCAGCCCAATCAGGTAACTCACATTCTATAAGGTACACCTGCTGATCTCATTGCAATCACTGCATTTACTGCTATCTTTTTATTGTGAGGAAAGAAATTGTCTGATACAACCAGGGAGAATAGGAACCAGTGCTGATCCCTTTGTACTCCAGGTTTTGCAGTTTACAAATCGGAAATCACCCATTCACCTAAACTCTGTTTCATGTGAGCCCATCCTCTAACTTGTCCAATCAATCTGTTCAGAGATGTTGTTACACACTTCTGGAGCAGATAAGACTTGAATCAGGGCCACCCAGTCCCAGGGTAGGGACAGCACTACTGTGCCACAAGAGGGCCCTTAAAGAATTTTTTTGGGGGATCCAAGATGGCGGCGACCCAGCAAGTCTGAGTCTACAGTGCTCCTCCCAAGACTTGGGCAAAGTGGGCCACCCACCCCCACCACACTCACCAAATAATTTAAAATAGCTGTTTAATTTAATTAGTTGCTTAGTATTAAGTTTAAACAATCTAATCTTTAGTAAAAATGACTAAAGGGAAGGGAGCCCGCAGCTCTCAGCAAGCAGGAACCCCTCCCCCACCCTCTCCAGCTGCAGCAGAGGCATCCACAGCCGCCTCGGGGGACTTACCTACAGTGGCGAACCTCATGGAAATCATCTCCAAACTGGATGCGAAGATCGACGCTTTCATTGAAGAATCCCAACATTGATGGGACTCACTCTTGGCCGCACTGCAAAAGCACGACCGAGACATTAAAGAAATCGAGCGCCGAGTCAGAGGGGTGGAGCTAAAGGTCGCAACCTCCGAAACTACAGCGCAATCGGCCGTGGATCGGATCCGGACTCTCGAACAGCGAGTCCGGACCTTAGAGAATCATATTGATGACCTCGATAATTGAGGTCGTCGAAAAAATATTCGTTTGCTGGGCCTTCCCGAACGGGAAGAGGAAGGCCAGCTTACAGCGTTTCTCGAGCAGTGGCTGCCACAGCTTTTAAATCTGGAAGCTGGATCAGGCCAGGTAAGGGTAGAATGGGCCTACCGGTTCGCAATACGCGGGCCGGCTCGAACCAGCGCCCTCGCCCGGTCCTGTTCCGGCTGCAGAGCTATATGGAGAGGTAGATACTCCTAGAAGCCTCTAGAAATCTTGGAAAAGATTCCCAAGCCATGATCTATAAAAGATCCAAGATCATGTTATTCCAGGACTTTTCCCTGGTTCTGGTCCAAAAGAAGAAGGCATTCGATGAGGCGAAGAAGTGTTTAAGGGACTTAAATATTCAGTACTCCTTACGCTACCCAGCGACACTACGTTTTAACCGTGAAGGATCCGTGTACAACTTCGGATCGCCAGAAAAGGTTAAGGAATTTTTGGACTCTCTTAGATAAATTGTAAGAGACAATGGTTTGCCTTTCCCCCACTCCAGTTTATATCCCCCCCACTTTTTCTTTTTTCTTACCTTACTGTTTAATATTATCTTGGGGGGTGGGGAGAGGGATTTATTTATTTGTTCTCTATTTAACGATTTTCTCCCCCCCTTGGGGTTGTTTTTTATATTATTCTATGCATGTATGTGTGTATGTGTATATATATATATATGTGTGTGTGTGTATATATATATGTGTATGTATATATATAAGCCGGGGGGTTTAGTTAATGTTGGTGGGGGGAGGTGGTTACCTTATTCTATTTTACCTTTGTCTCTAGGAGCAGGATTGTTTTTCCCGTGCTATTTTGTATTATTATATTTAATTATTATTTGTTGAGGTTGTAATTTTATAGTTATATATGTTTATACATGGTATTAACATTACCAAATATATCCAGGTGTTGGTGTGGGCGGGGGTAGGGTGCTCACTGTTAACTCTAGCTTTGTATTATATCTGAATTCTCCTCATCCTATTGAGGAGTGCCTGGGTCAAGGGTGAGGCATTGGTTGGGAGAGGATACGATGGACCTTTGGAAAGGAAGTGACACCCCCTGGGAACAAGGGGGAAAATCTCCATTTAAATACATTTTTTTTATTATTTAGAAATAGTTTTTTATTATACTATTGTGAGTATATTAGAGAGCCTTTATTTTTGTGAATTTTATATGCTCGATGCTCGGGATGTTTTGGATAGGGTTTCCCCTCCCAAGGGGTCTCGGATTTGCCCGGATGATTATGGTAGATCAGTCGGTTAAGTGCTGCACCTGGAATGTCAAGGGGAGTAATTCGCCAGTCAAAAGGAAGAAAATATTATCAAATCTTAAGAAAGAAAGAGTTGATATAGCTCTCCTACAGGAGACACATCTTTTGGATAAAGAACACTTGAAATTACGACAGGGTGGATTTGATCAGGCCTTTTTTTCTTCTTTTAGCTCAAAAAGTAAGGGAGTTGTTATTCTTGTTCGGAAGAATTTCCCTTTCAAAATCCGAAATCAGATAAAAGACGAATCTGGACGATATATTCTGATTAAAGCCCTTATAAATGGAGAGGAATATGGGATTTTAAATTTGTACTGCCCCCCCGGCACACGCCTTTAAATTTATAACGGAAGCCTTCTCAAAATTGATGGCTCTTGGTGCCCGTCATACAATTATAGGGGGAGACTTTAATTGTATTATGGATCCGGAAATAGATAGGATTCCCAAAAGTACTGCAGGAGTATCTCCCAGATCGAGACAATTGGTGGATCTGAACAAAGAATTAGGATTAGTAGATGTATGGAGATGTCTTCATCCACAGGGCAGAGATTTTTCTTTTTACTCCAATCCACATAAATGCCATACCAGAATTGATATGTTTTTTGCCCCCTCGATTTTTAAAAATTCCATATCACCCTGTAAAATAGGTAGTTTAGCAATTTCCGACCATGCTGCTGTATATATGGAAACCAAGGCAAGGAACAATGGGACATCCCCTCGGCATTGGCGTATGGACCCCTTCCTAATGAAAGACAGTAAATTTGTAAAGTACTTCTCTCAAGAATTTAAAACTTTTTTAGAAATTAATTTAGGTACGGCTAGCAACCCACCAATGATGTGGGAGACCATCAAAGCTTATGCGCGAGGTTTGATCATCTTCTACTCAGCGATCCAGAAAATATTAAAGGGAGAACAACAGCGTCTGCTCGAAGCTCACTTAAAAGCAGCTGAAACAGCATATGCTGATAGACCTTCTATTATCAAATTGCAAAGGATTACGGCCCTTAGGACAGCTCTAAACACTACGCTTACCCAAACGGCTAAGAGGGAAATATTATTTGCAAAACAAAGGTTATATGAATTTGGCGACAAACTGGGTAGATACTTAGCATTTCTTGCAAAGAAAAAAAAGGCCCCTCAAAGTATCACGTCTATCAAGGAAAATACGGGTATTTTGACTCATGATCATAAAAAGATTAATGCAATCTTTAGAAAATTTCATTCTGATTTATATAAATTGCAGGATTGTGAAGACAGGACTAGGAGGATGCAATCATTTTTTAAAAATTTGACCTTTCCGGGCCTAACTCCCGAACAGGTGTTGGTCTTAAATGCTCCCCTAACAGTCCAATAAATACTTGATGCAATCAGGCAACTTCAGAGCGGTAAGGAACCAGGCCCAGATGGTTTTCAAGCTGAATTCTATAAAGAATTTACAGAAATATTGGCTGGTCCACTTATGGACATGTATAACTATGCATATAGTCAGGGCTGTCTCCCTGACTATATGCAAAGAGGCAAATATCTCTCTTATCCTTTAAAAAGGAAAGGATCCAGAAGATTGTACATCATACAGACCAATATCCTTGCTAAATGTAGATTTTAAAATCCTTTCTAAAACGCTAGCATTGAGACTAGAAAGGGTACTATTACATATCATAAAGGAGGATCAGATGGAGTTTATTAAGGGCCGTAGATCATCCAATAATATTAGAAGGGTTTTGAATATGATTCAAGCCTGCCATCAGGGAAAGATACCGGGAGTAGTAGTTTCATTAGACGCGGAAAAGGCATTTGATAGGGTTGAATGGTCATATTTGTTTTACACATTGGAAAGGTTTGGCATTGGAAAGGTGTATACTAAATGGGTCTCAACATTGTATAGTGATCCCAAAGCAGTTGTGGTTACCAATGGATTCGGTTCGGATAGCTTCAGTGTGGGTAGGGGCTGCCGTCAGGGATGTCCTCTCTCGCCATTGTTATTTACGCTAATAATTGAACCACTAGCAGAAGCTATACGGGCTGATCCTAATATAACGGCCCTGAGGATTGGTACAGGTAAACATAAAATTACCTTGTATGCAGATGATGTTCTTCTATTCCTTAGTAATCCTCTGATGTCCGTACCTCGCTTAATCCAAGTTATTAATACGTTTAGCGCATTCTCAGGCTATAAAATTAATTTCTCAAAATCAGAGGCTACGCCAATGGGTGGCCTTGCTATGATACCCCACTTAGTGGACGGATCCCATTTTCTCTTTCGTTGGTCCGTGGAGGGTTTCTTATATTTAGGCATTTTTATTACCCCAGTATTTGGTCAGTTATACAAGGCTAACATTGTGCATTTACTGGAAAGGATAAGGCAGGACCTCCAGCGATGGGGAGACCTTCCAATTTCCTGGTTGGGTAAAATAGCACTAATTAAAATGAATGTCCTGCCCCATCTCCTATACCCTATGAGAATGCTTCCGGTGATGCTGCCAAGGCTGGCACTACGTAAATTATATAGCTGGTTGGGTTCCTTTATTTGGAATCATAGACGGCCCCTCATTGAGCTGAAGAAGCTACAGCTTCCACAGGCAAGGGGAGGATTGGATTTCCCAAATTTTAGGAAATATCAATTAAGTTCCTTATTAAGTTACATAGCTGATTGGGTCTAGTTTGATCCACAATCAATCTGGCTGGACATTGAGGCTTCTCAAGTAAAATGCCCACTTATTAACCTTTTATTTTCAGACAAGAGGAAAATCATTACGGATCACTGTAAAAACCCTATAATACTAAATACAATTAAAGCTTGGAATATAATGCGGCAAAATGAGGGAAACTCACATAAAACATCCCCCTATGCGCCGATAGTGGGAGCATGGGGATTCCAACCGGGGTTTACAGATGTCACTTTTAAACTCTGGAGATCCAGGGGTATCTCATGTCTAGGGGACCTATTTAAGGATGGGATCTGATGTCTTTTGAACAGCTGCGTCAGAAATTCAGATTACCTAATGGAGACCTCTATTGATACTTCCAAATTCGAGACTATATAAGAGGAAGACTACGTTATTAGATAGTCTTTATAAATCAGATAGAGAATGTAGAGTACTACGAGCAATGCGGGTATCCTCCGTCAGTATTATTTATCATTTACTACATGATGAAGTATCGGGAGATAAGGACAATCTGCTTAAAACATGGGATCAGGAATTGGGACTAGAAATCTCTATAGAAAAGTGGAACGACATTTGGGAAAATGCCAGAAGAATCACCATCTGTAACAGAACTCAGGCTATCCAGCCGAAGATACTTCAGAGGGCCCACATAGCACCAGATCGATTGGCAAAATTTAAGGCAGGGGCATCTCCAATGTGTCCCAAATGTAAAATAGAGGTGGGCACTCTTATACATTGTCTATGGACCTGTCATAAGATCCGTAGATACTGGACTAAAGTAGCAAGTGCCCTGACAGAAATTTTAGGAACTGAAATTAAAGTGGACCCTGTATCTCTCCTTTTGGGCTTTTCGAACTTATCCTCCCTGGACATGCATGGGAAGAGATTATTTTCTATTCTCTCTTTCTGTGCAAGGAAAAATATTTTGGTAAACTGGGTGGCTGAGGGAACCCCTGGACTTTCAAATTGGCAAAGATTAATTATGGAATGTATTCCCCTTGACTTCCTTACAAATATGGTGCACCGAAAGACCGAATTATTTTATAAAATATGGCAGCCCTTCTTGAATTATATGAATACAGATATTTCGGCTATCCTAACAAGGGCTTTTATTTAATTGAGATTACGAACCTGGCTGGTCCGGGGCACATTGGGAGAGGAATCCCGCACGAATACGGGTTTTGTTACATTTGATGTTAACACATTCCGAGCATGTATCTCACTACCCAATTTCTATGTTATCCGCTGTTTTTTTTTCTCTTTCTCTTATTTGAATAATGAAAGAGACTTAAATATACACTCTGGTTAGTTGTAGGTTAGATTAGTAGTTAGTTGAGTTTTGTTTATTTTTCTCGGTATTTTTCTTTTGTTAAATTTTGGTTATTATATATTTAGGATTTAATTGTATATCAATGTTTGTACTTGAGAGTTTTGTTTATTTTTGTAAACTTGTAGAAATGTTAAATTTCTAATAAACATATCTACAAAAAAAAAGAATTTATTTTGCAATCATTCTGTTCAGAGTTGCTTTAAGGCACCTCTGGCTCAAATGGGACTTGAACCCAGGCCTCCTGGTCTAGGGGTAAAAATGTTGCTCGGATTCTTAGTCCAGCGATATTACCACTCTGCCATCATATGGGATATCCACATTAATATATCTTTCCAATCATCATGTCTTGTTAGTTCCATTTTTACAAAGTTTCCTTTGGAAATCCAAATAGACAGTATATACTGGTTCCCATTTATCCACATCACTTGTTACATTCTCAAAAGGCTCTAATGAATTTATCAAACACAGGTTCCTTTTCATGAAACCATGTGTACACTGCCTGATTGCATTATGATTTCCCCTACATCCTGATATTACCTCCTTAATAATGCAGTCTAGTCTTTTCCAAATGGGAAATGTTAGGCTAACTGGCCTGTAGGTTCCTGCTTTCTTAAATAGAAATGTTACATCTGCAGTTTCCAGGTCCACTGAGAATTTTCCAAATTTAAAGGAATTTCAGATGATTCGGGAGAGGTATATCACTACACACGCAGAGAACAAGGTAGCTATTGGTTCAATGAATTCAAACATAGTTTTAGGTATGCACGCACCAATTTCACTAGCAGTAAATTACCAAAAATCACATTCAAGCTCAATTATTCCTGCGAGGAGAGAATTTTTGCTTTCTCATTTAGGTTCAGTATTTTTCTGCTTAAGAGTTATAGGTAAATATTGTTATTAATCCTCACATAGAAATCATCCCCCATTTAGAAATGGTGCAAGATAATGCATTTATATATTCATATGCAGTTGGATTTAAACTTTATTTTATGCAATGGAATAGGTGGGACAACTTGGATTAAGAAGGGTCACTGCCCCCAAAATGTTAACACTGCTTTCTCTTCACAGATGTTGCCAGACCTACTGAGTTTTTGCAGCAATTTCTGTTTTAGTTTCTGATCCACAGTTCTTTATTTCCAGATGTTGTTTTCCTGTTTTTCTGCAAAAATGGGAACTAAATCAACTTGGCAGCACAACGTTCCACATTTGAATGCCTCATGCATTATGCACAAAGCTGTCCTTGAATTCCCTTACAGTTACCTGAATATATGGCACATTAAAATATGGCTAATAATTGCCTGGCATCCAAATTATGAACATTTTATGAGATTGGCATTCAACAGTTTCTAAGCCTCCACAAAACTACTTTAAACATTGAGAAAAAAATTATTCCACAAATGTCTTAATCTCTGATTAGGGATTCTGGGATGCTGAGGTTGTTTTCAGCATCCTGATTGGTACTTGACTTTATATTGCTTCCAGGAAGTACTGCAGTCTTTTCCAGCATTGGCAACAACACAGTGATATAAAATGAACTATTTAAATTACCTTTGAGGCTACCATGTGAGATGGACAGTAGCAAGCAAGGAAAGCAGCACAAAGCTGGGGGTGGTGCATACAGGGGAAGGCATGGTGGGGGAGACTTGTGTTTGAACATGAGAGAGATGTTATATGGCTGCGCTTCACACTGAACCAGTTACTGAGCTGTTGCACATGTTGCAGCCAAGATTGAGAGCTAGCACTAAGCCCTGTAATGGTGAAAGTAATTATAGCCCCATTTCCTGTGCACACTCCAATTTGAATGGCGATCACGGTTATATTTCATCACTTTCTCCATGAAGATTATCTAGCAACTTAAAATTGATTTAGGGTTTTCTGGAATTCTTTGATTTCCTCAGTGATTGGTTGCACCTAAAAGGCCCTGCATTCTTTTTCTAATGAACCTGGCATTTTCTATAACATTCAGTTTTTCAATTCTCCAGCTGCAGTCATCAAAGACAGAAAATAATGAAGCTATGTTTTCAGTTGCTGAATAGACTTGATGATTCCATACTTCACCAGTCCTCGATACTGCCTTTCTTTTCCCCAGACTGTCAGGACGTAGGCTGTGCACTTGAGGCAAGGGATATCCACTCAATAACACCTCATGATTCCTGTCAGGAACTTAGGCACAGATATGTTGCAGTTTTGCCATGACAGCCACACAAAAAACATAATCCTGAAAGAGGAGACAATAAGGATCTTAAAATAAAAGCTCTGAGTGTATTGTTCACTATCATTCAGGATATGGTTCATCTTTTGTTGTTGTCTGTTGCTTGCTGTACATTGTTACACTACAGTAGGAGAAGCCCAAAGCCACATGGAACATGGAACACAAGCAAGGGATAAAGTGGAAAAGGCTCCAAAGGAAGGGGAAGGCCCAACAGTAGAGTTAGAATTCTGAGCTGGCAAATTACTGAAAATAACCTTTTTTGAAGAATCCCTCCCAATGCACAAGTCACTGCCCATTGATCTAACTCAGTCCTAATATGGCTTCAGTTTACAACTTTATGGATTGGCTCTAACATCACTAAGAATACTAAGACTAACCATGATTCCAAAATAAGTTTCACTGATCCACCATGCTCAAGCATCTTTCATTTTATCAAATAACTAAAAAGAATGGAGGGACTAAATATCACAACTATGAAAAGCCTCTCTTATATGCTTGATTATTTGTCGCAATGCTGCCATGAACTGGGTCCTGAAAGGCTACTGCTTGGGAAGTAGGAGGCTCTTGAATTTCTGCTGAGACTACTCAAGCTGACCCTAATGGTCAATCTCAAGGGGTTCTAGATTTTGAGAGAGCCAGCTGGTGACAACTGGGACTCAGCTTTAGCTGTGATCCAGGAAGCATGGGGAATGGCAAAGTGTACAGGAAAGCACTAGCATAGAGTAGCAAATGGTGGCCAAGTGACAGGTTAAGGTTTCAGTGCAAGCTGGGCTGAGGGAAGGCTGAATCAGGAAATTCTACAAAAGTGAAAGTAACTGATCATCATCTTGGAAAAAAAAATCAGGCATTTAGCTCAGAGTAAAATATAGTAGCAAGACAATAAATAATCTAGAACATGGTAGCTGCAAAGATCAATAGAGAGTTTAGCAAGAGTATGATGTTTGTGTGGGAGCCAAAGACTAAGGCTTTCATCCTCTCCATGTTTTGTTGAAGGTAACAGCTGAAGATAGCTCATTCAAGAGCGAATGTGGAATAGCAGTCTGACAGCACAGAGAAAACTGAAAGAGCAAGTTATGATAGTAAGATTAGGTTGTGATTCATCAGCCCTGATGTACTAAATATGTCTAAAATTTCCAAAGGACATCATGTAGATTAGGAAATTAAGGACTTTAAGAAGAGTCCCTGAGGGTCTATCAAATTTGGGATTTGGAAATAAGAATTCATGGAAAGAAATGCTGAGATTGGGAACAATGGAACTGAGTGGATAAACCCAACAAGAGGAAACAGAGGAGACTTATTGATGGGAAAGTTGTGTTTGATCACTGATGGCAACTTTGAAAGGAATGACATTGCAGCATGGTCAAAATCACACAGGATGCTGTTCCTGACTTTATGAATATACGAACAAAAACAGGGAAAGATCACTTTGATCCTTCTTTCAGTCACACACTATTGTGACATAATACTTGTTCTCTCCACACTCCCCAAAAATATGTTATCTTTGATCAGGGCCTCTGAAATGCTTTCAGAGAGATAGAAACCAGTCTGAGGAATTGAGATATCACTTGCTGAACATCTGGAAGAAAGTGTGTCAAGGGTCACCTTGTGCTATGGGTAAGAAGGAAAAATAAGAGGTGTATACTTGCAGTTTGCAAATCAGAAGACATTGTGGGATGAATGGGAAATGGAATTTGAAAAGTACAGTTAGTTATGAAGCTGCATAATTTTAATTAATTTCAGCATCTATTTTGATCATGATCTCAACAAAAATCATTTCAATAACAGCCAACACTATCTCCTCTGTGGAAGACAGAACGTTCAGGCATACCTGAGCTCTCTATTAGCACTTGTTCATTTGCTTGCATATCACCTCATTTTGCAAGAGAGAAAGGAGCATTCAGTGTGGCTGCTAAGATATATTTGGTACATTTAATTGGCAGAGCATGCGAGCTGTGAACTGTCTATGTAAGGACTGCAGCAGTGCGAGAGTTTAGAATGAATTGGGCCATTCAAATTCGTATGAAGCCTGATTCATAGTTATTTGGTGAGTGAATGATGGAGATTACTTGAACAATGGCTGAGGCTAGCAATGCAGTTGGTAGAACCTGGCACCTGAATGTGAATTCATTGGCCTTGACCAGTTCTGTCAGGTCAGACAATGTTTTATGGCATTTCTTCAAAACCTTCGGCCATGACTTCTGAAGTTGACCTCCAAGACAATCTGCTCCCACTACCTTTGGAGCATGTCTGGAGGCCTTTTAAAAATCACTATGGACACTAAACATCCCTTTTTACTTTCTACATTTCCTCCTCCAAGGCCTTCAGTGCAGCATCCACGAACCTCGCAGTCCAATCTGGTCTATGTTATGCCATTCACTTATCTTTCCTGCGTTAGAATCAATTACACAAGGATTTTCAGCATCTACCTCAGCAGTAACACATTTCCCCTATTACAGGCACAGGCTGGTTTTGCCGGGCTAGTTTAAGCTGGTGTCGGCTCACCACAGCCACTATATTGTTGGGCCCTTTACTGACGCAACAGCATGGATAGTGTTGGTTGCACACTGCAAACGTGTTATATCACAACGTTAACACACTGCCTTCATCACATTGAATAGGCATGGATTAATTATGCATTATGATCCCTATCCACATTTTCAGGGGCTATTGAATTTCACCCCACTTGCATTTTAACAATACAACACTGCCTTTAGCAATGGCATTGAGAACAAACATTAGTCCCTGAAGAGTTAAAATACAAATAGAATTCACTTTGAAAGAAAAACAGTAAAGTGCATGACAGCTATTCACCTCATGAATTAGAGTTTATTTTGCTTAAAATTACTAGCAATTTCCTGCGTATTTTTCTTGAAGTCTACATCCACCAATCACCTACCATACCATTTGCTGGCCAGTTGCCAGTCATACTCCCTTGCACACAAAGAAAAACAACTTTCAAAATGGCCTCATTTTGATTGCCAATCAGTCATTACAGTTTAAAAAAAAATGTTGCACCCATTATGCATACCAGAAAAAGGAATACTGATCAGTTACTCACAGTCTCTCTAGAGAGCGTAAGCCAAAGAAAGAGCCATTCTTCAGCAATGAGATCTTGTTGTTACTCAGGATCCTGCAAAATGTCAGAGAATAAAGTTAATGGAGAACAGTAAAGGAGTTGCTGTGAAATGCATTTCTTTTTGTGTCAACATAAAATTACTAAATTGCAGATTAATAAAATGCAGGTTGAATGAAATGTAGACTCATTTCTACTTAATAGTACATAAAGCTTTTTACAGTTACATAGAAACTTTACATGTTGCATTTTATTGCAACTTATAAAAACTGGATCAACTACATTTGATTTCAGTTTGGTTCAACCAGGTGTAAGAGCAAGACCTAGGATTTTAATGTTCTGAGAATTATTGAAATATTTCAAAGAAGCAAATGCTCAAGCAAACCATCAAAACAAATTAACTGATCGTTTGTATCATTTGCTAACTGTGCTGCCCTAATGTGATCAAGGAGAAGGTAGGGCCGATCAGGGATAGCAGAGGGAACTTGTTCAAGGAGTCTGAGCAGATAGGGGAAGCCCTAAATGAGTTTTTTGCTTCAGTTTTCACCATGGAAAGGGAACTTGTTGTAAATGAAAACTTGGAGGAGCTGGGATACAATCTTGACCAGATCAAGATAAATGAAGTTGATGTGCTAGAAACTTTGGAAAACATTAAGATTGCTAACTCCCCAGATTTATCCTAGGCTGCTCTGGGAAGCGAGAAAGGAGGTTGCTAAGCCACTGGTGAGGATATTTGCCTCCTCACTCTCCACAGGAGTCATACCGGAGGATTGGAAGGAGGTGAATGTTGTTCCTCTTTTCAAGAAAGGTAATAGGGATATCCCTGGCAATTACAGACCAAAAATCGCTCAAAGTTGCCACCCAAGTGGATAGGGTTGTTAAGAAAGCATATGGTGTTTTGGCTTTCATTAACAGGGATATCGTGTTTAAGAGCCACGAGGTTTTGCTGCTGCTTTACAAGTCCCTGGTGGGGCCACACTTGGAATATTGTGTCCAGTTCTGGTCGCCCTACTATAGAAAAGATACAGAGGTTTTGGAGAGGGTGCAAAGATGGTTTACCAGGATGCTGCCTGGACTGGAGGGCTTGCCTTATGAAGAAAGGTTGAATAAGCTTGGACTTTTCTCTCTTTCGAGAGAGAGAGAGAAGGAGGAAGAGAAGAGACCTGATCGAGGTGTACAAACTAATGAGTGGAATAATTAGAGTCAATAGCCAGAGACTTTTTCCCCAGGGCAGGATTGACTGGTGCGAGGAGCCATAGTTTGAAGACATTAGGAGGAAGGTATAAGGAGATGTCAGAGAAAGGTTCTTTAGGCAGAGAGTTGTGAATGCATGGAATGCGTTGCCAGCTGTGGTGCTGGAAGCAGAGTCATTGGGGACATTTAAGTGACTGCTGGACATGCACATGGATAGCAGTGAGTTGAGGGGTGCGTAGGTTAAGTTATTATATTTTACATTAGGATTAAACCTTAGCACAACATCGTGGGCCAAAGGGCCTGTTCTGTGCTGTACTTTTCTATGTTCTATGTTCTAAATTACCTCCATAATAACAGTGACCCCCAAACTCCAGAAATATTTAGTGAGTAGAAAGCCTAAAATATTTGCCCACTGGTACAATGGGGCTACAGTGCGCACCAACAACCAGATGCATTGCGGCAATCACTCATTCATCTCCCAAATCTGTGACTTGCACATCCTGGAAGAACAACAAGGAGTTGGGAGTGCCACTAATCCCAGGTCTTCTTCACACATGGTTTGTCCTGCCTTGGAAACTGATTGCTTTTCACTTGTCAATACTGGATCAAATTCCTGAACCTGGATTCTCACTGACGGGTGGAAGTATCTTATCCCTACAGTGATTCAAGAATGAGGCTCACCACCACCCAGGGACAATTCGAGAAGGACAATAAATGCTGGTGGCTTTGTGAGCAACACCTGCAATCAATTACTGAAGAGGCAGTGGACCTCAAGTTCATTCCTGCTCTAAATTCACTCTAAAGTGTGAACTGCAAGTACCTTCATCTTCCTGTCTCTTTTAAACGCCTCTTAAAACAACACCAAGCCACCTTCTTTATGAGATCTTTACCTCTGTTTTGAGTATATGCATGTTTGTTGTTGCAATTTTTTTTTGAGTAACGAAACTCCCCTGTTTTTCTCTCATGGAAATCTTGTAACTGATTCGCTTTCATTCAAAAGTACTACACCAATACAAGTCCTTTTTACTTCACGCCCGATCAACCTGTTCCAAAGTAAACTGCCTGTCTTCTGATGCATTTTCCCCAGGTTTTCACTAGCTCTTTGCTTTACATGCACACAATACTTTGTAATAAATCATTTGTTAAATTCTGGACAAGTGGTGACAAGGGGCTGTCTATGTAAAAAGGGCTAATGTGGTTTGTTTGTTTCACAGAGAAACAGAAATGTTCAGAGTTGTTGGAGGAAATCCTGAGGGACAGGATGTACATGTATTTGGAAAGGCAAGGACTGATTTGGGATAGTCAGCATGGCTTTGTGCGTGGGAAATCATGTCTCACAAACTAGACTGAGTTTTTTGAAGAAGTAACAAAGAAGATTGATGAGGGCAGAGCAGTAGATGTGATCTATATGGACTTCAGTAAGGCATTCGACAAGGTTCCCCATGGGAGACTGATTAGCAAGGTTAGATCTCATGGAATACAGGGAGAACAAGCCATTTGGATACAGAACTGGCTCAAAGGTAGAAGACAGAGGGTGGTGGTGGAGGGTTGTTTTTCAGACTGAAGGCCTGTGACCACTGGAGTGCCACAAGGATCGGTGCTGGGCTCTCTACTTTTTGTCATTTTCATAAATGATTTGGATGCAAGCATAAGAGGTACAGTTAGTAAGTTTGCAGATGACACCAAAATTAGAGGTGTAGTGGACAGCGGAAAGGGTTACCTCAGATTACAATAGGATCTGGACCAGATGGGCCAATTGGCTGAGAAGTGGCAGATGGAGTTTAATTCAGATAAATGCGAGATGCTACATTTTGGGAAAGCAAATCTTAGCAGGACTTATACACTTAATGGTAAGGTCCTAGGGACTGTTGCTGAACAAAGAGACTTGGAGTGCAGGTTCATAGCTCCTTGAAAGTAGAGGCGCAGGTAGATAGGATAGTGAAGAAGGCGTTTGGTATGCTTTCCTTTCTTGGTTAGAGTACTGACTACAGGAGTTGGGAGGTCATATTGTGGCTGTACAGGACATTGGTTAGCCCACTATTGGAATATTGCGTGCAATTCTGTTCTCCTTCCTATCGGAAAGATGTTGTGAATCCTGAAAGGGTTCAGAAAAGATTTACAAGGATGTTGCCAGGGTTGGAGGATCTGAGCTGCAGGGAGAGGCTGAACAGGCTGGGGCTGTTTTCCCTGGAGTGTCGGAGGCTGAGGGGTGAACTTATAGAGGTTTACAAAATTAAGAGGGGCATGGATAGGATAAATAGGCAAAGTCTTTTCCCTGGGGTCAGGGAGTCCAGAACTAGAGGGCATAGGTTAAGGATGAGAAGGGAAAGATATAAAAGAGACCTAAGGGGCAACTTTTTCATGCAGAGGGTGGTATGTGTATGGAATGAGCTGCCAGAGGATGTGGTGGAGGCTGATACAATTGCAACATTTAAGTGGCATTTATATGGGTATATGAATAGGAAGGGTTTGGAGGGATATGGGCTGGGTGCTGGCAGTCGGGTTCTAGATTAGGTTGGGATATCTGGTTGGCATGGATGGGTTGGACCAAAGGGTCTGTTTCCATGCTGTACATCTCTATGACTCTATGACTCTAATTGCGGAATCTATATTTGTAGTTCTAAAGGGAATAAATGTACAGTACTATTTCATAATTATAACAATATTTTATTCAACTATTTAGCATGAACAATCTAAGTTGAGCCAAATATCTCTATCTGTTGTGGTCACTTTTACTGGCACATTCTCGCACTTTGAGTCATGGAGTCATACAGCATGGAAATAGACCATTCGATCCAACCAGTCCATGCTGACCATAATCTCAAAGTAAACTAGTCCCACCTGCTTGCACTTGGCCCATACCCAACCAAACATTTCTCATTCATGCACTTATCTAAATGTCTTTTAAATGTTGCAGCTGTACCTGCATCCACCACTTCCTCGGGAAGTTCACTCCACACACTCTGTATGAAAAAATTGTCCTCTGTGTCATTCTTAAATCTTTCTCATCTCATATGCGCTAGAGAAGCCTGACTTCAATCTTATTGTGGGTACAGAGGAGCCTCGATTATCCGGCATTAGATTATCCAAATATCGGATTTTCCAGCAAGCTCCAATGTCCCGATGCTTGGCTAAACTATGTTATCCGGCATTCGATTGTCTGGAATTTGATTAACCGAACAAAATACTCCCCGCCCATGTCCTTTGGTTAATCAAAGTTCCTTGGTATTCTCATTTACAAAATAAATATATAATTAAGCCCTTCAGTAACAAGCAAACCATATAATTTTGGGAATACTGGCAAAGGTGATTCAAGAGATGGGTTTTTAAAAGATTTTTAAAGAACGGAAAAGCAGGAGAGTGGAGCAGAGGAATCATTATACTGACTCCAACAAGAATAGTTATTAAATAAGCACATTTGGAGCTAGGCTCTAGAGACAAGATCACAGGTGACAGGAGCCAGAGTCTGCAGAGTTCCTGAAGTAGCCTGCTTTTACAATCCCTCATATATACATGATTATGTTTAATAAAGCCTGCTAATTTCCACTTATAAGTGTCAAGTAAGTTAATATTTACTACCAGCAAACCTGGAAAGAGAGCATGCTGAAACACATCCCTGGGATAACTAGAAATTAGGACACCACAGGAATTAGAATAGCCTTTATTAGAACACTTCAGTGGTCAGGGACATTCAGCGTGACCATCCTCCAAGGCCGACTTCGGGATATGCAACAATGCAGAGTGGCCAAGCAGAGGCTGATAGCCAAATTCTGAACCCATGAGGATGGCCTCAGCTGGGATCTTGGGTTCATATCACACTACAGGTGACCCCACTGCAACCTTCATTCTCACTCTCTCACGCACACAGACAAGCACACACACCCTTACATACACACACACTCATGCAGACCCTTTCTCATATATATGCTCTCTTTCTTACACATATACACATACACCACCACCCAACCCCCCCACCCCCTCCCACCCACACTCACAACCAAGCACAAACCCTCTCACAGGCTCATACTCCATCTCTCTCTCTCTCACACACAAACACACACACACACACACTTTTCCAAGCTTTCACACACAAACACACACCGTCTCATATGCACTCACACGCATACACATGCACACACAGACCCACACACACACAGAGACACACACACACACACACACACACATAAAAGTCTATGAGGTGAATTTGTATTTGCAGAATTATATTTGCAGATACATTCTATTTTGCTCAAAAGATGCACAAACTGCAGGCAGTTAATGCAAGTAGTCAATCTATGTAATATTTTGTAAATTCCACTTTGGAAATAGAACCAGTCTGACTCAAGATTGGGATACAGACAGACTCTGACCTCACACCTTTAATGCATTATCTGAGCTGAGATGCCACCTTTTGTTATAAAACCTTAAGTTATCTCGAGAAGGTGACTTAAAAGAAGTTCTGGGATTTACATATTAATGAATCAAAACCTGCAACCTATTATAAAAGATTAAAGACTTAACAATCCAGGTTTGTTCAATGTATTATTTCAGTTTCATGACATTGTCATCTTTTGCTATAAATTCTGTGTCTGATTATCTTATACTCCACAACCAACTGATGTAGGAGCAGTGCTCCGAAAGCTAGTGCTTTCAAATACAGAGAATCCTTGATTATCCAAAGGACACGAGTGTGGAGTATTTCACTCAGTTCACAGAGTTCCGGATAATCAAATACCGGATAGTTTAGCCAAGCATCGGGACCTTGAGATCTTGCCGAATAATCCGCTATTCGGATAATTGAATGTCGGATAATCAAGGCTCCTCTGTAAACCTGTTAGATTGTAATCTGGTGTTGTGTGATAGAATTGAATTGAATTGAATTTATTGTCACGTGTTACCGAGGCACAGTGAAAAGCTTTGCCTTGTGAGAAATACAGGCAGATCATGTAGTTAAGTAGCACAGATAAATAAATAATAGGTAAACAGCAGCAAAAACAAAAACACAGGTACAGCGAATGTTAAGAGTTTATGAATCCATTCAGTGTTCTAACAACAGTAGGGTAGAAACGGTTTCAAAACCGGCTGGTGCGTGTGTTCAAGCTTCTGTACCTTCTCCCCGATGGTAGAGGTTGTAGAAAAGCAATGCCAGGGTGGGATGGATCTTTGAGAATGCTGGCGGCCTTTCCTTGACAGCGGGCTTGGTAGATGGACTCTATAGATGGGAGGTTGGCTATTGTAATTGTCCAGGTCAAGTTCACGAGTCTCCTTAACCATCTCCGATCTTGAATGGTGTAGTTGCCATACCAGGTCGTGATACATCCAGACAGAATGCTCTCGATGGAGCACCTATAAAAGTTAGCCAGGGTATTTGCCATCATGCCAAATTTCCTCAGCTGCCTGAGAAAGAAGAGACATTGTTGGGCTTTTGTAACCAGTGCGGCCACATGAAGAGTCCAAGAAAGTCTGTTGCGGATGACCACTCCCAGGAGCTTGACAATCTCCACTCGTCCCACCTCTGTGCTGTTAATGTGTGTGTGGGGGGGAGGGGGGGGGGCATCAGTAACATCCCAGCGAAAGTCAATAATGAGTTCCTTGGTTTTGTCGGCATTGAGAGCTAGATCGTTTTCAGTGCATCATTTTTCCAGGTCTTCCACCTCCGTCTGTAGTCTGTTTCATCGCTATCTGAGATTTGACCGACTATGGTGGTGTTTTCAGTGAGCTTGTAAATGGCATTAGTCTAGTATTTGGCGACGCAGTCATGGGTATACAGTAAGTACAGTAGGGGGTTGAGTATGCACCCCTGTGGGGTTCCAGTGTTGAATGTTAGTGAGAATGAAATATTGTTCCCAATCTTCATTGATTGTGGCCTGTGAGCAGGAAACTGGGGATCCAGTTGCAGAGAGTGGGGCTTAGTCCAAGATCACTAAGTTTAGTAATCAGTCTCGAGGGAATATTGGTGTTGAAGGCTGAACTGCAGTCAATGAGTAGGATTCTTACGTAGCTGTTCTTGGTGTCAAGATGTTCTAGGGAGGAGTGAAGGACAAGTGATATGGCATCTGACATGGATTGGTTGATCCGATAGGCAAATTGGAGTGGGTCAAGAGTAGTGGGGAGGCTGGAGATGATTAATGCCATGACCAGCCTTTCATGACCACCGAAGTTAGTGCCACTGGGCGGTAGCCATTGAGACATGCTGCATGAGCCTTCATAGGCACAGGATGATGTTGGCCCTCTTGAAACAGGCAGGGACAGCGGCCTGCTGCAGGGAGAGATTGAAGATGTCTTAGAAGACCTCTGCCAGTTGATCTGCGCATGGTCTGAGTGCACAGCCTGGTTCTCCATCAGTAAGCCTTAGTTGTCACATGCTCCCGAATGGGTGCAGTAAAGAGTCTGCATTGTCACCCCTCAGTGCCATCTTATGTATAGGGCACCTATGTACGATACTTCAAGTGTTGTTACAGAATTGAAATAGTAAAAGAAAAGAAAAGAGTAGCTTGAAATACAGAGTTTATAAAGTCCAGAATTATATTAAAAATATCTTTAAAGTATTCAAGTTATTGTCCTTTTTCACAAAGGCGGACCTGTCGGGCTTCAGAACACAAGGCCTCGCTGACTCCACATGTCTCTGGTCTCTGTCCAGGACTCACCTCCAGGACTCATCCACCCAGCCAGCCTACACTCGCTCTGCTCCCCACTGCAGGCTCTGGCCCACGACCCAACTCCCAGCTCGGCCTGGGCTTGCTGTACTCCCACTCTGGGCTCCGGCCGCGACTCACTTCCTGCACTGGCCTGGACTCCAACTTGATTCCCATGCCAGGCTGGTCTTGACCTTGATACTCCACTCCCTCCAGGTAGGGTAGTTTAAGAAGTTAAAAGTTGGGGAGGGGTGGTGGGAGAAAAACTGCAGCAAAGACGGAAAGAAGAAAGAAAAAAAGAAAAGGAATTGGCGAGCAGAGGAGCTCTGGCTGGAGTGTTTTACTCTGCTGCCACAACACTAAGGCACAAGGCACTACACAGGAGGGAAGATTAAAGAACAAAAACGTATTTGTGAATGGATCAAGAATGAAACGGCACAAATGTAATTAGTAAAGGAGGCAAATGTGATAAGAGGAAAAATGCAGTGAGTGACTACAGATTGGAATGCACTGTTTGAGAGTGTCGTGGAAGCAAGTTCAACTGAGGCATTCAGAAGAGATTTAGATGCTTATTTGAAAGGGAACAATGTGCAAGGTTACGTAGAGGAGCAAGAGAATGGTACTAGGTGAGGTGCTTATTCAGAGAGTGGGTGCAGACACAATGGGCCACATAGCCTCCTAGACTGCAATAATTCTGTGGTTTGTAACATTGACTTGCTTGATTCTATGTCTACAATCACACACTAGCTAGTCTTAGAGAATGAATTTCCCTTCTGTTACAGTCTAGGGTGGAGATGACATGTGACACTTGCAAAGCAAGATGTGTGAAATGAATGCTACCCTGCATAATAAGAAAAGCTGATCTGCTAGTAAAGCCATGTGCTCAATCGATGTTCTTTTCTCTGGCCAATTGGGAATGAAATTTAGTTAGCTCTCAATGAAGAGAGAGCTTCAGTCACTTTAGCAGTGGACAGCAATCTGGGAATTTCTCCAATTCCAGGCTGGATGGAGCCGGAAGCCTGGTAATGTGGTCAGCATGCTGTTCTGAGGTTGGAGTTAACTACAGAAAGTTGCAGATTTCAATGGGGACAGTGTTACTGGAATGCACATATCATGCACGATTTCCTTCACTGAGGTTCTGCTTGGAGAATTGCTCCTTGTTGAGCATGTTTTCCTATTCCCTTACCCCACCTCTTCTTCTTGAAGCTTCTCCTGCTCTGCATTGCCTTTGTTCATTCATCAAGACATGCTGTATTTAAATGGCTACTTTTGACTGTAAGCAAATGATATGAGCAAAAGTCTTGAATTCAGAAAAAACTCCCTGCATTCCTACTAATGCTCCCTGAAGATTTTGTCAGCTTGAAACAATTTTAAAACACTGACGACTTATACACTTGAAGCAACAGTCAGAAGAAATTACCAGCAACTTTGTGTTAGTAGTTGATGATCCTTTTAAGTAACAGAGTTGTGACATTTTTCCTGCAGCTCAAGGCTTATTCACAAATGCAAGGATTAAAAAAAAGTGGGTGTTAGCTGGAGAGTTGAGCACCAAAATAACACTGCTGGCATCAACCCACATCCCACATTAATTGAAGTTATAATTTGGTTGTTTCCAATGGGTATTAACCAAAAGTGTGCCAAAGTTTTCACCAATATGGCAATGATGCAACTCCCTCCCCGCCCACCCTCCACCCCCCCCCACCCCGCCCCAGAAGGTGTGTGTACAGTACAGACTTTTAATAAAACAGCACACATGGTGCCCACATTTCACAATGTCTACTTTTTTGCTTAAAGAAGGTATTAAATAAAGATGTTGGAGCGCTCCAAAGTGTTAAGAACATTCAGGTATTTGAATGAGGTCACTTGACCCTTTTTCATGAAGTGCTATATGTTTAGGCATGAATCCCATGGTAAAAATATATACCCACATGAGATCTGAATCAAGATAAATGGCAACATGTCCCAGTTATTTAACCTCTTACCACCCAACATAAACAAAAATGCAGCAATTCTGCAATAAATGAAATGCAACGCTATACTCACTCAAGTAACCTCTTTCAAGTCAAATGTATATGTTTGTGTAATCTTGCTCAGTATTTTAAAATGTAGAATGTGCAGAAAAGACATTTTAGTTTACTGAATTTCAAACTGGAGAACAGAAAAATGCCAGATAGACAAACACAGTTTTTGAAGTAACAATGCGTTAACACAGTAGAAAACATTCATAAAAGGAGGTCATTTAAATTGAATATATTAAAGAAACTCATCATCTTTCAGATATTGAGGACTAAAAAAGTAAAGTTGATATGCAAAGGGTTACTGTCTTTACTACAATTATTCTGTGAAACCTTCAATGCACATCATATATACGTCATTGGAGTTGTACAGTCAAAAGAAAGTATGTGATGCCATTTGTGACTAAAGTAACTGTACTTCTGGCTTCAACCCCTGTCTGAACATGTTTCATGATCTTAACCAAAAAGTTTTTAATTTACATTTCTAGGTAATTGTTCACATAAACCAGCAGCATAATAAAAGAGGCCTATTTTTACATCTTGCAAATTTTCTACTGTGCAAGCAGACCATTATAGTCTTGTCATGGAATCTGTTTAAGATGGATTTCACTAAAAATGCAAGACATTTAATTATGGGAAATTTGTTGCCAATATGTAAGAAATTAGAGTTGCTAACTTATCCAATGCAACAGCTTGTACTAATATCTCTTATTGTTTGGTTCATTGTCCAGTCTGCACTCAGTTATCTAATCTCAGTTGTTAACAGTAGACATGATATAATTTGTGTCATGCTTCAAGAGTGGAAGAAACTATTGTCCTCATCCAGCAACTCAGGTTTGTTTACAATGTTCTCCACTGTGTCACAGCATGTCAACACCCTCAGAACAAATAGAAAAAGAAGGGAAGTAAATGATGGAGTGCTTCTAATTTGATTCAACTTGTTGAATAGTACTATGTGGTACAGAGAGTGCCCATTTGGCTCAAAGAGCTAACACCCATAACCTTTGCATTACGGCATGACAAAGATGAAGATTTCAAAATGGACTTTACTGATGGTGCAAGCTCAATGCTTTAGATTTTCTTCTTGTGTTTCCATATAATTATTATCACAGATTTCTGTTAGACTTAATTTATGTTCCAGCTCCAAAGAAATGTTATGACTTGGCAATATTTAATTCAATGTGGTGCATTGTTAACTTCTCAAAAAGTCATTCAAATGTCTCGTCCTCCATTTAAAATAGTCAATAAGAAACTTATTATAAAACTGTACATTGGCTGCTGATACAATGGCTATCCTGTTCACTTTCCCTGCACCATCTATTTTGGAACAGAAAAGCAGGATAATAAGTATTTGCAGGGGCAGTAATGCCAATTTAGTAGTTGCTCTCATAACTAAAATAAGCTGAGGACATAATGCATTAGGTCCCGCAACACCTTTCAAGTGTGTATGTATGAGTGTGTGCACGTGTGCGTGAGTGAGAGGGGGAGGAGAGAGAGAGGGACAGGTGAACACTGACAAAGACCTTCCAATGCCAGCAATACAGAATTAATCTGTGTGGATATATGGAAATCAGCTGAACGGTCTTCCTGGTGCACAATTATTTTCTCATCATTGATTTGATCATAGATGAGCATAGGAAGCAGTGTCAACTATTTGCATAATGCATGGCACCTACTTGCCAAGATTCCTTCAATAGTGTTACGATTGTATATGCTTCATAGATATGGAAACTGGGGAGAATGGAAATTTGGATCATGCCACATTGCACAGAATAACCAGTTGCCCCTTTTCAATTCAAACATTAAAAGTGGAATATGTGGTGTTAACTTATTGGTTATACAAGATCATGTAACTTTTGGAAAAGCTAGATTTGATAACTTTGTGAGTCAAGGTAGCAGCAGGTGTCTTAAGGTTGAAAATCTGCCCATCAACAGCTTTTTAAAGATAGTTAAGCTGTAGTTTGCCACAGAACTGTGAAAGGAGAGTTGCACTCAGACTGCTAGAAAATCTGCAGGCCAAGACACACAGCTCTCTCTCTCTGTCTCTCTTCCCCTTCCCTCCCCCCTTTGAGACTAGAAGAAGGACAGCATTCAAAAGATAGGAAAAAGAAGAACTTCCAACTCAAGCAGAGAATTATGTCTAACAGATTGGCTAAACAACTGAGGGCCTCCTTTTCTTTTCTTATTTATTGTTACATGTACTAATATACAGTGAAAGTGTTGTTTTGTGTGCTTTACAGGCAAATCGTGCCAAACAAAATGCATCAGGGTAGCAGAAGACAGTGTCACAGCCACAGGGAAGAGAGAGATCAAAATTAATATTTGAGAGGTCCATTTAAAAGTCTGATAAGAGCGGGGAAGAAGCTACTCTTGAATATATTGTCACACGTATTCGAACTTTTATATCTTCTGCGGCTGCCAACAGCATGATATCATTGCCAAAAATTAAAAGAACTGTGAGGAAGACACCTCATTCCACTGATGTGGTTTGGATTCTTGATTCACAGAATTTATTCCTTTTTCTCCACCTTTTCTGTTTCTACAGAACTATCTTGTCATGTTCATCCTATTTATGGATGAAGGTGTTTGTGTTGGGATTTAAATGGAATATAGTTTAAGGCTGTATATTAGTAATTAATTATTCATGTTGTCACCTTTAAAAGATAAGTTTGTTTATTACAAGTTTCGATTCCTTGCTTCTTGATTAAACCTATTGTGATTTCTTTTATTTTAGATATGCTCAAAGCCAGACAAATTTACAATCTTAGGGATTCACTTGGTTATTCATACATTTGCAATGGCTTGTGGAAAAATGGGGTTTGAGTACCAGCACACTTTGCACCAAGTCTGTGACAACAGCACTTTACAAATCCGCAGCCTGTAGCACCATGTAGAATAGGGCAGCGGACAGATCGGAACACAATCAAGTTCTCCACAAGCCACTCGCCAGCTGGGAATTATAATTCCTCTTATGTCACCGTCAATGGGTCAAAAAACCCTCCTAACACAGTTGGGGGTGCCCCCAAAACATGGATTAAAACTGACCATCACCTTCTCAAGGGAGACTAGACACAGTCAACAAACACTGGTCTGGTGCCTGATGCTTACAACCCATGTACAGGAATAAAAACGTGAGTCAGAAAGTCACCAACTAAAGAATTAATGTTGGTTAAAGAACAGATTGATGATTGGCAGAAAATAAATTGACAAAATATACAAAGTTACAAGAAATGGATAATAGGTACTGCTTTGCTAATGTATTCTTCAGAAACTTGGTGAAGATATCAAAAGATGAGTGACTATGACTGCTCCATTTGAGAGTTTAATTCATCACATACCATGATGGTATGACAGTGCTGTAGATGAGGGAATTCAACTTCCAATGGTCAACTTCTGTTTCTAGCTTTGAGTCACATCTGAAACTAATCCTGTTATATCTACAATGACAAAATAGTTTTGGATCTGAAGGCCAATCAGGCCATCTTAAATTGAACCATTTAAAGTAATCCTACACACCTCCCGTTGCTGCATTTAATTGTTTCCTAAAATGTTCCAGGCTTTATGCTTCGACATTGCATTTGAAAGTTTATAAGGTGTTGATCACTCTCTCCTGACACCAATCCTAAATTTACCTCCACCTAGTTTCCCTTATTCAGCACCCACAACCTAACTTGTCAGAATCTCCATTTCCAAGCTGAAAGGCCCAAATCTACTATCTTTTTGCATAGTCGAGAGTGTGCGGGAAATGCACATCAGGTCAGGCAGCAGATGAGGAGCAGAAGAATCAATGTTTCGGGCATAAGCCCTTCATCAGGAATGAGGTTTGTGGGCTGGGGGGAGGCTGAGAGATAAATGGGAGGAGGTTGGGATTTGGGGAAGGTAGCTGGGAACGTGATAGGTAGATGAAGGTGGAGGTAAAGGTGATAGGTTGGAGAGGAGGGTAAAGCAGATAGGTGGGAAGGAAGATGGACAAGTCAAGAGGGCGGTGCAGAGTTGGAGGCTTGGGACTGGGATAATGTAGGGGGAGGGGAAATGAGGAAACCGATGAAATCCACATTAATCCCATGTGGTTGCAGTGTCCCATGGTGGAAAATGAGGTGTTCTTCCTCCAAGCATCAGGTGGTTAGGATTTGGCGATGGTGGAAGCCCAGGACCTGTATGTCCTTGGTGGAGTGGGAGTGGGTTGGTTGGTGTGGGTGTCCCAGAGATGTTCTCTAAAACAATCCACAAGTTGGTGTCCTGTCTCCCTGAGGTAGACAAGACATTGGGTGCAATGGATACAAAAGATGATGTTTGTAGAGGTACAGGTAAATTGTCGGATGTGGAAGGATCCTTCGGGGCCTTGGGCAGAGGTGAGGGGGGACGTGAGGGCACAGGTTTTGCACTTCTTGCGTTGGCAAGGGAAGGTGCCAGGAGTGGGGTCTGGGCTGGTGGAGGGTGTGGATCTGCCAAGGGAGTCACGGGGGGAATGGGCTCTCCAAAACCCAGATAGGGGTGGGGAGGGACATATATCCCTAGTCGTACTGTCTATTTGTAGGTGGTGGAAGTGGCAGAGGATGATGTGATGTATCCAGAGGTTGGTGGGGTGGGATTTTGTCTTTGTTGTGATTGGAGTTATGGGGTTCAAGGATGGAGGTGCGGGAAGTGGAGGAGATGCACTGGAGGGCATCGTCGACCATGTGGGAGGGGAAATTGGAATCTTTGAAGAAGGAGGCCATCTGGGATGTTCTACAGCAGAACTGGTCCTCCTGGGAGCAGATACACCGGAGGTGTAGGAATTGGAAATAAGGGATGGCATTTTACAGGATGCAGGGTGGGAGGAGGCATAGTCCAGATAGCTGTGGGAGTCGGTGGGTGGGAGTCGGTGGGTTTGAGTAGATGTTCGTGGTTCATCGGTCACCGGAGATGGAGATGGATAGGACCAGGAAGGAGAGGTGTCCGAGATGGTCCAGGTGAATTTGTGGTTGGGGTGGAAGGTGTTGGTGAAGTTGATGAACTGTTCAACCTCCTCGTGGGAGCAGAGGTACCGCCAATGCAGTCATCGATACAGCAGAGGAACAGGTGGGGAGTGGTGCTGGTATAGCTGTGGGAAATGGACTGTTCCTGATAATATAAAACAATACCGTGGCTGTGTTCTGCAGTGCCTCCATTAAGTGAATGACTCTCTTGTTTATCCATGACCAGAGACACAGTGACCAGTATTCTGTACAGTTTGATCACTCAGTTCCTCTGGATTGTATTGCCTTTTGTTGTTTGCTGATCTGCATTGATTAGATATGTTGATCATCATAATGGAACGAACTGTAGGACCAACTAAAATTAGTTTTTCAATCATGCATGAACTGGGTGGTGGATATTCAACATGACAGGAAGTAACATAAAACCATTCCAAGGAAAGACACAATATTTTAGTTTGCATTTTCCGTTTTCCAGCCTGTGTTTCTGCACTGCCTGATAACACAAACTGCATTTCAAGCTTTTGCACTTCACTGAACATTCTCTTCCATTCTTACCTCCGCTGTATCTGCTCCCAGGAGGACCACTTCCATGCTTACATACTCATCACATCAGATATCTTTGATAATTTGGGGAAAAGACTAATTGGCGGAAGTAGGTCTGGATTTATATCCCTCGGGCTGGTAGCAGGTGTCTGGAAAATCCATGGCTTCACATACCTGCATGTGAAAAAGCTCCTGCAAAGACACAATCCCCATTGCCAGGGGCTGCATCCGGGCCTGCTGACTCAGAGAAGGGGTTGGAGACAGCAACAGGTGCTGAGGTGGGCTGTTCAAATGCCTGTTCTGGCGTGTGGAAAGTGAACCTAGCCCTTCCCCCTCTCACACCCTGCCATGCTCCACCTATGGTATTTCAGCTGTTTTAACAGAGGAATGGATATCTGGTCTCTCAGCCAAGAATGCGTAATGAGGCTTGGCTAAAAGCACAGAAAACATTTGCGTGCTTAAATATATGCGCCACAGGGAACATTGCATAATTAACAGCTCCAGCTCTCTGATATTTGTTATCAATGACACAACATTTGTGTCCATGAGGTTAAGAGTTTTCAAGTGCTTGTAGGTTCTGCTACTGATGTTTTAATGGGTCTGAATGATTGACATTCCATTGTTAAGTCGGAAATGAACGTTTTTGAGCATTGTGAAATAGAATGAATGACTTACTGTTTTAAATTTTATTTTAAGACATCCTGTTGACACTATAAGGTTAAATCATTCTATAGAATATAGTAGGTCACATGGCATCAGGCAGCATAACCTGGCATTGGGGATATGAACAACCATAGGATGGAGGGCAAAGCCTGGCATTGAGCATGACGACAAATTGGCAATGAGTGGAGGTACATAACCTGGCATGGGGGCATAAGGAGGACATTTTTATCTCATCTTTCAAAAATCTCCCTCATTCAGACTGTGGTTCACAGCACCTGAGGTGCCATGAAACATGACTCTTTAAAAAACCTTTGGCAATCTCCATTAAATCTGCTGAGATATAGGATGCCTGTCCTGCATTTTACAATGGCCAGAGAGTCATTCATCCAATGTAGACAGGAGCTGCACATGGAGCACCTGTGCAATCCCCAGCAAAGCAAAACCAGATAGAATTGACAGAGAAATTGAAGATTTCACTGGACAATTCCTCTCCACCTGGATATGTCTCTATCCAAACATTTCCACTTAAATTGAAGAATTCAGAAGGTTCCAGTGAAATTAGTAAAATAGTTACTCAGCAAACGTTGGACTATTAAATGCAATGCCTAACTCCTTAATAATTATCCAACTGACCCAATTCTACCTGATTCCAGACCACTCAAATCTTCCCCCTGATGGTTCTGTCAGAATGGAAGTAAAGCTCCTCATTTGTGAAAGAGCCCTGATCAGAAATGCCTGCAGTTTCAAAGTTGAAACAAGTTCCTCAGTTAATTTTTGTTGAACTAATTGACAATAATACAATAGAGTGAAAATGGAATAGAGGTGGTGGTGTTGTAAGAGGTTTCAAGTGGACCAAAAGGAGGGGGCTGGAAAAGAAGTGACTATTTCAGTGGTGCTCGGGTGAGTGTAAACATGCAATGAATTAGAATGAAAAGCTAATGTCACCTGTCAAATGTAAAAGTAATAAAAGAGCAAACATATAAAAAATGTAAAGAAGTTATTTTTTATTTTTTGATAATAGATTGATCACAGTTCTCATTAAAAAGGATTTTTGCACAGTTTCAGCAAATTATATTTTGTCATTTTTAATGTAATTGCAATGCATCAGGGCTTATGGTATAATAGAGTATTGAACAATTCAAATAAAGAATAACAGGCAAGTGCTGTTAGCATTATAATCTAGGATCTCCAACAAACTTACAGGACCTATGCACACATTCACATGAGAAGCACTTTCCAAGTAATCAACTACAGAACCTGAATAGTTTCTGAACATTTTAATAATCTATTAACGCATAAAAGATTTCCTTCATAATTGCAGCATGTTCATTTGACAGCACATGATTCCTGGTGAAATCTTCAACACTTCTGATTTGGAGACGCTGGTGTTGGACTGGGGTGGACAAAGTTAAAAATCACACAAGACCAGGTTACAATCCAACAGGTTTATTTGGAAGCACTAGCTTTCGGAGCACTGCTCCTTCATCAGGTGCTTATGGAGAATAAGATTGTAAGATAGAGAATTTATAGCAAAAGTTTACAGTGTGCTGTAACTGAAATTATATCTTGGAAAAGATCTGGATTGTTTGTTAAGTCTCTCATCTTTTAGAATGACCATGTTGGTTTCAATTCTTTTATATGTATATCACGAAACTGTTTTTTTAAAGTTACATTCTCAAGTGAACTTTAACAATTGGTACAATAGAGTATTATTAAAGTTCACTTGAGAATGTAACTTTAAAAAAAAGTTTTGTGATTTACATATAAAAGAATTGAAACCAACATGGTCATTCTAAAAGTTGAGAGATCTTTTCCAATATATAACTTCAGTTACAGCACACTGTAAACTTTTGCTATAAATTCTCTATCTTACAATCTTATTCTCCACAACCACCTGATGAAGGAGCAGCGCTCCGAAAGCTAGTGCTTCCAATTAAACCTGTTGGACTATAACCTGGTCTTGTGTGATTTTTATCTTCAGCATTTCTGCAAGTTAACGTGGACATTACATGTCTGATGTTAATGATCAAAATAGGAGAACTCTCAGTTTTGCCTTTGATAGATTTAGAACATCATTGCTGACAGGGCTGAAAAATGACCAAATCAACCACAGAATTTGGAAATGTTATTTGGATGCAGAAGTGCTGATATTCAATTCAGAAATTAATCAACGGTATTCAAGTCACAACAGCTTTCTGATTTGCATAAGATACCAGCAGCTGAAATTAAACTGAGTTTTTCTCTCAGCATTTTATATACTTTTTCTTGTTCTAGTCCCACATCATTATTTGCCACTTCTAGACTATACTACTTTGGTACATTTTATGACATTGCCATGGGGACTAATTTTCCAATACAACAATTCTTCTGTGTTGTGCAAAGGAAACATTACCAGCCAACATTAGTGAACTTAAAATTGTTTACTATAATTGTTCCATTAGAATTCTAAGCATGTACTCTCCTTACACACTTTAAAACAGGAGAGAATAAATCTTATGCATTGTTTTAGTTGCTCGAGGCAGAATATTTATGTATATAGAGTAACAAAAAGCAAGCAAGGTTCTACAAAGCAGCATTTAAATTAAATAGTTTGTATGTCATGAAGTGAAAGAGAAAAGCTCAAGTGGTCTCCGTATGTCAAAACAACACCATAATTGAGTCATTGTCTAATAACCTATTTATAGCAGCAAATGGAAGCCAAATAAAGACATAATTTGGCTTCTGTTTACAACTATAGTCTAACAATTTGTAAAATCTCAGCTGTTTAAAAACCCCTTGAGCTTCTGAAAGCTGAAGTTGTCACAAGTGCCATCTGGCCCAAATCATATTACTCATCTGGTACTGCTGCTTCAGTTGTTCTTGTCGAAAACTTGGTATATTATGATACTATGCCATAGCACTTGGAAAGTGCACTGCCAAATTAACTGGGACCTATGCAATTTGTTTTAATGACAATATTAACATCTATATGATATAAGGCCCTTATCCACAAATGTGCACACTATTACCATCAAACCCAGAATGCGAACTGTTTCCACGAGCATTAAACAGCATCAAAACTTCAAGCTGTAAAATGGGTTTGTCAACTTTTCTTAAAAAAATGCTTGTAATGTTGTTATTTGAGAAGTTCCTTTGCTTTTTTTAAATCAAATCACTAACCCAGTTAAAACACTGCCTCAATTAAAACAGAGAAAACAAGAATTATACAAAAACAAATTAAACGTAGACAATATCTAGAGATCCAGAGTCTAATTTCAGGCATTGTGTATCTTCCAAACACCTTAAATTATGCTACTAATTTGGAATAGCATGATGAAGTGTAAAATATATTATCATCAGGTATAGTCATCTGTTATAAATTACCACTTCCATCACTTTCTAAACACATTTATGTATAGAATTAATTTATTTTGCACACAGGAAAACAATAAGCTGGTGCCCTTCAAAGTTTCTAACGTGAGGTAACCTGTTGTTACTTTGTAAATTTGTAAATCATTGCTGCCTTCTGCAACCTACTGTAACCCAGCACTGTAGGGATAAGAGTAAATCCATCAACTAAGCAGAAAATGCAACAAGAAACAAAGAACTTCCAACTGAACTAAAGATATGACCTATTAATATGACCTATTCTGGGTTACAGAATGACACATACCAACCAGTTTCAGACAGTCCAGGTCAAGCTGAACAGAATATTAATGCAACTTGTCAGTTTGAGAGCAGCAACGCAGCATTTCCCAATACTTTAAATTCAGTTTTTCTGCTGTCCTGCCAGCAAAGCTTTATTCAGAGAATGCCAAGGCTGACAGTGTTTACTTATGAGGACAGATTAGCTAAACTGGGGTCATTTTTTGCTAGAGTGGGCTAAGAAGAGATCTGATAGAAATGTTCAAAACTATCACTGGCTTTACTGAGGTAAAAAGGGGACAAAAAATAAATCCACTGACAGACAGCCATGCGAGGGTATGAGTTCTTCACACAGAGAACAAAAGGAATGTTTCATGAATTTCATTTTGAAACAAATACACCAGAAACGGCAAGATAAATTAAAGCAATGATGATTCTGAACAGCAGATAAAGATTTGAAACAGATAAATTTTAAAGGGATATGTACAAAGGGCTAGCCTGGTGCTGAGATCCTTTATAGCTGGCGGTAGTGGTGGTTGTTGGGGGGGCGTGGGGGGTGGTTGTGGTGGTGGTGGTTTTGGTGGTGAATTGACCAATGAGCACCATATTTTTTTCTGACAGTCTATGGTCAAACATTAGCAATTACTCACAGCCGTTTCAAATTACTACCAGAATAAATAATTGAGTTATCTTAAAGCATCAGTAACAGAATCCCCAACTGTCCCAAACAATTTACAGTACAGTTCTTTATTGTACCATAGTTATATGCTTGACTTTGGGCAGAATCATCTCAGCCTTTAGTGGCATGGGCAATGGTGAGGTACTTGGGAGAATGCAGCAAGAATGAAAAACTTAGTTTCTCCACCTTAACAAAAAAATTCTGATTTCGCCTTTACATTTTGGATGCTCGTTAAGAATCTCACTAGTAAGTGGTGAGGATCCTATTTGTATGTATAATCTTTTTTTAACTCATTCATGAGATGCGGGCATCACTGGCTGGATGAGCATTTATTATTCAACCCTAATTACCCTGAGGGCAGATGGGACTCAACCACTTTGCTGAGCGTGTGGAGTCATGTGTAGGTCAGACAGAGTGGGGTTGACCAATTTCCTTGGCCAATGGCCAAAGAAAATGAATAAACTAGATGGGTTTTAGGACAATCAACAGTAGTGGTATGGTCACCACTGGGGTAGCCTTTTATTCCAGATTTTTATTGAATTCCAATTCCATCATCCGCAGTGATGGGATATAAAGCCATGCTCATCCATCCTCAACTGCAAAATGTTCCTGAGAACACCCTCCAAACCCCATCATCATCCCTATACCCCAAAATACTTGCTCCCACCCCATCCCCACCACATGAATCACATTGTTCGTGGCTACTTAGTTGGGCTCAGATGATTGGGCATCTGACAGGAGACTGGACATTAAAATATCAGGTCTAATGTGGAAGAGGGTTGGATATTTAGTTGCCAGCATTAAAAAGTCACTGTACTCCCTCTGAACCATAAGGGTGGTCCTTTATTAGGCAGATATAACCAGTTGTGCTTTAATCTGAGGGTCATTATGCCTCAGGCAAGAGGAGAGGTTAAGAAGGAGAGTCCTTCATGGTAACCTCAGCCAGTGCGGGAATTGAGCCCAGGCTGTTGGCATCACTCTGCAGTAAGACATCAACAGGAGAATCCAAGGCATTGATCTTTTCAACCTGGGACTGATAAATGACTTGTGAAAAAGGTAGAAATAAATAAGGAAAAAGACCTTGCAGGAATGAATAACATAAAATAAGGAAGACTTCAGGAATCCTCATCTCAAACATTTCTACCTAAATTTGAAAGAGAGGCAGACACATTTCAAGCCTGTAAGAATTTTCAGCAGATTGTTTAAGATGGTTGCTGCCAATGGGTACATCACTTAAAGTCTTATATCTAATGATCTACATAGAGCTCGTTGAGTTGAAGCATTTGTATTTGCCCTCTGTTAGAGATCTGACAATCGCATCTTAATTTTTCCCTAAAAACTATATCATTGCACATTGTGTAATTTTGACTGGGATTATTTCCTGCATTGTCTGCAAGAAATTGGCACGAGAAATGCTCGTAATTCAACACTTTCCTGGATTCACTATTCCGTTAGCATTTTCCATGAATCAAACTGAGTCAACCAAACACAACAAATGCACATAATAAAGGAAGATAGATTTTAAGATCAACTCTTATGTGCAGATCATATTCTTGGCAATGAGTTTAATACTGTAGCTTATGACCCGCTTATGGTTCATGGACAGCTTAGAAGATCATCGGTATGTTTTGATTGAATTACTGCGTCCTGTTTGCTGCCAACCCCTTATTACTTTCTGACACACAATCAATAAAAGGAATCATAATATAATGTTTACTTTTATAATAAAAACAGATTAATAGTAAGGAAAACGTTATCAAGAATTAAAGGTTCTGTGGGAGAATTAAACTTATTTGCTGTTCCTTTCTGAGTCTTATTATTAAGGACGTAAATTGTTCAGAAAAAAAATCAAAGTTTTCATCATTTGAAAATGGCACGAATAAAATCTTCAGGATTAGCTTGCCAGATCAACATAAGATATGAACCAAATTTAAACGATCACTTTGTCATTAAATTTTAAATGGCTGAGACAACTTCTTCAACTGACACCAAGAGATCAAAATTCTACAGGTGTTGTTGCAAACCAAAATGTAAGGGGACGAGTTTGTGTGATGATATTGCTGCTGGCCATGTAATGTGCTGGGGACCTAAGTTTGAACCGCATCATGGCAAATGATGGAATTTGAATTCAATTAAATTTGGAATTAAAGGTCTAATTTTGACTGTAAAACCTAGGGTGAAGGTGATGGTGCCATGGTAGTGACACTGGGGTAGTGATCCAGAATCCCAGGCTAATATGCCAGGCCATGAGATTGCAGATTGTGTTGGAGTACAGTTCATCTGCTATGGATGGCCCACTGCATCTCATGGGTGCCCAGGCTTGCATTGCTCAATCTCTTGAAGTCTAACCCATTTAGCATGGTGGTAGTGCCACACAACACAAAGGAAAGTTTCCTCAGGCAATGATTATCTCCAATAGAGAGAATGCTCCTACCACAACCTGATATTCGATAACATTATCATCACTGAATCCCTCACTATCAACATCTTGGAATTACCATTGATCAGAAACTGAACTGGACTAAGCCATAGTAATACTGCGACTACCAAAGAAGATCAGGGGCAGTGTGTAACTCACCTCCTCATGCTCAAAGCTTACCCACTATCTACAAGGCACAATTCAGAAGTGTAATGGAATACTCCCTGCTTGCCTGGATGACTGCAGCTCCAATAACCTTCAAAAGGATTGAGACCATTCAGGATAAAGCAACCTCCTTAATTTGCACCACATTCACAACCTCCCCCCATCCCCACCACCATCAACACCATGGTTGCAGAGGTGTGAACCATCTACAAGATGCACTGCTAAAATTCACCAACACTCCTTAGACAGCAACTTCCAAACCTACAGGCATTACCATACACAAGGACAATGATTGCAGACATAGTGGATTGCCTTTACCTGCAAATTTCCCTATAAGCCGCTCTCCATCCTGACTTGGAAATATGTTGCCAAACCTTCAGTGCTGCTGGGTCAAAATCTTGGAACTCCCTCCTTAACGGCTTTATGGGTGTAGAAACACCAAATGGAATGCGGCAGATCAAGAAGGCAGCTCATCGCTACCAAGGACAACTGACGAAAGTTCCGGGGTGGGGGGAGAGAGCAATAAATGCTAGCGCAGCCAACGATGCCCATATTCTATGAACAATTGTTTTAAAAATGCACAATCTTACTGGCAATATTCCTGAAGAAAATCCATTCAAAATGTAAAAATTCTCTTAAGGTCGAAGTTAAGGTGTAATATCCACTTAGCAAGAGTAGAATCTATGGGTTGAAGTTTCCTAGCTCCTGAACAATATGAGAAATGGATTGTTTGTTAGGGGAAAATGGCAAGATTGGAAAAATAAGATTCTCAACATCATGAAAAGAAAGCCCAATTTTTCACCAAAGTTTGAACGTAGAGATGAGAATCTCTCCTAAATGTCGCAAGATGCCAATGCTCATGTATTAATTTACCAATATTACTTAGTCTCATCTCATTGATGTGCAGTTTGCTATTCTCCCATACGTCAGAGAGAAACTAGATGGTAACAACTCTTGACAGAGCTAGTACCCAGCAGACCCAGCTCACTACTTGCTCCCCCAGAACTCCATCTTGTCCAGCCGTCCCCAACATCCCAGAGTATGATCCCCTGTCCTTAAAGGTTACCATTGGATATGCACCAATCTCACCGTCTCTTCAAGACGCATCTCCAGTTCACTTATAATAGTTTTCAGTTTAACGTTGCACTGTAGATGCTTTGTGTTGCTGCATTCAGGCATCTATCTCAATCAACAAGAGGAGATGCATCTTAGGGTTCTTTGCTTGCTCTCTGAGTGTTCACTCAGTCTACACTGACTTGGATGCTCTCAGCATCTCTTTCTTGCCTTGCCATGCCTTTTTGCAGATTGCTGAATCATTCAGAATCTACAGAATAACAATATTTCCCGTTCTGCCTTGATTCTTAGCACAAGAACAAAGCCAGGCTGAATGTCATATTTGCCAGCAGTGATCAGTAAGGGTTGAACCTGTTGCTTTGTGGCACCATGCCATATCAATACCACACCTACAGCATGTGCTAGCAGCTTACAGGGCAAATAAATTGCATATGCTTCAGCCAGATGGCCACACCTAAAAGTGTAAGGTGAGTAGTCTTCAGTCAAGTCAAAGAAGTCTATCGTCAGTCCAAGGCGATTGGCACAGTAAATCAAAGGCATTGTCCAATCGTAGTCAAGGCACTTTAACATGCTTCAATGAATTCAGGGTTAAGTGTTCTTACAATATGGGGAGTGAGACAAGGCAATACTGAACAATGCAAAGATGTCATGTTACATTACATATTAGGGATAGTGCAGCAGTCTTTAGACAAGTTTAAAATGGCACTAAGGACAAGTAGCCTGTGCAGTTTGATTCTTGTAGCTGCAGTTACTATGATAGCTGATCAGGCAGGTGAGGGTATAAAGAAGCAATCGGTATACAAACATGAGCTTCTATTTCCAGTAAAGTATTATTTGTGCCACCTATATCCCCTCAGAAGCGTTGCTTCTCATTTCCCTCCCACTGTGTGTGTTCGATTAAAAGCTGTTCATAGTTACCAATGACTGACCTGGTGCACAGCTGGGTTTTCAAACTGGCACTGGCAGCAGAAATCCCAGAAGGTCCTAGCATTGGCAAGCATTTCAACTGCTGGTGAGTGCAAAATAGCAGGAGAGCAGCAATAAAGAGTCATGGTACACATATAATGAAGTGAGCTGCATGAAATGACTTGCTAGAGCTCACTGAGAGAAACCTGTATAAAACTCTTGAAACAGACATTTAATTGATTTTTTGCAGAACTCAGCCTTGTGAGAATGATTCACTTTATATATGATGTAACAAAACAAATGGAGACCCATTTGTAAAATGCATAGTTATGATTCCACTGTAAACCTTGCACAAATCAAATCTCACCCTCAGGCTTTATATGATTTCTTCCATTTTAACTTTAACATCCAACAAAGTCAAGACACTGTCCTCCCATTCAAAATAGGATGCAGGACAGAAACAGCAAGAAAGCAATTAATTAAGTGGAAGATCAAGATTAATAATTATTTTTCTGTACTTCCCACAAGTTGGTTGCAGGATTAGGCCGCCACTAATGTAATTCAGATGCCAAGAGGACCACAGGAGTGCCAAATAATGATTTTTCTTCAGCGCACTTGCAAAGGCAGCACAAGTGAAATCAGCAACTTCCCGTGAATGCAAACCCACATTCTTATCACTGCAGGGCACCCCATTAAAGTGTTCGGTCACTGGGTGATTTTGGTATATACTATCGAGTAATTTATATTGCATGAGAAACTGGGACATATGCTTTGGATTCTTTTAAAGTAAAAAAGTAAGAAGTAAAGTGAAAATTGTCCTTGAACCTCACATTATTTATGTTGTGTACATTAGTGCTAGCCAGTAGCATTCATATTGCAAAGTCACTGTTCCTACGAGTTATTCCATATTCTATGAAGTGTGTCAAGGAACCAATTAGTGCTAAACCATTTTTACAAAACAGCTAATGAATAACATTACAAAAAGACCAAATGCAGTGGATGCTGTAAATCTGAAATAAAAGCCAAAAATGCTGGAAATCATTCTACAACCTTAAAAAAGTATCTGGACGAGCACTTGAAACGTCATAACATTCATGGCTACGGACCTAGTGCTGGAAAGTGGGATTAGTGTTAATTTAGAGCAATTTTTTTGGCAGTAGACTCAATGGGATCAAAGGTCTCTTCTGTGCTATATGATCCCACATTTCATTCAAACCCTCATAATATTGAAGAAGTATTTAGATGCACACTTATGATGCCACAGGCTTAGGGCTGAATGCTGGAAAATGGATGAGAATGGTTGGATTAATGTTTTTGACATGACAAGCCACAAGGCCTTTTTCTGTGCTGCAGACCTCAAAGATTCTTTGACTCTGTGAAATTCTTAGAGGTCTAGCAGCTTCTGTGATGAGAGAAACAGAGTAAATGTTTTAGGTCAATGACCCTTTGTTAGGACTTTGTTTTGCTGTCAGATATTGTTCTGCACGATGAACTCAGGATGGTCACACACCAGTTGTAGAATCAGAATCAAATCCTTTTGGAACATCTCCGAAAAGGTATTTGGTGCCAAAAGAACGACATGTGCTGTAATTTCCAGCCTGCACCATTAAGAATCATATTATCCGTGTGAACCTGTGTGTTCATTCCAAAACATTCCCCTCTCTGCATATTCAATGTATCAGGAGTCTCCATTGCACACAACAGTGGAAGGTGAATTGCGGGATATTGAGGCTGTATCGTAGTCCAGACTGGTAGGAGACCAATACAAAGGCATTTATGGTTATAGTCATCTTTTACACCCACTAGCAATGCTATCCTCACCCTGCTCTAAGGCTATAGCTCTGCCTGGATGAGGTGGTGGATTTCAGTCAGCACATTCTTAGTTCTGTGGAGGCATGATACATACTCAGTTACATTATGAGTTACATCAGTGGCAGCCAAACCCTGCAACCAATTTGTGGGAAATTTGAGCTAAAAGAAGCACCTCGATGATAAGGCTTTCTGTTAAAAATCCTTCTCTTCTTCCTCTAAGTTTCCTTTGCATGTTCTCCCTATGATGTTGCAGGTCAAGAGGGTTGGAGAGTATAGCACCAAGTTTTAAGTAGAAACTGAAGACAGAGCAAAGTCTTCAGCATGCATTAACTCCACTCCCTGTAGATTTCACAAGCTTAAACAGTATAGACCACCAAATCCTTTCTCAGCAACAGCCAGTTTAAATAAATTAACAGCCACTTATGGTTGTTGATCCCTTTAAATAAAGCTGGTGAGGGGGTCTTCCTGCAGTTGAACACATGTTCAACCATGCAAGATTAGAAGAGGGAATTAGCTCAAGCACTGAGATTAAAAATTGCAATGTTTTGGTCAAATTGAGATTACATTCTGACCACATTAACAGTGTATTCTGTGTAATTCTGGCATATATTCAACATAACCAAGAGTGTGTCCAGCGCAGTGATGATATTACTTTGAATTTGAAACACAACTTGTTCTGCCAAAAATATGGGTGTACTTTGTGTCCTGTGTGTCTCAGTGAGGATTCTTTACAGCATCATAGAATTATTACAGCACAGAAACACAAATCCACTGTGCCCAATCTGCTGTCTTTTGTCCTACATCCCGAAACACCATTTCTATCCAAATGATCATCAAATGCCTCCTGAGTGCCTCAATCAAACCTGCCTCCATCCTATTTTTAGGTACTGTCTCCCACAAATTAACTATTTGCTGTGTCAAAAAGTTTTTTTTTCCCTCACATCACCCTTATTTCATTTGCATATCACTTTCAGGAAGGCAATGGCTTAGAGGTATTGGCAGATGGTGGAATTTGGATTCAATTCAAAATCTGGAATTAAGAGCCTAATGATGACCATGAAACTGGTGTTGACTGTCAGAAAAACCTAAAAAAGTTCACTAATGTCCTTCAGGAAAGAAAATCTGCCATCCTTATCTAGTCAGTCCTCCATGTGACTCCAGACCCAGAGCTTCACTCTTAACTGCCTTCTGGGTAATTAGGTGCGGGAAATAAATGCTAGCCTGCCAGCGGCGCCCTCATCCTGTGAATGAAGTAACAAAATAAATCTGTAGATGGGAACAACTTCTCCCTATTTACTCCCCAGTGCACTTATGATTTTGAAAATCTCCTATTAAATCTCCTCTCAGACCTTCTCTTCGAGGAGGACAGTCCCAACTTCCTCAACACATCCTCAAAACTGAAGTTTTTCATTCATGGAATGACATTTGTAAATCACTTCTACACTCTCTCCAATTTTTCCTATAGTGTGGCACCCACAACATATTCCAGCTGAAGTCTGACAAGTGTCTTATTCAAATTTATTATCACTCCTTGTTCCTGAACTCTATGCCTCTATTAATAAAGCTAAATCAGTTATGAATTTGGCAGGAGGCTCATAATGGAAATCATGCCCCACTACTCCACAAGCCATACCAAGTGTAAATATCTGACTCAATCATCAAAAATGGTAAAATTGTTTCTCTTAATTACGGTTGACTAGAACAGAAAAAACTTCCACCAGTTTTTTTTCAATAAACTCAAAAACAGCATGTTTATTACAGGCAAAGGATTCTCCAAACAAAGGGCAAAGTAATTATCAACTTAATTATTACAAAAATTAAACAATATCTCCATTAATCCGAAACATACACACATTCATAAGGAGCTAGGACGAGATTCACACACAGTTCTGCACAGCAATGGTGATTGGAAGGACTATGAAAATCTGATGGATCAAGAATCTAAACTAAAACTAATATTCTCATAGCTTTTTTGGTCTCATATCATTTTACTGTCAGTCACAGAATGGTGAGAAATCTTCAAACCAGATTTCAAAAATGGAAATGGTTAGGAGTCTAGATATTTGACACTTTATCTATGAGGTACCCTTCCACTGACACCCTCATTTGCCTGGCTGAACTGGTCCTCACCCTCACTCTCACCCTCACTTCTCCTTCCAATCGTTCCACTTCCTCTCAACCAAAGGGGTAGCCATGGGCACCTGCACGGCCCCAGCTATGCCTGCCTCTTTGTCGTGTACGTGGAATAGTCCATCTTCTGCAGTTACACCGGCACTAGCCCCCAACTGTTCCTCTGCTACATCGATGACTGTATCAGCACTACCTCATGCTCCCACGAGGAGGTCAAACAGTTCATCAACTTCACCAACACCTTTCATCCCGACCTCAAATTCACCTGGACCTCCCTCCCTTTCCTGGTTCCTTCCATCTCCATCTCCAACAACTGACTAACCACAGGCATCTACTATAAGCCCACTGACTCCCACAGCCAGCTAGATGACACCTCCTCCCACCTTACCTCTCGTAAAAACACCATCCCTTATTTCCAATTATTTCACCTCCACCTCTGCCACATCTGTTCCCAGGATGACCAATTGCACCTCAGAAAATCCCAGATGACCTCCTTCTTCCAAGATCGCAATTTCCCTTCCCACATGGTCGACAATGCCCTCCAGCACATCTCCTCCACTTGCTGCACCACTGTCCTTGAACCCCAGCCCTCCCAACACAACAAGGACAGAACTCCCCGCCTGGTCCTCACATTCCACCCCACCAACCTCCGCATACATGGCATCATCCTCCGCCACTTCCACCACCTACAAACAGAGCCCACCACCAGAGATATATTTCTCTCCCACCCCTATCAGTGTTCCCTCCACGACTCCCTTGTTAGGTCCATGCACCCAGCCAACCAACACCCCACTCCCGGCACCTTCCCTTGCCACTGCAGGAAGTGCGAAACCTGTGTCCACACCACTCCCCTCAACTCTATCCAAGGCCCCAAAGGATTCTTTCACATCCAACAGAAATTTCCCTGTACCTCCACCAATGTCATCTCCTGTATCTGTTGCACCCGATGTGGTCTCTTCTACATCAGGGCAACAGGACGCCTCCTTGAGGATCATTTGAGAGAACATCTCTGGGACACCTGCACCAACCAACCCCATTGCCCATGGTTGAACACTTCAACTCCCGCACCCACTCCACCAAGAACATGCAGGTCCTGGGCATCCCCCATCACCAAACCCTCACCACCCGATGCCTGAAGGAAGAACGCCTCATATTCTGCCTTGGGACCCTGCAACCACAGGGGATCAATGTGGATTTCAATAGTTTCCTCATTTCCCCTCCCCTCACATTACCCTAGGCCCAAGCCTCCAACTCGGCACCGCCCTCCGGACCTGTCCATCACCATTCCCATCTATCCACTCTACCCTCCTCTTCAACCTGTCACCTTCTCCTTCACCTTCATCTACCTATCACATTCTCAGCTAACTTTCCTCAAGCCCCACCCCCTCCCATTTATCTCTCAGCCCCCGGCTCACAAACCTCATTCCTGATGACGGGCTTATGCCTGAAACGTTGATCCTCTTGCCCCTTGGATGACCTGCTGTGATTTTCCAGCACCACACTCTTGGGTTTATCTTACAAGCACCCTGTACAGAAAGTAGTGCAATGTTGGTCTGAGGCAATGGAAGGTCTACAGAACAGCTCAGAGTCGGCGGATTGGTCCCAGAGTAAACACGTAGAAGACGTTAATCCAAATGCTCACCAATCAGAAACCATGGATGAACTGAGAGATCCACGCCCTACCTGATTAGAATCATAGAACATTGCAGTGTGCAAGCGGGCCATTTGGCCCGTCAAGTCCACACTGACCCTTGGAAAATAATCCCACCAGACACAACCCAACATCCACCCTAACCCTGTAAGCCTGCATTTCCCATGACTAATCCACTTAGCCTGCACATCTCTGGACACTGTGGGCAATTTAGCATGGCCAATCCACCTAACGTGAACATCTTCGGACCTTGGGAGGAAACCAGAGCACCTGGAGGAAACCTGTGCAGACACTGGGAAAATGTGCAAATGCCACACTGACAGCTGCCCATCAGTGAAATGATGTCACCTATCCCAACAGCCTCGGATGCACCTGTACCCATGGTCATCCCTGCAGACATCAGATCGGCCTTCTTGAGACTGAACCCAGAGCAAGTGACTAGCCTGGGCAGTGTCCCGGCAGTGTGCTCAGATCCTGTGTGAACCAGCTGGCAGGAGTATACGCAGACATCTTTAACCTTTCCTTACTATAATCTGAAGTTCTTACCTGTTTCAAGAAGACACTCATCATCCCAAAGCCAAAGAAAAATCATGCAGCATGCCTCAATGACTACTGCCCGGTGGCTCTGACTTCCATAGTTATGAAGTGCTTTGAGAGGTTAGTCATGGCTCACATCAACTCCAGCTTACCAAACTGTCTTGAAAACAACAAACGCTGGAGATCACAGCGTGTCAGACAGCATCCATTTACAGAGAACAAGCTACCATTTTGAGTCTGCATTCTCCTACCAAATTGCCTTGATTCTTTGCAATTTGCCTGCCAGTGCAACAGGTGCTCAGAAGATGCTCATCCCTGGAACATCTGGACAATAAAGATATCTTTGCCAGGATCCTACTTATTGACTACAGTTCCACCTTCAACACCACAATTGCAAACAAACACATCTCTAAACTCTAAGAGCATCTTAAGAGGACTTATACACTTAATGATAAGGTCCTAGGGAGTGTTGCTGAACAAAAAGACCTTGGAGTGCAGGTTCATAGCTCCTTGAAAGTGGAATCACAGGTAGATGGGATAGTGAGAAAGGCGTTTGGTATGCTTTCCTTTACTGGTCAGAGTATTGAGTACAGGAGTTAAGAGGTCATGTTGCGGCTGTACAGGACATTGGTTAGGCCACTGTTGGAATATTGCGTGCAATTCTGGTCTCCTTCCTATCGGAAAGATGTTGTGAAACTTGAATGGGTTCAGAAAAGATTTCCAAGGATGTTGCCAGGGTTGGAGGATTTGAGCTATAGGGAGAGGTTGAATGGGCCAGGGCTGTTTTCCCTGGAGTGTCGGAAGCTGAGGAGTGACCTTACAGAGGTTTATAAAATCATGAGGGGCATGGATAGGATACATAGACAAAGTCTTTTCCCTGGGGTAGGGGAGTCCAGAACTAGATGGCATAGGTTTAGGGTCAAAGGGCAAAGATATAAAAGAGACCTAAGGGACAACTTTTCCACTCAGAGGGTGATACGTGTGTGGAATGAACTGCCAGAGGAAGTGGTGGAGGCTGGTACAATTGCAACATTTAAGAGACATTTGGATGGGTATATGAATAGGAAAGATTTTGTGGGATATGGGCCAGGTGTTGGCAGTTTGGACTAGATTGGATTAGGATATCTGGTCGGTATTAGCGAGTTGGACTGAAGGGTCTGTTTCCATGCTGTACATCTTTATGACTCTAAGACTAGGACTCTGCTCCCTGCTTTGTATCTGGATCCTTGACTTTCTGACCCATAGATTGCAATCTGTAAGAATAGGCGACAAAACCTCCTCCGCCATAATCCTCAACACCGGTGCCCCACAAAGGTGTGAACTCAACCCCCTACTGTAATCCGTATACACTCTGTCGCCTTTTGACTGTGTGGCCAAATTCTGCCCCAACTCCATTTACCAGTTTACTGATGTCACCACTGTTGTAGGTCACATCTCAAACAACAACTAGACAGAATTCAGGAAAGAGATTGAGTGCTGTGTGGCATGGTGCAAAGACAACAATCTCTCCATCAACGTCAGCCAAATTAAAGTGCTGGTCATTGACTTCAGGAAATGAAGTGGAGGACATGCCCCTGTCTGTATCAATGAAGCTAAGGTGGAGACAATCGAGAGCAGCAAGTTCTTGGGAGTGATGATCACCAACAATCTGTCCTGGTTCACCCGTGTCAACACGACAGTCAAGAAAGCACAACAACATCTCTACTTTCTTAGAAGGCTAAGGAAATTCGGCATGTCCACAAGAACCTTTAATAATTTTTATAGATGCACCATAAAAAAATCATCCTGTCCGGATACATCACAATGCGATTTGGCTTATTCTTCCCAAGACCGTAAGAAACTACAGAGTCATGAACACAGCCCAGTCCATCACGCAAACCAACCTTTCATCCACTGACTTTACCTATACTTCCCGCTGCCTCGGGAAAGCAACCAACATAATCAAAGACTCCTCCAACCCCGGTTATACTCTCTTCTACCCTTGTCAGTTTGGCAGAAGATATAAAAGTTTGAATACAGATACAAATAGGTTCAAGAACAGTTTCTCCCCTGCCGTTATCAGGCTTTTGAACAGACCTCTCAAATGTTAATTCCGCTCTCTCTCTCTGCACCTTCTCTGCAGCTATAACACTGTATTCTTCACTCTGTTCTGCTACCCTGATGCACTCTGTATGGTATGATCTTCCTGTACAGCATGCAAAACAACACTTTTCACTGTACCACAGTACATGTGACAACAATAAATCACTCAAAATCAATCAAAAGCGTTATCAGCATTCTTCAAACTAACTGCTTCACTGAGAGAGATGTAGACCAGTAACGCTTTCATCTCCAAGCTTTGACTCTTACAAGCACTCCTTGTCCTTAAAAGCTTCAAGAATTGGCCAAGTTTCTATATTGAAAAAACACCCATTAACTCAGTCCGGAAGCTGTTACTAGGTGACAACAGCAGAAATGCATTATGGTTTCTCGGGTCTGTTTGCTCAACAATTAAAGCAATAAAACTTCACCCTTATCTCTCTCTAAAACTTTGCTGGACACTATTTTTCAAAATAATTTTTTGTTTGTAAACAACAAAGAGACCACAATTTCCTTTTGACTTTGCACTTCAAAGCAATCACATGATAAATCCTTTGTAACCCAATAATCTCCAAATGTCCACATCTAGTTCTCATAGCCCACAAATATATGCAAACCCAATGGATCCGACTGATTGAAAAGACAAGCTGTACTTATCCAGTTCACACATGCAATGGCCACTTTCAAGGGTCTACACCAGGAAGGATCTTCAATCGCCATGAAATGCAGGTCAAAAGCATGGAAATGTCTCTGGGCAGCATGAAATGGAGAGAATGGAGATAGCTGTTCTTTCACTGTTGACCACAAAATCATGGCACTTGTTAAGGTGACGACTCAATGAAATTCCCTTGTCATCACAATAATAAAGATGGTGGAACTTAGACCAACACAAATGTAACCTTGTCTTTCACAGCTTGTTGAGCACTAATAAGGTTAGCTTCTTGCTTTCAAACGTGTCTTTCATGTCCGATTTTCCCTTTCTTTCTCTTGAAGGTAAAGGTTTATTCTGAGAGGTGGTTGTTTAATGTTAGCAGCCAACGTAACTGTGAAAATCATTCCATTCAAATTGAATACAACCTCATCCAGGACCGGAACTTGAGGCAGTAATTGCCTCTTCTAGTCCAGTGACAATACGAGTGGTATTTTCAGCAACATTTCAATTGAAATTAACAAATTCAGCATTAACGTTATCATCCATATGACTCAACATCACAATATACAGCAATTTTGACAGTGACAACATTACCAAAATCTGGTACATTTGGATGCAATTCAATCCTTTCCAATATGGTTATACACAAAACTAATATCACTCCACATTAAATTCAAGCTCCTATAGTAGACACATGCTGTTCCACATCACACTGCAGAGCTGTATTACAATGAAGTATTCAGCATGGTGTAGAGCACATTCACACTCATATGGAGAATAAAACAAAGTATTTCACTGCTAATCAGAGATTGAGTTTCAAATTCATGCTTGCTTCAGGCCACCAAAAAGCAATTATATTGTCTACTGATAATGCAGGACATGGATATGACTGCGCTTTATGTTTAGAATGACTATACAGCATAATGGCTGAGCCTCTGCCCTGAATAGAATACTTGCTACTGACTTCACAGTTTAAAGTCTAAGTATTTATGTAAACTGAGTGACCTTATTTTTGTTCCAAGAGCCCTGATTCTGATCCTTTGAATGGAGAGCAAACTCAAACAAATTGGAGTTCTTTATACTTAGTATAAACTAAATCCAAAACATTTCCTGTGAAAGTTCTGTGAAATTAAACAATGCTGCTTGCCATGTCAAAGCTAACATAAAACATTAATATTGTCATTTGACTTAAAGTAATTTATCATAAACTAGCCATGCCTTTATAGTAACACGTTCTCCCCGTGTCTGCGTGGGTTTCCTCCGGGTGCTCCGGTTTCCTCCCACAGTCCAAAGATGTGCAGGTCAGGTGAATTGGCCATGCTAAATTGCCCATAGTGTTAGGTAGGTGTAGATGTAGATGTAGGGGTATGGGTGGGTTACGCTTCGGCGGGGCGGTGTGGACTTGTTGGGCCGAAGGGCCTGTTTCCACACTGTAAGTAATCTAATCTAATCTAATACCTGCATTTAGATTTGAAATATTAATAGAAATAACTGTGTTAATATGTTTTATCACATTTCAATATTGTTTAGCTGACTAAATCTTTTGCTTACTGAGCTAAAAGTAAAACATGATAACTGTAATTAGCTGTTAAATCAAATAAACTTTGTCCTTAGACTTTGTCAAGCTGAGAAATATTTGAAATAGTAGTAAACTTAAATGTCAGTTCAAACGCAATTGCTGGTGTATCTACGTTAAAAATTTGGTGGTTTTGAAACCATTCCCAACTCAAAAAACGGATGCAAACTGAGTAAACGGCTGCACAGTTCTGGCATCTGTTATAATTTGATACACATTCATACATTGTGGTAAGAGATGTCTCTCTTTAGTACTCATTATGACAAATTATGTAGTCATCATTATCCAGAACATTCGGAATCAAATAAGGATTTTAACTGTAAGACAAATTCATTGCTTTAAACATGAGAATTTGATTTGTCCTTTTCATTCTGCTTATGCTGTTCTGATTTAGTATGCATTTACTGAATCCTCTTGCAGAGTTGGTGCAACCAATTGAAAACTTGACCTGCTGGAAGTAGTGCAAACAGAAGTAGAAAGGAATCCTCCTCTCCATCACAGCAACATTTCTTACTAAGACAGTAGCTTTCAGCTAAAATGGAAAGCAGGCAATTAGTTGTGTACCTAGAGTGTTATCTTTTGTTCTTTGCTGAAACTGAGAGTCCTGGCTCAATATACACCAAGAATTAAAGCCAAGCACTAAAACCAACTAATATATTGTTATATATTTCACACACACACTTACAGCCATAGAGGTTTTGTTTTGCTCCACAATCAATTCACTAATACCAACAATCAAATAATAGTGAAAAGACTTGTGTTTGTCCACAAAGGAAGTGTTCTTGTGGAGTGGTATGGAGCACGCAGCTCTGTCCTTTTACCGCAATTTGAAAGTCTCTCTGAGGGTTGCAAAGCTTTTAAGTGAAATGAGTTAAAGCCGCCTTGATTCAATGCCAGGTAAGCATTTGTCTCAGGCACATATTGCCAACCATTCAGCACTCAGTTGGTATCCTTTATGGATAATTGCTACAAGCAAATGTGGAAGCATTATTTCGAAGCTGGAGTTACGAGTCAGTGTGCAAGCTTCTTTTTGTCATATTAAATTTATGACCTGATCTGAGTTGGTTGTGCATTTGGTTCACAAAATGGAGAAAAGTGCCTTCCCATAAAACCATTCCCTCTCATTTTCATGAGAACAAAAATTTATTCCACATTTATAAATAAGGATCTGGATGCTTGAATACAAGTTTTTTCTGAACTGAAAATATCTTAAGGTAAGTAAGAACTTCTTCCTAAAGGAGCCACATTGCAACTTTGATATTGCTTCATGAAAAGTTTCATTACTTCAAAAACCTTCTTAGATTCAACAAAGTGACTCATAATTTGTTTGCATCATAAAAAGATATGAGCGACAATCAAAAAGGATAGATTTAATACCTTCATTTTCCAATCAAGTTTTCTACCTTTGAATTTCCAACATAGTGTATGAGCAGGTACTTTACCCTGCTAAAGCCAAAATAGATTAAACAAGTTCTGTTCCATTTTTAATCATGATTTAATTAAATTCTTTCAGTAAAGCTGATAGAAACACAATTTACCAAGGCTATGTTTATCTTGCCCTCATCAGGACATTTCATAAGAATACAAATTCAAGGTAAAAACCAACATTTATGCTGCACGAGAAGACAGTACTGATTAGTAAGCAAAAGGATTTTGATTGATAGAGGTACTGCCGTGGAGAATGCACTCATTAAAGCTGATTGACAGTGAACAGCTGATGTCAATGATTCACCAACATCTGTAAATTCCTCTCCAAGTCACCCACCATCCTGAACTGGAACTATATCACTGTTCCTTCACTGTCACTGGATATAACTCATTGAACTTCCTCCCTAATGGCATTGTAGCTGGATCTACACTGAATGTTTTCCCAGGTTGCTCCCACTCCCTCTTCTAATAAGAATGTGATAGGTTTCCTTCTGAAATGTTGTTTAAGTTATTTGTGTTTATTGTCCAGTGTTTTGTTTGTCAATTTTCACCTCTAATTTATCTCTGTGATTTTGCTTTTTAATCTGAGAAAATGCCATTGGATCTGAAATATTAGCCAAACCAGCCTCTCACCATGTATAATACTGTCACTCTATAAATCCAAAATAAATCCAACCAGCAAGATGGAGGCTAAGATTATAGTGTACAATTGTTGAACCCACTGTTGAATGCAGCCCTGAATTTGGCACTGCAGCCCAATTCACCATACTCTCGAGATGGCATTGAACAGTGCGGCATCGTCCAGCTGTGTCGCCTTCTCTGATGGTTGTCGGGGAAGAGAATACCTCTTCATTCCACAACCTCAGCAGCAAGGACTTGCACATCCCTGTTAGAGAAATGTACTGCCAACTTTCTCTTCTCACTACCTCTCTTCAGTTTCCAAAAAAATCAGCAGGGCAGCTGTCAAAAGGCAGCACTCCTCTGAGTGCACTGCATGCCTTCCTAATGATGCAGACCCAAGGGACACTGACCTTAGGGCAGACATTCACTGGTTGGCAAGTTCCTCCACGTAGTAAGATGAAAATTGGACATAAAAGACACCACAGGGGTAGGGTTGGCACTTTTTGCATGTTTGGTGAGATGCAAAAAGAAAACTCACTGGATGTCATTGGGAAATTCCATTCAAAAAACTCAAAACCATAAGGTTCAGCCCATGCTACAGTTCCAGAGCCCAACACTTCCATTGTGAAAGAAATAGTGCATAGATATCAGAGATTTAACAAACGTAAGTATTAACAATTTTGGAAAAAATTCTCGTGAATTGGAAGTAATAAAAGCCCAATTATCATTTAAAATTTGCTTCATGTGAATAGTATAAGTTTGATCAGGCATTGTAATCCTTTTGAACAATTAATTATGGTTAGCCTCGCTGAAATTGCTTGCTGGAAATCAAGCCCCTCTATTCCCAGAATCATCACAAAAGTTAACCATTTTAAAAAGTACCCAGAATTCCCCCATTTATTTATCTTTTTAATGCAGGTTGACAGAACGCATGGACAATGTTTCTATATTTAACAAAAATTATTATTTAATACAAAATATGGATTCTAGCTACAGACAAACAAAAATGAACCATCAGCATTTAACTCTTACTAGTTAAAGTCTAATCCACCTCTAAATTCCCCTTCCACACACATGTATGGACAGACACACAAAAAGATAGTGGTTGTAAGCAGAGGGAAAGATTGGGAAGGCAGTGCAGTGATCCCTTGCTGAGATGAATCTCTTGCTGATCTGACTGCTGCTTCTTGATCTTCCTTTACCAGGTGCCTTCACTTATTTGCAAGAGGCACAGGGTGGCTGGTTCACAATTATAAAAGACACTACATATTAAATATCACTGACCACAACAACTGATGAAGGGAAACAATTTTCAGACTTGTGATGCCATTTTCATTGCAGATTTGAAACACAGCTCATTCCCTTCCAGAGGTCCAATGGCTTTTGCTGAAACATTCACATGTCCAAGCTTTTTGGTTACCTAGGAGGTAATCATATGGTTGTTGGTCAGCAAGGGACCTTTGTAATGGATGACTGGTCACCAGTCTGCAGGGCAATCAGCTGCTTGCTGTCAGCCAAATATTTGATTGTAAACAGCTCCCTGGTTCTAATTAAACCCCACTGCTTGAACCAACTGCCATGTAAACAGCATTTACAATGAGTGTTGGGTAACTCGTTTTTAAAAAAGTTCAAGTCCATCAACAATCCTGGGCTTTTATACCAGTCATTTTTCCCATTTCAGTACACAATTAAAAATGCAGAAAATTAAGAAGATACTGTCTTCCGAATCACATCACTCCAATATTTTCCTTTAAGGCCGAAAGAGATTATCATGTTACAATAAACTTTGGTTTCAATGGCTGAAGTCATCACATTGGATCAGTTCTGTATTTTGTTGGCTGGTTCTGAGAGTTTAAAATACCACATACTACATTCATCAAGAAACATCCAAATGTGCCTACATTGCGATTGCCAAATACTGCACAGTTTCAAATGACAGATATAAGCTTGAAGTAAGGTACGACAACTATATTACATAAAGATTTATCTTATTTTACTACGATGACAAAGTGCCAAGTAAAATCATAGTTTGACAGTCACGAATCATTGAAAAATAGCACATTTGTCTGTTTGAAGTTGCAAGCTGTTCCTGAACTATAAATTGTAATGATGACTGCCCTGATCGGAATTATTTAGCCCTTCAAAATTATTTAGTATCTTCTGTATTCCATTCTTAGTTATATGTAGCATTCATTGCAGATACCAACACTAAAGACAACCTCAAGATTCTAAACAAAATAAATCATCTGTAGTTGTTGTGGTTCTGTTCATCTATAGGTTATGACGCTTTTTGAATCCTTTCAGGGCTCCAGGCTTTGTAAATAAACACTGCGCTCAGAATCATATTCTACACTAAATTAGAGCACTCCTTCAGGACATTTCCACTGAGCATATCTTTTCATTCATGTTCACCAAATAACATTTGATCTTCTGAACAATTCTATCCCTCCTTAGATATAAATAAAGTACCAGATGGCCTTGAATGAAAGGCTGGCTAATGGACTGTGGATTCTGTTTTTATTCCAATTATTGTTTCCTGGCCTACAGCTAAAATACATGAACTATGCTACCATGCACATATCTCCCCATGTGGGCTTAAGTAGTATTTGACACAATATAAAGTATAGAGACTGAATTAATTAATTTTGCAATGCATGTATGTGTAGATGGTCAATTATTAACTTTAGCTATCTATTCAATTTATAATCTGGACCTGATTCAAGTTGGTCTTTGACGCTTTTTATCCAAACTGAAACTGATGGTCAGTGACTTAAATGCAACATGAAATTTACTGACATGGTTCCAAATTTGTAACATAGCATTAAAATGGATATACAGTACAGAAACAGGCCATTCGTCCCTCTAGTTCATAATGGTTCATGTGAGCCTTCTCACATCTTCCCTTATCTAAATTTGTCAGTGTAACCCTCTAGTCTTGGTTTTATCATGTCATTGTCTAACGTCCCCTTCAATGTGCGTATACCTTTTCACTTCAATTATTCCCCATCATTCAACATTCTCACCCCTCTTTGAGAAAATTCATTTGTTCTGAATTTGCTATTGAAGTTTTTGGTATCCATGTTATAATGATTGCTTGTTCTTCTCAACAGTAGAAATAATTTCTCCATATTCTTTCGATCAAAATATTTCACAAAATCATAACTGTTCCACACAAAAAGCTATTCAGCCCAATATATCTTTGCTGATTCTCTATAACAGCAGTACAACTAATTCCACTGTCCCAGAGTTATCAAGGTGACAAGATAAGCATAGTTGGGGCCTGCTGTAATTAATTCAAACAGAGAGATTCAAAGGAATCTCTTTCAGCATTCAGTTTTTTCCTAAAAGGTGATGAGATTTTGCCACTGTTATTCTCCCAGGAAATCTACTTAAAAAATGATGACAGCAAAGTAAAGATGAATTTCCTACAATTGATCTTAATTTATCTTTAATTACAAAATTTCTTTGTAATTTCTCACGAGTTAACGTAAACTATTACTCCTTTGTTCCCTTCATTAATTAACTTACATCTTTTTGAATGTTTTGAATGAACTGAAATTTATGACAAATGGGAGACTGGTCAGCGGAGTAAAAAAGCTATTGGGGACTTGAATGATAAACAGAGTATGGGTGGAAATGGAAGCAGGTAATGCTACAGAGGTCACAGCATCATAACAGCACAGAAGGAAGCCATCCACCCCATTGGGTCCATGTCAAATTAATCTATTCAGTCACCCTCATACTCCCACTTTTTCCCAATGCCAGGGCAAGTTCGATTTCCTCAAATGTTCATCCAATTATCTGCATTGATCATCACTACTTCCACCACCAAGGTAGGCAATTTCTTTCACTTGTTGTGAAAAAATATTCAACCTTCTAGCATCCACTGAACTTTTGCCTAAATCCTTAAATCTGTGCCCTTTATATCTTGTATTATCTGCTAATGGAGACAGCTTTTTTGTTTGTTGTAATCGTTTAAATCTCCCATCACCATCCTTTGTTACAAGGAGAACAACACTGATCCCTAATCTAACCATATTTAAAATACCTCATCACTGCAGCCATTGTGATAATTCCCCCTCACACCTTCACATTTTGTGGTGACCAGAAACAAACTCAAAACTCTGATTGTGGTCTCACCAGAGCTCTATAAAGGATCAACATAACTTCGCTGTTTTTATACTCAATACCTCTATTTATGAATCTCAGTTGCTTTGGTACTCACTTTTTCGATATGTGCTCGCACTTCAAAAATCCGCTGACATGAACCTCCAAGTTTCTCGGTTCCTACAGTTATTTTTTAGAATTGAATCATCTCTTAAGCTACTGCCAAAATGGATTACCTCAGTGAAAAGCAACACTATTCTTAATCATTCCACCCATTCTGCCAATCACACCCAACCCTCACTTCACTTCCACACCAGGGCCTGCCTGATTAGCTCCAATGAGCACACCCCCTTGCTTCCTTCTCTGGTCTCCATTGTTGGGACTGGCCTCCACCAGCCTGCATATATTTTTTTCTCACAGATTTTGTGTCATTGGCAAATTTTAAGATTATGTCCTACACCCAAGTGTAGATCATAATGGAAATTAGGTAAAGCAGGTGTCACTGTCCTCATTCCTGGGGAACCCACGGCGTACCTTCCATCAATCTGAGAAGCACTAATTCAATACACTGCTTCCTGCCATTCAGGTGTTGCAAGGATTCTAAAATGGTGAATGCAGAAAACTGCATTAAACTCACCCAAAAGATGTCACAAGGACTTGGATGTGGAAAGGCAGAACATCTCTGGATCTTGAAAGGAACAGATCTAGCATATAGATCTCACTCATAAACTTTGTAACAATGTCCAGCATGCATAACTTGTACTCGATTGCTATCATGCAATAAACTACATCCTGTTTAAGACAAGAACCTTTTCTCGTTCAATTACCAAGTAGTTTTCTCTCCCACACTTAATAAAGCAGGCCCTGTTGATTACAACATAAAAAAAAGATGATAAAGTCAATTCTACCTCATGGGGGCCAAGAATCCAGCCAGTCCAGGTTTAATGACGCCAAGAATGGTCATCTGGAGATGTAATTTAGCTGAACCGTTACAACACCATATCCATGCTGCCACTGCCCCTTATTATTTTATAGACTTCAACTTTGTTGGTGCAAATTAGATTATTTGTACTTCATGATAATTTATTTGCATTTCTTATTCACAAAAATGATACTTTTTAAATGATAAATTATGATTATTCTTCTAACTAATCCTTTAGACCTCTCTTGTATTTGTATCCGGTACACTTTCCTTAATTGCCACACCACGCAGTACCTGATAGTCCTTATTTTGCCAATCTTATTAATTAAAGTATTATGAACGTGTGCTTTTATCTACATCATTATAATATTCATAAAGCAGCAGTGAATACCTTTTAAATTTAATGCATTTGTTTCCTCAGTAAAGATTTGTGAATATAAGAATACATTCAGACTTGCTCACTTAACAGCGGCCCTGCACAAAAATTGCAACTAATGTCCCTTTTTTTGCATTTAAGCATATTCCCAATTATTGCAAAAAGCAGAATCACCATAAGAAATTGCTGTTGTATGCTCAATGCGAAAGATTTAAAGCTAATGCAACATTTACATAATTTGGAATCTGTCATGAATTGTAAGAAAGCAATATCTGGAGAAAGTAAAATAAAAACAAGCACCAACTTGTTAATTTTTAGTGGTGAACAATATTACACAAAACAGACAGTTTTGCAACAAAGCAACACGAGATTCACATTTCGATGGTTCTGAAGATACAATGATCGTATTTCCTGAGAAAGTATCTAAAATTCAGTTTGCAGGAAACAACGGTTCCTGAAACTACGGAAGTACATGGAAGGAAAAATGTAAAGATAACAAAATGTGCAGCAATCCTCAGAATTATTAGAAAACAAAAACAATTTTAGGGTGAAAGTGCTCTTCCAACAACCATTCCAAAATAATTACTTATTGAATTCAAGTGTAAATGATTGCAGCCCCTATCCATTATTGTTCTGCCGATTTGTTGCCCATGTGGGAATTGATTTTCCGAGCATCAATGTGCCTTGGGTGCTTTTGAAATAAATTCACAAACTATTCTGCAGTTTTAACAGAGCAACAACTATTTTATCATCAACAACCTCTCTGTTTGAGTCAAAGAGTGTACAGCACAGAAACAGACCCCTCTGTCCAACTCATCCATGCCAATCAGCTATCCTAGCTGAAAATGTGTTGCTGGAAAAATGCAGCAGGTCAGGCAGCATCCAAGGAGCAGGAGAATCGACTTTTCGGGCATGAGCCCTTCTTCTTTCCTCATTCTTGAAGAAGGGCTCATGCCCGAAACATCGATTCTCCTGCTCCTTGGATGCTGCCTGACCTGCTGCATTTTTCCAGCAACACATTTTCAGCTCTGATCTCCAGCATCTGCAGTCCTCACTTTCTCCTTCAATCAGCTATCCTAACCTAATCTAGTCCCATTTGCCAGTATTTGGCCCATATCCCTCAAAACCCTTCCTATTCGTATACCCATCCAGATGTCTTTCAAATGTTGTAATTGTACTAGCCTCCACCACTTCCTCTGGCAGCTCAATGCATACATGCACCACCCTTGGCTTGAAAACGTTGCCCCTTAGGTCCCTTTTAAATCTTGCCCCTCTCATCTTAAACCTATGTTCTCTAGGTTCAAACTCACTCACGGCAAGGAAAATACCTTCTCTACTTACCCTATCCATGCCCCTCAAGATTTTACAAAGCTAAGGTCATCCCTCAGTCTCCAACAGTCCAGGGAAAACAGCCACAGCCTATTCAGCCTATCCCTATAGCTCAAATCCTCCAACCATGGCAACATTCTTGTAAATCTTTTCAGAACCTACAGAAGGGAGATCAGAATTGCACATAGTCTTCCAATAATGTTCCAATATAGCCACAACATGACCTCTCAACTCCTATGCTCAATGCTCTGACCAATAAAAGCAAGAATTCCAAACACCTTCTTCACTATCTTATCTCCCCGTGACTCCATTTTGAAGGAACTATGAACCACTTATCCTTCCTTTTCCCTCTTGGGGCACCACCTCCAACTACTCTATTCACACCCTCCCTCACCCACTCTACCCAGGCAACAGCATAAATACTACCCCTTCCCAGCTATTTTCTGTTCTGAAAAAGAGTCATCGGACTCAAAAAATTAACTTTATTTTTCTCTATATATATGCTGCCAGACCTGCTGAATTTCTCTATAGTTTCTGTAGTTTTTTTTTCATTTTTGTATTAGGCAACTATATTGTATTGCCAGATTAATCATGCAAATAAATCAACTGGAAAGATGGCTTCTAAGTAACTCAGGTTATTACTAATATCTAAGCTATGGGTTTAATAAAATTAAAGACCTGATATTGATGATGAAAAATGACAGAATTGAGAACAGTAAAAGGTCTTTATTGCAGAACACAAATAAGCAAAGATGAAGCATTTTCTTCAGCAATATCTTTAAAACAACAAGCATTACAATTATAGACATTTATTAAGATAATAAGGAAATACTAGGTAGATATGTTTTAGAGAGACGTTTGGAATTACATGTAAAAGAATGAGAAATAGTCATTAGTTACAAACTGAAATGGTGAACAGATTGATTGAAGAGGTAATATATCCCACTTGTTGGACCAAAACAGCAGTTTAATAATATAAATGTCAGCCGTTATAAAGATATGACACTAGCATTGACACTTTCCATGGCTCAACTAAATGCCTGTAGCTCACCGCTGCTGGTTGGTCGGGAAAATATCTATCTTCTGTGGTTGACTGGATTGTTGTTGCAAACTTTCTGACTTATAAAATGGTGTAACGGAAAGGCGGTAGGTGAGGTCTTCCTTCTGCTCTGAAGCACAATGTGATCGCTTCCTACTGGGGGAATGATTGCTTTTTGCTGTTAAGTTCAGCATCCTGCATTCAACACCTCATAATCTGTAAATAATCTTCTCATTTTAAGACACAGCAAAATAATAGTTACTTTCAGCATTTTTTAAACAAACAATGGGCTGAAGTTCACCAGAAATTGGCTAAATGTTTAAGGGTTTTACAGACAGTTTACCCTCATGAACATACCTCATTAGCTATAACTCCCCTCTATATAGTGCCACTCACCCTGTCTTCCCTCTCACCAGAGACAGAAATTCTTGTTATTGCCAAGACCTCCTAGGAAATCTGGTATGGTGCCAATTTTAAAGCCCAGTTATATGCCAGGTCAAACTCTGCCAGCCAGGAGTAGCCCTTCACATTGCATGTAGTGTGAGGAAAACCAAAAAAGAAAGGATTTGCAGGCTACATGGGTGGCACAGCTGACACTTCAAATACAAGTGCACATTCATAAATGTACTGCTCGTTAAATTGCAAACTGCACAGATTACCTGCCCTTAGGATCACACCACCTTAGTACCCTATAAGTGCTACTCTTTCTGCAGTGCACAGTGTAACCTTGAGCCTGATATGCCAACCATCAAATTTTACTGTCATGTAGATGTCAGAGTAGTTGTGACCATTAATGACCTCCCTCCCTCAGTAACCCATGTCTGTCCAGTGAACTATTGTCTCCACCCTTACAATTTGAGCTTCTATCCCCTTCACAATTGTCTCTTTTGCATCTCAATGTGCTGTCTCTAATCTCCACAACTGACCTCCCCAGCTTCCTTACGACAGCAGTGGCCTCTGATAACTCCCCATGACCTTCATTGAGCAGACCACCAGGATTGACCATGGCCCATCTCCCTGATCGACCTGGAATTGCAGTCCTGCCTAATAAATGACCAGAACCCTGACTGATCTGGATGCACTGATCCCACGGATTTATTAGAAATCCCTGGACTGGCTGCACTGGACCTGCAGCTTTGATCATGGCTCACTTCCTAGACTGTAAAAGTACTGGCCCATGACCCTTACTGTCTTAAGTGGCTTATTAACTATATCCAAACTCCTGGTCTGATTACGGATACTGCCCTTAACTTACTGCGCCTTAACGTCTTGACTGAAGGTTGTTTCCCTTCGCTTGACAGATAACTATTTTTCCTAGTCTTTGAGACATGGCCCTTTGGATGAAACACGTGCAAGTTCTCGGCAATGTAGAGTGCTGACACACGGTACAGCATGGTGCCACAGGGTAGTATGTCTACCCCCTTGATGGATTACTGCTGACAACTGTGACAGGCTGCCTGCCTTTGTGATTGCATGGGAAGCAATTCAAGGCAGAGGTACTGTGTGCCTTTCACTCTGGCTGAGGAGGAAAGGTGCAGAAAGTCAAGACAAGGCGGAGATACTATAAGTATTTAAATAGGTGCAGAGTGAGTGAGCATGAAAAGAGCAAGTAAGCAGTGCTGAGATGCATCCTGGTCCAACCTGAGTTGGCTGCTTGACCCTGACGGCCAAGTAGCCTGGCAGCAGCTTTACAATGAGAGGTGCTGGTGTGCTTCATAGCACAGTATTGAAATATAGAATGGTATTGTAAGTGGGTCAGAAAGAGTGTGGCGAGGCATATCCAATGCTAATGTAGCTGGATGGGGTGTGCGGGCATTCGCTGACAATGGAGAATGCCCTGAGGTTTTCAGGGCTTCTGTCCAAAATGGAGGCCCAGAGCAGCAAGCAGCAAGCTAAGGTCGCCAAGCACCCACTCTGACTTTCATCCTGAGAGCTACTGTGTTGTTTCTATCCAGCAGGTGGGAGAATAAGTAAATGCATATTAATGCGGGGAGACAGGGTTATAATGGCATTCTATTGCATGCAAGTGGATGCAAATATTCTTTGTCACTCACTAGTGAGATTCTCAGCTCACCATTTAGAACTTGGTTGATCGATTGATGCTGACAATCTTATTTTGGACATTCTCACCCTCATTTCCAAAATGACTTGCCAATGTCCGCGTCATTTAGGGGCTTTGGAAGGTTCCACAAAATAAATCCATTCATATTTTTTGCTAAGTTTTAAATAACAATAAAAGAAAGAAGATCACCTGGTCATTCCTCCCTTTAATGCCATGGGACCAAATTAGCACAATCTCACTATTGCATTTGTTAAGTAAACAGTAACAATGAGCAGAATTTTCAATTGTCTTGCTCACTGCAAGATAAAGTGTTGACACCCATGCTGCCTCTGAGGAGGAAGGTGTGTTCTATTTTCTGCCTGACAGATGCTTAAGAGGAGAGCAGTGGGACATTGTCTGGAATCAGGGCTCAAGGTGCCAAAGTCCTTCCCAACCGAAGATTCTGACTGACCAGAAATCCCAGGTACTGTGCTCAGCAGTGCCACGTGAAAAACATGGAATGCTATCACAGAGACTATGGTGCAGGCTGAAGGCTAAATTGTGGGCAATGGAGGGTATTTCTTGGTTCGGTGTTCATTGGGAGAGAGGGATTCAAAAGGAAGGATAGGGGTGACTCTCAGCAGCTACCCCTTGCCTAAAGTACAAGCTCTTCATTAAGTCCTGTGAACATTTATTCCCAGTTGGGCTAATCCCAGCAGCCAGGTTAACCATGGAACTTAATCTGGATGGAGTCAAGGGCATGTCATCTTCATCTGCCTTGCTTCCCCTTTGACCAGAAAATATTTCCCATTATTTTAGAGATCTTTATTAGATAATTAAATGTTCTGAAGTTTCCTTATCATGCAGAAAAATACTTGAATGCAAATTCATTGTTTTTTTTAAAGGGTAGAAAATAAATGCCTAACACATGATTCATAGTCATTCTAAAATCTATACATTTGAGTCTAATTATTGCAAGAGGGATCCTTAAGATATATCCAATGACAATAATTCTCAGATATTTCTGAGTCATTCGTATTCATATTTGAATCCTACATAATTATATCCATGTAACATGATCAGGTCTGATCCCCTGAATAGAACACGTCAATAATTAGAGGGCCATAGAGTTAAGGGAAGCAGCAGGTAGTTTAGAGGGGATTTAAGAAACAAAACTTCACCTAGAGGATAGGGATTTCTGGAAATTGCTGCCTGAAAGGGCAGTAAGGGCAGGAACCCCCACAGTGTTTAAAAGGACTTAGATGAACACTTGAAATGCAATGGCAGAGAAGGCACAGGCCAATGCCAGTAAATAGGATTAGATAAATACTGACGACTGGACTGGACACAAAGGACCTCGTTTTGTGTTGTAGAACTTTATGATGCTATATTTACATTTATGAGATACCCATGCCACAATGTGCTCTCATCTTTCTTCTTGCTTTCCCTCTCACTATTTCTAAGTGCAATCCCAACATCTGCAGTTGGTATGAAGGGGTCCTGCTCTGTGGTTGGTCCCATTGGTCTGGAAGACCGGGACGGTTGTGCCTCAAAGGCATTTGGTGGGCCTAGAGGGTCTAGACCTGTTGACAGTGTCCTGCCCAGCAGCAGGCAACTCCTGCAGGGGTTTACATCAGAGAAACAGTAGGAAGGGGAAGGGGCCAGGCACTTCTGACGTCTCCTGAATGGAAGCTTCTGAAGTTCTATGTGTGGCCTCTTCCTGCTCTGGGTGTCAGCTGGCATCACCAATTTCCCCCAGAGGAAGGGACACCTAGAGTGAGATCAAGTTCCCTTGTCCATGCACCTATCCAGAGAGAATGAGCATGCTGGACCCAGTTCTCCATGTTGGCTGCTAATCTTTCCATGGACACAGTCAGCTGGATGCCAGAGCCAACAATATGGTACTGACAATGTCAGTGGACACCTCTGGCCTTTGATCCAGTTTACCAACTGCCTCTGACAAACCTGCTTTGTGTACCTCTGCTTTTTTACTGTATTACCAATGGCCAGGACCATGGAATGATCTTCATACAGGCGCAGTGCAGGTGCCTGGTCTCTGATAGTCCTCTGAGTGTGAAAGACCTGGAGCGTTTCTTCCTTAACCTGCTGCAGAGACAAGTAATTGAAGTGCTTATAAGATTGTATTGCTGAGTCTAACCTAGATAGAAGGCACACCAAGGTGAACTGCGCTGAGCTTGTGGAGGCTGCAGGAGAATGCCCCGCTGGTACATCCCCTTTGAGATGAGTGGCTTCATCTTCAGGGTTGGAGATGGAGCTGAGAGTTACTGGTGCTGGCTGCTGGGAGCCAAGGTTTGCTGGGTGCCTGCACATGAGAAGAGAGGGAATCAGTTGTGTATGGGAGAGAAATGCTTGAGTGAGGTAAGACCAAGTTTGCGTCAGAAGTAATGGGAGAGAAGCACAAGCACAATGAAGCTAATTGGCTCAGTTGCCTGCTGTGATCTTCTCGCCCCTAAATGAGTTGTCAAGCTCTTCTCCGGCCAAGTAGAAGTACTTCTTTTCCCCTCATTTAGTGTGAAGAGCCTCATATCTGTCAACCCTCGCCAACTGAGTGGATATGAGGCATTCAATAATGATCATTGTAATCCGTGAACCTTGGTGAGATGTGTATGCAGAGGAAAAGTTAGAATGAGTGCTGTTCCTCTGAGTGTGAGGTAGTAGAGAGATTACAGTAGCACTTACCCCTGCAGAGTGCAGAAGATCACTGACCTTTTTTCTGCACATCTGGGCATTGCTTTTTATGCCCTCGACATGGCACAGACCTGAGCTATTGTTTCCGTCCGGGCTGGCTAGCTCTGGTCAGCAGGGCAAAGCACTGTCCTCCCAAAATGCCATGCCATCCACCACCACCTCCAGGTTGCTGTCAATGAAGGAAAGAGCAAACATTCCCAAGTGTAATGGCTCGAACACAAAATTGTGAAAGTAAGTTCCTGGCTTGCCACTTGGGAAGTAGTGTGCAGCTGGGTGCCAATGAACTGAGCAAGGTCCAGGTAGCAGCAAGTACTCCTGCCTCTCTGCTGCACAATTCCACAGGAGGGGTGATGTAAGGCCCTGACACATAATTAGTGAGGAAAAGAGCAGGGGATTGTCTGAAAAGAGTTGCTGTGTGCCATGGTGGGCTGGGCGCCATGAATCCCAATCAATAAATGATTGTCAGAAGTCACACGACACCAAGTTATAGTCCAACAGGTTTATTTGAAATGAAAAGCTTTCAGCAGCTCACTTGATGAAGGTGCAGCGCTCTGAAAGCTTGTGATTTCAAATAAACCTGTTGGTTGATAACCCGGTGTCATGTGACTTCTGAGCTTGCCCACTCCAATCCAATACTGGCACCTCCACATCACAATTGACTTTAACAGCTAAACTCTTAACTCTTTTACTCCTCTACTATGAAGAGAATGAAGACCAACTCTCTCAGACACTGTCTTATAACCTTCCTTGGACTATGACCCCATCACTGAACATTGAGCTCTTGTTTCCAGGACTGTCACTGACCTCATTTCCTCTAGAGATCTCTGCTGCACAGCTTCTCACTTCATTGTCCCCCAGCAGAGCATTACCTGATTCTGTCTACTTCATATCTCCAGCATCTGCAGTACATTGCTTGCATAGTCCCTTTTGGACCCCTTCCATTCCACTTTGTCTCAAAGCTGATAAACAAAAGTTCATACCCCAGGTATTCAGGCAACTCTACTTAGATTAAACATGACTACAAATGCATTGAAATTAAGCTTTTGTGTCCATTTCTGGCTTGAATACTTACCGGGTCAGCCCCACCAATATGCAGGTAGCCTGTGATAATTAGCATAACATTGAATAACTCAAAACCCACTTTCTGGCAGCAATTAAGATGCCTCAATTTTATGATATTCTTCTCTTGCTGAGTTATTTAAAGGAGAAATCACAGTACAGGGGTGCTGTTAGAACTTAAACATGTTCCAGATGCTTATTTTCACGCCAAATTCAAAAGGTCTGCTTCCACAGGCAAGTTCTCACTTGCTATGAACTGAAACATCAGTCTACATACAAAGTAATCTGGTACAGCAAGTCACAGGGTGAACAAAGAACTCTTTTTACCAATGAGGTACAACACACTGTACAGGGTACCATAGTGTGCTTTTGATCTCTCTGCCTGATGGACAAATAACTTTGTAATTGATTGTATATCCTATTATAACTTACGATCTTACTACAAGTCAAGTTTCTTAAAAGTAAAGCTGAACATGAGCAGAGCAAACCCAACATGCCCGCTGGATCACAGCCTTCACTTGTATACCTCCATAGTTGCAAAATAATCAATGTCTCTATGCAGTAAAAAGAGCATAGGACTGAAATCTACATGCCAGCTATTGATCAAGCTGCACATTGCAATAATACTACCTGGCACTGCCGGGACAAATAAAGAATCAAACAGTTATTTTAAAGTCTCACTAAGTTCTGAACATAGGTTCCAAAAACAGAAATAACTTTTCATCGAGTTCTACATTTCTAGCAAGTAAAGCTTGAGCCACTGACTCATGCAGGACAGTTTCAATCTGCACTGAGGCAGTCAAGGTTCTGCAAGACGGCAGTGACAATTGGTCTGAACGTTCCAGGTCTAAGGATGCCAAAAGAGGTCAAGCAGAGCTCCTGAGCATGATCCAGTGACCCCTACTGGGAACTGTATGCTTTTGGCCAACAGTTGAGAACAGGATTAAATTTCCTGTGATGCCTTACACAAAAGAAAGGCACATTGTCAATCATTCTCTGTGCCCACACGTGCAGAAAAGGAAATCTCTGCAAGAGTTGCCAGAGCCACATAATTGTACTCACAGGAATTAACCCACTTCTGGGAAGAACTAAGTAAAGGTAATTAAATTTAGAAAACAAAAATAATGATTTCTGAAATAGTTTTAGGAACTCTGGCAGGTGCTGAATAGCATACAGAGTCATAGAGATGTACAGCACAGAAAGCGACCTTTCGGTCCATCTCGTCCATGCTGACCAGATAACCTAAATTAATCTAGTCCCATTTGCCTGCACTTGGTCCATATCTCCCGAAACCTTCCTATTCATATACCCATTCAGATGCCTTTTAAATATTGTAATTGTACCAGCCTCCATCACTTCCTTTGGCAGCTCATTCCATAAACAGACAATCCACTGCATGAAAATGTTAACCTTTAGGGCTTTTATATTTCTTTCCCCTCTCACCCTAAACCTATGCCCTTTAGTTCTGAACTCCCCCACCCCAGGGAAAAGACCTTGTCTATTTACCCTATCCAAGCCCTCATGATTTTATAAACCTCTATGATGTCACCCCTCAGTCTCTGATGCTCCTGGGAGAATATTCTGCAATTTGCTGCTTTTCCTTTACATGTCAAATCATTCAATAAAGATCAACAAAAGACAAATTTAAATGTCGGATTCAACTTGAGGCGGTAATGTGCCCTTGCTATTTAAAGAAAAGTATGTTTTGTTTATTTTACTTTTAAGGTGCAAAATACATTCTGTGAAATTCTTGATGTATGTTTTAATTTCGATGCAATCGTACATTACTAGTAAAAAAAACTGAATTACTTTATTTTATCAAATTAATGTTTGGAAATATACTGTAGTCATGAATAAACTCATATTCATATGGAGAAATAATCTTCTGTGCATCTGGTATAAAGCTGTAGTTCGATCATACTACTACTATTTTCACCTTGCATTTTAATGAATCTGAAGCATTCTATGCCAATCTTATATCTTGTCACGACAGCTTTACCATGACTATTATGTTCCTAAACACAACTCTTTTCGAAGTGCCTATTGCTGTCTTGCTGCCCTTGCAGCAGCCATTCCTTCTGTATCTTTTCTCTGAGTCAGCTCGCAAATATTAGTCCTCTGATCCAATTCTCTTTCTGTTCTAACAGCCCAGTTCATAACACTTGTGAAGAAACACAATGATCTATTTACACACATATTTGGATTTTGATTACCTTGACTAGACAAACAGTGGAACAGACCTGAGAAGCCTTCGATGATTCTAATTTGTCTGTTGCACTACTACAAATAGATAATGAATATAGAAAGAATGGTACTCCATTATCCTTCTACTATATGATTACAATATATTTTGCATTTACTGAACATACAGCTTGCCAACAGGGGAGGATCGTATTCCACCAGAAAAAATACAAGCTTTTTGCCTCAGAAGCAGCCAATAGTATGGGAAGAACAGAATATGATAACATGTCAAATTCTCCCATGCTTAATTTAATGACTACGCTCTAATTCCTAAATGAATCTCAATCTGCCAAAGAAAAACAGAATATGGTGTGCAGAACAAATTTACATAAAGGACAATCAAGGACCACATTTGAAACAAAAACAGCAAGTGCTGAAGAAACACAGCAAATTTGGCAGCATCAGGAGAGAAAAATAAACAATGTTAACATTTTAAGTCAAGTGATCCTTTGTCAGAAAGACAGGACCACATTCTTTTTTTTTTGCTAAGATGCTTTTTTTAAACTAAAGCAACTACCTTTGCTTAACACATTCTTTTGAACAGCAAACATGTATTGCATAATTTTGAAGAATATAATTCATAGTGAAACAAAGCAGCCAACCACAATGAAGTTGTAATAATAGCCCCCAGTCACTCAAACAGCTAACAAGCCACTTAAACATGGGAGAAAGTTGGTGATGGATGTGGGAGGAGGAAGAAATGTAGTCAACAATACTGTAGTTAAGTGTCTACTTTTCTGGCAAGTTCATAAAGTGTTTTTACTGACAAAAGCTGCAGATCTTTGTGAGCTATGTAATTGAGAAAACATTTTCGCTTCACATAGAGACTGGCAAAGAAGTATTTTACTTGGTTTTTCCAGTAAGTTCTCCAATTTACCACAATTATCTAGGACACTTTTAAGGAGAATTTCAGTGCCACAGAATGGACTAGACAATGTCATTGGGTCATAGAGTGGTACAGCATGAAAACAGACCCTTTGGTCGTGTTCATCCATGCTGACCAGATATCCTTAATTAATCTGGTCCCATTTGCCAGCATTTGCCAATTTCCCTCTAAATCCTTCTTATACATGTAGCCATCATAATGCCTTTTACATGCTACAATTTTACCAGCCTCCCACACTTCCTCTGGCAGCTCAATGCATACACGCACCAACCTCTGCATGAAATCATTGCCTGTTACGTTTTTTTTAATCTTTCCCCTCTCAGCTTAACCCTCTAGTTTTGGACTCCTCTACTCCAGGGAAAAGGCCATGTCTGTTTCCCTTATCCATGCCCCTCGATTTTATAAATATCTGCAACGTCACCCCCTCAGCCTCCGATGCTCCAGGGAAAACAGCCCAGTCTATTCAGCCTCTCCCTATAGCTCAAGCCCTCCAACCCTGGCAACATTCTTGTAAATCTTTTCTGAACCCTTTCAAGTTTAACAACATCTTTCCTTTAGCAGGAAGATCAGAACTGAATGCAGTATTCCAAATGTGTCCTAGATTTGATTGCAAATTCAATTTAGACAATTGGTTGAAACTATTCTGAGAAACAGGTTTCACTCATAACCTTGTCACTCAACTTAAAACTATCCTTAATAGGTGAAGTCACTCAGGTAGATCAAGAAATGGTAGATATGAGAAATACCTTGCTACTACAGTTGAGGACACTCTCCTAATGATGAACTGTCGAGTGTAATTGGGATAAGAAAGAGGGCACTTTGTTGTTTGTCCAATGTGCAACCTTGTCCTCCATACGTGATGCTGATACTGGCAAGGCAACTGCTCTACTCTCCATCAAAAACTAATGTACAATATTTTAGTGCAGTGAAAGGTCATCATGTCGTAAACTGTAGGTGATTAGGAAATTAAATTTGGCAAGAAACCACAAGAAAGTATTGGGGTAACTTATCAAAAGCTTGATCAAAGTGAAAGGCTTTGAGAAGCATCAGATAGAAGGACAGAAAAGAACAAAGGTGAAAATGTTTAAGGAAGGAATTCCAGAAACAGATGAAGACATGGCAACCAGTGGTGAAACAATTAAATGTAAGGATGCACAAGACACCAGTTTTACAGGAATGCAGATATCCCAGATATTTAAAGGATTGGAAAAGATTTCAGAGATTGGGAGAGGTGAGGCTACGTAAGGATTCAAAACCAAGATGGTAATATTAAAATTGTAACACTGCTCAAATAAGAGTCAACGTACGTTATTTAGCATAGGGGTAAGAGATGGTGAACCGGACTTGGATCAAGTTTCAATATGAATAGCAGAGTAATGGATGAATAAGGTTTAGGGCAGGTGGAAGATTGAAGACAAGCAGGGATGCAGTGGAATAGTCACATCTGGAACTAACAAAGGCTGAGAGAAGGAATGGTGCACCAGATGAGCTTGAGACAGGAGATGGGTCAAGTGATATTATAAAGATTGTGACTGACCTGAATGATAAGGCAAATATCTGGTCAAAAGTCCAAGGATGACACTATGGTTGCAAAGAATCTGATATAACCTCAGGTGGTTGCTATGGCCAGTCCAAACCCCCTCAAAATCTAATTAAGAAGATAGTCTAGACACTCATTTATTTCTTACTTTAAAGGGAAGGTGTTGCATTCAATTGGTCAACCTACTCAATGTTAAGCAATATACTCATTAGTTTCACACTTTAGTTAAAATAAAGACACAATAAAAATAAAAGAATTGGCTTAACTGTAACTCTATCAGAATGCTTAACAAAATAATATTTATACATTAACTACTAATAATTAACAGTTCCAATATAGTAACAGCCCATAAACACACCCTTGGCAAAGGCAAATTCAGCAAAATAGATTGTCTCACATGCAATTCTAGCAGCAGAAAGAGAACCCCAGCTTTTAGCTGTAATAGAGAGAGGAATAAGAGATTCCCATATTCATTTTCAAGACCCTAGCAACTGTTACTCAAGGCTAAAACTAAAAAGAAAACCTTGATTCTGTAGGAGCTGGACTCCACCCATTCATTCTGCTTCTATTGTTACTTTATTGGCTTTGGAGCAGAATACCCACCACCTAGGTATGAACTTTTCTTCACAAAACAAAGGACAAAATACATCTCTCAAAGCCATAGCATCATCACATAGATGCCATGGAGAAGAACTGAGTTGCTAGGTAGAGTAATTGTGGCAAGGGCCGAAAATGACGGCTTCAGTCTTCCTAATATTGAGTAATTGCTTATTTCTGCTCAGCTAATACTACATATTGGACATGCAACGCAAAAAATTAGAGATAGTTAAGACATCAGCGAACTGGTACTGAGCTAGAACTGGGTGTCATAAGCATTCATACAGAATCCAAGAGCACTGCTTTCTCTTAAATTCATAAACACAAAAATGAAAGGAAAAGGGAGGCATATTTACATTTGGACAATTGCTAGATATATTAACTGGTCAGTGTCATGAAAATAGACATTTTTCTCTTAGTTTATTTTTCTAAAACCTGTTAGGGAGGGACTCTCTCTAGCATATAATAAGAATAAGTAATAATTACTTCATGTTGAATGCACATCTATGTTTCTGCTGTGTTATTACACAGATCTCAACAAGGCACTGCAACTTTAAGTCAGCTGGATGGCATCACAACATGTATGATATGTAGATACATTTCCAACTTATTCTTTATACAATAGGTCAGTTAGTTAGTCAGCCAGACAATTACATACATAATGTAATAGTTACATGAGTCAGCATACAACCTGGACTGTACATAAGTCAAAGATCTCATATTCATGTACACAGTTAGTTGTTAATAAACTTCGATATAACTGTCTCAAGAAGAACCTGTCTATATATTACATGTGCTAACATTTAGATAACCATGTGGAATTGGCACACAAGGATGGGTTTTATTAAAATACAATATTTTTAAACAAATAAATCCATGGAATGTTAATTCAAAATAGTTCATTATTGCAAAACACATAAGGATCTTTACAACTTTTCCATGGTGCTGCATTTCCAAACAGATTCAAAAGTTTGTATTCCTGGGAGTTTTTGTTTTGTCAGTACTTCTGAAATTCTTTTTCTAAACAGAGTTGATCAAAGAGCAAATGACCAAATGGGCAATAGATGCCATATTTTATATAAACAGAGAAAGAAGAGACCGCAACAGCATGATGGGCAAAAACACTGAAGCTGAAAACATCCTGAACAATTTAAGAAGAGAAACATATTATTGCAGTCTGTCAAAGGAGACATAAAAATTGAGTAATAAGGACAAAGTGCTACTCTTGGAATTGAACAGGAAACCAGAAACCACTGAAAAACCAGTGACACTACCAGTGACTCATGACACACACACACACAAATAATTAATCATGCTAGCATAATTAGACCTTTCATATGCTTTAATTAAGTGAAATGTTAACACTTTCCTCTCTTATAGACACACCACCCGTTATGCCCACTCTGAAGAATAGTTGATGCTTTGGCATGAATTCCAATACAAGGTGCAGCCAACAGTTCAGCTAATCACAAACAATGAAATCAGTGTATAATCATGAAGACTGACTCAGAATTACAGCTGATATTCATCACAAGTAATGGCTAGTGTTTTCATAGCATAAATATAATTTTCTATATGTTAAATATACTTTTATACTTATTCATATTTTCTTTATTTCTTTTCTTTAATCTTTCATAGTGTGTGGGATCCATTGCTAAGGTCAGTATTTCTTGCCTATTTTTAAATACCCTTGAATCTAATGACATGTCAGGGTAGTTTAGTGGGAACCACATTGCTGGTGAATGAGCATCTTACTTAAGACAGGAAGGGATTTCAGAGGAAGGAATAATTTCAGTAGTTTTTACTGTTTGTTCATGTATTTAGGAAATTAATAATTTAGGAGTAGATGCAAATTGTTCAAAAATATTTATTAACGACTATACGATTTTTTTTGCAAATGAACATTTTAATAAAGATAGATATAACAAAGACATTTTAATCCGAATGCAGGAATCGCTGGCTGGGCCACTATCTATTGCCCATTCCTAATTGCCCCTGAGAAGGTGATGGTGACCTCCTTTCTTGAATCACTGCAGCCCATGTCCCACATGTATACCCACTGTACTGCTAGGGAGAGAGTTGCAGTAGATTTGCAAGTCACAATGGTACATGGCTTAACAGAAACTTGCAGGTGGTGTGTTCCTGTATATCTGCTGCCTTTGTCCGTCTAAATGGTAGTGATCGTTACATGGAAGATGCTGTCTAAGGAGCCTTGATGTCTTGTTACAGTGCATCTTGTAGTTGGTACACACTGCTACCATTGTACACCAATGATGAAGAAAGTGAATGTTAAAAATGCTAGATGGAGTGCCAAACAAGAGGGCTACTGTGTCCTGGATGTTGTTAAGATGCCTGAGTGCTGTTTGTGCTGTTGTTTGCCTCATCCAGGCAAGTGAAGAGTATTCCATCAGACTCTTGATGTACGCCTTTTAGATGGTGGGCAGGCTTTGACATATCAGGAGGTGAGTTATTCACCACAAAATTCTGAGCCTCTGACTTGGTCTTGTAGCTACAGTATTTAGATGTCTCATCAGTTTCTGGTCAATGGCAATCCCCAGGACACTGATAATTTTTATTTATTCATTCAGTTTATGTTTGCGTCACCGGCTGAGCCAGCATTTATTGCCTATCCCTGGTTGCCCTTGAGAGGGTGATGATGAGCTGCCTTCTTGAACCACTGAAATCCACATGCTGTAGGTTGACTCATAATTCCATTATGGAGGGAATGACCAGATTTTGATCTAGTGACACTGTTATAATAGGTAAATTTAATTTCACAAATGTAAAAGAAAGGTATTCCAAAATATACCAATAAGGAGTATAAAATGAGAGATCATATTCCAAAGTAATGATGGTACCCCTACTTGGAACACGAACACACATCATGGAATGCGAGAATACAAGCAATCACTGCATGATGAATTCCTGATAACTGGGTTCCTTCGATAAGCACTATTTGCTTTCATGTAGCAACAGCAAAAAAGATCAAAGTGCTAGTAACCTTGGATCACAAACAAATCTTCCAGTGGCTAATGACTAACACAGGCAGATACACAGGATTCAAGCATTGCCCATCCTCGCAGTGTCTTTAGTCAGGAAGGAAGAGAAACAAAAAGAATGATTGTATTAAATGAGAGAAATTCTAAAATTCAAATATAATGTGCAAAGCACTTGTGTATTTTAACGTAATAGATCCAATTGATGCTGTAGGACGGTTAATTTGTAATGCATTCCTTGTTTAATTGCTGCATAGTACTTGTAAATATCTTTCGTATAGTTCTTGTAATTGTTCACAACTTTTAGTATCCTGTTCTTGTGGATAAAAGTTCTAGCATCACCACGCAACTTCAAGCAAGACAATCTTTTAACTATTTGCTTTTATTTATAAACCATGCTCGAATTTGATCAGTTGTTATTCAAGAGAGAATTCTTGCTTCTGTTCCTTTAGTGAGGCAGAGTCATTTCATATGATTGCAACATGAATTTAACACCATAAAGCATCCCAAGCACTTTCATGGAAGTGCTACTCAGCCAAGTTGAAAGACTCAAGGAGAAATTAGGAAAACAAAATCACCTAAGTAGTGGTCAGGGTCTCAGCAGACAATACAGGCACATTCTCCCAAATCATTTAAACATTTTCTAATCAATCTCTTCAGTGATGTTATTACAGAACTCTGGATTATATGGGACACTTACCTGGGTGTACTGAAAGCAACAAGTGCTGGAGATCACAGCGGGTCAGGAAGCATCCATGGAGAGAGAGCAAGCTAACATTTCAAGTCTAAATGACTCTGATAAAGAATCATCTAGACTCGAAACATTAGCTTGCTTTCTTTCCATGGATGCTCCCTGACCTACTGTGATCTCCAGCACTTGTTGCTTTCAATGAAAGTAGGCGGCCTTGCGGAATGTTTCAGAGAACACCTCTGGGACACCCGGACCAACCAACCCAACCACCCCGTGGCTCAACACTTCAACTCCCCCTCCCTCTCCACCATGCACCATCCACATGCAGGTCTTTGGACTCCTCCATCGCCAGACCAGAACAACACGACGGCTGGAGGAAGAGCGCCTCATCTTCTGCCTAGAAACCCTCCAACCACAAGGGATGAACTCAGATTTTTCCACTTTCCTCATTTCCCCTCCCCCCACCTTGTCTCAGTCCCAACCCTCGAACTCAGCACCACCTTCCTAACCTGCAATCTTCTTCCTGACCTCTCTGCCCCCACCCCCACTCCAGCTTATCACCCTCACCTTATTGCCCTCACCTTAACCTCCTTCCACCTATCGTATTTCCAACGCCCCAAGTCCCTCCTCCCTACCTTTTATCTTAGCCTGCTTGGCACACTCTCCTCATTCCTGAAGAAGGGCTCATGCCCAAAACGTCGATTCTCCTGCTCCTTGGATGCTGCCTGACCTGCTGTGCTTTTCCAGCAACACATTTTTAGCTCTGATCTCCAGCATCTGCAGTCCTCACTTTCTCCCGGAAGAGTTACCCAACCAATCTCATTCTCCAACCCTCTCAATTCATCACTTTCCAATATGCATCCTGCTCTCTTTCGAAATCTCATGACCAACATTTTTTTGCAATGTATTTCTCATCAGAGACTGCCACGGTGTAGTTTGAAGCCACCCCAAACACTCAGCCACATTGAGCGCTGATAGAGCTCCCGGGCTGACAGTCACAGGTAGGACTGAGACCCGTCCCAGTGGAGAGATTCCCACACTGGAGCGTTCAGGGAGCTCGTGGTCGGATGACATAAACTGCATCCCCGTGGATGCTGCGCTCAGGCAGAGACGAGATCGCAGTGCAGTACTTACAATGTGACGGTTTGGTTCGGCAGGAGGCTGGACTGCAAAGTTTCCAACAACTCGCCATGACTGCACGCCACTTTGATCCGGATGATCTGTCTGCCTGGTCCCTTCGAGCGCTCACTGGTACAGCTGCAGCTATCGATGATCAAGTCAGGACAGCTCCTGTTACCGGCGGTGACCCCATACAATCCGGCGATTAAATGCACCCAGAGCAAGAGTTTCATCGTGAACCCGATCTTGGGAGCGATTTCTGCAGTCCCGGTCTCTCGTTGTCTGAACTGCTCATTTCACCAGTAAATCCGGCGGACTGGGACAAGTCTCTCTGCAAACTTCTCTCTGCGAGTGTCCAATCTCACCTAGTGACTGGACATCCCCAGCATGGTCTTCCTTGACAACTGTTGATGCACAATCTTTGGCAATAGTCTTGGGAGGTACCATTCGGCTGGCATTGGTTTCTCTTGTTGGGGCTCTGTCACTGGGTTTGGGTAGATCAGAGGGTCTCTCTCTCTCACACACACAGGGGAAGGTGCTGACAGTCCCCAGCAGTTGACCAGCCGCAGCCTCGACCCCTTGGAGGCGCCGCACTTTTTCACATTTCTTTCCCCAGCCAGGGGCGGCCTGAGATCTCAAGCACGGCCGGAGTTCGGCTTCCCGCTGCCGAGTTGACTCCACCGGCTCAAGGAAAACAAGAGCAAAACAAAAATAAAGTTTCTCTCCCCCCCCCCCCCCCTCCCACCGTGTGTTCAACTCGAAACTCAACAGGTTCCGAGGTGCAGCGGCCGCGGCTCCAGTGCGCTCAGCTCTCCCCAGGAGTGGAGCTGTCAGTGGGCAGGCAAGCTGAGGGCAAGTGGCTGTCAGTCCGCCCCGAGTTAGCCCAGCCTCCAATCAGGCAGCCTTCAAACCTTCCAGCGCCGATTCCTGCTTTGGTTTCGGGGAGGATGGGAGGGGAGGGGGGGAGGAGGAGGGAGACAACTTGGCTGCAGTCTGTAATGGTTCACTGACATGACCACGTTCCCTTCGGCATTGTTTAGATTTGACTTCAACAATGTTCCCCCGGCGCAGTTCATCAAGGGGAGCAGGAAAACGCCGAATTGTACAAAAGAAAACTTTGTTGTGTGTGCGGGAGAAATGCTGTGATTCACGTGACTAGAGTGGGGACAGGAGACAAGGCAAATGACTGACCTGTTATCTGTTTGCACCGTTACTTTCCGACTCATCTGTCAATGATAATACACCGGGACTGACGCTCACTCATTCCTATTTTAAAAATACATCCAAATCACAGCGCCTCATGGTTAAACAGGCTTGGAAACTCTCCCTCCCTCTCTCTTTGGATATAGTATTTCTAACAACATGTTTCCTTATTCAATTGCAAGTACTGTTGGTATATATGCCTTTCCTCTTCATAAACTACAAGGAGTGATGTACTATGAAACCCCAAGCAAGCTGATGGGACAGACAGCTCTCATTACAGACAACAGCTTTCACACGAATAGATTATTGTGCCTGTGAAAATACATTGCTTTCTTAAAACAATACTTAGTTTTGCTCATTTACAAAGGACTCACTAAACTCCAATTTTAAGATAATCTGTGGGGTTTTATTTCAGTGCACAGGAATTTTTCAGATATTATCTCATTTTCTGGGTTCAGAATTTTATCAATCCTGCTGAATAGTTTAGATACAAGGGCAGGGAACGGAAATTTATCTCAATGAGTGTTGCTGTCAGTTTATTTGCCTCAAGTGACCATCTAATTCCCTTTTGAAATCATTGATGGTCTCCACTTCTGCCATCCTAGTAAGCCCTGAGTTCCAGTTTGTTACCATTCAGTGTTTTAAAACAAAGGCTTTCCTCACATTAGACTGCCATCCTCAGCCAAAAACCTGTCCTGGAGTCCCCGTACCACCAGTTAATGGGAACCGGTTGTCCTTGTTGAGGCTGGTTCGATCTCAGCTGGAGCATTGTGCACAGTTCTGGCTGCCTACACTTCAGGAAGGAAGGGAATATTTTCGAAGGAGCTCAGAAATGCTTTATGAGAATGGCTCAAGGGATGAGAAACTTCAGTTTTGAAGAAAGATTGGAGAAGTTTGGGCTGTTTTTCTTGGAGAGGAGATTTGATTGAAGTACTCGAAATTAAGAGCGGCCTGAACACAGCAGATGGCGAGAAACTTTTTCCCACTCATAAATGGATCAAGAACACAGGGCACAAATTTAAAGGCATGTGCAAAAAAAGTAAATATGATCTGAGAGAAAAATTGTTTTCACACAGCGAGTTGTTCCCGTCTGGAATGCACTGCCTGTAAGTGTGGTCGAAGCAGGTGCAATCAAGGCATTCATGAGGGCATTAAAGGATCATTTAAATAGAAGCAATTTGCAGGGATCTGGGGGAATGACAGGAGTGAGGAATTATTCATGGTGCTCATTTGGACTGAATGACCTGCAGCTATAGCAATTCTATGATAAACCTTTCATAATCTTAGATACCTCCATCAAATCTCCATTCAGCATCATTTGCTCCATGGAGAGCAACCCCAGCTTCTGTAACATTATCTTGCAGCTAAGCCCTTCCCCTCAAACTCTGGAACCATTCTGATAATCCCGCCATCTCATAAGAACCCTTCTGGAAGTATGGAGAAAAGAACTGAATGAAATACTCCAAGTGTGGCCTAACTAAAGCTTTTATACAAGTTTACCATCATATTTCTGCTTTTGCACTCAATAACTCTGTCTATGAAGCCTAAGATTCTGAATGCATTACTAACTACAGTACATAACTGTGTACAAGTTATGATTCTAAGCTAAATGTTTGGTTAAAAGGAAAGGATCAGTTTTCACATGAGCAACATTTTGGAAGCATTTAAATCCCATCGTCTCACAAAGTTGCTAAACAGAGACTGTTCCTGCCAACCCTGTTCCCAAAAAGAGCCTAAAATGATTTTTATTGAGTTTTTGCTTAAAATTACTGTATATGAAATCAAGGCCTGCTGAAGTGCAATGTTGTTTCTTTTTTAAATCCGGTACATCATCCAGGACTGACTTTGAAATCTGCATTGCTTTATAATCTTGTTCACACCGACCTGCAACCCACCCATACCCCTACATTTACCCCTTACCTAACACTACGGGCAATTTAGCATGGCCAATTCACCTGACCTGCACATCTTTGGACTGTGGGAGGAAACCAGAGGAAACCCACGCAGACACGGGGAGAATGTGCAAGCTCCACACAGTCAGTCACCTAAGGCAGGAATTGAACCCGGGTCTCTAGCACTGTGAGGCAGCAGTGCTAGCCACCGCACCACCGTACCACCCACTAAGTCTACCTTCATAATTTATTCTTATGTATCTGCTTAAGCTGTGTAGAATGCCTCCTACAATCTCTAAAGTTCTTCTCTAATGTCGTGTCACCTTGATATCACATGTTGATGCACTCAGACATGAGGCACTAAACAGCTCTCTTCAAATATGTGCCGTTCCATGATCCTTTCAAGCAGATTGGCTCTCGGGTGAGTTTGAATTCTACAGCAAATGGATGGTGAATGCAAATAATTTGAATTTTTTGGCTAAAATTCAGAGGTCAACCTACATATGAGCTTTGTGAAAAATGAATAACTTTGTTTGGCTTTAATTACGGGTCAACCTTTACATGATGTCAACTTCATTTATGCAAATGCAGTACTTTATTTCAAATTGTATGGTGACGGACTGGCTATCGCCTTTCCTACTTTTCAGGTGGCATTTACAAAAAAATTCATTGGCAGTAAAGCAGAATGAAATATATTGAAGTTGTGAAAGATACCATTTCAATGTGTGCATTTCCTTTCAGAATAAAAGTGCACATTTTAAATTCCTTAAAACCCTGACTGAATCTGGACTGCAATAACACAAATATGCCATATTCAGATGCTGGAAATCGCAAATAAAAATGGAAGTGATGGAAATACTCAGTATATCTGACAGTACCAATGGAGAGTAAAACAGAGCTAACAACTCAGGCCTTTGGCTACTCATCAGAATTTGATTTAGATCGACCTGAACTGTTAATTTTGTTTCTGACTCCACAGATGCTGCCAGATCTGCTGTGTATTTGCAGAATTCTAGGCTTCAACTTGAATCCAGTGTTGAGGAGATTCTGCATTGCTAAATGTTATGATAAAAATATTTAATAGAGAGCCTGTGCAAAATCTGTACATGAATTCCTATCAACAGAACAATTTCCCTGCTCAGGTCAGTGCATACTGACAATTGAAAACTTGGGATTGGATGCCTCCACATTCACCATTCAATTCGAGCTAATGGTTGGGTTCCAGAAGAGGGAGACCCAATAGCTGATAATGAGCTCTGGAAATCTAGCATCCCCATTGGCAGAGTTAGACAAGTACAAGACCGTCTTAAAATGGCTGAGGCTCTTGATTTGACACAATGTTGGCACATTCATGGGGTCAGTGCCTTGCCTATCACTTCCAAATTATCTTGTTGCCAGTCTAATGCTAGGAAGTTCACAGTGGAGTCAGCAACCAACCTTCAATTGGTCCTTTAATTAATCTAAGTGATTACTTACCACTGCTGTGTGGGTTGTCCCTGTGATATGCACTCCACTTCTGCCAAGATTGCTCAGATGCAGGAATGCATTAGGGCAATTTCTCCTGTTCCCACCTCCAAACCTGCCTGTATGGATCCAGGAAGACTGCCCTGTTTCACAGCAAATTTTGAAGAATAACAAAGAGTTCACTATGTATTCTGGACAACTTACACCTCAACCAACAATAGCCACCTTGAGCCAATATTCCTCTGCAGCCAATATCACAAAAAGTCAGATTAATTGGTTGCTCATTTTATCATTGCCTGCCATGCACAAAATATCTGACAAGTTTTCCAACATAACAGTAGTTACTGCACTTCAATTAATCGCATGTGGTGTGTCTTCAAAATGTTTTGAAATTTGATGTGGTACCCTAGATATGAAAATAATTTCTGAATATTTTATCAAAAGCAAATCAAAAACACTATTGTAGGATTCTCTGTGCAGTTTAATCGAACCTGTCTTTGATTATAACATAATGCATGTGAATTAATATTCATTTGTATTTGTTGCAATGATCTTTTTTTTAAGAAAACAACAATTCATATAACTTACTATAAATATTAAAAGTCAGTTGTCCAGAGTGAAATTCTAGAAAACAGACATGAACATAAAAAAAATTGTGGGATTATTTTGAGTCAGATATAAAAGGATGCAGACTAATTTACATGTGAAACTAGAAGATCGGATTTTGAATATTCTTTCATGGGTCATGAACATCTTTTGAGAAGGTGGTTGTGAACTACCTTCTTTAAAAACTAAAGCCTATGTGATGTATTTATATTGCTGTTAGGAAAGGAGTTCGTGAATTTTGATCAAACTTCAGCGAAGAAACATTGATATAGTGTGGCTTGACAGGATCTTGCAGGTGATTGTATTCCCATGTGTCCCCAGTCCTTCTAGGTGATCCAAGTTGTGGGTTTGGAAGATACCTTAAAGAAGGCTTGGTAAGTGGTTGCAGTTCATCTCATGTTCTACTGTACACAGCAGTAGTGACAGGTGGTGGAGGGAATGGATCTTTAGATTTGAGAATGTGATGTCAATCAATTGGACTGTTTTGTCCTGGATGGTGTCGAGCTTGAGAGTTATTGGAGCTGCACCCATTGAAGCAAGTGGAGAGTGTTCTATCGTACTCCTGAGTTGTGCATTATAAACGGTGGATAAGAGTTGATTATTTGTCAGAGTTCACCAACTCCCACCTGCTCTTACAGCCATAGTAATTTTTATGGCTTGTCTGGTTCAGTTTCTAGTCAATTGTAACCCCCAAGATGTTGATCATGAGAAATTCAATTTGGTAATGCCATTTTTTTATCAATAGAAGGTGGTTAGATTTACAGAGTCATAGGGTCATAGAGATGTACAGCATGGAAACAGACCCTTCTGTCCAACCCGTCCATGCCGACCAGATATCCCAACCCAATCTAGTCCCACCTGCGAGCACCCAGCCCATATTATTGGAGATGGTCATTGCACAACATGAATATTATTCAGCACTTATCAACCTAAACTTTTACCACAGATGTCATAGAATTCCTACAATGTGGAAGCAGGCTATTTGGCCCATCAAGTCCCCGAACACCATCCCACCCACATCTCCTACCCTGTCCCTGCATTCCCCATGGTTAACCAACCTAGCTTATACTTTCCTGGACACTATGGGCAATTTACCATGGCCAATCCGCCTAACCTACACATCTTTGGACTGTGGGAGGAAACTACAAATGAAGAGGAATAGAATGGGCCTCACGACAATGTCTTATTTTAAGTGAGCTGTCCATAAAACCACTTCATTATTCTTCTCAAATGTTAGTGTTTTCTGCATTTCTTTATCAACACTGATTAGATTAACCACTTGATGGGATAACAGATGAATTTTAAAAAGTAAAAATAAGAATAAAATAAAGTAAAGCATGTCCTTATTAACCTTTTACTGATACTGCATCCAGTTCCAAAGTAACAGTATTGCATTGCATATGGTTTCAAAAGCCTAGATTATGGATTAATAGTAATGATCTTAATTGCAGCAATATAATCTGTCTTATATGCAATATATTGGTGCATTTGCCAGGTCACATTTTTATTTTTTAATCTAAGTCATAAGAAATACTCAGTGATATTAAATAATGATAATATATAAAATATTGGCATCTTAACAAAACACACAATTGCCTATTCAGTTTTGTTCTTTTCCAGTTCTCTACCTGAAGACAGGTCCTTTATGATTATTCACCAAAACCCTGCAAACTACTGACATGCCTTGCTGTGACTGTGAAGGCAGACCCCTAATCTGCCCCAGTGGGATAAGGGATCAAACCCCACGCTGTTAGCATCAGTCTGATTGATATAGCCATTTAGCCAACTGAACTAACAAGGCATCCCCCACCAGCTTGTCTATCTTTCCATAAAAAACATGAGTTTTTCAAAACTTCTGTTTTCTCCACTGCCCTGCTTGATGGAATACCTTCTGAAGCAAATATCTTCTTCCTTCAGTGTGTAGACCAACACATTAGTATGGTTCTACTAATGAATTGGAGGTGTCAGTATTTGACTGGGATGGCCAAAGTTAAAAAAATCACACAACAGCAGGTTATAGTTTAACAGGTTTATTTGGAAGTACTAAATTTAGGAGTGCAACCTGATGAAGGAGCAGCACTCTGAAAGCTAGTACTTTCAAATAAACCTGTTGAACCATAAGCTGTTGTGTGATTTTTAATCTGGTTCTGCTAAGACCAATCCACTTGCTGGTACTCTGTACTCCAATGCTTATACATTAAACTCTTGGTAACAAAGACTGACTTCCCATTTTTCATCCTAATTGAGTGCTACAATTGCATGCAACCTTTCCGTGATTTGTGTACAAGGATTTACCAATTCCTCTAAAGATACCACATTGCACAGTCACACGCCCTTTAAACATATCCTGCATTTCTTTTTAACATTTTCTTTATATTTTTACTTTCCAAAATGGAAGATTTCACAGTTCCCCAGATTATATTGATAATGATAGAACATTGAAATTTATAGGAGGTCATTCCACCCATCGTGTTTGTTCCAGCTCCTGAAAGAATTGCCCAGCTAGTCCCATTCTCCAGCGTTATCTCTGTATTGAATTGAACTGAATTTATTGTCACATGTACCGAGGCACAGTGAAAACCTTTGTCTTGAGAGCAATACAGGCAAGTCACAGAGTTAAGTAGCATAGATAATAAATAATAGGTAAACAGCAGCAAAAACAAAAACACAGGTACAGGCGAATGTTAAGAATTTGTGAGTCCATTCAGTATTCTAACAACAGTAGGGTAGAAACTGTTTTGAAACCGGCTGGTGCGTGTGTTCAGGCTTCTGTACCTTCTCCCTGATGGTAGAGGTTGTAGAAAAGCATTGCCAGGGTGGGATGGATCTTTAAGAATGCTGGTAGCCTTTCCTTGACAGCTGGCCTGGTAGATGGATTCTATAGATGGGAGGTTGGCCTTTGTGATTGTCTGGGCCGAGTTCACCAGTCTCTGTTACCATCTCCGATCTTGAATGGTACAGTTGCCAGAGATAGTGATGCATCCAGACAGAATGCTCTCGATGGCACACTTATAAAAGTTGGTAAGGGTATTCACTGTATGCCAAATTTCCTCAGCTGCCTGAGGAAGAAGAGACATTGTTATGGATGACCACTCCCAGGAGCTGGACACTCTCCACTCATTCCACCTCTGTGCTGTTAATGTGTAGGGGGGGGAGCATGAGTAACATCCCATCAAAAGTCAATAATGAGTTCCTTGGTTTTGCTGACATTGAGAGCTAGGTTGTTCTCAGTGCACCATTTTTCCAGTTGTTCTCTAAATTTCTAACTTTCAAATGTATATCCAGGTGTCTTTTTAAGCCTTGCGTGGAATTCCCTCTCCTAGCAGCACATTCCAAGTCCAAACAAATCTCTGAGTAAAGACATTTTTCATCATCTCACTCCGAGCACTCTTGGTAACAACCTTGAAATTATGAACCCCTAGTTACTGACATACTAACTGGTGGAAACAGAATCTCCTTATAGCATAGATTAGATTACTTACAATGTGGAAACAGGTCCTTCGGCCCAACAAGTTCACACCAACCCACCGAAGCACAACCCACACAGACCCATTCACCTAACCTGCACATATTTGGACTGTGGGAGGAAACCGAGCACCTGGAGGAAACCCACGCAGAATGTGCAAACTCCACACAGAGGGTCACTTGAGGCGGGAGTTGAACCCAGGTCTCTGGCGCTGTGAGGCAGCAGTGCTAACCACTATGCCACCGTGCCACCCAATGGAAAAATGGTGCACTGAGAACAACCTAGCTCTCAATGCCAGCAAAACCAAGGAACTCTTTACCCTTTCAAAATTGTTCATAATAGAAGTTGTCTATATGCTCTTGCCCCTTTGTTTCCTTCTCAGAGCATATTTTTCCATCTCATGTTGCATTATCAGTGAACTTTAATATGTTATACTAAGTCCCTATATCTAGATCATTGGTGTAGATTACGAATAGTTGGGGCCACACCCCGTTACTTGCACTACCTCGCTATTTACAGCATGTCAGAAATGCCCCATTTCAACTCTTGTCCCTGTCCTTTAATTCCACGTCAAATATATTCAGCTTGTAACAACTTGCACTAAAATTATTATGCAGATATTTTTACTAAAGCTATATCACTTGCATTATCATAATCTAATTTCTGTCTAAAATACATCTCAGTTCTCCAAATGACATACATGATAAGTCTAATGATTTACATGATGCCAAGTCTAGTATCAAGTATGATCGCTGAGGTTTGAGCAAGCTATTTACAAGTGTGGATGATTAGAACAGGTCTCCTTGCCATGAGACTAAAAGGAATAATACCAGCAAGGGTTTCTGCTCCTACTCTTTCATCAAGTTTTTATTGAGGTCAGTTTTTATCCTTGGCAAATATTCCAATTACATTCTACATTCAGTACATTGCTTTAGTTTTATTTTATTGGCTGTTATGAGGAGAGATTTGCTGAAAAATATGACACTCTGATTACTTTTTATTGTCAGCTATTTGCATTAATTAACATAGAACAATCTTTTTTTTCTTTTTATGGAATATATGGATTCTTGTATTTGTGCAATTCCTAACCACAACAGATAAGTGTATTATCGCCACCTGGTGTTCAATAACTTGGGGAACATGATGCGCAAAATCACTTTTGTCTGTAAAAATCAAGTTATATTGGTGCTGGCAAGTGACAGCAAACTGGAATAAAACTTCATAAATACTAATAGTTAAACCAGTTTCCAACACTCACCTACTCTGTACAATATAGTCCTGAATAGTGAAAGTAAAGCAGGAGAACAAAAGCAAGATATAAAATGCTCAAAATTTTCAGTTAGGTCTGGAAGCAGATGTGGAGAAAGAAGCAGGGTTAATGGGCTGATCTTTCCGATTTTTTTTGATAAAATGTTACTTTTCAGGGATTGTCATGGAAGATGGGACCTCACAACCCATATCAACTTTTCTCACTAGGAAAAAAAGCAGAACACTGGAAATCTGAAACAAAAACAGAGAATGCTGAAGAAACTCAGCAGGTCTGGCAACTTAAAGTCATAGTGTCAGAGAGTTGTACAGCACAGAAACAGACCCTTTGGTCCAATTCATCCATGCCAATTAGGTATCCTAAACTAATTGAATCCAATTTACCAGCACCTGGCCCATATCCCTCTAATTCCTTTCTGTTCATGTACCCACTCAGATGTCTTTTAAATGTTGTAATTGTACCAGCCTTCATCACCTCTTCTGGCAGCTCAGTCCATGCACACACTAATCTCTGTGTGAAAAGTTGCCCCTTAAGTTCTTTTTAAATTTTTCCCTTTCACTTTAAACCTATGCCCTCTTACTTTGGTTTCTCCCTACCCTGAGAAAAAGACCTTGACTATTCACCATATCCATGTCCCTCATGAATTTATAAATCTCTACAATGTCACCTTTCGACCTCCAACAATCTCAGGAAAAAAGCCCCATCCTTTTCAGCCTCTCCTTATAGCTCAAACCCTCCAATCCTGGCAACACTCTTGTAAATTGTTTCTGACTCTTTTCAAGTTTCACAACATCTTTCCTATAGCAAGGAGATCAGAACTGAATGCAGTATTTCAAAAGTGGCCTAACCAATACTTGTAAAGCTTCGACATGACCTCCCAGCTCCTATACTCAATGCACTGACCAATATTGGCAAATGTAACAAATGCTTTCTCCACTGTCCTGTCTACCTATGACTCTACTTTCAGGGAACTATGAACCTGCACTCCAAGGTCTTTCTGTTCAACAACATTCCCCAGGACCTTACCATTAAGTGTGTAAGCCCTGTCCTGATTTGCTCTACCAAAATGTAGCACTTCATATTTATCTGAATTAAACTCTATCTCCAACTCCTTGGCCCATTTGATCAAGGCAACTTTCTTCACTGTCCACTACACCAACAGTTTGGTGTCATCTGCACATTTACTAACCATACCTCCTCTGTTCACATCTGAATCATTTGTAGAAATGACAAAAAGCAGTGTTCTGTGGAGAGAGAAGCAAATGTAAATGTTTTGAGTATTCTTCGGAAATGAAAAGTGTTGGAAATTTAATGGAAAGGACCAATTTTCAACCTTTCACATCTTACTTACACCCTTTTATCATTTTTTTTCTTTCTTCATTATTCACAACCCTTTTGACTTTTGGGTTTCCATACAATCTGTGCTCTTGCTCCGCCTCTGTTTCTGTCAAAAGTGTATTAAGAATCCATTTTCTAATATCTTTCAATTCTGAAGAGTCGTACTGGACTTAGAGTGTTATCTTCTTTTCACATATGCTGCCAGGTCGATTGAGTTTCTCCAGCATTTTTTGTGTTGGTTTAAACTTTTCTCATGCTCCTCAGCTCATTAAGGATGTAATAAGCCACTACAATGCCCAGCTCATGCAGACATATGTATAAGTAGCTGAAGTGCCCATTGCTGCTGGGACAATTTGCCTCATATGCAAAATATTGGTGCATTTGCCAAGTAATGATCCCAGTGCACATTCATACTTTGGTCAGTGTGCTGTCACAGGTTCAAAGAAGTGGCCAACAGTGCTAAAAGAATGCTGATGACCTTCTGAGCTCCACAACAGGAAGTGACATTGTTTTCTCTCTGCTACCTTACACTCACAACGCCATCAAAACTCTGTCACTGCACACAGCTTTCAAAAAGGATTGCAACTCTCACAATTACATGCAACATGTCCAATTAACAGCTCCCTCATTCTCCTGCAGTGCAAAGTGTTTCTGCCGTCTGTACTTCCTACTCACTCACTGGAGATGCCTCATTACCTCTCCTGTATCATCTGCTTCCACCATACTCAATCCATCCCTTCGCCTCCTTTCAGTTCATGGAAGCTGTACAATGGAAGAAAGCAAAGGGAGCTGTACAATGGGAAGTTCACACCTCCACATGCCCTCATAGCTCAGTGGCCTGATAAGAAAAGGAGCTCAAAATGCTTCATCTGTCAGGTTAAATGGTGTTCTACGAGACATACAAGAATTTCTGTACGATCTACACAAACACCAAATTGTTGAAGGCCAACAAGTGATAGAACGTTGTAAAGGAAATGCTTCTCAATTGTCCCCAGGCTGCTGCCTATCTTGAGGGACTGCCATGCATAACACTCAGATTCCATATACTGCTGAAGCCTTAAAAGCCATCTAACCTTAACACCATGTAATGTTACTGCCCTATCTCACTGACTGCAGCCGTCTTCCAAACAGTAAAGAGGGTGTATAAAGTTCAGATTCTTTAAGATTCTTTATGACTTCTATAGGTATATCAGGCATAAAAGAATGACTTCTATAGGTATAGCAGGAATACAAGAATGACTTATCTTGGTATAGCAGGAATACAAGAATGACAAGAAAAAGATTAGGGCTAATCAAGGATAGTAGTGGGAAGTTGTGCGTGGAGTCCAAGGAGATAGGGGAAGCACGAAATCAATACTTTTCTTCAGTATTCACACTGGAAAAAGACAATGTTGTCGAAGGGAATACTGAGACACAGGCTACTAGACTAGACAAGATTGAGGTTCACAAAGAGGAGATGTTAGCAATTCTGGAGAGTGTGAAAATAGCTAAGTCCCCTGGGCTGGATAGGATATATCCTAGGATTCTCTGGGAAGCCAGGGAGGAGATTGCAGAGCCTTTGGCTTTGATCTTCCTGTCGTCATTGTCTACAGGAATAGTGCCAGAAGACTGGAGGACAGTAAATATTGCCCCCTTGTTTAAGAAGGGGAGTAAAGAAAGCCCTGGTAATTATAGGCCAGTGAGCCTTCAGTTTTTGGTAAAGTGTTGGAAATGGTTATGAGCGATAGAATTTATTATAATCTATAGAGGAATAAGTTGATTAGGGATAGTCAATATGGTTTTGTGAAGGGTAGGTCATGCCTCACCAAACCTTATTGAACTCTTTGAGATGGTGACCAAACAGGTTTTGAGGGTAAAGCAGTTGATGTGGTGTATATGGATTTCAGTAAAGCATTTAATAGCGTTCCCCACAGTAAGCTATTGCACAAAATACGGAGGCATGGGATTGAGGGTGATTTAGTGGTTTGGATCAGAAATTGGCTAGGATGGTGGTTGATGGGAAATGTTCATCCTGGAGTTCAGTTACTAGTGGTGTACCACAAGGATCTGTTTTGGGTCCACTGCTGTTTGTCATTTTTACTAATATCCTGGATGAGGGCATAGAAGGATAGGTCAGTAAATTTGCAGATGACGTTAGGGTCAGTGGAATTGTGGATAGTGCTCAAAGATGTTGTAGGTTACATAGGGACATAAATAAGCTGCAGAGCTGGGCTGAGAAATGGCAAATGGAGCTTAATGCAGAAAGGTGATTCACTTTGGAAAGAATAACAGAAATACAGAGAACTGGGCTAATGGTAAGATTCTTTGTAGTGTAGAGCAGCAGAGAGATCTTGGTGTCCATGTACATGGATCTCTGAAGGTTGATAAGGTTGTTAAGAAGGCAGATGGTGTGTTAGCTTTTATTAGTCGAGGGATTGGGTTTTGGGGCCAAGAGGTCATGCTGCAGCTGTACAAAACTCTGGTACGGCTGCACTTGGAATATTGCGTACAATTCTGGTCATTGCATTATAGGAAGGATGTGGAGGCTTTGGCGAGAGTTCAGAGGAGATCTACTAGAATGTTGCCTGGTGTAGACTGAAGGTCTTGTAAGTAAAGGCTGAGGGACTTGAGGCTGTTTTCATTAGAGAGAAGGTTGAGAGGTGACTTAATAGAAACAAATAAGATAATCAGAGGGCTAGATAGGGTGGATAGTGAGATCCTTTTTCTCAGATGGTGATGGCTAGCATGAAGGGACATAGGTATAAATTGACGAGTGATAGATATAGAACAGATGTCAGATGACAGATGTCTCTTTACTCAGAGAGTAGTATGGGCATGGAACACCCTTCCTGTGACAGTAGTGGATTCGCCAAGTTTAGAGGCATTTAAGTGGTCATTAGATAAACATATCGATAATAATGGAATAATGTAGGATAGAGAGGCTTCAGATTGGTCACATAGGTTGATGCAACGTTGAGGCTGAAGCGTCTGTACTATGCTGTAATGTTTTATGTTGTAAGATGGGATCAACTGAAGATTCCACTTATATAGTCAGATGGTTAACAAAACATTTATTCATGAACAGAAAAATTCAAGGAATGCAGAAATAAACAACATGCTTAAAAGTCTCATCTGACATTTTTACATCTGTTTTCATACCTTAAACTGTGACATAATGCTTCAGAGCTGCCACATTCACATATTTGACTGTAAGTACATGATAACACAGCCTGTGATGTTTAAAGGTGCCTGTTTTTCTTGGGGGAGAAATCACATTGGAAAAAGATCTGTATTCATTTCTCCTAATTTAGCCTTTGCACTTTGGTAATGTAAGATAAATGCATACGCTCAAGGAGTTCAGAGTTCCTTATCTAAGTATGACACTGGATTCCATGCAAAGACAAAGACTCCATGCCACACTGTGTGAGGCTATAACATGTCATTTATTGTGATTGAAATAAGGGATCAGGAATACTATTACCAATATACTGTTCTGTTTCTGACTTTCCCCACAGATTATCTGCTCACTCATGTGAATAAAACCAGAGTTCAGAGGATTCCTTATGCCATTGTAGAGGCTCTGACTAACATATTGGGAATTGGCACATTCGAACTTTGCAGGGAAGGAGGGCCAAATTGGGAGCTGGAAAGAAATTAGAGACTAAGCATTAGTAAAATACAAATGTATGGAAATAATGTAGTTACCACTTTTCAGCGAGATTCAAAACACACTGCCATACAGTCTAAGGGGCAAGTCAGAATTTTTTCTCCAAGTGAGGAAAATCATATTATTCCCCCAACTTTCTTGCATCCCACCTGATGTTTCAGGTTGATTACCCAATGTTACTCCCAATGCAGACTATTCAATCTGTTTCCACATCCATTGATGCTGTAAGAGCAAAGCAGTGTTGAACAACAAATGAAACACACTTCAGAAGCCTTGAATCAAATTTAAATATTTGAGCAAGTTTTATGCCAAAGAACCTTTCATTCAATTTATTCAATATTTAATGTCACTATTTTGAGAAAAGAACAGTCTGGCTTATTGGATTAAACAAATTGCTTATCAAAATGAAAAACACGAATAGTTTTTGCCTAATTCAAAGCACTTCAAAGCCCAGTGCAAAGCATTTTTCATCACCAGGGATGGTTCTCTGTTTGAGTCACAGCAAACAAAGATTACCTACAGCTGCAACTCCTGAACATTTTACTTATAACTTGGACAAATCTGTGATTTGGGTGAAAAACGTGAGACTTATTTAATAAATTAAATTTAAATTTCAAGCCAGAGGTTTTGCTAACATTTAATGTTAATCCCCATTCAATTTTCCATATAATTGCTCACATCCCTTCATTTTGTGCAACTTTACTATTTAGTTTTGATAAACGGAAGGAAAAGAACACAGTCTGGAACTAACAATAAATAACTCTTATTGACTCAGAGTATGGAAAAAGGTGCAAGACTATGCAGATTCCTGAAAGAGTAATAGCAGCTAACTGCAGCTGTAGTTAATAATTCTAATGCTTGAAGAAGAGCAAAAGATATGATAAGGAATAGATGCATGCCAGTGACAGAAGAAAAACCAGAACAGCTGCAGATAGATGGGGTACATTAGTTCAAAGGAACTATAGTGCTGCATCTTTATTTTTAACTGTTAGTTAATATGTGCAGCAATGTTTCTATCCGAGGGAAAAATATGGGAACAGTTTCATTCGTTTGTTTGTTCACAGATTGCTGCTGAAATAACTCTGCAGAGGCTGGTATCCTGTCACCAAGTCACCCTTTATTTACAGGTGGAAAGTCCTCAACTCTGACCCTCAGAACCAGCTCTCAGAGTGAACAGGATGTCTGACACTCCCATTTTGTTTTTAAACTTTTCCCCTGTTCTTTTTTCTTTCTAAAATAACTTCACAGACACCAGTATCCTGTCTCTAAGTCACCCTTTAATTATGTGAGGAGACTCCATACACTGATCAAGCTCCCTTAGAGCCAGCTCTCAGAGTGAACAGGATGCCTGATACTCATGTTTTTTTTTATTTACACGTGGAGGATCCCTGATACTGATCCAACTCCCTCAGGGCCAGCTCTCAGAATGAATGGAACCTCTGACACTCCTGTTTATTTTTTAAAAAATTTTTTGTGTGTGTGCAGGTGTGAGACACAGTGAAAGACACAAGGTGCATGAATCTTTATTCAGTTTCCACCACCAGGAAGAAAGGAAACACCCGAGTGGCCAGTGACAAGCAGTGCCCTTCACATCAAAGGGCAACTCCTGTTCTTATCTGTCAGCCAGGACTCCATGATTGGATCAGATTAACAGCCTCAATCAGGGAACTCATACTCTACTATAGTCCACCTGGCTAACCTCGTTACGATCACAACACCCCCCACCAACCCGAGGCTAAGGACATAGGTTGATTAGTTTGCTTGTAGCTCTTTCTGGGGTGTTTTAGCACCGGGTCAGGTTTTTCCAACTCTGCCTTGGATAAGGGCAAATCCTGTGGCTTGAAATTTAACAACAATATGGAGATTGCAAAATTCCAACTTAGAGATTCCTAGCTCATTTCTTGCTTTTAATTTATTCGACTATCCTGAGTTTAATATAGATAGGCTCCTTGCACTAACTGGCATTAGAATTTTGGACAGTGGCTCACCTCTTGCACCTGGAGAATCTCAGCAAAAGATTCACTCTCTTCTTCAGTTGACAAAGGTCGCGACATCCACCATTTCCATCTCAGATTCCAACGTCTCTCTGGAGAAGGAAAACCCATGGCTTCCCACAGCCTTTCTAACTGTTCTGAGGAGCCAGGCACATTTTTCTCTCACCCCATTATCCACTTTCCACTTTCCTGTGGTCCATTCTCTTATTCAGGCCATACCTGAACTTTATATGTCACTGGACCTGACCTTGTGTTTACCATACCTCTTATGTTGACCCATGCAGGGCCATTCCCATGGTTCCAACACCAAACTTCATCCCTGAATAAAACTGTCCCTCTTGCTTAGCAGGGTCTTCTGTCCAACATTGGCATTTCTGATGCCATTTCACCCTCCCCCCAGATCCAGGAAGATCAGATTTAACCTGATGTGGAGTTTTCTCCCGATTAGCAACACCAAGGACAGTAGGCTCTTGTCTTTTCAACACTCCTATATCCCCAAGCCCATCCTTTAAGCTTCCCTGGATTCCTCTTTCCCTCCTTCATGCGTCTGTCTCCAACAATTGCAATATTGTGAAAGGGTTAACTTGGGGTAATAAAGTCACTGAATTAATATAGAGAACGAACGTGGAGGACTTGGTGCGGAATGAGCTATATGACTGAATAGTTAATCAACTTTATCATAAAGGAAAAGGTGTCTTCAGTTCTATTTCACCATTAGACTTAAATTCTGAATTGATATTTTTATCAGACTCTGGTGCCCAAAAGCTAAGATTGGAAACGGAGATTGTTTAGTTACATAAGTTACCTTTGGCAGGAATAGCTGTAACCATATGCAAAATCTCAAGATATAAGTTACTATTGATGTTTCTATAAAGTTGAACCTGATGATCAATGGAAAAATGAAGTAGAGATGTGGACACGGGATACGTCTTTACCAAGAAAAAAACAAATTTTACCCTTGGCACTGATGCTTCCTCTTAGAAGCAAAACTAGGTGTAAAGTATTCTCAGAACAAAAGACTCAACAATTGAATGCTGAGGAAGGTTTGGAAATTCAATGAAAATTAATGGACAAAGTTGATACAAAAGGTAACCTATTAAATGTATATGAGGCAGGGTCAGACTTTGATAAACTTAGAAAGCAAAACGGATATTCTATTGAAAACTAAAAGATGAAATTTAACAACTATATGGAGGTTGCAAAATTCTAACTTGGAGATTCCTAACTCATTGTTTGCTTTTAATTTGTTGGATTATGCTAAGTTTAGTATGGATAGGCGCCTTGCAATAACTGGCATTAGAATTTCGGAAAAGGAACATGCTTTTGGAATAGATGTAAGAAGTCTTAAGAAGAATTCCTGGGAAAATATTAACTCCCTGTGACCTTCATGTTCAAATGGAGCGTTAAAAAACCACAAAAATAACAGCATTGCAAGCCTGCCCAGATAGAGGTCGTAAGCATCTATACAAAAGGAGTATCATCATAAAAATGATCGAGAATTGCATTTATAATAGACGATAGGAACCGGGGAACTCCTAACAAAAGAATGAATCTCAGCAGTACCTTGGGAATGTCAGCTAGTATTTTATATGATTTGGAGATGCCGGTGTTGGATAACCACCTATGAAGGAACGGCGCTCCAAAAGCTAGGGCTTCCAATTAAACCTGTTGGACTATAACCTGGTGTTGTGTGATTTTTAACTTGGTATTTTATATATGATTCAATAACATTATGCAATGAATTGTTCTAAACGGAATAATAATGTTGGTGAAATGATAGAGAACACAGAATGTTTGAGATGACAAGATGGCGATAATGATCAGGCAGAGGGAATTTTACTAGCAACAAAGAGTTTCAGCTCAGTAATGAATGTTTTAGTCATAGACTTGGGATGCACAGCACAAAATGAGGAATGTATTGGTTAAAATGTTACCACAGTTATTTAAATAATAAGGATCGAACTAAGGTAAAGTAATCTGAGAGTTTACTTCAGCTGAAGTCACTCAGAAGATGACAACAAGCTGAAGACTGGTGATTCCCAGTAAAAATATTCAGATAAGCCATTTTATCAGCACAGAGGTAGCGTCAGGTGAAGTAAACTTACTGTCGAGCAGACCATCTATGAAAAACACTCAAATGGGCATGGAGCAAAATAGGGATCAAAAAGAGTGGTGCTGGAAAGGCACAGCCAGTCAGGCAGCATCCGAGGGGCAGGGGAGTCAACTTATCAAGCCTAAGCTCTTCATCAGGTATGTTTGAAGAGCTTATGCTCGAAACGTCGACTCTCTTGCTCCTCGGCTGCTGTCTGACTGGCTGTGATTTTACAGTGCCACACTTTTTGACTCTGATCCCCAGTATCTGTAGTGCTTATTTTCTTGTATGGAAAGTAGCTGAAAAAGTGTTGCTGGAAAAGCGCAGCAAGTCAGGCAGCATCCAAGGAGCAGGAGAATCAACGTTTCGGGCATCAGCCCTTCTTTAGGAATGAGGAAAGTGTGTCCAGCAGGCTAAGATAAAAGGTAAGGAGGAGGGACTTGGGGGACGGGCATTGGAAATGCGATAAGTGGAAGGAGGTCAAGGTGAGGGTGATAGGGGGTGGGGGGCAGAGAGGTCAGGAAGAAGATTGCAGGTTAGGAAGGTAGTGCTAAGTTTGAGGGTTGGGACTGAGACAAGGTGGGGAGAGGGAAATGAGGAAACTGGAGAAATCTGAGTTCATCCCTTGTGGTTGGAGGGTTCCTAGGCGGAAGATGAGGCGCTCTTCCTCCAGCCGTCGTGTTGCTATGGTCCGGCGATGGAGGAGTCCAAGGACCTGCATGTCCTTGGTGGAGTGGGAGGGGGAATTGAAGTGTTGAGCCACAGGGCAGTTGGGTTGGTTGGTCCAGGTGTCGCAGAGGTTGTTCTCTGAAACGTTCCACAAGTAGGCAGCCTGTCTCCCCAATATAGAGGAGGCCACATCGGGTGCAGCAGCTGCAGTAAATGATGTGTGTGGAGGTGCAGGTGAATTTGTGGCAGATATGGAAGGATCCCTTGGGACCATGGAGGGAAGTACGGGGGGAGGAGTGGGTGCAAGTTTTGCATTTCTTGCAGTTGCAGGGGAAGGTGCCGGGAGTGGAGGTTGGGTTGGTGGGGGGTGTGGACCTGACGAGGAAGTCAGGGAGGGAGTGGTCTTTTCGGAACACTGATAGGGGAAAGGAGGGAAATATATCCCTGGTGGCGGGGTCCGTTTGGAGGTGGCAGAAATGACGATGGATGATACGGTGTATATGGAGGTTGGTCAGGTGGTAGGTGAGGACCAGTGGGGTTCTGTCCTGGTGGCGATTGGAGGGGCGGGGCTCAAGGGCAGAGGAGCGAGAAGTGGAGGAGATGCGGTGGAGAGCATCGTCGATCATGTCTGGGGGGAAATTGCGGTCTTTGAAGAAGGAGGCCATCTGGGTTGTACGATATTGGACTGGTCCTCCTGGGAGCAGATGCGGCAGAGACGAAGGAATTGGGAATATGGGATGGCGTTTTTGCAGGGGGCAGGGTGGGAGGAGGTGTAGTCTAGGTAGCTGTGGGAGTTGGTCAGTTTATAGTAAATGTCCGTGTTGATTTGGTCACCCGAGATAGAAATGGAAAGGTCTAGGAAGGGGAGGGAGGAGTCTGAGACAGTCCAGGTAAATTTGAGGTCGGGGTGGAAGGTGTTGGTAAAGTGGATGAACTGTTCAACCTCCTCGTGGGAGCATGAGGCAATACCGATACAGTCATCGATGTAGCAGAGGAAAAGGTGGGGGGTGGTGCCAGTGTAGCTGTTGAAGATGGACTGTTCCACATATCCTAAGAAGAGGCAGGCATAGTTGGGGCCCATGCGGGTGCCCATGGCTACTCCTTTGGTTTGGAGGAAGTGGGAGGATTGGAAAGAGAAGTTGTTCAGGGTGAGGACCAGTTCAGTCACTTCCTTAAAGGAAAAAAAGGCAAGTGGACAGCATTGTGTCTCAGTGGTTAAAACTGCTGCCTCACAGTGCCAGGGACCTGGGTTCAATTCCTGCCTTGGGCAACGGTCTTTGTGAAGTTTGCACATTCTCCCACTGTCTTCATGGGTTTCTTCCGGGTGCTCCACCTTCCTCCCACAGTCCAAAGATGTGCAGGTTAGGTGAACTGGCCGTGCTAAATTGCCCATAGTGTTAGGTTCACTAGACGGGATAAACGTGATCTGGGTGGGTTGCTCTTCGGAGGGTCGGTGCGGACTTGTTGGGCCGAAGGGCCTGTTTCCACACTGTAGGAAATCTAATGTAGTCTTAAAACTGCATAGGCAGTTTTCCCAAAATGATCAGGCATAGTGACTCCATAGTTAGCACTGCTGCCTAACAGCACTTGGGACCCATGTCTACATGGGTTTCCTCCGGGTGCTCTGGTTCCCTCCCACAGTCCAAAGATGTGCAGGTTAGGTGGATTGGCCATAGAAAATGCAGAGTTACAGGGACAGGTTTAAATGGGATGTTCTTCAGAGGGTTATTGTGAACTCAAATGGGCTTCCTTATTGTAGGTCCAGGTTAGGTGAATTGGCCATGCTAAATTGCCCGTAGTGTTAGGTGAAGGGGTAAATGTAGGGGAATGGGTCTGGGTGGGTTGCGCTTTGGCGGATCGGTATGGACTTGTTGGGCTGAAGGGCCTGTTTCCACACTGTAAGTAATCTAAGTAAGATTCTATGATCAGCTCACAAATTAAACATCCTGCTACAAGATTGAGATGAAAGAATGATGTATATGATGAATGATGAGCTAACACAAGAAATCAGAGATAAATGTAATGTCTATCAAAAAATATAGGAGCCCAGCACCATGAACAATGGGAAGTGCTTCATTAACTAAAGATTTTAATGAGGTTGTAGCAATGGACTTGACAGTGTGGTCCAAAGAAAAAGCGTTTTCATCTTGAAATAAAAAGAGAACAGTAATTGTGAAAAAGGTCATGGAGAAATGGATAGGGATCAGACTGGAAGCAGCTGCTAAATTCCGAACTGACAATGGAGGGGAATTTGTCAATGATAAATTTAGGGACATGTGTGAAAATATGAACGTTGTGTTAATGAGCACTGAGGCAGAAAGTCCCTTTTGTAAGGAAGTGTGTGAATGAAATCATGCAGTAATAGTTGAGATGCTTCATAAAATTTTAGTGGACAAGTCGAGTTATAAATTAATATCTGCCCTGACATGAACAGTTCAAATGAAAAGCATACAGTAAATGATTGGGGAGCTTCTGTCAATATCAATTGGTTTTCGGGAAAAATCTAAAAATTCTTTTGGTAATGAGTGATCATCCCTGATGAGGGCATTCTGAATTAGTTCTACATTTCCTGAATATTTCAATGCCCTACATGCAAGGAGAAGGGCATTCTTATAAGCTGAAGTTTCAGCAGAAATTCAGACAATTTGTTGCAAATATCATGTAAGACCATCAGAAATAAATTTTAATCCAAGCATATGGTATATTTCAAAAGCAGAGTGCAAAATGTCAATGTTATCAATGAAAACTTCTGTGTAAATTATAGATTGTGATGGAACAGCAGTAATTTTACAGCATAGCAGCCAAATTATTAGGGGACATTTCTAGAGGATATTTGGAATTGATTACACTCTTACAGAATCAGAATAAGTCATAAAAAGTGATGGAGCGCTATGCGCTTTGCATACTCTGACTTTGGACTATTGTGAGGACCAGGTTATGGCAGGTGAATGGCTGACTGAAGATGGACAAAGTGGTATAGAAACATAGGACAAGGCTATTTGTCCTGGAAGACAACAACTGAAAGTTGGGATCCAAGTATCCTATAGGCCAGAAAATACTAATAAATTACAGAATACCACCATTACAGGGAAAACTACCACCACAACAAACATTGGTTAAATGTTTTTTCTCATTTATTCACAGGATGAGGGCATCACTGGCTGGGCCAGCATTTATTACCCATCCTTAACTGCTCAGAGGGTAGTTAAGCATCAACCACATTACTGTGGGTCTAGAATCACATGTAGGCCAGACCAGGTAAGGATGGCAGATTCCTTTCCTTAAGGACATTAGTGAACCAGATGGGTTTTTCCAACAATCAGTAATGGATTCATGGTCATCATTAAACTCTTACTTCCAGATTTTTACTGAATCTAAGCTACCACCTGTGTGGAAGGATTTGAACCTGGGTTCGCAGATCACTACTTTTGTCTCTGGATTAATAGCCAAAGCAATAATACCATTGGCTCCCCTAAAGAAATATGCATGATGAGAGCCAGGTGAAAGATCCATGGATTGGCAAAGTGAGATAAAAATGTGAAAGACCAGAAAATGTAGTACAGGTTCTGAAAGCGAACCTCAAAATGAACATGGCCCTACTTTACAAAAGGAATTCAGGTCAAAGAAGGGGAGATCTCATAGTCGTAGTCCAGAGATAGGAAGATGAGTCGAAGCTGTTGGTTGTCAAAGAACAAAGACTATGGAGTAAACTGGGAATATCATGAGAAGCAGAAATCATTAGAATCAAAATTTTAGTGCCTTCTATGTTCCCTTTAATTTGATTTCCTTCTCTATGGACCTTTGAGATGCATGCATGGACGTGACCTTCAAAACAGCACAAGAGAATCTCTGATCAGATTCTTCAGTTCCCTGGTTATTCCTTCACAGTCTCCAGTGTTGGGGATTGTGCATGGTCCTGCAAGCATCATCTGTGATTATCTGGGCATCAAAAAATCTGGGCCATTACCTCTTCAGCACATTTCTTGACTGAAGAGATCAATATAAATGTCTTGAAAAGTGTTTACATCTATTAATATGATTTAAAAATAAGTAGATTAGATTACAGTGTGGAAACAGGCCCTTCAGCCCAACAAGTCCACACCAACCCACCCATACGTTTACCCCTTACCTAACACTACAGGCAATTTAGCATGGCCAATTCACCAGACCTGTACATCTTTGGACTATGGGAGGAAACCAGATTACCCGGAGGAAATCCACACAGACACAGGGAGAACGTGCAAGCTCCACACAGTCAGTCGCCTGAGGCGGGAATTGAACCCAGGTCTCTGGCGCTGTGAGGCAGCAGTGCTAACCACTGTGCCGCCCACAGGTAATTAGAGCATACATTACAACTCTATTGAAAATCTTACAACTGCCTTCAGGTCCTATTCACATTACTCTTATATCTGTTTCATTTTTATATCATTAACTCCCCGTACCTCAACTTACCACTTACGTAAAAATTTAAAAATAGGAAACTCTCCCATTAACTTGTCAATGTTTCATTACTTCACTCTACCCATTGAATCATTCAAAATAGATTTTGAAAAGCTTGCCATTTTTATCTCAGTAACTACAAATTAAACAATTTGAATTTAATGGGCTTCTGTGCTTGGCTTACACCTGCAGCAGACCTTGGCCTCATCAGTACTTTTGGATTTGTGTCATTAGCTTAGGCCCAATGCATTCCTCAGTAAATATATCCACTCACAGGATCAAACCTAATAGTTACAGAGGGTAGGGCAAGGTTGGCTGTATACAAGTGTGATGGTCAAGATTATTGATAACAAATACATGTTAAGGGTTACTCCAGCAAATGGGCTGACTGGGGTGGTTTGAAGCTATGTAATGGAGGTGAAACTAGATGTTTGCTTTGATGATGAAGATAGTCATCAGAAGAGGAGGGTAGATTTGTAGGTGAGTAAGAGTAAGGTGGTAAGTAAGTGGGTGAGGGGGGTAGGATGTATCATGAATGGGGTTAGATTGAGCAGGGTGTCAGCTGGTGAGATCAGCTCAAGGGCATGGTGCCAGGTGATATCAGGTCAGGGGAGGTGAGTCAGAAAGGTCAAGGTGAGAGGTGTCAGATCAACTGATGTTGGAAAGCACAAAGTGAGGGAAGTCAGGGGGTCAGTGGTCAATTGAGGGAGTCACTTTGATAGATATCAGGAGTTTGAGCAGGTTTTAATTCCGTTATTATTTCCTAGGGAACAATTCAGATCAGTGAGTCAGAATAGTTGGATGAGCTGGAGACTTTATCAGTCGATTCTGGGGAAACTCCTGAAGAGTCAGCTACATCAAAACTTCTGAGGAATCAAATAGCTGGGTATATTGCTGCAATGGTCTCTTCCAATCGAAAGATCTGGCTCATGCCTTCAGTGATCCAAATGCATAGTTGGGCGAAATGTCTACTTCTCCAGGACCTGATGTCAAGTAAGGCAACAAGTTTTCATTTTAGAGTGGTGTCATCATTTGTGTCAAAGGCTGAAGATATTTGGTAAGCACAGTGATAGTTTATCCCAGCCATAAGCAGACAGAAGCCATTTGTGAGTGCACATTATAACTTCATTAATGCAAATCCTATTATATTGTGCTTCTGGTTCTATCTTTGTACTAGCTTAATTATTTTGTAAATTAAGCATATTACTCTAACTATTAACTCAGAGTGCCAATCATTAACTTTGTAGTTTAATGGTAGCCAAATAAAGTAAGATTCAAATGAAGTATCATTTTCTGAATAATACAAACGAAAAAATAAGATGGATCTTGTTTATTGCCCCAGCATGATCTCCCAAGCTTTGTCTGGTTAAGTATGCTACAGGCAATTTCACATCACTGTAATATGAACTATTCCTTGCAGATTTTGTGAATATGTCTTATTAATACTGTTAGTAGCATCATTTTGATGATGATGCCTTCCAATATGTCTGTCACCAGCTTTGGGGATATCACAAACTGACATGGGTAACATTATTATGAGGGCTACAGATGCATTTGTCAATCAAACTGATTATTATGCCTCCTTCGCTATCACTCTCTGATCAGGGAGCAACCAAACAGATAGTTCTCTAAAGTAAGAAGACTTTCTGGGACAATTTTATATGTGTTAAAATTCCTTTATTAAATTTAAATTATTTAATTTAACAGAGAACTATTATATTCACTGAATTCATGACGGTCTATGCCATTATATGTGTATGTTTACTCAAACCTTCTTCCTAATTTATTCACTTTTAAAATTTTCTTCCTTTATATTATAAATGAGTTACGTTGGTGTCATTGGAAATTACAGGTAGGGAGTTGTGATTGGTATGGACAGATATTTAGTTTGTATTTACAAACAATTGCAGGGATTATATTCAATAACAATAATATTCTTGCAAACAAATTGACTAGTTCTAGATATGCTAAGGATACAATTGTGCAAACTACGTGAAAATGGAGATTATTTGCGACCGCAAAGATTTTTTCCCCAAGTTCTGTTTCCTGCATAATTGCACTTACATTCTCAAGTGTTAAGAAGTAATTTTTGAGACTAAAATAAAAAAATTAAAGTGTTTTATCAATCATGCCAGAGATACCTTATTCTGTCCCAGAAATCTTTGAACTTTTCCAAACCAGCTACAATCCACCTGACACTGGAAAAATTAACTAACCTATACTCTATGCTGTTACTGCCACGAAATATTTTGTTAAGTCACAGATTAATTGTACTTACACAGGCCAATATTTATTTTACCTTCAGAGACTTTCAACTGTTTGAAATGAACCCAAATATTTATATTTCTACTTGGTGACATGAGTAGCCCATGTCAATTATTTGAAGATCATGCAAACAAAAATATTCCTCTCAATTCATAGAAAGGCAGAGTAGAGTTGGACTTCAATCAGCAAACATTCTGACAGCATTTGTAAAGCAACATCAAAATCAATTCAATTTCTACCTTCTGTGCACTATTTAGAAATATCTCAGAGAACTTCACGCTCCAACAATTTTTATTGTGTTTTCGGTGTTCTTGGGCTTTTACAAGTGAGTGAAGGCATGGAAGGTTGCAAGGATGGAAATTTTAGTCTTGAGCTTTTCTATTTATAGATACAGTTTGAATTTCTGCTGGACAATTTACGAGCAAATGTCATTCACTAAAGACTGGGGTGATAAATGAATAGAAGTGGTGTGTGGTAGGCGGGGTTTAAAATAGGGTTCAATACCTGTTGCACTCTCAGCAATCTTGTCCCCAGCCCCACCCCCTCCCATTTATCTCACCAACCTCCTCAGCTCACAGCCTCATTCCCGGTGAAGGGCTTTTGCCCGAAATGTCGATTCTCCTGCTCCTCGAAAACTGCCTGACCTGCTGCGCTTTTCTAGCACCACTCTAATCTTGACTCTAATCTCTAGCATCTGCAGTCCTCACTAGGGTTTAAAACCAGCTGGGTTGAAGGCAATATGGAAGATTGAGGCAAACTAGGACAACATTGGAATGGCTCAGTGTCAAAGGAACACAGGGCTGGATGTTCTGATGTTTTGCCTGAGTGGTGACAAGTGTTTTGGGGGCTTGTGTTGAGAGATTAAGCAAATTGTCTTACTACATTTTGTCAAGTTAATTACCAACACTGCTCCCATAGCTTCTCTCATATCTGATTTCTGCCTCATCTTATTACATGACCAGCATTTTGACCAATGAGCACCATCACTCTGCATGTACAGCAAATGGGCAATAAAACTATTGCAAATTAAATGTGGCTGGGCTTTGCAAACAGATGCTTTATGTGTTTATTGCTTCAATGTCATAGCATTCAGAACTTGAGTTTTCGTCCGTCAAATTGACACTTATTCTGCCTATCTGGCTCCAGCCATTGTCTAGAATTATCTAGAGAATGGAAAGGGATGGCAGGGAACACAGCTTATATTGGAAACCATCACCATTGGGCCCTGCCTGGTCACCAGATATATCCCAAAGAACCTGTATTCTCTTGTACCTTGTACCATCCCTGTGGAGACTCACCACACTGAACTCAGCTACAACTGAGTCATAGAGATGTACAGTGTGGAAACAAACCCTTCAGTCCAACTTATCTGTACCAACCAGATATTTGAAATTAATCTAGTCCCATTTGCCACCTTTTGCCCCATAATATTCTAAATCGTTCTTATTCATATATCCATCCAGATGCCTTTTGGATGCTGTAATTGCACCAGCCTCACCCACTTCCTCTGGCAGTTCATTCCATACACTCACCACCCTCTGTGTGAAAAAGTCACCCCTTAGGTTCCTTTTAAATCTTTCCCCTCTCACCTTAAACCTATGCCTTCTAGTTTTGGACTCCCCCGCCCCACGGAAAAGACCTTGTTTATTTACCCCATCCATACCCCTCATGATTTTGTAAACCACTATGAGGTCACCCTTCAGCGTCTGATGCTCCAGGGAAAACAGACCCAAACTATTCAGCCTCTCTCTGTAGCTCAACCCCTCCAACACTGGCAACATTCTTGTAAATCTTTTCTGAATCCTTTCAAGTTTAACATATCAGGGAGACCAAAATTGAATGCAGTATTCCAAAACTGACCTAACCAGTATCTTGTACCTCTGCAACATGGCTTCCCAACTCCAGTACTCGATGCACTGACCAATAAAGGCAAGCATTCCAAACACCTTCTTCACTATCATGCGACCCCACTTTCAAGGAATTAGGAACCTGCACTCCAAGGTCTCTTCTTCAGTAATACTTGCCATAACTTACCTTTAAGTGAATAAGTCCTGCCTTCCCACTGAGCCTGGCATTACTCCTTGGTGTTACACACCCTGCTCCTCTGCAGAGGTCATAATGGCAAACCCACCAATTATCTCTGCCTCCCATTGCATACTCTGTCCTCCGATACTGTTCCCCAAACCAACAGACACCCTGAGATTTCCCTCATCACTGCCCTTGTCCCCATCTTTGCAAATGCATCTCTTTCTAGGCCCCAGCCTTGATTCCCCCACCCCTTCTGTTATTGACCCTCCTATTGTCCCTTTGCACCTCCTTCTCCCACCCTGAAATCTCCTAAAAGACCAACAGGTGGACTCCCAAGACTCTATTTACCGCAGGTTTCTGATCGACATCGATGAATAGCCTCCAGACATTACTGGGCAGACCCTTGACTGATCTGTATGCAACTCCCAGACTGATATGACATGATTCCCCTCACTGCTGGTACTGTTTCTATGGGGCTGACCACTTCCCTAACCAGACTGGGACAGTTTCCCAGAACTTGAGAGTCCCCAGTGGATGGCTGACTAAGGTGGAGCCCCTGAATTGTGTACCGACTGTGCCCTGATAGAACTGGGAACTCTTGACCGACACCAACCCTCTGACCCCTTGACTTGACTGAGGACTAGCCCCTATCAGCTTCTGGGATGGTTATTTGGTTGAATGAATATGTAATATAATAGCTGTCCAGGTTTGTGGCACATGCTGGAGGTGTTATATTAGCATCTCCCAAAAGATCGCTCATGACAAGCTGCATGCCTGTGTGTTTCCATGTAAAGAGCACCTCAAAATAGCAGGAGTGACAGCATAGCAACACTTTAACAGGCATGACATAGCAAAGCATGATGCTGTGAGCATTTAGGAGAGTGCTACGTGGGAATGCTGAGATATCAAGCGAGCAGACCTGAGATACAGCTGCTCCACTCCATGAGCTGAGTGCCTATCTCTGTGTGCAAAGTGTCTTTGCAGCAGCATTTAAATGATGGTTACTGCTGCATCTGTCAAAGCAAGTCTGAGCTTCCTAATTAGCTTGCCAGTGTCTCAGAGAGGGGCCATGGTGGTTGTGAGGAGTTGGCAGATACAGAATGCCAATGTAGCTGATGCCCATGGGTCATGCCTGGGCTTCCGTAAGGTGCGGAGCAACATGGAAGTCATTTGGAGCCAGTGGCGAAATGAATCCACCAACTAACTGCATTGGTTTCCATGTTGAAATTTCTCGACATCTAGCCTGTTGGTGAACTTAGTGAGCTAGGAATGTGAATACTAATGAGGTGAATTTGGCCAGCACTGGTCACTGTTCAGTGAGAGATTTGTGAGGCTGCTTGAAAAAAGGCTCAAATTGCTCCTGACCTCACCAGAGGTCTCATCTCACACATCTCACCAAAGTCCATGTTTCTCAGACACTTATAGAATTCTGCCCATTGATATTCATGAGGATTTCAGCAGTTAGACCAAGCTGAGGCAGAGACAGCAAGGTAACAGAAGTGGAACTATCTCTCCAAAGGCATGCCTTGTGTTGCCTGCTCAGTACATGTAACATACATGCTAGCTCAGAAATGCTAGCTCAGAGTCTGTCAACATAAGTAATGTCTGAATCACAATGGACAAGATTTTATTACACTTATACAGAGTAAAATTGGACTTGTAATATGTGAGTAATATTGTCTTGCATTCTGGTTTTGCAGTATTTCATTGCAATCTCCACAAACAAAAACTCTTCCAGAACATTACTGCCAAACAAATGAACTATGTCCCTTGTATAGAATGAGCATAATTCTTGAGTTACTTGTTGCACTTTTTGCCCAACTGTTGCGTCAGAATCTGACAAAACCACAACTATTGAGACATGGAAGTTTAACTCATGAAATAGTCTTCCTGCAATTTTTCTGAAGTTGAATCATAGAATCCATTCAGTGTGGGAACAGGCCATCTGGCCCAAAAGGTTCACACCAACCCTTCAAATAATATCCCATTCCCCTACCCTTTTGCACTACATTTCCCCTAACTAATACCTCTAGCCTCCACATCCCTGAACACTATGGGCAGTTTAGCACAGAGCACCCAGAGGAAACCCACACAGACATGGGGAAAGTGTAGAAACTCCACACAGCCAGTCACCTGAGACTGGAATTGAACCCAGGCTCCTGGCACTGTGAGGCAGCAGTGCTAACCACTGTACCACCCTATAATTCAATGTACGTATGTTTACTATTCATGCATTTATACTCTTGCTAATATTCTGTGTGTCATCACAGTGTTTTCCATTTCCATACTTTGCAACTACAATGTTTCATATTTTACAAAGGTGATGATATGCTCCTGTGTAATAGTAAGGTTCACCTTGCCTTTGTTGTGCCTGTTAGATTTTGCAGTGTCTTCTAGGCCTCCACATCTGTCTATGAAGGATGGGGAAAAATGTTGAGCCCACCAGTGACTCGGGCTCCCGCTTTGACTGCTAGAGTTCTGTCCTCAAACAAAAATATGCTTTTGTCTTTCCATGATTGTGGTTGTCAATACTTGCAGAGCCTCCTGACAAAAACTGGCTTTGTATGGCTGTTATTCAGCTAATTTCTATTCTGAATTGCTATTCTGAATGCCATAGCTCATTTCTCACAGTTTTCACAATTTATAGTGGTCAAGTGGTTCTTTAGCTGCTTCAGGAACATAACAAAGCTGTTATTGTGGGTGCCTCTTTTGAGCCTGCTACATTTTTTGCTAACACTTATGAATCTATATTCTGCACACTAGGCAGAGATGAGTAGGTTTTGCAGGAAATCATTCTGCAACACTTGCAGTTGAGTTCAGTTTCAATGATACTAAGTATTCTCAAATAGATGGTGTTGCCATGGGATTCTCACTATGCCCAGCTTTTTCTTTTATTTTTTTTGGGTTTCATACGAATTGTGTGTTCAATGGAATGAGATATAACCTTCTACCCTCTTGCATATTTCCAACACACTGATGGTACGTTAGCTATGTTTGAACTTGAATTCACAGACATGTAGTCAGAACATTGAGTATAAGATGAGATGACATGTTGTGGGTGTACAGGACATTGGTGATGCTACTTTTAGAGTGCTGTGTTCAATTCTGGTCACCCTTTTATAGAAAAGATTTTGGTAAACTTGAGAGGGTACAGAAAAGACATTCAAGGAAGTTGCTGGAAATGGAGGATTTGAGCTATAGGGAGAGGCTGGATAGACTGTGGCTTTTTTCCCTGGAACTTCAGAGGCTGAGGGGTCACCTCTCAGAGGTTTATAAAATCATGAGGGGCATGGATATGGTAAATAGACAAGGTCTTTGACCTGGGCGGGGATTGTCCAAACCTTAGAGGGCATAGGTTTAAGAGGAGAGGGGAGAGATTTGTGAAGGACCTGAGAGGCAACTTTTCATGCAAAGGGTGTTGCGTGTATGAAACCATATGCCAGAGAAAGTAGTGGAGGCTGATATAATTACAACATTTAAAAGGCATCTGGATGGGGACATGAATAGGAAAGGTTTCGAGGGATATGGCCAAATGCTGGAAAATGGTATTAGATTAATTTATGTTATCTGGTCAGCATGGATGAGTTGGACTGAAGGGTCTGTTTCCGTGTTGTACATATCTATGACTCAAATTTGCCAGACCTGCTGAGTTTCTCCAGCATTCTTTTCTAATCCTTCTCGAGTTTAACAACATCTTTCCTTCAGCAGTGAGATCAGAATTGAACACAGTATTCTAAAAGTGGCCTCAGCAATGTACTGTACAGCCAGAACATGATATCCCAACTCCTGTACTCAATCTTTTGACCAATGAAGGCAAACATGCCAAACGCCTTCTTCATCACTCTGTCTACTTGTAACTCCACTTTCAAGGAACTATACACCCACACACCTAGGTCTCTTTGTTTGGCAACACTTCTTAGGGGTCTACCATTAACTCTGTATGTCCTGCACTGATTTGCCTTATCAAAATGCAAAACCTCAGGTTTATCTAAATCAAACTCCATCTGCTGCTCCTCAACCTATTGGCCCATCTGATCAAGGCCCTGTTGTACTCTGAGATAACCTTCTTCATACTCCAGTACACATAACTATGTTGGTGTCATCTGAAAACTTACTAACTATACTCCTACATTCACATCCAAATCATTTATATAAATGAGGAAAGGCAGTGGACCCAGCATTGATCCTTGTGATACACCACTTGTGACAGGCCTTCGAAAAACAACCCTCCATCACCACCCTCTGTCTCCTACCTTCAAGCCAATTTTGTATCCAGTTGGCTTGCTGTCCCTGGATTCCATGTGATCTAATCTTGCAAACCAGCCTACTATAAGGAACCTCGTTGAAAAGCTTGCTAAAGTCCATATGGACAACATCTGCTACACTGCCTTCATCAATCTTCTTTGTCACTTCTTCGAAAAAACTCAATCAAGCTAGTATTATTCTTTGTTGCTTTCTATTCCTGTTCCTTATTAAAGGAGACAAATTTTAAAAAATGTTCATTCTCCAAAGTATAATTCTACAGCGCAAATACTGAAATGTGCATTTGATAGTGACAAGGAAAGGAAATATTTCAATTTCCAATCATGGCACAAGGATAGTTTATAGACAGGATGGAGAGCAATCATTAAGTTAGAATCTCAGAGAAGTTATTCTTGTTCAATGATGTTCCTGCTTATGCTTTTCCACTGTAGGAATAAAAAATAAATTATTCAGAAAGCCTGTGCAATGCTCTGACAAATTAAGAGGACTGATTTCTTTGTACAGCAGAGTACTGATGGCAGAACATCTGACAATTTCATGCTTTTGTGAGCACATGCTGTCAGCACTTGCAGCACTTTTCAATCTGCCCCACTGCAATGTAGTTTCGCTGAAATTTGTAACATCACAAATGAAAGGAATGTTTATTTGAGAGGCATTTATGTAAATTTCAATTTTGATATCACATCATCTTTTTCTTGTTATTCTTAATTAGTACTCTTTCGAAATCAATTTTCAGTTCAATATAATTCTATTTATTATTATATGTAATCACATAAATACTGTTTTTACCATCAGTACGGGTCTATACAGCTGATAGATTTTTTTAAAAATCAAAGTATAAGTGATCTTACAAGAATGAGGTAGTGTGTTTCAATATCCATGTGCAATCGGTTTATGGCAATTATTTTCATAAGCTACATTATGAGTAAGCATAATGAACAAAAAATGGGCCATTATGGTCATTGCACACCATTGATGAGTGTTACCAACACCATTCCCCATGATGTTCTGCTCATTGCAACATGGGAAGTATATCTTTAGTTTTCAATATACATCCTGATGGGTGACGTTCCTTGGCAAGAGTTCATATTCATAAAATTATCCCTATAATATGCACATTGATAACCAACCATTTCTAAATCTATTTGAATTTATCCCTCTGCATATAGTAGGGCTATTTCCTTCTGAAGAGAGAAAGAGAGGTTTGAAATTTGGGTCTGTACTTGGGTCGGCAGCTTGTGGTGCTGCAATAGTGGATTACCCTCCTGAGGGCTGAGTTCCACGCTGCCAACTGTTTCTGGCATAGCCTGCAAGTTGTGAAAGGGCCTTTCCAACCATTACTGGCATTTCACCAGCAGGGGGTGTGTCTCTTCCAAACAGTGAGACTTCATTGTGAACCCTCATGGCCTCCCAGTTACATTGGAGGATTTTCCTGACCAGGCAATCTGCGGTTCACTGCCATGGCAAAAGCCATCCCTGTGGCAGCATCCCCCTGTCATCACCAGTAATTTCCAACCTTAGTGCGGCCGGTCCTCAACCCCACTTTGATTGGATACAGTCTTAGCTGTGACCATTACTACCTGTGGCACTATTGTGACTGGCTGCCTGCAGCTTTTGGAGGCAGGTTCTTGAGCTTTAAAAGAATGGGAACCCCCATTGAAAGGTGCATCTGAAATCTAGTTGGTAGCCCTACAAACACGACAGGACAGATTGATCCCAGTAAAATCCAGCTGCAGTTCAAATATATCATGAGACAGCAGCCCATTTCTCCTTCGTAGAACTGTGATGTGCTAGATGGCCATAGAATGAAAACATTGTTCACTGTTTAGGTTCTGCACACAGGAAATAAGACCTTGTTTTTCTTTTTCTTATCATTTTGTTTTCTTTTTTATGCTTATTGAGGTAAGGGATGCTAATTCAGGAGGACTGGAACCACTTTTCTTTCATGCATCCAGAATCAACATCCTGTATTCCCAGAGTGGGTACAGTTCAGTTCAATCTAAAGCAAAGTATTTTTTTGCTCAAGTCAGACAAGGCTGTTTTTTTGCCTCAGCTCAGAGGCATCCCTCAACTGTGGCATGAAGCATTTTTACATTTCTTAAAACAAGCATCTGAATGACATTGCTGCAGGACTGAAACAAAGAGTGTTGTGTTCTGGAAGGCGACTTTTATGCTATCCCAAATAGGATTTTCTGATCAGAGGTTTAACCTTTGAACTTTTATAATAATTAAGGCTTTAAATATATTTTCTGCCTCTCATTTTTATGTTATTTTTTCATTAAATCTATTTTTGATCAACACTAAATATGGATGAACAGCTCCTTAGTGCTTTAACTTTATGCTACCAGTAATCAACAGGCTTTAAGGCTACATGGTGAAAAATATGCCAATAGTTTACCTGTTTTAGATATAATTCGGAGATGCCGTTGGACTGGGGTGTACAAAGTTAAAAATCACACAACACCAGGTTATAGTCCAACAGGTTTAATTGGAAGCACACTAGCTTTCGGAGCCACTATCACCTGATGAAGGAGCGTCGCTCCGAAAGCTAGTGTGCTTTCAATTAAACCTGTTGGACTATAACCTGGTGTTGTGTGATTTTTAACTCTGTTTTAGATAGTTTCAGTTTTTTACTCCGAATATTCAGGTCTTCCTCAAGTCTCTGTAACAATGCCTATCAGTTTGAATGTAACTTATAACAAGTTGCTAACCTGCAATAAACTACAAGACCATAAGACATAGGAGTAGAAGTAAGGCCATCCAGCCCAATCGGGTCTACTCCGCCATTTAATCACGGATGATGGGCATTTCAATTCCACTTACCCACACTCTTCCCGTAGCCCTTAATTCCTTGCGAGATCAAGAATTTATCAATTTCTGCCTTGAAGACATTTAACATCCCGGCCTCCACTGCGCTTTGTGGCAATAAATTCTATAGGCCCACCACTCTCTGGCTGAAGAAATGTCTCCTGAAGAAATTGACCTTCTCTAATTTGAAGGCTGTGCCCACAGGTCCTAGTCTCCCTGCCTAACGGAAACAAGTTCCCAGCATCCACCCTTTCTAAGCCATGCATTATCTTGTAAGTTTCTATTAGATCTCCCCATAACCTTCTAAACTCTAGCGAATACAATTCCAGGATCTTCAACCTTTCATTGTAAGTTAGGCCTATCTTCCCAGGGATTATCCGTGTGAATCTGTGTGAATCAGTGCCAGTATGTCCTTCCTGAGGTGTGGGGCTCAAAACTGGACACAGTATTCTAAATGGGGCCTAACAGAGCTTTATAAAGTCTCAGAAGCACATCGCTGCTTTTATGTTCCAACTCTCTTGAGATAAATGACAACATTACATTTGCTTTCTTAATCATGGATTCAACCTGCAAGTTAACCTTTTGAGAACCCTGGACAAGATCCCTTGTTACTTTGGCTTAATGAATTTTCTCACTGTTTCGAAAATAGTCCATGCCTGTATTCTTTTTTCAAAAGTGCAAGACCTCGCATTTGCTCACATTGAATTTCATCAGTCATTTCCTGAACCACTCTCCTAAACTGTTTAATTCTTTCTGCAGCCTCCCCACCTCCTCAGTACTCTCTGCCTGTCCACCTAACTTCGTATCATCCCCTGAATGCCCCCAGTACCTTCATCCATATCATTAATATATAAAGCGAACAGCTGTGGCCCCACCACTGAACTCTACGGGACACCACTTGTCACCAGCTGCCATTCAGAAAAAGAACCTTTTATCCTAACTCTCTGCCTTCTGTCAGATAACCAATCCTCAATCCATGCCAGTAGGTCAACTTGAACACTATGGGCCCTCACCTCACTCAGTAACCTCCCATGAAACACCTTATCAAAGGTCTTTTGGAAGTCTAGATAGATAACATCCGCTGGATTTTCCTGGTCTAACCTACTTGTTACCTCTTCAAAGAATTCTAACAGGTTTGTCAGGCACGACCTCCTCTTACTAAATCCATGTTGACTTGTTCTAATCCGAATCTGCACTTCCAAGAATTTAGAAATCTCATCCTTAGTGATGGATTCTAGAATTTGCCAACAAGCGAGGTTAGGCTAATCGGCCTATAATTTTCCATCTTTTATCTTGATCCTTCCTTGAACAAGAGGGTTATAACAGCAATTTTCCAATCATCTGGGACTTTCCCTGACTCCGGTGACTTTTGAAAGATCACAATCAATGTCTCCACTATTTCTTGAGCTACCTCCCTTACAACACTAAAATGTAGCCCATCGGGGCCAGGAGATTTACCAATTTGTTTAGACCTTTTAGCTTTTACATAGAACATAGAACATAGAACATTACAGCACAGTACAGGCCCTTCGGCCCTCGATGTTGCGCTGCCCTGTCATGCTAATCTGAAGCCCATCTAACCGACACTATTCCATGTACGTCCATATGCCTGTCTAATGACAACTTAAATACACTTAAACTTGGCGAATCTACTATCGTTGCAGGCAAAGCATTCCATACCCTTACTACTCTCTGAGTAAAGAAACTACCTCTGATATCTGACTTATACCTATCTCTCCTCACTTTAAAGTTGCGTCCCCTCATGTTTGCTGTCCCCATACTTGGAAAAAGGCTCTCCCTGTCCACCCTATCTCTCAACCTTCTTCGCTCTAACGAGAACAGCCTCAAGGCCTTCAGCCTTTCCTCATAAGACATTCCTTCCATACCAGGCAATGTCCTAGTAAATCTCTCCTCTGCACCCTTTCCAAAGCTTGCACAACCTTCTTATAATGCGGTGACCAGAACTGTACACAATACTCCAAGTGTGGCCGTACTAGAGCTTTGTACAGCTGCAGCATAACCTCCTGGTTCCGGAACTCAATCCCTCTATTAATAAAAGCCAAAACACTGTATGCCTTCTTAACAATCCTGTCAATCTGGATGGCAACTTTCAAGGATCTGTGTACATCGACACCGAGATCTCTCTGCTTATCTGCACTCCCAAGAATCTTACCATTAGCCCATTACTTTGCATTCTGATTACTCCGTCCAAAGTGTATCACCTCACACTTGTCCACATTAAACTCCATTTGCCACTTCTCAGCCCAGCTCTGAATCCTATCTATGTCTCTCTGCAACCTACTACATCCTTCGTCACTATCCACAACTCCACCAGCCTTCGTGTCATCCGCAAATTTACTAACCCACCCTTCTGAACTCTCATCCAGGTCATTTATAAAAATGATGAACAGCAGTGGACCCAACACCGACCCTTGCAGTACACCACTGGTAACTGGACACCAAGATGAACATTTCCCATCAACCACCACCCTCTGTTTTCTTTCAACAAGCCAATTACTGATCCAAACTGCTATTTCTCCCACAATCCCACTTCTCTGCACTTTGTATAATAACCTACTGTGGGGAACCTTATCGAATGCCTTGCTGAAATCCATATACACCACATCAACCAGTTTACTCTCATCTACCTGTTTGGTCACTTTGTCAAAAAACTTAATTAGATTCGTTAGGCATGACCTACCCTTCACAAAACCATGCTGACTGTCCCTGATCAGATTATTCTTTTCTAGATGGCTATAAATCCTACCTCTTATAACCTTTTCCAACACTTTACCAATAACTGAAGTAATTACCAGGGTTGTCTCGACTACCCTTTTTGAACAAGGGAACCACATTTGCTATTCTCCAGCACTATTCCTGTAGACAATGATGATTTGAAGATCAATGCCAAAGGGTCGGCAATCTCTCCCCTTGCTTCCCAAAGGATCCTAGGATAGATCCCATCCGGCCCAGGGGACTTGTCTATTTTCACACTCTGCAGTATTTCTAATACCTCTTCCTTTTGAACCTCAATCTCTTCTAGTCTAGATGCAAGTATCTCTGTATCTTCCTCACCAACATTTTCATTTTCTATAGTGAACACTGTCGAAAAATATTTATTTAGTGCTTCCCCTATCTCCTCTGACTCCACACACAACTTCCCGCTATTATCCTTGATTGGCCCTAATTTAACTCTCATCATTCTTTTATTCCTGACATACCTATGGAAAGCCTTAGGGTTAACCCTGATCCTATCTGCCAACAACTTCTCATGTCTCTTCCTGGCTCTTCTGAGCTCCCTTTTTAGGTCTTTCCTGACTTCCTTGTAACCCTCAAGCACCCTGAGTTTTCACATTTTGTCCTAACATAAGCCTTCTTCTTCTTCTTGACCAGGGATTCCACTTCCTTAGTAAACCACGGCTCACGCGTTATATATCTTCCTCCCTGCCTGACAGGTACGTACTTATCTAGGACACACAGGAGCTTTTCCATGAATAAGCTCCACATTTTTAATGTGCTCATCCCCTGCAGTTTCCTTCCCCATCCTATGCTTCCTAAATCTTTCCTAATTGCATCGTACTTTCCCTGAATCCCAGAACCTGCAACAGCCATTCCTGTCCCTGCTCTATCCATGTCTCCGTAATGGCCACAACATCGAAGTCCCAGGTACCAACCCACACTGCCAGTTCACCCACTTTATATCAGATGCTCCTCGTATTGAAGTACACACACTTCAAACCAGGTTCTTGCTTGCCAGTGTCAGATACTTGATTTGGGAACTCCCTACTCTCACCCTCTTCTGTACCTGTCCTACAATTTTGGTTCCCATCCCACTGCTGTATTACTTTAAATCCACCTTTATAGCTTTCGCGAATTTCCCACCCAGGATATTGGTATCCCTCTGGTTTAGATGAAGACCATTCTGCTTGTAGAGATTCCACCTACCCCAGAAAGAGCTCCAATTATCCAAAAACCCGAAACCCTCCTGCACCATCCCTGTGGCCATGTGTTCAACTCCTTTCTCTCCCTATTCCTCACCTCACTAGCACGTGGCACGGGCAGACAATCAGAGAAAACAACTCTGTTTGTCCGAGCTCTAAGCTTCCATCCTAGCTCCCTGAATTTCTGCCTCAAGTCCCCATCTCTCTTCTGACCTATGTCGTTGGTGCCAATGTGGACCACAACTTGGGGCTGCTCTCCCTCACCCCGAAGGATCCCAAAAGCACGATCAGAGACATCACGGACCCTGGCACCCGGGAGGCAACATACGAACCGTGAGTCTCTCTCGTCCCCACAGAATTTCCTATTTGTCACCCTAACTATTGAGTCCCCAATGACTACTGCTCTGCTCCTCTTCCCCCTTCCCTCCTGAGCAGCTGGTACCCCACTGCTTTCCCCTGGTAAGTCATCCCCCCCCCCAACAGTATCCAAAACAGTATACTTATTGTTGAGGGGAATGGCCACAGGGGATCCCTGCACTGCCTGCCGGTTCCCTTTCTGCCCCCAACTGTCTTTTTCTTTTATCTGGGGAGTGACTACCTCTCTGTAAGTCCTGTCAATAACCCCCTCTGCCTCCCGAATGATCCGAAGTTCATCCAACCCCAGCTCCAGTTCCCTAACGTGGTTTTCGAGGAGGTGGTGTTGGGTGCACTTTCCACAGATGTAATCAGCAGGGACACTAGTGGTGACCCTTACTTCCCACATTCTGCAGGAGGAACATTCCATTGCCCTAAACTCCATTCCTACTATTCTAAATCCCGAAGCGACTACGAAGAAAAAGGATTAGGAAATAAACTAGTTACCTTACCTTGTCAGTCTGGCTCCCACAACTTTTTTTTGAGGTTAGAGGAGGAGGATGGGTGGGAGACACTACCCGAGTAGCGTCTCGAGTAATGCAGCCACGCAAATATAAACTGTTCTACTTACCCTTCCCAGAGGTCCTTTGCTCGCTCCTCCCTCGCTGGCCTGAAGGTAAGAAGTTTAAATATACTTACCGGCCTTTCCGACAATCACCTCGCACCAACGCCACCTCCTCCCGGTTCCCGCCTCTCGCTGCTTCTAGCACTTTCTCTTTTGTAATGGCTACCATGCTCAGCTCTGCCCCCTGATTCTCCTGAATTGTTGTGATGTTACTCCTGATTTCTACTGTGAAGACTGACACACAGTACTTATTATTTCCTTATCTCCCAGCACTAGCCTTCTGCATCAATTTCGAGCAGCCCAATGTCTACTTTTGCCTCTTGCTTGTTTCTTATGTATTTAAAGAAACTTTTAATATTATTTCTAATATTACTGGCTAGCCTACCTTCATATTTGATCCTCTCCTTCCTTATTTCTCTTTTTGTTATCCTCTGTTTGTTTTTTGTAGTCTTCCCAATGTTCTGATTTCCTAGTGCTCTTGGCCACTTTGTAGGCTCTCTTCGATACATTTCCTGACATTTTCTTTGATACATTTCCTGACTTCCTTTGTCAGTCATGGCTGTCTAATTGCCCCCCGGATAATCTTTGTTTTCTTTGGGATGAACCTCTGTACTGTGTCCTCAATTACACCAGAAACTCCTACCATTGTTGCTCTACTGGCTTCCCCACTAGACTCTGCTTCCAGTCGATTTTTGTTGGTTCCTTTCTCATGCCTCTGTAATCACGTTTATTTAACTGTGAGACTATTACATCCGATTTTGTCTTCTCTCTTTCAAACTGCAGACTGAACTCTACAATATTATGATCGCTGCTTCCTCAGTGTTCCCTTACTTTACAACCTTTTATAAAGTCTGGCTCATTACATAGCACTAAGTCCAAAATAGCCTGCTCCATTGTGGGCTCCATCACAAGATGCTCCAAAAAGACACCCTGTAAGCATTCCATGAATTCCCTTTCTTTGGATCCACCAGCAACATTATTCACCCAGTCCACCTGCATATTGAAGTCCCCCATGATCACTGTGACTTTGCCTTTTTGACATCTATTTCCTGGTACATCTTGTGTCCCTGGTCCTGACCACTGCTGGGAGGTGTGTACATAACTCCCATTATGTATTTTTTGCCTTGTAGTTCCTCAACTCCACCCACACAGACTTCACATCATCTGACCCTATCTCATTCAGTGCCATAGATTTAATTTCATTCTTAACTAACAAGGCAACCTCGCCACCTCTGCCCACCTCCCTGTCTTTTCTGTAAGTTGTAAATCCTTGGATGTTTGACTGCCAGTCCTGAACTACTGCAACCATGTCTTGTGATGCCTACCATTTCATAATCATTCATGATGATTTGTACCTTAAATTCATCTTCTTTGTTACAAATACTACTAGCATTCAGGTAAAGTGCCTTAAGGTTAATTTTCTTATCCTCATGATTTCCAAAATCTCTAGTAATATGTCCGAAGTTATCCTTCCTTTTTGCTTCATTCTTAGTCTGCCTTGAACTTAAACCCTGCACACATGCTAACCTGCCTCCATACCTGACTCCATATTCCCTGTGGCTTTCCCTTCCCCTTCCCCACCACTCACAAGTTCAAAGTCCTAGTGACCATCCTATTTATCCTTTTCTCTAGAACACTGGTTCCAGATCTGTTCAGGTGGAGACCCTCCCATCGGTGCAGATCCCCCTGGTTCCAAAACTGATGCCAATGCCCCATGAAATGGGATCCCTCTTTCCCATGCCAATCTCTTAGCCACATGTTGAAATTCCTAATTTTCTTATTGTTCACCAACTTATTGTTCAATACAGACACCTCCCACCTAAACTAGAAAGTTTTCTTTTACCTTTACCACACTGGGCCAACAGGCCCCACCCTTAAAGTGGATGGTGGCAGAAAACTAAACATATGTTGAAATATATAATAGCTGAAAGAACTGCAGGTGCTGTAAATCAGAAAACAAAATATATACTTGGTTTAACCAAATGTACAAGATACAAAGGAACTGCAATAAAAGATATTTAATAAGCTTTTATCTGACATTTGTACATCTTACTAAAGTTATATTTATTTTGTACTAAAGACAAAAAGAAAAATGCAGGAAACACAATTGTGCAAAGGAAATTCAAATTATAATTTGAATTATACATATGTCAGAATATTCTTAATTAATGACAGCCTTATTTCTGATAAGTTTAGAAACTTTGGGAAAGTACAGAAGATGTGTTTACTTTATAAAATCTCACCATTTCCAGTTTCATGTAACGGCCGGAGCTTGTATCAGTGACAGAAACTGGATATCAGCTGGCAGAGGATAGATATCACCTGAGTCTTCATTGACCTGTATCCATAACATGATGAGAATTAGCTTCAGGGTGAAATTGTACATTGTACATCGCATTTAATAAGCATGTTACCTGTGCATTAAAGAAATATATTGATCAAGGTAAGGGTTTGTAGCTCGGTGCGGGCTGCAGTTATGGGTATGTTCACCGAGCTGGGAAGTTGGTTTGCAGACATTTTGCCCCCTTGCTGGGTGACATCCTCAGTGCTGTGGAGCCTCCTGTGAGCCGCTGCTGTACTGTGGTGGTTGGAATTTATTTAGATTCATTCCTGCTGCTTCTGGTTGCTGGTTCTGGTTGTTTATTGCAGTGGTTGGTATAATGGGTCGAGGTCAATGTGTTGATTGATGGAGTCTGTGGATGAGTGCCAAGCTTCTAGGAATTCTCTGGCTGTCCTCTGTTTGGCTTGTCCTATGATTGGTTGTGTTGTCCCTGTCAAATTTGTGGCCCTTGTATAGAACTGAGGATAGCTGGTTGTAGTATTTAGTGGTTAGTTAATGTTCATGAATCTAGATGGCTGTTGGTCTGCCTGTTTGTCCTATAAAGTGTTTCGTGCAGTCCCTGCATGGAATCTTGTACACTATGTTTGTCCTGCACATGATGGGTTTTGAGTCTCAATCAGAGGACAGCCAGAGGGAGGCTGCTGAGTTATAAAAACAAACTACAGTGCAATCTGAAACTTAGAACTAAAACACTAAGCTATGGAAATGCTCAGGAGGTGTGGCAATATCTGTGAAGAATGAAAAATAAAATTAACACTTCTTGCTTCTGTTGCTCCTTTAGAACCATTGAGCAGAATATTGCTAGGCCCTGACAGACATGTGCTATCATGAGAAATTTGGAAGAATTGCATGAGAATTGACTGACACCTTTTTCAATGTCAGGAGTGACGCGTCACATTTGCCAACTAAGCTCTGGTTATGGAGACAAGATTCTCATCAGTGAGCAGTGAGAGGCCTATTATCAAGGATTATTGTTCCTCAACAATCTCACTTTTACTCAATACTGCCACATTACCATGCACTCTCTGACTCTATCACCAGCCCAGATAGAAACTGGATGTTTAGAATCCCAACATGAAACTCTGAATGGGTACCTCGCAACTCAAGCTCACTGCTTGCTTCATCTTGGACATTTGTCACCAATGTCTTAAGGAATTCTCCTTGGGCAGCAGCTTCGCACACCCCATATCCACAGATGCTGGCATCTAATATGTGTCAACTTCCCTACATCATCATAGCACATTACTAATATACTTACAAGTATGTTTCTGCATTGTCATACTCAACCTTGGAGAACACCAACACCTATCATTGGGATGCTGAAGCAAGGACATGTGTGAGAAGGGACAGGTTTGCAGCTCACAGACTGAACTCGCGAACATTTCATAGCTGCTCACACTCTCCTCACACCTATCTGAATGCATGTGGCATCCCTGCCTAGCCTGGTCCACCACACACACACACACAAACACACACACACACACAAACACACACACACACACACACACAAACACACACACACACACAAACACACCTGCAAACACTGAGAATTTCTATTTTGTTTTGCAGTTTAGCACAGACACAAAGCCAGGCAGTTTGTAATGCTGATCAGGATTCATCAAAGTGGCGGACATGTCGCTATACTCAGTCATACTATGTCAATGTCACACTGCACCAGTCGTGTATGAGGCCAGCACACTGTGTGTGCTGCAAGTAAACGGCCACGTCTCAAAGTCTATGGGGAGCAGTCTTCAGTCAGGTCTGGAGTGAGACCCTTCAGTCAGGGAGTCCTGCGCAGTAAGTCATGGGCAGCCTCTGATATCAGTCAAGGTGCTACAGCACAGTGAAAATGCTGGTAACAGCTGTGTGACTGCAGTGCAACCAGTCCAGGGAGTCATGGGAAAAAAGTCACACAGCTGTACAGAAAGCAGTCCAGGGCCTGGTCCCTCATCGTTTAGTGCTGTCTGGCTAAGTCACTCAAGGGAATTGGCCATCGTCAGTCCTGGGGGCTCTGTCCACTAAAAGTCATTGTGGGGTTCAAATGGGTCACTGCTGCAGGAGAGAGGGTGGGGATCTCCGTCATGGGGATTTGAGTCATTACGCTGAGATCCAGAGGGGCTTATAGTGAAGGAAGGTTCTTCAAATTTGAATGATGTGGGACACTTCAAACGGCAACACCATTACACAGACACTCATTCACTGAAGCTGAAATACATTTGTAAATGTACTACACTTTGTGATTCTTAGGCATTAGATTACTGTGCTATGTTCAAATTGGTGGCACAAGCTTTCCTGATCATATCATGCAAGATAATGAATGAATCACACTAATGCCCCTGATGCATGTCTGTCTACCTGGAAGGAGGGAGCCTAGTTGCCAAAGTACCAGTCACCTGCAATTTAACTAATGGCTGCACATGGTACAGAAGCAGCACACTGCACATTTCAAAGCATGGAAGACTGCATAGTGATATGGGTGGATGGGCTCTATACCTTCAACATTGCACAGATGTTAGGGAAAAGAGGACATAAATCAACAAATATAATAATATACTTACAGTGACCTGTTTCGTGTACCATCTATATGCCACCCACTCACTTACTCACCACATGTTATTGCAGTCCAGGATTCTGAAGCTGGAATGGAGGGAACATCTTTCACAGTGGAGTCTCTTGGGCTTAGAGGTTTGGTTGACCCCTGCAGATGGTTTTGTCTAGAGGTCCCAGATATGTATCCTGTCCTTGGCAGGTACTCCCACAGGAGTGACAGTGCTAAACAGGGTGGAGAGGGAGACCTGGCCACCTCTAGAGTGTTCTGAGAGGCGGCATCTGGGGGTCTGTATATGGTTCCTCCTTCCGCTGCGTGCCAACTGGCATCGCACTGTCTCCTTGTGAGGAAGGGGCACCGAGGGTGATTGATTCTAAGCATCAAAGATGACAGCGATGCACTGTAGATCCCTGTGTATATCCAGCAGATTCCTGGACTCTGAGGCAGCCTGATGCTGTGTCAGGTTGTCCAATACTCCCGACAAACCTGCCTGCTGCTCCTTTGTCTGCCTGTGCATGTTGGTGAAATCCCTCTTTGCTGGTGCCATGGGTCTGAACAGGTGTCTGGTCTTCAGCAGTTCTCCAGGTGCCAGTAACCTTGGGGCATTTCTTTCATGGCCAGTTCCAGAGACAAGACAGTAAGGTTCTCATTGGCAAGTGTTCCTGACTCCAATCTAAAAAATATACCCACCATGATTTCAATATTTGAGCTGGGAGGGTGGGGGTGGGGTTGTGGGAAGTGGTGTGCAGGAGGCAGCCTTAACACTGTTTTCCCTGAGGCATCTAGACCCTCTTCCTGAGAGGTAGAGGAAAAACTGTCTTGAGCTGGTCTTCTTGATGACAACCACTGTAGGCATCCAACTGGTGCCTGCAGGACACAAAAGACAAAACATCATGACCAAAGGATAAACATTGTGACATCTTCATATTAATTGTGCAGTGTGGGCAATGGGAGAGTCGGACAACAGTGAACAAGTTTCTTACTTGGTTTGTGGGACATGGAGGTTTCTGCATCGCGACAGGAGTAGCCATGGTGTTTGCTGACCCACACCAAAATCCTTTCCTCATAATGGGTGAGGCGATAAGCATTCACCACCACTTGTCCTTGCTCTGTTATGGGTCATTTTTGTGTGGAATGAAAGAAAAAGAGGGACTGAGTGTGGTAAAAGTGGGTGGCACAGCTGTTACTGTTGGGTGCAGATGGGGAAAAGGTGGTGAGATGATCTGAGTAAGTGAGTGGGTGACACAGAGGGCATGAAGGATTAGGGGTTAGTGGAAGTGCATAGTTTGAGCTAGGCAAGATGAATCGGGGAAGACTTTGTATGTAATTGTAAGTGTGATTGATTATGAGCATTGATGGGAGGTTGAGAATGTGGTACTGGAAAAGCACAGCAGGTCAGGCAGCATCTGGGGAGCAGGAAATTCAATGTTTTGGGCCAAAACCCTTCATCAGTAATGAGGCTGAGAACCTTGGGGGTGGAGAGATAAATGGGAGCAGGTTGGGACTGGGGGAAGGTAGCTGAGAGTCCAATAGGTAAATGGAGGTGGGGGTGATGGTGATAGGTCAGAGGGGAGGGTGGAGTGGATAGATGGGAAGGAAGATGGACAGGTAGAACAGGTCATGAGTGTCAAGAGGAAAAGAAGTCAAGAGGACGGGTGGGAGGTCTGTCTAGCCACAGAAATAGACTGATTGTAAGCTAACAGGAGCATTTAATGGATTGAGCTGAAAAAGTCATTGACTGTCTTCTTGCGTTGCTGGGCATTCCTCCAGGCAGCTGAGACTGCACTGACCAGGTTGGTGATCTTGGACCAGGCTAGCAGGGTCTTGTGTCATGGCCTCATCGATCAGTCCTGGGGGAAGAGGACAGCCTTCCTCTGCATCATCCCAGCCACGAGATCCTCCAGATGTCTGGTTCCAGATCCAACTCCCCCCTTCTCAGCCAAAACACACAGGGCAGCTTCAGACATCCAGTGCTTGACTGGGTGTGCAATAGCCTTTTAATTATCATGCTGGAACCATGGATATTAATCTATCCTGGGATATTCCAGTTGTGGTGAATGCCTCTGGCTACAGTGAGTTGGAGAATTTGACTAGTATTGGGTCTGACAGGTACGATGAGGTGTAGAACCTAGTTAATGACACAAGATAGGACAATAGCATGAGAAAGCTTCCTGGGCCTCATGGAGGGAAACCCTCCACAAGATTTGATTTGAAAGACACTGTCAATAGATGGTGAGGTTCACCCCATTGTGATGAAAAGTCAATTGACACAAAACTTTCACTCTGTTTCTCCCCACACAAAAGTTTCTTGATTTGCAGGAAACATTTTTTTTCTCTATTAGTTAGTTGTGTTTCTCTCAGTTTCTGTTACTCCTCACGGTATCTCTGAGCATTTCATCAGCATTCAGACACTCCAGAGACACTGCAAAAAGGGTTTCTTACTCAGAACTGCAATCTTAAAACTGGATGTGGTTGGTTAAATCCTTCGAGTAATGACTAATGCATAGAGAAGTACTTAATCTCCACAAGCTAACTTGAATGATACCAAAGCCCTCCTTGCCTGGATGAAGGAACCACTGACAGATGTCCCATTTACTTCTCTTGACAGAGACGTTGGTTAATCACCGATGCTGATTTATGCACTTTTTCAAATCCCTTCATCCTCACTCACTTCATCCTCCGTAAATTGAATCTCCACTAACAGAAATTAGCACATTTTACAAGAATAAAATTCGTAGTCCTCAAATACAATTGCAAAAATACTGAAGAATTGTTAGCATGAATGATAAAGTGTTTAGTGAGCTATAAGGAAATATTTTGTTCATTGGGCTCTTGCTAATTTCCAGAATTATAGCATCCAAAGTATTCTACTTTAATTTTGGTGAGCCATGAGTCATTGCTTTTCATATAAAATCTCTTCACTGCAGTTATGACATTTTGTGTGATGATTGTATTGCTCTCTGGTGAAATCCATACACTTTGGGTTGAATCCATAAAAACCTGTCATACTAACCTGTCATCTTTTTCTTGGTGTTGACTTCTTCTTGGAGTAAATGAAGTAATTATTTAAAATCAAATTAATACCAATAGAAACATCAAAGATGGGAGCAGGAGCAGGTAATTTGTTCTTTCAAGTCTGTTCTGCCATTCAATGTGATCCTGGCTGATCTTACACTCAGAATTCACTTCCTGCTTTCTAGCTGAAGCCCATGCCCTTCCATTTCCACTAATTACAAACTAGATGCAATCTACACTTACTAAAAAATAGGAGTTACTAGTAAACCTGCTGACTTTTGATTGCTGCCTTCATTTAAACGCAGACTGAAAACTTACATAAATCAGTAGTTTTGTTCTTGGGCAACTGTGCAGCAACAATTTCTGAATCACATTAACCTGGGTCCCAACATGATAATTGCTATTGTGAAGAAAACAATGGGCTGTCAATCAATCCAACCATTGATGGCACAGCAAATGGAGAGCAAGTCAAGTCAAAAGCTGTGTGAAAAAGAGGGAGACCATGATGAATGAACATCTCCATTCATTTCAAGTTTGAAGGTCATCATAATATTTCTGAAGAGAGAACTTCTTAGTACATCTGAGGCAGAATTACAGAATAGTGCAGTTTGATCCATCAAATTTGCAGTAGCCCCATTACAGAACAATCTAGTTGGTCCTGCTCCTCTGCTCTTTCCTCAATATCCTACCTTTTTTTTCCCTTTTGCGAGCATTTATAGAAATCTCTTCTGGAGGCAATTACTGAATCTCTGTATATGTTTAACACCCTTCCTGTCAGTTCCAATCCAAATTCTAAACACTCATTGCATAAAACTGATTTTCCCCATGATACTGTTGTTTCTTTTTTCATTCGCTTTAAATCTGTGCCCTCTAGTTATCCATCATCCAATGGGAAAAAAAACTTCTCTTCATTTATCCCATACAATCCATGCATGCTTTTAAAAATCTTTATTGAATTTTCTCTTTCCCTTCTCTGTTTGAAGGAAATCTTTTCCCCCAGTTTTTTCAACACAACCTTAATCCTTCTTCCCAAAAACTATGACCATAGTTTTGTTTCCTCTCCAAAGACCTCTTGTCCTTCTGAAGCTATTATGCCAAACGTTCAACTGCAATTGTGATTCACCTGGCTCATTTTCCAAGCTCTGAGTTCAAGAATCATTATTATTCATCACACTTAAGGGAAAAGGTTGAATGAATCATTGTTGTCTTGCCTGAAGGTCAGAATCCCTGACATTGCAGTATTTCTTCAGATTGCAATGAAGTGTCAGCTTCGATTATGATCTTCCATTGAATCCATGACCTTCTGACTCAGAGAGAGGATTAGGAACAATTCAGCAAAAAGTAAACATCAGTTATATTAAAGTAAGGTTAGTTACATTGCAACCTGCATATTAAAACCAAAAATAAATGAATGTACGTATAATTTACACAGAGGCATTGTTGAAACATTTTAACAATATTGTGAAGGAGTCTTCAGCAGCAAATGACGATATGAACAGGGGAAAGAGGAGGGAAACCCAGTACTACCTACAGACCCTCTCCAGAGAGAGGAGGGTCTTTGTCCATCTAAAGCTTCATGGAGAGAGATAGATAAAGGATTCTTCAACAGAGATGTGAACTACAGGCTTAATCCAATGTAAACACTCTGTTTTTCTGGTGTTAGCCCAATGTTCCCTTAATATTTGAGAAGACTTGGTTTGAGTGGAATAAAAACTCTTTAATTCATCCAGGCAAAGACCTCCCATGTGTATCCATTGATACTGTGGTAGAATGAGCTGGTATTCCTGGGTGACATTCCACTTGCCAATGAATAAGAAGCCATACAGATTCAGGGAAGATTTGAAACACTTGATTATCTGGTGATTGAATACTTGATTGAGGACATACAACTGGTTATGGCATCCTGGGGTCTCAGCGTTTATAAAGGAATTTCCCTTATGTGGGAAAGCCCATTGGAAAATATTGGGGAGAGATGCAGATGGTCAAAGAACTATGTGGTCAATCTTTGTGGTTTTGAAAGCATTTGTGGGGACAGGAGTAACTTATCACAGCTCGAACAGAGGTTTTATGAGTGCAGTCAAATCAAAGCAGAGAACCTGGTCTATGTATCACTGAATTGTTCAATACCACTTTCCTCCCGGATCCCTCAAATCAACTGGCATAGACAGTTGAAGGATGACCTTGTTGAAGTGACGAGGGATGGGAACATTTGGATGGAGTTGAAGACATTTAAGAGTGACAGAACTCCATTATCTTCCTTTGAAACCAGATCACACCTTGCAGATCATAAGGAAAGATTAGACACCTAAAACAAGGAAAGATGACACCATCAGGGAGGTAACTGTTAGTGCAGACAGGGATGTGGACATCAGACTAAAGAGGTAGGCATAAACTGATCACTGCACAGCCAGCACAGATCCCAATCCTTTCTCTCCAATCTCTATGGTAAGTGTGAACCAAAACATTTAAACAGCTAACAACAATGCTAGAATTTGTGCACATGTTCTGTGACCTAGGATCCATAGAATGTCATACTGGGAGGATTTGAACTGAGGTTCCAATAATGGAGACGGGTGGTGCAAGTTCCTTTGCTTGTCATGAAGCTGTTTAGAAAGGACCATTCTCACTGTGAGAGGCAAATGTCTGCCATAGACTCATAGAGTCATAGCAGCCTGCAGGATAGAAAAGGCTAGTGAATCTGCACTGATCAAAACCAAGGTCATTTTTGCAGGCAAAACATAGGTGTTCTGCAATGTGATTGCCTAGTCTGCATTTCATCTCGTCAATGCTATCCGTCTGCTATCTTCTCTCTCTGGGTTCCATCTCACAAGATTGGACCTAAAAGTGATTCTTGTTTCTAAAGCTCCAAACTCAGCCTGTCTACAGCTCCGATCTAGTCCCCCTCATCCTTTTGAAAAAGAAAAGCTTCACTTTTGTATTTGAGCAAAGTATTTTTCAAAAGGTTTGATGGATGTGAACACATCCAAGTGGATCTATAAGGGATGAGTGTATTTGAAAGTATCTTTTTATCTGAAAACTAATTGACCTGAGGTTTTTGGATAAAGGCTTTCTGACCTGTATATCCATATGGTATACCTGGCTACACAAAAGAAATATAGGGAGAGCAGACCTGACTTATCAGATTGGAATTTAAGTGAAGATTGCTGACAACTGAAATGGCCAATGGCTTCCAGGAACCACGGGTGTGTGAACTCTGATCTGACTCCATTTACACCCCTACGATTGCGTCTGCATATGAGTGGGTTTCAGTTGTAATAATGCTTATCCTTTTAACTTAAATGAGCGTTTATTAAAATAAAAGATCAAACTGCTGAAAATTCACAAGGTTTGGCTGTCTATTTTTTGGCAAGTAGATATTGAATTGAAAACAAAACATCTTTTTTAAAAATTCAGACTCTTGTTTATCCCAACCTTCAGAATGAAAGAAAAGGCATTTCATTGCCCCTCTAGACTTGATTGTGACAGAATCAGCAATATCAAAGACAAATCATTTAGTATATTGAACTCTATCCACTCCAGCCTGTCTTCCTTCCCCCTGGGTACCTTTATTTTGCCATGTTCCTGATAGCAGTAATATTGTGAAAGGGAGTTTTTGATTGATTACATCTTTTGTTCAAAAACAACTGCTGTATCTCTAAGCTCACCAGAGAAAGTGATGTTATTTTAGTCATTTCGTATTCCTTGCATGTTTCTTTGCAAATAAATGGCGCAAACATTTCAGATCAAATTTGCTGTATTCATAGAGACAAATATTTGAGTGCTGAGTCTTTTTCAATGTTTCCATTCTACTTTCACTGCACTGCACAATTATCTTACAAATATTTGGTACATTCAGATAACTGTCTGTTTGTTATGTTCAGTATGTTGAGACAAATTGGTTTAAAGTAAGGAAACTAAGCCATTTTATATATTACCAAAGCTATTGTCACCATCTATTGTTAATTATTGCCTTTTGTTCTGCAATTGTGTTGGAGAAAAATTCCATGGTTCATTCTAGAATTTCCAAATTTTATACTTTGATTGTGAATTACAGTTCTAGACTTAGTGTAAGTATGTAAGTCTTGAAATGGGAGGGCAATGATGACCAATGGTACGATTTCTATAAAATGCAGATTTTTTTTATGTTCACTTGTGGCATGACACTGGGCTTGAAAGGGAGAATGGAAAGTCTCAAACTTGTCTTCAATTTAATGAAGTAAACTTTAGAAATGTAAATGAAACTGTGTCCTCTGGTTCAATTTCTAGTAATGATTGCTGGATTGTTACTGGCTTTTGCTCTCTTCTCTAATCCTGAATTGCTAATACTGAGCTTGTTCCAGGTTTAAACAATCAATACAGTGTAAAGCAGAGACAGCAACCAAACCTAGTATGCAACTTATTTCTGTGATCAAATTGCACACTGTATAATATATTTACCCATTGACTCATCAGGAATAATGGCCAAATAATACTCCTTTTTATTTTTCCCCAAACAAAACTATTAACTCTTCTTCATCTCAATACTTCTGAGCCTTTTCCATTCTTGTCTTGCCTTCACTGAAAATTAGCTAACCTTGCTGATTTGTATATTCTTAGTTTCATTTTATTTCCTTCCTTTACTCTTTTCCAAAATTTGTATGATTTTCTGGTACCTTATAAGCTGAGAAAGACAGCAGGTGAGTAAACCTAATCATTCAAGAAGCAAAAATCAGATTCTCCCCATCTTGATAAATCTCAACAATCAAGTTCTTTCCCCTCATGTGGTAGATTAACTTACTTGTCAGCAGGATTTGAGAAGATTTCCTGCATGTATTAGCATCTCATTAAAACCTCAACTTACTGCAATTGACTTTACCTTCCCAACTGCATTTTATCTATTTGAAAAACTCATTGCATCAGATAATGCGAAGGTGATGTTGTAGTGGTAATATAACAAAAGTAATAATCTAGTATTCCCATGCTTATATTCTGGGGATGTTAGTTCCAATTCTACCAGAGCAAATGGCGAAACTTGAATTTAGCAAAGAGCTAACCAAATGATGACTGTAATTGCTGTCAATTGTTGTTAAAGCCCCACATGGTCCTTTAATTTCTTTATGGAGACAAAATTGACCATCTTTACCTGGGCTGGCCTACATATCACTCCAGACCCACAACAATGTGGTTAACTCTTCAATATCCTCTTGCTAATTTGGGCTAACAATAAATGCTGGCCTAGTCAGTGATGTCCACTTGATCAAAGTCTAGCAATGGAAGGTGGGCATGTACCTCATGACTGGCACTTTTGTTTGTGTAATATGGTTTTAAAACATTATTTGCAATCCCTTGTGCTGTAAATTCTTAAAGTACAGTCAGCCAAGCAGAAGAAGATCTGCTGTCTCCCAGGACCATCTTACTGGCTAATGGCAAAGGGAGGAGCTTCTGGAAGAAGAGCAGCATATGGTGCAATTGCCAAATAGATTGGCAACAGCTGAAGAGTATCTAGAAAGCAATAAAGAAAGGGTGGCTGTGGCTGATGGCATAAAACTGGTAAAAGGGAGGGTCAGTGGGGTAATGATATGACACTGTCAGTCTTGGGATCTTCAGCTACAGTTGGTTTGGGGAAGTGGAGGGGTGCTTCGGCTGTAGTCAATCCCTGGGTATTGTAGGCTTTGTTCAGAGCATTGTCGCTAGTCTCAGTAATTCATGCCTGGGGATTAGTCTAGGGTATTATGCAGTGGAAAGAACAGGGTGGTTGGATGTTCTAGGCATAGACTTGGAAATTTGGAAGTTGAGGGTCAGAAGGTCATGGTCTCATTGCAGAGGGAAGTGATCAAAGAGTGTAAGAGTGCCAGTGTCTTCAGTCACTGAAGGTGAAGATCAGCATGGATGTTGGTACCCTGATGGTGAGCAGCTGTGCAAGCAAATGACAGATTTCAGATATCAATAGGAACATATGAGAATAAGAACAAGAGTTCACCATTAAACCTGCTGAGACATTCACTATGATCATAGAGTCATAGAGATGTACAGCACAGAAACAGAGCCTTCAGTCCAACCCATCCATGCCGACCAGATATCCCAACCCAATCTAGTCCCACCTGCCAGCGCCCGGCCCATATCCCTCCAAACCCTTCTTATTCATATACCTGTCCAAATACCTCTTAAATGTTGCAATTGTACCAGCCCCTCCACATCCTCTGGCAGCTCATTCCATACCCGTGCCACCCTCTGCGTGAAAATGTTGCCCCTTTGGTCTCTTTTATATCTTTCCCCTCTCACCCTAAACCTATGCCCTCTAGTTCTGGACTCCCCGACTCCAGGGAAAAGAGTTTGTCTATTTATCCTATCCATGCCCCTCATAATTTTGTAAACCTCTATAAGGTCACCCCTCAGCCTCCGACATTCCAGGGAAAACTGCCCCAGCCTATTCAGCCTCTTCCTATGGCTCAGATCCTCCAACCCTGGCAATATCCTTGTAAATATTTTCTGAACCCTTTCAAGTTTCACAACATCTTTCCGATAGGAAGGAGACCAGAATTGCACGCAATATTCCAACAATGGCCTAACCAATGTCCTGTACAGCCACAACATGACCTCCCAACTCCTGTACTCAATACTCTGACCAATAAAGGAAAGCATACCAAACACCTTCTTCAATATTCTATTTACCTGTGACTCCACTTTCAAGGAGCTATGAACCTGCACTCCAAGGTCTCTTTGTTCAGAAACACTCCCTAGGACCTTACCATTAAGTGTATAAATCCTGCTAAGATTTGCTTTCCCAAAGTGCAGCACCTCGCATTTATCTGAATTAAACTCCATCTGCCTCTTCTCAGCCCATTGGCCCATCTGGTCCAGATCCTGTTGTAATCAAAGGTAATCCTCTTCATTATCCACTACACCTCCAATTTTGGTGTCAACTTCAAACTTAATAACTGTACCCCTTATGCTCACATCCAAATCATCCCAGCACCGATCCTTGTGGCACTCCACTGGTCACAGGCCTCCAGTCTGAAAAACAACTCTCCTCCACTACCACCTTCTGCCTTCTACCTTTGAGCCAGTTCTGTATCCAAATGTCTAGTTCTCCCTGTATTCCATGAGATCTAACCTTGCTAATCAGTCTCCCATGGGGAACCTTGTCGAACGCCTTACTGAAGTTCACATAGATCACATCTACTGCCCTGCCCTCATCAATCTTCTTTGTTACTTCTTCAAAAAACTCAATCAAGTTTGTGAGACATGATTTCCCATTGCACAAAGCCATGTTGACTATCCCGAATCAGTCCTTGCCTTTCCAAATACATGTACACCATGTCCCTCAGGATTCCCTCCAACAACTAGCCCACCACTGAGATCAGGCTATTCATTTTAAAATAATGATGGAAAAGGATAGACCAGATCTAAAAGTTGAAGTTCTAAATTGGAGAAAGGCCAATTTTGACGGTATTAGGCAAAAACTTTCAAAAGCTGATTGGAGGCAGATGTTCGCAGATATAGGGATGGCTGGAAAATGGGAAGCCTTCAGAAATGAGATAACAAGAATCCAGAGAAAGTATATTCCTGTCAGGGTGAAAGGGAAGGCTGGTAGGTATAGGGAATGCTGGATGACTAAAGAAATTGAGGGTTTGGTTAAGAAAAAGAAGGAAGCACATGTAAGGTGCAGACAGGATAGATCGAGTGGATCCTTAGAAGAATATAAAGAAAGTAAGAGTATACTTAAGAGGAAAATCAGGAGGACAAAAGGGGGACATGAGATTGCTTTGGCAAATAGAATTAAGGGGAATCCAAAGGGGTTTTACAAATATATTAAGGACAAAAGGGTAACTAGGGAGAGAATAGGGCCCCTCAAAGATCAGCAAGGTGGCTTTTGTGTGGAGCCACAGAAAATGGGGGAGATACTAAATGAATATTTTGCATCAGTATTTACTGTGGAAAAGGATATGGAAGGTATAGACTGTAGGGAAATAGATGGTGACATCTTGCAAAATGTCCAGATTACAGAGGAGGAAGTGCTGGATGTCTTGAAATGGTTAAAGGCGGATAAATCCCAAGGACCTGATCAGGTGTACCTGAGAACTCTGTGGGAAGCTAGAGAAGTGATTGCTGGGCCTCTTGCTGAGATATTTGTATCATCGATAGTCGCAGGTGAGGTGCTGGAAGACTGGAGGTTGGCAAACGTGGTGCGACTGTTTAAGAAGGGCGGTAAAGACAAGCCAGGGAAATATAGACCAGTGAGCCTGACCTCGGTGGTGGGCAAGTTGTTGGAGGGAATCCTGAGGGACAGGATGTACATGTATTTGGAAAGGCAAGGACTGATTCGGGATAGTCAACATGGCTTTGTGCATGGGAAATCATGCCTCACAAACTTGATTGACCAAAGCTGATTGAACACTTCAATGCTTTTTATTCGCTGATTCCTATAATCCTGCATGCAACAGTAATCAGAAATCTATCAATCTCTACTAGTCCATGTTCAGATTGAGGAGCTCGACAGACATGGGAGGATGGAGTATCATAAGGACAATAGGGATAGCAAATCTGTGAGGAACAAACAGAATGTAGGGAGAATAAAGAGTGATAAAGAGAGGTGATATTAGAAAGGTTAGACACAGCTAATGAATCTCAGCATTTTTGCTTAAAGTGAACTGCACAATTCTCTTTTTATTTTGATAGGGTTATACTCAAATTGGGAGGAGATTTCTTGCAGGTTGGTGGAGTTGTACCTTGGATGTTCTGGCCAGCTGAAGGGGTACGTATTAATCATGAGTTTGCTTTTTGCTTTTCTTTCTTATATTGAGAATGCTTTCATGCAGAGCTGACCATTTTTTTTCCCAACGCCAAATCACCCATGTTACTTTTCTTTCCTCCTTTATCTTCCACCACTATATTATGCATGTTTCCAACTAAATTACCAGTTAACATGCAAAGCCCATCAGGGCAGTACAATGACAGCAAAAGTGAGTGAACGGTAAGGAGAGAAGGAAGGATTAAATCAAAATGAAGTTGGAGGGGGAAATAATGTATTCAATCCCTCAGTACCCCTCTCCCACTAAAGGAATTAATCATGAGTTTATTAGTTGCAGAATCTTAATCAGCTTTTGATTTGCACATAACCAGGAAATTAGCAGTACTCATGTTCCAACAGGATCTCATTTAGTCATTCCAGCACGTACAATGCTATCTTGCAATGCCCCAGGTTTGCATTAAGCATACAGCAGGGGGGTACTTTCAATCCAAAGGCTTCTCCAGTGGTGTAGATCAACCATCACCAGGACTGCAAACTCTGGAACTTTGCTAAAAACCACCGCCACACATTTGGAGGATGGCAGGAGTCGGGTAGGGAGTAGTTTTCTGGTAGCTGCCTCATAAGAAGGCAAGATTAAAACATTCTGCTGTAATGTTCTTGAAGGAAAACTGACTATCATGGTTGGAAAGCTGCACGTGCATGCTTCCAGTAGCAGAGGCAATGTGTACTCCCACCCTCCTTTCAGGGTGCTGTCTTCCAAAACTGCATAGGATGCTAATTTCAATCATACATATGATAGACAGGGTCATGAAAGTTCCCTGGATAATAAGCATGGACCTTCATTACTTGGCTGATGTGTCACAGATGATCTGCACATTCACGGAGCAGAATCCCTTTCATAGTCATGAACATTGCTGACAGCTGTCTGCATCTTTAATGACCTCAGTGCATAAAGAGAGAGAGAGAGAGAAAGGCTCAAAACCCCCTCAAGACCTGGTTTATGACACCTATCAGGAATTCTCAGACTGATAATGACACTGAAGCTTTTTACGCTTCCACAATGGCCATTGTTGAATGTCACAACACACTGGGGCAGGTACTGGAAATCAGGCCCCACTATTCCCAGCGTTATTACAAATAGGAAAAGATTTATTCAAACAATTCAACATCCCTAATTTACTTCAGAATTCAGGTTAAAAGAAAATACAGACCATGTTTCTGTACTTAAGGAAACAACTATTTATGATGAACAAATTGTAATTAACCTATAGCAATAAGGAAATATAAAGTGCTAACTTATAACGTGATTCTAATTTTAACTCTTTCCTTTTTAAATTTTCCCTTCCTGGTGAGGCAGACACACAAAGACAGACAAGATATCAGGGGCGTAAAGGAAATAAAATCAGGGAAACATTGTTTGAGAGCACCAGTCTTGCCCGGAGGAGTTGATGAATTGTTTTCATTTAGTTTCTTCCAATCCCTTTCTATTTTGTTTACTGGTTTAGAATTTATCATTTAATTGTTTTTAAGGCTCTTGGTCCGCCTTCATCAAGGAATATGTACAGAAAGGTGAGTGGAAGGCAACTAATTATTATTGGAAACTTTTTGGAACCTCTTTGTAGGAAGGAGAAACAGGGAGATTTCTTGATGTTTTCCCTTTGCAGACTGGAGATTTTTCTGCTGCACTGGCCCCACATAAGCCATGGTCACCTGGACAGGAACCATTCAAAATGTTGTTGTCAAGCAATTATCCCATAGATTGGAAAGCATTAGTTTTTAGTTCTCACTGTTCCAGGGGAAAGCAGGCATTGTGTAGTACTTTCAAAATGCTCCAGTAAGTATGATTTTAAAACGTCAGCTATCTTTTTGCACAATCTTCTTGGTTTAGAACAGTACCTTCATTTTTTTTAGACCACTAACCAAAATTAAAGACATAAAAAAATCTGGTCTTGACAAGCAATGTGATTATCTCTTATCACTGCTCTGAAATGGCTGAACAAGTCATTCAATTTTATCAACTGCTAAAAAGTTTTAAAAAAATAATTAAACCAGATGGACTACTTGGCATTAACAAAGGCACAAGAACCAACATCAAACAGTCATCTGTTGACCCTGTGAAGTCCTCCTTACTAACATCAGGGAGTGTGTCCTGAAATTGGCAGAGGCGTCTCATAGAATAGTTAAGCTACAACCTGACACAATCATAATCACAAATTGTACCACACACCCAAAGACTTGGGCAATACTATCCCTGGGCATATCCTGTCCCATTAATTGTACAGAGGTGGCAGTACAGTGGTCTACAGCACAGGCAAAGTTGTCCTACGAGCATCAATATTAACAGAAGATCCCATAAGGTCTCATGGTATCAGGTCAAACATTGACAAGGACTTCCTCCTGCTGATTACTATATACCATACCCCCTCAGCTCCTGTATATTAAACACCAATTGATGAAAGCACAGTAAGGGTGCAGATTGTACTCTGGGTTGGGGATTTCATTGTCCACCACCAAGAGTAGCTTGACAGCACCACAACTTACCAAGCTGGTCAGGTCCTCAAAGATATTTCTGCTCGACTAGGTTGGCAGCAGTTGAGGGAACCAACAAGAGAGAAAAAATGCTTGACCTTATCCTCACAAATCTGCTACAGATGCATCTGTCGATGACAATATCAGAAAACATGACTACCACATAGTCCACGTGGAGGTGAAGTCTTCATACTGAGAATCACCTGCATCATATTATGTGGCACCATCATAGTATTAAATGGAATAGACTTGAACAGATCTAGCAACTCAAGACTAGGCATGCATAAGGTACTATGAGTTATCAGCAGTTAAGAGCATTGTATTCCAGCACACTGTGCAACCTCATGACTTAGCATTTCCTTCACTCTACCATTACTATCAAGTAAGGGATCAACCCTGGTTCAATGACGAGTGCAGGAAGGCATGCCAGGAGCAGCACCAGGTATATCTAAAAATAAGGTGTCAACCTGGTGAAGCTGTAAAATTTGCATAAGCAGCAAGTGATCTAAGTGATTCCATAACCAAAGGATCAGATCTAAGCTCTGCAATCCTGCCTCGTCCAGTCATGACTGGTGCTGGTCAATTAAATAAGTCACTGGAAAAGCAGATTCCACAGGTATCTCCATCCTCTTCAAAGGGGTTTCCCAGCTCTTTCATGGAAAATGAAACAATCTTCAGCCAGAAGTGCTGAGTTGATGATCCATCTTGGCCTCTTCTGGAAGTCCCCAGCATCTCAGATGCCAGTCTCCAGCCAAATTGATTCATGTGACATCAAAAAAGGCCAACAGCAGTGGGCCCTGACAATATTCCAGTGATAGTATTGAAAACTGGTGCTCAGGAACTTGATGCACCCCTAGCTGAGCTATTACAATCTACCCAATGTGGAAAATTATTCAGCTATATCTTGACTCAAAAAGCAGCATAAAATTCATCCTGGCCAATTCCCACCCGGTTAATATACTTTCAATATCAGTAAAAAGATGGAAAATATCATTACAGTCCTCAGCCGTGAGCTCTGCTGTCTATTCCCAGTAAGGGGTGGAGGTGACTCCTCCCTGCCTGTCCGCTCCCCCAATGTTGAACCAAACTAAAAGGCTTGTACAAATGGAAAAGTGCAAATGCAGCAGACAGAGACAGATTTGATAATCAATAAAAGGATACAGGAAATGTAATGATACCCCAAAATGGGAAACACTTGTGGGATATCAAAAGCAACAGTAAACATTTTTATAAACATGTTAGGGCACAGGGAATAATAATAGGGAATATGGCCCAAGTAAAGACAGTGTAGGTCATTTTTAGTAACAACAAAGAAATGATAAAATTCATACATCAGTATTACATATTCATGCTTAGAGTGAAGCGAGGACATAATGTCAGTTGTAAAGGGAACTTTACAAAAAAGTCAAGAGAAGAAACACAAGAAGAGTAAAGCTCTGCTATGATACATTTACAAGGATTGGCCACACTTGAGTACTAAAATATATGGTTGAGAAAATTGCAGAAGTGTCTATTATCATTTTTCAAAGCTGTCTGGATTCAGAAATCATGCCTTTGAATTGGCAGGTTACAAATGTTACTTTATTATTTAAGAACAGGTGAAGTGAAAAACTACAGACCCATCAGAATACCATCTGCTTGAGACTTCTACTTCACTATTGTTATAGGGAGAGTGACTGAAAAGAAATAAAAAGTATGAGCGGATGAAAAAGAGTCAGGTGAATCTGTGAAAGGTAAGTCATCTGTGACTATTCTGAGATGTCAATGGTTTGATGGATAGGGAATATTTTTGGATCTTGTCTAGAGTAAATTTTAGAAATCATTTAGTAAGGATCCCCAAGAGAAATCATGAACAAAAATGAAAATACACAGAACTGGGAGCCACATTATGGTTTGTGCTGTTAAATAATTGAGGGATGGAAGTTGGAAAATAGGAATAGGGAAATATACACTGGTTGGGGGGATATGACTTGGTTCTTATTAGAAATGCAGTAAGGTCTCAGATTTTCACATATATACATATAAATATTTCAATAAAGGAATTTTGAGAGTAGCATTGGCGTGTTTTGAGTTAACACTTAAAATTGGGAGACATAGTGTAGACGGATCATGTGAGTAGGAAAAATGATGGTTTTCAATGTGAGTTTGAGAAAATAAATCACAATATTTTCTTAATGGTGAGATACAAGGAGTTGTGAAGGAACACTGGGATTTGTCCATGTACTCAGAAATAAAGGGTGAGAAATAGATTTGCGATGCACATCTATCAGATCTCCCCGAGGAAGCCAGTGCTAGTTCTATCTATTTATCCTTAAAACAAAAATGTGATTTCTGAGCCCTAAGTTAACCTTAACCATAAAAGTACATGTTGTGTGGAAAATGAGTTGTTTTGACAAGGTGCCATGGGATTTACTGCATGCTGAAACGTTTTACTTATGTTTTTGCCCTGATGAATCAACAAGTTTGAAAATGAAGATGTGTGTGAGCATTTGGGTGGTTTGTTTTGTTTGTTGATATGTTGAGCCCCCTGTTTGCTGTCATTGTGGTCCACTGAAAGCTGACAGTGATGCTGATATTGACCATGGTGTCAATTCCCTGCCCAGCGGCTGGTTTGTTCCGTACTTCCTGGTTACCATGAGCCACCGTACGGGAGCACCGCGTCCCGTTACTTGGCAACAGGAGCTTCCACAGCGACCGGGACCGGGACATCCCGGGAACACACCGAGCCTCATCCCTTTCCCGCGGATCCTGGGAAGCCTGGGCTACAGGATGGACACGACCATCGCCCACCTCCTGGCAGGAGCGGCGGTCTGCGGCAGCGGTAAATCCAGCGCGGAGCACACACTCCGGGGGGGGGGGGGGGGTGATGGGGGAGAGGGGTAGGAGGGAGAAAGATGGGGAGAGCGGTAGGAGGGGGAGAGATGGGGGTAGGAGGGGGGAGAGATGGGGGAGAGGGGTAGGAGGGGGAGAGATGGGGAGGGGGGATAGGAGGGGGAGAGATGGGGGTAGGAGGGAGAAAGATGGGGAGAGCGGTAGGAGGGAGAGAGATGGGGAGGGGGGGTAGGAGGTGGAGAGATGGGGGAGAGGGGAGTTGGTGTAGGGATAGAGGGTGTTTGGGAAGGAGTAGGGGAAGGGAGGAGTAGGGGGGAGATGGTTTGGGGAGTGAGGAAGAAAGGAGGGGAGAGGGAAGGAGTGGGGAGAGGGATGAGGGATGGAGTGGGGTGAGGGATGGAGTGGGGAGAGGAGGGAGGGATGGAGTGGGGAGAGGAGGGAAGGATGGAGTGGGGAGTGGGGTGAGGGATGGAGTGGGGAGTGGGGTGAGGGATGGAGTGGGGAGTGGGGTGAGGGATGGAGTGGGGAGAGGAGGGAGGGATGGAGTGGGGAGAGGAGGGAAGGATGGAGTGGGGATTGGGGTGAGGGATGGCGTGGGGAGTGGGGTGAGGGATGGAGTGGGGAGTAGGGTGAGGTTTGGAGTGGGGTGAGGTTTGGAGTGGGGAGTGGGGTGAGGCATGGAGTGGGGAGTGGGATGGAGTGGGGAGTTGGGGTGAGGGACGGAGTGGGGAGAGGGGGGAGGTGGGGGGAGATGTTTGAGGGGTGAGGAAGAAAGGATGGGAGGATAGTAGGGAGAGGGATGGAGTGGGGAGAGGGAAGAAGGATGGAGTGGGGAGTGGGGTGAGGGGTGGAGTGGGGTGAGGGATGGAGTGAGGGATGGAGTGGGCAGTGGGGAGAAGGTTGGAGTGGGGAGTGGGAGAAGGATGGAGTGGGGAGTGGGGTTGAGGGATGGATTGGGGAATGGGGAGAAGGATGGAGTGAGGAGTGGGTTGAGGGATGGAGTGGGGAGTGGGGAGAAGGATGGAATGAGATGAGGGATGGAGTGGGGAGAGGGGAGAAGGATGGAGTGGGGAGTGGGATGAGGGATGGAGTGGGGTGAGGGATGAGGGATAGAGTGGGGATTGGGGTGAGGGATGGAGTGGGGAGTGGGGAGAAGGATGGAGTGGGGAGTGGGGAGAAGGATGGAGTGGGGTGAGGGATGGAGTGAGGAGTGGGGTGAGGGATGGAGTGGGGAGAGGGATGGAGTGGGGAGTGGCAGAAGGAAGGAGTGGGGAGTTGGGGTGAGGGATGGAGTGGGGAGAAGGATGGAGTGAGGGATGGAGTGGGGAGTGGGGTGAGGGATGGAGTGGAGAGTGGGGTGAGAAATGGAGTGGGGAGTGGGTTGAGGGATAGAGTGGGGTGAGGGATGGCATGGGGAGTGGGGTGAGGGATGGAGTGGGGAGTGGAGTGAGGGATGGAATGGGGAGTTGGGGTGAGGGATGGAGTGTGGGTTTGAGGTAGGGATGGAGTGGGGAGTTGGGGTGAGGGATGGAGTGTGGGTTTGGGGTGAGGGATGGAGTGGGGAGTTGGGTGAGGGATGGAGTGGGGAATTGGGTGAGGGATGGAGTGGGGAATTGGGGTGAGGGATGGAGTGGGGAGTTGGGGTGAGTGATGGAATTGGGAGTTGGGGTGAGGGATGGAATGGGGAGTTGGGGTGTGGGATGGAGTCGGGTGTGGGATGGAGTGGGGTGTGGGATGGAGTGGGGTGAGGGATGGAGTGGGGAGTGGGGTGAGGGATGGAGTGGGGTGAGGGACGGAGTGGGGAGTGGGATGTGGGACGGAGTGGGGAGTTGGGTGAGGAACGGAATGGGGAGTAGGGTGAGGGATGGAGTGGGGAGTTGGCGTAAATGATGGAGTGTGGAGTGGGGTGAGGGATAGAGTGGGGATTGGGGGTGAGGGATGGAGTGGGGAGTGGGGTGAGGGATGGAGTGGGGAGTGGGGTGAAGGATGGAATGGGGAGTGGGGAGAAGGATGGAGTGGGGAGTGGGGTGAGGGATAGAATGGGGATTGGGTTGAGGGATGGCATGGGGAGTGGGGTGAGGGAAGGAGTGGGGAATTGGGGTGAGGGATGGAGTGGGGAGTGGGGAGAAGGATGGAGTGGGGTGTATGGTGAGGGATGGAGTGGGGATTGGGGTGAGGGATGGCGTGGGGAGTGGGGTGAGGTTTGGAGTGGGAAGTGGGGAGAGGGATGGAGTGGGGAGTGGGGTGAGGGGTGGAGTGGGGAGTGGGGTGAGGGGTTGAGTGGGGAGTGGGGAGAGGGGTGGAGTGGGGAGTGGGGTGAGGGATAGAGTGGTGTGTCGGGGAAGGATGAGACGGGGAATTGGGGGAAATGGTGTGGGAATGGAGGGAAGGGAGGAGTGGGGAGTGGGGGAGGGATATTGTTTGGAGTGAAGGGAAGGGATGGGGGAGTGGGGAGGGATGGAATCGGGAGTGGCAGAGGAGATGGATGGAGGGGTGTGTTGGGGGAGTGGCAGAGGAGGGATTGGGGGAATGTGAGAGGAGGGATTAAGGGGGGATGGAGGAGGGTGTGAGGGGTAGGGTGAGTGGGGAGGAGGGATTAATTGGATGTGGGAGAAGAGGGATAGAGGGAGTCGGGGGAATGGGGAGGAGTGGTGAAGGGGGAGTTGGGGAGGAGGGCTGTAGGGGATGTGTTGGGAGGAGGGATGAAAGGTAGAGTGGGGGAAGGGATGGATGTAAAGTGGGGATAGTAGGGATGAAAGGTGTGATGGAACGGGGTGCGTTAGAGGGGGAGCGGGTAGAGAAGGAGGAAGAGGGTTGACTAAGGAGAAGAAGGATGGGGAGGTGGAATTGTGGAGAGGCGAAGTAGGAGAGCAGAGAGAAAGAAGGGAAGGGTCATGCTCTGTGATTGGAATGTTGGAAGGGAGTATTGAGGTTGGGTGCAAAAGGGGAGTGGATGTTGAGGAAGAGGCAAGTGTTTGAGGAGGACAATGTTGGGCATTAGGATGGAGGGGAGGGGTGGGAAGAGGGGTTTTGAGGGTCAGAATGCATTGTGTAAGATGTACGAAATGGGTTAATATTAAGGAGTGACTAAGGCACCATCCACTGTGATAATATATGAAGTTCCTGTGAGGACAGCTTAGGATCTGAAGGGAGTGAGATCTACATAGGGTTTTCACCATACAGGTCCTCCACATAATCTCAGTAACAATGGTCCAGGTATTCCAATAACCAGAGAGTTGTAGAGGAGTGCCAACTGGAGTTGTGCATTTGAACCATGTGGAATTCCCAAAGCACCTGACTCTGTGGGAGATGTCTAGGAGATTATATTTTCTGGTGGGCAGTTCTCTTGTGCCTGGAGTCCTCTGAAATGGTCCATCAAAGTCAGAGAATTCGGAGGGTTGCAAGTGACTTAAATTTAAGAGTTACAGCAGAAAAGCTAGAGGATGAAGGAAAAGCAACTTGAACCATAGAATAATGAGTAAAGTGATCCCTGCAACCCCCAATTCCATCCCCAGCCCTGATATCCTTAGAACCAATCCTCCTCCTGACCACTTACCTTACATGCTTACTGCTCCCCAGTTGCTGTAAACTTCCATTTTAAAGAGGATTACCACTGGTTGAATCTGCTGCAAGCTGATCAGAATATCTGGGCCAATGTTATCAGTGTTACTTGTAGTTAGTTGATAACATACTACTAAACAATGTCTTGTTTAAAGCAAGAACCTCATCTTATTGAATGGTGGTGTGGTCTTGACGGACTGTCTGTATACAACAAGGTGGTCTGTTGCTCATCCAACAGAGGGTGTGGGGAGGGGGTGTAGAAGCTCAGGGTGTGGGAGGGAGAGGAGGGCCTATTGGTTTGGTTAGGGGATGTCAGGTTGTTTGCTTATTAAAGCTTCAGCCCCGATTCACTTTGTTTATTTAGTCCACAGCTTTAACAAGTCTGCCTTGTTGAAACTGCCTCAAAGTTGCAATAAGACTTAGGAGTATGAAAATTCTGAACCAACCATTTCTTCTGCTGGTTATAGTGTCTCTACATTGACACTAACTGTATCTTTGATTCAATTTGAAGTAGCTTCACAAAGACTCTCAAAATTGTAGTGGAAATCGTCTAAAGCACACACCACTATCTGAACAGGAGTTCTGCTCCCCCTACTGGCATCCATTTGTTCATGAGATTAAGAATTCAACAGCACAAGAAACTCTCACCTAAACCTCCTCTGGTTTGTACCATTGTGAATTACAAACGGTATGTGAGAGACTGCCTCCTGGTGGCAACTTACCATGTATTGTTTCTGCTTTGCTTGGTTGAGCTCCTCAATATTCCAGTCTATATTTATATGAAATCAGATTGGACACAGGATATGTGGGTTTGAGAAGATAACTCATTTTGTGATCACTAGCCTTTGAAGGACACTAAAAAGTTAACAAAGAAAGGATAAAAGCTTTTCTATTACTCAGATTTTGAGAGGTTAGCATTTATTGAGGTGTTGTTGTTTAGTACAGATACTTGTCTTGTAAAGAGTGCATGGATGCTGAATGATTTGAGATAAAGATGCGGCAAAAGATTTGAATACTTACATGTGTCAGCTGTTCAATGGGTACTCAAAATGTTAATAAAATTTAATGTGATGGTTGAAAAATGCATAACTAGCTATAAAATTAATGAGACTGAATGAGGATGAAACAAAGGTCACCTTCCATATTATGAGTTAACCTGCGATGTACCTGAATACCTTGTAACATAGAAATCAGAATGGTATTTGCTGATGCCTATTAATATTTTATCCACTTAATTTTCACAGTACCTCGGACAGCAAGCCCAAGTAAGGAAATGGGGGAGATATTATCTCAAAATGCCAAGTAACTGGGTTGACAAGTAACTGTCACTGATAACATTTTTGTTATGACATTCTTTCTTATCCTATTTAAATACAGGTCGAAGTTTGTTTATTTTAAGGACCATGTTACCTGTGTTTTGAAATGTTTCACCACTTCTGTATATATCACTTTTTTTTCCTTTTAATTTTATTTTAGATTTCAGCACTTTGCAAAAAGCTTATGACTTAATAAAAGTAGCCACTGAAGAGAAACCAACACTGGCTGGAGTACAAACTGTTAGCCCGGATTTATATGTGCTTTGTGCAGAACTTGCACTACAGGTAGTGAGACACCTGAACTCAATATAAAATGAAGCTGTTTTTCCTACTCTGAGTATTGATATCTTTGTCTCAGTTTAAGACTGGAAATGTGCTGATGTTTATCATTCTACTGCAATATTAACTGATTCTAATGCATTTCTTTTATAATTATGTATTGTTAGCAAGACCAGCATTTGTTGCTAACTCTACTTGCCATTGAATAAGAGGTGGTGAGTCACGCTTTTGAGCTGCTACTGTTCATGTGATGTCAGCATATCTACAGTATGTTTGGAAGGGCTTTGGGTTTTTGTCCCAGTGAAAGTGAGGAAATGGTAATTCAGTTGTAAGTGAAGATGCGGTGTGTGACTTACACAAGGACTTAAAAAAAGGAGCAGAAATAGCTCATTCCTTCTTACAAGCCTACTCTGCCATTCAATCAGAATAAGATTGACCTTGACTTTTATGCATCATCCCTGCCTCCTTTGATGTTTTTACTTTGTAGAAATCTATCAATCCCAATCTTGAACATACTCAATTACTGAACTGCTGTTGCCTTTTGTGCCAAAGAACTCCAAAAATTCACTATCTGCTGAGAGAATAAGTGTCTCATTTTAGTTCTGCAATTGTGTCTTCTGGTTCTAGATCGCTTAACCCAGGGGAAAGTATCTACCCTGTTGAGCCCCTGTTAAGAATTCTGTAGATTTGAATGTGATCACCTCTCGTTCTCACAAACTCATAACATTCGCCTGTACCTGTGTTTTGTTTTTGCCACTGTTTACCTATTATTTACTTACCTATGCTACTTAACTCTGTGATCTGTCTGTATTGCTCACAAGACAAAGCTTTTCGCTGTGCCTTGGTACACGTGACAATAAATTCAATTCAATTCAATTCAGTTCTTCTAAATTCCAGATAATAAAGGTCCAGTCTCATTGGACAATCTCTTTAATCCCAAGAATTAGTTTGATGACATACATTTTCTTGGCAGATGAATTTTCCAGTGGGTAAGGAGATCAAAACTGCACACTATTCTAGGTATGCTTCACATAACTGCAGTAAGACACCTTTATTCCTCTATTCAACAAATCATTTGCATACTTAATTGCTAGTTGCATTTTAACTTTGTGACTAATAAACAAGGGCGCACAAGTACCTTTTGAAGTTCTACACCTTCTAGCTTCTCACTATTTAAGGAAATTGTAGGAGAATTGGGCAGCACGGTGGCTCAGTGGTTAGCACTGCTGCCTCACAGCATCAGGGACCCACATCTGCATGTGTTTCCTCCAGGTGCTCCTGTTTCCTCCCACAATCCAAAGATGTGCAGGTCATGCTAAATTGCCATAGTGTTAGGTGCATTAGTCAAGGGTAAATATAGGTTATGGGAATGGGACTGGGAGGGGTTGCTCTTTGGAGGGTTGGTGTGGATGTGTTGGGCTGAAGGGCCTGTTTCCACACTGTAGGTAATCTAATCGAAATAAAATCAAAACAAATTGTAGGGGAACTAGCAAGTGATGATGTTCCTTACACCTGCTTCCTTGACCTTCAAAGTTGTTGTTACAGGGAGACTCATAGCTGAATCAGATAAACCTTTCTACCTCTGTATTCATAGCATAGTAAAACTAAACTCTCAAAATTGACCACAATGGTTCATAAACAGATTTTCCAAATAACAAATCCCAGACTCTGTGAATAATTAATTTTAGACAGCAGGTTTGTAGCTTAAACAAAATAGTTAACAAATAATTAATGATACAGTTACTTTAGCAGCGCAAAATTAAACAATAAAGTAATCTAAGTGATGCCGATGATTTAAACCCAATGCCCTTTTTTTCAGGCCTATTTGCATAAAAGTCAGACAGAGAAACAAACACAGTTCAGGGAAAGATAAGAAAGATAAAAGAAAACTGACCAGATTGCTTAAGTGGTTTTAGTTAAGCTTTATTCCACAAGCAATATGTGATTGTTTCTTAGTTAATTTTATGAGGATGATGCTCAGGGAGACCTTTGCAGTTCACTCTGAGGAAGTCAGTCTTACAGTTGGTTCTGCTATAACATGCGTTTCTTGATGCGAATTGGCTATAACATGACTGAAGAGTTTAGACCATTATTTATAGAATGTCAACTTTCCTTACCTGTATTGGCTATAACACAATTCCGGTCCCATTGATTTAAATGATGCTGCGATTACACTATTTTCTTATAACATGGGATCGCATGGGAACAGAACTATCATGTTATGTCAGAACAGACTGTAATTGTAACTATTGTATAGTTTCTATTATCTGAACTTCCAGTAGCTCAGAAACACAGTCCAAAAACCAGTTTGAAACTCAGGTCCCAGTCTCGGTTTGACCATAATCTTCCCTTCACACTTGCTGGCACCAGTTCCCAGGTACTGACTTTGTTAATGGGCAAACATCTGATATCTGGTTATGCATACTGCCACTCCAGAAGTGAAATGTCTAAGGAATTCTTTCACATACCTCACAAACTTGTTTGTTCTGTTTTCCTTAGCACAAGCTGCTGCTCACAGGTCATTTTCAGCTCACAGTGGTCAGTTCACAGCACCAAACCCGAAATTAATAAAAAACACACTTGCCTTCATTGCTCAGACCTTTGAATGTCGGAGTTGGGACAACATGTTGATGTTGTACAGGTCATTGGTGAGGCCTCTTCTAGAGTACTGTGTGCAATTCTGGTGCCTTTCTATGGGAAGGACATTATTAAATTGGAGAGGGTTCAGAGAAGATTTATCAAGATTTTGCTGGGAATGAAAGATCTGAGTTATAAGGAGAGGCTGAATAGACTGGGACTTTTTTCTTGGAGCTGAGGAGGTTAAGGAGTGACCTTATTGAGGTTTATAAAGTCATGAGGGGCATAGATAAGATGAATGTCAAAGGTCTTTTCTGTGGTGGTGGTGGAGTTCAAAACTAGGGGTCATATTTTTAAAGTGAGAGGAGAAAGTTTTAAAAAGGACATGAGGAGCATTACAACATTTAAAAGACATTTGGATAAGTACATGAATATGAAAAGTTTGGAGGGATGTGGGCCAAATGCAGGCAGATGGGACAGGTTTATTTTGGGAGCATGATTGATATGAACCTGTTGGACTGTATGACTTTATGACTATGAATGAAATAAAAAAATAATAAAACAGAAGTGAGGGTACTAACAAAGTAATTCAGATTGCAGATTTGGAAGGTGCTGTTGAAGAAGGTCTGTTAAATTGTTGAAGTGCATCTTGGAGATAGTATGTGGCTTTCATTGTGCACCAGTGATGAAGGGAGTGAATATTGATGGTGCCAGTCAAACGGGCTGTTTTGTCTTGAATTGTATTGAGCATTTTGTTGAAGCAACATCATCCAGGCAAATGGCAAATATTCCATCACACTCCTGACTTGGATCTTTCAGATGGTAGTCAGGTTTTAGAGTGTTAGGACATAAATGTTTACCTCAGAGTTACCAGTTTCTGACCTTATTGCTATTGTGTTTATATGACTGGTCCAGTTAAATTTCTATTCAATGGTAAGCTTTGCTATGTTATTAGTTTGGGACCCAAGACAGTAATGGTGCTGAATGTTTGGGGAGAGAGGATTGTTAAATTCTCTTTTGTTGAAGGTGGCATTGTTTGGCATTTGTATGGTATGAATGTTACTTGCTGGATTTCAGTCCATATTGTCCCAGTCTTTCTGTATGTTAATATTTGAGGAGTTATGATGGCATTGAACACTGTGCAGTCATTAGCAAACAGTTCCTCTTCTGTTCTTGGGATGGAGGGGAGATCATTGAGGGAGAGTGATGATGGCATATTCAATCATAATTCAATAGCAAATTGTATAATTATCTGAAGAGAGAAATTTGCAGAACAAGGGGGAGAAGGCAAGGGAATGGGACTGATTAAGTTGCGTTTGCAGAGAACAGCCATGTTCACGACTTGCTGAATGGCCTCCTATGCTGTAACTGGCGTATGATTCTATGAAGCAAAGAAAAGTGTTGGGCTTAATTTATCCACAGGCTGCATTGCAACAACTCACCAAGGCTTCTTTCAAACCAGTGACCTTTATCACCTTAAAGGAGCATTGTTACTTGCACATTTCCACTAGGCCACATACCATCCTGACTTGAAACTATATTGTTGTTCCTTCACTGTTGCCGTGGACTTTCCTCCTATCAGCCCTGTGGTGTACCTACACCAACTGAACAGCAGGAGTTCAAGAAGGCTGCTCACCACCATCTTTTTGATGGCAGTAAATTCTGGTCAAGCAATGCTCACTTCCCATGAACAAATCGAAAGAAATGACTGGCCTAAAACAACTTCCTTTGTCTTTGACTTCAAACAGTGAAATGTTTTTCCATTGTCCCATTGTCTTCAATGTTGCCTGCGTTTCTTGATGCTATACTTCATCAAATGCTGCATTGATGTCAAGGGTTGTCATTGCCTTTGAAGAGTTCACTTCTTTTGTCCATGTTAGGTCTAAGGCTATAAGAGGTTTGGAGCCAAGATGCTGAATACTTACTGCATATTTCCATCATTTGAAGTTTTGTTCTTTGTAAATGCACCCAATGATATTTTAGATTTAGTACAGGTCGTTCTGCTATAGCTCGCGTTTTGTTAATGTGAGTATGCTAAAATGCAATGGATGAATTGGGGACACTGTTTCTAAAGCACAAACTTTTAAAGTGTGTATTGGTTCTAATGTGATTCCAGCTCCATTAGTTTAAATGGTGCTGCTATTACATGATTTTCTTACAACACAGGATTGCACAAAAACGGAACTAACGCGTTATAGCAGAACGTACTGTATAGCTTGCAAATCTATACCATACATGTGTCAGAGTTCAAGTTTTCAAACATTTTACTTCCATAAAGTTGAAAAGACAAAATAATTGTGGTATTATGTTTCTTATTTGTGGCTGATATTTGTTGTGTTTTGACATATTTCGTAACATTTACAAATTTCTCCTGTAATTGTGTTCATCTAAATGTTGGAACTGTTTTTCTTTCAGTTTGAGCAACGCGACATTAGCCAGGATTGCTTGAGTATGTACTTCAAGGGAACACTCCCTCACAATCAGTTTTTGGGTAGAGCATATCTTTGCCAAGCTGAACTATATGCTCCAAAGTCTTCTGCGCATGTAGTAAGATTTGTTTTACTTACTTAAATACAATCAAAATTATATGAAACAATATCTTTCTTAAAAAATGACTGTTAACTGCCAAACGAAGTGACTTTTGGAACTGTATGAAAAGATTATATGTAGTCATTCATATTTGGGTCCACTTGTAGATCTCCTGTGGCATTGCTGTTGACAATTCAGGTGATATTTGGTTATAATACAAGATTGTTTTTTCTAAAATTTAAAGGGAATGATTTCTTCTTACCTGGAAAGTTGGTGGCTGGCAAATGAAGATTGGGTTGGGAGAAGGCAGACACCATCACCATCCTAATGATTCAAGAGGGGTGTCTAAAAGAGGGGAGCAGCTGGCCTGCTGAAAACAGATGAGAAGAAGAACAAATGTTAAACATGAACAGCAGAGTCCTGTGCTATTTGCTAGGCCACAATTGTAATCTTCAGATTTAAAAATAGGCGGGATGTCCCTAACCGATGATGGGTGCTTCTCCAGTGGTTTCACGTTGCTTGTTGATGTCTTGCCAGATGAGTGGTACAGATATTTTATAATCAACCTGTTCAGAGATGGTGTACACACGTTTCCAGCCCCACTCCAGGTCCTAGCTCCCACCCCACCTCAAACTCCAGCCCCACTAAAGAACTCTGATCTGCAGACCTCACTGTCCCCTAGGTAGGGCTTGAACCCAGATATCCTGGTCCATTGCTAGTGAGCTACGGTGGGTTTCCTGCTTAGCATCCACAGATAGCCCCCACCTGTAGCATTCAAATGAAAGCAAGATATCAAAATATACAGAGCTTACATTGCCAAGAGTGGCTAGAGTGCATTCAATTCTGCTGACTCTTTCTGCTACACTTACAAAGTTTAGTTGTTATTTTTAAGATTTTTTTTTATTCAGTCACAGGCTGAGGACACCACTGGTTAGGCCAGTATTTATTGCCCATAGGGCAATTTGGAGTCAACCGCATTGCTGTGGGCCTGAAGTCACATATAGGGCTGGTAGTTTCCCTCCCTAAAAAACATTATTGAACCAGATGGGTTTTTCCTGACTATCATGAGATTCTTAATTTCAAATTTTTATTGAATTCAAAGTCCGCAGGCTGCCTTGGTGGGAGTTGAATCCAGGACCTCAGACCATTACCTGAATCGCTGGATTACCAGTCCAGGAGTAATATCACTGGGCTATCACCTCCTCTGAAGGTGTTTCAAGGAGTCTTGTTACTTGACAGGAGGTTGTTGCAAACTTCTAACTTAGACCAGATGAATGTTAAGTAATTGGTACTATTTCCACGATTTTTATTCTTCTGATACTTTGTAAATGTGACATAGTTTTTACATTTTCATTTTCAAAATCCAAGATAGAATTTGAGCCCAAAGTCTTACCTGATACTTCAGTGTGGTAAGGGAGTGCCATGAAGTTGGTATTATTCTCCAGATTAAATGTTAAATTGAACCACAACCACTTTTGTTGTCTCTCCCCTCCGCTGCAAACTAAAATTGATTTGGTGCATGATGAATCCCTATGGCAGGGAATAGGGAACAGAGAAATTTCCTGGTAGCCAACATTTTTCTTTCAGTCAATATTTAATAGAGGGTAAGCTAGCTATTGAGTAACAATGTGAAGTTGGTTTTATTGGATCAATTGTTACACACTTGGCTTTTATTAGTACCATACACTATGGGTGTGTGAACTGAGTATTAACTTATCTATTGACTCGAATAGAGTTGGAAGTTTTATTCTAACCCTGCAGCATAAAACAATTTATTAATTGGTACTGATGTTGTTGATCATGGAGGTCACCAGTTAAGCTGGCGGGGTACTTTTGGAAAGTATACATTTTTGATGGCAATGGCTCTATTGTTCTTTAATATCAATTAAAGACCGAAAGAATTGATGTTTATAAAGATATAATACTAACAATAATTATCAAGGTAAATGAAACTGTCATTTCAGTTTGCATCTGACTCAGAGATATCAATTTCTTTTTCTTAAGAGTCGGTAATAAGGATGGTATATTCTTTAAGGAAGAAAGAAGGTGAAGTATGGGGGATATTTTCTGAAGGTTGTATTATTGCATCATTCAAAAAAGCATTTTGCTTGCTCCTGAAGTTGGTTTAATTTGTATTCCCAGTTTTCTCCTTCCCTCCTTTTTTATCAGTGGGGTTACATTTACCACCTTTTTGCCTGCTGGGACTGTTCCAGGATATACCGAATTTCGGAGGATGATAACCATTGCATGCACAGATTTCATGGCCACCTGTTTTAATATATTTTGGCAAGTAGTTGATCATGCCCTGTGATTTCAGCTTTCAGTCCCATTAATTTCTCCAGGTTTTGTTTGTACTAATACCGATAATTCCTCCTTGCTAGAAGACCCTTGCTTCCTTCGCGCTTCCTGGAAGATATTTGTGTCTTCTTCTGTGAAGACAGAATAAAAGTAATTGAATAATTGTGCTGCTATTTCTTTGGTTTTCTATTTATCAATTTTACCATTTCAGAGTATTAGGGTTGGTTTGTTTTCACTATCCTTAGAATTTCTCTTACAGCTTACTTTTATGATCCTGCCAAGTTTACTCTTATACTTATTCTTTTATGTCCTCCTTTGGTCCTCCTTTGGTGTATTCTACACTGCTTCCAGTTTTGCTACTTTTTTTCTAAGCAACTTTCAATTACTTCTCTTTGGATTTGATATAATCCTTAATTTCTTTTGTTAAGCATAGTTGGGCCACTTTTGTCCAAAAGGAAGGTATTACTACGATATTATATGCTTTCATTCCTTAACTATTAAGGAATGTCTATCCACTGTTATGCCTTTCAGTTAAGTTTCAAGAACATAACTAATTCAGTCCTTATAACTTTAGTTTCCGTTATTAGTTTTAGGACCCTAGTTTTGCATTGGCTGATTTCACTTTCTATCCCAACTTAGATTTTTATCATGTTATATTTATCAAAAGAACTTCTCCCAACAAAATTATTCATTAACCCCTTCTCAAAACCAAACCTAGAATAGCCTGCCCATGAATTGGTTTCTCAATGTAGTGGTCTGAAAAGAACATCTTACTCTGAAATCATTCACCATAGTATTATTGCTCATGTGGTTTGCCCAGTCTGTATGTATATTAAAATGACCCATGATTACTATAGCATGCATATCTAATTTCTTGCTCGGCCACTCCCTACCTCGACACTGTTGTTTGGAGGCCGACAGACAACTCTCCTTAATGTTTTCCACTCTCGCTTGCTTCTTAGCTCCATCCTGACTGATTTCATGTTTAGATTTTCTGTACCAATATCCTTTCTAGCTCTTGCACTGATTTTATCTTCACTCCTAATACCACACCATCTCCTTTTCCACATTGCCTGTCATTCCCAAAGATTGAGTACCTTTGGATGTTTCAACAATCACAATTATTTACATTTGTTTGTGCTGTTAATATTTCTACCTTATTGCAAATGCTCCATGCATTTAAATATAGTATTTTTAGACTTCTCTGACATTTTTAAGCATCTTTTTGTATTCCAGCCCTGTTTGCTGCTTGCTCTTGTTTCTCCTGTGTTCCACTTTCACTTTTTACTTTTCTGTTTTTAATTTCTGTCTTTGTTTCCCTCACATTTGCCTTCCATCTTAGGTTTCTGTCCTCTTGCCACTCTAGATTAAACCCTTCTCTATCATACTAGTGAATGCTCCTGCGAGGACTTTGGTCCCAGCCCACAAGGTGCGACTCATCTAGCTTATACAGATCTATCTTCTCCATAATCAGTCTCAATGCCTTAAGAATGTAAATTACCCCCATCATTTACCATTCTTCCAGCTGTCCTTTCATGTGGTCTATCCTTTTATCCTTCACCTTGCTAGCAAATGGCACTGGGAGTAATCATGAGATAACTATCCTTTGTAGTTAATTTATTTTGGAGCTCCCTATATTCTGCTGGCCGGATCTCATCCCTCTTTTAACTAAATAGTTGTACTGTTATGGATCATGACCTCTGACTGTTGTCTGTTTGTCTCTCTCTCTCTCTCTCTCTCTCTTTCTCCTTCTGCAACTCCTCAATCCCTCAAAAATAGTTTCAGAATGCCTTGCAGCAGCTTAGTCACATCCTTGACTTTTGCATCAGGGAGGCAACGTACCATCTGATGTAAAGTCTGCGGCTGCAGAAAGTCCTTCAATCCTTATGAAATGATCCCCTACCACTGATGGTCTCACCCTTCTGTTCCCCAAAAAACAAAAGCCATGCAGCTGAGCCAGGGACTTGGTGCAATCCCATAAGAAACCCTCTCTTCCAGAAGTATCCAAAATGGAAAATCTGTTAGAAAGAGAGAGACTCATGCACTGCAGTGTCCCTGATCACTGTCCACATTATTCTGGTAAAGTATTCAATCTGGTCGAGCTGCCTTGCCATGACTTACCTTTAAGTTACTGTCTTTCCATTTGCTTTCTCTGGTTTAAAGAATACTAATTGTATACCAGAGGAACCTTACCTTATTCCTTATACTCTAAACACACTTAATCTAAACTAAAATACCATTTTTTTTACTGCAAAAAATGGACAGCAGAAATATTGATCTTCATTATCAGGCCGTGCTGGCTCCAGATGCTATTTGATGAATCCGTGTTTTTTTGGGGGATGTTATTCTTAAATGTCTTTGAATCTTAACCCTCTTGTGCAGTTTCTCAATTCCTAACCTCCTTGAGGCTGTTTCTCAGTGGTGTACAAAGGGATGTTTGGTAAATGGAGCTTTGGACATTCAAATGTTAACATCTTGCTGGACCTGAACCCACCTTGTTTTCGGGGAGTAAAGTTCTGTCCAACTTTTAAAAATTCAGATAGTTCAATTTCAATATTTTTATGAAATGGGAATTGCACTCAAATGATCGTGCAGTGCTTTTTCAGCAGAATTTGTAAACTTATCGATAATATCTCATTTTTAAAACCTGTCCAGTATAAGAAACAGACATGAATCATACATTATTCTTATTCAAAACATATTGAATACAATTTTATTAACACATCATAAAATATTTATGACATTCATGAATACTTGTTGAAAGTTTAGCCTATATTTATTTTTCAAAGCCTGACTTTCTTTATGTAATTCCAATATTTTTGCTTTATTTCAACTGTAAAGCTTGATGCTATATTTAAATATTTTGATGGAGAATTGTTTGAGCATCCTCAATAGGAAAGTACCTCATTTCTAATTTTGCATTTCATTTATTGGAAAAAGTAATTAATGCTATCTGCCTAACTGCATGTTTTCTCTTCCAGTCTGATCTAAAAAAAGCTATACGCTGCATCCTCACGACTATATCATATGCAAAAGATGAAGCAAGGTATGATAATTTCAGTTAACCAATGCCATTTACAAGTACAAAATAGTTCAGATATTATTGAGAAAGCGCATGAAGAGTCATATGAAATTGAGAAAGAAAGATAAATTGGCTTTTTCCTAAAACCTTTCTTTCGCTTTCAGATGAAAACTGAAATTGCCCATGTAATCCATTTTCAGTTCTTCCACTGTTCACCTATGCATTTTTGTGTTGTTATTAAATTTCTCCAAGGACAAACAAGAAAAATAATGCAAACGTTTAAAGCATTTAAAAGTACATCAGCTTAAATTAGATAACTTTTAAAATTAAGGTCTGGTATGATGCACATTTCTTTTTATCCAGCCTTGGGATCAGGATGTTGCTGGCTGGGCCAGCAGTTGTTGTCATGAATATTATTTGGCAGGTCAACACCAAATGTCCTCATCTTACTGCATATGGGCATAACCTGCTTCAGTATCTGAAGAACTGACAATGATGCTGAACGTTGTGTAATTATCAGGGAATATCCCCACTTCTGACCTTAAGATGGAGGAAAGTCATTGATGAGGTAGCTGAAAATATTTGGGCCTTGGATGCAGCACTGAGGAGTCTCTGCAGTGATGCCTTCAGTCTACGATGATCAATCACCAAGAATCACAGTCATCTTCATTTATGCTACGATTGGCTCTAATCATTAGAAAGATTTTATTGTGATTCCATTGACATTAGTTTTGCCAGTGTTCCTTTAGGCCTGACCCGATCAAATGCTGCATTGAGGTCTAAATTCACCTCCTCCTTTGAGCTCAGCTGTTTTGTCCAATCCAGGCAACATCCTTGTACATCTTTTCTAATCCCTCTCAAGTTTAACAACATCTTCCCTATATCAGGGAGGCCAGAAATGTACACTGTATTCTACAAGTGGCATCACCAATGTCCTGTGTGATACAACATGACATCCCAACTCCTATGCTCAATACTTCTATGACCAATGAAGACAAGTGTGCCAACTGCCTTCTTCACCATCCTGTCTACCGGTGACTCCACTTAAAAGGAACTATGCACCTGTGCCACTTTGTTCTTTGTTCGGCAATATTCCCCAGGGCCCTACCATTAACTGTATGAGTCCTGCCCTGATTTGCCTTACCAAAATGCAATATCTCAGATTTAAATTAATCTCCATCTGCCTAAGGTACCATCTGATCAAGGTACCTTCATTGTCCATTACATCACTAATTTTGGTGTCATCTGCAAACTGACTAGACATGCCTTTTACATTGTTCTCTTGTTTAAGAAGGGTAGCAGGGATAATCTATGTAATTATAGACCAGTGAGCCTGATGTCAGTGGTAAGGAAGCTGCTCGAGAAGATACTGAGGGATAGGATCTATTTACATTTGGAAAATAATGTTCTTATCAGTGATAGGCAGCATGGTTTGGTGCAGGGAAGGTCATGCCTTACCAACTTAATAGAATTCTTTGAGGAAGTGACAAAGTTGATTGATGAGGAAAGGGCTGCAGATGTCATATACATGGACTTCAGTAAGGCTCCCCATGGTAGGCTGCTGGAGAAAGTGAAGTTGCATGGGGTCCAGGGTGTACGAGCTAGATGGATAGCAAAGTGGCTGGGCAACAGGAGACAGACACTAGTGGTGGAAGGGAGTTCCTCAAAATGGATAACTGTGACCAATGGTGTTCCACAGGGATCCGTGTTGGGACCATTGTTGTTTGTGATATACATAAATGATTTGGAGGAAGGTACAGGAGGTCTGATCAGCAAGTTTGCAGATTACACTAAGATTGAGAGAATAGCAAATAGTGAAGGGGACTGTAAAAGAATGCAGGAGAATATAGATAGATTGGAGAGTTGGGCAGAGAAATGGTCAAGGGAGTTCAATCCGGGCAAATGCAAGGTGGTGCAAATGCATTTTGGAAGATCCAATTCAAGAGCGACCTATATCGTAAATGGAAAAGACCTGAGGAAAAATGATGGACAGAGAGATCTGGCTGTTCAGGTCCATTGTACCCTGAAGGTAGCAATGCAGGTCGATAAAATAGTGAAGAAGACACATAGCATTCTTTCCTTCATTGGATGGGGTATTGAGTACAAGGGTTGGCAGGTCATGTTACAGTTGTGTAGGACTTTGGCTCGAAAGTTGGAATATTGCATACAGTTCTGGTTTCCACATTACCAAAATGATGTGGATGCTTTGGAGAGGGTGCAGACGAGGTTCACCACGATGTTGCCTAGTAAGGAGGGCGCTAGCTATGAAGACAGGTTGAGTAGATTAGGATTGTTTTCGTTAGAAAGATGGAGGCTGAGGGGCTGATTGACGTCTGCAAAATCTTGAGAGGTATAGACAGGGTGGATAACAAGAAGCCTTTTCCCAGAGTGGGGTACTCAGTTCCTCGGGGTCACGAGTTCAAGGTGACAGGGGGAAAGTTTAAGGTAGATGTGCATGGAAAGCTCTTTACGCAGAGGATGGTGGGTGCCTGGAATGCTTTGCCAGCAGAGGTGGTAGAGGTGGGTATGATAGCATCATTTAAGATGTATCTAGACAGATAGGTGAATGGGCATGAAGCAGATGGATACAGAACCTTAGAAAATTGGTGGCAGGTTTAGATAGAGGATCTAGATTGGCACAGGCTTGGAGGCCCGAAGGACCTGTTCCTGTTCTGTAATTTTCTTTGTTCTTTGTTTTTTGACATCCAAATCATTTATATAAATGACAAAATGCAGTGGACTCAGCACTGATCCTTGCAGCACACTGCTAGACACAGGCCTCTAGTCCAGAAAACAACACTCCGCCGCCATCATTTGTCTACCACCTCCAAGTCAATTTTGTATCTTAATGGCTAGCTCCCCCTGGATTCCATGTGATCTAACCTTGCTAATAGAATGCCTTACTGAAATCCATATCGAGAACATTCACCACTCTGCCTTGATCAATCTTCTTTATCACTTCTTCAGAAAAGTGCGACATGACTTCCTATGCACAAAGCTTCTGGAGCTCATGTCTTCAATTCTGTTGTTGGGCCCACTTTCTTTGCAATAACCTGTTCCTTCAGCTGTCTCAATATCAGATGTAGTGAATTGTCTGAAGCCTGAAAAAGGGCAAAGATTCCTTACCATTCAGCCCTTCTGGTACTGGTCTACCTTAACTTAAATATCTCAAAGTGAGGGTCAGGTGAGTTCATTTCTAAGTATTTAAAAAAAAAAGTTTCCTTCCCCTTTGGGTGGGGATAATGATAGCAGTGTCTATGTAATTTTCTGTGTGGTTTGATTCTTTAAGTGTAACTATGGCACAACCTCCAAATTTGTTAAGGAACTCGTAAGAAAGCCTGATCACATTGCACTGTTATTCCGGTCTGTGTTACTTCAGGCCCACTTGAAGTGAATGACACAAGCACAATTAATCCATGGGTAATTTGGGATGCATCACTTCTTCCTGCATTGAGGAACACTGTTAACATATGAACTATTGGACAATTGCAGCTTTTTAAATTTGTGGTGTTTCAGGATCTTCCAAATGATTAGTTGCTTTCTTAAACACTTATTTCTCACTTTAAGCACATTTGATCTTTAATATCTCAGCGAAATACAACTGGAATATGTAATATTTGACTACCTAAATTTTAACATAGCATTGTTTAAGCTTGGAAACTTCCTGTCCTTGAGTGATTATCAATGCAACTTGAATTATTACCTAAAAATAAGCTTGTTACGTGATACTAAATCACCATTTTCTTGTCCAATTGCTTATTTGTGTGACTGAATTTAAAAGAATAAATAGCAATACAAAGCTCGACAAAGCATGCAAAGCTAACATGCTCCCATTTGGTAGATACTCGATCCTAAACAATGGGTCATGTTTTCAAAGTGAGCCTTAAACTAATTAAAAATCTTACTTTGCAGATACCACTTCTTGGTTTATAATGCATCAGTTCTGTACTGGAGGATGGTAAGACCATTTATAAAACCTGGTTTCTGTGGCCATGTGGTCGTAAGCCTCCATGAAGTTATAAAAGGATTGCAGGCTATTAAAGATTTGGACTATGAATGGACGGCTGAATTAAGGATGTAAGCTACTTATTATTTTATTATTTAATTATTAAATCTTATATTTAACCCAGTATGCTACTATCAATCAAAAATGTAGCATTGTAGGAATTATAATTTTGTGGTCCAACATCAATATTTATAACACTACAAATAATACAAATGTGTTATATTATTTAATATAAAGGAGTAATAGTATATAGTACAAAATGCTTACTTTTTAGTGTTACTGAAGAAAAACTTCCAAACAATTTTTTGATTATTGAGTGTTAATAAATAATTATGAAAGTCATTAAGAAATGTTATTTGATTAATTGCAGTATACAGTGTTGTTAAATATCCATTATCTGGGCAGAGATAGACTTTAGCTGCACTTGCGGTAGTTCTGCCCTTTGGTACAACTGGGGAATGACCTGTGTTTCATCCATATTGCAGGAGGGTTATAGGACAATATGGCTTATGCCCCTTTTGATTGAGCATCTCTGTTAGATTCATTACTACATTTTTGGCAGTACTTTCCAAGGTGAGGCAGTGTTTTTGTACGGTTGGTCTTAATTGAAAAATTTGGCTCACCGGTATCTGGAAGGATAGGGATCTGCATAATATTGGTTGTATATGGCAGTACTGGCTTGTACAATTATGAGCATAACAGATTCACTGTAGTATTTGTCTGGCCTTAACCTCAAATATCTTTCAAGGTTCAATGTACAGAATTAGTTTTATTTAATCTTTATCTTACTACGACCTACAAACCAAAGCGCCACCCTGTGGTATTGAGTTGGAGACAACCACAGTCAGTTCCCATTCTGTGTGAGCTTCATTGATGTCATCTCAAATGGAATTTAAAATATTTTTAAACCATAAAGTACTACAGTTTTGTTTTCAAATTTTTAAATCTCTAATTTTCTCAGTGCTCTCGTTGAATGTTATTTGGATGCTAGAATGATCAAGGATGCGACAATGTTTGCCTACAGTACAGCGGAATATATTCAAAATTATGTTCCACACATGTATAAGAAGATATTTTCTATACAGGTAAAATATTTTACTAGACATTTTTTAAAAAGTACACATTTTAGACTGTGATTCAGCTGAACAGCTCAGTAATAAAAATTACTCAGTAATAAAAATATCGGTAATTACAGAATAATTAGCTTCCCTATACCACCCCTCTCGCTCACCCTCTTTCTCCATCACCTATCTTCTGGGATGGGAATTCCAGCCAAAGTAACTGAAGATTATATTTAGGTGTAACCAGGATTGTTTTACTTTACTTTATTGTCATGATAGTGGAGCAAATACATATGGTCCTTAATTGCAAAAAAAGCACAAACTGCTTGCATAGAACTGTATGTTTTTATTTAAATTGAGTTGCCTCTCAAAATTCAGGGGAAAAATCATCATGAAATACCATTCTTTTATTTCTTTTGATACAAATTATCATGTTAAATTTTTAGTAAATTTATTAGGACAGAAGTATCATGCAGTGAATGTTGAATAAGTCTTTTCTGCTAATTAAATTTAAGTTTAATTGTTTGCTGAGGAAACTGAACTTTGAGATCAGTTAAAGTTTACTCACTTTTGAGGCTAGTCAGAATATGGAATGGTGAATTGTCTTGCCCTATCAATTGATTGCTTCTGAAAGCAATTTAAGTAATCTTGGAAACGAATTTCAGTTACTCTGATGAGTATTCAAATATTGGCTCTTTCCAGTAGTCAGATATTGTGTACAATAAAATTGTTGTAGGAGTCAAAATCTTTTACTTTATGTATGGGTTTGATGTGGACTAAACAGGTTTTAGTGAAATGAAGCAGTCACATATTTCCAAATGACTACAGACTAGTTTCTCATTAGAGCGAGATGAAGGAGGTGAATTTAACCTGAGGGTCACCATGCCTCAGGTGAGGGGTGAGGTTGAGAAGCTGGGCTCTTCATGATGACCTCAGCCAGTAAGGGAATTGAACCCCTATGCTGTTGGCATCACTCTGCATTGCAAACTGCATCGAGTCAGCCTGATCCCAACCAGACAATTCTGTTTCTGTTAAGGATCACACAAGAATGGCCAGAATATAAGCAGGACAGAGACAGTGATTCCAGGTTTCCAGGGATGTGACTTCTTCATTTAGTGTGAGACTTCATTTAGTGTACAACTTTGAGGGGTGTACAGGAGCATAGGGACCTTGGCATTCATATGCATTATTCTCTGAAGGTGACCAGCCGAGTTAAAACAATTGTTAAGAAAGCTTGTAGGATTCTTGGGTTTATAAATAGAGGCATAGAGAATAAAAGCAAGTAGGTGATGCTGCCTCTCCACAAATAATTTGGAGTATTATACTCAGTTCTGGACACTATATTTAAGGAAGGATGTTAAAGCCTGGGAGAGGCTGCAAAGGAGATTTACTAGAATGGTACCAGGAATGAGAGATCTTAGATACAAGGGAAGCTTAGAGAAATTGGGTTTATTCTCCTTGGAGCAGAGAAAATTGATGTGAATTTATGGAGGTGTTCAAAATTGCGAATAATTTCAACAGGGTAAAGAAGGATATTCTGTTTCCACTGATTGGTATGTTAGTAACTAGGGGGTCACAATTTTAAAATTGTAAGCAAGAGAGTTAGAAATGAGTTGAAGAAAATCTTTTTTTACACAGATTTGGAATGTGCTGCCTGAGAGAGTGGTGGAGGTAGATTCCATAGAATATTTCAAATGGGAGCTGGGTAGATATTTCAAAGTGGTGAAATTAGGGGGCTATGGAGGTAGAGCTGGAGAATGGGACTAGCTCGGTAGTTCTTTCGAAACCCAGTACAGACATGATGGGTTGAATGGGCTGTTTCTGAGCCATAAAATTCTATGATTCTGGAAGACCTGGGCTAAGTATTTTACTCTTTTATTCAATACTTTTGAGAATACATTTTAAGCATGGAATCAATGTCCTTCAGGTGTATCATAAGCTTGTGGATTATATGAAAGTGTCTAAAGAGATCAAAGGCTCCACCAAATTGACAGCCATTTACAGAATTCAGAAATTGAAATCGTAAGTATCTGGCTTGGGTCAGTATTTTTCAATTGCAGTGTAATGTCCCTCCCCATGTCGTTCAATCTTTCTCCACCCCAATACCTTTCTCCACTTCCTCCCACACGATCATCCCAGGACTGGGACATCCTGCTCTGAGTATCATTATGTACTGGACTGTCCAAAGTGAAGACATGAAGCTTTGAAATGACATATGACAAAAACACTTGCCTCGGTGGTTAGCACTGCTGCCTCACGGTGCCAGGGCGGCATGGTGGCACAGTGGTTAGCACTGCTGTCTCACAGTGCCAGAGACCTGGGTTCAATTCCTGCCTCAGGCGACTGTCTGTGTGGAGTTTGCACATTCTCCCGTGTCTGCGTGGGTTTCCTCCGGGTGCTCTGGTTTCCTCCCACAATCCAAAAATGTGCAGGTTAGATGAATTGACCATGCTAAATTGCCCGTAGTGTTAGGTGTAGAGGAATGGGTCTGGGCGGGCGGTGGGTCGGTGTGGACTTGTTGGGCCGAAGGGCCTGTTTCCACACTGTAAGAAATCTAAATAATAAATCCTAAAAGATGGATTTTCATATTTGGTTAGTGTTTACTAGTGGGCTGCAGCAAAGTATTAAGGTTTATGGGTCTTTTATGCTCAGAACTGTGTGTTGGGGAGAGTGGAGGATAACGCACATATCCTGGCAAAATTGTGGGTTCAAGCAGACCAGCCAGTGACCTGGAGAGATTGCTGAGTTTTGGGGTGGACAGGAAGGGTTTGCACCGAGAAATTATTGGTATTCGTGATATTGGGAATATTTGGTTCGGGGTGGACATGGGCGTAGTGGTCCCTAGAGGGATTATTGAGTGGGAATCATACAACTATGGGGATCTGACTGTAGGGAGATTGACTTTCTCAGCTTCATGGATTTGGTGTCATGGGATGCACTCCTGGCCCACAAGCAGAACTGAAAAGATATATGCCAATTTGATTCAGTTAATACTGCTATGCTTCAGTTGTTGGGTTTCCTCAGGCGTGGGAAACCTGCACTTCATACAATCTAGTTTGCTACATTTGGTGCTCACAATGTGGTCCCTTCTACATTGAGGAAGCAAAGCATAGACTGGGTGACTGCATCTCAAAACACCCATCTTCTGCCTGCGAAAAAGACCCTGAGCTTCCAGTTACTTGGGGACAGTAAGGACTGCAGATGCTGGAAGCCAGAGTCAATAGATGTGGAACTGGAAAAGTACAGCAGGTCAGCCAGCATTCGATGAACAGGAACGTCAAGATTTCAGGCCGAAACCCTTTGTCAGAAGTCCTGATGAAGGGCTTCGGTCTGAAACGTTGATGTTCCTGCTTCTCAGATGCTGTCTGACCTGTTGTACTTTTCCAGCTCCACATCTATTATCCCTGAGCTTCCAGTTGCCTGCCACTTCAACACACCATCCACTTCCCTGGCCAACGTCTCTGTCTCGATCTTGCTGCAGTGCTCCAGCAAAGCTCAGTGCAAGCTGGAAGAACAGCAGGAAATGAGGTGCTTGGTGACCCTGCAACCTTCTGCACTCAATATTGGTTGAGGGCAGTAGGGCTTTGAAATTAGATTTGATTCCCTACAGTGTGGAAGCAGGCCCTTTGGCCCAACAAGTCCACACCAACCCTTCGAAGAGTAACCCACCCCCCTCTGACTAACGCACCTAACACTGGACAATTTAGCACGGCCAATTCACCTAACCTGCACTTCTTTGGATTGTGAGAGGAAACCGGAGCACCCAGAGAAAACCCACGCAGACACAAGGAAAATGTGCAAACTCCACTCAGACAGTTGCCCAAGGTTGGGATTGAACCTGGGACCTTGGTGCTAACCTCTGGGCCACCATGCTGTCCACTTTTAGAAAAAGAAGTCTCCCATGTCCTTACCTCAACCTTCAAAGCTAAGCCTTGTTATCACATAATCTGCCTTTACACACTACCTATTATTAGACACTAACAGACCCCATTCGTAGCTATTCACTCTCTTAGCCAGATTGTTATTGATACCTTTATCAGTCCAACTGTTCTCTCTTTCTTTGGGCTCTAACCCCACCTATCATTTATTCCTTACCCCTCTGCCACCATATCTTCTGCATGAAACCAACATTTTCTTCACTACCATCAGTTTTGGGAAAGGTCACTTGACCTGAAACATTAACTCTGATTGCTCTCCATTGTCGCTGCCAGACCTGCTGAGCTTTTCCAGCAATTTCTGTTTTTGGTCCCGGGAAATCTGACCTGCTTGTGTTCTTCCTGAAATAAACATAAAACTTAAAATAGGTAGCTTCAATATTTGATTGAATATCTGCACCTGGAGAAGAGGTTAGTTATCTGCCGTGCCCTGACATTGTTAAAACTGGACGTGCGCATGTTGGGAGTAGATGTAGGTCAGACTTCCCAATCTATAACTTTGAACCCACTCTGCGTAATTCCTGTCCATCTGCCCTCTATGTTGTCACAAAATTTTAAGATGAAGGTCGGAAATCTATGCAGATCAAGCACTTTATGGATCCTACAATTCATTTGACATATTACGCTTGCTTGGTTTTCTCTGCACATCCAAAGATGTTGTCACCTTAGAAGGTACGGTGCACAGCTTACAGATTGCGCTGGACAATTAAAGGATTTGGAACATTTTCACAGTTTGCAGAGACATAATAAAGAAAGACTTGCACATTTTGGAAGATATTACAATTCCTTGCTTTAAAATTATCTAAGGCTGTAATTTTGACCCTTTCAGTCAACTTGAAGCCAAAGAAACTCCAAAGGACCTCTCAGCTCAGTTAAGTCATATCTATCAGCTTTTAGCCTCTACTAAAACAACAAGTACATTGGCAAGTTCAGATCGGGCAACTGGACTACAATCCCCTGCAAAATCTGCACAGCTGACCGAGAGTGAAAGGTATGTTCGGTAAATTTAAATTGAAATCCATTGTTTTATTCCACCTCACGAAAACATTCTTCCCTTTCCCTAATAATGCTGTATGTTTTTATGTTAAAGTCCGTGCAAAACCTTATCAGAACCATATGGACAAAAAAAATGAATGGTTGCTTGCAATTAACCCCTTTCATTTGCAGAGCTGAAAATAAGAACAGTAGGAGACAGTATTCAGCAACATGGGTATTGTATTGAAATTACAATACTGTTTGATAGTCTGTCCGGCATTGGAGGGGAGTTAGTTATATCACATTTTTTAGAGACAAATATAACCATTTTGTTTAAAAATATGTTAATACGTAAGCATAGTAGTTATAATGTATTTATTATTTTTCTGATGCAAGAGGCCCATTAAGTTCAACATGTTCTCTAAAACAAAGGTAATTTTCTAAGAATATTATGTATTTGTTTTAGTACTCCTTAATATAATTAAATAAAACCAGAACTGTTACTCATGGGATGTGTACTGAGTGTCAGAATATAATTTTGGTTCAAGACGGCGCTTGTGTGCAGTGGTAATGTCCCTACCTCAGGGTCAGAAGGTTCGAGTTGTAACTTGTCTGAATAGTTTGATTATGAAGTACCTACAATTTGGGTTCAGGCATTTAAATCAAGCAAAAATATCCCTGCTCTTTTTTTAAAAAGTTCAATATTTATTTACAACTGACTTTTAAGGAGGAGCAAAGCAGTTTTAGTGTCAGAACATTCTCCTTTGTTTTCATTTCTGTGCCAAACTTGTCAATGAAACACAAAATTTTCTGTGTTCTGAAAGATCTGCGAGCTGCAGCCAGTGTCAACTGTGAAGGATCTGTCATAGCTCCCTAAATACACAGCCACTTTCTTTGTACCTCATTTAATCCTTGATTTGAAGCAGTTTGTTTTGCAGGCTGATCTCCATCTGTTTAATAAGGCAGCAAAAGATTCAGAGTTTTGCAAGGGATTTATGATAAACCTATAACGCAAATGCCAGTATCCATCCTTCTCTTCTGGATCCTATCCCTGTGTGGAAGATAAGCCCACACAATAGGGAAGAACCCAGCTCTTTTGAAGGAGAAAAGTAAGCACATAACAAAAATCCCTACGTTACTCATATCCCAAAAAGCTCCAATGGTAGTGGATATTGTGAGCTCGTTCTCCAAGGACACATGGTTGCAGGCAGTCAGGCCCACCCCTGCGTGGCCCACTGCCTGGATTTCTTGATGTCTACTTAAGGTAAGCCCAGGAGGGCCCAGGAGCAGGCCCACAAAAAGATCCTCCGACCTGCCCATGCTGTCCCCATATCGGGTGCCCAAAGACCAGGTACATGGGCCTGAAATGCAACACAAAGAACAAGCTCTCAAAAAGCAAACATGTACGGTGCACAGACTCCACAGCACCACAAGAGTCAGTTGGCCTAGAATCCTGCAGGACTCCTGTATGAAACACCCTTCACCTGCGATCCCTGATGGAAAATGGGAGGAATCCTTGCATAGATTGCCCTCTAGTGGCACCTGCCTGGCAGGAGGAAGGATTTCTGAGGGTATGTTTGGGCAGCAGATGGAGGTGAAGCAACACAGGGTGTGCAGTAGCAACCCTTACAGGAATCTCCTCCATGCCACGTGGAAGGACACAGAGGGAATTTCCGTGAGTTGGCTTAGGTTAGGGGGAGGGGTGGTGCTGCTGGTTTATGGAGTAGGCCCTAGACCACAGGGTCAAGTATGCTCACACAGGACTAAGCTCTGACAGGAGGCTACTGCTGACCGGAGCCACCTCAAACTTGTGAATGACATCGTGGGCTGAGCACCCCCTTTTTCAGGCTTTGAATGGCAAAGAAGCCATTCAGCCAATTTGTCAGCCCAGTACTGGGTTCTAATACTTAGCATCAATTGCTCGCCTTTTCCCCACATCCCTGCACACTATTTCTATCTAAACAACCACCCAATTAATATGTTACAAGCACTGCCCATTAGTGGTAACAGCAACAAAAGTCAAAAAGAGAAGAATCCAGTCCTTTTTTTAATTCCCGTAAAATCGCCATCAAGTTGTGTCATCCATCAATTAACAAGCAACAAATTACAATGTGACAATGTAAAATAGGGAAAACAGAGAGGGAATGAAAATAACCCAGCTCTTTTTTGAAAGGCCCCTCAATTATCAAATTTACAAATTAATCAAATCACAATTAACAAACCCTGTCCACCAGTGGCAGTGTCACAAAACAAGGAAACTGAAAGCTGGTGAGAAATCTGGGCCGTCAGCTCTCAGGTTTGGTTCTGTGAGGGTGACTGTGCCAGTCGGTTGGTGGTCAGGTCTGTGGAAAGCTTTTCCAATTTTATTATGTTTCCAATTGTAGTAAGGAGAGCTGCACGTGGTTGACAGAGTTTGTTTTTAGGTTGATGCTGGGTGGTCTTTTCTAATTTTATTCTTCATCAGCTATCCTGTAGTTGTTACAACAGAGTGGCTTGCTAGGCAGGTTCGGAGGGCATTTATGAGGTAACTAACCTATTGCATGTATCAGACCTTGAAAGGAACTTAGGATCAGCAATAAATAGCATCCCATGAACAAATTAAAAAAACCAACTTTACGCCAGATCAAGTAAAGAGAAGCGAATCCTTTCCCTAAAAAAAGATTATTTTTTACTTTAACCCTGGTCGTTTCTTGTTCACCATTGCTGATAATAGGTACCAGATTTCTGCATAGTTACAACTACTTCAAAGGCCTTAGAAAGCAGTAGGTGGGACCCAAATGGAGAAATCCAATTGCTATTTCCAGCAGGTTATTGCCCAGACAATGTACTAGCAAAACTATTAACAACTTATCCTCTCAAATGAGGTAAGACCATAAGAAATACAAACAGGAGTAGGTTGTTGGCTCCTCGAACCAGTTCTGCCATTCTATAGGATCATGGCTGATCTGTGATTCCCCATGCCCACTTTCCTGCCCTTACCTGGAACCTTTGTTTCCTCAACTGATCAAGAATTTATTCGTCTCAGCCTTAAGTGTGCACAAGGACTCTGTTCCAACAGCTGTCTGTGGGAAGGAGTTCCAAAGACTCGCAACCCTAGGAGAGAAGGAATTCCTCCTCATCTTTGTCCTAGATTGGCTCCCCTAGCTTAGCTGCTCCAGTACAGCATTTACCTGACAATGTGGAAAATTGTCCAGCAATGACCTTGTGTGAAAAATTGTCCAGGTATGTCCTTTGTACAAAAAAGCAGTACCAACTCCATCAGGCTAAACATTGCCCAATTAGTATGTTCTTGATCAATGAATTGATGGAAAAGGTTGTCAGCAATGCAAACTCAGGATAACAATTGAGAAGCTGTGAGCATCATTCACAATACATGGTCTCCCAGAAATATTGCTCACAAACAATGGGACATCATTCATTAGCAGGGATTTTGTGTATTTCTTAAAGTTGAATGGCATTCAGCACATAAGGACAGCTCCATACCATTCATCATCCAATGGTCTGACGGAAAGAGCAGTCCAAATATTGAAGGCAGGCATAAAGAAGTAGCCCCCAGCTTCACTCAATACCAAACTGTCTCGGTTCATGTTCAATTATAGGTCCACCCCACACGCATTAACAGGGATAGCTCCAGTGAGTTCCTCATGGGGAGAAGACTCCTCACCGGGTTAAACCTGTTATTCCCAGACAACAGCAGGAACGTCAAAGCGGGTGACATGCTGCCTCTAAGTAAGAGAGACAATTTAATTTGGGGGCTGAAGTTTGGTTTTGGAACCATGGAAATGGCTTTGGATGGGCACGAGGTAAAGTTGGTGGAAGGTCGGGTGCCGTGGCTTACAATGTTTAGTTCGGTGATACAGTCCTGAACAAATGTGTGGATCACCTGAAAACTGTTACCTTCCACACTGGGCAGAAGCAAAACATACCTTGCCCCTCAGAACAGCCAGAAGGCCTGTGAGAAATTGTAGGTTCTCCCTCTCTGTCAGGTGTCCAGGCAATGAGAGAGTCCGAGATGGATGCAGCCTTGATACCATTGCCTCTGGAAGAAGAGAAGGAAACCCTCCTGAGACGCCCCGTACACAAGAGACGGGCTACAGTCTGGTACTCACTCGAATCAGAGTCTGAGTCAGTGGAACCGGACCTGGGGCGAAAACGTTACAGGAAAAGCTACAAGAGAAAGACGATAGGCCTACATTCCTGGAGTCGGGCATGGCGGGAGGGATCTAGTGATTGGAAGCAGGTGGACTTTGATGACTACGAGATCCTTGTTTGGGGTTGTTAACCCGGGCCAATCAGGAAGTCCTGGCTGACCAAAATAAACGGGGGATCCCCGCAGGCATGTTCAAAGCCTGCAGAACTGTTTCTTTCACTGTGTCTCACACGCATCATAAAAAAAGAAAAAATATATATAAACAAGGGAATTAGAATCTCCTCAGGCCAGGGGTTTGACTTCGAGCTGGCTGGCTACTGTCAGTGTATTGTGTACAAGTAAATAAAGAGTGATTTGGTGGCGGGATACTGGCCTCTGTAGTTATTTCACTCTGTTACAAGTTTTAAGTCCAAGTTAAAGTACACATACAAAGCTTCACTTATATCACTTCTCTCTAACTATTTGCTCGAAGTACAAAAATCCACGGTCTACTCCAAAAAGACAGCTTGGGTTAGCTCACATTGATAGTCACATTTCTCATTGGCTCATAATGATATTACAAAGTAAAATACTGTTGTGCACTTTGAATCTTCATTTTTGGTAAGGGAGGAAGGAGGCTGTTTACACCTTTTCAAGAATGTATTATCCCTGTTAGTCCTCATTAGTAGCCCATCTCCATGAAATAGCAAGTGCCTAAAATGATACAACTTGACAGCAATTTTAATACTGGTCAGTGTCCCTTTGTTTCAATGAAATGTCCTTTTCCAGTTGAAGCTGGGTTTTTTTCTTTTAAACTCTGAAATGTGACTCCAGACGATGAAAATCAGAAATTAATATTTGATGCAAGACATCATCATGGCACCCTAAACTATGGGGAATGAAATACAACTTTTGAAACATTTCCTCTCAAAGTGACAAGAATGAAAGCAAAATCCAGGCACGCTCACATTCATAATTTGACTATTATTACAGCTGTGTTCTGTTTTTTCTCAAAGTTTTGGAACAGGATAAATCTAAACCCTTAGAAATTGTTGGTACCTATTTTCATGATAGAAATCAAACCATAACAATGTTTAAAGTATACATTGCATTCAGATTTGTTAGATGAAGTTAGATTGCTATGCTGTGTAACGTTTTGAATAGTCTGTTATGACTAACATTGCATTCAACTTACTGTCGTTGTGTCTAGGCTTTCTTTGCTATTGGATGTAACCCACCTCGCCTTAGAGGCAAAGGATACTGAACTGGCATCAAACTGTGTTAATGATCTCCTGAAAGCGGAGCGAATCGTAAGTAGCAATGCCTATGTATGTATATCAATCAAAACTTGACATTAAGATTAATTTTAGACTATAAGTTATATGAAAACAGAAATGTGACTAGTTTAGTGTTTCCACCATGATGAGAATTTTAAAAATTCATTCATGGCATGTTGACATTGATGGCAAGGTCAAAAGTTAAAACCCATCCCAAGTGGTCAATGAGGTCACCGGAAAGTGTTCCATGGCAAGGCTAGAAGAAGGAATCACTGAAGTGGAGCTAACTGCTGGATATCAGTTTGGAAACTTGAGTCTGCCGTGCCATTCATTGAGGTCATGGCTGATCTAATCATTAACTCCACTTACTTTATTTTTCCTTATAATTCTTGATTCCCTGACTGATTACAAAATCTGTCTATCTCAGTCTTGAATGTATTTAGTTACTCAACCTCTATAGCTCTCTGTTGTAAAGAATTGCAGAGATTCTATGACATTAAAATGGGAGGGGAGGCAATTATTGATCATGACGCAGAGTTTACAGAGGCAGAGAGAGGTTAAGTAAGTGGGCAAAGTCTTAGCAGCTTTCTGCAGTCTTTTTCCATTTAAATGATATTCAGCTCTTCTACTTTTGTGTCAAAGTGAAAATCTCACATTTTCCCACATTATCTTCCATCTGCTAAATCTTGACCAACTTACTTAAACTGTCTATATTCTTTGTAGACTCTTGTGTCATCTTCACTACTTGTCTTCCCATCTATTTTTGTGCCGTCTGCAAACTTGACAGTAATACACTCCCTTCCTTCATCCACATCATTCATCTCCATTGTATTTAATTATAGCCCCTGCTCATATCCCATTAGTAGTCCACTACCTGTAGCACATCCTTAAAATACCCCCATTATCCAAACTCTGTCCTTAGTATTCTATCTCCAACACCATAGAGTCTTATCTTAGTAAGTAGCCTAATTGCTGAACCTTAGCAAAGCCATTCAGAAATCCTTCTACGGGTTGTCCTTTTTCTTGCTGTTATTTCCACAAAGAATTTGAACACATTTTTCAGGAATGGTTTCCACTTCATGAAGCCACACTAACTCTGTTTGATTATAGGTTTATGAATTTTAGGTTATTTCTAAATGCTCTGCTATTGCATCCTTTTCGTGTCAGTTTTCCAATCCTCTAGCACTCTTGCAGATTTTGAGTATTGTTGAAAGATTACTATCTATCCATCTGTTCTCTGTATAGTTATTTCTTTTAAAATCTTAGAATGCACCCTTTCCCTCATACTTTTTTTCTAATGATAAAAATATCTCCATGCATTTTGACCATTTGATTATTTAGAATTTTTCGAATGCTATTTGTGTCTTCTACGATGAAGACTGATGTAACATATTTATTCAACTCTTCTGCCATTTCCTGGTTTCCCATTATTATTTCCCTGCCTCATTCTTTAAGAAACATGTATTCATTTTGGCCTTTCTCTTTTTTTCTATACTTAAAGAAGCTCTCATTGTTTGTTTTACATTACATACAAGTTTACTATCTTTGTTTATTTTGAATCTTTTTTTTGGGTCAAATTGTTCCCAACTTTCTGACCTATCAAACATCTTTCCATATGGTATATTTTTTCTTTCAATTTCATATTCAGTATATCTTTCTTATTTAACTATGGTTGTTTCAACCACTTCCTAGATTCTTCCTTCACTGGGATATATTTTTATTGTGTGTCTTCAACTGCTTTCTTAAATGTCTGACAATTACCGAACAGTATGGGCAATTTTACCCTGGCCAATTCACCTGACCTGCACATCTTTGGACTGTGGGAGGAAACCCACGCAGACACGGGGAGAATGTGCAAACTCCACACAGTCAGTCGCCTGAGGCGGGAATTGAACCCGGGTCTCTGGCACTGTAAGGTAGCAGTGCTAACACTATACCACCATGCCGCCCAAAGTTGTTTTCTTATCTTGCCATCCTGCTGTCCTTGTCTGCATTCTTTGTTCCTTGTTTGTTACAGCTTATTCTTTATTCCAGTTTCTCTTATCATATTATAAGCTTTATTGTGAAATGCCCTTGCTGCTTCTTTTTGTGGTCAGCTACAACCCTTTAAAGTTATTTCCTAGCTTAAAACTATTTTCTTTAAAAGACTCTCTATATTCATTAAAGTCTTAGCCTTAAGTATGCTGCATGCTACATGCTACAAGAATTCCATGACTGTTTGTATAATGTGCCCCTTCCCTTCCCCCCACTACACTCCCCTCACCCATCTGCAAAAACATTTCTAATCTCCCACAATAATGATTTTAATTTGTGTGCTGCATTAATAGTCTTAAAACTTTATACTTTTCTTTTAAGTCAGTTACTGCAAATTTAAATGATTTAGAAGTTAACAGTTTCTGCGGGGCCATACTTAATCTGAGCTTTTCCTTCTGCCTGTTTGAAATATTTCGTCAGAATTGCTGGAAAAAAACAAGTGCATGATAGCAACTCTACTCTCTATTAACATGCAAACTCACCAGTAAATTGAGGAAAACACCACACGTGTTGTTTGTCACAAACTTCCAGAATTCATTGTTTGATTTCTGTTGCTTTCTGTTTGCTTTTTGCATATAGTATCTTGAACTTGAGATACTTTTATTTTAACGAATTTGACACTATTCAACTCAGTACTAAATGTGCAACTATATTTTCCATTAGGAAAACCAAGTTTGTCGTCAGCTAACATCACTTAGCCCTGATGAAGGGCTTTTGCCCGAAATGTCGATTTCGAAGCTCTTTGGATGCTGCCTGAACTGCTGTGCTCTTCCAGCACCACTACTCCAGAATCTGGTTTCCAGCATCTGCAATCATTGCTTTTAACATCACTTAGCACTTGCCTGTACTACATAAATTCTGGATTAATGGTGCTGGAAGAGCACGTTTTGAGGGGTGAACACGTTTTGAACACACCAGATGGTCTCCTTCTTTAGAGACTGCAATTTCCCTTCCCATGTGGTTAAAGATGCTCTCCAATGCATTTCATCCACATCCCGCACCTCCGCCCTCAGACCCCACCCCTCAAAACGTAACAAGGACAGAACGCCCCTGGTGCTCACCTTCCACCCTACCAACCTTTGTATAAACCAAATCATCCGCCGACATTTCTGCCACCTCCAAAAAGACCCCACCACCAGGGATATATTTCCCTCCGCACCCCTTTCCGCCTTCCACAAAGACTGTTCCCTCCGTGACTCCCTGGTCAGGTCCACGCCCCCCTACAACCCACTGTCCCATCCTGGCACCTTCCCCTGCCAATGCAGGAACTGTAAAACCTGCGCCCACACCTCCTCCCTCACCTCCATCCAAGACCCTAAAGGAGCCTTCCACATCCATCAAAATTTTACCTGCACATCCGCTAATATCATTTATTGTATCCGTTGCTCCCAATGCGGTCTCCTCTACATTAGGGAGACTGGACGCCTCCTAGCAGACCCCTTTAGGGAACATCTCCGGTACACCCCCACCAATCAACCACACCGCCCTGTGGCCCAATATTTCAACTCCCCCTCCCACTCTGCCGAGGACATGGAGGTCCTGGGCCTCCTTCACCGCCACTCCCTCACCACCAGCCGCCTGGAGGAAGAATGCCTCATCTTCTGCCTCGAAACACCAACCCAGGGCATCAATGTGGACTTCAACAGTTTCCTCATTTCCCCTTCCC